>NC_052500.1:0-2400000 GCF_016617805.1 Bactrocera tryoni
CTTTAGCGCTCTGCTGTGTGCCTTCGCTTCTAAGCCGTGGGTATTTAAATGTATATAGTATAGTATTGGCGATAAGGTTCACAAAAAAATGTTCCAATTTGAGAAAAATTACATTTTTTTTTCTAACCTTCAAAACGCTCTAGGGGCTAAATGTAGTACTTTGTTTAGCGTTCTGCTGTGTGCCTTCGCTTTAAGGCGTTCACAAAAAAATGTTCCAATTTGAGAAAAATTACATTTTTTTTCTAACCTTCAAAACGCTCTAGGGGCTAAATGTAGTACTTTGTTTAGCGTTCTGCTGTGTGCCTTCGCTTTAAGGCGTGGGTATTTAAATCCATATGGCATATATGTATATATATATTTTGTCCCCTTAACCCACCCGTCCAAATGTGTTATTGTTATTTTCTCTCTATTCATTACCACATTTTTATTTTTGCCACACTCATTATCATTTTTTTTACGATTCTTAAATTTACGGTTTACAATTTTATTCCAAAACGAATTCACTTATATTTCGCCCCCTCTGCCTGTTCTACCTACTCTATAATCCTAATTATACTAGTTTGAAAGCTTTCAATGTACTTTTTAGTTGGATTATGTGCGCAACTTTTATACGCAGTATGATAGGAAACGGTTGAGAAGTATTTCCAGTTCGTCACTTTTAAATGAAAAGCCACTTCACGCTAAGGGCAGTTTGGAAATCATATGTTTGAGAACACAGTAGTTTCAAAATGGTTGGTTGCCATTCTCTTCTTAATAAGTTTGCTTTTTTATATCTTTGAAACAGCTTAAATCATTAATCATAAAAAGCTAGAAACCAAATATTAACTTGCAAATAAGATGTTATGAAAAGGTTAACACTTATATGTAAATGATAAACGTTCTCCGGTTTTGGTTTTACATTTCTTAATTTCTTAAGATTTCTCAAAAGTTAAAAGAAAACTTTACGTTATCTATTGTGTAAAGGACAAGACATTACAAGGGTGAGGTTCACATACATATGTACATAGTTGTCTATCTTAATGTGCAATGAAGGTTTCAAAGGTTTTGTTTTTTGTCCCAGTGGAGGTATGACGATGTAGGTTTTATGAAATCAACGGTTGTCGCAAAAATATGCTTATTAAGTACAGTATAATAATAAAATAGTGGCTAAAGCGAGCCACTTAGCAGTTCTCAAATTAATAAATTTGATATCATATTTTGTTAACTGATATAAATAAGTTTTTTATTTATAAATATGTGCATAAGTGTATTAAACCTACTGTATTGTAATGTCTTATCCTAAGGTAACTAGGTTTAAACATGATAATATGTAACTATATATAATATACATATACATGTATGTATATAAATAAGTAATTTGGGTATAGATATGAATAATACTAAATATATTTGCTTACCTTTAATTTCTCCACAATTAAAAACGAGGTAAACCTAAAGCTGTAGATGTCTCAGCTACGAATAATATAGTCGTACATGTCCATACTAATTAAGAAGAGCGGCAATAACTGCAATAATCAAAATAAAATAGATTAAAAACATTTTGTTTGGAAATATTTTAGGAAATTTGAATGAATCTCTGAACTGGTTATGAAATGAAACGGGTATCAAATTGCATTGCCTACTGGGTGCTGATAATCACCCTCCTACTGCTTTTTTCCAATATTTATTAAAATACACACGTTCTTATGGACGCAGATATCTAGTTGTGCAGCTGCCTCAATAACTCCGTCCTTAAGAACATGTGTAATTTAATATTTGACAGATGTCGCTTGCAGTCTGTCGCGCTATATGTGTTCCGGGCGTAGTGGAAAAAAGCAGTAGGAGGGTGATTATCAGCATATATGTATGTATATGTAAACAAACATAAACAAATAATATACCTGTATCTTATCAAACTATCAACTAGTAATAAGTAAACATACTAGTTAGTATAAATAGAAGTAAGCACCATGTAATAAGTTAGTCTTAAAAGTATAAATAAAGAGTACACATTTCGGTGCAGCTTAAAATATATTCTTTTGGCTCATTTTTACTTAATGTAAAAATTAACTCCAGTGCACAAATCAGGAAGAAATTGATACAACGGGATATTCGGGATTTGCACTAATAATTTTTTTAAAATATGCCACGTTGTGACCAAAAATTGCCCAAATGCAACCAAAACCCCTAGGTACCGAATATGTGGACCCCAGTATCTATATTTAACTTTTCAGCGAAAATGTCATTTGTGCCTAAAATAGATACAATTGGGCGAAAACTTGACCTAGAGCCCATATAACTATTGTAAGGATTTTCGAACATCCGGCTGACTTAACACAATATGATTGGTGATTGTACTTAAGTACGGTACTTTAATGAAATCCAGAGAACTTATTTTTGATATGTGGCATGAAGTTAATAAATAAAGTTGGGTCGATACTACCACAACTCCCATATACAGCTTACTATACAAGTATAAAGATTTTTCTTTTTCTAACAAACCTTAATACCTCGAATATGTCGGTCAGTGTATGAGTTGTATTATACATGTATGTATATATAAAATTCCTTGGATTCCGATCCTCTGGTTAACGTTTTTCATCATAAGGGACCTCCCTGGCTTTGTCTCCTGCAAGTTGGAAGAGTACAAAAATGTAAACAAAAACCACTGTACCCTGTCAATAACTGTGATTTTATTTTGAATTTTTGAAAAAAAAATCTTCAAATGGTTCTTACATGAATGTTGAAAACATCCTTATGCTTTGAAATATAATTTTTTTATTTAAGAATTGTTGTGACTTTTAACATAAAACGATAGAAAGTAGCCTATGTCCGCCCCGATAGATATAAATTGCGAAATTGAGGGTGATTTTGCAAAAAAGGCCGGCGTTAGGACCTTCTCCAAGACCCGTGCAAATTTTCACGTCTTTCAGTGCTGTGGTTCGGGCGTAATGCGCGGACATACAAAAAAGGCGTTTCATTTTTATATATGTATAAGAAGATTATAAATGTACGTACATACATATGTACATATTTGTATGCTGCATAATTCTCTAAGTAAGTTTCTAAACTAAACAATTCATTCAATTCGCTAAACATATCAATGCGAAAATCTATCGGTATGACTTTAGCTCCGGGTGGTTTATAATTCCATGTTCGGTTCGTCTTCAGTTCCCCAGACGTCTAATAGCCGAGACCCATCATAAATGCTCCTTCAATTTGTCCATTTGGTTTCAGACTTTCACCTGAATCTTCCAAGATATCCACACGAGGAAGATGACTATTTCCGGTAAGTATGCCGATTTATACTTCAACAAGGGCTAAAGCAAAAACACTTACACTTACAATCTTCGCTTGCTGTGTTGATTGTAAGCAATTTATATTATTTCTAACCATAAAGGGTTTTTAAGTGATATTGCACCGCTAACAAATAGTTGTTCGTTTTCCGAGAAAAACATTGGTTCATCGCCGCTAATTGTATTTGATATCGTTGGATGTTAGGAATATTTATAGTTTTTCTTATTTAATAAATAAATGGCCGCTATTCACCCCTCAGAAAGCTACCACGAAAAGATTTTTTACTGTATATACTGTGATGGAAACTTCATCTCTCGCCGTAGGAATTCACCTTTTATATACTAACGTTACTTTGACTTTTAACAAAAAACAATATTTTGTTTAAAATCTTAACAAAGAAGTAATGGCCAAAGAAACTAAGTAATAAATATAACATAAATATGTTTGGGATATATATTGTATATATTTTTTTAATTGTCTCCAAAATTTGCGTTCTCTGACGATACTTATGTTATAAAAAATTTTCTCACAGACATTTTGTTCATTTAGGAAAGTACAATGGAAAGGAAGTAATGCGCATTTTTTTAAATTTGCATCTTTACAAACAGATTTGATTAACTAACTTTTAAATAAACTAATAGTGCCCATACACGAGCACACAAGTGCTTTCGATCGGTGTGAATTCGTTTGCCCATACACGACACACAAATCCATTTTGCGTTCGTTCTTCACAGAGTTAACATGTGCGACAGGCAAGCGGAACATTTCTTGGATTTTATTTCTAATGTAGCATTTTTATCTATTTATAGGCAAAAAGCGAAAACTTTGAGGCGTGATTTCTCGGTTTTTCATTTTTACGATTATTCTTAATTGGCGGGCAGGGCAGAAAAAAAAACTAAACGTCGTATGGAATTAGGGCTAAGTTTATTATCATTGACATAAAATTATCTTATATTTAAACTAAAAAAATATTAAGAAAAGTCAAGTTTTAACATATTTTTAAACAGCATAAAGTAAACTTCTTTTGATCAAAAGCCACTATTTGTTCAATTTTTAATAAAATTTTACATTTTACACTTTTTTTTTGGAATTTTCTTAGTTTAACTAGAAGATAAATTAATAAAAAATATGAATCTCTTTGAATTTTTTGTTTCCGATAGAAATTGCGACATGCATCCTGCCCGCCGTCCGAAAAATGTACATGCGAGATGCATCGGGTAATTGCTTCCCAAAGGCAGAATATCAAAGATTTCGTATCCAAAAAATTTGTGAAAGATGTTCTAAATATATATGTAACTATAAAGCCTAGAAATTTCGCTTGAATCAATTATTTCTTTCCCTCCCAAAAAAATCCTCAAAAAAATCGATTTTTTGAAGCCTCGAAAGCAGGCTCTCCCATTAACACTTGCCATTGTCCGCGATCTTCACTGTTCGGCGACACGAGAGAAATGAGATTTTGTGCGCCGACAACGCCATACACCATAAACATGTTCGCGCACCGATCGTAAAAAATCAAACATTTTCGCGAACATGGATCGGTACGCGAACAAGCCCATACACGATATACCGCAAGCGCACACATATCGATCGAACGCACTTGTGTGCTCATGTATGGGCGCTTTAACCGACGGCGCCCGATTTAACCATTGCTTTTTTTCTATCCTATCCTTACAATATCTAATGGTCATGCAACGGCCATAGCTGGTTGAAACTTTTATATATTAAATGGATATTTTCTTATAAATTCTTAAATATTTTTTTACTAATAGTTTGTTTTGTTAATATGCATAAGTAAATAGATAGTGAATGTAAAAAAATATCTCTTGCATTATCTGGCAACACGAACGTAATAAAAAGTTCATTGCTTTTAAAAGTGTCATTAATTGACAGTTCATCCTGTGAAAATATAACAAGAAAAAAGATTTATAATTTGCACAATTCCAACGACGAAAACAATTGGTTATTTTAAACTATTCGCTTTGTTCTCAAATTAAAAAATCTAAAAACCTTTTATTTTACAAGTATTAAGTACGATTTACGCCTTTAAAGTAACAGTATAGTAGGGAGGTGAACTATAAGAAAGGATATTTTGATAAATTATTGTGACGTAGGCGAGAGTGGTAACATATTTGATAAGTTAAAAAGAGTTAAATAATTAAAATAGTTAAAAATTTTGTTTGGAGTGTTCCTACACTAACTGCAACAAGTAATAAGGTGATAATTGAATAATGGAAGTTCACCTTAATGAAACTGAATCGCGCTACTTTAGCGATTTGTTTCTTTGTTGTGACGTGGAAAAAGTTGGTAAAATATCAATACTAAAGGCTATGGAACTGTATCGTTCAGCGAATTTGCAAAATGATAAAATTTTAGAGGTATTTAAAATTAATAAAATACTTTCCTTCTTAATTTCTATTTGCTGAAAATAAAAAAAATCCTTTTTTAAATTAGATAACTGCACTCGTCGGTATACCTTCATCAGCTATACATATCTCTCGAGCACAATTTTATTCGTGTTTAAAACTTATTGCTGCATTTCAAGCAGGATTACAACTGAGGCAAGAGATCATAACTTCAACTCTTCATTTGCCGTTGCCACGTTTCAGCTGGAAAGATTCGCCAAGTAATATTGATACCGATTTTATTGCAAGTGGCTCAAGAATACACCAGTGTACAAATGAGTCAAACTTAATTCCACCGCCTCCAGTCTCTGAGCGAAAAAATTCATTGCCTCAAAAACAAAAAGACTGGATGGTTGAATCCTGTGGAAGTAATACTTTACAGAAAACTATAGCAAACAGAGATGTGGCAAGCACTGATTCTGAAATTGATCATAATGAGTCGAATGAGGGGATTAGCGCCAATCGGGCAGATGAGAGTGGAAGCAGTGGCCATGAAACTGTAAGTAATATCATATACATTTGTAAAAAAGAATCATGTTGCGTATACGCAAAAGACTAAACAACATTCTAAATGAGAATTAAAGATTTATATAGTTGCACATTGATTTTCGAAAATATTATCGTATAAGTACGGTGAAGAAGAATTTATGAATGATTTCCCGTAAAATGTATTAAATGTTGTACATTGAAAATCCCGTGATTAGTTTTAAAATAAATAATATTTTTACAACTTAACATTTTTTTTCGAACGGTAGCTTCGTCTCAGGGGTTCACCAGAAGCATGGAGTACAAACAGTGATAGTCCCACTCCAACAAATAGTGTGACAGATCGTCAATGGGCAAAAGAAACATTATGGCAAGGTTTGTTGGGAGATGAACATCGGCAGCTACTAGGTACAGAAGAAGAATCTTCAGATCGTCATAGTAGTGAGGATGAAAATGATTTAGAAAGCGTATACCAAATAACACCAGAGCAACGCGATTATTACTATAAACAATTTAAATCAGTACAACATGACAATAAGGGTTTTATTTCCGGCCAGGTAGCGAGGTAAAATTATTTCAAAGTTTAAAAGTGAAGATAATATGTTTTGGAAGAAATATTTGCAGAGTTTTTTTCGAAAAATCAAGGATACCAGTTGAAGAATTGAAACATATTTGGCAGTTATGCGACGTATCACGTGACGGCGCTTTGAGTTTGGCTGAATTTATTGCCGCTATGCATTTAGTTGTATTGAGACGTAATAACATACCCTTGCCAGCCATACTACCATCGTGTTTACACCCAACTATACTGCAATTTGGCTCACGGCTTAGTGCTAAATTAACACTGGAACCACCTGAAGCTGACCTGTTACATTTAAATGATGATGAGGAAGAGGACAAAACTGATAATACGGTAATTGCAGCACAAGCAAGTACTGTGAAACGGATAATTAGCGATAAAAATGGAATGGATATTAGCACTTTGTCAACATCATCACAAGTAAGAACAAGACCATGCTTTCATAAAATATTATATTATATAAATTAATAGGCGAGTAATGGATCCAGACAAGGGAATCAGCCATCATTAACACCTCCATCGTTAGCACCTCCAGTAAAGAATCGCAGTATATCTAATTCCCCAATTGTTGAGTCAAACACCACACCCCCTAACTTGACAGTTGAATCAGGTTTAGATAAAACAAAAGATCGAAATTTATGGGCTCCCACGGTATATAATAATAAAGGATTAAGTTATTAACAATTTATTTACATTATTATATATAAATAAGGATATACCACCATCTCAATGGACTAAGTTTACGGAATCTCCAACATCAAATGTATCCAGTCCTGGTCCCAAACCAGTAAATTTTGATATGCAGCGAACTGCACAAGCTGTGGTGTCAGACCCACAAATATTGCATCCTGTACCTTTACGGGTCACCCCAGTTGGTAGAATATTTTTTTTACTTTAATATTAAAAATTAATTTCATTAAAATGATCAATTCTGAAATATGGTATTTAGCAGGTACACTTTCTGGAAATGCAATAGGTGCCACTGAAACTGTTAATCAGGACGTCCACGAATTGCCATATAATAAAACCACAAGTCCTAAACAAATGTCATCTGCTTCTACAACTACAATTCCATCAAATTCCAACAACAGTAATCCAGGAAATATTGTAATACATAATAGGGAGTCTCTCCAAGCTAATGATTTAAGAGCTATACAGCGTCCTCAAGCAAAAAAATTATTAACAAAAAATATTGGAGCCTTACCTCCACCTCCACAAAGAGAGCCATGTATAAGCAGTAACTCTGGGATCTCCGCTGGTAACGGAGATGATATCGAAATAGTCAATAGCGGCCAAAAGCAACAATTATTACAAAATAAAAAGGATCCTCCTCCATTACCACCGCCGCGTCCCCATCGGCATGGTCGGAGTAGTAGTTTGGATTTAAACAAATTTAAAATTTCTACATCGGGTTATCAACAGACAGAGGTAAACTAGCCGCACTATTAATTAAACTTGCTAACTGTATACGTTTAGATTTATAATAGTCTCAAGTTTCATTGTCATATTAATTTTATTTTAGATTACAGCACAGGCAAGTTTTGATCTACAGACCTCTACTGGTTTTGCTGATTTCACACAATTTTATAACAATGATTTGGTACGAAAAATTGGTTTTTCAAAATAATATTTTATTTTAAATAAATGATATATTTTTATAGAAAGATGCAGACTCTGATCAACAACAGTATTGTTTACCGCAATCGCAGCAAACATTATCATCACTATCCACTATTGCAGTGGTTGCAATGCCCCCAACACGTGTTTCTTTGCAACAGTCTAATCAAAGGGTTTCAGCGTTTGAAGTGTATAGAAAACCAAATACACCAAAGAGTTCACAATCACCTATACCCGGAATACAACTGAATAATAGAATACAACAAAGTCAACCGCTCCCTCCAATGTCTAAATCATTTGGAGCAATCGGTAATGCCGTAACAACACAGCATTTACAATTAGTTAACTCATTACCAAATGCAGACATGTATGAAAAACGTATCAATGCTATTAGCGAGACTTTAAAACATGTGTCATTTAGGCAGGATAACAGTATGGGTGATGTGTTGAGGCACCTTCGCGAGCAAAATAATATCTTGTTGCGTTTGTGCAACGATTTAAGTGATGAATTACTCTCGGTACAGGCCCGGAAAGAAGAACTGCGAGTTAAAATGGAAGCGTTTGCACTTACCGAGTTTTCAATACGAAACTGCAATCATCAGCAAACACAAATAGGAACACTAACAAATTCATCCACTTCTGAGCCAGTATCTGCTAATCTTTCTGGTGCGTCCGGCAACTCTGGAATACATTCAAATGTTTAAGCTCATTAGAAAGTATGAAAACTCTACTGTTATATTTATTTTAAATTTCCCTCTCATTAAGTTTTAAATTTTAATATAATGCTAAAATAATTATAATTTCAGCAATAATAAAATAAAACATACAATAATGCTATATGTTATATAAAAACGGGACTAAGAGATATTCAGTTAAGTTTACAGTATTTTTTCGAATATTTTAGTAAATTTATATACAGAGTGGAAAATTATAATAAGAAATGGTTTGTCATAACTAGCATATGATGGCTGGAGCTTCAGTTTACTGTATTTAAAAAAATAGGTTCTCCCAACCTTTATTTCGTCACTTAAAATGTGGAATAACATAGTATAACTTTCATTAGTTAACAGGAGAACGAAGAAGCGATGGTAAATAGAAACTACACATATTGAAACAAAAACTTAATTTTATTTATAAATGGATTATAATCTGATAACTGATGCTTAAAATATACCGAAAAAATTTTAAATTGATGTGGTTAAGCATAATCAATAAAAAACTATTTTTCTTTTTTTTTGATAATACGTTGTTTTTTTTTAAATGATGATATGTAAATATATGTATCCAAGAATATATATATATATGTGTGTGTGTGTGTGTATGTATATACATATGTATATATGTACATATATGTATATATATTGCTATTCACTTTTAGTTTTGTCAGTTATGTAGGTATAAGGAATAAGCACGATAGACATGCTATTTATATATATTAAAATTGTTATATAATTTACTAAGTAAATTAACTAATACAATAACAAAAAAGTATACTTATTCATTCCGAATTCAAAATAGATCATTCTTATACCATGAAGGAAATGCATTAAAATATTAATTATAAAATATTTATATTACATATTAAACTTTAGTAATTAAACTAATTGAACTATATATAAAAGCCATTTAGCTGTTTTACAGTTGGATATATGTGATTGATTAGAAAGGTTTATACACGATTATAACCTTTAATTATAAAAAAATTGCAATTTAAGTCAGATCATAAATTTAATATGTTATTAGTAATACATATGTAAATCAATAAAGGTCATGGATCATTTATTAAAATTAAGAGAAAAATTTTGTTTTCTAAAATAATAAAATTAATTATATTGGATAAAATATACCAAATTTTCTCAGTTGATTGTGTAAGTTGTGCAAAAGGACAGCAATTCCTCGAATTTACCCTTCGAAAGTAGTTTTTTCGTTAATTTTTTTGTTTTTAGTCTTTGTGTTACTAATACATGTTTACTCCATTACAGTTACTAAACCGGGACAACACTTCTGACGACAACTACTATATTTAGATATCTGTATATGAAAACTAATGTGACTGTTTTAGCCCATTGAGATAGTAGGTAAAAATATCAGTATTTTTAAATTTTGTATTTCACGAAGCTTCATCATTTTTATATTATATTAAAATAAAATTTGTTACATACTGTTAACTGTTAACCAGACGTGTTGTAGAATAAGCGTAAACCAGAAAAAAATGAATATGAAGCAGAGAACATAAAACATTTTTTCTCACTGTATGAAGTGCAACTCTGCATTCTACTTTTGACGTTTTCTTTTATGATAGTTCATAATTTTTTTCCCAACTGTCGGCATTACCATTAGCGTTGGTAAAATTTCTTTTGTGAACATCTACTTCGATAGTGATTACGGCCTCAAAAGTATATGCAATCTGCTTTGTAATTCTTGTTTTGTAATTGAAAAGATAGTATTAACTTAAGAAATTTAAAGTAAAAACGAAAAGTGGATAAAACATGAATCCTTGATAAAAATCTTTTCGTCCACTCCATTGTCTATGAAACTTTCGGTAATCTCATGCTGATATTAAGCTGTAGACATAATTTTTATATGTATTAAAAAAAATCACAACTAGTGTTATTTATAATTCACCGCTTTTATATGTAAATGTTAATATCGGTGATCACAATAATTGCGCTTTTAAAAAATTCTTTACAACGATTTCGGGGGCGTGGTTATTCAAATTCATACCTTCCTTCAATAAGTCGGGCCAAGGGAATTAAAATGAGTACCAAATATATGGGGGAAAAAGCTGTCAATACTACGTCAGAGGAAATACCAAGCGATGCAGTTTCCAATTGTAGCATCATGTAATTAATTCAGAAACATCAACAAAAACAAATTTAATGATATTTTTTTACAATCCTAAAGCAATTTTAAAGCGGATGATATTCAATGTAGCTACGAAATCGCAACAAGAAATGTAAATATTGTGGTCAATCCTGGCAATCATGACCATGGTTCTTCAAAGGTCAAACTAAAGAACATTGTGGATTACAAGTGGGAATTGAAGAACTATCCTGGTCATTTAATAGCGGTACATATGGACGGAAAACATATTGCCTATGTCATAAACGGTATTCATATTTCAAATACTTAATATATGTATATATTTATAAACTATATAATTTATATTTTATATACAAAAAATATTTAGTTAATAACAAAGTATCGCGTGTGGAGGGTATGGTTCGTGTTGTAAAAGCTCAGACGGTATTGCGAGCTCTCATCAAGGGAATGTCCGGTGAAGTCCTTGATTTACAATTCGCACATATAGAAAGAGAACGCATACTAGCTTCAATTGATATGAATGCCCTATATATACATAAAATAGACCTTGTCGATGACAATTTACAATGCAGTTTGGTTGTCAAAATAGAGGATCCATTGGCAAATTATACTCCAAAATTTGACAAAATATCATGGTGTCCTTTTATTGATGTTCCCGGTGAAGATGATGAAGATAGTCAATTAATTGTGTGGGCGAGAGGTTCGACGTTACAATGTTTTAATATAAATGTTCTAATAACAGAATATGGAGTAAGAGTTTTATATATTAAAGTAAATAAAACATATATTTATAGATATTTTCATTTAAAAATAATACAGATGGGCGTTATACATCCAAATGATATTTCTATGGGTTATCTTAAAGTCTACGATGAATTGAGTACCGTAAGTTGGGTAGCCCTTTCTCCTGATGGATCAACTTTAGGCGTTGCCAGTATTGATGGTGTCATCCGTTTCTATCAAGTTTATATGCACGACAAGGAGCCTCGTTGTTTACATCAATGGAATCCTCATAATGGGAAACCTATTTCCTCTTTCTTTTTCTTGGACAATTTAACTAGGAATGTTTCCGAGTAAGTATTGAGGTATTTATATTTGATAACATTGCTGAAACTAGAAGATGTATTATATGTGCATAACAACCGTTTTGTTTATATTTTTAGTATTATATTATTTACTAAAACTTAATTTACTTTTTAAAACTATACTTTACAAAACCTAGATTGCCATGAATTTAAAATATCCTATGTCCCTATGTATGCTTAAATCTTTAAAACTACGTAACGGATTTCAATACGATTTTTTTAATAGATAGAGTGATTGAAGAGGAAATACATATGTATAATAACATCCATTAAATAGTGGAGAAATTTTGTTATTTGTTTGAGTTTTCTAATGTGATGTCGTAAATAATTAAAATTTTACATTTAAGGTGCAAACGCAGGCTGATTATAAATATGTTTTATTTGTATAAGAGTAAACATAAATATGAATTTAGGACATGATGAAATAATTAGATAATCGTTATGACCATGAGGGTTATTTACAAAATGTTCATCTTTACAAAAATTGGGTATTTCGTTTCTTATTACTGAGTTATATTTTCATTGACCATTTGTCATTGTTGTTAATTATTAATTTTGTATTAACTTGCTTTAATCTTTATTCGATTTAACGGGTAGGTTATTGCAACAATTTTCACAATAAGGTATTGACAACTGTATTTAAACTTTTGCAGAACTTATTGGAAATATGCTATCACAGGTGCTGCTAATAATACGGAATTTAAGGTGTGGGATTGCAGTACTTGGGAGTGTCTACAATCACTTAACTTTACCACAGCATCTGAAGAAACAAAATTACCACGTTTTATTGCCGAGATTGATCGAACATCTTCATATTTGGTTATTTCGAGTCTAGACACACGTACTTGTTACATCATGCAAATTGTAAATAACAGTAATATTTCATTAGCTAAAGGATCTGATAGTGAGAGTAACAATAATTTGGCAAATATCAGCATTAGTAGCAGTAGTAGTGTTGGTAGTTCCAAATCTCAGTCGAAAAATTTACGTCATCTTGTATATATAAAGAGCATATCTGAGTTTCCACTGAGTTCTGGAATTCTATCATTTTCAATAGTCGACGCGGCTGTAAGACGGTATAAATGTGGAAATGATAACTATATGTGCGAGGAATTTGATGACTACGATGAAGAAACTAATTCTACATATTGTGTAGTAGTGCGAATGTTTATCGTACAATCGAAGAGCATGCAGGAATGTCGTATATTATATCAGCCATCTGTTACTGAAAATACAGAAGTGCGGAGCACTTTATCCGATGATAGTGATGGAGTAAGCGCTTCCCAAGATTCGTCACTCTTAGATAGTGTAAGAAGTTGCATTAATAGTGCTGGTGGTGTGAAAGTTGGTGCAATCGGCTATACAAATAGTACGAATTCGAATAATATACAACACACTCTTATAAAAACTGAACAAGTAGATGAAGAGGTTGTAAAACATAAAAATTATAACGAGACCAGTTCTTTGGAATCAATACTCGGTATTGCTGCAGTTCCATCAACTAACGTTGCTAATCAAATAAATATTCAAACAGCTACGCCTTCTTCAGTTGCTGCTGGAGCAGCAACTTCTTCAATAACGAACGACGTAACTTATAATAGGTCTTGTTCTGCGTCTCCTCAATCAAGCAATACAAGTTTTACCCAAATAAATCTTATGACACCGGATGCATTCAGTACTAATTTAAATGGTAAGATAGTTGAAATTAGTTAATATTATTTATTTTTTCTCTATAGAATCGAGGAAAAATATATTGAATATAATTTTTAGATAAAAAAAAACCTGATTGTGTTAGTTCAGAAGTGTTGAATACGATTTTAATGTTAGCTGGTGTAGCGGGACAAACGCCAGCCCCAAAAGCAGAAAGTATAAATATTTTGAACTTGGTAAATAACAAAATAATCGAAGACCAAGAACATCAAAAATTACAATTGAAACAATCTTTAGATCCACAGAAAAAGTTCATAGGTAATGAGACAAATTAAAACTTTCGTTCAAGAACATTCTACCACTTCCTTCAGCCTATTTAGTAAATATTGAAATGTGTATTTTCTGATAAAACTTGTACTGATAAATTTTAAAATTCCTTCTATATTTTATAATTTTGTGAATTAATTCATGGTTAAAAGCATGTAATTTACTAAAGACAAGAATTTCTAAACTTTCATAAAATATTTTTTTACATAGTGCGAAGTGTATCGTTGAAAGTAAATTGAGTGGTAAGATGAGCGTAATTGGGCGAAGGTACATATAATTACAAATTGAAATTATTGTAATAAACACTTGGATTTCGAATTCAATAGTAATCAGCCACAATTCCGGTCGTAACGTTGACAATGTAGCCAGTGGAGGTTCTAGTCCCAGCCGAGAGGTCCAAGAAATAATGTCTTTACAAGAAAATGAAAGTGGCGATGATGAATTGCTTGAAGAGACTGATAGTACGGAAAAGATGGATAATCAAACAAAGCCTACCGAAATTGATAAGACAGGTATAATTTCTAACAAGATATTTAAAGTTCAAAAAATAATTTTGGTATGTGTAGAATTGATTGCTCCTAAATGTCATTCAACGACCAGTATTCCGAACTGGCCTAAAGGATCAGATACCCATAAGGCTACACCAAAGCAATCAACTGAGCTACAAAATGCGGCTAGTTTAATTTCGCAGGCAGTAAATGCTTCATCAAATATACTTAATAATAATGTCGGTGCCTCTACTCTTAATAGTACTGCCAGCGGTAGCAATAACAATTCGGAAGGTAAAGTGATTGAAAGCAACACAGACATGATGGAGTTAAATGGAAAAATGAATCAGTTAATTGGTATTATTAATCAAATAAAAACGTTCCAGATTAAAACATTTTTATTTTTCTTTGTTATTAGAACTTGTTAAAATCCAGTCAATGCAAATAAACCATTTACAAGCCGAAGTGAGTAGTATGAGGAAGGCAAATCCAATGACATCTACAAAGAGTATGTCTGAATTTTCATTTAAACTTGAAATGCAGCTATCTAAACTAATGGAACAATATCTAAAGCGTTATGAAAATGAACACAAAAAAAAGCTATCTGCTTTTATGGCCGGACGGTTTGTTAATTATTATGTTTGACTCTTAAACTTAATACTAATTTCAACATGATTTTAATCAACAGAGATCAACAAAATAGAGAGTTACGTGACAGTTTTATTCAGATTATGAATCAATATATTTTGACACACTTTGGCGAAGTTGTATCAAAAGTTATTAATATTGAAATTCAGCGTCAGTTGGTACCGATGTTATCTGCAAAAATTGATCATGTGCAACAACAATTACAAATAGATGTCAGTCAGAAGCTAAACACATTTGATTTAATGCTGAATGAAAATATTTCGCAAATTTGTAAAAGCAAAGTAATAATGATAAAGAAATTTATGAGATTAGCAAACATATTAAATTATATTTTTTTAGAACATAATTGATACTATTGGTAAATCCGTTTTGGTGGGTATACAGGGAAGTTTAGAAGCTGCATTTATTGAGTCTATGTCCAGTTCGTTAATACCTGCTTATGAAAAGTCATCTCAACACATGTTCAAGCAACTGCACGATGCCTTTTGTGTTGGAATAAAAGAATGTATGTAGCAAATATTTTCAAATTAAATTAGGAATGTAATGCAATTTTTAACAGTTATGGAACAGTTTGATAACTATCTGCAACATTTGCAACCTATGCAAGACTCTACAGAAGAGGTGCTTAATAAATTTTCGGGCTTTCGTCAGCACTTGGATTCCATATTACTCAAGCATCGCAATACTGTGACGGAAGCCATGCTTGAGACAAGAAAGGATGTGAAAGGACTAGAAATAATTTTGTCCCGACAAATACATGAAACTATTCGTTCTGAGGTAATTCTTTTAATTCATTGACATATGCGCACACATATATATATGTGCATGTATATAATAACAATTGTTTACTGTATATAGATAAGGAGATGTTTTGAAAATCAAACAACTGCGATACGTTCTCAAACTAATACACCAGCTCCGATGTATGATGCGAAAGACACTATAAAACTATTGCTCCATCAAGGACAATTTAATAAAGCATTTCATCAAGCCCTGCTTGCAAATGATTTGAACTTAGTAGAATACACCCTCAAAAACGCTGACCATACCGCAGTCTTTACACCAGATTGCTGTTTGGAACAGAAAGTTTTATTATCGCTTATTCAACAGATATCGGCCGACATGAGTAATCACAATGAATTAAAGCAAAAGTGAGTCGTAAAAACTTTCATAACCTTCTAAAAAAATAATAGTCATATTATTCTTTCAGTTATTTAGCTGATGCTTTACTCGCTATTAATCCAATGGATTCAATTACGCGTGAACATGCACCAAAAGTATTGCAAGAATTATTCCGTAATTGCCAAATATTTTTGGTAAACAATCCTAAAAATCAACAATGCAGCAACGTGCGTATGCTAATGAAAGCTGTTCAAACATATATGGATCAATTTTAATCCACACTTTATGTCCCCACTTCATAAGCTAAAATAACATCACCAGCAATTTTTATTTCTGCCTACAAAAATATTAACTTATATATCAATTAAATGGTCATCAATCATAACTAAATTTCGTTGAAAGAGAATATAGTAGATTGAAGATTGGCCAAAGAAATTTTTGAAAAATACAAATAAATTAAAAACTTAAAATTGTTTCTTAAAGTGACGTATTTTTGTAAATTTTATAGAACTCCAATCAATTATTTATAAGTAATAAGTAGAGTATGTAATTGTGTTTTAATACATTTTTTTTTTTTGTAACTGTATTATCATTTTTTATTACGACTGTGAAGAATAGACATTTGCATTTAGGATTTTTTGATGATCCCACGTTTTTTTTTTATCAAAAATATAATACTAATATGTACATTTTATCATACTACACTGTTTCTTTAATTTTCAATACGAAATGACCGAAGCTCTGTACAGTTTGCTACAGTTCACTTTAATAAGAACTGCACATTGTCGATTATGGGTGAGCTGCTATACATATATTAAAATAGTCAAAGAGTTAGATATGCGTGTTAGCGATGATAAATACATTTTTTAGTTAACTTCTTTCTTTCTTCGTTCTACAATGACTCATCTCTGTAATTGAGTTTGGATTAGATTGGCTGTTGATGTTCTTTATCATTTTCACAGATATCTTCTCGTTACTGACCTTGTCATTAAAAAGCTTTGTCGATTTAAAGTTTTCAAAATAATAACAATAAATTTACCACGCGACAAAAATTAAATAGGCTTTTGAAATCTTAGTTTAAGATTAAATTGGTTATTTTTTTATAAGCCCAGTACCCAACAGATTGTTTTAATTCATAATGTCATGAAAATATATTTTTAAACAACACACAATTATCAAAATAACTTTTTTTGGTATTGGAGTTATCAATTAAAAAAATACGTTTTCTGTTTGTATCCATAATGTCAAAATCAGTTGTTTTTTCTTTTTCTCAGGAATTTTCTTTTTGTTTTTGATGATTTTTGGGTTATTTACAACGTATTCGTATTCGTTTATCACTCAAAAAATGCATTTTGAGTCGTTTTCGCTTGTGTATAAAGATTTGAGTGGATAGATTCTCTAAGGACGCTTTTACGTCTTTGGGTTTATTTTCACAAGAAATTTCGAAATCATCTGATTTTATTTGTATTAGCTGACCAATAAAATTAAATCGCTCGTTAACCTTGTAAGCGAAAAGCTTGTTTTAAAGTGCACTATTCAATTCATTAATGACAGAAAGTAAAGTTTTCTTATAAAATGTGTCTCACTTTAAATGTTGCACTGCCGATGTCTGAAAACCAAGAGTTTGAAAGCAACTTCTAGGCAAAATCCGTGGATTTTAAAAATTCTTATTGAAAAACGTTGCGATAGTCAGGAAGTTCGAAATAAGCGGTGAATGATAGTTCTCGAGATAATAATTATCTACCAACCTGTTTTGTTTTTGGTAAGTTAATTTTCATCGAAATTTTCTAACGATAGCTCCAAGTCCATCGAGTTTAATATATCTCCCTCTTCCATCGCTACAGTGCGTTGCAAGATTTTACCTTTTCAAACTCACTTATATGTACATAACTTTATGTTACTATTAATGTTTCAGATTTGCAATGTACCATGTATTGAACAGTGATGATTATTCACAAAAAACTCTGAGTGGAAGATTTTAATTTGCTAACAATACCTTAGAAGAACTAAACCATACTTTGATTTGATGGGCAAGAATATCTTGCAATACAAATATTAAGATTTTTAACACCCGTTATATAAAAAACCATTTGCAAGTTTAGAAAAACATTATGAATTGCTGATGAGCATTCCTATAGATTTTGCGAAAAATATTTTAATAAAACTTATAAATTTATTTTTTAGCACTACGCATAAAAATATTTTTTTTTTTGTATTTCCCAGATAACTGCTTTGAGAGTGTGTATTATTATATTACAGTCAAATGATAACGAAGAAATTTCTATTACTATTTTTGGTCCATACTTACGCATATACATACATATACATATGTATAGTATGTATACATTTGTTCTAATGAACGTTGTTCAATATTTTCTCTACATTCATATGTATATAGCGTCATAAATCAGTTATTTTAACGCAGTAATAGTTTCCCATACCTTTTACTATAGCGGTGATGATTAATTAGATTTTCGGTTAATTTAAAAGTTGATAAATTTTAAAATATTAAATAACTACTTGCTTGTTTTTACAAATAAAATGCTTTCAAGTGCTAGAAGTCCATTTTTAAAAATTAGATAGCTGTATATTGATACGTTCATATGTGTATTTATTTAAGTAGATGCTTATGTTTAATTATTTTTTAATCTCTTTTCAAACAAAACGAATGTATTTGTTGATTGTTTTAAGTTGCATTTCAAATATTTTATGGTAGTTTTATTGCAAATGCTTTTTATCTGTGACAATAGCAATACATTTTAAGTGCATCTATATTTATACAATAGCTTTGACTTCCGTATAAATTAAGCCGGGTTATAGAGCCTGTAAGCCTCTTTGTATACCCTGATATACGTACCGTTGACTCAAATACTGCCAATCCAGGTTTAGTTTGTAATCTTAAAGAAATGTCGTTAGCATAATCATCATTAACTTCCTTGATAATAGTATAATGTGGTCCCAACAAAACTGCATCCAGTATAGAGTTTAAATAAAGTATCCTGCATTGTGGATACGGTTTCAATTGTTCGTTGATTAATTTGACCACATAACGGGCCGCTTCCTGTACCCGTACATCATTCGTTGGCATTTCTGTTCGTTGATAGCATGTGCACCAGTACGAAGCAATACCCGCGTTTTCACAAGTGCGGGTCTCAGGTACAGGAAGAAATAGACTAATACCTCTGGGAATCGTATCAAAATCATGGAGCTCTTTAGAGCGGGCCTTTAACGTGGATGGTTGCAAATTATGTAAATTAAGTAGATCCAAAAATGTCGCATATACATCATAGGCAGTTATTAATCGTTTGGCATTGATTTCCAGATTAGCAACAGCTTCAGCATATCTTTGCTTAAACCAAGACGGATAAATGGCTATGAGTAAGGGTTGTCGTTCTTCCATCATACCTTGGTATGTTCCATGAAATGAGCCCCAGCGTAAGCCCTGATCGCTCGTCAGAAGAATTATTGTCTTATTTAAAATCCCAGTTTCTTGGAAATGCTCAAATAAATTAACAAAATCATTATCCAGTAATTTTGGCATATATATAAAGTCGTGAGTCATGGACGCAAGCCAAAAGAATGAAAAGAAATTTTCTTTTTGAAGGAATGGATTCAGCTTATGGATCATTTCGAGTACCAAATCAATTGTGCGTCGTCCTCCCATACATAAATTAACGCTAAAGGAGTAATAATAACCAATATGATTCTCCATTTCCATAACCACGGGGCGTATATAATAGTCGGTGGGGGGATGACTGAAAATTGTGTCCATACTGAAAAGGCTGGTTCGAGCGACATCTTCGAGAAACGAAGTCATATATCCTGCTTCTTTGAATCGTTTCCATATAAATGGACATTCAGTGAAATGTAATTTTTTTGCCCGCATACAAGATAATTTCAACTCATCTGCAGCGAGGCCAGTAAGAAGTGGAATTAGATTGGAATAGGCGTTGTCACCCACTTTATTAAAACCCCAAAACTCAACATAATTTAAGCGCTTTCGAATGTAATCGACAGTACGCTTCATATATCGTAAAGAGTTTAAATGTGATACACTGTCAATTCCTAAAATCATTATAGAAAGCTGTTGTGTAGACTCATTTATATCATCGCCCCTTACATGTAAGTAGTCACTGAAGTTTTCTTTTTTTTTAACTCTTGTTACCCTTTTATTAATTTTATTTTTCTCACTTTTCGTAAAATAATTCGTTCTTGGTTGTGTTTTATTTACAGCAAAAAAGTGGTAGTCTTCATAGAAGTATTGTCTATGTTTTTCTGAGCAACGAACTCGTATAAATTCTATTTCGGGTGCAATTTCAATAGACTGGTTGAAAAGCAACTTGAATGGAACTACATCACCGAATGTACTACTTGAAATTTTGTAGTTGTGTTTTAGCGGCCTATAGTGGCAATTGATGTTGCTGGTATCATTTATTTTATAATAAAACATTAATTCTTCGTCGGTTATGGTCCACCAAAAACGTGAACCCACCTCGCTTGCTCGGGTTATAGCTTTCTTGCATGTCAGATTTGGTGGTAATCCCATATATTGCATTAAGCGATAGTTAGTCACATCAAAATGTGGAATGTGGCAACCTGGAGTGTTTACAAAATAGGTTTGGCTAACGTTATACTGTGATTCAATGCGAGCTATAAATTCGAAACGATCCCGAAATTTAATGATTTTTGTACGAATATTGTAATCCACGAATAGATATGCGAAAAAACATACACACAATATAACAAATATGATTTTTTTACAATTAAGTCGACCTTTGTCCGAGCTGTGATAGTACCGGTAATAGTGTTGGAGATCTCGTTTCATCATATATTTCGTGTCCAACAGATATTTTTGCCTATAAAAAATAAAAATAACAAATATTAAAGATCTTGTATCCATATACAATGAGTCAAAGAAAAGGTACATATTTATCGTAATACTTCAAAAATTAAATTAAAACTATAGTTATATAAAATAAAGATGTGCAGTGAAGAAAGACCATTCAACATAAATATAAACACATCATTTTCCAGTAGTTCACCGCCACTAGACAATAATAATTTTTAAGGAAAATTAGAATAAGCACGGCAATTTAAGAATACTTTCTCATAATCCTTCTTATATTTTTGGCCTTTCCTTAAATATAGTATTTGGTAAATAGTTATTACATAGACTTGTTTTTAAAGGCATAAACTTACTCATTCCTGAAAGTTAGTGTTAATGCATACAAATATATGAATATGAATTTTTTCCTAGTTTCATTATTTTTCTTGTCACACAAAAGGAAATTATATTACGAATACATAATTTTTTGCATTTACTGATAATTCGCTTACTCATAGCTCGTATCGTGGTATTTTCGTTTATTTTTATCGTAATGGGATGTCTGCATTTTTCCTTTATTGCCAATATTTTACTTAATTTTAACTAAAATTTACTTAATTTAATGCCGAGCCTTTGAGTTCTCTTTCTGACGTTTCATTTAATCTGGTAAATAAAATTTTGTTCGAGCGCATGCTCAAAGAAACGAACAGGGATGCTGCGATTTTTTCTAGCTTAATTGCAGGACATTTATTGTTTGAGTTGGCATTTATTTTTATGGGATCAGATAAAACATACCATTTGTTTATAGATGAGATATGTATAAAAACATAGTAGTTAGCCCGTTTGTGCATTACTATTGTTATATTCGTTGGAGAAGGAGAGATGCGTATAACGTTATATATGTAGTTTATAAAATATTATTATAATCATATCAGACCACAAATTCGCCCAATTTACATAAAACGCCAATCAAATCGAAGAGTCAAAATTTCTAATTAGTTTCATCTGATCAATACCTCAATTAAAGAATGATAATATTCACAAAGCAGGTTTTAAAAGCACGAATCTCTGCATCTTTTTTATTCATTTGGTAATTCATTGGAATATTTAAACCCCATATAAAATATAAAATTGTGAAATATTCCGGTAAATTCTCATATCATATGTTAAAGATGTCTTTCATAGTACGATAATTTATTATTTAATTTAGCTTAACAATTTTAATTTTATAATTCAAGGGTTTTAGTTATCTGGATATCGATCTCTTCCTTTAGGATCTCATTCATTTATTTTAAAATGTGGCTTAAGTCTAGTTGACTTTATTATTATAACTAAGTATATTATCAAAGTGTAAGGTATCTTATAACAACTGCGTGGAAATATGGTGTCTAGCATACTTTTTTTCCCACAATATCAAAAGTAAATGAAGGTCTGTATTCTTCTAGCCCCAGTATGCTCAATATTGTGATTTCCGATGTTCCGGTTGATTTTATACCCAGAAAAACGTAATAAAATGTTCTAATAAAAATCAAAAAAAAATTAAACTGTTATTGATAGTAATAACAATAAAGTGAATGATGTTTAGTTTAAACTGAAGTCGGATGGTCGTTGATGTTAAAGACCGTTTTTTAGACATACAAACGGGCACGAACGTATCTACCATATATAACTATCTACAGTGAGGCTTCAAATTATTCAAGAAATAGATCAGGTGTACGCCCACAAATTTAAAATTAAACTACATCGGAAATCATTAGACTTACACCAATTATGTATATAACAATTTTCTAATGATATTTTTAGAGTCATCCATAGTACTAATTCGAAAAATTTGCTCAGCATTGGCACCATTCGGGACAAAGGGTTTTTCTCCAGAATTCGTCGTCTTGCCGTTCTTGAAGGAATTTGTGCACCTAATTATTGTTGAATGCCTGCAACGAACTGAAACAGACCTCGCATCCACAATATTGCAATATTTTGATAACCTTCGTCGTGGGCGGCCCTTTTTGTCACATATTTTTGCCTTTTCGTGTGACCCTTTTTTGACGCACTTTCTTTGAATAATGATTCGCTCGACCCATTTTTTCATACTAGTTGCAAAGTCGTTTATTACTAGTGGACTTGATACAGGGTATATATATACTTATATATACATATGTATATTACTTATGTATATTGTATTTTATGTGCGGACTCATATTGACAATAAGTAGAAAAATGTATGCACTTATTGAAAATGCTCCCGCTCGTTAACAAGACGAAATAGCCACAGCGCTTTTTTTCCAAATGCTTAAGGCGCTCAGAATTCGTTGTAAAATGTTTTTTTTTTTGTGTTTGATGTTAAGTCCTTACTATTACAACCCAATTGAAACCAACTCGCACACACATGTATGTATAAATGTAAATACATATACATATGTATTAAAGCATACTGCATCGGATACATTATTAATTATAACAACCACAGAAACATGATGATTTATAAGCAAAAACTATATGTATATATCGAAAAGACGGATAATTTTGAAAAAGCATTTCTCTGTTTGATGTGGCAATGACTTAAGAAGCTGGTATGGAAAAAACATGTTTTAATGACCATAAAAATAAGAATGCAAAGTAAATATGTTATACATATGTACTTCCAATATGTGTAAATACATATGCATAGGATACACAAACATAGTAAAGAAGTTCTACTATAAAAAGACATGACCAAAGTCGTAGTAGCACCAGTGCAACTAAATATTACCATTCAAACAGATGGATTAAAAAAATCTTGAAATAGTCGTTGTAAAACTTCGAAAGAAATATAATATATTCATGGAAAGTACTTGAGACAAACTGTTAGAGGTCTTCTCTATTGAATATTGTAATCGAATTAGTGTCATATATCCTTTCTTCATCATAATTTTTGACGTGGAATTTCTTTAGTTTTCGAAACCATATTTCTGATATACATACTGAACTAATAAATGATTGGAAATGCATCATAAAACATTGAGAGTATATATGCAGAAAATTAAGAGTAATATAGGACAACAGACATTTTTTCATGTATTTTCAATTTTACGTGAACGTTATTATTCCAATATCCAAGTCTCCGTTCGAACACCGCAAAAACAATATGCTTTTCTTTTAATTGCATTCGTACTGCTGCAATATGCCGACTTACGTATGTGTTGTCACATATCAGCAAATCATCTAACACCAAACAGTGATGACGCAAACTATCTAATAAACGGGGCACATTCAACAGGCGGCAAAACGAACAGTATTACCGCTACTGAGAAGAGAGTAATTAGCAATACTAGCAAGGGTGATATCGAATACAGTCAAATTGCCAACAACAAACGACGTATTGGTAGTGGTCAGCCTGAGGAGATTTTTAGTCTTGATGATCGGGTCGAAGCCAATTATGATGAGTATCCGGTGAGTTATTGCTAGTGATAATAATGAAGATAGCCGTTGTCACTCCAATAAGCATGTCTAGATCAAACCATTACATGTACATATGCTTTGATACAATTGAAATCAGTCTTCCCAGTAATTGGATAATAGGCTCTTTCCAAATATTTTCACATGAAAGTAACTTTATCATTGACCATTATCCGATGTTGGCAAAGCAAATACTTCTTTACTATTGCACCAATGAGGTTCTATTGTCAATTGTTCTGAATTAAAATAAAGATTTAATATAAATTGCATACATTCATAAAAATTTGTATGCTAAAGCTCTACTGTTTACAAGGTACATATATACATACAAGTACACAGCAATATTTAATGAAACTTTACTCTGCTTCTGCATGTAGTTGACTGTAACATACCTATACCAAAATTACCAATTACTATACGTCAAGGGTTAAATTTACTTTTTTAGATGGTAGTACCTAAGCGAGCTGCTCTTTTGTTAGACCGACTCATGGTTGCTTTACATCATGCTCTAGAAAAAGAACGTCGTAAAATAAGCGATTTTTATGCGGAACAGAACGATAAAAACGCCAACATGAAAGGGGATAATAATCCTAATAATGATGATGATTATGAGCAAATCAATGGTAATCATATGTACAGCGATGATGATCCTTCAGTTGTGATGGATTACGATTTCAAAGACTTAAATTCCATAAATCGTGCCACTGGTGAAACTGTAAGTTGGATAATTAAAGCATAATTGCATTGAGATTTGGGCATGTGTGTGAGAAATTTTCAGTTAATGGCAAAGAGCTTTCAGAGAAGAGGAAGCAATAACTTGGATTTGGGAGGAAACCTTGGCAACGTCGAAGATGTAGCGATGCTTACGGGTGCTGCGGCAAGAGATGACGATTCTGGTGATTTAAATGGTATTATTGGTCGAAACGGAATGGGGAATACAGGACGTATATACTGGCGTTGTTATTTCAATGCAGTAAGCTGCTTCTAAAAGTAAAAGTGCTACAAATAGTTTAAATGTGAAGTATATGTATGTATTTGAAAAGGCATATATTCGAATGTTATAAATATGATTATATACATATGTAGTACGCATGTAACATTGTAAATGTATACGTACACATTTTTCTTATTACGTACCTACATACATTCCCATGCTTAAATGAGAAACCATTATACAGATACATATTCTGGCAATTCCAAATTTATTCCAACGTACCATTAAGGATCACTGCTTATATATATCTATGTATGTATAAATGTGTACGGAATTGCGACGAATTAACTCAACATTTCCATAAATTACATACGTTCATCATATTTTCCATAATGATTTTTGCAGAAAATAAGCAAGTATGTGCAACCCTTATAAATTATAATATATTATAGGATATAGATGTGACACCTATTTCCATTCATGTTATAATAAATTTATTTGTAAAAAAATTGTTTGTGTGGCTTCTATTTTGATTAATTTATGACTTTCATTCTGTTTGTTACCTAAGTATGTATTTATCTACATATCGTAGGTAAAGCGTGGGCAAAAAAATTACTTTAATTATCTACACGAGGAAACTAAACTAATAATTATATTCTAATACACAATTTTCCTCTCGCTCTCTAAAGTGTTAATGATTTTTATATAAAAGCATACACTTAAAGGTTATGTGCAGTTAGAGTTATACGTCAAATGTTGAGCAATGATAACAGATTTTGTTTCTTGGTATCTTTTTAGCCTTCATATAAGCGAATTATAACTTCTGTATTGCTCATACGACATGGTTCCTTATGACTGTTAAATGCCTTTGATGCATAACAATAAATTTTAAAGAAATTCTCAGATAAAAATCATTACAATCTTTTTGTTAGGTCAGGAAAATTCGTAGATTTGCTTGTTTGGATATAAAAAATTTATTGCAATAGATCGAAAAATTCGATATGTAATACATAGAAAAGTAAAATGTTTTGGACATGGCTTAAATTAAAAAGAGCTTGTCTACGTTAAATCCGTTTTTAGGATAAAACTTCAGAGGGCGTTTGTAAATATAAGAAAATTAACTTATGAAATAACGGAAGCACTAATGGTTTTTAATGTAGTTTTATATTTGCCTTTTGCTAAAGCTCGTTCTTACGCTTTTATTTTTCTTAGTATCTTTTTAGGAGAGGATCTATAAAATATAAATAATCAACATGACGACCTGAGCCGATTTATACATGTTCGTCTGTTTGTCCGTCCGTCCGTTGTATGTATATATGGAGTTCCTCAGTTTTTGAGATATCGATCTGAAATTTTTCACTCGTCTTTTTTCGCATTAAAGCATATTGCTGCCTTACAAGATGTACGAGGGGATCAAGTGCTTGCCTGAAAATATTTTTTATTTGACGAGATATGTCCGAGCAATTTGAATGGGTTATTATTTAAGCCGAGGGTGCAATTTCCGAATAATATTCAGGCCGGGTCAATATGCATATAGCTGAACACAAACTGAACGATCGGACACAAGTGCTTGTACGGAAAATTTTTTTTCGACAAGATTTTCCCGAAATTGGGCATGGGTTATTGCCCAAGGCAATGATGCAATCTTCAAAGAAATTTTTCAGATTGGATAACTATAGCATATAGCTACCATACATACAAACTGATCGATCGGAATCAAGTACTTGTATCCAAGATATTTTCATTTGAGGATATATTTTCTGCAGTTCTAGTACGGAATCTGTGGCATTTGTGCCGAGTATTACAGCTTCGTTTTTTTTTGTTAAAACTGTTTTCAACATAATTCCATTACTCCATTTTTAAGCTAAAAACGATCGTATGAACATGTGTACTGATGTAATATTTACAATTGAAATACACAAAGTTTCTAATAGTAAATTTATCCACAGCAATATTTACATATTAAACATTGTAATTCATAGACTAACATGGAACATTGCTTTCCTCTTGATGCTTAACTATATTAACCAATAAAACTTTTTAATGTATTCCTCAGACATAAAGAGGAGTCGCCATTGATAACAACATTCGAACAACGTTGTTAATGGGTAAGGATACATACAAATGTACATGAATATATACGTAATGTATATTTCTTAGAGTAAATGTATGTATGTATAATAAAAATTCTTAGTAGAAAAGGACAATCTTTTCTTTTTACAAACACAACAAGTAAACGTGACATCACTTTTACTCTACGAGCTCTTTGAAGCGGTCCGTGCATAATAATGCAAAGTTTGCAATACACTTGTAGTTGTAATGTGCAAAATGTACTTATGAATCGTTGTAATAGTAGAAGACGAGGAGTAGTTAAATTGACAGGCAGATATCTAACTAATAAGTCATAATTTAACATAAAAATATATATTTTATTGCCATGCTGGCTCAAACCTCAAATGGATGGTCAAGTGAATTTAGGCATATAGACATATGTACATATATAGATACATATGCACGTATGTACAAATGTATATACTATATATACAGTTTAAGTAGCAAAAGAAACCCTGCAAATAGTAGAGTCACAGTACGTTGTAACTAACACTAGTGACCGAAGTGTTCCAAACATATGAAGAAAATATAGTCACCATAACATTTTGTTGTCATTGGACATTGCATAGCATAGGATCACCCATCAAACTCCAAATAGTAGAGTCACAGTACGTTGTAACTAAAACTAGTGACCGAAGGGTTCGAAACATATGAAGAAAATATAGTCACCATAACATTTTGTTGTCATTGGACATTGCATAGCATAGGACCACCCACCAAACTCCTTCGTCTAGTCTAGTAGAGTATATACTTATAAAATATCATCAATTATTATGGTATTATTGTACCATGTTTTTGATGAGTAATAGGTAAAACAGCGTTGCTATCCTTGTTTTTGTCCAATAAAACAATGGTTTTTATTACCATAGATCTTTTTATTTATTATAATGCAATTAATGATATAATTTAAACTTAAATTATTGAAATTATTTATTGAAGTACTTAAACATTAAAAATATACCTATGTTACAGTTATTTTAAGGTATAAATCAAAGGAGTTATACTTAATTTTCTCAATTGTTGTCATTGAATTTCCCCACTAGTTTTGAATTGTTATCATCTGTTATAGGGGGGAAAACTTGCAGTTCCTCTCTTTGAGGTAGCTTTCCAACAGACCTATGCACTAATACACCAACAACAAAGTTCTAATTATGTAAAAATTAAATAGTTTAGATAAGTTTATGATGTCATATTTCAAAATAATAAAACTTAATATAGTAGTACACTTGTTTGTAACAAGGCAATGAAAAAAACAGCCACAAAGCGGCGCCGTTTCCACGAATTTGAAAATATGCCTCATTTGCATCTATCAATTTTTTGTTTGTTTCAAAGAAGCATTTCAAGTGCCTTTTTTTAATACTGAACATACTCACTAATCACTCAATAGATATTAAAATTATTCACTTTTGCATAATAATATGCACAATATTTTTTCAATTTGTGTAAATTGACGCGTCTTATTTCGTGAAAAAAAAATCAACAACTGAGTAAAGATCTATTAATAACAGTAAACAGAACCGAATAAAAGAGCATTATGGTCCAGTGCAGCGTAACATACGGTTAGATATGTAACCAGGTCTGTTTTAAAGCAAGGTCACTTGGACCATGTGGTCCTTAAATTTTTGGCAAGGAATATTTTCGCTTATACATTTCCATTCTCCTTGACGAGGAGAAATTGACTGTTTTTGCCAAATTAAAGTAAATAGTTAATGAATATTTTGCAAAAGAGTATACGAGTTTTTTTGGCCCAATGTTTGTTTGTAACACCTAAAGCAAATTCAAGAAGATACACTTTTTTTACCTAGAGATTCTTTCCGAAAATCATTGAAATTGCTTACATATTGACCGATAGTTTAGTTATTAAGTCAATCGGAAGTTCGAATTATTTTTATTAGATATGTATAAGGAAAGTATTCACTCTATTTTACCAATTTTTGGCACGTGGCCTAATTTAAAAAATTTGTAGCCAACAGATATCCCTCGATATTGCCATCCTGTGTACCGTACTATTACAGTCATGCATCCTAAGTGCTTAATTATTGCACTTATTGGACTTCGTTTAATGGCGTTTTGTGGCCGAGGCAGTGATTCGATTACGCCCATACCGACCTTCCTTGATTTCCAAAGAACATTATAGCAAGTTTCATCAGGATATCTCAATTTTTATTTATGTTATTGTCTGCGCGGTAAGAGGGGCGTACAGGCAGTCACCCTGATTTAAACTCTTCTTGCCATGGTGATCATTTATACATTATATATGTATATCCCTATATATTGACTAGCCTTAGGTTATACAAAAAACTGTTAGGTGGAAAAACTAGTATACTCTGTAGCAACATGTTGCGAAAGTATAAATGAATATAATAAGTTTGGGAAACAGCAGGTGCGGATATATTATATTATATATTAAGAACATAGGTCAGAGGGAATTCATATCCGTAATTGACGAAAAATTTATATTTAGGTGAGTAAATTATTTATTGAAAATTTTGGTGCAATCATTACAACAATGTGTTTCAGTTAACACTTTCATTGACAGGAAAGAGAAACACGCAACAGGTATCAAGCTACTAAGTATTCGTTACTCCCTATACAGAACAAAGTCAAAGCAACATGTTTCCAATAAAAGTTGCAACAACACACACTCGTACACATAAATGAATGTATTTACACTTCATATTTTCAGCTTATAAGCCGAGGATGCATGCCCATTACACACACAAATACAGGTTTTACAACCCTATTAACAGTGTCACACATAATTACATATTATACTACAATCTAGTAGGAAATGATAATGAACCCAGTTCGAGGTGATTACATCGAGTTGCCGATTGTTCCTGCTGGTAGCTTTCATATTAAGTGTTGCTTTTGCATTTCGACTACGATGGATTTATCGGCCATGCTACACATTTATGCAGACATCGTTTATATTGACGTGAATGTTGCGGGTGCGCATGTAAGCTAACCGACTTTTCGAGCTATTCTGTATAAAAAGCTAGGTAGCGATTGATACTGCGTCAGATTGCCAGCATAGTTAACAGTGTGAACAGCAATATAAAGAAAAAATTCTAGGGATAAAGTTGAGGTTTTGAATTTTCAACACAAGATAGAAAAGTGAATTCTGGTAAAACAAAGTTTAATTGGTTTAATCGTATTAATATTGTAAACAAATTCTGTAAGGTAAGTGTGGCATATAATTATTCATACTTCAAAATATATATATATATATCTTTTAACATTACTTACAATCCAAAAAATAGTGTATATAATATAAGTACTTCTGTCTTTTCTTCATTGAATTTGCTTTCAAAATATCAATATTATTAGTGTAAAGCGTGTGAAAATAACAATCAATTTTCATGTATTTTTCGTACTCATCATGTACATCTATAATTTTATCCAATAACTACAAATAATCAAGTTCATATATGTGAGGTGTAGGCAGTATAAAATGGCTTATTTTGCCGACTAAGCGATGCGAATAGCTAACTAATCTATTACTTTAGTATATCGCCATGCAATTAATATTAATGCTTAAAAAATGGAAAATCAAATTGCATTTTGAGATGCTTCTATGAAGAATATGTATATTTTAACTCTATTGTACAAAATCTAAAAACCGTGTTTCAATATGTCAAGGGTAAATATGACCGTTTTAGCTAGATATACACTCTAAGTTTACCATTGCATAGTTTTTAGGAGATCTTTGGAAGTAATTATTATTTGATTTAATATTTCTGTTATTGATCAACACATCAAGTGTACAACCAATAATAATACTATTCTGATTTTAAATTTTATATTTTGATTTTTATTTTAGAAATATTTCCAATTAATTTGAGTTACAGTTTTTGTAATTATTTAATTTTGTGAATTTATTTGCATGGAGAGGAAGTCTGTGGGAGATAATGTATCAGTACCAGCACACTTTTAAATAGCTATAAAAACTCAAAACATTTCTCATTGCTTATCTATCAATTGTAATGATTTTCAACTAAGTTCCAACAACTTTAATTTCATTGGCATTGATTGTGGGGAATTAAATGTGTAAATACACACAAATTATCAATGAAACGTGAAATGTCTTAATTGAGTATAAAATATAATGGGATGAGAGTTTTGAAGAAACTTACGTATTTGTTTTTGGGATTGATTTTGGTGCTTTCAAACTTTGTAGAGACATAATATAGTATGTATGAATTTTTCACTGTTACATACAGACATTTATTTTGCAACTTAAAATTCTGTACCGTAATGCAACTAACGGACAAATCAGCGGCATTTGGAATTTTTTTGTTTCCTGTTGAACCCATTATCTAATATTTTACTATCACATGCGTCCCAATTTATCAGTATGCGAATATGAATGGAATCCTAGGCAATAAAATTGGATTAGTTGGTTGTCATAAAATCGTATGTTCCTAATTCAACGCAATACTTACACATTCATGAGTATTTATGTATATGTTGTTTTACTTGTGGGTGAATATCTGTTTATCCTACAATAAACGCATAAGTATGGTTTGTTATTAGCATAGCAACTTTGACATCATTTGACTAGTGTTTTTAGAACATATGTAAATACGTAATTTGACATTTAACAAACATATGTAAATAAAACCTTTAGAAACGAAAAGGCAAAGTGTTCAAAATATAAATATTGTCTATAATTGTTATACTTCCGTTATGATATAGCAGTAATTATCGTTCAACAAAGGGTAAGCGAATATAAGTACATCAAATAAAACCCTCATAATCAGGACATGTTTATTGGTCTGATAAATAACATTTGCAAGTTAATTTGAAATTTGATATAAAAAATTATGGGCACTATACGTGTTTATGCGTATGTATGTGCCTGAAGTCATTGTCGTTAACTGCATTTGAGCAGCGAGCAGTTTTGAATTGGAGACTAAAGCAACAATACTTCAACAACACAGTAATCAACATACATACATACTACATATAATGAAGTTAAGACACAATCTTTTTCAATTTTGCACAATAAAAAAGGAGTTTGGGACGACACTAACCAATCGATTTTAAATGACAATAAAACCGTGAGAAGATTGTACAAATAATAATTAATATTACATACTTCATCAAATATACAAGTAATTGCCCGAGTTTAATCTTTTAAGTTAATAACATATTAAAAGTAGGTTAGTATATACGAAAATTTTTAATTACTAAACAAATTTACTAGTTTTTCTTTTTCTAATAAATACATACAAATATCTACATTTCAATAGATGTAATAACACCATATTCAAATGATTGTGTATACATATTACCCATACTTATGAATGCGTTTTTGTTTGAAATAAAGCTTTTCTAGTAAGTTAAATGGTAAGCATTTAACAGCCACAATAAATTTGCATGTTACATACATACATATACTTATATGGGTAGAATTAAAATTGTAATGACAATGAAATTTGACACTTTCACTGTGCCAAGATAAAAAAATTTGAGACTTCGTTTCAAAAGTTGTCGTAGGCGACGATAACATAATGTTTGCAAACGCCATTAGTAAAGAAGTACAAAATTTTCTTTGATTTAAGTAATAAAATACTTTTGGAGCAATAAATCATTCCGTCGGCTTGTTATTTCCGTTTATTTTTTTGAAAGATTTTAAAGTGAGTTTAACGTTGGAATTTAATTTTTAAATTACTTCATTAATTAGGTAATAGTAATAACCGTTTTTCAGCTAAAGCTTAAAAGTATTGTAAAAAAAAATCGATAAATTTATTAAATTAGTAATATGCATCGATTCATTCGGTGTAAGCTAAAAATTTGTAAGTTGCACTTTCCTGCAGCATTGTTTGCATGCCAAAATACTTATAATTCTTGTTAAAGCGGAGTATGAAATTAATTTTGCCGGGTTTGCGACAGCGGGTTTTTGATTGAAGATATGCATACATTCTTCATCCTCTAATACACAAATATACTCCTAATAACAAAGAATAAGCCGCGGTCGTAGATGTACATGTAGTATACTAGTATATATGGTACATATGCATGTATATTTACAATCTCCTGCTTTCATTATTTCCATTTTGCGTACACGCAACCAGTTTATCTAATTGACTTAATGAGGAATTTATGATGGTAAAGTATAGTACCTGTTCGATCTAATCGACTTCATACTAGAAAGATTTAAATATTTACTCGACTAATTAAAAAAGACCTTTATATGTACATTTTAAGGAACTTTTATAGAACTAATTTCGTAATTTGTATTATTTAAATTGTATACAATTATTTTCCCTGCTATAAAACTTTTCGATCGCATAAGTTTTTTATTATATATATTAATGGGTGAAGTAATTTGAAAAAGAAGCCATTATCCAAAACTATTTCAAACATTTCTAGTACTGTAAAACATATATGTACATATTTTAATTTTTAGTTTTATGTTATTCATTCTTCTATTGCTGAAGCTTTGCAACATTGATACCTTAACGTATTGTTTGTGGCAAATACGAAATCGTGTTGCAGAATTGCAATTAAACTTTTTATTCCTTTCAATGCTATTGCTCTGTATTCATTCGGCATTTCCAGCCCTGACACTAGTCTGGCACGATTTGCGGAAATGAATCTTGCTACCTGTGAGAAAAATATTACGTTTCAATCGAGTAGCAGCATTGATGCCTTGCAGACGTAAATGCTTTCTATATTATACACTTCTATGTGATTTGCTTTGCTTAAAGAATTGTAAAATAATTAAAAATTTAATTTTTAATCCCGATCTAATTTTTAATCTAAGATGTTTGGAAATAAAAATTAAAAAATGTATTGTTTAATATGAATAAGGTGCGTAAAACTTCACTTGATGAAAATACATTTATTTTTTGTTTAATTCTTAATTATATGCTTGGGAATAAAATTGTTAGTTTTGTTTTTATTTTTTAATCCAGTATGGGGGATTCGTTTTCCTATTTTTTAATTTCATATTTGGGATTTCAGGAAATGAGAATGCATATACGTATATAATCATCTGAAAATTAAGAAAACTTTTCAAGGTACGCCTTTTAAAGAAAATATTAAATTCAGTTATAGATATTTCATAATTGTTCATGAATCGCGTTTTTTCAAGGTATTTAATTAAAATGTACTTAAAATGTCATATTGCAAATTTAAAATGCATTAGTGATAGTTTGAGGAATATTCTATTATGTATGAAGAGGACATTTGCGGTTTTATGTCTTACTACGTTGGTAATTACATTCAATGCAATCATCGGAAGTTATCTAAGTAATATTGTAATGGTACAATATTATTGCGTTCTGTATACGAATTTCGTAATATGTTCAAATATACATATGTTTACCACATAAACGCCTACATAGAACTTATATTGTGCGGATAACTAAACGCAGGGGGATGTTACGAGAATTGACATTTATATTTCGGGAATAGACCTTTTAGTTTAGTTTTTTTCGTACGGGAATAAAAAGAAGTCATACGGTTCAGTTGTTTCGGTTGATTTGTGAAAGCTCGCATTGTCGTGGTGAATTTTTCTGATTTCTTGAAAGACAACTGGCTAAAAAAACAGGCAACCATTCAAATTTTTTTGAATTCTGCTAATCTCCCATACAGTGGATTGCTGCTTAATTTCGGACTTATACGCGTAAATCTACGATTCATCCCCTCTTACGATGTCATAGATGGGTTTCGAAGCCCCACTATTGCATTTTTATAACATTTCTCTCGACCAATCGACTTGAGCCTTTTTTAGAGCGATTGACAAATTGAGAACAAATTTTTTTTATTAAATAGAGGTATTGTGTTTTTGCCAAATTACGTTTATTTGTAAACATGTGTTCATTATTCTATATTTTAATTAAATGTATATAAAAAATAGTTGTTTGTTTTTTTCAGAGCAAAATATTGGATTTAAAATTAAAAAAATGATGAAAATAATATCCATCTTTATGCTTTATATCGTACTAATGATGACAATTCAATCAATCGAGTCGCGACCCCAAAATGCACTCGGCAACGATCAGGTAATTCGATAAATACTTAAAAGTTGATTTTTACATGAACGAAATATTATACAACAAATAAAAAAGGGCTAAGTTCGGGGTACAATTGAACATTAACTTTAAGATGTAAAACGTCAACCAGAGGATCGGAATCTTAGCAATTTTATATATACATATGCTATATATAACTCATACATAAATCATTATATGGAATATGTGGGTGTTATATTACCACATACTAAAAAAATGTTTTCAGGGTTTCATTAAAGAACCTCACATTCAATTACCAATCATATGGAGTGAATTCAGCCCGATGACTTTGATACACAGAATTACTATTGTCAGGACAGGATTCTCTCTGAATTTCAATTGTATAAGTATATCTTACACATTAACCGATATTTTCAGTCAGAAGTCAACTAGAGATAGAGCATATTTCATACCTAAGAGTTTGAACAGTTTTTATCGGATTTGGACAATTTACAGTCATACTTTAAAGGAATTGTTACTTCAAAATATATCCCGTTATATTAATTACTTCTTGATTTGTATACTGGAAAGTGAAAGAATCAAATGGATTTTAAAATTGTGTTATATGGGAAGTAGGCGTGGTTATAATCCGATTTCGCCCATTTTCACACTGTGACATAGGAATAAAAGAAATTGCAGATTGCACGTATGGACGAACAGACCGACAGTCACACGGATTTCATCTTTTCTCGTCATCCTAATCATTTATATATATGTATGTACATACATGTCACTATGTCACTTAGTTTTAGGTGATAATTACAACCAATAGGTAAACAAAACTATTACACTCTGTAGCAAGAGCTTGCAAAAGTATAAAAATACTACGAATATGGTTTCTGCATGATTGCTTTGAATTTTCCATAATAGTGTACATGGTTCAATTTAAACACTGTGGTATAATATTTATAAGGTTGTGTCAATAGCCCAAAAACAATAATTTGCAAAAGTTTTTTGCTTTCAAAGATTTTTGATTCATAATGTCAAAATCGGCCGTTTTGTTTTTTATTTATGATTCAAAAATTAATTTTTCAAAGATTTCAATGATTGAAACCTTCCCGTCTAGAAGGTACAATGTGAAATTTATCGTTTGAAGTCATGTCTCGTAGAAAATTACTTTGTAATTTTTGGACATTCACTTCTTGTATTTCATCTTTAACTTCAGCCTTGGAGACATCTCGAAAAGACTACACGGTAATAAATTTGAATAAATAATACACATGTATTACAATTAGCCCTTACTCCTTTGCTTCATATTTGTATTCCTTGCTTGATACTATTTAATGAAGAATCCAATAATTATAAGCAGTCTTAAAAGGGATGAAGAGCATTTAAGAGGAGTCTTTTTGTGACAGAAGTATCATTTAATGCTTGATATTTTTTTTAAGACTTTTGGTACTATTGCTGAGCAAAACTATTTTCATGTTATTTGAGTAAAGGAAACTAAGTTTGAATCAAAGTTCTTCGGAAAATGATGACCGCTCATTCCAGTGATAATAATAATATTATAGTACCTATATGACATATACATACATTAAATTCTAAAACATGAAGAAATTTGCATTGAATTATAATTTAATTTCAGGATCTAGATAATTTTGGACAGGATGTCGACGAAGTGCGTAATAGCTACTATGAGCTCCCAGTGCCTTCAACTTACTCTGCCGTTCCTTTTGATCGTCTGCAAATGTTAATCGCGCAATATAGACCTACGTATATCATTGCTAATAAATTATTTCTCATGCCACAAATTAATATTAATCCAGTTCTTTTGTTACTCATAACAGATCTTATATTCGCACACCTGGGTGGAGCAGCGGCATGAACGAACTTTTCCGTATGCCTGAGACAAAACGCCAAGTCAGATATCGTCAATGCTACTTTAACCCTATTTCCTGCTTTAAAAAATAAAATGCTTTGTGATGTAACCAAAAATACGAACTCCAATACAAATGACGAAACTTTCTTACATACATATATAAGCTTGTAATTGTAAATATATGTTAAACGTAAATAACAAAAATGTTTAAAATATTAAGCAGTTCGCTATTTAAAAAGTAACTTAGAATCAACATTTCAAACAGAAAGCTTCTTTGATCCTCCTCAATATTTACATATGTACATCATAATAAAGTGTTTTTCCTACCTTCCTTCACATATTAACTAATGTTGAATGCCATAAAAGTGTATCCAAAAATATATCTAAATGTATATAAGTGCATTATTATAGTATACAGATATTAATAATCAAAATATACCTACTTCTTAAGAACTCATTTTTTCTTTTTATTTTAAGAAAAAATAAGTAAAATAGTATATGTATGTAGATATTAAATTACTAATAAATAATTACCTCACAGCTCATTACATGCTTTTAAAGTACAATTAAATGTTGTAACATTTAGACCATATATATGTATATAATTTATTGATCTGTATATGTATCTTTATTTAACTGCTTTAATTTCATTTAAGACGGAATGTATATGATGTGGTAAATTCATGCATATATAAAATGCACACTTATATTCCACCACTTTAACAATTCAGATATAAAATATTTCTAATCAACACATTCATTTATTTTTATTTCGAGTATTTGCAAAACATGAACCAATCATTGTGCATATTATTTTAACACTGAATAAAATAATACCTTTGCGTATGAATAACTAAATAATAATAATAAAAAACGGAGTGTGAAATTAATTAACATAGTTTTACTTTATGAATATAATTTATTTATTACAAGATTCGAAGACAGCTACCGAACTAAAATAGTCCAATATAGCATAATATTCTATAACGAAAATTTAGATTAATAGAAAATGGATTATACTTCATCTTATATACCAAAATGTCGTGTATGAATAGAATTTATGGAACAATACAGTAATTTGTTGTAAAATATTGGAGTAATAATCAATGCCACTCTAGGTTTGTGCAAATGTGTTCACAATAGGCGACTAGGAAGGGACCACTCTTGGAGTAGTTTAAGTGGTAGAAAAACGTGCATTTAAAATAGTCCCCATAGGTTCATAAATCAAAAACATTACTCTCTATACGATCTAATATACATATTAGCGGCATTTAGGGGTGCTTTCAAAGTGAATTTAACCATTTAATTTTAATATTTACAATTAGGAATTTCACATAGTCTCATAAAGTTATATAGTAAGTTATAACGATCCGGAAACATAGCGTTCAGGGTTGTATTTGCGTAAACTTATTTTAGTATGCAATCCTACAACAAATTTTTTGAACAAGTGTAAAAATTTATGGTTTTATGATGCTTTATGACACGTTGTGAGTACCACATATATAATTACTAAATAAAGCATGACTAACCTTTTCAAATTTTAAGTGTAATGAAATTAGAGTTTTCGTTGCATTTTGATTGATACTCGTTGGCAGCAATTCTCTCGGTTGTCAGTAAAGCTCTAAAGCTTTCTACTTCAAAATAACGGGGAAAGCTTGAGCTCATTAGATATTAGGTCAGATACGGATATACTACATACTTAAACACTTATAGTTTATTATTTTCATGAGTACGGTGTGATGCGTATGTGAACGATTTGCTGATTGAAGAGGCTCGCGAGGAAAGCTTTTATTTGTGTAAAGGTTTGAGCACGTGAATATTAAACAACTTTGTATTAAACTTTTACCGATACTAAACTGTGATTAAAATATAAAAACTGATTTAAAAGTCTTAATACTAAGTAATGACATTTTAAAGCAATTACATCTAAGTATACATTGTTCACATGAAATTCAAACATGCTTACAAGACCAGTCATCAAAAAGGAATATGTATTTGCACAAGTCAAAATGGTGGATACGCTCTGGGGGTAATTTGCGTATACAGGATTTGTCCGGAAAGTAATAGGACTGATTTTCTTCCGCCATGACTGTACTATGGAGCGTGCTCGCACCGACTGAATTCGGTAGAGGGCGTTCCTAGCTAGCTAATGAGCGGCTGGTCAGTTGTCTCCGAGCATCTGGAGCAGGGATAATGGGATGCCCAACTTATTCCAGTGTGAGAGCGCCTCAAAATAAGCGTTTTTTATAACATTTTCTATTATGGCCAGATCGAACAAAATAAGAATTTTTGGGCATTTTAAATTAACACACCCAACATTTATTACGATTGCAAATTATTATATATTGGACTTTTTATATATGGCGAAACTACTTACATACATCCTTTTTTATGATTTTATGGTAAGTATATTAAAACAACTAACTTTTGATCTTTCAATACTAAATAAGGTGAATTAAGCCTGTTAGTTCTCAATTATTAAATGTTTTTAATCATTTGTAATTGAAAATTAATTCTATTATGCATCAAATTACAAAACGTTTCATGAAATATATTTAAATTTCGCCTTTTCTTTGATTTTCATTGTTTTAAATTTTTATTAGCGATCTTGAACAGCGGCAACAAATTCCTCCGTTCACATATATTTTTGCTATAATTTCAATCTGTCCGTTCCAGTCATTCCAATTGCAAACGTCAAAACCTACCCAATCCAGTCAACTGTCAAAGTTCGGCAGGTGAGCGGTTCTCACATTTCCAGTGACAGGAGAGTTGGGGATCTCTTTATCTCAGATCTGGAGAGTCAGGACAAACATTTTCGCGCGACGTGTTTTTGTGAGTGGTGCAAGCCGAAAATACAACGTTCGTTAGAGCAGAGATTTAATTCTGTGTGAAACTCGATAAATCTGCGACAGATACGTTTGATATGATAAAGTAAGCTGAAGTGGTATTTTTCGGGGCCACCAGGCCCTTTTGGAAGGCTGGAAAGAGATCGCTGATGAAGACCGTGCTGGGAGGCAAACACCGACAATGTGACTCGTGTACGCAAAGTTTTCAACTCAGACCGTCGACTAATTACTCGTTTAATTGCCCAGATGTTAAATTTATCAAAATCTGTGGTTCATGACATTGTAACGGCGCACTTGAACATGCGCAAGTGTACGCGAAGATGGTCCCAAAAGTGCTCACCAGAAATTGCGGCGAGTGAAAGTGTGCCATGAAAATTTGAACATGTGTGAAAGTGACCCCCAATTTTTGAATAACGTAATCACAGATGACGAGTCATGGATCTTTGGGTATGATCCCGAGACAAAGGGGTATTTTGAGATGACAGAGAGGATCCAAGAAGCATGAACCTCGGCTCACAAGGCTATTCTATGACGAATTCAATGATTAGAAAATCGCGCTGGCAGGAACCTATTTTGAAAGTTTTTAGAAAATTGTAACGATTGGTTCAATACATTTTTTTAAATCGACTCATACCTATTACTTTCCGGACAAAACCTGTAATGTACTGGTTGTCTTGGTTTCTATCGCCGACTCGACAGATCAAAATTAATATTTGAGTACCCTATATAATATCTTTTAATATCCTAATAATGTCCCATGATATAAAGTTCGGATGATAACTAATTTTTTGACATACATATGTTGGTTTTAAAACAATAGGCTGGCCAACTCAAAGTCCACATTTAAATATTATAAATACCGTCAGGACTCTTTTGAAACATATAAGAAGAGGTTCCACTAAATTCCTTTTCATTACTTTCATTTTGTTAAATTTAAATTTTGTATTTTCATTATAACATTTTTTTAGGTTTGTGATAGTTACAGTTTTAACTAATAAGAAAAAACACATTTTAAGATTAAACTTTAAAATTTACGATTTCTGTTTCGTCACAATGTTGATGGCGACAAGTGTAGTGAAATTCAAATGCCAATGCATAGTATGCTATGTATATGTAGCAATAGAATGAAAATAAAAATTCATTATCAGTCATCTTGTGGATGCACGTTACCTTATACTGAAATAACTACTAATTTCCAATACTTACCTTTTAATCATGGTGAATGCGATCGTGCTACAAAAACAAACCGTAATAACTTTTTTAATCAATGCATTACATTGATATCTTTTTTATTGTATAACAAATTTTATTTTATTTTATATAATTAATAATTTTTAAAAGTTATCGACCATAAATGATTTCCAGGCTCAGCTCTGCATATGCGACACCTAATTATAAAATTATTCATTGCGCCCTGAAGGGTTGGAGTTGGGGTTGCATCAATTATCAATTAAATGGACTGGTTAAATTCTGTAAGATGTCTGGGTTTTGTTTTGTACACCTCTTTCTTGACATAACACCATAAAAAAGCCTATTGCAGTTAGATCAGTTGACCTTAGGGTCCAGTGGACAGGGGAGTTTCTTGGTATTAATTTGTTTTCAAATTTTCGTTGGAGTTCCGCAATAACCAGTTTGGCTATGTGCGCAGTTGCTCCACTTTGCAGGAACCAAACGCTATTGAAAGGAATACGTCTTCGGCGCAGTTCTGGATAAAAAAACTCATTCAACATCTTTAAATACCATTTGACAGTTACTATTACACCTTTTTCTTCAAAGAAGTATGGCCCGACAATATACCTTGATGAAACTGCGGACCACACAGTGACTAGTTCTGGGTGAAGAAGTTCTATCTCGTGGATTATTTCTAGATTTGATTTACGCCATATACGGCAATTTTGCTTATTTAAATTTCCGTTTAGAATAAAATGCATCTCATCAGACATAAATAGGCAATTTATCAAGTTATTGCCATTTCAATAATTTTTTTAGCAAAATTTCAGGCGATTAATCAAATCTAGAGAGTTCAACCGGCTTGTTATTTGAACTTTGTACCGAAGCAGGCTTAAGTCGTTATGAATTATCCGTTGTAATAACCGTCTGCTAACTTCAAATTTCGTCGAAAAGTTGCGAGGCGGAACTCTTGAATTTGCCGGAATTGACGATGCAACAGCCGTGATCTCGATCTTCTTGCGATACTTCTAGATTCGTCAAATATGTTTACCAATATCATAATGGTCCTTATACTCGGGGGAGCCAATATCCCGTCTGAATTACCTTTTCACTGTAATGACGGACTGCAAAGAATGATACCGCACTGTCCAAACACTCTAAAAAAAAATAATAATAATAATACCAACCCATAGCTACTGTAAAGTACACCAATTTGCTTATACCTGGAATGTACTGATATTATTGAACAAGGCGGTTTTTTACGACGTACCATGTGGAACCGGTAAGATATTTTTTATATCACCACAGAAAATCGCATTGACAATTGCGGCTACTTTGCAAGATTATGGGCAAACGACGCACAATCATCCATAACAAACCAAACGCAACACCTAACATAAAAAATAACGAAATAGCTGCAGTGTTGATAAAAAGTTCAATTATAATTTGAAATGAGTGCAGAAGAATACAAGATTTAAACGGCAACGATGAAGTTTTCGGTGGTGCTGTCTGGGATTGTCATTCTTCACTTAGTATATATGGAGAATGGTAGAAGAGAACTGCAACCAAATACGCAGTGCAAATTTGGAAGGAACCCACAGTGTTATTCTTAAATCGGGAATAATGTTTTCATTTTTTATTCCTAAATGCAATTTTACTGCGTTGAAGAGTTATTAATTAATGTATACCTTAGTCACTGCAAAGCGTGAACGGTTTGTTTTTGTAGCACGATTGGTGCGCCACTCTGTATTATAAGACGTAAGTTTGAGTACTGAAAATACACCCCTGTTGTCTAAGGTGACTGGTGAATAGTTGCCAGTGTGCTTGCCTTGGCAACAATAACTGTATTTTGTATTGTGAATAATCTCGTAGCATCCATAGCAACTTAGAAGTACTTTTAACAGTGATTTAAAAGTACTTTGAAGTTCAATAGTTCTACCAATTTTAAAATATCTTAACTTATAAGAAGATGGGTTTTAGGCGAAAATATTAAATTATACATATAAAATAGTTGAAACATATTAATACATCAATTGACATTTTAAATTCTTAAAAATATTTCGCTACCAAAATTTCGGCAACGATGTAAAAATTATTTGAAAATTAAATTCTTTTAGAGAACGAAAGCTTTTTGGAGATCAATTATCGAAAATTATTCTATTGAAGCATGTACATTCATATATACATATGTATATAAAAGACAATTAAGGAAGGGCTAAGTTCGAGCTAAGTAAATAAAATTTTCCTATTAAAAGCTGGGTTCGACATATTCGGTATTTAGGGGCTGGAACAGTTTTGGTCCTAAAATGGCACACCTCAGAGGCACTATTCATGCGAAGTTTTAATCCGATACATTTTATAGTGCTTGATTTGCATACTGGAAAGTGAAGAATCAGATGGAATTTGAAATAGTGTTATATGGAAAATAGGGGAGGTGGGAGAATCACCTATATTCAAAGTATCGTAAGAATGGTTAAAAATTAAACTTTTTTGGGGCCACGCCAACTTTTTAATGATTTTCACGCCACAGGTGCCAGGATAGCCTTTAGCTATTTCAGTGATGCGCTTTTAATGTCACCTATGTTTGTAAAACGACGTCCCTTAACGGTTCTATTTATTTTAAAACATGTCTAACCTTTGTGGCTCCTACTGACAAAGTATGTAAATAATAATTTTGAAATTGTATCGTAATCAACAATAATACGAGTAATCGGTCTCTCTAAAGCCGAGAGATTTTAAATCTACCGTTTCTTTATGAACTCACCTCATATGCTACCGAATACGAGTACTATCAACATATTATAGTCGGTAGAGATATCAAAATCAAGGAACTGACGTTTAGCAGTTGGCTACACTACTTTTGGAATTAAGAAGTTTGAATCCATTGAATATCGTTAACAATATCTTTACTTAACTTTTTAATTTATTTACGAACGTTTCTATTTAAATAAATGTCGTTGTTATTAATTTTTTATGTACATATGCGTTTCTGGCTTATTGTCTGCGTTTTTAAATAGATTTTTGTTTCCTCTACAACATCACTTTGAGTTCTTTCAGATTCTTTCACTTTAAAACAGATAAATGAAGATAATAAGGGAGTTTTATGGAATCTGGTATGAAAATTGGAAGGCGGCCGTGGTACCGCCCACTTTTTGGAGAAATCCCATATCTCGAGACCCGACTAACCGATTTCAACAAAATTTAGTACGTGTAATTCTTCTTACATTTTTAAGTTACATGGTGAACAACAATCACGCCAACTTCCCATATACATACATAGCACAATTTTATCAACATCAACATCACTTTGAGTTCTTTCAGATTCTTTCACTTTAAAACAGATAAATGAAGATAATAAGGGAGTTTTATGGAATCTGGTATGAAAATTGGAAGGCGGCCGTGGTACCGCCCACTTTTTGGTGAAATCCCATATCTCGAGACCCGACTAACCGATTTCAACAAAATTTAGTACGTGTAATTCTTCTTACATTTTTAAGTTACATGGTGAACAACAATCACGCCAACTTCCCATATACATACATAGCACAATTTTAAATTCCACTTAATTTGTTGAGTTTCTGGTGCATGCATCAAGAAGCAATTAATATAACGGTATAAAACTTTGCACAAATAATATCTTTAGTGTGTTCCACCCTAAGAACACAAACTGTTTAAGTCCAATCAAAACTGTTCAAGCCCTTAGGTACCGAATATTTAGACCCCTGTACCTATAGTTGACTTTTGCCTCTATATAACTAATATCAGGAATTTCGAACAGCCGGCTGACTTTACTTTATATGATTGGTTTTACACCTTAAAGTATTTCCATGGCTTTGATTCTTGCAAGTTGCAAGAGTATATAAAATGTTCGGTTGCTCCCAAACTTAGGCCTTCCCTTCTTGTTAGAAGTTGATTTTATACAAATATATCGTTTAACATATAAAATATCTTTAAAATAATTGAAGATATTTTCTAGTACATATTGTAGTTTTGCTACAAATATTGGCAAAATCAGATCGTATGGATTATATTAAAGATACTAGTTACACCGTAGAAAATTTTTATTATACTATAGCATACATATTCAATGTATTAAATTCCCCAGTTTTATAAAATAAACTGATGTACTAAATATACATAGTATATTTTGAACTGTTATTATTCAATAATACTCAACAAATATGAAGGAAAAATCCTACGTGTTAGGAAAATTTTACTATCATTTTCAATTTTAGCAACCCAAAATTAGCAAAAAACAGCGTTTAACATCTCAGTCGCAAAATGACTTAAACTAATACAATTAATCATTAAAGTCAATGATTTCCAAACTCTCGCAATGTTTTGCACGTAGTTTTACGTACATTTAATTGAATATTCTTTTACCATTATACTGACGTGGTAAACGAAAACCCTTTAACAACGTTAGACAAGTAGATGGGCACAGATATGTGAAAGTATGCGCAGCGGAGCTTGATATCATCTGCGCGACATGACCAGAACGAGACAAAACAATTCTGAAAATGTAATTTACAAGGCGTATAAAAACGCGTTTAAATTGCGGGCAACTAGTACTCTTACTTGCTGCTGGTGCTACTGACGATATCTGGCGTCGCTGCGACTTCAAGAGTTCTAATAAGTGCAACCAACCGATATGAATTTGTTCTTGTTGAAACAAGTTCAAATATCTGAAGATTTAATTTTGTCTTTTTTTCTTTTTCGTATTCTATCGTGTAGTGTTGAGTGCTCGGGCAACTTCTTCTCCACAACTTTGCTTCCGTTGCAGCTCTCTTTTAATTTGTATAGTTTTTTTTGCTTTGCTTAATACACATTCTTCATTGAATTCCTTGAGTGGGGATGTGGCATTCCTAAATAGCCACTTCGCTTTTGCCGATGCTACTGGCATTTGAAATTGTAACAGCACCGCATGCGCAAGTGGCTTTGTGCATTGACCAGTGTCTTGACCGCTGAACTGCTGTGGCCAAACACCGCGCCGATATGACCAAAGCGTGACTCCTCGCCAACCAACAAATAAACAATCATCTCAGTTATTATATCGAGTTTTGTAAGTAGTGGTTGTATTTTAAGAGACTGGAAAGTCGACATACTCGTAAGTGGCTTCAGTTGAGGCACAAGAAGGTCTGATTTAGTTAGTATTTGCCCTTTTGCTTTGGATTGTTATGTAGAGACACCGGCTTATCTGGACTACTAACATACATACAAATGTATGTATATGTACGCTATATAACGATAATATCCGGGCAGATGCAATAGTTTCTATAAAAATTTATAAGTCGAATGTTAGTAATTTAAAAGTAGAGAACAAATATAAAATTGTTCAATGCTTTTAGAACAATATATGTATAATACATTTATAAAGTTTTCCCTAGCAAATCGAGAAGATCTTTTATTTTTTTTAATATTCATTCGGAATTTATTGTACATTCCAAATATTAACCATTACTGCGTTTTTATTTTCCACACCATTTATCAAAATTAGTCTCAACGTACATATGTATATCACTCTGAAGCATTAACTATGTTTGAACCATATATGGTATGCAAGAAATAAGTTTTTTCGAATTCAGAGCAAAAACTGAAAATCTTCAAATTTTAAATTTAAATGACTGATTTAGAAAATTAGCACGGGATCATCGTCCTCATTGGACCTGATAAAAGTGATGTCCAACCATCGAAAGCATCAAAGAAAATCGTACTGCGTTATTAGGATACTTAATAACCACTAATTAATGTTGCTTGTAATTTATATAAAATTAAAAGCCAAATTTATATTTGGAAACTCATTTCTTTAGATAGCTAGCAGGCGATATTGCTTACTATTGATATTCTGCCATTGAGGACGAACAGTTTGTATTAGCGATTCTTGCAGCAGGTGAAATAAAGCTAATGAAGTTGTAGGGTAATAAAAATAAACATTAGTAAAGTACATATGTAAATATATGTATATACACTATTCAAACACTAGCATATGTAACAAGTGATACTACTGAAATTATCATAAAAAAGAGGTTTACTCAACTCATTTCTCTTTATAAGAGAATGAATAAAATTTGTAAAACATTAATCAAGGTATGGTTAGACAAAGAGTTTTAAGAACAGAGAGCAGGCGATGATCATATTAACAATTGGAAGCACTGAAAAATCTCTCGCCCATTTTTGAGAATCAGTTGTTTTTGCAACGCTTTTGCGTGGAGGTCGCGTTCTATCTGGAGTGCGCACGAGTCAAAGCAAACGAGCAAGTGAAACGAACATTAAATGTGCATACTCAATATACATACATACAAATATAAGTACATTAATAGGAGTGCTATATATAATTATAAATCGTGGGGGCAGAATATGTCAAATCGTGTCAATCAATAATACAAACATACTACAAAGTGAGATGTAGTGGAATTGCGACGGTTGCAAAATCGATTACAATAGAATATGTACAATGGAACTTAAAATTTTGAGAGGAAAATGATAAGTGTTAAGTATAATTGAAAAAAAAATTTGAAAAGTACGAGTTTGATACAAAATGCAAATTTCATTTTTGTCGGAAGTTGTTTGAGCGAATTGAAAGAAGAACTGAAAGAAGCACGAAAAGCCAAATAAACAGTGCGAATAAGTTGATATGACTCTTTTGTGGTGAATGCCAATCCGTTGTCACCAGAACCTGATGAATGTAAATATATCAACTTTGAATATAAGTAAATTTGTATGTAAGTAAGTTTGGATTATAACAATATACCGTAATATGATAAGGTAGATAAACAAAATATGCAAGACATCGTCTTTTATGCCACAATCAGCGATCATTTGTAAACATACCTATTTGCGTTTATATTTTTGTTCAAGATAAACATGGGCACGTACTTATATACATATGTATAAGTATGTGCACATACTTATGTATATTCTTATATATTAGCTATATATACACACATACTTAGAATTATATAAACATAGCTTTGCAAAACAAAATAATAATTATGTTAGTTATTGTTGCAAAACTTGATAGAAAGAGTGGTCATAATACACATACATATGTATGTACATATATAGATATATAGATATAGAGATGCATAAAACCGGAAACACATCAACCTGCCGACTAGATATGGTATATAATTTTAGCGTTTTGGGATTAGCCGTCAGTTCATTTCGAATTTAGGTATACTCCTTTTGGTACATTATAAAAATGCGATGTCGATGATTAAGTTTTAACCAATTTGGTGATTCCGAGGAATATCTATCTATGTATCTATCCATCTATCTATATATATGTACATATATAAAGGAAAGTATGTCTGTAAACTTTCAGGAAATCTTTAGATTGACCTGACGAGTAATCCTGTTTGGTGACGATCGGAGCATTTTTTTTTGAACTGTCAAATAAAGTTTTTATTTACTATGATGATATTCTATTGTTTTATAACCCAAATTTACATATATATATATATATATATATGTATATATGTCAATATGAAACATATTTAAGTACAATGAAGTATATTGAAGTGTACTGAAATACAATTAAAGTTAAGGAAAAAAGAGCAAATGAAACAGCTGATGAACGTGAGTTACGCCTTGAGAAAAATCGTAACAGCATATCTACAAGAAGAAATATAGAAACTAAAGAAGAGCATAGATCACGGCTTCAACAAGATAGTGAAAAAAAAATCTTCATCGCGAGCTACTGAGACAATCCAAAAACGTACGCAAAGAAAAAAAACTAGATTTAAATCTTGCGGCGTTCAACTACAATAAGGATGATGATTACGGAAATCACAAGGACGTAGTGATCGGTGCAATGAAAGTTCGTACGCATTGTGGTGCTTTTCGCTAAAGAATCGCCTGGAATGTGCTGTTCGAACGGTAAAGTTGTTTTGTCATCATTGATGAAACCACCTGAGCCATTTCTTAGTTATATTTTTAAGCGCACTCCAACTTCAAAACATTTTTATCAAAACATCCGAAAGTATAATTCATGCTTCCAAATAACGTTCTTTGGAGCAACCAAGATAGTGAACAATGCCCACTTTTAAAGTGCAAGGTCAAATTTACCACAGAATTGGATCATTGCTCTCAGTTCAAGATGAAGATCCCAAGTTTTTACAAATTTAATTCACCGGTAATGAAGCTGCAGAAGCTGATCGGCGTTGGGCAATCAGTACTGAAGTAAGACGAGAAATCGTCTTAGAACTTCAAACTATGTTTCATGAACACAACAGCCTCATACCTTCATTCAAAACAGCTCTAGACCAGATGCCGATAGATGATTATAAGGTTGTGATAAGAGCAGACAAAACACCAGCCGGGGAGCATAAGCAGCGATTCAATGCATCGGTAAAAGACGACGTTGTAATGGTTATGGTCGGAACAGAATTCGAGCGACGCGATATTATCATCCATCGCCGAAATGAAAACCTTCGACGCGTTGCGGAAACGCACGATCATATTATGCATTGCAGTATCCAGTTCTTTTTCCACGTGGCGAAGATGAATACTATTTTAATGTAATGCAAGTAAATTTAAATAATGAGTCAACAAAAAAGTTTCTTGCATGAACTTTTATGCCTACCGCCTTATGATCCGACGAAATAAATTTAATCATTTGTTAAAATACGCAAAAATTGAAAAGGAACGTCTTCTCCTTATTCGGTTGAATCAACGAAAGCTACGCGCCGAGGAATATATTCACTTACGTGATGTGATTAATAATGATGGAAATGCTGCAAATATTGGCCAAATGGTAATTTTGCTAGCAACGTTCACCGGCAGTCATCGACATATGTATGAACGAGTACGCCCAAGGTGCTATATTTTCGCTATAATTTATTAAATTATAAATCTGCTCATATTCGTACTTTTACGGATAAATATATCTTCAATCCAGTACAATCCTTATATTTTCAACTCGTTTTTTGACAAGAAATAATTTTGAAGGCCAAATCCCTCCCTTTAAATGTCTAACGACATTGCTATCATTGGGATCAAATGTAAATATTTTTGAGCATCATCGTGGTTTTATTGTGTTACAGTAGCAATCCAAAATGCTGAAATATGTCAATTTAGTGTTTTACTGTTTTAATAACGACAGTGCTGTTTATAATAAAATTAATCATCAGTATAAGCCATCTTTCGTGCCACTAATCAGATGAGATTGAGAGAAAGGCTATCGAAGTAAAGCTAGATGTAATATTTAAAATAACGTTTTTTGTTTATGCATATCCATTTGTACGCTTCATAATGAAAATCGTATACACATATGTTTGTACATACATACATATATGTACATACATGTATGTTGTTCACATAATTTTTTTATTACAACACCTAAATTTCTAAAAAAGAATTCCTCTGTCATAGGGACAGTGAGCGTGCTCGAGCAAATGCCAAGTAAAATGTCTTCATATGTAGGAATATGCATATGTTTGTATATCTTAAATGCGACGACCGCGCGACCTGAGCCATCACCATTACCATGTATTTTTAGAATTATTTTTGCGATACAAACAGTCACACAAAAGAGTGCAAACAGCGGACAGAAACTGGCAACTGACTACACTCAAACATACTCAACCTAGTACATATGTATACACTGTCATAATATGCTGGTACATACATACATATAATAAGTATATTAGGACCCAGAGGAACTCAGGGCATAAACTTTGTCATGATACTATTTGTAGAGCATGCTAAGTATTACTACTGGCGCAGGCATTGAAAATCGGAATGGATATTCGACTAACATTTACAATAAAAGAGCTTATAAGATGTTAAACACAATCGGACAAAGCTTAAACTGTTAAAAAATCTTTTTCGGTCCGATTGAATTCTCTAAAAAAATTGAGGAAATAAATACGCGTGGGCAGGGAGCTTTGAACTTTTCTTCTCCAGTTAGCAATAAGAGAACAAAAAAGTATCGTATTATAATAAACAAGACATGTAGCAAATACAATTTCCTTGTTTTTATACTCTCGCAACAAAGTATTATAGTTTTGTTCACATAACGGTTGTTTGTAAGTCCTAAAACTAAAAGAGTCAGATATAGGGTTATATATACCAAAGTGATCAGGGTGACGAGTAGAGTCGAAATCCGGATGTCTGTCTGTCCGCTGCAAGCTGTAACTTGAGTAAAAATTGAGATATCATGATGAAACTTGGTACACGTATTTCTTGGCTCCATAAGAAGGTAAAGTTCGAAGATGGGCAATCGGCCCACTGCCACGCCCACAAAATGGCGAAAACCGAAAACCTATAAAGTGTCATAACTAAGCCACAAATAAAGATATTAAAGTGAAATTTGGCACAAAGGATCGCATGAGGGAGGGGCATATGTGGACGTAATTTTTTTGGAAAAGTGGGCGTGGCCCCGCCCCCTACTAAGTTTTTTATACATATCTTGGAAACTACTATAGCTATGTCAACCAAACTCTATAGAGTCGTTTCCTTCAGGCATTTCCATATACAGTTCAAAAATGGAAGAAATCGGATAATAACCACCTCCCATACAAAGGTTATGTTGAAAATCACTAAAGGTGCGTTAACCGACTAACAAAAAACGTCAGAAACACTAAATTTTACGGAAGAAATGGCAGAAGGAAGCTGCACCCAGGCTTTTTTTAAAATTGAAAATGGGCGTGGCGTCGCCCACTTATGGACCAAAAACCATATCTCAGGAACTACTAATCGAATTAATTTTACAGCAAAATAAAAAAATATGTAAATGACGGATAATGAAATCTCGATTATCCCTTTATCATGCGAGAGTATAAAATGTTCGGTGACACCCGAACTTAGCCCTTCCTTACTTGTTAAACTTAAAATTAAAGTTGAAGCAATTCATTTTCAGATCAATCCAACTCTTTTTTGGTATTACTTTGCCAACCTAATAAATGAGAACTTGACAGATACATATGTAATTAAAGAGCTGAATTGTTTTAAATAAAAAATCAAAACAATTCAAAACTAAGTTATTGCTCACGAAAAGATGAATAATTAAAATAAAATATAAACGATGTCCATTTAGCTTATATTTACATTACGAAGACAAATATGTTGGGACCCAAACTGATATACTGCGCAAAATAAAAGTCCTTCATGATCAATCAAATGCACTGAAACTTCCTTACACCTGATGAGCCAAGGAAGATTAAGGAATGATACCACAATCTCTCCGTTGGCAAGAACTCATTTTATATAATTTTAATTTGGACTGAAGTAACATGCGACATGTTACAAAACCGCTGTGGATAAACCACAAATGACGGAAGAGTAGCAAAACGTTAAATTAATTAATTTAATTTTTATTTGTTTAATTTAAATTTAATTTTAGTAATTAAAAATTAATTTTACTCAAAAATTGTATTCCTAGGAATAGTATTTTTTATGAACTCTTTATGTTTGAATTTAATTTCCGTTTCGGAATTTTATAGTAGCTTAAAATTATATTATATATAAAATAATTTTTTACTCATTATACTCTTGCAGCCTGTACATATGTAGTATAATAGTTTTTTTCACCTAACTGTTGTATCAACTAAAGCTAATCGAGATAGACATATGGCTATATACATATATGTACATAAATTATCAGGATGATGAGACGGGTTGAAATCCGGGTGACTGTCCGGTCTTCCGTCCGTGCAAGCTGTAACTTGAGTAAAAACTGACATATCTTGATGAAACTTGGTATGCGCGTTTCTTAGTAAAAAATTACAAGTTCATAGATGGGCGTAATCGGACCACTGCCACGCCCGCAAATGCAATTAACAGTTGCAGTAGCAAGGGCATCCGGGGGCAAAAATTTTTGAAGTAATAAATTTTGAAAATAATAAGTTTAATGAACATGTCTCCTAAGCCACCAAAGGGATAACAACCAAATTTGCTTAGGGCAAATATTTTAAGAATCCCTACCGACAGTATGAAAATAGATGAAATCGGAAGATAACCCCGCCCACTCCCCATATAACGGTACTTTCCAAAACTACTAAAAGCGCAATAAATCAATAAATAAATACGACAGAGACATTAAATTTAACCTCCTGGTGTAAGAAAGCTCTATGGGAGCCGGTGTGAAAATCGGACGACGGGCGTGCCCACTTTTTAGTGAAATCGCATATCTCAGGACCTGACCGACTGATTTCGACTAAATTTATTTGGCAAATTTTATCAGAGATAATTTGAACGAAATATCACCAAAATAATGTCTGTGTCACGCCATTGGAAAGTAATCATGTCGGGTTTGAGGAATCGCTTGTTTTCAGGAAATTTGTCCAGTTATGGAAGATGTCCCCATAGCCGGACTGTCCGTAATGGAGAATTTCACTGTTTATGCATATCGATTGTTTAGAGCTACCGGATCCAAATATGTGCATATGGCTTACGAGTCTTTTAACGCATTCTTACATATAAATATAAATATGTATGTATGTATTTAAAGAAGAGAGTTTACATCGGAGGTCACATAAATTCGATTGGCAGAATTGGAGATACGCAGCAACCTCTCGTCCACGGCAGTGGTCTAGCGGTTGCTGTATTGTATATGCATGTACTATATGCTAATATGTAAAATGCATTTCATATTAAAATTCGTTGAGTGAACATACTTTGAGTGTTGATTAGTCAATGCTCTTGAACTCTGACCAGGTGACCTCCATTGAACCTTCCAAACCTATAGACAGTCACACATTTAGTTGTTGGTACATTTTTTAGTATTCGTACAATCACTTGGTGTGTCACAAAACGTGCTTTTATTTAAGTACTCATAGAAATATATTCATATATACTTGTGTATATAGTTGTTATTGTTGTGGCCGTACTGATAGGTATTTGGTGTGTATGATATTGTAAGAGTATAATATGTGGACTTTTTGTTATTGCGAAGCTCATAATGCGCATATGCACTTAATGCTAATACAGGCTACGACCGAGTAGAACAGTGCCAACCCGCTGATCCTCATTCCCTTCTACAACTCAAACCGATTTTGACTTAATTCCACATTCAGCCGCAAAGTGTTTCGCATGCATGCCAAGTTTGTTACTTCATTGCTTTTACTTACATATTTCGCTATTATTGTTTTTGTTTAGGGCAATGGTTGCTGGGGCCATTGAGGCTGAACATGTCATTTTTATTCGTTTCACAGTACCCCGTCATGTCAAGAAAATGAGTAGTGCGGAAGAGATACAAAAAGCAAAGTAAAATTATCAGCACCCGCAACAAAAACCAACAACTGGCAGAGAAATGTGAATGAAAGAACCGAAGTGCATTTTATTGTCAATGTAAATGAATTTAAGAGTAGCACTCTAAAATTTCAATCTTCTCATATGTATTTTTATATAATTTTGTGCGACTTTTTATAATTGCTTTAGGTTAAGTACATGCCCACATACATATGTATGAAAACATTGTGAAATGACGATATTTTAATATTCTGGTACCATGTATGTATAGTTTGACAAGCTTAATAGCTGTATTGAATATGTGGTATACTCACAGTCAGTGAAATGCCAAATCAGTGTTCACAATATTTGACACCAGTTGCGCATTTACTCTTCATCACTCTTAATTCTCATATAAGAGAAACTAAAAATGTTGAGCTATAGTACAAGTACCCCGCCCCCCTACCCCTCTTCTTGACCCTAGATCGGCTGTAAATGATATTTCCTTTCATTTCTTAAATTTAATCTTTAATTTCCAATGAATTTCATCCTACTTTGATTTTTTGTTGCTTTCAAAAATTATCTGCCCTTGTCTAATACATCCATATACATATGTATGTATATACACAAATATTTCAAATATGTAAGCAACGTATTCGAAAAAACATAGAATAATAATTATTAAAAAAAAGCTAACTCAAAAGTCAAACTTTTGCAAATTTTAAGTCATATTCATGAGAATCCTAAGCGTTAAGTATAGTAAATTAAAAAAGGTTTATTCAGTCGAATTTGATTATGTACCTAAGTGTCATTTCTATTTGTTAAATATGAAGTCAGTTTCTGATTAATTTAGTCCTCCTGTTCACCAGGTTTTAGGATTGGATTAACTTAAATAACAACAAAGTATTGTTTAAATGAGGTGATTAACACAGTGATCCTCGATAGTTTTGAATTTAATTTTTGACACATAAAATTGTTTTATAAGATTTGAAAGTTAAATTTTAACTATAGCTTTAATAGAAAAATTGAAGTAATGCCCGGATAACAAAACATAAGATCCCAAATGCATTAATTAGTCAAATTTTTTTATGTATTACAGACCTAAACACGTTAGCAGATATCTCTGCAATACAGTATTTCTAAAACTTTTAAGTAGTTTGGAAACGTTGGCATCACTGGTAAATTCAACAGTTGGTTTCTCTCAGTTTTTATACTCAAATCCTAACTCTCCCGCTCTATCTTATCAGTTTGCCGTAGGTTGGGGATTGTTGGAGCACATTTTGAACAATTTGGAAGTTCATCTCACAGTTGTGGCGCGTATGTTGTGCGGAGAGTACAGTTGTATTACGCGTTCATTTGTTATCGCAGTTGACATACTTATGTATGTCGAAGTTTTCCGTTTTATTTTTTTATCACACAAATACAACAGTGAATGAAAACGCGGAAATACTTTAGTGCTTCATAACAATATTTAATTAAAAATATGTAACGAATATACATACATTTCAAATGACTTTCATTAGATTACTTGAAGTTACAAACACAAAATTATTCGATATTTGGTAGTACATTGTTTTGTCGACACGAGTGTTAAAAACTTCACAATAAAAGGTCGTTATTTAGCTACATACATATGTATGTATATTTATTATTATATTTTTATATCATAATATCAACTTTTTAATGGTTATGTACATACATACGTACATATGTACATACAAACATAAAGAATGAAACACGTGACTACTCTATACATGTGTGTACATACATAAGTACATACATATCAATGTTCGTACATACTTGTAGTATACGATACTAACAGTAGTAATTTTTGAGAGTAAAGACGATTGGTGAGAAATCTTATTGATAAGAGGAACAAACCTATGTCGATTTCCACGGAATAATGATGTTATCACAATTAATAGTAACAATTATTTTATCGGAATCAATTTAAGAAAGTATAAAATATTATATATGTTCAACATAATATACATACATATGTATGTACATATGTATACTGATAATTATGTATACACATGTTTATGTTAGAAGTATTCATTGCGTACATATGGCCATATATATGTACTACTGTGATCAAATTGAAAGGTGAATTTTGTCCATTTCATCTCCTTGAAAGTAATACCCCCACGCTGCAATACACTTATGTATGTATGCCAACGAATTTTCCAGTTATCGTAGCACTTGGAAAAATCCTCCGTCGTGATGGGCATCAGAGCCTTCTTCGATTCAGCTTTTATATCCTCAATTGAGTCAAAACGGTGTCCTCGGAGTGGTCATGTGAATTTGCTGGATAGCCAGAAGTTACACAAAGGTAAATCAGGCGAATGCGGTGGTTGAAAATGTGGCGAAATTATCACGAATAACCAATGCATAAATACAGACATAGTAAAAGTCGACGAATTCACTTTTAGAGCCTCACAAAACGACGCGTACCTCAAATACTAATGAATATTTTGATCTAAAATTTAGCATAGATGTCAATAACCGTATTACCAACTTACTCAAAATTTATCGATTCGAAAAACACACGAAGTACAACCTTTCACCTTTCAATTTGATCACAGTAGTATGTCTTTAAATACACCCCAAAATCAACAATCATTTATTAAATAAATACAACCATGTACACATCCAAAAGGTTTGTCGTAACTGCCGCTCCATTAAACCACTGCCAATCAACACAAATGATCAGATTGCTTAAATTTGATAAAGAAGTACACAACTAAATTACTAATTCTTCTCATTTCTAAATTTTTTAAATAATAACAAATATATAATTTTAAAACAACAAACTATTATAGTGAAAGGTCTAGAAAACTTCGCAACTACTTTTAAATAATTCATTTCCGTTTCCCTGGTATCAGTCCATCTTTAAAAATTTTTACTACATTTGAATAATTTTGTCAACCATAAACTCTTACAAAAAACGACATTAAAAATGGACAATAACGAAGGAAATTTACATAATGTGACAAAATAATCATGGTGTTATTTAGGTGAGTAGTTATCTGACTTTAGTCACTGTTAGTAGTTCGATTATAATACCAATTGTGGTGTAATCAATTCATTGACACGTTCCCAACAACAAGTAAGGAAAGGCTAAGTTCGGGTGCAACCGGGCATTTTATACTTTTTCAACTCCCAAGGATCAAAGCAGAGGGCATAGTTTTAGGCGTTAGGAAATACTTTCATAGACTCACTTAATTGCTTTTTTATATTTTACTTCGCGTCAGCTAAAACTACACTAAAATCATCCACAAATGTGATATACATACGTGATATAAACTCAACCGAAGAAGCGAAATTTATTATAGTGAGTTGACGAGAAAAACGTCAACCAGACGACCGAAATTCATTATATTAGCGATATGAGGTTAAGACCAAAGTCTAGATCAACTCCGTGAATATTGAAGGCTAAACTTCTGTTTAATTTTGTAATTTTTAAGAAAACTTGTTCACTTCATTTTATCAAAATATCACCCTTTTCGGCCAGTCTAATCGGTTTAAAGTCAGGTTGAAAGTCAAAAATTAATATACATAGAAAGTATATTGGGTTCTTGTTGCAACAACTCCACGATATACCTCATTATATGTGAAAAAAGTTCTATTGTAGAATAAAAATTTCTACGAAAAAAATGTCAAAAAAAACAGGCGAGATTACCCTACTGACCCCTTAATACTAGTTCCAAGATAGACGAAATTATCTACGACTTCGAGGTTATGACTGTCAACAGTGACGAGGGAGCCCAGTTGTGAGTGCGACGGCTGTTTGTTTCATGACAGTAGATATTTCGTCTTGCTCTCATTCACTACCAGACCCATTTGCTTCGCGTTCTTATCCATTCTGGAGAAATCAAAACTAACGGAGTGGTTGTTGAGGCCAATGGATCATATCGTTTTTTGTATATCAATATCATTTTTTTGTGGTGTGTGTCGATCACCACACGGGTCTTTTCCAAGATTTGGCGCATGCTGAGTTATTCATTTCACAGGCCTAAAGCCACACTCATAAAGTCCAATCAGTTTGTTAACGGAGGGCTGTAAGTTTTCACACAATACGCTCGATAAAACATTATACGCGATGTTGAGGAGGCTTATCTCGCGGTAGTTGGCGCAGATTGTGAGGTCTCCCTTTGTGTGGATTGGGCAGAGCACACAAAAAAGTTGATGCATGCTCCTTATCAATTCCTTGGTTCTCCAGGCAGGTAATTGCTATTCGAACTTCTTCATGGTCATGGCCTTTTTCGAAAACCAATTTCGTTTGCAACTGTAACAACCAATTTTTAACCAATTATGTAATTAAAATGTCTATAAATATAGTTTCAGCCACGGTTTTACCGTCTAACATTTTTAGGCTAACCTTTTGCAACTTCTAACTGAATGATAATTTATTTTATCTCTCATGTGCCCGCTCATCTCACCAAAATTGTTTATCATATAAGTAGTACTTCTAACTTTAGGTTTAAAATAAGCAAGGTCATACTAAGCTCCCTTCTGTAAAAAGTCATTTTGAATCCTATAACCTCACTGAACTCTCCAATTACCCATTTTATATCCTCTCCATTTGATAAGGTCAATTTTATTTGGTTATAACCTATCGTAATTTTTTATCAGAAATCCTATTATGACTAAACTTATGGTTCCCAAACATACCACCAGATTGGCTTATTTGTTTTTGAGTCACTTCATTGTAGAAAATATTTTTAAATAAACTACGAGCCACATACAAACCTCGTATATACATTGTACTTTTATATATTACACCTATGCCCAATTGCCAATTAAGATTCGTCTGGTGAGTTAACTGACACCACCAACGTCTATAGCTTTGCGACGAACACATACATATGTACGTCGATATATATGTACATATGTAGGTATATGTATATCAAGGTATGCATATAAATTTTCTTATCGTCAAACCTGGGAAACTTTTGTTTGAACTTCAATACGTTAAAATTAAATACTCCCTGATCTTTTTTATGTTCACATGTTCATAAAAAGATCAGTCAAAAGCAAAGCAGGTATAAAATTAAAATTAGTAAGGTGACTTTGACATGAGACGTGATCGTATGTAATGTGTTCTCTCAAACTGAAGACAGCAATCAGCTATGTACGAGCAATACGAGGTAGAGAACTGTCCGATTGTAAATACATACATACATACATATGTATAATATACATATGTATATTGAATGGGACAATTGAACATAAATCGATTTCCCATGATTAGAAGTTTTATATATTAGAAGGTATTGAAAATTATGATTTATAAATTTATAATTCAGATATCTTTATTACTTTGATTTCTAGAATTGTGGTTTTATATGCAAACTGCATATTTCGTGATTAGAGGCAAAAACTATTTGCCGACATAAATTTTTTTTTACATTCCCTAAGGAACGATCATTTTGAAAATAATTTCATATTCTTGCAACATACATATTGCTACAGAGTACAATAGTTTTATTCACCTAAGGGTTGGCTATATTACCTAAAAATAATCGAGTTAGATATAGGGTTTATATACATAAATCATCAGAATGATGAGACGAGTTGTCTCTCAGTCCGTCCGCCCATGCAAGCTGTAACTTGAGTAAAAATGAAGATATTGTGGATGGGAGTAATCGGACTACACTCATAAAATACCATTAATCGAAAACTTATAAATTGCCGTAACTAAGCAGAAAATTAAAATATAAAACTGTAAATTAGTATAATACAACGGATCATCGCTTGTGTTTCGAAAATATTTAAAAAGTGGGCGTATTAATGAATTTAACTAAACAGTGAAAAAAATAAAATCGGATGATAACTCTCTCCTTTTCTCTATATATCGGTTTGTTAAAAACTACTAAAATCGCGATAAATGAATAACTTAATACGCCAAAGACATTAATTCCTACCTCCGAGATGGCATGAAAGGGCTATGTAGGAGCCAAGGTCAAAATTGGACCATGGGTTACCGAATATTTTGACCCCAGTGCCTATAGCTGACTTTTTGCCGCATATACATATATATATCAATGTGTGAGATATATAAATGACACTCTGGGGTAATCCTTTCCTGACAATGGGTTGAATTGAGTTAAGGGGTGTTGATTCCATATACCTAAATACTAACTTTTTACCGCATATATCGGGCAGCATGTGAGTTGTCTCAATGAAAATATATCATATGTGACCTGGTCTACGGAAAGGGGGCTTAGGTGTCAAAAAAAAGGAGAACAATTAATGAGATAACGGGAAACTGACGATTATTTTTAACAGCTTTTCCCAGAAAACTAGTTTTCGCACGTTAGCTCCCTTTTCGTAGACCAGGTCACACATAACAAATATATACATAACATCCGGGTGACTTTTTTCCGTATGATTGGTGATGGTACATATGTATGTAAGGTTATTAAATGAATCTCAGGGAACATTTTATTAGTATGTGGTATGCTAATTGTATGTAGTATTGGCAAAAATAGGTAAAATCAGGGCGATACTCCTCCAAACTCCCATATACCATACATGTATAATGATTTTCGTTTTTCTAACAAACTTTATGTCGAATATGAAATATGGTTTCCGATCTTCTGGTTAAAATTTTGCACCTTAGGGTAATCCCTTGGCTTTGCAAGTTGCAAGAGTCTTAATGATCGGTGTTAGGCATGTTTATGCCTAAAATTTAATAAATCTTTATCTTGTAGTACAAGTTGTACCCATATTGAATATACCATACATTCCAAGTTTTACTTGCAAATGTTTTCCATACTAAATATTTGTAAAATTACACCAACTGCTCAAAAAATTTTAAAGTTGAACAAATACTATACATATATACATGTGCGACTGCAATTATTAATTTTAAACATTTTGTTTTAATATGAAATCTGCAAAATTGTAAACTTTATTCATATTATAATTGCAAAATAGCGACATTTGAACAATTTCCTTTCTAACTGATTTTTGTCCAATTGGAAAAGGGGTGTATGCACAAAACACACCAATAATAGGGAAGATGAAAACTAGAAGCAAATTAAGCCATGGGAAGTTAAATTTTACATATTTACTAAGATGAGTGTTGGAACTGCTGTGGTCAAGTTAATCGGATGTATGGCTGTAATAATATTCTGGACACAAAAGAGCTACCAATAAGAACGATGTAGTATACATATGTATATGCATACATACGGATGTATACATGTTATGTTGTGTTTTGTATGTATATACGTCGTATATATAAGTATAGCCCGGTTTAAAATATATATGTATGTATATAGATGGTATCTAAACTAAAGTAGTTTATTTTATATTTTTATTTATCGACCACGATAGAGTTTTTTGTTCTAAAAATTGTACTCAAGTAGAAACTATGTGCATACATATACATATATTCATATAAATATATGTATATTTCAAAGAACTCAGTCAAAGATACGTTAGCAAAAATAAATTCATGCATTTTATTTAATGATCTATTTATGGATAATTCAGCAACTCACTTTGTCAAATAATTTTTTCTGACAAATGGTTAAATTCTATGATAAAAATGCAAATTTGGATGAACATTGTAATTTCAATTCCGAATATGTTATTGATCATGCAATGTATGATACATTTTAAAATAGACTCCATTTGACAAATTATAATATATGTACATATGTACATATGTATATGTAAATATCGATCAATTTTTTCCGAATAACTCAAAATGTAGCCCTAAAGACAGCGCAGATATAATACAGAATTCTTTAGAGAATTGCTTTACCATAATAAAGGATGTCACGTGTTAAGAGTTGCGGTTACCGAGTACCCAGTGTAATCGAAAAAATGCGATAATGGGGTCAACGGTGAAAGGTTCTGAACTTTTGATCACGCGAACGCAGTGTGCTAACAAAATATACTACTGAGCACCAAGCAACAAACGCAACAATACTTAGTACTGTTAAGATATCTTATTTAATCTGCTAAGAGCAACGAGTACATATGAAATGTAATTATATAATACGATAACTATATCGTGTCATCGAACGATTGAGTATAATAGTTTTGTTCACCTATCGGTTGTACGTATCACCTAAAACTAATCGAGGTAGATATAGGGTTATGTATATTTATATATGTACATATATATATTCAGGATGACTCTAATTTTACACAGGGATTGCAGTAGCAAGGGGCACGTGTGGACTAAACATTTTTAAAAAATGGGGGTGGCTCCGCCCTCCAAGACCACTCAAGCTATAACAACCAAATTTGTCTAGCGTAAATAATATAAGAACTCCTACCGATATCTTCTTCTTCTTTACCGGCGTGGACACCGCTTACGCGATTATAGCCGAGTTAACAACAGCGCGCCAGTCGTTTCTTCTCTTCACAAGGTGGCGCCAATTGGACATTCCAAGCGAAGCCAGGTCCTTCTCCTGGTCCTTCCAGTGAGTGGAGGTCTTCTCTTTCGTCTGCCTCCCCCGGCAAGTACTGCGTCGAATACTTTCAGAGCTAAAGTGTTTTCGCCCATTCGGACAACATGACCTAGCTAGCGTATCCGTCTTTTAATTCGCTGAACTACATACATATGTCAATGCCGTCGTATATCTCATACAGCTCCTCGTTCCATCGAATGCGATATTCGCCGTGGCCAATGCGCAAAGGATCATAAATCTTTCGCGGAACCTTTCTCTCGAAAACTCGCAACGTCGTCTCATCAGTTGTCATCGTCCATGCCTCTGCACCATATTGCAGGGCGGGAATAATGGGTGACTTATAGAGTTTGGTTTTCGTTCGTCGAGAGAGGGCTTTACTTCTCAATTACCTACTCAGTCCGAAGTAGCACCTGTTGATAAGAGTTATTCTGCGCTGGATTTCAAGGCTGACATTGTTGCTGGTTCAAAGTTATGACTATCAACACTGACGTGAGAGCCAGCCGCGAGTGCTACGACTGTTTGTTTGATGACAGGAGATATTTCGTCTTTCCCTCGGTCACTGCCAGACCCATTTGCTTTGCTTCCTTGTCCAGTCTGGAGAAAGCAAAACTATCGGCGCGGGTGTTGAGGCCAATGATATCAATATCATCGGCATACGCCACCAGCTGTACACTCTTATAAAAGACTGTGCCTGCTCGATTAAGTTCTGCAACTCGAATTATTTTTTCCAGGAGCAGATTGAAGAAGTCGCACGATAGAGAGTCGCCTTGTCTGAAACCTCGTTTGGTATTGAACGGCTCGGAGAGGTCCTTCCCGATCCTGACGGAGATTTTGGTGTTGCTCAACGTCAGTCTACACAGCCGTATTAGTTTTGCGGGGATACTAAATTCAAACATCGCGGCATAAAGGCAGCTCCTTTTCGTGCTGCTGAAAGCAGCTTTGAAATATTTTCAAGGGTCTTTTCAAAGATTTGGCGCATGGTAAATATCTAATCGGTTGTTGATTTTCTAGGTCTAAAGCCATACTGATAAGGTCCAATCAGTTTGTTGACGGTGGACTTTAATCCTTCACATAAAACGCTCGATTGAACCTTATATGCGATGTTTAGGAGACTTATCCCACGTTAGTTGATGCAGATTGTGGGGTCTACCTTTTTGTGAATTGGGCATAGCTAACTTAAATTCTAATCGTGGAGCATGCTTTCGTCCGACCATATTTTACAAAGAAGCTGATGCATGCTCCTTATCAGTTCTTCGCCTCCGTGTTGCCACTTTGTTGCTCTTCACGCATGTACTTGCTATTCGAACTTCTTCATGGTCGGGCAATAGAACGTCTACTCCATCGTCATCGATTAGGGAATCGGGTTCGCCTTCTCCTGGCCCTATACTTTCACTGCTATTCAGCATGCTGGAGAAGTGTTCCTTCCATAATTTTAGTATGCTCTGGGCATCGGTCACTAGACCACCTGGGGCTCTACAAGAGTATGCTCCGGTCTTGAAACCTTCTGTTAGCCGCCGCATTCGATCGATCTGGATGGTGGTATTTCGATCCGGAGACAGCTAGGTGGCTTGATAAATTTTCTTATGGTGGAATCTAGTAGTACAGATATCCACCATATTTCGGGCCCCGGCGAAATCGATCAGTTTCAACCCATTTGGGGATGTTTCATCGTGGAGGCTGAATTTACCGACCGTAGTGCCAAAGGTACCTTCTTTCCTCACCCTGGCGTTAAAGTCGCCAAGCACGATTTTGATATCAAGGCGGGGGCAGCTTCCATCGGTGCGCTCCAAGTGCTCATTGAAGGCATCTTTGATTACATTGTATTTCTCTTCTGTCGGGGCGTGGGTGCTCCTCGCTTTAATGCGAATTGTGGCTAGACGTTCATCCACCGGGGTGACAGTACTCGGCGACGGAGTCTTTCTCCCACCGCGAATCCCACACCAAATTTGTACATATACCGACATAATATAGAAAAATTTGAGTTATCTCAATGAAAATTTCAGAGCGTGTTTAATAACAGTGTATATTTGTGCATAAAATAAGTACAATTGAGCGAGAACTTGACCTAGCCCCCATAAATATCTATATAAAATTGCTTCAATTCCGATCCTCTGTTGACGTTTTAGACCTTAAGGTAGTTCCCTGGCTTTGGTTCCTGCAAGTTGCAATAGTATAAAATGTTCGGTTGAACCCGCACTTAGCCCTTCCTTACTTATTTTTATTCGTTCTTTTATAAAAACTAGATTCAATATAATTGATTGTTTTATACTAAATGTTATTGCTAACCGTTTTATTGAGCTCATTATGTTAGGCCTATCGATTTATCCTTGGACATTAATAATAAACGTCTATAATCTCAAAGGGTTACAAAATTACCTTAAAATATTTATAAAAAAATAAATTCTTTAGTTCGGGACAGTCAAATATATGAATTGATTCTATGTAGACTTTCTTTACGAAGTTTGATAATAATAAGGTTCTAAATTGTTTTTATTTAAGCTTTATTTAAAATAAGAGAAAAAAATCCAATTATAATATTACATACTGCATTAACGAAAATATTATATTCAGATGCAAATACAAACATATAATTCATATATGTATGTATTATTTATTAGTTTTAGCACTCTGCATCATTGATTTCGGTCCAAGCATATCCTGTGGTTTTACCCAATCATTAAATTGCTGTTCGGTTAAGTAACCTAAATTTATTGCCTCTTCTTTAAGAGTAGTCCCATTCTTGTGAGCTGTTTTAGCTATTTGTGCCGCCTTGTCGTAACCAATATGCGGGTTTAATGCTGTCACCAACATTAAAGACTCGTTCATTATCTTATTGATGCGGTCTTTGTTCGGTTGAATATCTTTTATGCAATTGCAGGTAAAAGTCCGACTGGCATCAGAGAGTAAACGAATAGAACGGAGAACATTCGATACCACCAATGGCTTGAAAACATTCAATTCGAAATGACCGTTCGATCCTCCTATAGTAACTGCGACGTGATTACCAATCACTTGTCCGGCAACCATCGTAATTGCCTCGCATTGTGTGGGGTTTACTTTCCCTGGCATAATTGAACTACCTGGTTCATTTTCGGGTAACATCAGCTCACCAAAGCCACATCGTGGTCCAGAACCGAGAAAACGTATATCGTTAGCTATTTTAAACACACTGCATGCTATTGTGTTCAACACTCCACTTACTTCTACCATCGTATCACGTGCTGCTAGCGCTTCGAATTTATTCGGTGCCGATACAAATGGTAAGCATGTCAATTCGCCAATTCGTTTTGCAACTTTTTCGGCAAAACCTTCAGGTGCGTTGAGTCCTGTTCCTACAGCGGTTCCGCCAAGAGCAATTTCATATACCCGTGGGAGGCATGCATCGATTCGTTGAAGAGCATAAGTCATTTGTTGTGTATAACCACTGAACTCCTGACCCAGTGTTAAAGGTACAGCATCCATTGTATGTGTTCGTCCTATTTTTACAATATCCTTGAACTCTTCCGATTTCAATTTTAAACCTTCTCGCATAAATTCAATATTCGGCTTTAGTGTATTTACTAGTTGCATTGCCACAGAAATATGAATTGCAGTAGGGAACGTGTCATTTGAGCTCTGCGACATATTTACATGATCATTTGGATGGACAGGTTTTTTTGAGCCCAATTCACCACCCATTAGTTCGATAGCACGATTACTGATAACTTCATTACAGTTCATATTTGTTTGCGTACCAGATCCTGTTTGCCAAATAACTAAAGGAAAGTGGTCTTTGTATAATTTACCAGATATTAATTCGTCGCAAGCCTTAGAAATATTTTCAGCTATTTTGCTATTCAACCCATATTCTCTGTTCACCTCGGCTGAGGCTTTTTTTAATATTCCCATTGCTATTATTATTTCTTTTGGCATTTGTTCCCTTTTTCCTCCAATTGGGAAATTTATTTTTGAGCGAAGAGTTTGAGCTCCATAATACTTATCAACAGGAACTTGCAGGTCCCCAAAAGTATCGGTTTCCTTCCGATATTTTATATCTTTTGTTTTATCATCATTAGTTGTACTACCAAAGTTCTTCCCTATAACATGAGTATCATTGAAAAATGTACTTCTTTCCTTTAATGATGGCGACACGAATCTAAGATTTTTAAAAGCCATTTTGAGCATAGAAACTGAACGAATGTGTGCATAAGTATACCTACATATTTATTTTTATTTTGAAATTTGAATCAATGACGGAATAGAAAAATATACTGAGTGAAGATCAAACAAATTTTGTGTTTCTGTAAAGGTTAGTTCTAAGTTCTTAGAATTTTCTATTCAGCTCAATATTCAAATTATGTATTACTCAGATTTAGCATTATAAAGGTTTAACGTTTAGCGATTTAGTTAGACATCACAAGCCACAATAAAGTAAATTTTTGTACAGCTGATACACTTGTACTATAAAAAGATACATACTTATAAGTAAAACAATGTTTTAGAATAGTAAACTTTATAAAATAAGGACAGCAAACAGTAAAGCAGAACTAATTGCACTCTTATGTACTGAAGCGATACGGCGTGCAGCCACCACAAGCAACAAACGGTACATTGCACATTAATGGGAATTCTTAACACCAATTGCTAACCAACTTACCTGTTGCCGCAAGATTGCGAAGAAATTACTTCAATACTGCACTGGATGTGCCGGTTCGATTGCTATCTAAACGACAACTAAGCAACAACATTAATCATACAATGCCAGGAAGTAGTAAAATAATGTAAAACAAATTTCGCTCGCCATAACTAAAGTTATACATACATTTAGACAAGGATAAAAAAATTAAATTCATAATGAACCAGTTACTTACTAAAAATAAATAAAAGAATAAATTATAACGAAACTACGAGCTCGATTCGGCTGAACAGTATTTTTCCACGAGAATCTACTACACTTGGAATTACTTGAGTCATCTCTAAACCGCTTTCAATAGTGGTATATCTTCCAATAATAAGTAAAATCGGTGCGTATCGTATGTAACCCTTATAATGATTCCATATATCCGGTAAATTTCATTCAAAAAATAAATATTTCAACGGTTCCGTCGGAATTTAGCACAACCTTACTTCTACACATTTTCTTCGGGAACACGTTTCCGAAATACTTCATAAAAAAAGAAATATGAGATGAAAAGACTTTGTCCTGAAAGATCAATAGAATATGTGTGAATGTTTCATGACATTTCTTCCCAACTATTCGCAAGCTATTGGTCTCAATGCTACGTTACTCTCATAATTTTGTTTACAAAGGAAAAATGTTAATTTCTTGTTTTGATAAAATCGATGGATATGGAGATTGTGAGGGAGAATATTTTCATTAAAATATTATTTTATTGTTAGGCCAAAGGCTTTTCTATGCATTATATGTGTACACATATGTATGTATGTAACCAAATTCTTACGTTTACTTCAATGAGTAAAACTATGCATTTAAACAAAACTTCGTGTATTTAAAAAAAACCAATAAATTTATTGAAAGAAACTTTATTACAATGTTTGTGAAATAATTAGTTACACTAGACTAATATAATAGACCATGCCTTGAATGTAAGTAAAGCACGATCTGAATTATGCAGCGAAGCATTATAAGTAAACATGCAATCGAATTAACTTAACCACGAGAAAGGTAGCTTAATTATAAGTTAAAATATAAGAATATGTAGTTTGCACAAATTAGTTTTTATATTTACCACAGATCGTTGGTACAGGATTCATTAACTAAGTCGTACCATTTATGTATGTATATAGTATACATATATTATGTACATATATGATATACTTACATATACTGTTAGGGTGACCTGACATAGTAATTGTGTAAGATTTGTCAACTTTCCTCCAATAGTTCAATCCAAGTTCTTTTTAGTAAACACCAAATAAGCTTGATTGTGATTTGTTTCTGTCTAGTTTAAGCTATCTTAACAATATACTAAGAATGATACTACAAGGTGAGTTCCAAAGTAAACAAGACTTTTTGAATCTAGCGTCCCCTGGTGGCACCATCTATATGCCAGCTGATGCATTAGAATCTACTATCTTTATCGATTGTCCAGTGAGGACATGAAATCTCATGATATTTCATTGATTCGATATAGTATACATATATTATGTACATATATGATATACTTACATATACTGTTAGGGTGACCTGACATAGTAATTGTGTAAGATTTGTCAACTTTCCTCCAATAGTTCAATCCAAGTTCTTTTTAGTAAACACCAAATAAGCTTGATTGTGATTTGTTTCTGTCTAGTTTAAGCTATCTTAACAATATACTAAGAATGATACTACAAGGTGAGTTCCAAAGTAAACAAGACTTTTTGAATCTAGCGTCCCCTGGTGGCACCATCTATATGCCAGCTGATGCATTAGAATCTACTATCTTTATCGATTGTCCAGTGAGGACATGAAATCTCATGATATTTCATTGATTCGAAGTGAAGTTATTACATTAAATTTTGTTTTAAAACTGGTAAAACTTTTACCGAAACGTTTCAATTGATGAAACAAGTTTATGGCGATAATTGCCTATCCCGTAGCAGAGTGCACGAGTTGTTTCAACGTTTTCAAAGTGGTTGTGAGGACATAAATGACGATCAACATGTGGGCCAATGAAAATCCGTGATAACCGGAAATTCCATCAAAACTGTGCGAGAATTCATCAAAAATCAGCCGAAGTCATCATTAACATTCATGGAAACGTTAATGCGGTATTCTATCTTGGAGTTTTGAAGCTTTTAGTGCGCCGTATTCGACGTGCTCGGCCCGAATATCGCGAAGATGAAAGTTGGCGTTTGTTGCACGATAAGGCGCCGTCTCATCGATCGACGCTTGTGACCGATTAGTTCACCAAAAATCACATTTTAACCATTAATCACCGTATCCGTATTTATATGATATGGCACGTTGCGACTTTTTCCTGTTCTGTTTTTTTAAGTCCTGTTTACTTTGGAACGCACCTTGTAGTATATATGCAATGAAATAGATTTATTTAAATTTTAATACTCTTGCAACCAGTTGCTACAGAGTATTATAGTTTTGTCCACCTAACGCTTGTACGTATCACCTAAAGATAGATGTAGGGTAATATATTGTATATAAATGATCAGGAAGCTGCAACTTGAGTAAAAACTGAGATATCTCGATGAATGGTATGAGGCTTCCATAGTACAAAAAAACTACGAGTTCGTAGATGGGCGCAATCGGACCACTGCCACGCCAACAAATCGTCATTAACCGAAACCCTAGTACAAAGTGCCATAACTAAATACTAAATTAAGATATAAAACTCTAATTTGGTATACAGGATCGCAGTAGCCAGGGGCACATGTAGGTAAACATTTCCGAAAAAGTGTGCGTACCCAACCTCCAACAAGTTTAATGTACATATCTCCTAAACCATTTAAGCAACAACAACTATGAACTTCTACCGACAGTGTGGAAATGGATGAAATCGGAGGATAACGCGGCAAACTCCGCATATAACGGTATTGTTAAAAACTACTAAAAGCTCCGAGATATAAATAATATCGGTCGATGTATGAGATATACAATTGAAATTCAGAGAGAATCCTTTCCTGGCAATAGTATCCCTGTGTATCAAAAATGTGTTGAATCGGGTCAATACTTTCCTGTCTTCCGTGTGACAAAGCGTGTTTTATTCATAACAGCGTATCTTTGTGCGTAAAATAAATAAAATTGGACGAAAACTTGGTCTACCTTGCATATAACTAATACCAGAATTTTCGGACATCCGGCTGACTTTACTCGACGTGATTGGTGGTTATATGTAAGGTACCTTTATGAAACCCAGGGAAATTTTGTTTAGTATTTTAGTAGATAACATCGGATCGATACTTCCCCAACTCCCATTTACTCTATATAAATCTCTGGTTGACATATTACTCCTTAAGGTATTTCCCTGGCTTTGTTTCCTCCAAGTTGGAAGGGTATAATATGTTCGGATGCACCCGAACTTAGCCCTTCCTTACTTGTTTTTCTTTCAAGTTGAATATATGTACGTACTATAATATTTTAGAGTTTTCTCGTACTCTTAGTATATTAAGTACTTCGATGTCGCTGTTGTAATTAGTCGAAATTGAGCCAGCATCAACTTTGACCGAAATAGTATATATGTATGTATGTACCGTACATACATACCTATGCATATTTAAAGCCGCAGTGATTTATTAAAGTCACATATTCCATTCCTTAATTTTTACTTCTCTCTGTTTTATTATATGTATGTACATATGTATATACATATGCACAGTATAACATGATGTGAGATAATGGACGTTCCAATATACAGTATAAGGTCAGCCATGCAGATTTTGCAAAGATAAAAAAAAACTATTAAGAGAAATTAATTTATATACTACATATATTTAATCTTGGTCTTTTTTGCGAGTGTGAAAAAATATTAAACTGAAACTAACATACTTTTTTTAATATAAATTCTAAATATTTAAAAACTAGTATTTCATTAGACATAAAAATAAAGTCACAACCAAATCAGGGCTTTTTTTTTAAAACTCCTTTTAAAACATATTTTAAAATTAATATTTGGTATAATATCCTTTATTAATAATTACGTCCATGCAACGTTTTGGGTACGTGTGTATTTGTGTATGTCACCTTTCTTTGCTCTCATTGATTAGACCGTCTTCTAGGCATGACACTGTACATACATATGTACATATGTATAGTAAATACACATTTTGACAAATATCTGTGTGTACATAAGACATTACAAAAAGTGGCAATGAACTTTGTCAACATGGGTTGTACCATCGTGCCATTTATACGTAATGATTTTGTATACACACATATTTTTGTATTAAAGCAATAATAAGTAGTCATCATAATGGTACTCTAATGTTTTGTTATGAACGGATTGGTATTATTGACACTTGGTGCCTATTAAAAGGCATCTCAAACATTGCTTACGATAGCTAGCGAGCTACGAATGAACATACATATACATATAAGTACTTAAAGAGCAGGTTTGCTTAATGTTGTTCTCAGCCCTGGTTACACTATAGTCTCAAAACTGTTCCGCTAGTGTCTACATACATTTCTGTTGTGTCCCTGGTGATCATTCTCACAGTTAGGTAATTCGTCAGTTCATAACCGCAAATCGATATTTGGCACTTAGCACCATGGACACATGTACAAACATATACATATACATATATGTGTGTATATACATGCATACGTATGTATGTATGTCCAAACTAACTAAAAATAACAAACAAAAAATAAGAAATATTAATAATTCTGTTTACCTAAATATAAACGCATATGGTGATTATCCATATGCATGTAGATTATAGCTGACGGTCTACTATAGACACAAAATTAAACTTATGTATATTGGACAAATATATTTCATTAAAACTAGCCACTTCAGTAAAATTGTTGGCAAAGATCTCACCATAAAGTTTTTACCCTGCATTTGAGTTTTCCTTTACTTTAAATATTTAATAAAGCTCTTCATATACATATGCATATGTACATATGTATGTACATAGATTCTTCTATAAATGAGTGGATTTATTCAGTAAGTAAAAATGCTTTAGAAAATATGCATTCTACATTTCCCTAGAGAAGACGATAATAAATACTAATTACATTCCGAAAATCTCAAACATGAAAGGCAATGAAATTGTTTAACAAATAACAGTAATAGTAGTATTATTATTTAATTAAAGAGAATAGCATTATATAGATTTATGTATGTGTATATTGATTTATCTCGGTTTACACCAATTGCAGAAGTACTCGTACACCCAATGATATTATAAAGAAGTCATCAATTGCAGTGCCTAACGACAACAAACAGACTTTCCTTATCATTCATCAACATCTGCATTGTGAGATCTCACCACGCCTGTTGAGCAAACAAAAGCAGCAATCACAAACCGTTTGGCGACGGTAATGATTTTGTGATGTATAAATCACTATATACAAAACAAATCTGTAATATAACAGAGATTTTCCATCAATTAATAATTACGTTAACTTCAACAGTAGCGGTGATAGCTGTGCCAATAGATCATGGATAAACTTTTATAGTTTATAACCGAATCAATAACAAAATATTATAAGCAGATCGCATAACAGTTATAAAAAATTTGATTATTCGCGCTGCCATTATTATCAGATATTGCAGGTTTTACTGCTATTAACATCGGTCTTAGTTGTCCAGAAAATGATCAGTGAACAGTCTCTAACGCTGGCTTTTCGTGGTGGATTTAGTTTAATCGATAAGCAATTGAGGCGTGTTGGTGCAAATCCGATTACTTCCTCTTCAACCACAGCGGCTGTCGCCTATCAATATTTGGACTTAGCAGCGTCATCGGAGACAAATAATGTGTTAAATATGGAGTCAGCGGCAAGTAGTACAATTAATAATTGTAACATCAATTCAAATATCGTTAACCGGAATAACTGCAGTAATAATATAAACAGCAATGTGATGATTAATCCAGTGCCTAATGCTCCCAGTGGTTCTGTTGGTGGTGTAGCTAACGCAAACAGTTCTTATCAAAAACATTGCCCCCAATCGGAGTCATTGCAAACAAATCCTCAAAAACAACAAACAGCTCAAAAGAAACAACTACAAAATAACTCTAACAATGTGAAGAGTGAAAGACTTAGTCCAAGCACCAACGGAGATCATCAGTCATCAATATCGAGGTATAATAAAAATTGGAAAATGTGCATATTATAATGACTTCAGATGCACTGTAGTTTTAATATGCAAACCCTTCGCAGGTGCATTTCTTATAGCCACTATACGAGTATGTACATAACTTAATCTGAAAATTTAACCGGCCAAAGGTTTGCATCCAACAGAAAGCGTTTTACTGGTTCTTTCTATCCATATTGTTTGATACAAATAATTTTCAGGTCAAATTAGGGTTACTTAAAGAGGAAAACATACCTTTATTGAAGATCTTTATATTGATTTTAATCGGTCAAAATGAATGGGAGCTATATGCTGTAGTGGTCCGATCTCAACAATTTGTTTGGAGATTTTAGCGTTGCATTTTACAATAATCTCAAAATTTCAGATCGATATCTGAAAAACTGAGGGACTTTATACAGACAGACGGACATGACAAAATCAACTCAGCTCGCAACACTGTATACATATATGTATTGATGTATACTTTATATGTTTTCTTCAACGTGTAACAAACTTCGTGGAAAAATTAAAATGCTCTGCTCAGGGTATAAAAATACGAATTTCTCAAGATTAACTATTTAGAAAATAAAATGTTGTAGATTTTATATCTTAAAAAGTAAGAAAATAAATATAGCTTACGTGATTCTTAGCATATTTGAAACTATTTAATTAAACATAATTAATAATTTATGAATTATAGAAACCAAACAAATCTTTGGTATATCTTAAAAAAAATACTTCCCTCTTTGCTTATTTTTATGGAATTACATAAATATAGAAATGTATACGTGAGTATAGTATATTAATATTCATGAGTGATATATGTATCACTGAACGCCACCATACTACATGGGAAATACATATGTGCCTCATAAGTAACAACTGAAGGACTAACACTTGAATTATAATTTTTCCAATATCTTATGTTCTTAGGCTTCATTTTACATATTACATATATTAAATTTTCTTATATTGACATATCTTTTATATGTACATTTTTTTCTTTCATTCACGGACATTCAGATCCCGAAGCACCACACCTTCATCGTTCCGTGGTCCTTCGCCACAACAAATTTCTTCTGAAGCCCTAATGCCACTAACTTCGCTCTTACGTATTCAAGAAGTCACGTCTGGGCATCAAACTCCTTGCGTTAGTGCCGCTAGCACCGATACAGCTAATTTAGGAAACACAACGACTGTGTTCCAGACAGATTTCTCGTCGAGGAACTATTCCGATATTATGCGCAGTTTAGCAGCGAAATATAATGATGTCAACGCAATAAAGTAAGGATAAAAGCATATATATAGTAACGACTGTATTTAATAGTCCTTGGTTTTACTAAAATTTGTTAGCTCCATTTCGACTCGTTGTAATCCATTTTTTGATACATCGTCGACTTCTTCTATTCCTATTGTCAACAAAAATGTAAATCAGAAAAGTGGCAATAGGAACGTTGTTGGAGCTTTGTCGGGTCCCTTGACGAGTAAAGATGCATCGCCTCAATTGATACCTCGATTATCCATTTCTCAAGGGGATGTAGCGGTAGCGGCTGCAGCCGCTTCGTTTCTAAGTAGTCTTCCATTCTCACAAAGTGTATGCCTCCCAATGATCGATATGAGCAGTACTCAAGCATTGATTACTTTGGTAAGCTGGTAAAAAAAAATTTAAAAATCTAGCATTTTCATTTTTACATTAGAACTTCTTGTCCAAAATATTATCTCCATTGATATTTATATAGGCGCGTGCAGCTAAAGAAGCAGAGGTACAGACCATACTTCGCACCTTCCAGCAAAACTCGAAACAAATGAACTCCAATTCAATCTTATCGCATCCTAACCTTGGTGTAGCATTGCAACAAGCCGCTCAATATGTATCTCCTGCACTCAGTCTTCCTGTGCTGCAGAAACAGCAGCAGATTGCACCTTCACAACAGTCTAGTCCTCAACATAAATTAGTTTCTGCATCGACTAGCTCCACTATTTCAACATCCAAAAGAAAATCAACAGCTCCCACAAGCACAACGACCGTACCGCTTGATTTGAGCTCTCAACCACCAGCGACTAAAAGATTTAAGGTGGAATTGAACACAGCAAGCCAAAGTAACGAATCATATGGGTTGAATGTATCTATGGGACATGTGTCATCAAATGAAATAAAAGCCTCCTCATCACCAATATCTGAAAATAAATTAGTCACCGATTCTACGAAGAATAATGCCTGCTTGTCCTTTTCACCAGAACCATCCACACCATGCAATACTACTATTCTAAAATGTCAAGCTGAAAGTGTGGAAATTGCCCAATGGACAGTGGATGACGTGTGTGCTTTTGTAGGTGATATTGATATCTGCGCGGACTACGTTCAGGTACGTTCGCATATTTATACTTATCGTATAACTGTTCTTAACTATTTTATTAATTAACTCAACATTTTTTATTAACTATACATTTCTATTATGGCATTTTTTATCTTTAAATAAGTGCTACTTTTAATAAGCAGTACAGTAATTGTAAACTTCGATTCCCTAAAAATAAGAGTGGTAAATAAGAATTGTGATTCTTTGGCAGTAAATCAAAATAAAAGCATCGTCATCTAAGCATAGTTTTTTGAACGACTAATTCTGAGACACTTTATATGCAGGCCAAGATCTTACATTTTGCACCCATTCACATTAATGTGCATAAATGTGTTCATCATTCATTCTTCAAGAACTGGATATTTGACACTACTATTACTATTGCTGTATGTGTGTGTGTACAATATATATAGATATGTGTGTCTTCGTAAATATTTCTTTAACTCAAGTATATAGAATATGTAACGGCCATTAAGTATAGCCAGCTATCACATTCTAGAGCGCTAGGCTGTCCATGCATCGTCAAATATGCGTAGCCGACCTATGTTGACTGGACTTGAAGCTGCATGTCACACCGCTTTTGAACTAAATTGGAAAGCAGTTGGAGTAAGAATATTAAATTATATTTATGGCTACGACGACACTTGAATATCTCGTTGAGATGTTGCCATCAGTAGCGCAACGGATGCTGTCGATTTTCATATACATACATATATACACACAGATACCATATTTTTCTATGTGTTGTTACATATGTACATACTTTGTTACTGTTCATGCGCTTGTCAAATACCTGATATCGTCGTACACCTCCGTATAACCACTTCGGTAAACTTGTATTTGCAATGTTACGCCTTTATTATATCCGCTGGGTCGTTTACTTTGCTAGGTAACTCACCTTCATTTCTCCTTGCTATATAAGTAATGGTAACACTGAGTATATAAGTATAGGAACATACATGCATGTTATTGCTGTTTATTGACTGGTCCAACTTTTGTTTGGTCAGCAAACCATGGCTTATATATTGTTAGATCTAAATGTGTAATAAAAACGGAAATGAAAATGATGTATGACATTCGATTTTCTGAGAGAGTATAACAAATTTGGCACCATGCTTTAGCACCCAGATTTATTTCCGTTGGAAAGTTTGTGAGGTATTGATGAACAACCCAAAAGTACAAACGGCCTCGTTACAATTTGACATACCGCTTGCTATGAGAATTCCATTAACTAAGAATCTTTGATAGCCAAGCTAGTAATGATTATGGTGCACATTGTATTACTTACCTAAAAATCAAAATTTGGTTAAAAATATTTGATCAGTTTCATGTAGATTAAGGGGGATAGCGAATTTTTTTTTTATATTTCGAACATGAACGCAAGAATCAAAATTTCAAATTTAACCATACCCTACACTACCCTTAAATTTGTAACTTATGCAAATCAAAAGAAAGCTTAATAATAAAAGTATATGTATGTACATATGTATATAGTAATTATTTATTAACATGTTTGTATCAATAAAAGTAAAACTATTATAATTTGTTTTATGCAGCATTTTCGTGATCAATGCATTGATGGCAGTGGATTACCCTTGCTAACTGAAGATCATTTGCTTAATTCCTTGGGTATGAAATTAGGACCCGCATTAAAATTACGGTCAAAATTAGCGAAGAGACTCGGTGGTCCTTGCCCCTGTGTGGCATGCATTACACGGGCACGACAAATGCTAGTTTTACAAGCAGAATCTAAGAATGATCAACCAAAGACAGCTATAACAATGTCTACCGAGTGTTCTCCAACAGAAATTAGAACTATAAGATGTGAGGAAAGTATTGAACTTCCCCAACTCAAAGACACAAATGATACAACAAAAGAAACCTTTAAAAATATACAGAAAGGTTCGCAAAATCAGCACTTTCTTGGGGAAGGACGAGAAACGAAGATATGCAGCATTAGTGACAATAATGAAAGAACCAACAATTGTAGCTCACTTAAAGTACAAATATGCGCCAACATATATAAAAATGAAGCAAACAACAACCATCACAACAATGACGAAGTAAATGTTGAGAATTTTATTACCGGAACAAACGTTAATGACAAAACATCTAGTTACGTTCTCAATACTACTTTTAAACCCCAATCTAATGATATCTGTTTAAGTAATAAAAAAAGTTCCACTAACAGCAACGTCGTACTGGAAAGTCAGTTTGGAAATTTATCAGATGAGGGTAGTTAGTCTTGGATCTATTACTGCTTTTGTTTACAAATTTTATGGTTGAATGAAGTTTTTATTCAAAATTTTCATGTGTACATGGACAACATTTTATCAGTTTTTAAACATTTTTTGGAGTAAAATGTGTATAAAAAAAAAAACTCTAACACTCTCAAAAACTTAGCAACTATTTTTAATTTTCTCATAATAAATACAGCAAAACATAAAATGTGTATAATGATAGTCAGTCCATTTGTGCATGTCGCAATAAGAATTTTCATAATTCGTAGTAAGGCGAACATGCCGATAACTTTTAATTTAATAGTAGTTTTTACATTATTTATTATTCGGACCTTATAGAACATACTATTGACAATCTAGGGTAATTTTTTTATGCAGAAATATTGAAGCATAAGCCGGTAACAGAGTTTCTCCCAGAACGTCTTAAGAAAAAAACGCTTTGCGGCGTTCACCATAACTCGGCTGGAAATTATTCGAAAATAAAAAACCAAGAAAAATTAGTCAGGTTAATCAAATCCTCCCCCTATCGTTCTCTGATAATTTTTTTTTTTTTTTTTTTATTTAGAAAATTTTGGCGGCAATTTAAGGTGAAAACTGCTATTTTCCACTAAAAACTTCCACCATTTTGTCAGTGGAAAAAACTTTAATGTAAAAAAGCAAAATTTAAAAAACAATGGGGGAGGTATTTTATACTATATGTGTACAAAGTTTGAAATGAATCGGTTAAGTAGTAGAAATGTCAGTGAACATGGACTTTGATAAAGTAATTTTGAGAAAAACGCGTCTAAAAATTATAAACTAAAAAAGTGAGAAAATAAATACCCTTTATTGTCAAAAGTGTGCTCAATAATGAACAAAAGGTACGAATAAAATTACTCAATCCATATTTAAGAAATAAATTCGGAAAAAAGTAATTTTCTCTTACCATGGAAACCTTACCTACCCTCCTTTAAGCAAGATAACTAATCATAGTGCTTTTAAAATTAGACGATGAAAAAACAAATAGAATTAACAAAATTCGAGAGCGAATGAATATAACAAAATTGTAAAATATAAATGTAATGTAACAATAACTATAGCACATTTAAAAATGTTCGCGTTCAACTGCAAACAAGACTAAGAAATTTTCACGTTCAGAAGTTTAATCAAGTATATAAAGCATTTACTATATCTACTCATATTTATGAGTCGTAAAGGTTTCATAAATCATAAATTTTGATTTCCAGTTTTTTAAATAGTGTATCCCTTTATATGGGTTGCCCTTCATTTAATGTACGTTTAGCAATATAAGTGAATATTATAAACAACAAGAGGTCAAAGTCTTCCACTGATATTGTTATAAATAAGATATTTAAGCAGGAAACTTGAAATATATAATATGTACTATATGTAGTTTCTTTTAAAGACAAGAGTATATGCAATATAGTTTGAAGGAATCTTGTAAATGAATATTATTTCAATTTTTATACTGTCACTGTACTTGTGAATAATTTTTAAAGCCGAAATCATTTATTAGTCAAATTATTATGCAAACTACCTTCTGTATCCACCCTATAAAAAGTACTTAAGTTTCTAGAAACATTCAGTTTAGCATGTAATATTTAGTGTAATGTTCGTTTATATTTAAGGCAATATAGTCAACTTTGATACAATACATATGATATACATACATATAGTATATATATATTTTTTTTTAATAATATACTGATTTATTGATAAGTTATTTATTGCTAGTCAGTATAAGATTATCAATATTTATGGATATAATCGTGCGCTTTATGCAAAATGCCAAAATTTGTTCAACATACTTATGTATCTTTATGAAATTAAAATATCTTTAGCACTCATAAGTCGAAGTCTTTTAAATACTGATTTCAGTTTGATGCTCTACTACGTACATACATACATCGACGTAGTAAATTTCAAAATTAAATTTGTATAGAAATCTTTCATTTCACACTTTTATATAATATTTGCTAAAGGTATGTATTACATAACAGCAAATTCTATTCTAGGATTTATCTTCTACTGAACGAAAGCTTTAATAAACTCCAAATGAGACACTAATAAAGCTAAAGCTTTGGCAAATCATATATGTATGTACACATACATATTTATAGGAAACGGCTATTATTTGTTTTTCTTCAATATTTTAAAAAGAATACTTTGACATCTAAGACATTAAAAGCTGTGACAATTTTTAAAAATATGTTAAAAAGAAAATTATGCTTATTCAATATTGAAATCAAATACAAAAATGTCTCGCCCATCAAAGTGAGTATTGAGTATGCTAAAATTGTAAAATTTAATGTGTTTGTGTTTTAACTATTTTTTCTACATTACATTAATACTTCACATTTCAATCTTATCAGTATTGTCAGTTAAATATAATGGGTGTAGGAGAAAGCAAAAGGGGGTCAGTGTAACAAAAGCTTAGTATATATCAGACATATGTAGAAAATGTATGTCACAAATTCTGTTAAAGAAAAATAAAAGAAAGTTTGTTAAAATCAATTTTTACATTACATGCAGAAAACAAAAACTAATTACGACTGACCTGTCTTCAAGTTTAATACTATTTAATTCACAAATATTTAAAAGCTCTAATACTGATTGATTGATATTTATTTTGGGATCATGTTTACTAATTAATATTAATAAATAATTCACACAATAAACATGATTTTCTATAAGCTTTGAACTAATTTACATCAATACTTCTTCAGGCATTATTTCTTAATAAAGTGTTTATGAGGTATTCAAAAATTGATAATTCAGTTTCTGTCAAAACTAAATACAGTGAAATTCCTCATAAGCAGATACCCACCGAAGCAGTATTTTTATCCGGTTATGAAAACTGTCCACATATGGGGACATGGTAAAAACTTGTATATAAAATGTATTCCTAAAGTCACAAAAACGAACGAATTTTGTAATTTATTAAATATTGTATGTTTTACAAAATTATTTATCTTTTAAAAAGAGTTAAGCTAAATTTTTAGCAAGTTTATGGCGTTGATTGCCTATCCCGTAGCAGAGTGCACGAGTGGTGACGATCAACGTCCAAAGTAAACAGGACTTAAAAAAAAAACAGAACAAATGGTTTTTTCGGCACAATCAATTTATTTTATTCAAAATAGTCTCCTTCTGCTTCAATACAGCCTTTTGCACGGTCCAAAATCATGTCGAACGAGTGTTTTGGCTCGTGGGCCGGCATGGCCGCCAGTATGCCGGTGCAAGCCTTTTGAATGGCCTCTACGTCTGCATAACGCTTTCCTTTTATGGGCAAATGCATTTTCCGAAAACGAGGAAGTCGCACATATAGATGGCGCCACCAGGGAGCGCACCTTGTATATAAAGCCTTACATCTATCTCAATTAGTTTTAGGTGTTAAAAACAACCGTTAGCACATCCTCATACACCAAAAAAGTGAGATAATTCATCAAATAAATAGCTAAGATTTTTAATGACTTCACAGAAATCGGCAAAAATTGGGCAATGAGCAACCAAATTTAGTGCTTATCATTATCCTGGCATTTTTATGTCAAATTGTGAAAATAAAGGAAATCGGACCACAACCACGCCTACTTCCCACGATTCTTTCACTTTGTAAAATGTATCTACATACTATGTCAATCAATAATAATTTTTTTCTGTTTTTGGAAAAACTCAATATACATATTTAGAATCTGTTTCATTATAAAAAAGCAAATAAATTCCATGAAAACACAATGGGATAAATTATGGTAGTACGACGAATAAAAAAATCAAATAAAATTACATTAAATAAAAAAATTGTATACATTAATTGAATCGAAAGTGGAGGACCTGCGAGCGGTATCTCTTCAATCTTCTACGTGAACTCTTACTCTCGTAAACTATTGTCCACCAGTTGAATAGTAAATATATTTTCATTATGCTCCAAACGGTAGAGGTAACGTCTGCTAAATTCTTCGATTGTTTCCTTTACAGTGAACAACTTCAGATCCCAGTGGAGGACATCGTTTTTCACATAGAAAGGAGCCCCCACTATGGTACGCAGATCTTTTTCTATTTAGCTTGAATAACTTTTAAATTTGAATTCGTTACACTGCCCCAGATATGAATGCCATACGTCCAGATCGGCCTAAGTATTACCTTATAAATAAGCAACTTATTCTTAAGACTGAGGAAGGATCTTGGCCTAATTAGCCAGTAAAGCGTTTGTGTTTGTTGGGAGCAACTGATCATACGAGTATAAAGCCACTTGAGAACAATTTTTGTGCTTAAAGGTATATACTACTTGTACGAACTTTTCGGTGTTGATGCCAAAGTTCCATTTGGTGAGGCACGATTCTGGACCATTCAGTTGCATCTGCAGTTTTCTGGAAGCAGTATTAGGTTTGCAACTTGATGCTAACAGTGCAGTAGCATCAGCATGGGTTGCCGTCATTGTGGAGTCAGAGTTGATCACTGGAATGTCTGCTGTATAAAGAATCTAGAAAACTGGGACGAGTACACTGTCTTGATGCGCCACAACACGAACAGGTCTCAAAGGTGCAAGTAAGACTTTAGCAGCAAATAATAAGGCATTGGTGGTTTTTTCTCCAATTTGAATACTACGCCTATATGCCGAACTTTGTCACATGCTTGGCGGACATTAGGGAACACAGCAGATCAGTATTTTTTATCAGTTATGAAGTGTTCAACCTATTACATTGTTCAATTGTGCCACACAATTTTCTGAAGTCAAACTGGTGAGTCGCAATAAGCTGTATGTCTTCTAACACTGGCAAAAAAATATTATTTAGAATACTTTCGAGATAATTACCTGTAGATTGGCTGATAAAAATTAATCAGATTTTCTGGTTTTCCGGGTTTAAGAATTAAAATAACCTCAGCACATTTTCATTGCTATGGAAAATGACAATGACAAATTTGTTGCTCAATTTCCAGAGAACATGCTTCAGCTCTTTAGTGGAACGATTGAGAAGTGTTTTCTAGTTAAGATTTCTGACTTGCTAAGCGTCAGAATCAGGACCTGTTTTTTGTTTCAATGGAATCATGCAGGTTTTTCCAAAACAAATATACTTAGGTAATTTCAGGTATTTTAAAAGTCAATTTCATTTTCAATTGATAAAGACAATAATAAACGACTTTAATTTCATTACTTATTTACATATGTATGTATATATTGTAATGAATAATAATATATACTATATGTATACTAGCTGACCCCGCAGCCGTTGTCCTGCGTGAAATTATGTGTTTTGAAATGAAAAAAAGTTGAAATTATATTGTGTCTAATATGATTTATTTTCGATTTTTCTAATTTTTTTTTAATGTAGCGCAACTTAATAAACATAATTTTTTGATTTCTGTTCTGGTGCGTAAATATACAGAGAAGATGGGTTTCCAACTCGTCAACACGCCACGTATGTATTTCTGGTCGTGTGAAAAACATAGCATTTCCCCGATTTCCTTGTGTCCTGTTGATTGTCAACGCAAAGGCAATTTTCCCTGGAAATTGAATACGTTTGAACTGAAATGGCTGTCCCTTGTATTCGATAACTGCGTCATAATCAGTCGGGTTCCATTGCACAGTTTCGGCGCATGAAGATTGTGAAACGAAATAATGACAGATCCAACTGTGAAACGCAATTTGGAACCGCGAGACGCACAACAGTCGGAAAACTTTCATGAATTGCAAAAGTAAATATCCTACAAAGCGCTTTATTGCAGTTCACGCCCATTCGATACTGCTGATCTCATATCGTTCAAGGACAATAACCGCTATGTTGCTTTCTTTGGAGACGTACTTGCAAACGTATTTGATCGATTTCACCAATCTGCAATATTCAACATTGACATGTGTTTTGAATGTGAATTAGACAAAAGTGGCGAATATGGTACGATCCATGTGTTGTCAGCTTCGATGTGTTGTTAACGTCGATATTCACAGTGAATATCCATCATTCCCAATTTCCGTTTCCGAAGGAAAAGCACATGAGTAGTGTTTCGTGCATTTATTGTCAAACATACAAACCAAAGTGGGATTGTAAGGTTTGCAAGGTCCATGAACCATATTGGTTTTCACCACTTCGTATAATTCTGGATCTATCTCTGAATCATGAATTTCCGCTGAAGTGATTTCATCAATTTGATCTGGTGTAATCACCATCCGCATCCAAAGAAGAATGTGTGCGTGCGGCAAACATTTTTTTTGCTACTCTACAGAATACATTCAGCATCTAACAGCACCATATATACCATAGGTTGCTTCAAGATGAAAACCATCAAACATCGCAGCTATTGTTTAAAAAGTCGTGCTGTGATATCGTTACGATCGCTAGCTGATTGACCGCGATCCATAATTCGGCACGTATGTATGTAATTCAAATAATTTACAAATCAAAATATTGAAAAGCAAAACCAACAAAAATTGAAAAAAATGTGTATGGAAAATGTCACTTTTTGGAATTGTTCAATTATCCGACTTCTCCTCAATAAAAGTATAAGGTATTCTGTTTCTAAACCTTTCCCGATCCGCAACAAACAACTTTTCAATTTCAAGATTGGTTCAACCGTTCTCTTAGTGTTACTAACAAACAAACATTCATTTTTATTGTAACGTTTGTATGGGGAAAAGAAAAGGGCTGTTTTAGGGGTTTTCCGGAAATTATTGGAATTTTTCTCGCCGTAAAAACCATCTTTGAACTTCAACGAACATTTAAGAAAAAGAATTGGCCAAATTGGTCCAGGCGTTATTGAGTTATGAGCGTACATACATTTTCACGATTCATTTTTATTTATATAGATTGTAATGAAATGAAAGTCGTTTATTATTGTCTTTGTCAATTGATTTACATTTACAACAGATATTTTCTAAGCAACTCTAGTGCTATTAAAACTGTCAATGGCAGCGTTATGGAAGGCATACACGCACCAATTATTGTACCAATTTCATCGAATTGTACAACTGATTGTTACGCATATGGGGCAGTTGTATGAGTTGTACCAACTGATTGGATGAAAATCAAAATTTTTTGATATTTTGTGAAGTTGGTTGTGTTAGTTGGATCGTGTTTGGGTTGGTCGTGCGATTTCAAACGATTTCGCCATTTTATTTCGGCTGACCAAGAGTGCGCGTCATATATAATAAGTAAAGCAACAACTTCCGAACACATGTTTAAGCAAGGAAGTGAATATTCAAAATGAAGTTGGCCTCAAAATTATATTAAAAGTTGTGCCATATGCGGCGACAAGGGCAATTTCTAGCCCAACTCAATCAACCAACTAATTGTTGTGTGTATGCCCTCCATTATGTTTGTACTTTTTATTATTCGGTAACATCGCTTACAACTTGCGTTGCAATTGTGAATGAAGTCGTTAGTCAGCTGATAAATATAAACATTTAGTAAACTCTGTATTCGTCTGCCGGCTTATACACATGAAAAATATTTATTTCGAATAATTTCCGGATATTTATAGTGTTTAATGGATATTTCGGATTTTGAAGTGCGCGAGGTAAACATATACATTTAATTGAACGCTAACATGTAACATCTTTTAGAACCGTTTAGTGCCCCTCTTCGGCAGTATATATTCCAAACTTTATAACATCCGAAGAGGAGAAACGCATTTTGTCTCAGATTTCGCGAGCTCCAAAACCAAAATGGACTCAACTTCTTAATAGACGCCTCATTAATTACGGTGGAGTACCCCATCCAAATGGAATGATTGCTGAAGAAATACCGAAATGGTTACAAGTCTATATGGAAAAAATTAATAATTTAAGTAAGATAATTATACATTGCATATTTTATTTCAATTGTACTAATTATATTTCTCCGCTGTTATGGAGATTTTTTTCAATCCCAAAAAGCTAACCATGTCCTGGTAAATGAATATTTACCGGGTCAAGGGATTATGCCTCACACAGATGGACCGCTATTTCATCCAATCATAACGACTATCACATGTGGTTCATATACAGTACTTAATTTCATTGAACGAAATGTGACAAGGTCTAATGATAAACAGTGTCGTTTACATAAATATAACAACGATGCTGAATCGTTACAACAGGAAAGCTTAACACGTGAAATTAATTTCAAAATGCTTTTAGAACCTCGTAGCTTATTAATACTTAAGGATGAATTATATAATAATTATTTGCATGGTATAGATGAAGTCAAGCAAGATGTTCTTTGTGATAAAATCTGTAACTATGAGAATTGCGAAAGAGTTCATAAGATGGGAAGTATTTTAAAACGCGGGATTCGCATTTCACTAACGATACGTCATGTACCAAAAACTACAACAATGAAATTAAAGTTTTGTTAAAGTACTTCCATCATATTCTTTACATCCTTTATACTATATAGAAAATTTTCACAAAATATTAAATGCTACCTAGATAACAGTCACTGGAACTCCAACTAATGCGCATGTTTATATAGAATAAGCCAAAAAATATATGCAACACTTTTATTATAATAAAATACAAAAGAGATTTATTTCAAGTTATAACAAAACATTAGTTTTTACACACTTTAGTCGACCTTGTCTTCCCATCGTAGTTGAAATTCATGTTCGAATATATTTCGGTCATATAGATTAACTGTACTAATGTGAGCTGATATATCCAAACGTAATTCACTCACTGCCAAGTGGAAATTTTGTCTTAACACTCGTTGCTTATCAACCACCAACCGGGCGAGAGGTCTACGAAACAGGCTCAATATTTTTTTCAGATGATATTCGACACTAGCACAACGACCAATACAAATCCACAAATCTTCTGGATTTTTTATATTTCCAGGAAAACGTTTACATAGATCAAAAGGAGCTTTGCCGTCAGTTAAAAGAAATTTGACCTCGGAAACAATTTTATTATTTTGACTGGGGTCGTTAAGGCTCAGCGTTTGGTATTCATGTTTGTCGCAAAAATGTATTATATCACTAATGCAGCACCAAGGTTGTGCTGCCAAATCACTATGTTTTCTATTCCAGTTAATATATCTGCCTTTAAAAGTAGTTAAGGGACTGAAACGACTTTCCAAACTTGTACTGAGGGGTGACAAAATCTCAAAATCCTTCTTAGTTTCTTTGGTTTCAAAACAAGTTGGCGGATTATGATTTTCAGTTACGTTATTCTTCGGTGAGTCAGATAATGTAACAAGCTGATTATCAATAGTTGAATTATCTGTCTCCTTGAAAATTTCCTTGTTTTGGGTCAATACTTTTTTACGCTCATCACCCTCTTTATTTTCACGTACTTGTTTCAAAAAATGACGAACTCTCCAAGACATTTTATTCGTAATAATTTTCTTCTATTTGTTTTTTAAATAAGCACACATATGTAAGTATATGCATACTATTAAAACTTATCAGTCAAAAAGTAACAGCTTATGCTGATATAATTGTGTAATCGCTCCGATATGTTTTTAACTTAAATTTTAAATATAATGTTGTGTACGTTGTAACGCTACCAAAATATATTTGCCTGATTTTCTTCAATGTATCTTATTTTATCCCTTCGGTTGTATAGTCTTATTTGATAATAAATTAATCAATATACAGATGTATGTACATGTCTACAAATATACAAAAATAGATACAATGTGGTGCTTCTTTGTAAATTCAGGGGAAAATGTTAAGTAGTCCACAAAGTTGGGTACAAATATGATTATATGTATGTAAAAACAGCCTACTAATCTAACTAACTTTAGCCTAAATTGAATATATGTATTTTATTTTTCAATATGTTAAATTCTGACAAAAATATGTTCACAATACAAACTCTGAACTAAACTAAAAAATCGAAAGGTTTTTATTTTTATTGACCCACTGTATGTTGAAGCATTAGCACAACTAATTTAACATGTATATGTGTATGTGCATATTGCAGTTAAATTGCGAAATAGGTCAGACACCACCTATTTATATTTAGATTCCTAAATTTAATTCTAAAAGGTAAGGAACGACCACTTTCAGGAGGAACCGCGATGTCGTTGTTTAAGCACAATTTCTTAGTCGAAATCTTGTATTTATCACTCTTGCGTATGTACATCAAAAAACGTTGAATATGAGTAAAAAAGGCTTCATTCGTTTAAAGTAACGGGTTGCGGAATACCAAACGGGTTTAAGCGAGTACGGAACAAGGAGAAATGCAACGCAGAATTACAAGTGAAAGGAAACAAATTAATCGAAAAAACAAGAGAAGACAACAATGAAGGGGTTCAAAATACTTTAGATACTGGCTGATAAGAAGATATCATACAGGTCAAAACTTACGAATATGCACTCTTATAAAAATATAAGAATCAAATGATTTTTTTCCTTTAATTGTGGTCAATCACTATCAATGTTACTATTTGTGGCTTATGCGAAAAATAGCGATTAATTTGGAGTCATGTTTTTACTAGCACTTTTAGGGTAAGCGGCGGGGAATTCGCATTTTTCGAATTTCGAAATAATAATTATTAACAAGATGTATATGTATGTACTATATATATTAAAATAAATAATCAACAACTTTTTTCCCAATCATATAGCAATATAATTTTATTATAATTCATAGTTCTTTATATAAATTTTAGAATCAATTATAGTGTACATACAAATGTAGGTATAAACACCTAAAACATTTTTAATGCTTAACTACAATATGCAACATTGCTTAAGGCATGTCATCCAATGACGGTTTTCTTTAAAACATGTATATATACATACAATCATATTAAAATAATATAAAAATATATTTAAAAGCATACTGATGGATAAAAAATGTAGAATACTCTATTGCTTTTATGTACGTTTCGTTTCATCGAAATCTCTTTTAAAAAATAGTTGTAGATATGTTTTAAATATTAATTTTGTTGGTTTAGAAAGCTTTGCTGTAACAGCAAAAAATTCCATTAATAAATTGCTATCTTATTCATAAGTATTTATATGATGGCACGAATTAAGTACAACATTTAAATTAATATACAATTTTATAGTCGTGAACTGCAGCCTAGTGGACAAAAAATTACATATACTTTTTTATCTACATATGTATTCAAGACCATTTATAGAGTCGATCAAGATTGTTAAAGCGTTAATATTCTACATACAACTGGTTTGTGAAATAATTATTGAGTTCTGTACATTCAGCTTCATATGTACACTTTGGTATATTTCTTTGTCATGATATATAAGAATGTTGTTTAGAAAATAGGATTTTATACTTTTTACTAATAACACTTTTATAAAGGCGAGCATATCATAAGGAAACCATTGAATACGAAGAATTAAATAAAAAAATTGCGTAAATGAGCTGTATGATTCCGTATTGTATAAAGTATAGTTTTAATTAGTCATGTTTACTTTAAAATAATAAATATTAAATATAAAGCTAGTCATGTACACATGTATGTAAAAAATGCATCACATAAAAAAGTGTTTTAACTTTAAATCGCATATACATAGACACACCTCAAATCAAGAACTTCCTAAACGCAATAAGATGGTGGAACTTCAAAAATAATATTACCCGCTACATGTCGGAAATTTGGATTTTCAACTCCTGGTTCACCCTTTACTGTAATTGCTCGTGATTTTCCACCCAAACGGCAGGCAATTGTAGGGCTAACATCCACACGCAGTTCTCGCTGACAAATGCTAATAGGGTTTTAAAAAATATCAAGTAAGTACTTCGCAGTAATGTGCATACTAATACTTACTCCATATATTTTTTACATATTACACCCACAAGCTCACCAATATGATCATCTCTTAACTGAGAGATTTCACTTTTCAGAGCAAAAACTAAATCATTGTTGTCGGAAGAGTGGAAAACAATAAGTTGGTCGCGTCCAGGGCTAATACTGATGGATGTTAACTAGAGAAGGGAATATAATATAATGAATAATATGTATCCAAAAGCGATAATTAAATGAAAAGTGTTTTAAAAAAACATTATTTAACCAATTTCTATCAAATAATTTTCAGAATAAGTAAATTTTAATAATTATTTACTTTCTTAAAAATTGTTTTACACATTTCTCTATAATATTAATAAGTTTTAATATTAACTTACATCTTTAATGGATAAAGAATGATTCATATTTTTAAATTTATGTTTAGCACCATCCAGTTTATAGATTGTCGAATCTGTTACAATAAAGGCACGATCAGCAGTTTTATTATGTTTGTTGTATTTTTTAACGAATGACGAAAATAGTATATTATTAAATAATTCACTATTCTTTAAGTTTCTAACGTTGGTGGTATAGGCTTGATAACCCGTATTATCCTGCGAGTTGGCTAAATAATCACCAATCCATTTGCGTTGCTGTCCCCAATGTAATCGACGACCTTTTATAGCAGCTGCAGCAATTATTTGTAATTGCAATTGCGGCCATTCACTTCGTGGATATTTACGAAGGATCATAAAAGCCCTCCAATAGTTAAAAATGCGTTGGAGTTGAGGTTCTGCATTTCGTCCAGCTAATGGAGGTTGTGGCCATTGGATACTCCGACCATAGTCTCTAAAATTTTTGGCATTACGAAAGCGTTGAGCTAGGTCTTGTACGTAAAATCGTAATTTGTATGTTTTATATGCACGCATTATAGCAAGTGCAGCCTTCATTTTCTTGTAATTCCGACGTGCAATCCACCCGCGCACTTGCTTTTGTAACAAAGTAACAATATGCGGAATCATTTCATTTCGCTGCTGCTCAAGAGCGAATAATGTTTTAGGTGAGCGTATGAAGACTTTTGTATGTCCATATTTTACGTCGCTTCCGAAACCTTTTTCCTCAAGCAAAACTCTCACACCATCACGGTCGGTACCGGCACGGAAATTCGGCCATGTATATTGAGAAATCATTTTGTAGCGCAATAAGAACTTATCGTACCGTTGACGATGCACAAAACCAGCTCGTCGAACTCGCACATTCTCTAGCAATCCTAAATAGCGAACTTGGTGCTGTACACGTTCGTCGTCGAACACGGTGGGGCTCTTTATGTCATTAGGTTTAATACAACGAACGTAAAATGGTTCTTTTTTCAAAAGAGTTTTCACAAGATCTATTATGGATCGTTGGAAAAGCGTCCCGGCTGTTAGGGGGCGTTTCGTTGTTTTTTTTATATCCTGGGCCCCTTCGGGCCACATTCCGCTCAAGTTAACATTTTTGGAGTGATGCAATAGTCGCTTGAAATCCTGATACAATGTATCTTTGTTCTTTTCGATGAATCCATTGATATTATAAATGACATCACCCGCATAGTGTGTTATTCGAAAATCTTCCCGATGTTTGAGTTCCTTATCCATTGGTTTCAATTGTCGACTGCTGAAATGAGGATTGGTGCTAAGATTTTTATCCATTGCACCTAACAGTGTTTCGTCGTTGATTTTACCCACTGACAGACAAGCCTCATCCATTATAGCTATCATACCTTTATGTGGTTGTTCAATGAGTTCGCATATTATCTGAGTTAAAAGATATCTTTACTATAATTAATGTTATAATAATTTAGCTTTAAAGGAGAAATGCTGAATTGGCCAATACTTAATAATACCACTTATATTCTATGTTTTGATGTGGAAAACTTGAAATTATATTATTGACACTTTAGGTTGTTATACATGGCAAGTGATCGTAATAAACGTAAAATGAAAGTAACACCTTTTACTGTATAAGTACACTTGCGGTCAATAAAAACGCACCACCACTTTGTAGAGCTATATTACTGTAAATTTCGAAAATTTTTTACTAGATCTAATATGAATTATTTTTTGGAAAATTGAGTTGAACGTTGTTCAGTTATAGTCGTGCAGCGAATAAGTTTAAGCGACGGCTTGAAAAGTGCACTTTCTGTAAGTGAGGGGATGCAAAATGTTCACTAAGTGGATTTAAGTTCCAAAATCATACTCCGACGGCTGCACGAGTTTCTTGGACAAAAAAGTACTAAAATTACTGATAACATAATCTGGTCTAAAGAAAGCAAATTTAATTTGCTAAGGTCACAAAATTTGATTTACGTGCGCAGTTCAGGTAGTGAGAGGTTCCAGGATAATTGTGTAGTAAAGAAAATTAAGTTTTCTCAAAAATAAATTTTTTTGGGTTGTTTTTTCTAACTTCTTTTGGGGACACTATAATCACAAAAATATGCGACAGTGGTTAACAATTGTTAAGTACCCGCAATTGAAGAACATTATACTTATACGGATCGCTTATGACACTGCATCGTGCAGAAACGGCTTAGTTTAGATTGAAAACAAGTATTGTATAAAACATCCATACAATATTGGTATATACAGTCAAACCTGGGTAAGTGAGAACTGGTTTAGTAAGAAAACTCTATAAGTGAGAGTTATAGCCAGGACCCGTCATTTTAAGCTACCAAAACCTCTATTAGCGAGAAACAGAATCCTCTGTAAGAGAGAGTCGTTTTTCCCTCATGAACCTCCGTAAGTGAGATTGCTACTGATCTATACCTCTATAAGCGACAGTCAAGCTTTATTTATTTATGTATATTATTTAGGAGGAACTATAGTTACATTAGGAATACATACTCGTACATATATAAAAGGTACACACATACAGTAACAAATGACAAAACAAATTACAAAATTTAACATCTGCTATTTTATGGCTCATTCTTAACTTTCGTGGAACCTCCTACAATTGTTTTTGTATTGTTTTCTTGTAAATATTGTGCCTATTCTATTGCCTGGAACTAAATAACATTGTTATTTTATCGCATTCGGGTTAGCGAAAAACCTCTATAAGCGAGAATGATATTGTGCTCCCTTGAACTCTCGCTTATCCAGGTTTGACTGTATAATCTTATTCGACTTTTTATTTTTAGTTGGCCAACACATTGAACGATCTAAAGATTTAACGCCTGGAATTGGATTGGCCTGGAAACTCGCCCAATTTAAACCTTATTGAGCCATATGGCACATAACGAAGTGTGAAGTTGCTAAACAGAAGCCACATTGTTTTCTTTAAATAACTAATTCCATGAAATGTACATTTGGGTTAATTTTTTTTTTAACTAATTGGCTATTCTTTATAAAAACTATTTTAGGGAAAAATGTATTTGTGAACTAAACCCGTGATATTACTCATATATATGGGTATATACATTTTTATAAATATAAAACTGAGGTAATAAAATCACTCTTTAATTTTCTTACTTCGTTATTAAAGTATTCAATTTTCGTCCATTCTACACCTTCTCTTTGGTATTCCTCCTGCTCCTGTTTAAGAACCAGCTCTGTTGAATACATAAATTTAATTAAAAGAAAATGAAAGTAAATGATATGGTAAGTCTGAATTCTTTAAACCAACCAATAAACAATTGTTGTAATTTTTCATTGCAATAATTTATACAAAACTGCTCAAAACTATTGTTGTCAAAAATTTCGAATCCGTAAATGTCTAAAACTCCAATAACTGAATTGAAACGTGCTTGAGTTTTCGAGCCGCGATAGAGGATTGCACGATTTATCCGGGAAATAATCCAAGAGAATAAACGGTCGTATATTGCTTTAGCCAAAGCATCCTTTCCATATTCAGCTTGCGTGGCATCATGTTCCTTTTGCATAACATTACCACCAGCTGCAATAATTCGTGTTGTCAACGAATTGGAAAGCTCATTTTCTGTTACTTGCAATAACTTGGAAGCAAATTGTAAATGCGATTTGTTGCTTATAACTAGATCATCTTCGATTGCTGGAAATAAATCCATGGCAAAAAATGTTAACGTTTTTAAATCTTTCATTTCAAAAATTTCTCATCAGTTCATACATTGAAACTCAATATTTCCCAAATGTAGAATAGCTGCCAAAATCTGCCATATAGTTTGCAGTTCTTCAGTAGAAAAACCCAGTATTTTAAAAGCATTATTTGTGCTTTTATAATCTACTTTTTCAGAAAGTATGTCCATACTGCCTTGATTCATATAATGATATCTGTTAGGATCTTTTGATAAATTATATTGTTGCAATTCGCTATCGCTTGCACCACGCAAGAGCTGTGAAGAAGTAATAAATTAATTACTCGATTCATTCCGCTGCGGAATTTTTACCTGATAGAAACTATGAAAATTGCGTTCTCCCGGTTGTTGTTGCACCACCCGAGACTTTTCTAGCAAATAATTAGTAATTATGCCCCCCACAGGGTCTCCTTTATGGTCAAATTCAATATCCATATATTTTCCAAATCGGCTGGAATTATCATTCCGATTTGTTTTTGCATTTCCAAATGTTTCAAGGATTGAATTACTTTGCAATATCACATTCTTCACTCTATAAATTTATCAGTATGAACAGAATATTACTAAGAAAACATATAAGCTGACGATTTATCAATGAATAAAAAGTACTTGCCTTTCAATTTCGTTTTGCCCATGTATGTTAGTAACGGCTGCAATATATTTCATAATAATTTTTGACGCTTCAGTTTTACCAGCACCAGATTCTCCGGATATGAGGATACAAGTATCTTGATGCCGTTGCTTTAAAATCTTATATGCAGCGTCAGCGACAGCATAAAGGTGGGGAGGATTCTCGAATAACTCTCGACCTTTATATATATTTATTACATCAGGGCCATATGTGTTCATTTGCCGATATGGGTTCATGGATACACAAACTTCACCGATGTAGGTATATATATGACCATTTTGAAACCTGTAACAGCAATCAAATTATTTTATGAAAGGTATGATATTTTAAATAAATATTATAGTACAGCAACTAAGAACAAAAGTACCAATAATACCCATTGCAAACAAACAAGGAATAACCGCTGGAAATTAATCGTTGAAATACAACAATGACGCTATAAGAGGCATAAAACTCATTGTTCGAAGTGATGACTTTCCCCGTAGACGCTATTTTCTTCTTTAAATAATTTCGACTTTCTTTGCCAATATTTTCAAAGTTATAACCACCAGGTTAACCATGCTTCAAATACCTTAGCTGTAGGTTAATTACTTTTCTATATATTCATGATAGTCGAAATATTCCTAAAAGATATACTTTGATATATTTTTTATAGATATATTTATATATGTATGTATGCATATCTAGATATTGTGTCAGCCAGCTAGATTATCTTTATTTTACGAATATCCGAAATCATTTTATTAATTGCTGAAATAAAACTTGGAAAACAGATTTTGATATCAGCAGCATTTTTTATCAAAACAAGAAAAAACGTTAACTTCGGCTGCACCGAAGCTAATATACCCTTCACAGGTGCATTTCTTTTAGTAACTATGTGTTCAGTTTGTATGGAAGCTATATGCTATAGTAATCCGATCTGAACAATTTTTTCGGAGATTATATTGTTATCTTAAGCAGTAATCCATGTCAAATTTCGTGAGGATACCACGTCAAATGGGGAAGTTTCCAATGCAAGCATTTGATTCCGATCGTTCAGTTTGCATGGAAGCTATATGCTATAGTGAGCCGATCTGAACAATTTCTTCCGATATTACATTTTTTCTATGAGCAATAACTCATGCAAGCATTTGATTCCGATCGTTCAGTTTGCATGGAAGCTATATGCTATAGTGAGCCGATCTGAACAATTTCTTCCGATATTACATTTTTTCTATGAGCAATAACTCATGCAAGCATTTGATTCCGATCATTCAGTTTGTATGGCAGCTATATGTTATAGTGGTCCGATATTGGCAGTTCCGACAAATGAGCAGCTTCTTGACGAGAACATGACGTTTGCAAAATTTCAAAACGATATCTTAAAAACTGAGGTACTAGTTTGTATATATACAGACAGACGGACAGACTGACAAACGGACATGGCTAAATCAACTCAGCTCAACATACTGATCATTTATATATATACTTTATAGGGTTTCCGACGCTTCCTTCTGGGTGTTACAAACTTCGTGACTAACTTAATATACCCTGTTCAGGGTATAAAAATAGAGCTTCGTTCATATTTTGAAATTCCTTTTGCCCATTTTTTTATACAAAACGTTTATGAAAACTCAAATTTTTTAATTAAAATTATATCATTATTTGCTCATATACTCATTTGAAGGTAAAAATACATACGAAATAAGTTTTTCTTATGGCCCGTTTAAATATTGGTATTCACAAATTCGGTTCGTAATTTAATTAATTTATGAGCCAAAGTATCGAGAAATCCACGTTCGTGCGTGTAATATCCAAAACCGAAAATATTTTATGGACATATTCAATAAATGGTATAAATATAACAAAAAACATCTTGCAATGTAATTTAACTAGTATCAAAACAAACGTACAATGTTGATGAATAAGCTGTGCAATAACTATACAACACTTGTAAGAACCACTCCTAAACAATTTCTTTATCATTCTCTTTCTTTATTTCATTCTCTCAGTAAGTAATACATATATAAATTCAACATGGTGACGTAATTTGCTATTTGTGAGTAATCAAACGCAACTAGTACATAATAATTACTAATGCAATGACTGTAAAAAATCCACACATTACTGGAACTAAAGTCATCATATGCTAATATAAATTTTAAGTGCTAAATTAGAACAGCGTAAAGAAAAAATATTGCAGTATTTTACATACATGTTTCAATTCCATTTTATTCAATGAATAAATGTACATAAATAGACAAAGTGTGTATTTCCTATTGATATTTACGTTTATGATTACAAATCAGAATTTTTTCATTATTAATTGGATATTTCATAGATAACACGATATCAACACATAAAACATTCCCAATTAGGTATATATTTTTTACATTTAAGTTGTATTTAAGTCAACCCTTAATATGTTTTGATGCTACTTATTGCTGAAATATAAATTTGGTTGGTAGAAATGAATTGTGCAAAACTCTATAAAAACTCGTAATCAATGTATGACTTATACGTATAATAATTAAAGTGATAAGGAAAATGATAAGGAATCAATTCAATATGACTTCATTTTATAATGTATGTATGTAAGCTATGTCTGGTTTATTGAATTTTATCAAGCACATAGTATATAAATATACTGGTGTTAAAAATTGCAAGCTAAAATATGACTTGAGTATGTTCTTTTAAGAAGATATTAAACTATTAATTCATAAAACACAATAATTTTGATAATTTTTAAGTAATTCGTGATCAAATCTAACTTTTATCTGTTAACTATGGTTATAACTTCGAATCATTCTCGAAATGAAAGATTTGAATTTAAATCCTAAACAATATAAGTAATACCTCTTTCAGTGTCTAAGTATTATTATGCCTTGCACGTACTAATTGACTCAATATGGGACGATTTGTATACAAATTACGCTTGAAATTTGATTTATGGTAGCTTTGTTCACCATGTTTCACCACTCTTGGCTTTAGTTACACCGTTAATTATACAATGCATACTAAATTCGCAGACGTAATTGACTTAAATGAAGGGTGGCGTTTACTAAATACTGTTATGTTTTTTACAGATGGAACACGAATTAGCATGCGCATAAGTCCATACAATCTAGAAGCTCGTGATTTTTTTCACAAAAGCGGTTACACTATACATTAAATATGTAACTAAAGAATAAAAATACATTTGACTTGATGATATAGATATGATATGATATAGATAGAAATTTAACAACATTCATTAAAATTTAAATTATAAATGTTACCTTCTGGAGGCAATTAAATTCAGTTGTGGGTAAATATTCTCAAGGAAAGGAATAGTGATGTACTTTAACAGCTCTTATATTTTTATTGCGAATTGAAAATGATGACGTTGATCTGCAAGATGTCACGATTTTTTATTGAATTCTGAACTACGACCTAAAAGTTCAAACATTATTAACCGAGGTATTTCAATCAGTTCGATTTGAACTTGATGAAATACTTCTAAGTTAGCTGTAAAATATCATATCATACTATTTGTTGTCATTAATAAGCAAAATACATATTTACATGGCCAAAAAATTACTGATTAGACTAAGTGAAAAATTTAGTGTCTATACAAAGTAATTTATACGAATATGTATTTAGTAGATATATATATATGTATGTACATATGAGGCAGCGCTATATACACTCGTGGCCACGCAAACCTTACCACTATACTTTCTTAATTTATTTTTCGGACTTTTTCGTTCGTTCGGGATTTTCTTCAATTTGGTTTTTCTTTGTACGCTTTAGGTAAGCATAAGTAAACTTAATTATATTATCTAATTATAATTATAGTTTTTAATTTTTTACGTTCAATGAGTAAAACACAAATTAGCTTTTCTGTGCTTATACAAAATCGGCCGATTTTTATTGTTTTTAAAGTAATACAGCGACTAAACTTCGTGTTTCAATAAAAAAAAATTAAATAAAACATTAATTTCAATTAAATTTAAAAAAATATAAAATATAATTTTTTCATCGGTTGTCAGTCTCTTACATTTCGAGCTCATTTTGTAAAGCTCACAAACTTTCAATTGATTTATCTATAGCTGAATGTGATTTGTTTTTAATTTTAAAAATTTTTGATAAATAACATGTCATTAACTTATTTCTAAATAAAAAATTTCTATACGGCAAAAAGTACCGCTATAAAGGTTGACAACCCTATATACTATATTTGAAAATGTTTTGTGGTAAGGTTTGCGTGGCCACGAGTGTAGTTGAATACAATTGTTCTAGAGTAATCTAACGATCCTACAGGTGATTTGCAATTGATTTTTAATTTATATGGCAGAACGCTTGTGCGATTAGATAATTTAAAAGTTTATTCGATAATGTTTGTTATCGTCGATCTCTTATCTAAGAACATTAATAATGTACATACATACGTGTTTAAATAAAAAATAGTCACATAAGAACATACACATTTATTTATAAATATTTTAATAAAAACATTCGATAGGACCAATCATATAATAAAGTTTATATGATAATATTTGTTATCGTTTGATCTATTATGTAAGAACATTATATATGTATGTACATACATTTTTATGTATATAGAAATACACATAAAAGAACATTCATACTTATTTATAAATATTTTATTAATAAATCTAGACAATCAATTATGTAAGACATAAATAAATAAATTTAATGTTGCCAGCGTATTTTTTAGTGAGTTATCGCATTTTTAGAAGTTTTCAACTAACTCATATTTTACTCATTTTCACAAGAGGTACCTTCAAAGTAATCCTCTCCCTCTGCAATATACTTATTCCAACGAATTTTACAGTCATCATAGCACTTGGAAAAACCCTCTGTCGTGGTGGCCATCAGAGCCCTCTACGATTCAGCTTTTATATCCTGAATTGAGTCAAAACGGTGTCCTCGGAGTGGTTATGTAAATTTGCTGAATAGCCATAAGTTACACGAAGGTAAATGAAGTGAATGCGTTGGTTGCGGCCCGATATTAGTTGAAAATGTGGCGAAATGATCACGAATAACCAATGCAGTATGAGATGGTGCATCGCGCTTCTTTGTTCCATAAATTCCGACATAGTAAAAAATAGAACCTCACAAAACGACGCGTATATCAAATACTAATGAATTTTTTGACGTGAAATTTAGGATAGATGTCACTAACAGTACTACCAACTTACAAAAAAAAATTTACTGATTCGAAAAACATACGAAGTATAAATTTGATCACATTAGTATATATCTCCTAAACCACTTAAGCTACAACAACCAAATTTGCTGGGTACAAATCTTATGAGAACTGCTACCGAGAGTCTGAAAATGGATGAAATCGGAGGATAACCCCCTCCCCATATAACGATACTGTTAAAAACTACTAAAAGTGGGATAAATCAATAACTAAACACGCCACAGACATTAAATTTCACTACCGAGATAGCATTAGAAGGCTTTGTTGGAGCCGGCGTGAATATCTCGGAATCCGTCTAACCGATTTCGACAAAAATTTAGTACGTGTCATTCTTTTCATATTTGTATGTCACATTGTGAAAATGAGCGAAATCAGACATTTAGAAATTTTAAATTCCACTTGATTCTTTTACTTTCCAGTACACAAATCAAGAGGCAAATAATATAACGGGATGAAACTTTGTACGATTAATGCCTTTAGTGTATGCGACCTTATGACCAAAAATTATTCAAATCCAACATAAACTCTTCAGGCCCCTAGGTACCAAATTTTATTTGGTATATGGACCCCAGTACCTATAGTTGACTTTTGTTAGAAAATATCGGACAATGACTGAGATATATATAGGGATAGTACTACTCTGTCTGTATGTCAAAAATGGGTTGAATCGGACCAGTATTTCCCTTGGTCCCCATATACCTAATATAGTCTAAAGATAATCGAACTTCCTGGTGACTTTGTTCCGCATATATCGGTCAATATGTTAGTTATCTCAATGAAAATTTCAGAACATATTTTACTCATAACAATGTATCTTTGTGCCTAAAATAGATAAATTTGAGCGAAAACTTGACTCCTCCGATATAACTAATATCAGGACTTTTGTACATCTGGCTAACTTTACTCTATAGGGCAATTAACAATCTGGAGCAAATAGTCTTACATATTTGCAATTGCAAATGAGCGAGACATATTTTTGCTTTTACACTAACAAAATGTACAGCGAATTTGCAATTGCAAATATGCAAGACCATTTGCATCAGATTGTGAATTGCCCTTACGAGTATATGATTGGTTTTTAGTATATGATTTGTTAATAGTATTTGGTATTGGGAATTATGGATAAAATCTGGTCGATACTACCCCAACTGCCATATACTACATATCGTCACCTAAAATGCAAAATAACGTAACATCACTTATCGTAGGTACCGTACCGTATAAAAGGAAAACTTCTTGAGATATTGAAACAAAATTTTCAAATCTGAATTAACATGAAACTATAAATATTTTTAGATAAAAAATAAAGAAAAAATAATGAAAATATTATAGCAGGTGTCTTACGTTATTTTGAATTTTCATTTCTAAAACAAAATAACTTATGATCAATCTAAATTTGTATAAAAATTAAAAAAAAATTAACATTAATATGTTCTTTTTTTTAAATTCTCAATAAAAACAGTTGCAAGTTTTCCATATTTCATGTTATTTATATTATTAATGTGTACATATGTACTAAAAAAATTTAATTATTTTAAGCCACAAAATGAAGATAATGTTTAATTATAAAAGTAATGATAGTATGCTAGAATCAAAGCTTTTATGTCCTGCATTGCCATTTCTTCTTGGTTATCGTTAAACTTTGAGGGTGCAAAAGATTAGGCTGCTGAATTCCTAAAAAACACGGGTCTAAATACTCGGAAATCCTCACTCACCTTGACTTCATACCAGATCACTTGGATCATGGAGTCGCTAAACCGAACTCTGGCGGCTCCTCTATACCCATATACCGGAAAAAGGTATGGTTGGGAAGAAGCCGTTGGAGGAGAGCGAGCTTCTTCACGGAGGGGGAGTTCTACTACCAAATAGCTGGGTCTCGCGGAAGTTTGGTCAGCGCTGGGCCACCATTGGCTAAGGAACTAGCAAGAAAAGGCATCTTAGAAACGTTATCGGTAGAATGGGAGCGGATCGGTGATCCCGTATCTTCTCGTGTTCTACTACCAAATAGCTGGGTCTCGCGGAAGCTTGGTCAGCGCTGGGCCACCATTGGCTAAGGAGCTAGAAAGAAAAGGCATCTTAGAAACATTATCGCTAGAATGGGAGCGAATCGGTGGTCCCATATCTTCTCGTGTTCCACTACCAAATAGCTGGGTCTCGCGGAAGCTTGGTCAGCGCTGGGCCACCATTGGCACCTTTTTACCCTCAGTAAGGCTAGGCTCTCCCTGGTTTTGGGGCTTTTAACGGGTCATTGCCCTATTGGCGTTCACGCAGTAAGGTGGGAGTCCTACCAAACGCCATCTGCAGAAGCTATATGGAAGAAGATGAAGTGGAACACAATCCTTCTATTAGCTACTAACTGTTTTGCTAATTTACAGTTCGAACACAGGAGTCCACCACTTGCGGTCTTTGATCAGTCATTTAACCTAACCTAACCAAAGCAAATTGAACATAACCAATAAAAAAAGGATAAACAATAAATCAAGGCCAACTTCGTGATAAAAAAAGAATACTCTTCTATTTTTACATGAGTGTTGATACTTCATTTTGTTTCACGAAATCAAGCAAACTCAATTTTGATTTTTTTGATGATACGGTATTTTGCATTAAAGGTGACGATATAACACTTTTCATTTTTCTAACAACCCTGTCAGTATAGGACTTATACATACATATATAGTATATGCATATATAAAAATGAGGGATTACGATCCTCAGTTTGAGTTTTACACCATAAAGTATTTTCCTGGCTTTGATTCTTGTAAGTTGGAAGAGTATAAAATGTTCGGATGCACCCGAACTTAGCCCTTCTTTTCTTGTTATTGATTATTTTAATAAGAATTTAAATCAGCAAAAACAAATAAATTTAAATAACGGGATAAACAAATGAGTTTTGAATTTTTATTTTTAGATTAAAAAGATAACTAAAACAAGCCAGAAAGATGTTAAAATTCAACCAAGGGATCAGAATCTAAGAAATTTTTAATATACACCGTATATACCATATATAACTTATACACTGACTGACATATTCGGCATAAGGTTTGTTAGAAAAACAAGAATCATTATATGTGTGTAGTATATGGGAGTTGGAGTAGCATAGACACGATTTTATCTATTAAATATTTGAATTTGAGGTGTTTATTGTCATTATTGATAAAGTACTGTTTTCTTTAACTAAACGTATGAAAGCATATCATAAAATGACTAGTGTTTGTCGACATTTCGACAACTAAAATCTCTTACAACAGAAGAGATTTTGGAAAAATTCTTTAGTATGGTCAGTGCTTACGAAGATGATTTGGAGAACAGCCTAGGCGGCGAATTAGTGCAGTTCGCAGAGCTGGTGAAAACAGATGTGGCTACTGTTATTGACAGCAAGAAACAGGAGCCTCTGGAACAGCAATATTATAAACTTTTATTAAATAATTCTTTAGAATCGTATTTCCCAAACTTAGAAATTGCTTTGGGAATTTATGAATGAATCTCTTTTAGATATATTTGTTTAGGGGGAAATTCACGAAGACGTATTAATTTTTTTATTGTCTTTATTAATAGGTATGTATAAGGATATGATTGAAAGTGGTTGACGCGAGATCTTTAACTGCAACCGTTAAACGGCGTTGGGAATGGGATTACGGAAAAAGTCGTAAACCGATTAACTTTATTTATGTTTTTATCATAAAAAACATAAAAAGTACTATTTATAGACTACGGACAAAAGATATTTTTAGAAATTTTTCCATAAAAAGCCAAGTTTTTTGTTGAAGCCTCATTTTCGTAGTCAATATTCGAATTTCCTGAAGATTGTATAGGATAGTACATGTGTATATGTATATTGTCATTCAATATCAAAACAGTAACTACCAATAATACAGTCAATAAAATCATTTTATAGTTTCATCTACAAGGGTTTTTCTACATATGTACTGTGACTATTAACGAAAACCTGAGATTATTACTAGATAAATGTATTTCGGAATTTCCGAATATTCCACAATGTCTTGGTTTTATCATAATAAGCTATTATTAAATCGAAGCAGGAGGAGGGAAAAACTGTTCAAGCCCCTAAGTATCGCATATGTGGACCCCAGTAAAATACCGAAAACTGCATCCTTCGGTAGACAAAGCTAAACGATGTGTTAACCGACGGCTGCGCAAAATGCCAAAGGACGGCGCGCCACTTACTTTCACCGATGAGGAGGTTCAGGGTGTCATCAACAAAGCAAAATCATCCAAATCCATTGGCCCTGATGGAATCAACATGCTAATGCTAAAGCATCTAGGCTCGGCGGGAGTAGGATATCTCACCAAGGTCCTCAATCTGTCGCTGACCACTCTTCAAATACCCGATGTGTGGAAAGTCGGAAGAGTGGTCCCACTACTGAAACCTGGGAAACCCGCCAACAAAGGGGAATGTTATCGACCGATAACTCTCCTCTCCCCAGTAGTGAAGACACTTGAGGCCTTGCTACTCCCGACCTTCACTCACCACCTGAGCCTAGCCAGCCACCAGCATGGATTCCGTAAAGTACACAGCACCACGACAGCATTTAGCGTCATAAACGCCTAGATGGTTCGTGGCCTCAACTAGACAACCTCAATCACACAACGCTACTGCAGGACATCGAAACAACTACGCTCCCTCCAGTGTTAAAGAGGTGGACCATGAACTATCTGAGCGGTCGCCAGTCATCCGTACTATTTCGAGGTAAAACATCTAAACTGAGAAGAATTAAACAGGGGGTTCCGCAGGGTGGTGTCCTCTCCCCACTACTGTTTAATTTCTACATCTCGAAACTCCCGCAACCACCAGAGGGAGTTTCCATAACCTCGTACGCTGATGACTGCACGATATTGGCGTCGGGCAATGGAATCGATGGCATGGTAAACAGCTACCTCTCCGACCTTTCTCGTTTCCTCACTGCACGAAATCTCACACTTTCCCCACCAAATCCACAGCGACCATATTCACAAACTGGACGAAGGAGTATAGACTTGAGCTTAACATTGCAGTCGACGGCGTCAAAATTCCGACTGTCAATAATCCTAAGATTTTAGGTGTAACATTCGACAGTCTATGCTCCTTCTCTCCTCATACGACCGCGATTATCGCCAAGGTACAGAGCCGCAACAAAATCCTCAAGTCGCTAGCCGGCAGCACATGGGGAAAAGACAAAGAAACGTTGTTGGCAACATACAAGGCAATCGGCCGGCCGGTCCTCAATTACGCAGCTCCCATATGGTCGCCTGGATGCAGTGGCACGCAGATGAGGAAACTACAGACCTGTCAAAACACTGCACTCCGGACCACTACAGGATGTCTTTTGATGTCTCCCATTGAACACCTCCACAGTGAGACGCTTATGCTCCCGGTTAAGGAGCATAATGAACTCCTCTCCAAGCAGTTCCTGCTGGGATGCTTTCGCAGAAATTACCCTTGCAGCCATCTGCTTGGAGCGGAACCGCCTCCTAGGAGCATCAAAAGGTCATTCCTGGATTACGTCGACGACTTCGTACAGTACGCCGACCGGACTTCGGACGCAACTAACTTTCGACAGGTACTGACCGCCATTCACAACGGAGCCATCAACACCTTCACCGACTCCCTCCCCGTGAATGGCGTTCTTGGAGTCAAACCACCACCCATCGCAGACGAAGAGCTCCAGCTGCCGCGAAAAACGCGTGTGACCCTTGCGCAACTTCGTTCTGGATACTGTAGCAGGTTAAACTCCTACTTATCCAGAATAGACCCTGACATACCCAATGTATGTCCTGCATGCAACGAGTCTCCGCATGACACTGACCACCTCTTTGCATGCCCTACAAACCTTACCCATCTAACACCTTCCTCCCTTTGGTCCGACCCCGTCGAAACAGCACGTTTCCTGGGCCTACCGTTAGATGACATCGACGACAACACAAATGACATCTACCATCCCAACGGGGATTGAATTTCCGTTAAAACAACAACAACTGAAAACGTCGGTCAATGTGTGAGATATGTACATACATACATATATAATTGAAATTCAGAGTGAATCTTCTCCTGCTAATACATAGTATGTCTTTGTCAAAAATAACCTGAATCCGACAAATACTTCCCTAAGACTCGATCTTTATATTAGGTATATATAAAGATTTTCGAGCTTCCGGGTAACTTTGTACCACATACATTGGCCAATATGTGACTTAGCTGAATGAAAATTAGGCAATAACAAGTTTTATGCCGAATATGATTTCCTTTTTTCCACCTGTATTTACCCCAGTCAGATTCCACAAAATGTCTGACATTTTAATGAAACTAAATGGAGACATTTTCTTAAAAACTACTAATTATAATGGAAATGGTCTATACCTTGGCCAAAGACTCATATTCCAAATATAATGAATTCCAATCCTCTGGTTGACGTTTTCTTTATTAACCCAATACATTAAATTTAGCCTCTTGCTCTAGTTAACATCACATATCACACATATGTATGTATATTATTTGAATATTTTTTAGCACAATTTTAAATTCCACTTGATTCGTTCAGTTTCTAGTACACAAATCAAGAAGCAATTAATAAAACGGGATAAAACTTATAAATTGTTAAATTCAATAAAAACTGTTCAAGTTGCAAAAGAATAAAATGGTTACATCCGGACTTCGGTTGCCTTACTTGTTCCATTATGTTTTAATAAAAAAGCTGAATCTAACAAAGCTTTCTATACTAATGGATATCTTGGTTTTACAGTTATTTACATAAATATGTATACTAGATATACATGTAATTAATTATCATAGCATTTATTTGTGTATTTACCTTATTTTTAGGTTGTTCATAAATTTATCCATTGTTATTTGGTCAAGGAGCACGAAATCCCTGACTCCAACTTCTCGATGTTGTAATGCCATTTTCGAAATATTTTCTCGTGACAGAGAGAAAACAATTTACCAAACAAAAATATGATTATCAAACGCGCAGGAAGGATTTTCAAACCCGAATAAATTATCTTATTTAATACGTAAATTTGTAATTCTAACTGAAAAAATAAAAAAAATATTAAATCATCGAAATTACATATCTTACGTTTTTAAAATGGATACTGAAATTAAATAAGATCTCATATCTATCCCAACAAAAATGCAGAAGTAAACTAAATATATAATTTCAATTTCTCTAAAATAATTTTTAAAAAATAAATTGTCTTGTAGTGTACTATCTTAATTCAATTATTAAACAGTTTTTATACATACATACTATGTCCATACACATATGTACTCTCAAAAACAAATGTGACTGGACCGGCTCATTTAAATCGAAGGCAAACCGAACCTATACCACCTTTCTCTATGTTCATGTGAAGTTTGCTCTTCATGTGTCAATAGTGTGCGTTTAGTAGCTGTTTGTTTAGACAATAAAAAACAAATAGAACAAATCTCCTCAATATTATTTCATATTCCACAAAGCAGTTCTACACGAAAGAACTACGGACTCCCCGGTGAATTTGCGAAAGCACTATGGACGCCCTATACAACTCATCAATATTTAACAAATTACGAGGCGCTAAGTTTCCTCTGATAACCACTTTTCATCATTAGCACAAACACCTTTTTTATTCTTCAGTAAAAATGTTAAATATTTTAGGATAAGGAACTGGCTTTACATATGTAAGTGTATTAATATCAGGAATTAACTTGTCAATGCTATTATTTTTCTTATATTTAGACACACATTCGAACACATTTGATTTCCCTTAATTTTTATATTATGAATGAACTATTTATACGTTTACTGGTATTGGTAACTTCTTTCACTTTTATTAATCAATTGATTTAATAACTGAATCACTAGCAATGCTTTAAATAAATTATTTAACCGAAATGTGTTTTTTTTAAACATTTTTGGGTGGGATACTGATATAGGTACATACTTATACACATATGAACAAAATGTGTCAGGTATTATATGGCGCATATGCGTACGGACTTGGCTTTAAAACATCTGAAGTGCAATTTCGATTCACGAGTATTTTGACGCATAAACATATATGTGTATACATATGTAAACACTTTCAACGTTTGAGGTAAAGTGTACATATGTAGGTATATATTTTTAATTAATCAGTTTCCTTCACCCAATGTTGGAAATAACCAGTAATGAATAGGAACATGTAGTAAATAAGACAAACACAAATTACAAGAAGCTAAGAAAAAAACTCGAACCGAAAACAAAAAAAAAATATTTAATGTATTTTGTTTTGAACGAATTATTTTACAAAGTTAAATAACACCACACAATCGGAAAACTAATATACAACTGGTACAACTGAAAAATAACAAATGCATGTCTATGACAAATGAGTCAACTGGTTCAATACGTGTTAAATGAGTTTTGTCGAAAATGATTCTCAAATATGCCACTCAAAAGAAAGCCGCTGCATTACTTTAAATTAACGCCGCTGCTAAGTCCGCCAAGGTTGTATCCTACCTTTAAATAACTATTTTTTAGTATTTTATATATACGAATAAATTTATATAATATGCCGAACATTAATTATATAAATGGACAAAAAATTACTCACAAAAACATAAGAATTTTTGTATTCAATAAGATCTTGTATTATATATAACGGTGAAAATATATTTTCGATGTTGCTCTTCTCATTATTTTGTGTTCATGGGCCGAATAAAGAACGTCATGTATCTGACATAAGATGGAAATATTATTCATTCAAATATTACCCTTTTCATATATAAAAAATGTTTCAATAACACTTTTATTAAGAAGCCGGATGTGAATTGAGTATTACGTGTTATTTAGTTCGTTTTAGGAATTGCAAGTGTGCATATCTTTGTCAAAATCTATTTATACATGTTAAAAACTTCGTTATCGTGAGTGCACGTAATGCACTTCGTTAAAATCGAATTGGATCCGAAACTCACTTCCTTGGTTAATCTATAAATGTTTAATATTGATTTGAGCAACAAATAATATAAACTTATAACAATTACAACTCTTTCAAGGAGTGCAAGTACTACTGATTTATATGCGTGTTAATAATTGTAAATACTTAATTGAAAATATCAATTAAAATTTAAAATATAAAGAATATTTTATTAATTTGTATTTCATATTTTAGGTGTGCTTACATAATCATTTTCAATATAATAATGGCATTACCCGATGGACTTGCAAGTAGCATGAAGAAATTTCAAGTAATACATTTAAATTAACGGGTGGCACATTAATGATTATACAATTACTTATAGGCACATAATGATCTACCGGTCTTTTTAAAAGGAGGTCCAGCAGATAAGGTATTATTTGGTTTGACTGTAGGGCTCTGCGGCTTAGGTATTATTGGTATGTTGCAAATGGTGTATACACTGGGATTTAAAAAGAAATCGGCTTAAAATAATTGCAACACTTTCAATTAAATGAAAGATGTGAAAAATATTAACATAATAAATATGAAGAACTGATATCAAATCATTAAACAAATTTTTTTTTTCGAGGTTAGGTAACTCATTATATACTCTTCTTCCCCTAACGTAGGATCGTAAGCGGGAAGTGATTTATTCAATAATCTATGTATATATGTGAGTATATATTTGAGAAACTATAATTATTGTATATTATCAGTCTTCTAATATATAGAAGAAACATATTGTGTTTTATGTTCATAAATATATATAAATGTTTAAAGGAATATTGATGATGTAACAAATCAGAACTATCGATAGCTAATTTTAGTGTTCGATCAGATATATTATCGATAGTTGGAGACGGTACCTAACAGATCTTATCAGCTGACATCGCTAATAAATCCAAGAATGATAGAAACTATCTATCTTGTAATAAATCGCAAAACTAGTTTTCTATTTCAGAATTTAAAATTGCTTTAAACAAATTGGTAATATTTTTTCGCTATTCCAAGTTAATAAATCTGTTTGGATATATATTATATTTTGAGCGAGTGTAGAGATCATGGAGACAAATGCTGAAGTAGTAGAAAGACAAAAGCTCGTTACAAACGACAATGACGGAGATGAAGATATTAACAACCATACCACTGTGCCAAAATCAGGTCCTAAACCAGAAAGTATCCTTCCTACTCCGGCAGTTCCCAAAATGATTGTAGGACGAATAATTAAATTGAAAATAAAGTTAAACCTTAAATTTTCTGCAGATAAAAAATGTGTCCAGTGGGGATACAACTCGTAGTAGAAACTCAGCCAGTTGTTCCATAGAACGAACATCTGAAAAAGGTCAGCTAACCTCAGCTAAGGTAACATATATAAATGAGCGACGTACACGTCCAAATCTACAAATTAGTGCAAGCCTGGGTGGATGCAACAATGATGAACGACTTGATTTCAAATCACGACAGCGTAAATTGCTTAAAGGTAATTTAGCAGTTTTTAACTTATTAATAAGTTTGCTGCCACTGTTAAAGCGCCGCATGTTGGTGTCTATCATCGTTCTGAAGGATCGAATTCAATAAATTTTCATAATTACATATTATTAACTATGTATTATACCGTTTATATCTTTCGTCGAAAACAATTCTTTAAAAAAAACCATGTTATTTATTCTCCCTAGAAGGTTTGTAACTGGTTAAGAGTTACATTGTGGCAAGGTAAATAAATTTTATTAAAAAATATATTCCCATGTCAACGTTGATATTTTTTATTTAAACCCATTTATATATACATACATACATTTGCATGTGTCGCAAGACGTATTAGTGTGTACCACATTCGAATCCCTGCCAAGAACACGTCCTTCAATTTTTTGCTTTCATGATTCTCTTTGCAAGAGGGTGTTTGAACATTTTCGTTGTGCATTGAATATCATATTGTATGATGTTTTCCTATACTTCGTTGAATGTTCCGGGCTTTCATTACATATAAGATGTACATGTTTCTTTCCGAAAAATAGGAAATACTAAATAATTTATAGATCATGATTATGAACTATTTAAAAATCTTTACAAGTGATGTATTTTCTATCTTTGAATATGTGTTTTAGTAATCCATTTCCACCTTTTAATTCTGCCAAACACACTTCTGGACGAATGATTATCAATTAATCTTTAATGTAAAAGAAGGTATTTCTGTATTTATCATGAATTTCTTGTTTACATTTTGACAATTCTGGGAGTTTTACATTCTCTTTACATTAAGTTATCACTCAAAATTACCATTTTGAGGATATATAAAAAATGTCAACACTATTACATCGAATTCGCTATGAATGAATTTGAATTCAAAACAATGTATTCCTTTTTTATAGGCACAATTAGCAATGATATCATTTTAAAATTATTGAACTTTTATTTTACTTATCATCTAGTAATAAGTATTATTTAGTTATAAATAAATATATGCTTAATAATTTCAGTTATATTTCATGATTTTATTTTATTTCTATTTTTTTTCTTAATTTTTTTGTTTTTCATAATCTATTCGCAAATCCAAATATTGAATCTTTCGACAAATGGTAATTGCCAAACAATATTATATAAAAGAAAAAGAGGCAGATATATGCAATACTGACCATAGTGCCAGCAACATTCCAGAAAATTCCAACGAAGTATATTGCGATAGTATAGATTTTGGTATGAAACATGACATTTCTCAAAAACAAAACCATGATAGTTCAAATAATAAAGTCAGATTGTACATATTTCGTGAAAAAGTGGGTAGCATCGATCCTTCTACTTCGTTAAACACCACCAATGCGGGCGGTAGCTCAAACGTAAATGAATTCGATCACCGTCCTATTAAACATCACTCATTTGTCTCAGAAGTTCCGGACGTGAAGCATATGGAACGAGCTCTTTTAGGCCTTCTGGATGATTTTCATTCTGGAAAGCTAAAAGCTTTTGGTAAGTAATCCACCGAATTCAAAAAAGCTAAAAGTCAACTTCTATTTGATTTAGGTTCTGGCTGCACGATGGAACAGATGACTAAAATACGAGAACAACAGGAAAGTTTAGCTAAATTGCATTTTGAGTTAGCCGCTGCCGAAGAAGATTCATTAGAGAGTGTTCACGATTTGAATGCTGCTAAAGCACAAGAAAATATGTTGCAATTAGTCCAACGTCTCGAACAATTATCGGTTTCAATTGAGCAGTTACAGTCAAGCCACTTAGGATTATGAAACCCATATTGGATTTAAATGTATAGATATAACCACTGTTTTTAGATTTTGTTAAATAACTAGAATAAAGTACAGTGAACTTTCCTTAACGGTGTGTGTTCCTTAACTGACAAAACTAAATCTTCAAGTCAATTATTGACTAACATCAACAGGCCAAACAACCTGTTACACAAATATGATACGTGATGCTATTTTTCAGTTCAAGTTAATATTTTAAAGAAAATTTAATTACATGGATAATGCAGTATGCTCCCATATTGGTATGTTCCCATATTTATAATTTCTTAGGACAAATTCATGTCTTTCAAAATACTTTAGCAGTTGGTTCATAGGATTCCATTTTCCCCGCTACATCTTTACTGCAAAATTTAATACTTCTGAGGTTTCTCATTAGGGGTTATATCGCTTTTGATCGCTTTCAGTTCAACCGTTATATAGCTTCATTGATTTCAGGTGTTACAAACCACCATAAAGTAAACAAAACTATTATACACTACGCAACATTTTGCGGGGCATACAAATATAAGATAATAAACTTACTTTTGAGCTTTTTGAGAAGAATAAAGAAAACAACTCGTTATATGCAGATCGTCTAACAGAAGTTATTTTGAAAAATTAAGACAAGCGGATCATTTATATTTTTTATTAATATATTTTTATTATGTATATATATTTAGTTATATATTTTCAATATTTTATATACGTATGTAGAGTCTAAATATTTTTATTCTGCATTATTTATGCTATAATGGTAATGATAATAAACAATCAATTTTTTATATACTTTAACATAATTTTCGTCTTCCCCCTTCTTTATATTCCGACTTTTGTGTATCAATTAATTAAGTGTAAAGATTAATATTTGTTATAGTACACCTCATACCATTACTAAATAAAGCACATTGTTTTATTTTTTTCACTCATATTTATCAATACCATATTCAATAGCTCTTATAGAAGATGAAATGGGTATGAAAAAGTGAATATTCCATAAGCAAACAATAAATGTGTATTTTTTAGTTTTACTGAATTTCAAGTTAAAAAATACAAACACCAATATTTGTTTAAGTATATACATAGGCGTATATAAATTATTACAATATACGTAATAAGTCATATGTATTTTTAATTAAATTTTCTCGTCTATATAAATAAAAAATTAAGAAAATTGTTTAATTTAATTTGGTGACCACAGTGCGTCTAATAATCTGTTTTTAAATAATTACTTTTTACGATATTGATACATACATACATATGTACATATATAATTTGTTTCTAAATCTGTAATAGATCTCTATAGGACGTTATAATAAGTATCTTGTCAATAATTATGTATAAATCGTCAATAATTACGAAATACTTTACCGGTATTTATATGTCATCTGTGTATATACAATGACAACAATAAATGATTTTTTTAATACGTTAAGCAGGAAATAGTTTCTGCTAAATTTTTTAAACTATCTTTAAATAAGTAATTACGTTTATAGTAAACGAATATTTATATTAGTTCGCATCATTTAGAACGAAGTATTTACTCGTACGTAAATGAGAAATTGTGTTGTCATTGTTTTAAAAGAGCCATGGAGCGAAGAATAAAAAATTATAATTTATACGTAATAAGGCAATCATTACCCCAATTCTCAACATGAACTTTTAAATGCACAAAATAATGACGCCTTCAAAGACTTTTTTTGAAAATACATATGGTATTACAAAATTAAAGTTTTATGGTCAATATATCCGTTAAAATTTTCCTTTTCTAAACTGATTGATAATTTAGACCGTCTCCAATGCTTAGCCAACTGAAATCAGCGTTTTCTATTGGTGAATGTATGACCAGTAGAGTGGTTAGCCGTCAACTAAAAACGTTACATATACTTTGCGAAATATTCGTAATTTCGAAAATATGTTTAGTACAAAAAAAACTGGTAATCGGAACTAATTTCAAACTAGAAAAAAGTTCATAGAAAAAAATAACCAATTTATATACATATGTAAGCTAACCAAATTTATATAATATATAATTTGAAATTATTTAAAGCTGTATTAAAAACCTTCTCATAGATTCTGCTTTTAGAACATTACAAGCATATATCGTAAACAAGTGGATGTTTCCAAATCTTAGGTGTTCATTCATTACCCCAAACTTGATAAAAAAAATATATATTTATATAAACTTTTTACTAAATTACCTTTCCTTTTTCAATCAGTAATTAAATTTTAATTTCCATTATTGTTACTACAAATACTATAAATTTCATTTGTATTAACAGTAAAATAGTTATGGAATAATGAAAGTCCTCATAAAAAGTGAATGCACATCCCTAAAAATACTTCTATAGGATTAAAGAGATGATGATTTACAATAATGAGCCGAATATTTACCATTCATTGCTGATTATTTTGGTCCAAGCCTGAAACTAAGCTACGTGAAAACTTACAATAAAAATGGCGTTCAATTCTAAGTAAAAGGTTCAATATTTTAGTACTTTTTTCATTGGTCAGAGAAAATGTATAATTAGTTTATGTCGGAAAATACTAAAATTAAAGTTTGAGTTAGAAAAACTTAAGATATCAGCGTTCATATGTGCCATGTATTACATAGTTTATAATTCTTGAATCTGTAAATTGTTGACATCGACAATGGTTATTTTATTAGAAAAATTGGATTACTCTAAATTTACTTGCAGGACTTATCATTAGAACTGGAAGTAAACGTAATAAATAAATAAAATATCAAGTTATTTAAAAGACAAAAAAAACTAAGTAAATAAAAAAAAATTTGAGCCCTCCTTTGAATTTAGAGCCTAAAGACATACATATGTATGTATATCTATTTATATCACCAAGCAAGATTTACGTTATTACATGGTATGAAGATATTTAAATAAAAATAATATGACGGTCGATCAAAAATGCAGAATATAAGCATAAGCAATATGAATTTAGATTAAAAAATATATTTAAAAATTCGAAATAATACTATATGAATATAATATTTTAAGAGAGACATATTTAATCTGCGCTGAACATAAAGAATTCAAATAACACATTAATTGAAAAGGTACAGTGATAATCATTTTCGAACGTTCCATTTAATAATTATAACTGCCTGGCTTTTAAAATACTTAATAAGTATAAACGGAGATATAACTACATATGTGTTGTAGTTTATTTATGCATTTCATTAAACATACACTAAATTCAAATTTATCTGAGCATTATGCTTATATAAATAAGCTAAAAGGATAGGTAATCATGATAAGTCGTAAATAAATGTATTACACGAGAAATCCCCCTCATACAAACAAGTCTTTTATCATTCTGGTATTACGGATAGAGCAAGATGAAACTTTTAGGAAATGTTTTTCTTATTAATTTGACACATATGTTTTAACATTTGAAACTTTTGACCAGCAAATAAAGTTAACACTATATTTATTGGTTTTCTGCAGTTTGTCTTAATCTCATTCATGTAACGCTTAAGTTTTAATTGAAAAAGCGTTAACAATTCAAACATTTAAACTCTCTATGAAAAATAAACTTAACTAAAATATGCATATCACAGTTGCCAATTGTGTTAAATATTTTAATTGAATTATAAAGAAATCATTGTATTTTCGCTTCTATAATTTGATTTCCAATGTTGAATGGATTGCATTTAACAGATTAAGTAGAATCAATTGAGAATTAGATTATAAACTTCCACCACATTTCTATGTATAGTATATATATATGAACATCCACACCTAGGTTAGAATATATGAGCTTTAGGTAGTTGAATTTTTTGAAAAAGTGTTGGTTGCTTTTATTTATCGACACATTCACCATTTTAATCGCAAATGCATTGCTTTCGTTTTTATAAAAGGCTTGCATATTCTTCCACAATAGTAATTTTCTGTCAAAATTTATCGCATTAGTGCTTTAACCAGTGTTGCAAATATGAATGTAAAAAACAAAAAGCAAACCATAAATAAAACTGCCTTTTCCTGGTCGGTAAAACGTTTTCGGTTCGTATATATCGTAGTTAATTTGGTAATATATCGGCGTAATACACCATGTTGAGTATGATTGGATGAACCGATACCATGTACTAATAACGCATTATTTGTTAGCAAATTATTTGAAGCAGCAGCCAGAAACGATGTCGTAGTTGGTGTAGATCCTACGGAATCAGATCCTGCACCAACATTTCCACCAAGAAATTGATGATGATGATGATGATGATGATGTAGTGGATCGTCACAACCAGCAAATTCCACTGTAGTCAATTCATTTGCCATTGATGTACTCAAAGGTATTAAGCCAATGGCATTTGGACCGATTAATATAGTGCTACCACTATTGTTACTGCTATCGCTAATATTGGTGTTGTTATGACCATTAAAACCATTTGGACTTGCAGCAGACGCACTTACTGAACGATGATGAAGACTGGACGTTGATTGTCTACTGTTGTGGTGCGTATGGCTATGAGAGTGATGTGTATGCAAGCTGTGAACATGATGAGCTAAGTGTGAATGCCCATGGCAATTCATGGAAACGTTGTTGCTGTTATTTATCCCTTTAGCGCTTGTTCCAAAAACGCTGCCCATATTTCCTAATAAGTTTCCATCGATATCGTCCAATGCTGCAAGATGTGGTACTTGGTATCGAAATGCAGAAGTATATTGGCCAACTAAATCTTCACCAGATTTAGTAACACGAATAGGATACACTCGAAATTGGTACATAGTTCCCGGCTCAAGATTTTCAATTGTAAATTTGGTTTCTGGTCCCCTGTAAATCTAGAAACAAAAAAAACAGTCATCCAAAAGTTACATTTTTATTATTTAATTAATTAATATTAACTACCAATATCATTTACTTTTGCATTTTCACAAATGCCTTAGATTTTAAGAACACGCTAGAGTTGCTAGATTTTTACTTAAACACTGTAGTATGTAACTTTTGTTAACATACTGAATGTTTGAAAAACAAGCTAAATTTTAATTGCATAAAAAATACAATATCTATACATATTAATTAATAATATTTTTAATCAAAGCATTTAATTTGAAAATAAATAACCATCCACAAAATTTAGTGAAAATCAGATGTAAAAATTTTGTAAAACTTACCCGTCTGTAGTCACCATCCTTACCAATTGCATACTGCAATACGTATTCTACAGTATCACTGAACGAATTTTTGGAATTTTGCCATTCTAGAGTAAGTGGTACACCTAAAGAAAGGTTTCCTAAGCCGGCAATAAAACTTGTAGGTGTTTCAGGAAGAATCCCGGATGGAACGAAACTACTTGCACTGCCGACACCGTGTGTTAATAAACAGGCTGCTGCTCCTTCCATGGCAACCCTTGGAGCTTTAATGTTGCTCGGCAAAGTAGGAGTCGTACTGAAAATATATTCGTCTGAAAATTCTCCGATTCCGGCGCGATCAGTACTTGCATATACGCGGAAGGTGTAAGCGGTACTTTCCTGCAACTTGTTCACCTTACACATGCAAGTTGTGCCCGAGTAAACTATCTGGAACTCTTTTGCACGCTGTACAAACATTTCTACATAGTATTTGATAAAATCAACGTTTTTACCGTCACCCCATTTTAATTTTATAAAGTTATGACCTACTCCTGTACACTCAAGTGTTGGTGGCGGCGGGGGTGAAGGTAATGTTGTAAATTTTGTGTAAGAAGAAAAAGGTCCGCAACCGATGCTATTAAAAGCCTGCAAACGAATTTTATAAGTAGTTTCGGGTATTAAACCATGAATTGTATATGTGGTATTTGCATCCGCAGTGGTAATTGATTTTTCTGCACATTCAATGGTATATCCAGTGATATAAGCACCATTACATTCAGGTTTCGACCAATTTAATACTACTTTTTTTGCAGTAAATTCACAGTCTTTAATTTGTGGCGCAGCAGGTACTGCCGCTGGTGTACGCGCTTGTATACATGTCGACCACTTACTCACTCCAGCCGCATTACTGGCATTCACGCGAAAGTAATATATAGTAAAAGGTGATAAATTTCGTAAATCGATGCTCGTTTGCCCACCATGGTAACAGGGTAAGTATACTGATTTGTGTGATGAATTTTCAAAAGTAAGATCGGATTCATTTTCCAAAGTTAAACTCTCTAAACGGTATTCCTGAATAGGTGCACCATTGTTACAAGGCTCTTCCCAATTTACTAGCAAATGAGTCGCCGACTTGATTATAACATTTAGATTTTCGGGTACGTTCGGTGGTGCCGCAGCTGCCGAGAAACGGAACCATGATGACCAAGGCCCAGCACCAATGCGATTAATTGCACGAACCTGTACCTCATAAGGCCAACCAGGTTGTAAGTCTTTGACCACACAAAATGTATCCCGTCCATGGTAAACAATTGAATAATCATTTGTTTTATTCGCAATAGCGTATTTATCATCTACAGAATGACGCATCTGTACTTCAAATTCCAAAATGGGGGCACCACCACTATTTTCTGGTTTATCCAACCTTAACACCGCCGCATATGGACCCGGCGGACTATCGTAATAAGGTGGCGAAGGTGCCGCAGGTACTAAAGCTTCTGATGTAATGTGGGCCACATCAGAATACGGGCTAATGCCTGCAGGACCTTCACAAGACGCACGCAACTGGTACGTTGTACCTGGTTGAAGCCGATCACATATGCTCTCTGTATCAGTACCACTATAAATACGTTCAAATTTAGCACCAGATGTGATTTCGAGAAAATATCGAATTATTTCGGCGCCTCCCTTATCTATGGGTGGATCCCAACGAGCTCGAAAATGAGTTCCATGTATTTTTCCTTTCACATGTGGTTTACCCGGTTTACCTGGTTTTTCAGGAGCTGTTTGGTAGGTAACCTCATTGCACCATGGAGAGCTGCCCGCTTCATTTTCTGCACGTAACCGGAACTGATAATATGTAGCTCGACGCAGTTCACAACATTCATGACTCGTATCTGGACCATTGTAAGCGTTTAGGTAACCATGACCTGAATCGGGATCAAGTATTTGCAAGACATAATCGCCATCTTGTTGTCGTCGTTCCCACCAAAGGCGGATAGTTGTAGAACTGCTGCTCTGGAGTTTAGGAGGCTTCGGTGCAATCGGCGGATTATTCGAGGTACAGTATGAGCAAATGGTGGAATATAATGACATACCCACATCGTTGACGGCAGCCAGACGAAAATAGTATACAGTTGACGGCTGCAATTTAGTAAGAGTGTAGTGCTTGCCTTTTGTTTTCGTTGCTTCGACAAAGTTATGACAATCATTCTCACTATTTTGACGTGAGGAGCGGGTAGATAAAGATAGCCCGGATTTACCGTCGTCATATTCCAATAAATAATGCTGTATGGGTGAACCATTAGATGGTGGGTTCGACCAACGTAAATGCAACGAATTCTTCGTTCGCATTACAAGTTTAGGTGGCATTGGCTGATCTGGTTCACATGGTGGAGTCATGAATTCAGATGCCTCAGAAGCTGTTCCCTGCATCTTGTTATAGTATACCTGAGAGTAAATTCGAAATATATATGCTGCAAATATTGATATGATTAGCATAAACAAACCTGAACTCGAACTACATACATCTGACCTGGTTGAAGGTCTTGTACTATACAGTCATATGAATCGCCTTTATAAAGGCTTTTGTATTTTCCGTCCTTAGCACGATCACTAAGCAACACATTATAACGTAGATTCCTAGTATCAATTTGTGAATCAGTGATTATTGGCTTCTCCCAAATAATTTTTGCTGATCGTGAAGTTAAATTAATTACCTTAAAAATATATAAAATAATAAGTATGAAAAAATTTAAATGTATTGGTTTAATGGAAAACTCTATTTTACTCACACTCGGTTTTTGTATAGCAGATAATTGCTCTATAATCAAGGCTTGAGGGTCTTCCTCATCCACGAGGACATTTGAACTAAACTCTCCTTTGTCTCCTTTAGAACTAGCTATATTGACACCATAACTTAGCCCACTTTGGGATGTATTTGATGCTATGCCCCCATTTCGTTGCGTAGTTTGAGAGTGTAAAATATGTTTTTTTAATGGTTGCCGCAGTGGAGATGTATCCTGTTTTGGTTGGACTATACTTTTGTTTATATTTTGAACACTTTGAATGACTCCTAATCCATTGTCAATCGAACTTTTTACAGAAGAATTTGAATTAGCTGTATCCGATGGCAAAACCGCTGAAGTTGCAATAACGTGATCGTGCTTCTTTGTTCCATTGACTGGGCTATTGTTTGCAGAGTTAACTGAAAGATTATGATACCCGTTTAAGTCACTACGGCGAGGAGGTGCTATATATTTCGGTATTGACATATCAAAATCTTTCAATAAAAGAACAAGATATAATTCATAGTTCGTATGAAGTTCACGTTAATAGAGTAATACTCAACGTATAACAACTTAAAAATTTAAAGTCGTAAGAATTAAAACAATGACTTAATTAAAAAAATTTAATAATTTAATTGGTAAAAATATTATAACGATAAAAGGTCCAAGTTCCAATTTTCGAGGATTAAAACCAGTGACATTTTCAGATGTTAGCAAAAACAAAAATGAAAAAACGTCGAAAATGATTCTAATTCGCTAAGGTAATATAGCCATAATTATTACCATCGATTAACAATTTTAATAGAAATAAATATTCTTGACGAAATCTCTTAAGCGTATTTTATTTTAACGTATGCGATATGGAAAGGGTCGAAATTTGATAAATTATTAACATATAAAAGTGGCCGATGTGTCACATTTTCCACTTTTTATACTGATTCATATGCATCCGTACCATATTATCCTTGGTGCACAAATAAATCCTTCTACTAGGATGCTAAAGGAAAATGTGTCTAGCAAGTTTGGTCGAGATATCTCCAGTTTTACAGAAATTATCGCTTGCATAGGTAAACGGTCGCACGGACAGACATGCACGGACATATTATACTCTGTGAAACAAACATATTTATGTATATATAAAGTACCAAAAGGTAATCGTATATCATAGGTAATTACTTACATATGTATGGGAATACTTTAGTCATTTAACAAAAACATTAAGCTAAATACAATTTCATCCAAATAAATGTATGAATAAATTCACCACTTATTATATGTATATTTTATGTAAACTAACCAACCGCGATCCAAAACAAATACTCACTCATTTCCCGTTGTTTCTCAAGTTTCCTTAATAACTTTGTGTGCTGTCGTTGAGTACGCTCGTCTTTATAGTAGCTATTTGGAGGTGAAGGCGAATGTGATAACGTTTGAGATCCTGTTTGCTGTGGTTGTGTTGTCGCTTTTTGATGTTGGGAAAGTTGTTGCGTTTGCACATGCCCACTTGTCAAAGTGTGGAAATGTGCTGGCCCACCACCTGGGTTAGGAGCAAATCCCGTCGGAAGAGTTGGATAGAATTGAGAAGATCCACCAGCCTGCATCTAAAAATATATGTAACGATAATACAACTTTAGTCTTGTGAAGAATCAAGATTCAATAGCATGAACAAAGCCTAGTATTCACAAACTAAACTTACGGTTACATTTAATTCAAAACTCATTTCCAATTCATATGATGAACGATATATTAGTTTAATAAAAAAAATTGAATGAATACATATTTTATTCGTTTGACGTGGCTTTTCTTTGTTTTTATTCTATTCTTTGTTAATTGCAGTGTTGCCAAATCATACAAAAGAGTAATTGATTATTTATTTATTACACGGAAAAAGCAACTACTGTCATATATACAACTTTATTGTTTAGAATTTCTATAAAGTTAAGCATAAGTTATGAGTTTTATTTATTTCTTTCTAACACTCCCTTTTTTCGGGTCCTACTCCTTAAATAGTGCAATGTCTCTTTAAAATATATTTAAATGGTACCTAATTTTTCCTTGCCTTTTTGAGACATTATTTCTATTAATAACAGTAAAAGTTTAAAGCAACCGTCTAATGAATTCGCTTTGGTTTATAACATTAAAGTTAAAAATTAAGGACGTCGAACGGAAGGATGTAATCTCAGTGTTGTTTTATGTGTTTTCAAGTAGACTGGATTCTGTAGTCTCCGCTAATTACAATCCTGTTTGAGTCCGCAACGCAAACATAACGACAACTATAATCCACTATCCGATTATGATCACTTGCATCAATTTCAAAACAAATCATTATTTCGACTTTTGCGGTATATTTTTCCAACCTCACTCGAGAAGCGTATCATTAGATGTTTACTTCATAAATGCTTCTTTTAGAAGCGTATATATTAAGCCTGAAACTTATGAAGTGCTATTTTTGTTTTTAGAATAGTTTTTACCTGTAAATTGCTTATTTACATCAAAATAGTACTTGTTGGAAGGAAGGATTATATGCTGGAAGTCTGTTTTAGTTTCCGAATTTGGTTTATGTTCAGGACCGGTCAAAGACAAATTACGGACAAGGCAAATGCAAATTCTCCGCTCCTTCTAAGCATATTTTGGCATATACATACATATATTTTTTAACAACAAAATTTATAATTTGTAAAAATTAATTAAGTAATTAAAAAAACTCCCGTCGTTGCTTGTAATTTGTATGAGAACAGGAAAATATGAAGCTATGATTTTTGTATATAAAACTAGCCTAAACCCACGGCTCCGCTCGCTCCTTGTTGTCAAGAATATAATTAATCATGATAACAATATATTGGAATAGTTTAATTAGCAATCTACATTTTTTATTAACTTCGTAAATCACTTAAGGAATAGTACATACATAAATATGTATGATGTAACAACGTTTTCACAAATATCTTATCACTTGAAATAAATAATACGTAAAATATGTCACAGTCTCTGCATAATACTGCATTGTATATTGTGTAAATATTCATATCTTTCCATGCTGTGGTTCGGACGTTATGCAGGCACCTAACAAAATAGCGTTTCATGTTTATATACTATGTACATATGTATGTACATACATGTAGTATAAGATATATATGAAATAAATAAAGTAAACGAATGATTAAAAAACTAAAAGAAGATTAGCCTTAGGCAATTGCCTAACTTGCCTATATAGACGGGCTGGCCCTATTTGGTTCCAAGAAAAACAAAATTGCTGTAACTTCTTGCCCCAGAAAAACTGATTTAATAGCAGGAAATGTTTTCGATATTTTAGGAAAGAATTAAAAAAGGAACTTACGAAAGGTGCATGCATATGTCCTTGACTGGAATGGATCTGTTGATATTGGGGCGAAAGCACAACATGCGCAAAAGTTCCGTTCTCGTTAACGTATTGCTGCATCATTTGGCCCTGCGGTACTTGTACCGGCACTGTTATCGATGCAGGTCGGTTTTGGGAAACCATTTGAACTGTTGCTGGACCTGCAAATAATTGACAAAACATACCTCAATTATAAACTTAATTTACTCTTGTTAACAATACATTGAATATCAAAAATTTTTTTCCCAACAATTATTCTTTACGCTCGATACGAGTTCCTCAGTAAAGTTTAAAGAGCATAGATTTGGGTCGGTTGCACTTTCTTATTATTTTTCTATTATATTAGTATAGCATTTTGGTGAAAAGAGTGATACACAATATTATTTTAAATGCCCAGTAAATTCTTCCGTTTTTAATATTTATCTCTGAACTTCTTGCTTTAGCTTAGGTTCTTCTATTTCCTTCAGAAATTTATTTTCCAAAATCTCCAAAAGTGCGCTATGACTGTTCTAACAAAATAGCAAAATATGATTTTAGGCAACATTAAAGATATGGGATATTAAGCAAAGATATTTTGAATATCGAACTGTGAGCGTAACGCCCTTATCTCGCAAAACACTGGATCAAACCAAACAAACTTTGGATCGTACTATTCTTATAGCCCGGAAATGGCTAAATCGACTCAGCTCGTCACGGTGATCATTTATACTATACCATTTATACATTAAAGGTTCTCCGTCAATTCATTCTGAGTGTTAGAAACTTCGTAGCAAACTTAATATACCCCGTTCAGTGTATAAATATATCAATAAAATGGAATAATTGGAAAAATATTTTCGTCGAATAGAGTCTATCTCTCATAATTAAAATTTGTCCAATCAATTTTTGAAAGGAAACATGCATTAGAATGTTTATAACCTAACTCAAATATAAATAAATATAATATAATATGATCATATACCATTCTATACAGTTGTGTTCAAAACAATGATAGTGCGTGCTTAGAATCATATCATTGAAAGTTTGCTCGTATTTGTGTATGCAAACAACTAACGGAACATACATATGCAAATTAATTAAATTAATTTCAAATGAAAGTTTGATTGAGTTTCGATCCCATCAGTGGTTGCTATTGTTTCATTGCGAAATGTACTGTCGCTAAACGCATGGAATTCGCCAAAATTCATATCAACTAACATTATACAAGTGGCGAAGTATATTATAGGCGAACAAAAGTAAAACTAGATATCTTCAAAACTCTTCCTTTGAGAGTGGAAACCGTTTTGAAAAACACCATCATTCGATTTAAAAATTTGTAAGAATGTCGAGAATTGATTTCTCGAAAATTTCACACTGAGACGATCTCTTAAGCTTAATAAAATAAAAGATGGAATAAAATGCTATTAGATAAAGTTCACCATGATTGGTTATAATATTTTCGTCTACAAGGGTATCAAATTTAATAGCTGCGTTTATTGAAAAAAAAAACAGATGAAAAGGAGAATTACTGGTATAAGTAAGAAAATAAGTTCTTATACATATACATATATGTATTTATTCCTTTTAATACATTTAATTTAATTTGATTGCATTATAGTAAATAACGCCTCGTCTTTAACCATTTGTTCTTGCATGCAAAGCAGGATTAGCTACATACATATACACTTAAGTCGGTGTCGTTATCAATCAAAGACGCATGAAGACAATATCGACGTGAGGAGTTACAAGGAGGTAATGAAGTAGCAGACGAGACGGCGAGACACCTTTAGTTTTAAGTGAAGTCAAGCGCTCATTTAAATTTAACAAGGTGCAAGTAAGGGTAGCATAAAAGCAAAACAACGATGAACGACACACGTTATACAATAACCATATGCGCCCTACATGTTCATATAAATAGACCTATATATACATACATATGTATGTATGTGTAGAATTTGGACTGGAAAAGCTAAGTGATAATCGTGCAAGACCACTTTCAATTGTCGCGAAAGACTCTAAAAATATATGTGCTTATATGTATGTATGAACTTTATTTGCTTGTTCCCTTTTGTGGAAATAAAGTATATTAATTGAACAAAGTTCGTATTAACAAGGAGGAAAATTAGTTGTTATATGATCATATATACTGTATGATATATATTTATATATATATATGTATGCACATACATATATGTATATAAATGACCAGGTTGACGAGACGAGCTGTCTGTCCGTCCGTCCGTCTATCTGTGTAAGCTGTAACTTGAGTAAAAATTGAGATATCGTCACGAAATTTTGTATACGTTTTCCGTGGGTAAAAAAGGAGAACGAGTTGGTTGATGGGCGAAAACGTGTAAAATGCCAGATCTAAACCACAAATTGCGATACGAAGCTGTAATTTGATACCAGGAATAGCAATAACGAGGAGCACCTGCGTTTTTAAATAAGTGGGCATGGATCCGCCCTTAATACGTATGATATGTATATGTATATGTGAATATTCCAAACCATTCAAGCTATAACATATAAATTTAGAATAAATCTTTTCGACACCTCTTGTGACAGTTTTTATACTCTCGCAACAATGTTGCTAACGAGAGTATTATAGTTTTGTTCACATAACGGTTGTTTGTAAGTCCTAAAACTAAAAGAGTCAGATATAGGGTTATATATACCAAAGTGATCAGGGCGACGAGTAGAGTCGAAATCCGGATGTCTGTCTGTCCGTCTGTCCGTCCGTCTGTCCGTCTGTCCGTCCGTCCGTGCAAGCTGTAACTTGAGTAAAAATTGAGATATCATGATGAAACTTGGTACACGTATTCCTTGGCTCCATAAGAAGGTTAAGTTCGAAGATGGGCAAAATCGGCCCACTGCCACGCCCACAAAATGGCGGAAACCGAAAACATCTAAACTGTCATAACTAAGCCATAAATAAAGATATTAAAGTGAAATTTGGCACAAAGGATCGCATTAGGGAGGGGCATATTTGGACGCAATTGTTTTGGAAAAGTGGGCGTGGCCCCGCCCCCTACTAAGTTTTTTATAAATATCTCGGAAACTACTATAGCTATGTCAACCAAAGTCTACAGAGTCGTTTTCTTCAGGTATTTCTATATACAGTTCAAAAATGGAAGAAATTGGATAATAACCACGCCCACCTCCCATACAAAGGTTATGTTCAAAATCACTAAAAGTGCGTTAACCGACTAACAAAAAACGTCAGAAACACTAAATTTTACGGAAGAAGTGGCAGAAGGAAGCTGCACCCAGCCTTTTTTTAAAAATTGAAAATGGGCGTGGCGCCGCCCACTTATGGACCAAGAACCATATCTCAGGAGCTACTCAACCGATTTCAATGAAATTCAGTATATAATATTTTCTTAACACCCTGATGACATGTACGAAATATGGGTGAAATCGGTTCACAACCACGCCTTCTTCCAATATAAAGCTATTTTGAATTCCATCTGATGCCTTCTCTGTATAATATATACATTAGGAACCAATGATGATAGCGGAATAAAACTTTACAAAAATACGGTATTTGAAAAATATGTAAATGACGTATAATGAAATCTCGATTATCACTTTACCATGCGAGAGTATAAAATGTTCGGTGGCACCCGAACTTAGCCCTTCCTTACTTGTTTTCTTCTAAGGGTGATCTCTGTGGCTAAAAATCAATAAAATTGAGTAAAAGCTTGTCCTAGCCTCCATATAACTAATATAACGAATTACAAATATCCGGTTGACTTTACCCCTTCCTTAATGAAACTTAATGTTTCTGTTAATAATACAAGTATGTCCTACATATGCATAGAAGACAGCGTTATACTGTATACATCGGTCAATATGTAAGATGTCTTCACAAAATTAATTATATTATACTACATAGAATAATTTTTGTTATTCTAACAATGAATGGAGTTGGTCTAGACTTTGATCTTAATCTCATTTGGGGGAAACATCAATTCTGATCCGTTTTGCATCTCAACTCAATATATTAAATTTAGCTTCTTCTGTTGAGTTTATATGACACATATCTCCTTTAAACATGATTTTAATATAATTTTCGCTGATAGGAAGTTAAATTTTGCTATTAAACTAAGTGGGTATATGACCTTCGATATCAGTTATGAATATAATGAATGTTGAATTTTTTTGCAACATATTTTTAATATGATGCTTTGTCAACACCCGAACTTAGTCTTTACTTACTCTTTAGAACTATAATTATTGTGTAAACTCGCAATTTTAAAATACCATTTGTACCACGGATGTCAATTTTTTTTATGATATTCATAGCAATAACTGATAATGAGGCAGGCAAGACTAGAGCAATTGATCTAAGTCAATAAATGTCTGAACTCTGTACTGAGTTTCATTAAGATATCTCAATTTTCACTCGTGTTGTCGCATGTCCGGGTGGACAAACAGATATATGTATATGTATGTATATGTATACATAGTTTGATCACTTCAAATCCTCATTTCTGTACAAAATACATATTTATGGATGTACATACATATATGTATATATTGTCTGAATGGATAGAGCAAACGGTCTAACGCCCTCGGTGAAAGCTGAAGCCTTAGAAAATCTTGAAACGAAATAAGAAAATCTATTTCGTTACAGTGTTAAGTGTTCAAGTAGGATTTCTATATTCAAGCCATTATAACCGGCTGCGAATAGATTATATAGTAGGACATGTGTACATATTCGTCACCGTGGAAGTGTCTGCGCATTTTTAAGCTCATTGAACCTCTTACGATGATCAAATTTACATGAATATATTTATAATAATCATTATAACAAAGCTATAAGATATGCATATATGTATGTATGATGATATATATATACATACATATGTGTGTATATAAATATCATGTAATGCGTGAATTTATAAACCACCGACTGTATTTTTAATATGGAAACAAATATTCAATATACTCGTAAATCCGTCGCCTTTATAAACGCTTTAAACTTTTAAGGTTTTTTTATATTTTATATAATATTTTATTTACTATGATGTTCAAAATCCATATGCTTGGTTAGCTTACCATAATCCGTTGACATTGCGCACATCGCGTGATGATGATGTGGGTGTTGTGGACACATGCTATCGTGTGAATTCGGGGTAATGTAATACTCTGCCGGATAGAAATCGGCAGGATATTGTATATATAATTGACCAGGCGTGGAAGGTGCACGTTGAGCAGCAGCATTTGTGGACCCACTGCTACCAGTGGAAGTGCCAGCACCGCTGGTGGGCGATTCGGTGGAAGATGCCCCAGGACTGTTTCCGGTAGCTTGATTTGCTACACCTCCGCTATTAGCAATATATCCACTATCGTGATTTTTTTCTTTTAAAAGTTGCTGAGAATGTTGAGTAGTTTGAGGTTGTTGAGAAGTTGCCGTAAGCGCTTGCACCTGTAGTGATGCGGACTGTGGTTGTGCTTGTGGACCATGAGACAGATGCATATGCTGTGGTGGTAAAGAGCCGAGGCCAGTCGCGGCTGTTAAATGTTGATGCATGGCAGCCACTAAAGCAAATTGCTGTTGATGCTGCTGTGGATGATGTATAGCGCAGACTGGCTGCACAAGTTGCGCACTTTGAGATGCTGTAGTTGTTTGCTGAATTAGAGGCGGTGATGCTGGCAGCGACGATGTTGAAATCTCCGCAGGTGACTGTTGTGGTGGTTGTTGTTTATGTTGATGTTGTTGAATTGCTATAGCAACTCCGTTAGACTGCGATGGAGTCTGATGGTGGACATGATGGGTAAAACTATGTTGTTGAGGAAGCTGATGTTGAGATGCGAGCGAGGACAGATGTGCATATTGAGCCTGCTGCTGTGTCCCATGTGTCTGTTGAACTTGTTGCTGTTGTGGTACAACCATTAGCATATTGTTGGTGGACCGTTGCTGACGAACTTGACTTGTGTTATGTTGTTGATGCTGATGATGTAAAAGCTGATGTTGGAATTGATGCTGTATTTGATTATGATGCGGTTCAAATGAGGAAGCGTTACTATTTAGACTCGATGTCGATGAAGAAGACGAGGAAATATTCTTATTAAGAGCTCCGGCACCAACATTCTGTTGACCGTTATTATTAGAAATATTATTGGTATATGTGTTAAGCTGCGGAGGGTGTTGTTCCGGGGTAGCTGAGACATTTAAGCGAACCATGTCAACCGCCTAACTGATAGCTGATATTGTGCTTATTAAGTTTGAATATAACTTATTTTTGTTATTATTTATTACATTTATGCACTAAAGCTTTGAAGCTCTTATGACAATAAAAATAATAATTTTTTGTGAAAAGTATAATTTTAACAATATGGAAGACATCAACATTTTAGCAGAAGCTTTTTTACGTTAAGTATCTTCTCGATGTTGTTATATTATTATTATTTATCATTATTAAATTTTTTTATATTACTGTTATTAACCAGCTAGACTTCTCGGGCAGTTTTATTTAAATTCTTTTTAATTAGGTTATAATATCTGAAAAGTAAGTTAAAAATAAATACATACAAAATTTGTTTTCAATTTCAAGTTTGGGCACTGCATTGATGCTACTCCAATATTTTTTTGTTATTACAAATTACGAGTTAAAGCTGAACTATTAACACTAATAGTAATCCGGTAGCTGTCTGAATTCTAAAACCATACTTACCAAAAAATTCTTAAAATGATTACAAAAAATAATAACAGAGCTGAAGTAACTTAAATGCAAATAAAATATTGTAATCAGGAAAGCGATTTTACTAGAAGCATATGTTAAATTATTATTAAAATGTTCATTGTTAAAAAAAAAAAAAAAAAAAAAAAATATCAAAACTGTGACATAATTTTTGTCAGCGCCCTTAGGATGGTGGACAAATATTCCGTCATTTATTCCCATCCTATTAACCTTTGTTTCGTCTTTCCACAATATAGCAGAATCCGCACGCGTAACCGTTTGGCGGGGTCTTGGCTTCCGAATCCTACTTTTGACCAACACATTGCGATTCGCCATAAATGATTTGATTGCGTTGTATATTTTTTACAAGAATTTGGCCATATTGAAAATATCGAGCTGATACAGCCCGGTTCTGGTAATTTTTTTGACTTCATACCGTGTAAATCAGTATGTAAGATCTGTAGGTACATATGTATATTAGGAAAATTAAAAAATTCTACGTCTTTGGCTTTGATCTTGGAAAATTCCGAGAATAAATTCGGTTATACCGAACTTTTTATAAATATGTATGTATCGTCACCTGAAATGCAAAATAACGTATCATCAAAAAATTCGAAATTGAGTGTCTTATCGATTACGCTTCACTACTTCAAATTACATATGTACATACATACTATTACATATGTTCAACATTTTCAAGTTCTGCACTCAGATATAAACCAGTTTTAACCAATATTAATTTTTTTTTTCACTCATGTTCCATTTTATTTCGTTTTTCATTCACGCCATTGTAAATTTCTGAAAATGTTGTTACGTTATTTTGCATTTCAGGTGACGATATGTAATACTTAAGTTTTTCTATTTAATTCTTCATTATAAGTAATTCAGAATTGTTTTTTTTATAAATTTATTACAGTTGTGAATTATTCAAATTGTTTGTGTTCTCCGTTATTATATACATACATATGTAGTATAAATTTTTCAATCTATGTACGTTTAAACTTGAGATACTTAACATCTCCATTGTATTCAGTTAACTTTAACAACTGAAACCAATCGATTAGTTTGTTATTGTGTGTCAATTATTTTATTTTAATAAATAATTCTATCAGATTTTACTTGATCAGGACTCAATATTACGGGCATACTGGTGGGATTTATTAAATAAGTAAGCAATAGTGTAAATTAGGGAAATGAAAACAATCCCATAAAACAGTTTTCTACTCATATGTTATATTTTTATACATATGTATGTGTACAATAAAACCAAATGTGTGTTTTCCATGGAAAAATTTCACTAGTGTGGTTATGCAATAATTGGTGTGGTAAAATAATATTATAATTATAATTATTTTGATATCTATGTCCGAGATTAAACTATAATTTTAATTGTTTGGGAGTCAGATTTTAAAGAGTTAGGCCAGCGTAGAGTCCTTAAAAGGGCATTACTTTGACATATTCTAGGAGAAACGATAAAACTATCGAATTCTTTATTTCAGGACAAGTGTTTGATATATTGATACAAAATGGCGTCTACTGAGGCTATCTTCGGAATCAGGAGAACCTCGTTGAGAGAAGGTGATTGTGAATACGAAGCCGATAGTATCCGAGAATATTTTTGCCCGATTTGAAAGCAGCAGTTTTGTGAAAAACGCATTTAAACTTTTACTTGCTGAAGCAGACGGAGCCAAACGCTAGGACGCTACAGCAGGTTGGTCAGCCAAATATTTTTAGGATCCTAAAATAAGTACTATGTGTACTTTAGCAAAAAAAAAGTCTGCCTAAAAAATACTTGTTGATTATTTGGGGAAAAGATATACGGATGAATGATCCATCATACAAGAAATGTTAAAATTGTACGGACTTCATCAAATTGATTTTAGTGTAGGCCAAAGGCAAAAAAGAATCTCTTAACTTTTTTCTATAAAAATATACATATGCAAGTACATACATATTTATATTCAATGTTTTCATACTGCATGGCAGAGCTAAACCGCCTTGACCAGAATTTTTACACACTGGTCTTTTAAATTTATATGTGTATGGTCATATGTACATACATATGTCCGAATTATATAGTACTATATACACAGTTGGGCTCATTATTTTATGCTTTTGTGCTTTCGCTGTTAGAACTGTAAATACGATACATATAAACACTTACATATTTCAACATGTATGTATACGTGTAATTTGTTTATACAGTCATTGGTTTGCATATATATATATATATATGTGTGTGTGTGTATATATATATCTAAGTGCGGGATAATGTCGTTTGCAGAAGTCTGCCGACAACACATTCGTTTATTCGTGTTCCGCTGAAGTGTTTGCTTTTTGTTCGATACTCATCGAATCTGGATACCACACAAATGCGCTTCTTCACGTTTGCAATTTTTTATGTGCTCAGATATATGTATGTATGTACATATGTAAGTACATATGTACATATATGTTACACTCTCACCTACCTCTTAGGAAAACTTTGCATCAGAAACATCAATTTTTGATTGAAAATGTATATTAGTACTTTATTAAAATCGAAGTAGATATCGAAAAACCAAAAAAAAAGAATGTGGGTATTGAAATACTTAGGTACTTTATGCAAGTTTCTGGCGACGCTATGTGCTACAACCTCATCAATTTTCACTTCGACGCAGTATAATAATTTTGTTAGGTAGTTAATTGAAAAATTGTAGTTATTTTCAAATAAATGCAACAGAACCCATTTCAATAATCGTGATATATTAATAACACCAAATTCAAAACTATCGAATAAATCATTTAACCGCTCCGATATGGATACCTCCAATATGCAGAACCTCCTCTTAACCGGACAAAAGTACTAGGAACCATTCGGAAAACATTTTGTTAATTGACGAAATTTTTAATAAAGATTTCAATAAAATTGACTATTTATCGAAAATGTTACTGAGGAAATATCTGCAATGCAGATCAAATTAAATAATATTTTGCAGTACTAGAACAATATTGCCGCATTAAAAAATTTGTTAGTGATGATGTTACTGAATTCCAGTACGCCACAACTTTAGAAATTCATCTTGAAAACTCTTTTATGAAACAGAATTAAGGAAAGTTGCGACAAACTATAGTCAAAGAAATTTTGAAAACTCAAGCCTAAATAAATATGTACATATGTATCTATGCTTTACATAAACAAATTTTATGTAACTATGATACAACTCACAATAAAAATGAAATATGTTAATTAAATACCATGAAATATAATTACTTTGAAAAGTGTATGCATATATTTTAGTAAAATTTTTATTCGGCTAACGGACAAAAATTGTGGATCCGTCAGTGTCCGGTAGTAGAAGATTTCATTTATAGCCACATTAAAAAAATGTATTATAAAGTTCTTGAAAATCAGTAAAAACAAAGCAAAAGATAAAATTAAATACAATTTTTATCTGGTTATTTGATAGAATGTGAATACTTTTCTCTGAAGATTTTACATTGATCTTTCATTCATTAATTCTGTGTATTACAGTAAGTATTGGGCAAAGAGTAGTAATCATATATGACAACTACATATGTACATAGGTACATACATACAGATATCGATAGATATGATCTCTCATTCAGTATTGGGAAGGGGTACATATAACTTCGAAGTCGTTGATAATTTCGTCTATCTTGGAACCAGTATCAACACCAACAACAATGTCAGCCTCGAAATCCAACTCAGAATAACTCTTGCCAACAGGTGCTACATCGGACTGAGTAGGCAATTGAGAAGTAACCGCCGAGGGAAGCAGAGGAAGAGAAAAACCTCCATTCCGTTGGAAAGAACAGGTGGAGAAGAACCTGGTTTCGTTTGCAATCTCCAATTGGTGCAAGTTTGCGAAAACAAAAAAAAACGATTGGCTTGTTAACTCGGCTATAACCGCGTAAACGATGTCTACGCCAGTAAAGAAGAATAGATACATACATAGATGCGATAGATAGATACTTTTCATGGATACATATATGTATACGTATTCCATTTGTTTTTTAATATCGTTAATGTTTACAAGATTTACAAGCAATTTAGAATAACTGAAAGTTAAAAAACAAAAGAAACTTATCATATACATATGTATGTATGTATGTACATATGTATACATATATGTAGGTACCTACACAGGCATGGACATATAAATAGCACAAATCTGACTCCAATCCGCACGTCGTCCACAAGGTCAAGCCCTTAACCTTAGGTATACCAAAAAACCATTAAACACGGTGGAGGGAGTATCATGGTCTGGGGCGCGTTTTTATGGCATGGCGTCGGGCCAATTGTTCGAATAAATGGTAAAATGTACTGGTTTGGATATACTGAAAAATAAAATGGAGCAGTTTGTATTTGAATCCAATTTTAATTATTTATGGTCTGGAATTGAGGAGGTTTGGTATTCAATCCCAAAGGAACGATATGAAAAACTGGTGGACAGCATGCAGCGAAGATGTGATTGGGTGATGGTGGGTATAGTATAAAATACTAACGAAATGAGCTAACTTTTGCCATATTTTAATCAGTTTTATAAATTTTTGTACCTTTTTGTAAATCCTTTTCAGATCATGCTATTTATGTGTCCCAGCTGCCACATTGGACATTGATGTTTTCGTTTTTAACGATAATAGAATATTATTGTTTTATTTAGTAATATAAAATTTAATAATTTTTAAAATAAAACAGATGCCTATTTAAATCCGTAAGTGATAAACTTAAGGAATAAATATGTAAATGTTTTTTATTTGATGACCAAGTGTACTATTTTTTTGTCCATGGCTGTATATATATTACAACAACGTCATACGCAACTTTATTGGGATTTAGCAAATGTCTTCAAGTAAAGTTTCTTTTTACTTTCAAAGCGATTTTTAAAAGAGGTTATTTCATTCAGTTTTCACTAAGTCTAAGCACTCTTCGGTCTATCAACACTCTCTTAATTTCTTTAATAAATTTTTTTTAACAACTTAAAAATACATTCTCAAATTTATATTTATATTAATTTTAATGCTTATATCGGCTTTCTCACAGCTTATACTGGCACATTTTCTTTATACAAGGTCTGTCGCAAAAGAAACAGAACTCTTTAAATATAACTGTTTCTGGTGACGCCACCTATTGGTGGGTATATGAAATAAAAAGTTTGATCTCTTGTTGACATTTCGTAAAAATTTTAAGACAATTGGATAACTACAATCGATGTTATCGATCAAAAAGTGACAGCAGCTTTTGGTCATCGGTCGTAAAATGTAAAGAGCAAATACTAAATTTTGTTTTAAACTTGGCAAAACGTTTACTGAAACATTTGAAATGATGAAAAAAGTTTACGGTGATCAGTGCCTATCCCGTAGTAACGTGCATGGGTGATTTAAGCGATTCGTGAGGACCTCTGTGACGATCAGAAGTCGGTCGTCTTCAGAAGTCAAAAATAAAGACAATGCCGATTTGTTTTTACGATTCCGAGGGTATTGTACACCGAGAGTTCGTCCTCCCTGGCCAAACGATTAATGCTGTGTTTTACCTTGGTTTTATGAAGCGTCTTTTGTCACGCATTCGTCGTGCTCGACCACAATACCGTGAGGCAGGGTCCTGGCGCCTGTTGCACGATAATGCGCCGTGTCATCGGTCGACGCTTGTCACTGATTTTTTGACAAAAAAACTCCATATTAACCATTAATCACTCACCCTACTCACCTGATCTGGCACCCTGTGATTTTTACCTATTTGGAAAACTTCATTTGCCCATGAAAGGACACTGGTTTCAGGATATTTCAGCTATCCAAAAGGCGACGACGATATTCTCAAGAGCATTCCGAAAAATGACCTTAAACACTCAATTGAAATGCTAATTGACCGGGATAAACGCTGTATCGAAGCACAAGGAAACTACTTTGAATAAAAAAATATAACTTTTGAAAAATATCAATTTTTTGTTGTTTTTTTAACAGTCCTGTTTCTTTTGCGACAGACCTTGTATGTACATATGTAAGTATGTAATAACAACAGACGGTTTCTTTTTCGAATAATCATGTTTTAAACATTTATTATGTATATATGCACAAATATATACATACATTATATTTTTTTATTTATAGTGTTTTCGATGTTTTTTTTTACCACTCTCTGTTGTTGTTTATAATTTCCACTTTTGTTGAACATTTTTTACAACTACTACTTTACACAATTCTCACACCGGAAACAACAATTGAATTCGTGAATTCTGCAATCTGTCGCTCTGTCGGTGTTTCTCGCGTATGAAATATGTATGTATGTATATTCATACATACTATGTAGTTGTGAGTGACGAGTCAGTCGCTCCAACCACACGTTAAGCGGGCACAATTATTTGTTGTATTGTACTTTTTGTTACGAATTTGTACCGCGCCCTGCCTCTATTTGTCGAACATTTAGAAAATGAACTAAGTGAATCCCCAGTTCCATGCTAAGAAAGCGAAGAGGACAAATACTTTCGAACTTTTGTGTAACTATGCTAAGTAATAAAACATGTTTATGTAGATTCATACATACGCATATACATATGTATATGTATTCTTGGAATCAACTGTGACTGCGACAGGCATCTTGCATTTTTTATATTTTTTAAATAATTTTCTTTTTATTTTTACTGCGCGGATACGTAAATGTATGTACATATATGTATTTATAAATGTACATACAATTTTCAGTCCATATGAATATTTATTTACATACATACTTAACGTTTATAGTATACATACATATGTATGTATATGTACATAAGATTGCATTATTTGATAGTTAGCTTGTGCCATCGTATTTTCATTCACTTTTCTTTATTTAGGGTTTCTTTGTTACTTCACAATTTGTATAATTTGAAACTTCCACGACCACACAATGACGGTATCTGAAGAGTATCACGCGTCACTGAAATTCAGTTTTTATTTTCTTGTTCGCTTTAACCGAAACTGGAATTCCTCGTGCAAATTCTTTTGCCCGATGATTCGCCCGTTTAATGCAGTTCTCAGTTTAGTTTATGCTGCCAATTTGCAAATATGCAGAAAACTGTGAGAACCAATTTATTTCATACCAACTATATTACTATTTTTCACCTCACTATATTAATGGAAATTGTATAAAATCAAATTTCTATTGCAAAGGACTGGAGTGTGTACATATGTATGTATGTATGTATATCCCTTGATTTACAAATAATATACATACATATATACATATATGTATAACGTAAATTGCCTGACATTATATATCATAAGCCAATATACACATACATATATACATACATATATGCATATGTGTATACATATATGTATGCATATATATTTATATATGTACAATATACGTAAATCTATTAGATGAAGACAAGTGAGTACACTTTATTGTTTTTAAATAATATGATCCTGGTGAAAAAATTACACTACGACACCGCTTACTAAATTCGACTAAACTATTCGATTTGGATGTTAGAAACGCACTATTCACGTCAGACTTCAGCGCTCCACTTTGGTATGTCTTTCTACCGAGCGAGCAATGAACATTCACTCAACTGCCACATCCACTAGACACCACAATCAATCCACCGAAGTCAGCAGCATACCAACGAATGAACGAATGAACACACCGATATCCAACAAACCAGACCAACAATCCAGTTAAGTCATTGCGTTGAGGCAGTCCAGTAGACCGGTCGATAGCTCCGCCAGAGAACATAAAGACAAACCTGCACCTTCTCTATGTCTTTACATTCTCTGGCTCCGCTACCACTTCTAACGCTTTCCGCACACTTGTTTCACTGTTAGTTGCTTTGTGATAATATGCAGAAGACACCGAGAGTACTCGTTCATTTAGAAAAGAGAATTCGACAAAATGAACGTATGTGAACCTAAATAAACTCAGTAAATTGTTGGAACGGCAAAAGTGTGGCAGCCGAACCTGTTTTCTTTGTTGCGGGCAACAAGACTTCAGTACCACATATTTTTATTGGAATGCACTGTAATGGAATTTTCGGTGTTTCAACTGGAAATTATTCTTGTGTAGCTGCTGTTCACTCCCAAGCTATTTCATCTTGTATATACATACATACAATTGCATCTCTCTACATGCTTACATATGCACGTATGGTAAGTACTTTGTTTCCATTGTGTTTCCGAAACTAACATACATACATAGTTTGTACTACAGTTTGGGTAAAGCCGCTAAAGATTTATGATATTCGTAATTTGGCTTTTTTGTGTTAAGCAAGATTTACCCAGTTTCGATTTTGAAATCATGTTTTATATTGATTTTCCAGAGCGGCCATATGTACATATGTATGTACATATTTAAATGATACATACATACATATGTATAAAATAATTAACATTTCACACATATGACACGATTTATTTTACCTACATTCATATACACATATGTATGTACATAAATGCATCTTAAATAATAAAATTAGATTTTTATATACATACATATGTATGTGTATCTATTTTTGATATATTAAGGAGCGGGTTGATTTGAGAGCATAACTGTGAATACTCATCCACCTAAAGCCCCAGAACGAGTTAACTCACTCAAAATCAAACTTATGAGAGCGCTGTGAGTATGAAAACTCAGCATCAAGTGCTGAACACAATGAGCGCGACAGACTGGAAACGGCATCTGTCAAATATTAAAATACACACGTTCTTATGGACACAGTTATTTTGACAGCTGCACGACTACACGACTGCAGCCGACAGTTGTCGCTCTCGCTAACTTCAATATATTTTTATATTTGCCAACGGCAGTAGGACGACAGTAGAGTTGACAGTAGGGAGATGAGGTAGAGTGGTGATGCCACTAATATGTGAAATATAAAATTATTCAAAGCTCTAAAGCGTAAAATAGCTCTATTATATCATTTGTAATAACAATTGATAATTTAAAACAAATAAATTTACCTATTTTTTTTGCATAAAAAATTTCACTTTGAACCAAATATTAAAATTTCATTGAAGTGAAAAGTATTAGTATGGCCACAACGAAATTGTGTACATACAAAATGGACAACTGTGTTGTTTTGTGTACATGCCGGCCATTGTTATGTCGCTGCCTTCTTACAAATGTTCATGTAGTAGGATTCACGACGCCATTTTCAGTTCACTGTCGTGCTGCCATGTCGTGTCGTGCTAGTTAATTTTTACGTTAATTAAAAATGAGTCAAAAGAATATATTTTGAGCTACGCCGAAATATGTACTCTTTATTTATACTCTTAAGACTCATTTATTACATGTTTCTTATTTCTATTTATACTAACTAGTATGTTTACTTATTACTAGTTGATAGTTTGTTTAAATACAGATTGTATTATTTATTTAGGTTTGTTTACATATATGTACATATGTATATTGTTTGCTTAAAAACATTTGCTTTGTTTTAAGATAAGGTTGTTGTGGTATTCAAACTCAATGTTGTTTTGATACTTGTTTCTTTAGGATTGTTTGTTGTAGTGATAGTGCATTTCAATTCTTCCAACTCAAGGTTGTTTCTGCATTCTGTTTACTGAAACGAAAGGTTGTTTTGATGTTTGTTACTATTATAAGGAATACATTCCTAACTCGCTCATTGTGTTCAGCACTTCATGCGTTTTTAGAATTTTTTCTCGTAGCAAAGCAGCAGCTTCTTTCTGCTTTCTCCGAAACAGTATTACCATAGTTGATAATTTATATATAATATATATACTATATAATTTATTTTTTAAAATTCGATATTATTATTAAACATAGTTGCCAAGTAGAATGACACACCGATTACAGCGATCTTACTACTTTCGGAACCGTTTTGCTCGCTTTGTCTTTTCTTCACCTTCAAATTGAGCCGTTTTTGGTGATCTTGTCTTCCAAATCTTGTAAAAAAAATAGTTGCAGTTGCTGCTATGAAACTATTTGTTCGAGTTTTAACACTCTGAAGAAGTCTATATAATACTATGTTCGGACCGACAACGAAAACATGTTTCCATGTAAAATCTGTCAAACGAAAACACAGTTTTCGCTGCAAACTACTTGAAAACTTACATTCCACTCATTATAATCGGACATATATTGTCACTTGATATTTGTTTACATTCCATATACAAATACTGTAACTTAATATTCTCAGATGAGGGGGATTCTCTTGCAGAATTTTCCTCTTGGTGCAACGGCACAACAACAAACACACGCAGAAAATTATTTGCAATGGCTGTAAAATATGTCAGACCAAAACCCATGTTTTTTTCGTGCCGTAATATATCAATAGATTCTGCAATGGCTGCTCTCTTGGCCTTGCATATTTCGGTATAGGATGTTTACATTTTGTGTCATCGTGCAATCTTGCAAGAGCAAGAGAATGCCGCTATTGATAGTTGTCAGTGAAAACTCATCGAAAACACACATTGTCGGTCCGAACGACTTAGATTCGACAACATACAAATGTGTTTTCAAAATGTTTTCAATGTCTGTCCGAAAATAATATGTATAAGCGATTTTAGATTGTAGACAAAGAAGTTAGCATGTTTTTCGATTATTATTGTTAACAATTACATATATTCGCTGATAAGTATTATCACTATAATTTACTAATGGCAGCATTATTTGATTTATGGGCATTTTAGGCATGATTAAGATGTAGATCCTAATTATTCATTATTATTATTTATCCTATAATTATTAATTATAATATTTTAAACAGCATTGTGCCCAAAATTGAATAATTAATTATTTGATTTTAAGTGCATTTTGGATAACCTGTATCGATAATTGATTTTGAAAATACAACAAAGGGTCTGCAAATGGGACCTATAATTGCAACCGGGCAATAGTTCCACAATTTTATCTGGAGTTTAGATGAAATTTATTCAACCAAAAAGTATACAGTGAAATTTCCCACTACGGACAGTCCTCATAGCCAAACGTCCCCCATAACCAAACAATTTCCTGAACACGACGTTTTCATTATTATTTTCATACAAAAGCAATTGCTATAATCGAATATAATTACGTTCCAATGATCGTATTTCGTTAAAATTATATCTGATAAACGGAAAAGAGGTAATAAAATGTGTCAAGAAAATTATGTACAATTTATAGTTCCCGTTTTTTTAATTCTTATTATTTTTTGTTGTTTTGGGACAGTTTTTTTAAGAACAATGCGTAAAATAGTCACAGAAGACAAATTGTCTTGCGTTCACTGAACAAATATTTTTTATAGTTAGGTATTGTGTTTACATACATACATAGATATATCAAAATAATTTAGGCGATAAAATATTTAGTACATTCTGTAAGCACCATAAAGTTTATGCACATTCACGGAGCTTTTGTACAGTTTTATATTTCTGTTGGTAACATTTTACATAAATTTCATTGCTTCAACTATGTTTTGTGTGCCTACTGCCACTGTGTAGCGAAATGATAGAAAATGGAAATATTCATTCCCGAAACTGAATTTCTATGAATAGCCGAAAACACTTTTTTATACGTATTTATATATCATTAAACATAATTTAAAAAATATCTTAAGAAACACTTTTAAACCTCTAATAGAGTCTACTAATAGGTATTACGGTATTGCTTTATCGTTTTGTTCGCCTACGGGATTAAAATCAACCCTTTTAACTTAAATTACTACATCTACATACATGTGCTATAAACTCAACCAAAGGGGCTAAATTGAAAATATTGTGTATATGAGGGCAAAACCAAACAAACAATTGGAAGGCAATATACTCGTATTAGGGATATGATGATTAGAAGAAGATCTAGACCAAATTCATTCATATTCAGCGCAAAACCACATTATGTTTAATAACACATTTGCATTTGATATCAGTAAAATAACGCACCTTTTGACCAATACGAAAGTTCAAAGTTAAGTTTGGAAACCACTATACGGGGTATATTGGAGCTAGAGAAAGGTCTGAACCGAATTTAATTTTGAAAATTGTTAGTCGAAAGATTGCATACATTAAAGGCACTTGAAGGACACTCTCACTTTTTAATAACATTCAAATCACAGATGATCCTTCATACTTCGGACGTGTGCGAAATTGCAGATCGGTATCTCAAAAACTCAGTGATTGATTCACGTATTTATGTAGATACTATATGTATGTATACTTCACAGGGTCTCCGACGTTTGCTTCTAGGCAAAGTGTTTAGGATATAAAAAGTAAAGAAAGAGAGGAGTAATTTCTGCACTGGCTTTATGTAAACTCGACGAGGAGTCAACATGGCCAATGTATTTTCGCAAACGACAGTGTTCAGCATAAAACTATTTGCACAAATTATATAAGGTGAATGAGAAATGTTCTTGGCAAATGGTTGAAAATGTACACAAAAGTATACAAAGTAGTAATTAATTGTTCGCTTACCTCGATGAAGTTTGCCTTTGCCAGAAATGTTTAGTATAATGCCCGAATCGAATTTCTGCTGCTGCTGTTGATAATGCGCCTGGGGTTGTTGAGGCTGTTGTTGGTGACGTAGTTGATGATTTTGAGTTTGATTGTGATTTTGATTCTTCACTTTTGAGTTTTGTACTAACTGATGAATAGTCGTATTGTCTTTCGCCACTGGAGCAGTGCTTGATGATAGTGGTCTAGTCTGATTTTGTAGCGGATTCTGATACTGCTTGGAATGTAAAGACTGCGAAATGCTACTTCGTGCAGAGCTGAGGGTTGCTTGATTAAATGATACACATTGTGGATTGACCCCGGTCTCCACTGATGCTGCATTTAAGGCCGCGTGACCATGTGTCGGACAGAGGGTGTGGAGTTCTCCATGGGAGTCGATAAAAACAGGTGCTGCCTCTAAAAGTGGCCAAGGAGTTGATCCATTACCAACCGAGGCTACCACAGTAGAAGTGGTGCATAGTTCCTGCCGCTGTCCAAAAATACTACTGGAGTCGGCTGCTAGTGTTGGAGTGCCCAGTGAAATCAACTGAATCGGGAACAGTTGAGCTTGCTGAGTCGGATTGGCGACGGTCACGGGCAGGGCGCTTGTTTGGATTGCAACAGCAACTGAACTAGGAGAACTATTCAGATGAGTTTGCGTACAATTTCTCAATTCATCGCATTGTTGAGGATGTTCGTTAGAAGATATTACAAAATTGTGTACCTGTTGAAAATTTTGTATCAATGATGAGCAGTAGTGTTGGTGTTGAAAATAATTTTTGGAATAGCTTGGTTGAACCACTGGTAAGACTTGCAGCTGCTGTTGTTGCTCTTCTTGCAATCCTGGATACTTATTTAAGTTCGTTTTATGCACAGTAGTTGTAGTTGCTAATTGTTGTAGACGCGGTTGCTGCGGTTTAGGCAGTTGTGGCTCTTGTTGGTAATAGATCGCTGTCTGCTCGTAGGCATACATTGATGATGAGGCAGTAGTTGCGGATGTAGTTGGTTGTAATTTTTTTCGTGCTGGATGAAAAGATGGGGCCAAAGGCGTCAGTTTTGATTTTAGAGCCTTCAGAGCTAATGCCATTGATGGTGTGGAATTTTGGATTGTTGACATCGATTGCTCTTTACGTTTTGATGACTCAGTTTGGTCATGAGACTCAATTGAAACTGAATTAGTTGTTTCAATCGTAGTTAATATTTGCATGTTATTTTTAGGGGATTGTATCTTTGATCCATTAAACACTTGTGCTTCCCCTTTGGAGTAACCTTTGTTATTATTGTTATCCAAATTTTCATTTAAGTTCGTATTTGCATATTGGGAATCCAATAGTATAGGGTCATTACTTACTCCACCGGAACAATATATATTATCGTCATTATCGTTACTAGATTGGTGAGCATCTAAATTCAATGACGACGCAACAGGTAAATTTTTATCTAGTTGCTCTTCGTGCTGCATTATTGTATGATGTTCATTATTAATAATTTGATAACTTTCACCGATAAATGCCACCAACTCTCGACATGATAAGTTCATTTCTTTAGTTTGATCTATGTTGTCCTCTTCGGTATCTTTCCAAGGACTATCACATTTCATTTTCTCACCATGTTCACAAAAATTTTCATTTGCACAATCTATAACGTGTTCTATTATCCGGAAATTGTCATAGTCAATAATGCGTTCTTGATAGGTGCAATTTGCTAAAGTTTGGTCACAATCACAATTAAATTGTGTTGCATCATTACAAGTACATTCAACTGATTCCAAAAATTTTTCAGTATTAGAATGTGTTTTACAACCAAAAATATTATCAGAATTTATAGCAGATTTCTCAACTTCCAAAATACTAACCGGTTTCTTAAAAGAATTATCGCATTCAATGAGACTTTTTGTTTCAGATAAAGTGTCATTACTACTTTTACTACATTCACTCTTCATGTCTATAAAGTCCATTTCCCTGAATAAGAAATAATTTTTATCTTCCAACATATTCTTCTCGTTGTCGTTTTCACTTTTTCTATCCTGTGTAATTGATATAATTTCTTCGCTTTTCTCGCTGATCTCATTAAACATTAAGCTCTGATTTCGTGTTTTTGAAGACGAAAAATCCTTCTGATCATTGGTATCTTCCTTAAGTTCAGCGTTTACTCCTAACTGTTTGGGTACCCTTTTTGTTAAAAATACTTGCGCTGTGTTACGCATAGTATCGGTCTGAGTGCTATTATCAACGCATTGCATCGTTGTCAATCCGACGGCTGCAACAATTCTATTTGAGCATTTATCTTCATCATCACAGCTAAGTGATCTAGCTAAAGTAACAGATGGTGTATGCAATATTTTTACAAAAGGCAAATTGGATCTAAGCGACTGTGCCCGAATTGTTGATATCGGAATCGCTGAAAGTGCTTTTGCAGGCTTTGTAGAGCGGATCATTACGTTAGAGTTTGACGTATTATTTGAAACTTCAGATTTTACAATATTCGTATTTTTCGCGAAAAAAGACGACCGGTGGTCTGTGATTACAGCCTGCGACGAATCAATAGCGTGAGATGACGCAGCGATAGCGGATATTTGGGTGGTCATGACGGTAGCCGTCATATGTTTAAATCGCAAATCAAGTAGCCGCTTCTGCGACTGGCACTAAATTTCTACATTATAATATGAAACCATGGTGCTTGTATAATGTTTAAACATTCCTAACCGTCTGAAATAAGTAAAGGAAGAGAACATTCGTGTATACGTATGTATGTATATATGTACATATATCTATCTATACAATAAATCCTTAAATGAATCTTCAATCAGTATATTAATCTATATTCATATGTCTCTATGCATGAATACATGGTGCTTCATTTGCATCACAAGTACATTATTTTCCACAGACCCTCTTTCAAATGTAACGTAAATATCTACATGTGCACTTTAATTTCGACAATGACCACGAACTTATTGTTTTATACACCTTAAATAATTTTTTTGGAGAAAAAAATGGATATAAATACCATAAATAACAGGAGTAATTTCAAATGGAAAATTAAGGCGCACTTACCAATATTTATTTGGCACATAGACAGTACACATATGCATATGCACATTTGCAGTTATTAAAAAACAATTCATATTTATAAATAATAGTAAAACTACATCAAATTTTAGCACAATTTATGTAAAAAAAAATATTTTACTGTGAACATATGTTTGAATACGTTGATTTTATTTATTCACACACGTACGCCCGAACATTATTACGGAGAGATGCTTTATATTCATCCGTTTGCTTCGTGGTTGGATTCCTGAATATTAACCGAATGTTTCTCGCTATATGTTCGTATAGTTTATGTGTGTTTGTATATACAAGTATTTACATACATATACCAAAGTTAGAGCTTTCACCTTATTCACCATTTATAGCACTGCACGAAGGTACTTTAAGTTAATTTTTAGGTTTTAAATTTCTTCATGAGTGAGTAGTATTATACTTGTTTTTTTTTTTTAACCATCTACTATACATACATATGTATTTCAAAATAAATAAATAACTGAGAACAGATAATGATATGTAGTAATTGGATCCTAATGAGGACCTGTGAGTGCTTTTGTATGGTGAATTTCTTAATTAGGCATTTGAATAAGGATGTTAGTTAATGAAACAAAAAACTTTTACGTATCTGGCTTGTTCATTCTGACTACAACGGAAACAACATTTACGCAACAAGTTAGGTGGATATTTTACCAATAAAATCTTGTGCTATAAATATATTGCACCATAATAGTCATATGTCCATTGGTATTATACTAACTTACATACAAATACAATAGGGGTATTCTCTTGCTCTTGCAAAACCCTTGCACGGTGCAAGAATTGCATATATTTCCTCTTGGTGCACCGGCACAGCAACAAACACACGCAGAAAATTATTTGCAATGGCTGTAAAATATGTCAGACCAAAACCCATGTATATTTGCGTGCAATGTCACGCAAAAATATAATTGCAACCCTCTTTTAGCTGTCATTTTACATAAAGACATATTACGTCGTTAAATTGTTGAGGAAGGTAAGTTTTAAATACGTTTTATAATTTCTATTTAAATTATAAAGATTTGTTGCAGTTTTTTTGTTAAAAATGTATGCAGAAGGTGCGCCAATTCACAATAAATTGATCGAATCAGCCGTTCATATGTATATCACTAGATTCTGCAATGGGTGCACTCGTGCCCTTGTATATTTCGGTATAGTATTTTTGCAATCTGCAATCTTGCAAGAGCAAGCGAATACTCCTAATGTGTTTAGACCCAGTGTATAACGAAGTCATTTGCATGGTTAGAAAACCGATTGTAAGATACATATGTACATATGTATGTTGGTAATAAAGTGATGCCAAAACGATGGTCTTCACCTCTCACTAGTCAAAAATGGTTATAAAATTATATCGTCCATAATTTACATCATTGCCAAATTCAAGGTGTTAAAAATGCCCTTAACCAAAGAAATCACTAAGTTTTCTAAGCAAATATCTATATTACAAAGTACCTACATATGTATGTATGTATGTACATACTATACATATGTATGTATATAAAGAGTATAATAATTCTAACTGAATTAAAATATTCATTTCATGATATATACACATACATATACATATATTTTTATATATACATATATACATATATTCAATCGGTATTTATAATTTTTCATATGTATAGTGTCTAATAAAATTAAGTATTAAGACAAATATTGGGTTTTTCATGAATACTTTTGTCCTTTACTGTATATACATATGTATGAATTGTGTTTACATATTACAGATAAACTACTGATAAGGTTAGGAGGGGAGCGAACGAACTAATTAAAATTACATTCATAGAAAAACTAGAAAGAGAAACTTCAATAATAAACTAAATAGTGACTATGTATGTACACGTAACCATATTGTGAGAAATTTGTAGGCCTTTCAATATTTTTTACTATTACAATGTTAATTTGTAGTTACTTATTTACCGTCATATATCCAGGTACGATACTAAAAAAAATTAGATGTGGTCATTGGCCGGTGGTTTGTACATGCTTTTATTGGATGTATGTACATATATATGTACATACATACATGTAAGTGCATAAATACTTATTTACCAATATGCTATACAAAAATATACTGGTCCATTCATGTTTATGTATGTCAATGTGTTAGATTTCGCTCAAATTTCAATCAAGTAAAATTGTTTCCTTATTAATTATGTTCATTCACACACACATACGTACATAAGTACATATATACTTACATACATATGTATGTATAATGTATGATGACTGCTGCGAATTCAAAATGACGTGGCAAAGCTAGAAAAAATGAATGGCAACCTGACGAAGAACTTCTATTGATGCCAGTTATATACACATACGCTTTTAAACATAATTTTTTTTATATGTCAATACACTCACTTTATATTTTTATCTTCCTAAACTGAGTTTACCGTATAATTTATGCATTTTTGCCGACAATCACATTCACTTTCCTTTGCATTTACGTAGCTTTCCAATATTTTTAAGATTGTTTTGTATAAATATTACAGCCTTTATCGCAATCTTCTAGCTTTTGCTACACCCAACATCTGTGCAATTAACTTTATACATGATGCACTGTATTATAAACATACATATTTTGTTACTTGTGCAATGCAACGTTATTTAAGCAATTGTTACACCAAACCAGTTAAAACACAAATTTCAGCATTGTGATTAGTGGAGACTCAAAATATCAAATTCACTTGCGACAACAGACACGGAATACGTTTGATTAACAACAGCGAGAAAATGGAAAAGTGCATTAGGCACTGTCTTCGCATGTGGAATGTGAAAAATGAATACCAACAACGCGGCACCATCAGTGCTTCGCTTTTGCTGCGTTGGCGGACCCGAGTTTTGCCAAAATACACCACTATCATCCAAAGACCTCAGAGAAAAAATATATTTAATTCAACTTTTTGGCATTTGCGAATCAATACAAAATCAAATATACATCCATACATATGTATATTTTGCATACATTTTAATATGCAAGTATACATATGCACATAAAGTCACTAAAAATATATTTGTATATGTTTGTATACACCAAAATTTATTAAAATATATTTGTGTGCATTTAAGGCTGTTTGCCTTACTCTGACAAGTGGCATCAACAATTTGCCGCTTCGTTTGTACCCGATTTACTCTTGGTGGTGCACTTTTTTATATTTCGCAACTTCTTTGTTCAAGAAAAAGCTTTCGAAAATTATAAGACGGCCGCTTCAGAGAATGCAAATTCTCTGACATTACTTTACAAAACTATGTTCTCTCTGTGGAATCCATGTTTGCACGCGAAACAAATGCAAAAGCTCTTGTGTACGAAACTTTGAATACAATACATTTGTACTGATATCAAAAAGCTCGGTTGTTGCAAAAAGATATACAAATTTTAAGGACTTTTATTAACTATATATAAAAGTATGTAATTACTATTTTTTGTATGTTCATATACATATTTATGTATAAGTACGTGGTCATTCAGTTTGTTCCAATCGCTGAAGCCGGGTGTGTAACCTACATATTTCAGTCTTGTTAAGGTGATAGGAAGTGCTATGTTCTGGCGAAGCAGAAATTTGTATAAATCAAAAGCATCTCAAAAATATATTTAAATTAATTTTGCACATCAAATTGTTAGTACACTAATTGAACTAACTTTTGGTACCATTTGGAAGAATTTAAAGCAAACGTCAGCTAATTGTCAGAAAACTGGAAAATTATGGGAAAATCAAAGAAAATACATGCATACAATAGACATGGTCCACTTGCAGAGAAACATCAGTACATACATATGTACATACATAGTACTTACATACAGGGTTGTCCGGAAAGTAATAGGACCATGCATAAACTATATTCGTCCTAAGTAGAAAAAACTAAAATTCACATATAAACATGTCAAACTCGTAAAGTTCCGGAAAGTGATAGGACCGGACAATCCCTGTATGCATGTACATATGTAGCTTAAAGTTGATAGCTTCTTCTGGCTAGTATGTGTACACTCCAACGAATAATTCCACTAACAATTTAATTTATTTTAGCGCCAATGCATTGACAAGGAATGGGGAAATATAAAAACAATTTTGGTACAAAACAAACAAGAGTTTAATTTATATTTTACATATATGTATATGTATATTTATCGCAATTGATACATAGATACAAGTATACATCTGCATGCTATCATGTCTAATTAATAATATACTATGTGTTACAAATCAAACAAATTAACAAACAATTTAGAAATCTGAAAATAAATCAAAATAAACTGCCAACACTAAGATTCGTGTTTCTAATATAAATCATTTGCTAGCTGATTTTTTTAGGTTTGACTTGTCGTTTAAGAAGCCAAGCGGTATAATCGTTTTTAATTCTTTTTGCTTTGGATTTGCGCAGGCGTGCACTAATATAATCATCGCGCTCACGCAACCAAATACGTGCGTACTCCCAGCCCATGAGCCAGTTCATCGGAATAGGACAAGGCTGTTAAATCGAAGTATTATTAATAATGAATATATACAAACAATAATATATACATGAAGTATTATTGAATAATAAAAGGTAATAAATAATATATACATATAAATAATATTTATTTGTAATGTACCATGGTGAAATTAAAAGAGGTCCAGTGATAATTTTCATATACCTTTTACTTTTTATACTTTGCTTTATATGTATGTATAATTTGCAGATTAATATAATCACTCAGCAAACCAACATTTCAATTCTTATTTATGCTGGAACATAAATCAACAGTCTTAAATAAATTAGATTCCCTCTCTAAGGGTGTTAATAAACATTTTCCACTTCCAATTTTAAACATTTTTTCCCGACACATCAAAATCATCAAACATAATAAATTCCACTTCTCAATATAGTATATAATAGTAGGTACTATTATCACACAATTCTGAAAAATATATACATAGTACTTAGTCTATCAAAGTAATATCATTCTGAAAGAATAGTACGAAATTTATTAATATATTTTTGGTTCTACTACGTATCTTTGGTTTCACCATGATAACATAATCCTACGTTCATGTACATACACAGCAAGCAAAAACTGTAGAGCAGGTTACAGCAGGAAACTCTTAGTTTATACACATAGTGTCAAATTTTTACAATAATTTCACTATTTAAGAAGCTCAATTAAATTACAAAATTTAAATTTTATCTCGGCTGCGCATAAATAAAATTTTTGAACCTACATCATTCTCGTAAGATGGTACGAATTTCTTCTGTTTTATGTAAACATGTGACTGCAAATTATCGCGTGGACGCACTATAAACGCCTTCGACCATTCTGCTTTCATTTTCCCGATGATGTATGGTTAATGTGTGTTATTTTATTTGAAACATTTATCTAACAAGACAAAACAATATTTTACACTTTTTAAATTTTGAAAGTAATATAATTTTGAAAAACAATAACCTAAATGACATTAAAATCTGAACTGTATTTTTTCAAAATATTTTCATAGTAATCAAAAGTGAATACTATTTGAGAGATTTGTATATATGTACATAAATACATAATATATGTTTATACGGATGCGTACAACTAATTAACAAAGACATGTCCCTGTAAATAATTTGCACAAATTGGAATTGTTATTCACAAAGTGATAATAGCGGTATGCATCGTTTACAATTACATTAGCAATGCAGGTGAATTTTTCTTTAATTAAGATATTTTATATAAGGCTTTTCTTAAATTTTTATAGAATGTTACTAACTTTATTGAAACAATGGTGAGGGTAAAGAGAAACCTTTTTCTGAGGATACTAGGTTGTCACTGTAACTGACAAGAGAAATTAAAGTATGGATTTTTGGGCAACTGAGAACGCACTAGCCGTAGATACCATTAAAAGTTGATTTCGAGAAGTAGGACTGGTTTTCCAGGAAGAGGCCGCTGCTCTCTAATCACAATGGTTGAGAAAAGTTATTAATGGCGTTCAAAACGCTGGATTATAGGTACATTACTCCAACATTCTAAACAACGGTTTCATGACAAGTTGGAAACTGTTTTAGATTGTCGCTGTCGCTGTGGCAGTCGAGTTTTAAACCATATCAAGAAATTGTTTTTCTTACCTGAAAAAAGGTACGACTTTACAAAGTAACAAGTAAGAAAGGGCTAAGTTCGGGTGCAGCCGAACAAACCGAAATAAACCCTTGGTTTCATTAAGGTACCTCACATACAGTCATTAAACATATGGAGCAAAGTCAGCCTGATGTTCGAAAATCCTGATAATAGTTATATGGAGAGTAAGTCAAGTTTCCATCCAATTGTATCTATTTTTGTCACAAAGATATACTGTTATGAGTAAAACAGGTTCTGTAATTTTTATTGTGCAGATATATACAGTCTAAAGTCACCTGGAAGTTCGAAAATCTTTATATTAGATATGTGGCTGCTCAGAGAAGTATTGATATATTCGGTACCTAGGAGCTTGAGCAGTTTTGTTTGGATTTTGATAATTTTTGGTCATAAGGTGACATTTATATTAATTACTTCTTGATTTGTAAAGAAAGGAAGGAAAGGAAAGAGTCAAATGGAATTTAAATTTGTATTATATGGGAAGTAGAGGTGGTTGTGGTCAGATTTCGTCATTTTCACTCTGTAATATAGGAATATGAAATAAGTGTCACGTACTGAGTTTAGTCGAAATCGGCCGGTTGAATCCCGAGATATGTGATTTCGCCAAAAATTGAGCGGTGCCACGCCCATCGTCTAATTTTCACACCGGCTCGCATAAAACCTTTTCAAACCATCCCGGAGGTAAAATTTAATGTCTCTGACGTAATTAGTTATTGATTTATTGGGCTTTTAGTAGTTTTGAACAGTTCCGTTATATGGGGAGTGAACGAGGTTATCATCCGATTTCATTTTCAATTTTCACACTGTATGTAAGAGTTCTGATAATAATTTTGTTCAACAAACTTAATTGTTGTAGCTTTAGTAGTTTGGGAGATATGTACATACATCAAACTTATTATAGGGCGGGCCACGCCCACTTTTCAAGATTTTTTCCCACAGTTGTCCCTTGCTACTGGGATTCCCTGTACCGCAGCTTTACAGCTTTATATCTTAATTTAGTGCTTAGTTATGGCACTTTATAGGTTTTCCGTTAATGGTGATTTGTGGGCATGGCAGTGGCCCGATTACGTCCATGTACGAACTCGTAATTGTACTAAGAAACCCACATAAAAAATTTCATCAAGATATCTCAATTTTTACTCAAGTTACAGCTTGCAACAAAAATTAGTGGATCCACGATCCAAAAGTTAAAAGTTATACATTATTTCCAGTGAGCAACAAAAATCATAAAAAATCAACAATTAAACATTTGATAGTAATATAACCGGAAATATATAATATACTTATGTATTATATAAGTTTCTTTCTTTTCCATCAAGCGGTAATCAACAATAATCGTGGTTAATTAATTGCACGATCCATTTAAACTTTACATTTATGGGTTTCACATAGAGTTATACTAAGTTATAACGATCAGAAAACATAGCGCTCAGAGTTGTATTTGCGTAAACTTATTTTAGCATGTAATCCAACAACAAATTAGTATAAAAATTTATGATTTTACGATGCTTTGTTGCACGTTGTGAGTACCCCAATTATTAAAAACTCTAGTTTGTACAGACAATTTTTTCAAATATTTTTTGTTTTAAAAATACCCATATCTTTTGTTAATTAATAAAGTACTCAGCTCTGGTTGCGCAGAGCTCATTTATTTTTAAAATTTCCTAATCCTAATTCCTATATGTACATAAATACATACATATATACATATACATATACATATATTTTCAAAAATATCTTGTCTCCAACTGTAGCCGTTAAGAACTGTTCAAAAATCTGAGCACCTTTCTTATATGTAAGTAAGGCAAAGTTTCAAATTAAAGAGACAAAGAAAGTTGACATACCATTACTTGATCTTATGTCGTTGTTATTTAGTTGCACGCAACTGTTTTTAATATAGTTAGCTACAATAGAGATCCTACTGATTGTCATAAATAAAACAAAATCCAACTACCTCGTACTGGTATTGATTATAGTACAACACTGATCTACTTGTAGTATATATGTACATATGAACATACATACATACTAGTATATTTCTAATATTCCTGAGTGATTGCATATACCGAAATGATAAAATGACTTGTGAGTATGTAAACATTAAGTACGGGCGGTGAGGTTTCTTCTACTATCCACCCACACAGCGTCCTTACTATATAAAAAATGCTTAAAATTGAATATATCGGGTAGGAGGAATCATAATATTAGGGATATGGGATTCAGACAGGTTCGAACCAGAGCATTGAATTATAGCTCGATTTCATTTCTAGATACACGGTGTCACACTTTGAACCTCTTGCCAAATTTGATACCGTTATCTTTTTTGGAAACAATGCAAACAATCTGATAAAACCCAAAATTTTATTATAAGGGAACAATCAAATTTATTTTAAATAAAAAATAAAAAATGCTTTTTAAAATAGTAGAACACGAAATACGCAAACATAAAATACATATGTACATACATATGTTAATTTTTTTATTTTTTTATCCGGGACACCAAAAGAGAATTTGCCTTTAATGAATGTCAAAATAGTCTGTATGTAAAGTTTACATTGTAAACCCAATCTTACAAAACCAAACAGACGGGCGAAGATGTAAAAGTTATCTAAATGTATGTATGTACATATGTACACACACACATTCATATTTATACATTTATAATATGTAAGAGCACCTAAGGAATAAACAATGAGCATGAGAACAATCCAATATATCATATAGAGAAAAAGTTATTGATAACATTTTAACAAATTGAGATTAGGTAGCAAACGTACCGACAGGCCGCGCGTACTTCTATCAAAAAGCTAAAACCAATAAGTATCTATGTATTTCACTTTCATCCTTTCTTCAGTTGAGGCTAGATTTACACAAACACGAGTACATTATACAGGTATTCGTCTTCATTGAAATTCGATGGCGCCCAAAAGCGATATCAATAAGCAAACTACTGAACCGCCACTGTCTGTTGTTTGTACATTTTTGCTATTTCCTTTCACATTCTATTTGTTTGTTTGGCTGACGATGCAAATGCATTTGTGTTCGTGAGTCGTTAAAATACGTACAACTGCGACGAAGTGGTGAGGTGACTCAGGCAAAGCCAGTGTACGCGTAGTCAAAACAAAAAGTAGCAATCACCTACTTACATATACACAACTTTATATACATATACGTATGTATGTATATGTATATGGGGATGTGTGCAAATTCACACACATACATATGTACATAAACGCACATTTATATCTACATTCAGCAACATGTATAAATGTACACTTATTTTTGTGAAAACAACCGCAAACGAACGGCAGCGTACGTCGGTGACGAAAGCAATGGAAGCGCATTTTTTGCGTTAATGCTGACGTCCAATACGACTTCGGTGTCAGCGCCAGCGTTTGTTTATACAATATTGAGCGACTCTTGGTTGGTGTCGTTGGGTTTATTGTTATTGTTCCTGAGTAAACAACATGCAACAATAACAATTTCACAATACTAGCTCATTACTACGTACGAAATGCATACCAATATATTCATAGATACTATAATACATGAATACATACCTGCAGATATGTATACATATGTACGTACGTCTTTGTACATTATGTTGACGTGGTTTTATTTGTTTTTAATATGTACATATGTACATATAACAATGGCTCTGGTAAAGACTTCACCTTACAACACTCACCGTTCTCCCAAAATAATTCATATGCTACGTTATTGTTATTGATGGTTTATTATTGTTTTTTCCAGTTTCTTTAATTATTACAGCGGAACAAAAACATCCACATCTACTCATCCGTATTCGCCCTATGCTCTTCGCTCTTCTTTTTCAAAGTAATCAGTCAACGGCCACCGCGTTCGTTAGTTCGCCTCGCAGTTGCCCGCGTCGGTCGCTGCTCTCTCAAACAAATAAAATATTCTTACGGTGTTGTTTTGTTATGTTTATGTTTTATTGTTGCTTCTTTTAACATTCCCCAACACACATACACAAGCATTCAAACAAACATACGTTTATTTTCATTCATTTGCTGTAAACAACACTTCGTCATCCCTTGGTCTCACTCGGTCTTCATCGAAACAATACTCTGCTCTGATAAACAGCGACGTCAGCAGTTAACTCCAGATACAAAATCATTCTTCGGCATGCATACTGTCTCTGCCGCTTTGCGGCTTCGTTGTTGTTTACTCACTATATATAAGTATGTAAGTACATTAAATTGCTCCGCGCGCTTTGCACAGCGCAGCGCTGCGTCAAAGTCAAACGAACTGAGCGCAGAACAACTCAGTAGTTGAGAAATTTCATTTCATTGCGGAGCATTTTAGTCGTTTATCGATTTCGCAAGGTTTAGAAGTGTTTTACGACAGTATTTGTTGGAAAACAGAAGGAAAAAACATTTCGAAAAAATACCAAAAACAAAAGTGAAACAATAAGAAATTTATTGAGTTGGTTGTGTGGTAAAAGTTCAAATTGATCAGTGTACATGTGCGTAAAAACGTTGGTGTTGCCAGTTTTGGCTAAATTCAACACAAAGTGAGTTGCGGGTGTGTAAAACAACTTATGAAATAATGAAATTGTGATGCGCGCGAAAGTGATAATACAATATTCTGCTACGTAATATTTCTTGTATTTAGATTTAACAAAGATCACAAATTTTAACCACATTCACGTGACATTAATAAATATTGTAAAAAAATGCGACTACATGCAAATAATAGATTTTATATTTTATTTAAACAAATTTAATTTTTTATTCATGATTTACTTTATGATCAATATTTGGCACATATGTATGTACTTTAACCTAGTAACTATGTAGGACAGGAAAAGGACTGTAGGTTATACCTAATTTAAATACAAAGAAAATTTTGCATGTGCACAATTATTTTTTTATATTTGTAGTTATAGAATTACTGGATGTTTTCAAAAGATAATACGATAGATAGTATATCTTGTAATAAACATATGAATACAGGAAAAAAACATAAACATTGGTTTAGTTTTATACAAGATTCTACATAACAAAATTGCAAATATGTATATGAAAAACGATCGGATGCATTGAATGAGGCGATAGTTTATGGAAGGCTTAAAACGATCTTGTCTATCTGCTGTTTATAGTGTTGACAGTTTGTCCGTGAACTATCTACTGTTTTCAACTTCATTGAAAAGAAGTACACTTTACACGAAGAAGACGCCCCTTTCAAAAAAAAATAGTTTTCACTTATTACCTTGGTTTAATGACTACATTCGGGAATAGAAGTGTGTAATATAAGTATTTACTACTTATATCCAAACATACATATGTATACATATACATATGTGTGTGTATCTACAAATAACTGCATTTTACTTTATTCATGTTCAAATGTATGTCACTAGCATTTCCGGTATGAATTGGTTCATTCCATTCAAACACATCTCAACATTTTTTTAAGTGTACGCAGGTCATTTACGCGGAAAGCTGCCAAGACTGAACAACCAACGAAAACGTCAACATATATGCGCAGCTAACTAAAAACCTATCAAAACAACTGCAAACACAACAAAATTGCGAATAACATGCTTAGTTACATATACTAACAATGAACGAAAATAAAAACGATATTTATTCACATCCATATGCATGTGTGCGTATATATGTATATGTGAAATGTATTTATGTATACAAATACAATAAAGAAAAACAATATTTAATATGAATAAAATAACAAACCAAACAAATATGTAATTGGAATGGAATGTTTATGTGGAAACAAAGAACTAAATTCAAACTTACAGATACTACTATCTGTTGTAAATTCTTACACACACATATGCACGTAAAAATTCGTATGTGTGGTTTTCGTAGAATGGCAAATGTGTCACCTTTTTGACAAAGTTATTTTCTTCGGAAGTTCTGCGATTGTATAGCCTATTTGAGCAGACACAATTGTTCAGGTGGAAATGTTTTACTCTGCGCTTGTTGCAAGTAGTACACCTGTTCTACTTACTCTCCAGAATATCTCCTAAGCTGTAAAACATCTTTCGTAAAAATAAAAGTCTTTAATATTTTATTAAACATTTTCGAAAGTACATATATCATTTTGCATTCCTAAGTACATATTCATGCATATGTTATATATACTAAGATATGGGATCCTGGGAAGACCAATACAGGTATTCCATACGTATATGTACACAGATGCAAAAATACAATAAGCCAATTTCAACTTATAAAACGGATACTCTTAAGGAATCGCAAATAATTTTTTATAAAAAGAATTTCATATATAAAAATATACATATGTAACAATATTTTTCTCTATAAAGTACAATTTTCCCCAGCAAGGTACATATTCTTACATATGTACATATGTATATTAAGTTTGCCACGATATTTGCAACATCAAAAAAAAAAACGTCACAGACCTTATAAAAGTATATATGGTATGTACATAAATATGTATGTAATTGATCATAATGACGAGGTAAGTCGATTTAGCCGTGTCCGTCTGTATATGTACATATGTATGTATATACGATCTAGTCCCTCAGTTTTTGAGATATTGATTTGAAATGCATTGAAATTGCAACCATAGCATAGCATATATCAGCCATAAAAACTGAACGATCCGAATAAAGTGCTTGTATGGAAAGCTTCATCATATTTGGTATGGGTTATTGTTCAAGGCAACGGTGCAATCTCTGAAGAAATTCTTGAGGTAGAGTCAGTATAACATAAGTATAGCTGCCAACAAACAGATCTGTCAAAGTTCTTGTAAGGAGTCTCCTTACATATATTTAGAGAAAATTTGTATTGAGACAATGAATCTTTAAATTCTAATAGAACGTTTGGTATCAATCTTTTTCCACTGCAACATCAAGTATCACGTATTTTCTCCAAAAACAATAGTGGCTGTTATGATAATCTCATTATCAGGAAAGATATGGCTGATCACTTAGACTTCTCACTTATTATGGAATTATCAGCAATAGCAAAGATTTTTAATTCAATCAGATGTTAAATGAAAACAAGATTATATGTAGCTGCATAATTAAAAATGAAATAATGTAGATTGTGGAGCAATACAATTTCCATATTAAACCATAGTGTATCTTATTTCGAAGAATTTCTTCTCTCTGTCCAGTAAACGATTCCTTCAAAAAAATTCAATTAAACTACGACACTCAAATTAGGTAGAGAGGGTTAAAGTACTCGTATAGAGGGCTGATATGGTTTAAAATTTAATAAAAATTGGTCTTGTACGAGCTCTAAAATATGTAAAATGTACTGATTGGAGTGCTTTGGGTGGCTTCCAACGAGTAGCAAGTATTTAGAGGGCTATCTATTGCAATTAGAACTGTTCGCAGATGTGTAGTCTTCCTTAAAAGGTTACATCATTTGTGCTGGTACATGTACGACAAAATTCAGCTAATCAGTACTTTACTGTTGCATATTCTTGGGCACATTTGTCTTTTCAATTTTTACCAAATCATAAAATTAAAATTTTTTAAATCAACAAATATAATTGAAGTAACGACACTTTTAAGATTAAGGTTAAATACTCTATAAAGAAGGATAGGATAGGAAGCCCATAAAAGGTCGGGATATCCAATAGACAATCGATCTGCCAAGATCTTAACAACAATTAGCTGCACATTTTTGGAAAAACGTACATACATTGTTTCCTAATTATTAAATGGATCATTTGTTAATATTTATTCTTCTCAATTAAAACTAATTTTGTACCGAGGAACATTAAATGCTCAAGATGTCTTCAATCAGGCGTTTTTAATTTCGCAAGTTATGCTGGGAAAACAAAATGCTTCTCATCTCTCTCATTATCTGTTTATCTATCCTTTTACTTGGGTATTTTGTGCTGGTATACTGAAAAGCAGTTAGCTGCAACAGATATCCTGGAATTTTACTGTTGTTTATTCTTTAATGTAAAAATTTGTACATATATACATATATGCATACGTTTTGCATTAATTTAACAAAATTAAATTAATTAAAGACCAATCTCAGATTCAAAATTTTAATCTAATAATAGACATTGATTAATTTTATAATAGAAACGAATTACCATAAATCGCTTATGCAGCAACTGCAAACGCCCATTTCATTAGCGCCAATCGATTTTAATCTCACAGCGCAACCGCACACGCTAATAAACCGAGGAATCATGGAATGGACCAACGATGAAGCTCTTGAACTAATCGAGCAATATCGCATCCATACTGAATTGTGGAATCGTGCTGATCCCAAGTACAAAGATAAATTATGTCGCTTCCGAGCGTGGTCAGAAATAGCGGAACGTTTTGGGTGCAGCAAAGCTGAGGTGGAACGGAAGATGAATGTGTTACTTACACAATATAGACGGGAGAAACACAAAATGCTTATTAAATTATACCAGGGAATTCAGCCGAATCCGTCAAAATGGTACGCGTTCAAAAGGTTCGATTTTATGGAGGCTGGTGGCGGCAGCAGTTCATCGAGCAGATCGGGCACAAATGGTCACACATCAACGTCAACGGCTGCAAGTTTAAATGGCCTTAACTCTTACGAAACCATAACAGCAGCGGCGCAGCAGACAACAAGTGCAGCCGTTGCGGTGGCAGCGACGACTGCAAACGCCGCGCCGAGCACTTCTCAACATCGGCGCATGAAGAAAGAGATGAAGTATTTTGGTGCGGTGAGTATCCTATCATCCAATGACACATCGCATTACATTCGAGAAAACATTGTATATATGTACATACATATGTCTTTGAAGGAAGTACTGGTTGAATATGCCATAGAATAGTTGTGAGCAGTGTTGACATATCGGAAAAAACCTTTGTATTAAAATAATAATACATATGTATATAAATTAATTAATTTAAAATTAGAACTACTTACACCAAATTTTTATCCTACATATTAATACATATCGTAAGTATTGTATTTAATGCGAAGTATTGTTGGACGGCTAAGACACTGGTTGACGCAATTTCGCCGACACAATTTTTGTCCAATCCAGTCGTAATAATTTTGAAATATTAAGCGCAGTGATCTCCACTTGAACATTCAAAATATATTCAAAAGAACAATATTCATCCAAACAAAGGAATGTAGCCAGCATAGTAGCTTGAATTTTATTTACTGAACTACTTACGTGGCAAAAAGTTTTCGATGGCTCGAGTAATATGGGCAATTATTTGTGAAAACATCCATCACTTGTAAAAATCAACGTAACATATCTATTCGTCAGTGCCAGTGATGAAATATGGGGAAAAATACATTCGTACATATGTATGTAAGTACCTATTTCAAAGGTTATTAGAAAAGCTGGAGCCCTTACCATCTCAAAGTAGTGAATTTATGTGAAACATATTGAAAGTTGATAAGCTTTGAGTTAGCAAAATACATATATATGAATTTTAATGAACGAGTTTGAACAAATCACAATATAAAAAACATAATATATGTATATCGTATTAGTAAATTATGGTTAATTACTGTATACATAGCTCTCTAAAATTGTATGAGATGAATCTTAAGGTTAATACCTTAGCCCGAGGCCTTTAATTACTGAAAAAGAGGATTAAAAAAATTAGTTCGATACTAGTTAACTGGTAACATTCCAAGTACATAAGTAGTTAGTTCGTCAGTCGTAACTTTAGCTAAACTACTTTGATCACCTCGCACAACTTACACTCAATTGAAGTTACATTATTCTGTTAAGCATATTTAAAAAAATACCACTACTGTCGGTGGAAGTCATATCTGATCATTGTTTACGTGGTATAGACATTATAACCAATTTTTGTGCATATAAATACATATACATACATATTTAACAGCAAACATTTTTTTTGCAACTTTATCCAAGCCCATGGTCTTGGAAAACTAAGGGGGTATTTTCAATTGCATCTACAGATGTCCTAGCTCATATAAATAACTGTGAATTCAACACTGGGTAAAATTTGCGAGGACTACTGTGTATATTTCGTACACTTGTATACAGACAGATGTACATATATGTATATGTACATAAGTATTTACTTATGCTTGTGGTATGTTCATGCGTGTTTACGTTTTAACTCAATGTTTTTCTTCCACTTTTGTTATTACTTCTCAACAACGCGTTCATACAAAATAAAAAACAAATTCTCTCTACATGCATATATGTATGTATGTATATAGGTAAATACATAAGTCCACTTGCTGGTTCACCACCCCTCATGAAAAAATATACAACAGTACCTACCAACTGAACAAAATAATAATAATAATAACAGAGGTAAATATCAGCTTTTACAAATTTACATTCGTATGTGCTATGCCGAACAAATTACGAATATTTTTATGTGAATGCTCACACATGCTAACGTTTGTTTATACCCAGAAGAAAAATTAACAAAGTAAATTTATCAAGTACATTGCGATATCCTAGAATGACTACTGGTGTTTAGAATTAAAGTAACACCGGTTACCTACATATAAGTTTTTTATGTATTTATCGTACATGCATATTTAGATTTTTGTATAATATACAGAATTTAATAAGCTGAAAGGAATTTTGTAAAAAAAATATTTAGTAGGATTTAAATGTGTTGTTGCAACACTAATTGTTATGGAGAGTGCAGTTGTCGAATGAGCGGCGTTAGCTTAGCAGTCGCGTTGCTGCGAGCACGATTCTGATTGTGTTATTTGTTCTTTGAATGGGACGATAATCAGTTTGTTTACATTTTAGTTGTGCCATGTGTGCACACTGCCGCAGCGCCGTCAAATTGTTTCTCTGTCTGCGCTTTGGTTCTGGAGATCACACGTTCCTAGTGCTCACTTTGCGCGCCAAACCGCTCCCTAACACAACCACTTACCGCAAAATTCGCTATACATATTAAGTACAACGTAAAATCCCTTTACAAATGGTGAGTACTCCAAGTATACATTTAAAATGAACAGAAAGTATTCCTGAATTAACCACGCTCATTTCTATGTCCTAGGGCAAGACAAAAAACTTTAACTCTGCGTAACTTTTGCGTACTTCTTTAGCTACACTCTAATTATCACTGCATTACTTGCGGAAAATAACTTTCGAAACAACTTTTTGTTTGTAAAAAACTCTTAATTTTTAGGCGTAAATGTTGTATAGCATATAATGTGACTTATGAAATAAATATGTATATAGGGTCTTCACAAGTCTCATAAAGTTATAAGTTATAACGATTCGAATACATAGCATTGAGAATTGTAAATGTGAAAACTCATTTTTGTATGAAATCCAACAACAATTTTTTTAAACAAGTGTAAAAAATTATAATTTTACGATTTTACGATGCTTTACGACGGGTTGTGAGTACCCCAATAGAGTTTGCGACAACTTTGACACGTTCCTTTTTTGGGTCGAATTAGAAAAGACGTCTTCAACAAAACTATTTTTATAGATTTAATTTTTTATGTTACCTATTCTCAATCTTGTCACTATCATTTGCGCACTCAGATGTAGTAAGTTAATTACGCAGGGTCGGCCGTGCATTCAAAAAGCACTTTAAGTACTTTAATCCAACATGACCAAAAAAATTTAAAGGGATAAACCAGAAGAAAGTAAAGTCTACCACTTGACGCCATATCTCCATGCTTAAATACATACATATGTATATCAACACACGTATTTTGTTTACAAGTGTGTATGTACATATGTACATACATATACAAGTGTATGGAACTCGGTCATTATTTTTATTCGCGTTAACAACACACAAGTGAAGAGTTTATATCAACAGCAAAAAAGTAAAACAATGAAAGCCAAATTTTAATACAAATAAAAAAACGAACGCAAATTGATAATTTTACACACTCCAAGCCAAGAGACGACGGTTAATTTTTCAATGTTAAAATAGGAGTACTACCACTACTTTGAAATAATCGAATTATTTCTTTGGAAACATTTTGCAACTACTTCAATAGGATTATTTTATAATTTTGTATTTAGTGTTCAATGCAGACTCCAGGGAGAATGTCAATTAGCACTACCTACATAAGTCTTTACAATATTATGGCTGGTTTCATGAAAAAAACATGGACGCACAAGAAGAAAGTACCAAATAAAATTTTCAGTTAATTATAAATAAATAATACATTAATGTTAGCTGCCATAAATATATGTACACGAAACTAATAGAAGTTGTGAAGATTTTGTGAAAAATACATTCTGTGCGTGCATCTTAAAGAATTTGACACAAAGATATTTACAGGACATACAATATCCAATTTATAACCGTTTTCTCAAACTCTGGTTAGCAACCATCTGTCAGTTAAGTACTGGTGAACTGTGTATTGTAAAAATTAAAATAAATGCATTGTACGTACATATGTATATCGTCACCTGAAATGCAAAATAACGTATCATCACAAAATTTGAAATTGAGTGTCTTATTGATTACGATCAGTGGCGTAGCTACAACTTCGGGCGCCCGGGGCCGAGGATGTTCTGCCGCCCCCCTTTATCTACCTACCTACAAGTTTCATGAGGTGGTTCGAACAAAAGTGAACTTTTACAAAATAACTTCGATATTAAGTATATAAAATTTAGGAACTAGAAGCCACGCAAGTTCTGAAGTTCCAAAATTCTCACAATACGGTTTTTGAGGAAATTGATAGTAAATTTACAAGACATCTTATTAAAATGCTATAGAAAAAACCCCTTTTCGCCCTATATCTTGTACAATTTTGACACAATTTGCAGGAATTTTTGCCCGAATTGGAGTTTTTAAATTCCATTTTTGAAAATTTGGAGAAATAAAAGTATTTGTTACATGCAAAGCATAGGGTAACTGTGAGAGTGACACGTCGCTAGACAAAGCTAGAAAAGTGCATCTTTAAGTTCTATCACTATGTTTAAGAAAGATATAAGACAAATTCAAAGACTGAAGAGTATTCGAGTAAAAATTAATATTTTTCATTGTTATTCAGATTATTACGTTGTGAGTGACCAACTCTTTATGTTTTATAATAAATTTTGTAAAAAAAAATTTGTTGAAGTATTTTTCTGAATATTACAAAATAGCGAAGATCGTTTTGCCGCCCCCAAGACCCCACTGATCACGATTCACTACTTCAAATTACATACATAATATTACATATGTCCAACATTTTCAGGTTCTGCGATCAGATATAAACCAATTTTAACCAATATTATAATTTTTATTCACTCTTCCATTTTATTTCGTGTTTCATTCATGCCACTGTAAATTTCCGAAAATGTTGTTACGTTATTTTGCATTTCAGGTGACGATTTGTATCTTTGTGTTAAGCTCACTCAGACTCAGACTTGATACCCAAGATTCATGAAAATATCTAAATTTTTACTCAAGTTTTCGCTTGCATGGACAGACAGGCAAGCAATCACTCAGAATTCAACTCGTCACACCATTCTGATCATTTATATTTGCATATGCAACCCTATATCTAAGTCGATTATATTTAGGTTTAGGTTCTACAAACAACCATTAGATGAACAAAACTATTATACTCTGTAGAAACATGGTCTTCGTCTTTAACCAACGCCAATTCGAGATTCCTTCTCCACCTGATCTCTCCAACGAAGTGGAGGTCTTCCGCTTCCTCTGCTTCCCCGGCGGGTACTGTATCGAATACTTTCATAGCAATTTTCATTCATACGGACGGCATGACCTAGCCAGCGTAGCCGCTGTCTCTTAATTCGCTGAACTATGTCAAAGTCATCGTATAACTTGTACGATATTCCATCGAATGCGATATTCGCTGTTGCCAAAGCTCATAGAACCATAAATCTTCCTAAAAACTCGTAACATCGACTCATCAGATATTGTCATCGTCCATGCCTCTATGCCATATAGCAGGACAGGAACAATAGAGTTTGGTCTTCGTTCGTCGAGAGAGGACTTTACTTCTCAATTGCCTACTGAGTTCGAAGTGACACCTGTTGGCAAGAGTTATTCTGCATTGGTTAATACTACTATTATCGACGACTTTAAAGTTATGATAGTCAACAGTGCCGTGAGATATTTCGTCTGGCTCTCTTTCCCTACCAGCCTATGGTACATACACATATGATATTAACTCACCGAAGAGGCTAAATATTGGGTATATGAGAAGTCATCCACCACGGGATCGGAAATCAGTATATTAGGGATATGTAGTTTGAACCAAGATTTAGATCGATTTCATTCGTATTCTGTGCTAAAACACAGTATTTAACGAAAATTTTTCACATAAATAAGTTAAAATATCACACATTTTGATAACTTTAAACGCTTTAAAATCAGATGGAATCTCAAATAGGATGGAATCACTATATCACCGATTGCATTAACCTTTGCCATTACTATAGTATACACAAGAAGTTGCTTGTATATAATTTTGTGAAAATAATATACACACAAAAGTTTGCTCAAATAACGAAAATTATTATAGGTAGAATGGGATCTTTAAACTATGGCAGACCAGTGTTAAATTTTCACTTAACTTTCCTAAGATGCCTTACATATTGACCATTCGATGCGGTATAGCGCCAACCGGAAGTTCAAAATTCTTATATTAGTAAAGCCATGGGTAATATTGACACGATTTTATCCATTTTTGGTAGTACGAAACATCATTACCACAAAAATTGCTCTCAGAGTATATTCTATGCGTGTTTCAATAATATACATATTTCACAGATTTTACGATATTTTCCGCAAAAAATTAGCCATACGCATTAGAATCCACATATTTCATAATTTAGTTGAAATTGGCCGGGAAAGTCCAGGGATATTGAATTTCACCAAAAGATTCAATTTTGTGACGAGACCTTCCGTGACTTATAAGATGTAAAATTGTATGCTTCTGGCGTATTTATTTAATAAGTTATCGCACATTTAGTATTTTCAACATAACCGTTACAATTTTCAACAAAACCGTTACATAACAATACGAGGAGTGGTCTTGACGCAAACCACACATACTATGTAACGCTCAAATAAATTTCTTAGTAAATGTTTGGCCCATGGGAAGGAAATACTAGTGCGCCAGAATGCAATAAATGTGCTCAAAATTTTTAAACTTCAATTTTATGTGTACAGATATCACTCTAGCCAGAAACTTTTTAATATTATTGACATTTTTTCTACAATTTAGAAATACAATTTAGGGATACGTATTGATTAAAGGTTTTCTCGATATTTTCGACTTAAAACAAGTATCCAGAAAAAATATGCGAATAATTGTAATATCTGTATTTCGATAAATGTAGTATACATGCATATGATGATATGATTTGGGATTTTGGTTTCTTGTTTCTAATTGACCCTAGCTGGGGAAACGGAGAAAAAACTGGAGCGCTTAATAATCGTTGAATACTTAATGTCGCTTAAACATAGCTTTCTAAATTGTTCATTAATTGTATAATATATATATTATATTTAAATTTACCAAGCATACTTTTGTATTGACTATGCACATGAGTATATGAATAAATTGAGATTATTGCTTTCAAAAGCGCGATTATCTTAAAAACGTACTTTTACTCTAAAAATCACTCCATCAATTTAATATTTTAGAGATTTTAAAGGTTTCTATCTTTTGTTGTAGATGGGCATAAGCCTACCGATGCTGATAGCCAGTAACACGGCATTGGATACATGGAACACTGTTGGCCAATATTCACCGCCAATCGATAACGATCGAAACCCGTTGCGAGTTCCTTTACCTATGCCCTTCCCAAACTCGCAAAGTGAAATGAATGTGGCAAGCAGTGCAACTCGTAGCCTTTTCGGTGGAAGTAGTAACAGTGATATAACCGCCAGTCCTCAAAAGCCAATGGAATCCTCAGATATTGAAGACAAAGACGAGATCTTAACAAAGCGTGAACGCTCAACACCGTCCAGTTTACACAACGTAAGTGGAAGCAGCGACGTCGGAGCTCATGTCAGTTGCGTTGGTAATACCACTATAACTGAAAGATGCAACAGTGATAATACCTGTGGTATTAGCGGGCGTACCGGTGTAGAGGGAGCCATCGCTGAACCCATCGATGGAGGTTCTAGTCCTATATCTAATATTATTGAATCACACGAAAAGCGGCGCCGTACTACGCGTGACCATGAGGAGTTAGACATAAAGCGAGAACTTGTAGATTACTTTCACCCCCCTCATCCTCCAGCTCCGCCCGATTCCCATCGTTCATATAGCTCTATTGATGAGAACCGAATCGGAGGGGCTGACCCAGATGATTTTGCACAAGATTTGCGCGTAAGTGCGGCAGCTGCCGCTGCGGCTAAAGGTATAAACTTCAGCCAATTTGTACTACCACGGAATTTACGCCACTCATCCGAGTCGATAGATGAGAAATTTGCTCCACTAAATATGCGTAAACTGAGCTCAGTATCGGCAACAGCCTCAACCGCAGGGCAAATGCTTATGAATTCCTTACTATCTAACGAAAGTTTATCAGAAGAGACTGCCACAAGCACTAGTGGACGCATCAAAAGCGCATCCCAGGATGCTGCATCCACATCTGCGGCAGCTGCTGCAGCTGCTATTTATGCTGAAAGTCTGAATAAAGATGATTGCGATTTCATTGGGTCGAATGTTACACTAAAACTCCGATCGATGGACCGCACCCAAAGAATCATAGCCGAAAAGTTAATAAGTGAAGTTCTTTTTTATGGACAATTCAACGAGCTTGAACGAAATGCTCACATCCAACCTAAGTGACAGCAGCTAACAATGTTACGTAAGGGTTTCTAAATATAACGAAAACACAGAACAGATTATGTTTCCTAACAAATTTATACCAAAAAAAAAAGATTTTCACAAAAGGAACGTATTGAAAAGAGAAGTAGTTCTTCTGTTTGGCTCTCCTCCTGGTAATCGAATAATCTATCATAATTCCCTGTTTGTTTAAATGCATGTATTGTTTTTATAAAATCATGGTATTTAAGAATTAACCCTTATAAAATTATACAAAAATCCTTGCAGTACAAATTCAAATATAGATACATAAATTAATTTACTTGAACAGATTTATTTATAATTTCTTACGATGGATATGAACTGTGTCCTTAAAACTTTTTAATTATGTAAATTCTCTCGGTATTCAATTCACAAGTTGGGGAACAGATTTTCATTAAGTATTTTGACGTTACGTCGATTAATTATAATGCATCGATGTTTTTTATTTTACTAGTTCATCCCACGCAAATTAACATTGAAAACAATAAGTGCTTTAAATTAATGCTCAGCAAGTAAAAGAAGTTTTTAAAAATGTTGCCCGATTGGTTAGGTACACGTAAAAACAAAATTATTCGCCAAATGCACTCCTTTATTTAAAAATTTATAATTAGTTACTCATAAATTTCCTTTTCGAGACCTCTCAGCATCTCTCAACTCAGATTTGAATGCTTATATGTATGTACTATATTATTTTATAGAAGGATATTAGATCTGTTGCAAGTGTAATCAGTTATCTAGTCACGAATATGTCAGTGTGAGTGTTAGAAATTCCATTTTTTAACGGTTTCATATATTTAATGATATTGAAAAAATATGCTAAGCCAGCAAAAAGGAACAAAATCAATTGAAATGAATTCAAAGAATTATGTACCTCGCTTATTTTTCAGTCATCTTTTTAATACAAAATCGAACCTATATACCTTTAACTAAAACAAATATACATTGTATGAGGAGTTAACACATACATACATACAAATAATAAAGTAAACCTTCATGGATAAGTACATAAAATGTAATAGCATTTTTACTATAAGTAAATTTCAAGTAATTCTTGTACGTTTTAATTTATTTTTTTCCAATGCATATGCTATTATTATTGATATATTTGTATTTTATTGAGAATATACACTATTTATAAGCAATTTTTACAATGCAAAATACAATATCCTAAATATAAGCAAAGAAAAGTCCTAAACTTAAACATGCATATGTATACGTGTAAAAAACGTGGTACATACATACATATGTATATGTATACATATACATTGGTGTTAAATTTAAACTTATGTATGTATGTAGAGTGACTGATAAATATCTGTGCCGGACCATTCTTCATATAGTTAAATTAATCCAATAGCAATGTAATTAAAATTAATAAATCAATGAGTTTTTTTTTAGGTTTTCAAAAAAAAACGAAAATTGTGTTTTAGACTTAACTAAAGAAAATTATGAATCGTGAATATATTGGTTCATCCTTATAAAGAAATTCGCTGTCTTATGTAGCATAAAGATGATTGTAGGAAGATCTTTATCGACCAACAAGGACGAAAATATAGCAGTTCTAGGATGATTGTACGTTGTATTTTAAATCATTGTTGTACTAATGTCCAAGTGTTATGTATTCCCAGAACTGAATGGAATGTGTATATGTCATAAAATTTAATGAAATTTTTATATATAACTATTTTTTATAAAAGTACATGAACTCAAATTGGTAGACAAGATGATGAATGCTTTGAATATATCTATAAATAGGTGTGGAAAACTAAAACGAATTATACTGTACCTTATTTGAAAGAACTTTAGTCGTAAGATTTTTTTTTTTATATTTTATTATATATACATATGTATGTAAACGTTCATTCATATATATATAGGTATATATACATATATATACCTACTAGTTAGAAACAATTTTAGAAATGTGACAAATAATGACATGATTTGCAAAACTGAATATAAGAATTAAATAAAAATGGATAAAGAAAAAAATAAATAAATGTATAATTTTCAGTAATTAACGTCGATATTTAAATTTATTATACGTACATAATATTTTTAATAGGACGGCAATCGCGCCTTTCTTTTGGGTAGGTAATTACATATGTTCTTCATTTGAATTTCGGATAAACATAGTTGGATAACTTCAAAGCAGCTACCTACCGAATAAAAATGTTGTTTCAAGTTTAAGTTGAATCTGGTGACGTAAAACTGCTGCTGTAAGAATAGTCTAAGAGATGAAATATGGTCGAGAGCAGAGCATTATACATAACTGCAAAAAGCCAGCGAAGAAACATCTGTTCAATGGAAACATCGGCCACAAATTATACTTATCCGTTCAGACAATGCCATGCTAAAATATATTATGTGTATTGTACGATGATAAAGCCTTGTGTACTATTTTAGTATACAGAGATCTGTAGCCATATACAACCAGTAGCCATAGCTTGCGATCATAACGTTGAATATTTAACAAATAACCAATATATTTTATGCATTACTAAGCTATTATTAGTAGCTCGGAGAGCGTACGTGCGTATAGAATGCGTAAATGATCAAATATTTAAATATTTATTTTCTACAAATTAGCAGACTATACAAATACATACACTTGCTACTATTAAAAAACCAAATCAGCAATTGTTCTCCTGTCATTACAAGTAGTTACAAGTAGTCCTTTATTAAAACGTTTAATCTGCAGTTGCTTCAAAGTATTTTACCACAAATTACTGCATTTAGCTCTAACGATTAACTATTTGGAATATTATGTAATACGAACAAAATTTAATAAATTTTTAAAATGCTAATAATTTTATTTTCCACACATTTTTTCGAATTAGCGAGAAACAATAATTTAACAATTTGGTTCTGTTTTTATATTTGAGTTTGCACAAATACGTCTGCGGTTTATTTCTTTATGCGTTATTGAGAATAAATTCTGTTTTGCATATTCTGTATGTGGTCTTCATAATTTTGTGTCACGCGGCCTTTAAAATTCAAATCCAAATGATGCTCCCGGCCCTGTTCCACTACTAAACTGGAAGAAATGTCGAAACATTTGATTGGGATCAAAATCTGAAAAAAAAAACAAATACATTTTTTGTTCAAATGTTCATAATCTTTGTGATAACTAACTCTGTACTCTAGCTTGGTTAATACAACCTAAAATTTGTTTACCAACAAATAATAGTGGTTTTTAATACAAAAATTGTAAAAATAAAATTTAACTTCGAAGAAATTTAGTTGTTATACCAAGTAAATCAGTAATGAAATCGTATAAATAATAAGATATAAATAAATAAAAATATAATAAGATATTATATAAGTAAAAAAATCTCTTTACCTTGTTCCTGTTCCTCTATATCTTGGCCACTGTCGTATCGCATCTTTTTTCGTTGGTCTGACAAGATCGCATAAGCTTCACCGATTTCTTTGAATTTTAACTCTTCCTCTTTGCGTTCTTCTGCACTACTGTTAGCATGGCGATCAGGGTGATGAATCAAAGCTTTTTTACGGTATGCTTTTTTTATTTCATCTTCGGTCGCATTGCGTGATATACCAAGAATTTTGTAGTAATCTTTACGCTTAGACTTTTTTAAGGCAAGTTTCGCATCTCGCAATAATTTTTTAATCTCGGGAGTCTTCTGCAACTGCAATGCCGCCTCATAGTCATTCACACACTCATCAAATTTCTCTAGATCATTGTAACAACGCGCACGAAGGAGCAAAGCTTTCAGATACTGAGAATTTATTTCCAAAACACGTGTACAGTCGGCGATAGCATCACGCAAAGAGCCAATTTTCGAGTTTACCAAAGCTCGATTGTACAATAGTTTTGAATTTATATCTTTATTAAACTCGTCAATTTTTAGGGCCTCTGTATATATAGTTTGGGCTTCTCGAAAACGGCCGGACTTAAAAAGAGTGTTGCCATTTTCCTTCATTTCTTTCAATGCTTTACTTTTGTTTCGCATCTCTTTAGCCTTTTTATGATCAGGATCAAGCTGAAGTGCACGTTCAAAATGCAATATACCTTTTTCGAGATTGTCGGTGTAGTAAAGACACAAGCCGCGAACATATATGGCATCCGCAGAAGTAGTATCTAACTTCATAACACTTACGGCAATGTCAACTGCCTCATCACAGCGACCAAGAAATGCAAGGCATTCAGCTTTGAGCAGGCGATATCTGTAAATTAATAAGATTAGGCAGTAATTATTATATGCAAAAAGGTGCCCAATGGTCTTTGATATAAACCAACCTAAGGCAAGCTGGAGCAATAGCCAACGCACTGTCTAAATAGTACACTACATTGCGGTATGCCTTAGAATCGTAGTTTGTTTGTATCGTTTTCTCCAGTTGACGCAACTGCTGCATTCCCTGTTGTTCTACTTTGACAGCATTGCTTTGTGAGTCCAATTCGAGCACCTTTTTAATAGCTTGCTCGCTACCGATCATATCCCCCATTATTAAACAGCATTTAGCAATGCGTGCGTATGCTTTGTCGAACTTCGGATCTAGTCGAACTGCTTGGCGAGCATCGCTTAAGGCATTTATATAGTTGGAAAGCATCATGTAACAGGCGGAGCGATTGCCATAGTAAGCAGCAAAGTCAGGACACAATTGAATGGCATCAGAGTACAGCTTTAACGCAGCATGGTAATTTTGTGCTTTATATTGGTCATTACCTAATTTTTTTTTCTCCTCAGCAATACTGCAAAATATATGAAGCAACATTATTGAACCACATCTACAATTTAGACTAATAGTTATAAGGCAAAAAGTAAAATAAAACGGAATAGCATTTTTTTAATACCAGAGTAATAAAATGAATTATAATCTTATCTAAGTGCTTTGAAGCAGTGTCAGTCTGTATATAATTGGTGGATTCGCCATTGTTAGATCTTTGCCCGACTGTCTCCAACTATTTTGGGAGATGATCTGATGTATCCAAGATGTTATGTAAGCTATTTAGACTTTTTTGTTTAATTAGCGTAATATTTTTGGTTATTTTGTTAGTTATATACACAAATTAAATATTTTTTTCACAAAAAAATTTCACTTTTTAAAATCTATTTATATATGTATATATTTGAATATATATTCATGTGAGAAGTACCTAATAATGTTCAATCACAACAAATTTTAGACACGCTGGCGCCTTACATCTTTCTAAACTGCAATAAAATAACCCGACTAGGACATTTTGCAACTTCATGCCTTAACGCTATTACACAGGTTCTTTTGTTATCCATACAAAAACAAAAAATAAATAACAAAACAAAATTACGATATGATAGCAAAATTTTTTTAATTTCGAACAAAAACATTAAAAACAAAAAAAATTGACAAAAATGAATATCATCAATTATAAAAACATCGTTAACTCCAATTTCAAAATGCTTCTATCAATTGTAAAGTAAAGAGTGCAATGTTCTTTACAAATCGAAACTATATTCAGTGACCGAGCGGGGTTGAGACAGTACAGTACCTGTCCAATAAATTACGAACGAACAAAAAAATTATCCGGAGTTCTAACTTTAATCTTTAATAAAAACATAAATATTTGGCGTATTTTAAAACAAAATTATTTTTTATATGCTATATACATTAAACTTAAATTATCATATTTTTGTATTGAATCATATTCAATATTATTAAATTATATTAAAAATATTAAATTTTTGTTTTCGTTCGTAATTTATTGGACAAGTACTGTATGTTGCGAAAAATTTAATCAGTATTTACGACGGCATTGATTAACATACGAAATTCTATTTATGTATACCCCTTCTCTTTATGTTAAGCATTAAGATCATATGTAAATATCACACAAGTTGAAGTTTATTTCCAGAGAAACTAAACTCTCTCTTTTTATTCTTTTTTCTGTGAACTTCCGCCAATGTCATCCGTTATAGATTAAATACAACTACATATACCGGAAAAGTGGATATTCCTGGTAAATATTTCAAAGTCGCACTCAACGCTTAAGCGGTTACAGTCGAGTTTATCAAAAGGGGGTCTCTCATCCCAGGCAACTAAAACGAAAACCTAAAATTTTCTTTGGCATCTAATAGCATCTACTTATTTGACATATACACGCATAGTAACGTAGGTTGCCCATTATATACCCACCATAGTGTTGCAATCTGGAAACTCACAATTTCACATAAAGCAACGGTCAGGGGAGCGTCAAAAGGCGTGTTTTGCAGAAACCTCAATCAGAGTGGCAAAAGTGCTTCGACAACTGATTCATTGATTAAAAAGCATGTAAAAGTGTACAGATCTCAATGGAGAATATTTTGAAAAACAATAAAGCGATTTTCGATGATTGAAATTTGTTTTTGTCTTCTAATCCCGAAATGTAAAATGTAACCTTCGTATGCTGGCAATAATTCACATAAATATTCGTTATATATAAGGCGTTTATTTACAGATTTACAAAAATATCTGGTCTATAACTGTAGCCGTAAAGAACTGTTCAGAAATACATACATATGTACACCTTTCTTATAAGTGAGGCAAAATTTTAAAATTGCTTGATCTTACGTCGTTGTTAATTATATACATATGTATATAATGTTAAATTATATCTTATAAGATGTAGAATTTCGAAACAATTGACGATAATTTTATCAAATATAATCAATATGGAATAGCTGTCAATCTCCGCATCGTCTATATATAAATCCCGTTTATAAACATACTACCTAGAGCTACGCACTATAAGTCTCATTATTACACTATGAGGTCGTAGTTTATTGAATTGACACTTACATTAGAAATTAATAAATATATATAACTTTCGGTAAAACCCGCCTATTGATACTATTTTAAGTAGAGCGTATACTTTTTATGACGTATTTGATCAGCTGATAACGTTCTAAGATTTTTTTTTTTTTGAATTTTTCCATGATGAGTATATAACAATTGATTTTTACTTACTATATCATTTTTGCCAAAGCCGCTTCGAAAGTGGGCCTCATGTGCTACTTTTATTTTAGAAGTGATAAGCGTTTGCACTTGTAAAATAAAATGGATCCCGTTATTGCATATATTAAAAAATTAAGAACATAAAATGTAATGCGATTTTTCTGTTATCAAAAATCTCCACAGTCTCCTTAAGTATTTATAGTTTTGTAAGAAGACCACTGCCTAGTTTTCCAACTATGTATGTATGTCCTCTTAGGTATAACTTTTTTTTTAAATAAAAGGCATTTAAAAATAGGTGAACACTGTCGAATGCACGTTCATAAAACCAAATGTTCAAAATACGCACAATTACAGATCAAACAGATGTAGCTTGTTATTTCCCCTAAGTTAAGTTTAAACAATCTTTAGTGTATAAAAACAATTGTTACAGAGAAAAAATACTTATTGCTTTAAAACAGAACATATATACTGTCAAATAACTTCTGTCAGTGATTTCTAAGACGAGTTGTTTTTAAAATTTGCATTAAGTAGCCGCAGTTATACGAGTGGGTCACACCGTTGCATAAAACGCACTGAAGTGGTAGTGGCTTTATATTATATGGTATATACATATAATAGTTGTGCAAAATCTTTCTCTTTTTATATGGTAAGCAATATACATGTATGTATAAACACATTATATTTTTGCATAAACATTTAGCGATCATATGTATGTATATGTACTTACATATGTGTAAAGTAGTGCATTGATATGAAAATGAAAATATCAAAAGCTTTGTTATTAAGCTTTTTATACTCTTTAAATATGTTGCACAGAGTATATATATACATATATAGCTTTGCTCACACTTAACGATTGTAAGAACATGAACTAAAAGAAACAGATATAACCTTATATAGTATATGTGAAAATGTATATATAAAAAATCTTAGAACGAAAGAACGAATTGATTCAGCTGTCTTTATAAAAATGATACACAGTTAAAAACCTGAAAAGGTAAAATAACTTAGTTACTGATTTACAACATAGCATGTTTTTGCAACATACCATAACACCAGAAACGTCTACCTTACGGCCTTTGATACCCCCCTTAATTCGGATATTGTAAAATTGATCGTGTACATATCGGTCAACCCGTTAAGTTTTATAATTGGAAAAAGTTTGACTGTTACAAATAATATTATCAATGTATTGTAAAAATTGTTTCAGTAATGACTTCCTCTAGCCCCTAATAACACAATTTAATTTATTTAAGGCTTTTCGTTAAATATGTTTACAAATAGCGAATTGCAATTTCTTAGTACAACGCTGAAACATGTTTAAGGCGAATTAGGAACAGGGAAAATAGCTGATAAAGCCAAAGATAATAAAAATATCTTACTCCAATATGCAAAACAAATCGATGGTACCACAGGATAGAATTTGATTACTTGCTTTCTAATTATATGATAAATGCTACAGTTATGAGCTAAAAAAACGGAGAGAAATGTACCATTACCACGAGGAGACAGGAAACTTTCACCAATAGCGTGGAAAATGCGACGTTTTTAATATACATATATCAACATAAATGTGATACTTTTGAATTTGAATTTTTTGTACAAATTCGAAGAAAAGTTTCAAACCCGCAAGATACGAAGACTCATATATACATATATACATATATTAATTATATTATTATTTAAATAAAGAATTAGTCTAAGGATATTATTGAGACTGATAGGGTAGTGGTCTTAATTTTCCCTCCGAAAGAAGTATTCTGAGACATCCACATTAAATAACTGAAAAACATATTGGCACTCCAAAATTTAATCTTTCTGAAATAAAATAAAATTTTTTTCTGTTTATTTAGACATCAAATTTATTTGACTTATTTATCGCAACGGAGTCTCATAGAAATAATTTATTTATATTTCCAACGAAGTAGATAGGATGTGGTTTTCCCCTTTCATACCAACCACCACATCCTCCAGTTTTGCTACCTTATTACCATTATTATTTGTAAAAAACATAATAATACATATGTATATACATAAATTCGATAAAGTATAGACACAATATTTTAAAGTCAGAATCGCAAGCAGTATAAGTACTCACGTTGCATTGTCCTTGGGAACAATTTGTTCTGCATCCAGTTCTACTGTCTCCACTTCCATGTCCGATGATTGCTCCTGTTCGTTGTCACTATCTAGTACAATCACTTCATCCATCAAATATAAGTCAAGTAGTAGTAACTAAGCTTCGAGGTAACAATTTGATTCCTAATTACAATAAGATATTTTTGTTGGAGCCGAAAACGACTCCAACAAATATATGTATGTATAAAAGCAAAAATTCTGAGCAACACGCGTGCAACTCTTCGCCCCGATTTCAAGTACCGAGAAATAATAAAATATAGGGATAGAAACCACTGGAAAAGAAAGACAGCGCACAAAAAGAATAACCAAATTGATTAAATAAATTAATGATTTTACTATTATTTTAAAAAAACACGCGTCACGATTTTTCTAATTTTTCTGATTTCCGTCTTGTTTGAAGTATTCGCAAGTTTGTTCCAAAATATACATATTTTCCTACCTTTGATAGAAAAATTTTATATTACCTACAGGGCCACAAAATAAAAAGTGCTGAAAGGCAAACAAATGTTTCTTCTCTTCGTGTTTTGTGATTCAATCCTTCTGATGAGTCACGATGCAACTCTGATAATTGAAGTATTGCCAGAATTATATGGAGACATTGTATAATTATTCAACATAACATTTAAGTCAAAAGCAGTACCCAAATCAAATATATGTCCCATATAGGCAGAAACTGGTGCCTATATAAATATAATTTGTTTTTTTGATTTGTATATACGATATTTGTATATAGCAATAGAATTTTCAAAACATAGCATTATACATATTTTAATCTCCGCAGTTATGTCATCTACCGGTTGATAGCTAAAATTATTATAGATTGTTTCTGGTAATAGTGTTTGTATCTGGTAATACCTTTAATACGCACATGCTTTAGTTTAACAATTTTGATTTTCTGACGCTAAATTAAATTTCATAATTAAAAATGAAGCCTGTTAAAAAAGATAGTACCTTAATTAGTTCTAAACCTTTATCATCTATTAAAAAAAACAAGCCAGAAAAGTTACTAAAGGTTATAAAAGGAGTAAAAGGTAGAGTTGAAAAAACAAAATTGGCTTTAAAAAATGTGGACACAACTGGTAAAAAAGTATCGAAGAAAAAAAAACAGTCGTCCTATAAAGTAATGAAAACGGCAAAAAATGTGAATAAATCTTCTAAATCTCACAAAAACGAACTTGAAAATTTAAAAGATATCGATCCTGAGTTCTATGAATTTTTGAAGCAAAATGATAAAAAGTTGTTGAATTTCAATTTGTTTGACAGTGACGAATCTGAGGATGATAATGAAAGTAACATAGCTACGCTCAAAAGCCAAACTAATCCAACGGAGGACGAAAATAATGGTGATGAAGAAACAGATGAAAATGAAAATGATGAAGGGAAATACCATACACCTAATAAAGAATTGGAACTAGCAAGTGACGAAAGTGACTATGAGAACGATTATGAGGATTCTGGTTCTGGTAGCACAGAGAAAGTAACATTAAATCTATTGCGTCAGTGGCAAATAGAACTTGAAAAGGAAAATGTATCAGTCGAAATTGTTCGCAAAGTTATTCAGGCGTTCAGTTCCGCTTTGGCAAGTATTTCTGCGGATGAAAGAAATATAACACCAACTCAATACAAAGTGGTTGGTTCAGCAATTTTCAACGGTGTTGTGCAGCTTTGCGTGTTGCACATCCAACCCGCAATTCTTCGTATATTAGGTTTGAGTGATCGTTCAACAGCTCCGCTACATAAAACCAAAAAATGGGCTAAGGTGCGAGGTTGTTTGCGATATTATTTAACTGATTTAATACGATTGGTAGAACAAGTATCTAGTGCAAACATACTCTCAGTTTTATTGAAACATTTACATCAAATGGCTGGTATGATTGCCTCATACACAACACTTGGAAAAATTATTCTTAAACGATTAATTGTATTATGGTCAACTGGAGATGAAACGATTCGGGTGCTAGCGTTCCTTTGTATATTGAAGATAACTCGTAATCAACAGGTTAGTATAGGTTCAAATGTGTTTTTTTTTTTTTTTTTGTTAATATTTTGTATTTCTAATTGTCTTTCATTTTAGGATTCAATGTTGCACCATGTCTTAAAAGCTATGTATCTTTCATATGTACGTAACTCAAAATTTGTGTCGCCAAATACGCTACCCAGCATAAATTTTATGCGAAGGTCACTGGTAGAAATATTTGCTTTGGATTTAAACACGTCCTACCAACATGCTTTTCTTTACATCCGACAATTGGCGATTCATTTGCGCAATGCAGTCATATTGAAAAAAAAGGATAGCTTTCAAGCTGTTTATAATTGGCAGTTTGTTAATTCTCTGCGTTTGTGGGCTGATTTATTGGGTGCCACAACGAATAAACCTCAATTGCAACCTCTTATTTATCCACTAGTCACTATAACATTGGGAGTGATTCGTCTTATACCGACTGCGCAATACTTCCCATTACGTTTCCATTGCGTAAAGGTGCTAATAGCTTTGGCCAAAGAAACACGGATATTCATCCCCATTCTTCCATTAATAATTGAAGTTTTGCGGAGTAATACTTTTAACCGCAAGCATACGGTTGCATCAATGCGTCCATTACAGTTTACCTGTATTTTGAGACTTAACAAAGGTCAATTATCTGAAAATGGTTTTCGTGATGAGGTAATCGAGCAAGTGAATGGTCTTACTTTAGAATACTTGGCGCATGATTCAGCATCTCTAGCTTTCAGTGATTTAGTAGTGCCAACAGTGTTATCACTGAAAAGCTACCTAAAAGCGTGTCGCAATGCGAATTATTCAAGAAAAATAAAACAACTGTTGGATAAAATACAGGAAAATGCTCGATACATAAATCAAGAACGACGAAAAATTACCTTTTCTCTCAATGAGATAGCTAAAGTGCAATCTTGGGAGTCGAAGGTGTACAACAAGGGAACACCATTAACTATTTACTATGAAAGTTGGCTGAAGACACATGAAACAAAGAAAAGACGTCAAGCTGCTCAAATTGACAACATCAATATCGATTATAATATTCCAAGCATAAAGCGTTTAAACAAGGATGGTTTAAAAATTAGGAATGGAAATGGTGAAGTCGAATTATTCCCATCAGAATCCGAAGAAGACGAACAGTTATTGATCGAAATAAATAAAGACACTAAAGGTATCAAGAAGAGTAATCGGAAAAGTAAATTGGAAAATAGAGTTCAAAATCAAAAGGAGGAACCGGAATCTGCTATGCCACTAGAAGAATCGGAACATGAAGAAATGGTTGACATAGTAAAAGAGCTTGACATCGAAGATTGGTAAAAAGTTAAAATGCAGGCTTTAAGTTTTAAATAAATTTATATACATATGAATTACATTCAATTTCGTAAAACATTTTCTGGCTTATTATTTTTTTTCTGGGTCTTTTCCTGGTATGATTTCATACTCGTTATACTTTGGGAATGTGCCGATCGTTTCCTTTTCCTTAGGCAACAATTGTCCTGTATCATCTTTTGCTCCATACGTTGCTTCGAGTTCTGCAGCATTTCGTTGCTTCATTTCCATTATGGATAAATTCCTAACTAATTCTTCACGAGTAGGAGGTTCATTACGCCGACCACGTAGCCATGCTTCCCACTCAGCTGTAAGCTCTTGATCGAATGCTTCTTTGTCTGTCGGTACAAAATATCGAGAAGGCTTCCTCTTTCCTATTGATGGATTTGCAGGAATTTCATAATATTTATTACCGAAATAATCTTCTCCTATAAAATTTCCTTTTATTTGTCGAGGCCGTAAGGAATTAACGAAATTATTGATTATTATTTTAATAAGATCGCGGGATGGTGTTTTTGGAGCCATTTTGATCTGATATATATGTTACACCTCTCCTGATATATAATTTGTGTACAATATCTGCAATATGAATAGTATTGCATAAATAAAGATGTAAAATAAGCAGCTGATAAACCAAACGCAGTGTTGGGAAATGAGAGAAAAGTGCTCGCTAACTCTGCATTCTGACATGCAAAAGTTTATGGCTTACTAACTGTCAAATCTATTGCCAATGCCGTTTCCAAATCCGCATGTGGGCATTTGTTATCATAACACCATCTTTTGCGAAATAGCGTCGGGTAGGTAGATTCGAGCTAATATAGCGCATGTTTTGAGCTCTTGAACCGTTTAAATTTTTATAAGGATGAACAAATTTATGTGGAAAATAAAAAAAGTAGAAACATTCATTTTTCTGCAAATGTATTTCTTGAAAATAAAATATTTCATATTTTAGGACTTAAATAATCTTTAAATATTTTGATTTTATTAATTTAAAACTTCACCAATCCATTTGGTATAATTCTTCTGCAAATTAAGAATATTAACTAAATATTAATTTAAAAAAAGTTAAATTATGTATTATGAATTACTTATTATTTCTTACTTTATTTTTATATTGCTTGACTATTGTTTGACGAAATGCCTTTCCTTGCATGCGAACGCGAGATATAATTTCTAGCAGGTGAAAGCAGTGTGGTAATAAGAATGTTCAAATGTTGAACCTGAGAATGTATAAATGTTTCTCTGGCTGAGCCTTCAAAAGGCAGAGAACGTACGTTCTCTGTGTAAAGTTTTTCAAAACAAATAATAATAAGTAGACTGAAGAAAATAGTGACGGCATCTGTAGAAAACTTTAAGTTTCTCAGTTTAAATTTCTTTACGAGTAAGTAATTACAAGTTTAGCAATACCCAAATATGTTTTTACGCAAAAAATCGGAGACGAATAAAAGAAGAACTCAAGATTTATCACAGGTAAAATAAATCTTTTTGTAATATAATTTTATTCAGTTTACGAATTGAGTGAGTCATCAAAGCGATTCTTATGTTCCTACCCTCTTAGTTTGGCCTAACGGAAATTCCAGATGACTTCGATCCAGCGGGCGGTTATGTGGATATGGATGATAATGATAGTGATTTGGAAAATGAATTAGCTGAAATTACAAATGGAACGAGTAAAATTCACAAACCCAAAATTAAACGAGGACAGACTAATGATCTTGATAAAATGGTCGCTGAAAGTATGAGAGACATTGACAGCGAGGATGAAAATGACGCAGATTTGGAAAACGACACCGAACTTCTAAGTGAATTGAATAACATTTCAGAATTGGAGGAAAGTGTTGATTTAGTTACAGTAAATCAACTCCCAGATACTACAGTTAGTGCTCCCAATGGAGAGCAAGATACTTTCTTGCCTACAACCAACTCAGATATATTTCAGCTTATTCAGCAGCGTATCCTTATGTATAAATTAGCTGAAACGAGTGCTAAAGAGGCAGGAGAAAGTGCAAAGGTGCGAAGATTTGGTAGAGCACTTAAAACTTTATTGGAGCTACAACAAGCAGTCAATAAGGGTAAAGAAGTTAAATTAGAGGATATTCCACCAGAGGTCAATGTTAAGCCGCTGACTCAAAAGGATGACGACTCGACAAACAGGGAGCCTTCACGATCTGCTCCACCTCCGCCATTTATTAAATCTGATATAGGAGAAGATTCAATTTCTCCTCCAGAAATGCCTTTAAATGAAAAATCAGATAAAACCATAAGCTTGAATAAAATGAGAGAGCGGCAACACCAATATAAAACTGCCGCTCTCCAAGCAAAACGAAATGGGGACACGAGTCTGGCAATTCAGTATCTCAAAGTCGTTAAAAAGTTTGATATGGTCATAAAAATGTCAGAAGACGGCCAGGAGGTAGATTTGAGTGATATGCCTCCGTCACCAGATCAGTTTTTGGACTTCTTATCCAAATTGCAAAAAAATACTGAAGAAGACAATAAGGACCTTCCTACGCTACGTGAACCATGTGAAAACTCTGACAATATTGGTATCAAAGATATCAGTAGAGTGTCGCTTACTATGGAAGAAGCTCTTCAACAACGGTTAGACAAGTATAAATCGGTACAAGAATTGGCAAATGCAGAAGGGAATTCTAGCAAAACTCGAAGATTTGGGCGCATTGTGAAACAATATGAAGACGCGATTAAATTATATAAAGCTGGTAAACCGGTAGCGTATGAAGAATTGCCCGTTCCACCAGGATTTAGTCCGTTGCCTTCCGAACATGCCTCCGCAATTAATTCCGATGATCCGGTAGATACTGTAGTACCTAAACATTCGGAAGCACCAAACGGTGAAACCAATTCAAATACAGGCTCTTCGGAGAAAACACCAACATCACTTACTGCCCAAACATCGCCGCAAAAGCATGATCTAACTACCCGAACATCAGGGAATCAGCAAAAAAATAATTTAGCTGAGCAGCAGATGAAAATTCTTCTTGAACGACAAGCTGAATTTAAAATTGCTGCAATAGAGGCAAAGAAAGAAGGAGAAATTGACCAGGCTAAGGAATACCTGAAGATATACAAAGGATTTGATGCTTTGTTAAATGCGGCTAGTAGCGGTTTGCCAGTAGATCTTACTTCGGTATGCTAAGGTAATATCTATACATACAAAGTAAAGTATGCAAATATTTTTTTAGTTGCCACTACCACCATCTCAACGTGACAATCTGGAAGCATCATTTGCTATTGTTAGTACAGAAGAATGTGACCCAGACAATGAATTATCTGATATTGGTATACGAATTGAGGAGCAATTAGCGAAACAATTAATGATGTGCAAAAATACTAGGTAAAAAATGTAATAACGTTTGGCAACTGTATGAAAAATATTTGACCTTTTTAAATATTCCATAGGGATCATCATAAAGCCATGGGAGATGTGGCCGGTATGAATCGTTTTGAAAACTTGGCACTGACCGTGCAGAAAGATTTGGACTTAGTGCGTTATTCGAAGCATAAGAACCTCAGTTTACCCAAATTTCACTATGAGAAGCGAAGTTTTAATATTGTGCACTGCAACACAGACCTTTCCGATAACGAATTGGAAATCATTGTTGTGCGTGGTCTGAACTATAATGTACCTAACCCAAAGGATGTAGATACTTATGTCAAAATTGAATTTCCTTTGGTGAATGTAAGTAAGTAAAATTATCTCGTTTTTGATATATTTAACATATTCAATCTTTCCAGGATGAGACATTTAAAGCCAAAACCTCTATAATTAAAAATAATGACAGTCCAGACTATGATCAACATTTCCAGATTGAAATCAATCGCGGAAACCGACAGTTCCAACGTATATTTAAGAGACATCATGTAAAATTTGAAGTATACTCTCGCGGGTAAGTTAAAGGTGTTTAGGTATAGTAAAATAATACCTTGAATGCGAGTTATACTAACTAATAACATTATAAAAAAATGGAAAAATTTTTCATTATGAATAATGCTTCACATATAAATAAATATACAGCATAGATTGTCGTGGACTAAGTCGTATACTGCCTATGTGTTGTTTCAGAGGCTTTCTGCGCTCAGATATACTCATAGGAACGGTTAATGTGAAATTACAGCCCATCGAAACGAAATGTGATATACACGATACTTTCAATGTAAGTCGCGAAAACAAAATACTTATGTATATTACACGTCGTTATGCGAAATTATTAAAAACATACGTACATATACTATACAAATTGAAATGAAAATGTAAATTATTTGAAGGTATTATCAAATATGTACATATGTATGTATGTATGTGTCTAAATACGTATACAAAGCTTGTAACAAATAACTTTTATTTATTTTCTGATTGTAACAGTTAATGGATGGCCGAAAAGCGGTTGGTGGTAAATTGGAAGTTAAATTACGCGTCCGAAACCCTATTCTCACAAAACAAGTGGAGCATATTGAAGAGAAATGGTTGGTAGTGGATTCTTAGTTGGTCGGCCCTATGTATGTTATAGAATAAATATTATTAAATGTGTTATTTATTTTCACTTCTCCTTTATTATTGAATATTAAATGGTATATCTTGTACGCCTTTGTTTCTTTTATATACTTATAAAATTTGCATGTGTAAGATGAAAGTATATCCATATTGAGATCCACATTGTGTATAAAAAAGCATACGCATCCTAAATTTGAAAATAGTTTATGTCAATAAGCAGATATCTCGACAGAATATGTGGAAGTATTTTAGTTGTTACTATTGAAATTTAAACCGAATACTTCTATACTCCAAGTTCGCTTTAATGAAAATGTTACAAAAATATATTAAAATACGTTTGCAAAAAGTTAAACTAACCTACACTGAAAATTTATACTTACGTACATTAACATAGTTCTCCGTCGATAAAGGAGAAGTAAAATTTAAATAAAATTAAGTTACCTTTTCTTTTATAATTCTTACAATTTGTTTTTACTAAATGTATTATTTACAACTAAACAAATATATCTAGATACTCATTTCAATATATTCAATTGCATCGGAAAAATTGCTTTTTCTATTAAGGAAGTCAATGGCGCGGACCTTAAAGAATCCTAGAATAGAAATAAAGGATGATATATAAATAAGTTCACGAGTATAATTTTTGACTTTCATGTTTACCGGTAACACAGGCATTAATAGGAGCATATTGAAATGATGGATAAGGTAAATGCCAGTTTTCACTTATAAAACTCCATTCTGCAGTCTGATTTACTTGAAACCAAACTTCATAAGTTTTGAGACAATTTGTGGTGTTAGCAGCTTCACGCCAAGAAATAAATATTTCGCCAATTGTTATTTTTGTAATTGTTGGTGGTTCGGGTCGCTTCAGCACGGGCGACAAATTAGAACAAACGCGAAATAATAAAATCCATGGAAGCTGTAAGCCACTAATATTTAAACTAAATTCAGGCATCAGTAACAAACCAGAAGCTTGTAATCGAGGAGTTTGAGCGTACCGCATCGCTGCACGCTCTATTGCGTCGGGAAAGGGTCTTGAACCAGCTTGAGTGCGCCAAATATATGCTGGATCTGTTTTTTCTTGTTCTAGCAATTCTACCACATACGCGAAAGTCTCTACAGAGCATGACTTGAAAGGTAATTGACGATGAAGTGTGAAATTTTCCAGTTTTTCTGTATTCTCTCGAGGCAGAAGCAGCCAACTTACGTACAAGGGTTTATTGCCGGTGGAACTTGTTTTTAAAAGCCATAATACATCGTTTGGACTACTCAATGTAATTACTTCAATATCGGCAGCAACTGGTGCTAGTTTCGAAAGCATACCCAAGGCTGCATATACGGGTTTTTGTATAAATTGCGAATGCACTGGTTGTGAGTTGTTCATTCGAAAATGTGCTAAAAGAGTTCGTTGCGTGAATTCAAATGGATGATAACTGATAAAAGCATTGTCGTGGCTGATTGTTTCAAGATATTTGAATTCTCTATAATTTAATTTAGCATGCCAGTGCAAAAACACAATGTACACGAGTTTAGCCGCATAACGAACATCCTCATAAAAATCCTGGGGGGTGGACCAACCAGTAATGGGATCCGCTTCACTTTATATAGAATAGATATTTATTTATTATTTTCTAATTGAACAGAATTAATAATAACATAGATACTTGTGTGTATATACATACATACATACATACATACATTTCATATGCATATTAGCGCTATCAATTGCATTATTCAAATTTTGTCTTTCAATTCATAACAAATGTAACATTCTTCTTAAAAATGTACAAAGGTAGCTTTTCGTGGATTCTATGTATGTTAATAAAATACCTTTGACGGCTATGTATGTACATATGTATCTACATACAACGATGTGTATGTACAAAATCTATCTTTTAAGAAACTTACTCATTTGATACTGGTAACATATTAATATTATAATAGTTTGCATAAATATTCTTTAATAATTTGCTAGATGCTTCTAAGACCTCTGTTGCAAGACCTTGACCTTTTCGATGATATGTGAGAACATTTATTGGACAATCATTTATTTGGTCGTTGCAGTTTTTAATTAACGACCAGCACAACGGATGATTCTTTTTGGATTTAAACAAACCTGCTGGTCCTCGCAGAGTTAAATCTAATGGCTTATTAGACATATGACCAGCTGATTTAATACCTTTCCGTAAAGCCATAGCGTATTCGATAAAACCTACTTATGAGAATATTTTTTAAAATTAATTTTTAGTATATTAAAACAATAGTTTTGAGTCGAACAACCTTCTACAGTAAAATTTAATATATTATAATTGTGTATGTCCGGTTCATTCCAGGTCTCAAACCGCCACTTAACAAGATTCTTAGCACCCAGTAAATCTGCAAAGTTAACTTATTTTTGTATTATTTAAAAAATATGGATGTAAGTATGTATATACTTAGATAGCGCTTAGTGACTTGATAGCTGAAATCTTCCCAAATATCATTCATAATATCGGAATTGTTTATTAAAATACCATCCAGATCAGTCATAAATTCAATAACTGGATAAAGTCCTAAATCATTTAAGTTTAATATGAAATCATCTAGATCGGAGAAGTCATAAACAGGCACTCCAGCCTGAGTATATTGTACAAATTTAACAAGTTCCAAGAGCCAATGGATGCGTATATGTGTTAATGCGCCAGTTGGTAGCGCTGCGAGGTGCATCAAATTCATTTGCACCGATTCAGAGAAAAGACTAAATTTCAAACTCTCCCATTTGATTTCTCCAGATGGACAAAAGCCTGTGTTTGTCCAAAAACGGGGTAATTGGTAATACGGCTCATTAACAATGTGGCTGTTATTTTGCAGCGGAATGAGTGCTGCTAAATGCATTACCAAAGAACCAATCATATTTTCTATTGAATTTCTTGCTTTCTACCGATTCATCTTATGAAATGCAATATGCATACATAAAATAGTGCAGTATTTCGCCTTTCTTTACCTATGTAAGTTCACAAATATAATTATTATCAAGTATCAAAATTGGTTTATATTATTCGCGACTGTCAAACGAATACACTTCTTAGCGAAACTAAGTAAACAAGTCACTCTAACTATGGCATCTAGAATTGAACGGAACTTTTAATACGAGCACGCAGTCATTAAAACACCACTTAACCTGATTAATAACATTAAATTTGTTAAATATCCCAGTGTAATTGGTATCTACACATTCCTTGATTAATTTTTGTTATACTGTATTTCCATCACAAAAATAAAAGTATGAGTGTACTTTACATATCGTCACCTGAAATGCAAAATAACGTATCATCAAAAAATTCTAAATTGAGTGTCCTATTGATTACGCTTCACTACTTCAAATTACATACATAATATTACATATGTTCAACATTTTCAGATTCTGCACTCAGATATAAACCAATATTAACCCACATTAAAATTTTTTTTCACTCATGTTCCATTTTATTTCGTGTTTCATTCATGCCATTGTAAATTACAGAAAATGTTGTTACGTTATTTTGCATTTCAGGTGATGATATGTACATTTGTTATATACATAAGTACATATGAATGTAGATAAATATGTACATATAAAAATGTATGCACATCCAGTCAGCAATAAGAGTACGTTAATCGACATGCGAGAGATTTAAATTTTCTTTGTAATTTGTATGACTGAGTAAACATATGTAATACAAATATACATACCAAATCTTTGAGATTTAAGCATAGACACACATATTAGATGAGGTTCGGATTTGAGCCTATTTACGAAAAAATATTTACATACTATGTAAGTATGTACATATGTATAATGTGTCGTTCATGAGTTTGCAATAGTGGACATTAATTATAAATGGGAATCGTTTGAACCAAAAAAATGTAAAGGTATTACGCCAGTTTCTTATATTAGAAAAATAAGTTTTACGTTTTATTTAATTCTCTACATATGCACAGGTTATTATATTATGCATATTATTATATCCGATATAAAATTTTTAGCTATAATACACGTACCCTTTTGCATATTAAAAACCACGAAAGCAATATTAATTTGTTAAATGGGTTGCCTTGCATAAAATCAATTACCGTTATTAGCTTTTAGCCACTATCTGTGATCTATGATTTTTGATAATCAATACATTCGAAAAATATTGTGGGTGAAATGTAATATGTATACATTTGATCAAAATTCAAAGCTAAAAGTGTTTCAGTAAATTTAGCAGCTGCCGGTAATTCGTAATATTAATTGATGATACACTACTATTTAGGATTATTAATATGTCGTCCAACAAAGTGAAGCCATCGCCAATACAGCGCCACCACACTGGCTTAAATCAATTCTTGCGGCAGCCACCAACACATAACTCTATTTTTAAGGACATGCGAATAACATTATGTGTTTTGAAGGCAACAGGTCTGTTACCTATCTACGAAGAGGTTTCTAGTTATGAAGTTGGACCACCTACAAAGCCAAACATTTATTATTCATTTTTCATTCGAGGGGTTGTACAAACCTTCACTTTATTCAACCTCTATAACCTGATAACACCTGGATCAGCACAACTGTTTTACTCCTACAGTGATACAGATAATGTGAATAAATGGATTGAGTATTTATTGTGTATGTTATCTCATTCAGCAACTGTTATAATTTGTGGTAGAAATTCAAAACTGTTTATAAAAATCTTAAATGAAATATTGAAAGTGGATGAAGATGTCTTCGACCGATTCCGAGAAACTCTGGAAAATAAATGTGCATTCTCACTAAAGTACATTGTGGGCATATGTATTTGCCAATGGTATTTAATCGTGTTACGCGTTTTAGCTGTTAAAGATACTCTTAACGTAAACTCATATATTTTTCTATTTATCTACGCCGTGCAAAATGCCATGGCAACTATTTTCATTGTTTTTACGGCGGCTTTATTAAGAATCCTAAAGATGCGTTTCGCTCACATAAACACAACCCTTAAAGGTTATACGTATAGCGAGCAACATAAGCTACAACGTATACCAGGACGAGATAGGAATGTAATTACAATGGATTCTTTTCCTGAGGATTCTTTATTTATATACCGTCTGCACAATAAGTTGCTACGGATTTATCGTTCAATTAATGATTGTTGCAGCTTGATTTTGGTGGCATATATGGGTTATGCTTTCTACACTATAACAACTACTACCTATAATCTATTTGTTCAAATAACAACACAGCGCTTATCATTCAATGTGTTACAAACGTGCTTTGTGTGGCTAGCAATGCATACTTGCGTCTTGGCATTACTGTCAAAAAATTGTGGGCAAGCCACAGATGAGGTAAATGTGTACATATGTGACTAATTACTTTGAATTTCGTTTTTATTATTTCTCTATAGGCTAATGGTACTTCGCAAGTTTTGGCTCGTGTCTACGGCGCGTCTAAAGATCATCAAAATATAGTAGAAAAATAAAAAAGAATTTTCATTGAGCAAATAATAATTAAAGTTTAACTGTAGGTGGACAAGTTTTTAACAAAAAGTATTAAGCAAGAGGTGCAATTCACTGCTTACGGATTTTTCATAATTGATAACTCCACACTTTTCAAAGTAAAGTATTACAATGATATAATAAATCTGTACAATTTTAGTCAATTAATATTTATTATTAGATCTTCTCAGCTGTAACAACTTACTTGGTTATTTTGATCCAGTTCAAACAATTGGAAGATTCAAAAATTGAAGATGACTCGAGTTAAATTGTGAAAACATAACAAGTAATTCCTTTTCGCTATTACCAAATTATTAAATACACATTTATTCAATCAGACACAATACAGCATCATAGTTCTTGAACGAATATTTCAAATTAAATGAAAATGTTAACATTTTTACTGAAATATACGGCAATTGTGTAAATCTTAAATATTTTTCAATTTCCATAATTCATTTAATGTAAAGTTAAATAAATATTGTATATTTTGAAGCTTGAAGTCTTTGTTGCAAATAAAAGAATTACCTACATAATTTCTAGTTTGGCATCTTCATTTAGCAATCGACAAATTTTGGTTTTCGTCTTGTTTCTCCAAAAAGGAATGAGCACATTCTATCCAGGGCAAAAGCAGCTAAAGTATCCGCCAGCAAAACAAGAACAAGCATTTTGCGAAACTAAGTTGTAAACAAGATTAATTGGCATATCGGAAAAAACAATGTTTATCAATTTTTATTATGCAAACCATTTTCATACTTACATCTTCGGGGAATGATACAATTTCAAAAGTTTCTGTAAGTTCGGATGAGATGTCCAAAGAAAGAAATACAACTAAGCCTGTTGACACTAAAATGGATATTAGTAGTGGACGATTTTCACGCAAACTCTCCATAAAAGGATGCCCCTGTTAAGATTTTAATTTTGAGTTCTATAACTAAGATTGCTACTTTTTTATACCTTGTGGTTAACAGCGAATGTAGACACTTGTAGAGCAAGACAAATTATGTAAACAGTGCTATTTATGATATTGGGTTGAAAAGTTTGCTTTTCTTCTGGATCCATATCTATATAGAGTTTCACTTTCCCTGTTCTTTTGCGTAACGATAACTACCACTTAGTAATGTTAACGGGTTAGTTAAAACAAATGAACTTACCTTTCAGGAGCCCGCTCTGTTGCCTCTTGTGTTAAATAGTAAAGTGCGCCGAAATGTACGGCAAATTGGCAAAGTATCGTTGATACACTATAAAAGTTAAATATATTTGGCAATGGTGCAGTTTTCGATAGGTTCTTCAGCGGCTAATTATTTTAAAGGATGAATGAATATTATTCATTAAAGATTATTTGTTATAAATGTTTACCTTTGAACGTGTTATACATAAAAAACAAGCAGCTATAAAGAGACCCTGAAGAGTGGCTTGCATGTCACTAAATTTGACTCCGTCAATATACAAAACAGATTGGCAATAAGCAGATATGAGCGCGTTTAATGCTAATATTTTGAACATTTGTAGGGTAGTTACCAAGGTGCATCGTCCTTGTTTGATAATGTGATTTACTATTAGAAGAAAGGTATTAATAAAACAGTTTCTATTCACTATATACAACGTACCACATGCTATAGATGATGTCTTGCTTGTAAATGGCGCGGCTATACTAGCATCTCCCAATTTTACCACAGACGTTTCCTCATATATATCTTTAAGTTCAGATTGCAACCGCGCTTGAGTAGCATTTAAGTTTTCTCTCTGACGTAACATTGCACGATCACGCTGTGATACGGTAAGACGCTCCATCGTATTGGAGGCACCAGTTACAGTACTTCTTACACCACCTAGATTTCGAACATTTACAGCGGAATTACCAGATAAATATGCACCTGCATCGGAAAAAATTGATGCGGTTCCATTCGTGATATCACGCCGCTTTTTAGGTTTTATTGGTCCATTACTCAGCAGAGATACACCTACATGGGCATGTTTAAGGGCACCTACATCATTGGTACCATCACCACACATAAGTGTGTAATAACCTAGGTGCTTTAAAGAAGTGATAACATATTCCTTTTGTTTAGGTGCAAAGCGTGCGCACACCGTAATATACGGTAATATTTTTAATAAATATAAATTTTCTTGTTCTCTGAGGTACTGTAAGCCTTCTCCAGTAATACATAGATCATTTCCACTCAGCAAAGCTTTCAACTCGTGTTTAAGATCAAAAACAGACTCTGTGTCAATTGAAACCCATTGCCATTCAATACACTTTTCATTGGTGTTTTCGTTACGAGTAAGAATTAGTAGTTTTTTACGTGTAAAACGTAATTCTTTGGCTACGTGACAAGCTGTAAGCGGGTTATCTCCAGTAATCATTACAACTTTGTGCGAAGCATGTATAAGTTCTTTGATTACAAATTTAGAATCGGGTTTTATAGGACACGATATTATAACAAAACCAGCAAAAGTCAAATCACTTTCTACATCCTCTCTTTTCAAATCTCGGACACGTTGCGCGTCCATTGGGCCGAACTTTTTTATACCCAACGCTAAAACTCGTGCACCCCGACGAGAATACTCAAGAAATGTCTGCAAATATCAAATATAATTTAGCATTTGAATATTATCAGAGGCGCAATCTGACCAAGCTCTTACCTTTTCATAATTCTTAGGGACTTCTTTTAACATTTTCTGAATAACTTCAGGGGCTCCTTTTACAGTGCCAATATAAACTTCATTGCTAAATGGTTCCAAATAGCTAGCTAATACAGACATCCTTTTTAATGCTGAAGAGAAATAATAACGATGGAAAATACGAAGAGGTTTTAATTTTCCTCGTTTTGGAATAACAGTGTCTTGTTTCGTTAAACTCCAATCGGCCGCGGTAAGCATTGCCTTCTCAAGTGGATCTCCAACCAAACCATCGTCAAGCATTACTAAGGCGTGGCATGTCGCGACAGCTTGTATTGTTATGTCTTCAGCTTTTTCCATTGGTACAACTACATAGTCATCTGTTAAGCCCGCTATCCCTTCAACCATCAAATTATCCGATGTAAGAGTTCCGGTCTTATCAAAACAACAAATTTCTACTTTTCCAGCAAAAGGAATACGGAATGGCTCAGTGCAAAACACAAAGAGCTTTGACAATTGCATAAGCGATGTATTCACTGCTAACGTTAATTCAATTGGTAAATCGGGTGGAATAATAGACGTCAATATTAGAGTGCACTCTAAGAATAATTTATAACGGCTTCGATCTGGATCCTCGGTGCCCTTAATCCAAACATAAACAGCAGCTGCAACAGCAAATACCATAAGAAATAGGATGAAAGCAAAAGTCTCTAGATTATTTTCGGTTACGCGATTTACACCAAAGAGAATGGTTCTTAATAATTTTCCCTGAGATGTATTGAACCCAGTGCGTAATACGTAACCAATACAACCACTATCAGGGGCTCGCAATGCATCCTTTGTAGGAGCGGTGTGTTGAACAACTTTAGTTCCTCCAAAAAGAATAAACAATTTGCTTTCACCTTCCATATCAAGTTCTTTATCCAAATGATCCAACGTTTCTAATGATTCTTTCATTTGAGGCACCGACTCCCCTAAATAAGAAATGCTTACATTTACATATCCTTTTATAATATATATTTCTAGCTTTAAACTCACCCGTCAACATACTCTCATCAACTATACAATTACCACGAAGTAAGACGATGTCACAGGGAACCAAATTATCGTTTTGTGATCTAGTTATAGATACAATATCTCCTGGAACTAATTGATCAGAATTTATTTGTCTCCATTTATTTTGCCGCAGAGCATTTAGCACATATGGTTTGTTTCCCATTTTTCTTATCTCGGACATATTATGAAGTTGTTGTCCAACAAGAGTACACTCAAATATAATCATCATAAATAGTGTAAATAAAGAATAGTACCAATATTCGTCCAAACACCACAAAGCCACTGAGAATATTTGAAAGACAAAAAATGGTGCTGTGGCACGTTCAATGAATAATTCATAGAACTCTGGTACAACCATTTTCATTTCATTTAACCCATATAATTGTTCAGCTAATTTAACAGCACTTTCAGTTTCGTGTCCACGACTGCGCGTATAATGGCGTAAGGTTTCGTGTACAGGAAAAGCTATTCCACGAAATGTTTTCCTTTCTTCATCCCAAACATATTTTGTTTTTTGAAAAATAAAATATAGCTGCTTATTACCGTTAGCTAATCTAATGCCGTTTATTTGAACTAATTGAGATGACCCATTGTTTGCTGTGGGTATTACTTTAGCTAAAACGCCTACCCCCGGTGTTTTAACATTGCGGCAATTAAGAAATGTAAGTACATGAACACTCCAATAGCAACAAAGTAATGCTAAAATCTGAATGAAAGCGATTACAGCGACTGTGATAAGACCGGCTTCATAGTGTACATCAACGCCGTAAATAAAAATCCAAGCATAAAATGCGCCCAAATATAAAATAACAAAAGGCATTACTATGCCGCTTAGGGCTATAGGGTTCCGAATATGTAAAGTCACACGTTGTACTAAATCATCTAGCGCAGATTTTTTATTTAGTTTGACGTTATTAGCACCTGATGTTCTCGCAACTACTTCCAAGTCAGGTTTTCCCTCATATTCGTGATCCATTACAATTTTTTAAATTCTCCTCATTCACTTCCTCTTTTTGACTATTAATTGCGAGATGTTTCTTATTATATCAAAATTATTATTTTTTTAATTTTCAAAGCGTCACCACAATATAAATTATAATTCAGCAAGTGCCCTTTTATTCTTTCCGATATGCTCTAGATTGTCATTTCTTAAAAACAGGCATGATATTATGACATGTCGGATGTTACCACGTTAAATGAATTAGTACTTTTATTCTTACTATTTACCAGTTCCACAGACAATTGTTAACTCGATAAATTTGCCGTATTAAATATTGCTCCTGGTAATTGCTTGGTGTAAGTGGCTATCCAAAGTTATCAGAATAATTGTCATAAAAACAATTGCCAAAAAACATATATTTTTTACAGTTTTGTTTTCATTTTTCAAAATTTTTGCAATCGCATTCTTCTTATATCAACATTTTCTGTTTCTATTTTCTTCATATGTATATTTCCTCCATTCCTTGACCATTTCGCAATTGACTTTATCAATATAATAAATATGCACACAAAATGATTATAATTTTATACAGCAATAAATCTGTTAGCTGACTACAATCAAGAAATTTCTTTCAAGTTGCAACACATTCACACTTCTCCACTGTCAGACAATAGTTTTGACAGAAAGTTCGATGTACCGATTTGTACGAGAACGTTAACACAAAACCAAGTAAAATGTCATGTAACTGTCGGGAATATGAAAACTTCGTTATATTTAAGGGTTGATATCAATATATATATATATATATACATTTCTGCAAAAATTAAAATGTCTGTGTGCCTCGAATAACTTATAGTATAGAACTAATAAAGTCGAAAAGGGTAAAAAACCTGTAATTTCGAAATGGCCCTTCTCAACTCAGCTCTTTCTTCTAAACTAGCAATTTTTTTTCGGCAAAACTTTTTAGAATTTTAAATGATTTTCACATCAACGACATATTGAAACTATTATTGAGTATGAAGATGCTTGCAGCTTACGTCACGTCTAACAATTTGAAATAATTTTGACAAGTTATTTGTGTGATCAATTTGAAAGCAAGATTAGACGATAAACTTTTATGTGGACTACCAAAGTCCCAATAAAATCGAATGCAGAAATAGGCATCGTATATAGCTAGTTTTATTTAAACATTATGGAAGGCATACTCGCACCAATTATTGTACCAATTTCATCGAATTTACAACTGATTGTTACGTATATGGGGCAGTTGTATGAGTTGTACCAACTGATTGGATGAAAATCAAAATTTTTTGATATTTTGTCAAGTTGGTTGTGTTAGTTGGATCGTGTTTGGGTTGGTCGTGCGATTTCAAACGATTTCGCCATTTTATTTCGGCTGACGAAGAGTGCGCGTCATATATAATAAGTAAAGCAACAACTTCCGAACTCATGTTTAAGCAACGAAATGAATATTCAAAATGAAGTTGGCCTCAAAATTGTGTTAAAAGTTGTGTCGTATGTAGCGACAAGGGCAATTTCTAGCCGAACTCAATCAACCAACTAATTGTTGCGTGTATGCCTTCTATTATATATTCTTCAGTAACGATTTTTACTACGATTTTATTTCGATGAAAAATTGTTTTCTCTATTTGGAAGATTACGTGTCTCATACATTACGGATAAGTATGTCACATTTAATAAGTTTTCGCACGTGGTGCGAGTAGTTATTGCATAAGTAAAATTATGTAGAAAAGTTAGTTTCCTTTTTTTTTTTAGATTCGATTTAGTACAAGCCATTATAATTTAATCACTTTTCTATTGCAGCATTGTGTGGCACTCTGAAGCAATGGAAATTTTAAAGGTAAGCAATACTTAAAAGCGTTTTCAATTTCTCTGAAAAAAAAATTAGTGTTTTCTAAAATGATTATATGTTCTAGATCTTATGGAGCTTTACCAATGTTCCGGCTCTACAATATTCTATCAATTTAGGTAAATATAAATTATTATTAAATGTTTTTGTAAGACGAGTGATGTTAACATGATAGGGACATCTGAAAATCAATGTATGATTTATCAATTTCTGACTCGTAAAATTCCAGAGTTATATATTTTGTTTTTTGTTTTTCTTTTACTTTCATTACTAAAGACTTTTTACTTGCAGATTTTGGAGTTTAAATTTATGTGTAAAAGATGCCTAAAGAACCTGCCCCGTATCGTTGTAATATATGAAACGTTAATGTATCTAGTTATGATGATTTTTTACAAGAACGTCTGAATATTAGTGGGAAAATATGTAAATATACAACCTTTGCAGACAAAATGGTAAATTTTATTTTTTTTAATTGTATGAATTTGGATTTTTTTTAATATAATTTTTACTGATGAAATTTATGATAGGGACATCTGAAAATTATTGGATGATTTATCAATACGAAAAAAACTGATTATACAATGTTCCGGCTCTACAATATTCTATCAATTTAGGTAAATATAAATTATTATTAAATGTTTTTGTAAGACTAGTGATGTTAACATGATAGGGACATCTGAAAATCAATGTATGATTTATCAATTTCTGACTCGTAAAATTCCGGAGTTATATATTTTTTTTTTACTTTCATTACTAAAGACTTTTTACTTACAGATTTTGGAGTTTAAATTTATGTGTAAAAGATGCCAAAAGAACCTGCACCGTACCGTTGTAATATATGAAGCGTTAATGTATCTAATTATGAAAATATTTTCAAGAACGTCTGAATATTAGTGGGAAAATATGTAAATATACAACCTTTGCAGACAAAATGGTAAATTTTATTTTTTTTAATTGTATGAATTTGAATTGTTTTTATATAATTTTTACTGATGAAACTTAAGATAGGGACATCTGAAAATTATTGGATGATTTATCAATACGAAAAAAACTGATTATACAAAATTACCATACATAAAAAATGTTTTTAGTAGAATTCTTAATACACATAAATATTTTAATATTTTGTTCAGATTAAAGTCGTTGGTATTGCATGATTAACCAATCGTCAAGATCTAACAAGGTTTGCTGATTTCCATACCTGCTTATGACGCAGTGTACTTCATAGAGAGACTGGATAAAATAGTCCAATTCTGAGTAATCGGAGGCGTCAAAGTCTGATGGCAAGATTTGTGATGACTGAATATGAGATGAGCACGGAGTAGTTACAAAAAGTGGAAAACCTTCAACATATACATATTATAAAGCTTTATTTGAACTTTGAAGGATGAAATCGCAGCAAAATACCTCGAAAGTCAAATACATTAAAAGAATATGTACGGCAACTAAGGAACTTTGCAGCTCATTAGCCCTATGCGAGAGAAAGCTATATTTCATGTCTATTCGATCATAAGAAATATCTTTGTAATTAATGTATGATTTCAACATTGTTTACTAGCAGGGAATAGACCTGAAAAAACCGTTGACCGATGAATAAAATTTTGATTTTTTTAATAATGTGTTTTTCATATGCACCAAATATTCCACTAGATTTGGTAATTGCGTTTGTATTTTGGGCCACTATAGTTTTTTCTTTATTAAATATAAATACCAAATAATTATAACATATGCTAATCGTGTACAGATTAAACATTCTTTAATTTGCTAATTGTTTTTGTGCATTTGCGATGGTTTTGAAATATAGAAAAAACATAAAAGCATTCATACATATACCTTTTCAACAAAAATTTTAAATAAAATAAAATTGTTTGTTGAAAAACTCCTTCGACTGCAAAGCAATATTAATAATCGACATAATCGAGGGCTGCTAACCATCCTTGCAAAAGTAAAATAAATAAGAATTATTAATATGTTGATTTCAAAATGGATCTAATGAGAACATGACCATCGTAATTTTAAACATAAATCGCTATATTCCGCTATTATCTTAACCTGCGGGAACTCTGCCCCGCCCTTGAAACATCATCATTGATTCTGGCCCACGGATAACCCTTGACATTAGTTCCCAGCACACTTTCGCGGGCAATAGACTGTTAAGAAGAGTGTACGTGGAATTTAAAAGTACAAACTAGAATTTTTTTTAATAGCTTACCATTTCAGTGGAGTAAGTATCCGTATAGTATGAGGTAGCACGCACCATACTTCGTTCTTTCGAATAGCTTCAAGTATGCGGTCAGCAACATACTGTGGATGCAACATTGGAAACATTCGTGGTCGTACGCCTGAGAACATACCGGTATTGATATAATAAGGACAAATCAATGTCATGTGTATGCCATCATATCCGTGTGTTTTTAAATCGGTTAAGAGGCTTTCATGAAATCCAACGCAGGCAAATTTTGTTGCACTATAATCACTACAACCGTAAGTGCCTAACATGCCAGTCACTGAACCCACAGTCACAATGTGACCCCTGTTATTTTGCATCATTTGCGGAAGAAAAGCTTTCACTGTCCAATAGTGGGAAATTATGTTAATGTTGTATGTATTCTGTATAACACGATCAGGTAAGTCCCAGAATGGACGGCAGCAAACGACACCAGCATTATTGCATAGTATATCGATATTACCTATTTCGTTAATAGTTTGTGCCGCTCGCTCATACACTTGGTCACGGTCAGATATATCAACTACATATCCTTTACAGGTATACCCATTTCGGGCGAGTAAATCCATGGTAGTTTTGATAGCTGAGGAAAAAAGTAGATTTATTGTTTAAAATTTTTAATTTATTTTGAGTACACGGAATTTTTCAATTAAAAATTTAAGCATTGTATCAGAATAATATACTCTGAAATTTAGTGTTAACTAATACGAGTTTAAGAATACATTGACTAAGACATTTTCGCTCATACCTTCTTGGTTGATGTCCCATATGACCACACGAGCATTTTGTTTGGCAAAGTTCAGGGACAACAAGCGTCCTACTCCTCCTCCACCGCCAGTGATCAGTACTACTTGTCCTGAAACATTCTACAATTTGAAAGGGAATGTAATTATGAATGTTTCCGAAAATATGTTTGGTACATAATATTACGAATATATTAATATACAGTACAGTTGTACGAGTAGTAAATATATAGATATATGTATATTTAGGTAAAGTAGTATCAAATATTTAACCTTTATAATGCTAATTATATAAATATGTGTATATGTATGCATAGCTAATTTCTATAATAAAAAGTGAAAGTTGCTAATACTACTACCAGCTTTTTTGCTTTTATATGTATTGGAATATGAATATCAAAGCATTCATTGTAGCGATTGGCATTTCATAATTACGAGCTTGTAACTGTTTTTAAACTTTAAAAATCTATTTGCTTGGCAACAGTGTGTGACAAATTGGAAGAGGTTGCGGATTGTTTGACAGTTTTTCGGGTTACAATCATCTGTGTTTTGAGGGTCTTTCTCGAGTTTGAAAAACCTTTCACATCCGATTTTCTGTATGCATTCAAATGCATATATTTTTCATATCGGTTTAATTTTTTGTTCTTATACGAGGAAAATAATTCGGTAAATATTAATTATTAAGTGCATCAAAAGCATTTTCATATTCAAAAATATATACATGTATTCTGCATTAAAAAATTAAAAGGTTTGTTCATAACGTCAAATAGCGTTATATGGAAAGTAAGCGCGGTTGTGGGCTGATTTTGCCCATTTTTAAAAAGTAAGCCGTTAGGTAAAGGAAACACATTAGCGCTCTGCACAACATATTGCGAGTATAAAAATATGCATGCCGGGTACACAACTTAATATACAAAAGAGACTAAAAAATTAGCTTACTCGGATACTTTTGGAATACTAATTGATTTTGAGCGTTTATATATGGATTATTTGCGTCTTTCCTTCCATTTGTGGTATCCGGATTGATATTGACTCGGCACCGTCACTGTCATTATTTAGTATGCAAAATAACCAACATACGATTTGGTAAAGCATATTCATTCGCACAAAAATTATCAGAAATTTCTATACGCGAACATTCGTGCAGAAGCCCTTGGGTGCAAAAGCTAATCGAGCTCACATTCTGTTGATTTTGAGCATACCAGTTTTCGTTTACAGATTTTTCACATAAACTTTCCAAACTATCTCACAAAAATGTAGCACTATCCACCTCTATATTCCCAAAGTTGTCGTTGCGGAAAACTATTTATTTACACTTTATTATTTTCTAATTATTATAATTGTAACTTTCCTTGACAAAGAAATCTATCACAAATTGTATGCAATACATAAATATTATAAATGCTAATGCTTCAATTTAGATGTGTGACGAGTTTGTGGCTAAACTCTTTTGTGTTGTCTTGGATTGTATTATGAATATTTTCTGTAAAGCATATACATACATACACACCTTCATTTTCCTCAAATAATTTGGAAGTAGTGAATAATATATGGTTTGGGTGGTAAACAAGATGGTTTTTGCGAGAAACACGAGTAAATCCCAGATGAATTGCAGGATTGCGTAGAGAGGGTTATCCATGTGAAGAAGCCGCTGCTGAGACGTGGAGCTAGCGCCAAACATTTTAATGCTTCTTTCCTTTAATTAGCCTCTTTAGTTTTGTATTCTATTAACTTAAAATCGCAACCCCGGTTTGCGGGGTAAATTTTCGAAATATGAATGAAGATTTTCAAAAATAGGTAATGAGAGAAAATCTTCTGATTGCGCTTAAAGACACCTCAAACTATAAATCGTTTTATGTTACGTGTGTTGATATTGGCAATATTCAGGATTGCAAAAATGGGCTGTTTAGTATGGTTGTATCTAATAGTAATTTTCTCTTCAATGTTATCGAACTCATATATGTATGTATGCTTGAAATGAGACGGCACTTTTAAATATTTATTTCCGCGACAGTATGTGCGATGGCGTCAACATCTTAACAACGACTGAAGTTTAAATTTGGCTTCAAATGAAATTCAACGTCAGAGTATCCACATTTACCGTAGCAGACCGACTTACATACTTATGTACATATGTACATACATACGTGCGTACGGAGTTGTGCCGGTCGCTTAAAAGTGTATTTTTTGAATGATATAAGCACACTTGCACATGCACCCATAAGCACACGTGCACGTTTGGATGGAACAGTAACTAATTAAATTTTCGTGCGATTGCGCTCAATTAAAAATGTCGCAAACGTGGTCCATGTAACATTTCTTTGAATGAAAACAACTCATGCCGACATGGTCTCGACTTCTTGAGCCATATAAGCTCCACTAATCGGAGGTGTGCTGTAACTGTATCTGGTTTCTAAAAATTCGGATTAAAGCGATTTGATATGTATATGAATGTATACGCACATATGTATGTACATTCAATATATAGAAACTTACATCTTTAAGTACATACATACAAGTATATGTATGTTCTGTTTTTGTGAGCTGTTTAAACGTACCGTTACTATCAAATGTAATATGTGCGCCTTTAAACACAAATAACAAATAGTTTCACCTCTTCGTTTCGTAGATTTTCACTGCAAATTAGCACATCTACATATGTACATACCTACCATAAATACAAATAAGCGCAACTGAGTTGCAGACTAGCGTTTTTCTATGTTGAGTGTGTTTTTATACATATGTGTGTGTATAATACAGGGCAATCATCTAAAAACTGGTCTATGCTTCAAACTGCGGTAACTTTACACTAATACCTAACTCCATTTTTATATTCCCTCAGAGGATAATAGTTTCGTTCACTTAACGATTGTTTGTTGCGTCTAAAATCAATCGAGATAGAGTTATGTATGTACTTATATATACATGATAAGGATGACCAGGTTGAATTCCGAGTGACGGTATGCTCGTCTTAAAAAGGGAGGGAAGCGAAACTCTATAAAGTACTATAACTGAGCCTATGGAAGGGAATATATGGTGTACAAGTTTTTAAAAAGTGACCTTGGCCATATTTCACAAACCACTAAGCTCAAATCGACCGGAATTGTTGAAAACAGACTATAACCATTCCTACATTTATGTAAACTATACATAAACAAATATTAAATTACAAATAGTTTTGTGTGTTATCGCCAACATGTACAAGAGAATTCTAGAGTATTGATATATATTATTTCAAATATCCATTTATATCACTTAAAACTATTGAATAGAGATTACACAGCTTTACGAAAACAACATTTTTTTCTTGTCGTGAATAGTTTAGTCAATTTTGATGTGTCCAGATTAGGACCTTATTCAGGAAAATATTGAATGTGCTCCTGTTTTTAAGATAATTGGATTTCTAGTATTTTGAAACTTTTTAGTATATAAATTTAGTTTTCCAGTCATGATTAGGGTTCTTCGCCTGCAAATGTCACGTGATCCTTACTCTCATTCAGTATGAAAATTAAACGTGGTGATATCTAAAATTACAGTGTACAAAATGTGCCGTTTTACTCAATGTAAATTTCGCTTTCATTCCAAAGGTGATGATGTCGGTAAATACCCAGTTATTGGTAGTCTACCAATGGATTTGAATGAGAAGGGAAACATCTACACCAAAGTTATTTTCTCAAAGTGAACTCAGTGATTTAATAAGTGATCTAGTTAGAAGGCATAAAGCAGTTTGTCAAAGCGTTGGGCGTGGAAGTGTTTTAATAACATTTGTAGAGAGTTTTCGAAGCTTAGTACGGAACAGTTGAGAGGTGAAATACTTAATGGTCCTCAAATACATCGATTAATGAAAGATATAGATTTTATCAAACTTATGACTGTTCTGTAAAGTGGTCCTTAGAAAAGTTTTGTGTTGAGAGTCGAAATTTTCCTAGGTAACCATAAAATACCAAATTACGAGAAAATATGCTGAAAATTTAATGGAATCAAGGAGAAAATTTGAGTATTTGGTTTGATTATCGTCTAAATAAGTTTTCGTATAATTTTAGAGATAATAAGCCAAAACATCTAATTGCGAAAGTAAGCGTTGCAGTAAGTGTTCTATAACGCCAAATTATACAATGTATCATTTTGAAATGTTGTTTTGTAGTTATAAAAACTGTATCCATACTGTATGGATACTTTGCAGTAGTACGTTTTCGAAGTGAGTCATATTTGGTGTTAAATGGACTTGAGTCTATTATCCTTCTTATGGTAGACATTTCTTTGACATGGCGTCTAATTGCGATAACACAAAACACATATTCATATTCTTTGTTTTTCAAATTACAATAGTTGCCTATCAAATTAATGTTTTGCATTTGAGCAGTTAAACATATCCCCACGGACACTTTTGTTAACACAAAGTTTTACGTTCTCAGTTATTTCCCCAAAAATCCTATGGAACATTGAATTATAATTTAAATGAAAGACGAAATATTTTAACTTTGTGTTTCGTTTTTATCATTGCTATTGGAGGATTTTAATGGGACTTTAATTGAGCTTTCGTTGGTTTCTATATTGGAAATTAAAACCTAATTTCTTTGGAGTAATCTCCCTGACTAAATAAGTTGTTGTTGTTTATTTGTTTAGAACACGTAGCTGGCAGAGGCACGGCGGGCAACAAGCAATACAAACACATCTGTGCAACGTGAAGCCCCTTATGTTGGTACATGCGCATCTTATCCCAGCATCTGTAAAAGCGTTTAACAAATGTATTTTCGAGTGCTTTTTGAAGCGTCACCACTGTTTTTTGCAAACTTTCCGTTTCGCGCCGGAGTCGTTTTTCATTATCTGCAGATTTATCAAGTTTACGGGACTTCCTGTAAATGTGAATGATATTAGTGTACTTTTATCAGGGCGGCAACTCACTCTTTCAAATCATTCAACTTTGCTTCTAGAAGTTTGACCTTGCCATTGGCGCGCTCACAATCAATTTCTTTTCGCACCAATTCTGTGCGATATTTGTCTTCGGTTTCGCGGCTCTCATTTGTTAACTGGTATAGCTGGGAAGATAAAAATTCATTGAAATTTCTGTCATATGCAAAAACGTAATATTTGGTAGGTTTAAGTTAGTGGAACATTGATGTTCAGTAAAGTTTCCACAAGGGATAACACTTTTTTTGAGCTAATTTTTGTTAAAATAATTGAAAATACTATCATATTATTTGGAGCTAAGCTACAAGTTTAACTGAGTTTGGCAGAGACAGCTTAAATTGTATATGGTAAAGGGGGAGCACGATCTCGTTGACGTTTTTGGAACTTTAAACCTTTGTTTTTGCGTACATTGGGGGAAATAGTTGTCGAATATAACATACGCATTATTAAACAATATAGGTTAAAAGGCTTGCTGACAATTCCCATGATAGCCGAATACACGAAACTGGAAGAGACTTACATTTTTTTTCTTGTTAATTGATGCTATTTTGGCAGCATTTCTCAAGATTTTGAAGAATATTTCCTGCTTTTAATGAGTTTTGTATTATTAATTCTTTAAATAAAAATTAAGCGATTTTTCGAAATCTGTATTCATTTCAAAATAAATCAAGGAAATTGAACAATATCATCAATAAATGAATATCACATAAATTAATAATAACATTTACGTCCTCCTGTCTCAGTTTGCAAAAGATTTTCCCTAACGATTTTATTTCGCTTTAAGATTTTATTTTTATTATTATTTGTGTCCAACGAATGAAACAGAAAGCGAAGAATGCAATTTAAAATATTTTTAAATATGTGCGGTTCTGTATGTTAATTGTTGTACCATTTTTTGCGAAATTACAGAGCTTGTCGTTGTTTACAATCGCAAATGTAACTCATAACCGAATAATGCCGATACATACCTCATTTATTAAATTATTTTTTTGATTCTCAAGCACCTTCACCGAGCGTTGTTCCTTGTTAAGAGCAAAGCGTAAATTATGTTGATCTATCATCGACTGAAAAAGCTGTTCTTTGGTTTGGCTTAGTATATCAGTAAGTGCCTCAAGTTCCTTGCTTTTAATTGCCAGATCTTGCTCAAGAAGTACACGTTCCGCTCTTAAACTAATCACATTGGTGTTAAGGTTTTCACAAGAAGACTTTGCCTGCATAACGCTTTCCAACGAAGACTTGAGTTGACAAGCGAGCTCATCATTTCGCTTTTGTTCCACCCGAAACAGTGTGTTGTAAACATGAATCTGATTTTTGGCCTTTTGTGACTAATCGAAGATTATACATATTTACATACAATTTGGAAAACACATTTACATATGTTTTATTCTTACTCCTTTTTTAAGATCTTCTACTTTCAATAATAAACGTTTCACATCCTCGCGACGACGACGCCAGGCATTCAGCATAATCGTAGCAAAAATGCGCATACTAGCTAATCGAAGCTCAGTATCCGCTGCACAGGTATAATATTCCCCATTTTTTGAGTCTGCACACTTAAGATATAGACTATTGGTTTGCTCTGCGACCATTGGATTATCGCTGGGTGAAAATTCCATATGTCTCGAAACATTAGAATAATCATTAGGAAATTGCTTATTTATTGAAAAAGTGATGTGTTCATTTTGAAAATTATCCTTTGACAAACTTAACCTTCCCTTTCGATTGGAGTCTAAGTCCATAGTACCGGTGAACATTATTCCCAACTTGGTGCACCAAAATGTTAATAAATATCATATAAATTATATAAATATATTGTTTACATACCGAGGCTTTGGGTACATTCGCTAACGGAAATAATTTTTACTATGCACTATAAACTGCACTCATATGCAAAATTGCATTAATTTAGTTCTCGAAATTTCAAATTTAAATATGTGTAGAAACGAATATTTATAAATCACATAACCTTCCAAAAGTGCGAATTTTTTAAGACTTTGACTATAATAATTTACCAGGACTAGTGAAAAATTGAAACAGTTAAATTATTTACCAAAAATTGAATGTTGCTTCGAAATTTTTCCGATTTTTATGAAATAAAGATACATATATTGAGTTTGAATGCAAATGTTACTTCTACTCATACATACATAAAACAGAAATGAATAAATAAAGTTATTGACAGGAAAAAGCTTGGATATTGATATTTTAGGAAGAACTTAAAATACTGATGTATGGGTTTAAGTTTTGATCTGTCAAATAGAAATATTGAAATATTTGAAACAATGTGGTTATTAAACTTTGGAATAACATAGAAAATCTTGGAATGTATTTGTAAATCTCTATAAGCCCAAACGGAATCACCGCTAATGTAAAATAGCACTAGCCATTGCTAATTTAAAGAACATGCTATGTATTGAAGACTGTACGATGGGAGCACATACACAGTAGTCCACGAATCTTATGCAATTATGTATATTGTGGCATACTTGTATATACATACATACGATGTGCAAAAGTACGCATGCATTTAAATACATACATATTTCAAGCTTAAAAAGAGGGGGGAAGTGCACAACTCCCCTTTTTCAATAGGTCATGGCAAGACAAGAGCGCACTCATTCACTTTCACCTTAGCATTGAAATGAGGTTCTTGCGCATTGAAAGACATTGCTGTTTTCACAAAGTGAAAAATCAATAAAAACGTAAAACACGTGTTGTATTTCAGCTTACTATTTGAACTTACATATGTATGTATGTACAAAAAAGTCGTATTATTCATATAAAAGGACTTCCATAATGTAATAAGTGGAATGAGGAAGAAGTTTTGGCTTCATTAAACTTTGTGCGCTACATACATAGCTACAAATGCTATGATGAGTGCAAACATCTTATTCCAAGAAACCAACAATGACTCACGCTAGGATTTCGAAGGATAACGATTTGAATTTGATGTATGCATGTACATGATTTACTGAAATATGTTAAAATGTATGTGTAATTAGGAGTGAGACGTAGCCGTCATTTATGTATGTATGTTTGTAACATTGCATGTATTTATATGTGCCTTTATACAACAAAAAAGCTTTCCATTCACAAAAGCTTTACCATTCCCTGCTACACAAGTAGTATTTTGATTGTGTGTGTGAAGTTTCGGTCGTGAGAAATATTGAGAGTTAAAATGACATTTTTATCGTTATAAAACTATATGGTGAGTTTTCGATGGTGTATTGCCACCATATCACGTATGAGTCACATAGCCGTACACAAGTTTTATATCAAACTGTACAATTATTTGTTGCTATTATACCATTGGAAACATTAATACAAATTGTAGAAATTTTTAAAGGTTTAAATATATCAGCATGTCTCTCTAATTTAGGAATGAAAAGCAGGAGAGCGAGAACTTTTAAAATTGTACCACTTTGAGGAGCAAAATATCCCAATATATACATATGTATGTACATATGTATAATTCTATGTACATTAGGAAAAACCAAACAAATCACTTATTGAGTAGTGTTAAATATTTACATAGCTTTTCTAAAAATTGTATATTCTGAAAAGAAATATCGAAAGTATTTATAAATATACATACATACATATATGTATGTACATACTTATGCATGTATGTCTTTTAACAGTTAAGGCCTTATCTAAATAGGTGCCCACCGTATAGCACAGTGCTTCAGGAATTTGAGACGAAGTCATTTAGAGTCCACCCAACAGCACTACGCATTAGGTATTTGAGGCTGCTGAATCTGTAAAGATACTGAGAGACTGAACTGAAACTCTAACATATTCTCCTTATCATTATATTTGGTTATACTATATTTACAGTTTATACATATGTACATATGTATGTGCATATTAAACAAATAATTCGTGTAATATATTATTAAACTAAATACAACTTTTACACCAATCGGGTTAGGGGTAACAGAGAATTTAAATGACCTTTTTGTTCGCAACATTACGGACGTTACTGAAATTTTTTAGAGTGGCGTACTGAGTTTGGATTTGGTAAATTATCTCAAAAAGTGAAATTTCGATAACTCAATATAGATAATTATACTTTGAGTATTGTATACCTAAAAAATTATTCGTGCAATTTGATTATTTCTGTAGAGTTTCATATCTAAGTATCTATCCCAAAGCTTATACGTATATATGTACATACATACATACATATGTACATGTGTACATACTATGTACATGTACATATATTTCAAATACGTTTATGTGAGCGTTTGATTAGTTAGAAGTTATTCCATGGATTAATACCGTTCAGTGAACAAACATTCGCGATCGACTCCAAGTGTACGAGCCGTCAACGATCGTGACTAGCTCAATTGACGAGTGAATTTACTTACAAATTTATAAACGTGTGTAGGTATAATAGTTATATTGTATCTACATCTTCATATGTATATATGTATGGTTGTACAAAGCGATAGCCGCGATGATAACCCTATGTAACATGTGACGTACAACAACAATGATAGTAATAAAGGGAGGTGGCTTAGAGAGTGTAGAGCACTGAAGCTCTGGAATGGGCAAGACTCTCAAAATTTTTAAGAGATCGGTTTATTAAAAGTTGTAGCTTTAGTCTGCATTTCGCTTTCACGCCGTTTCGTTCACATTTGTTGTTGAGTTCACAGTGACGGAGTGTTTAAATGTCGTTGACGTGTTTAAAAATTTGTTAATTTGTATTTATCGAACCAATTTTTTCATAGTTGATTTTGTGAGTGAATATACCCTTCTGAAATGAGTGAATTGCAAAAAAAAAAGTGATTAATGTAAGTTACGAACATTATAAAGCAGAAAAATATTGATTAAATGTATACCACGCGAACATATTGCTTTGCTAACGGATTGGCATACACAACCATGTGCACATTCGTACACACATGCCCACGTATAGAATATATAATATAAAGGAATATGTACACATACTATATGCATATGTATGCATGTGGTAGCATGCTCACAGTCAGTCGATTGATCCTTTTCCTGGAGATGCTGTTGGAAGAAAAATAAGCAGCTAATGATTGTTGGATTATAAATCAAAACCACTTGTATAAAAATGTTCTAAAATTGGAATAAATTTGATGTTTTTCAGTCTAATTGGATTTTATGTGTAGACAGGAATTTCTAGTTGCAAACTGGTAAATTTCCCGTCTTTTTTGATGCTCCACTGCATTGATATACATATGTACATATATTGTGTGCTTAAACATGTATTAAATGTGGTGTACGCTTGTAAATACCTACATAAACATATACAAATATAAATGCTATATTATACATTCAGTGCAATTACGGCTTATTTATACCGATCACGTATTCCCGTCAACGAAAAAGAGTTACTAGTAAATACTATACATGCTTAATAAACCTACAAACATACATACATACATATAATGTGTCGATGTGCGTAAATCTACTGAGAGTAAAAGAATATGATATACGAACAAGTGAGAAAAAGTGAAACAGTGAAACAGTGAACTAGGAATTAATATTTAAATACCCACAATTAGAGAACTTGGAGCAGCCAGCTTGCTTGATTAGATTAAAAAGTACAATCACTGGAAATGAAAATAAAGGTAAATTTACACATCTCAAATTTGCCACACACAAAATGTTATTACAGATTCATGTTTTTTTTGAAAATGTAGTTATCAACATTTATTTAAAGATAATTTGGCTACTCATATCCTTAGCTGATGATATTCATATAAGACCCTAAGTGTATGGAGAAATAAATTTGTTTACGCAATTACATAGATAGGTATGAAGAAATGTTTTTTGATTTTGTAAACAGCTTCATTAATACATGTCCAGTCCAAACGGATATTTGCTGTTAATGCTAAACGAATCATTACTGAAAATACCGTCACCAACTATCTAAAACCAAACAATTACATAAATGTTTATTTGTATTCACGTTTCTAAGTCAGTATGATAAATTTAGAAGCAAAGTAAAAATTATAAGATCGGGTATTATTCTGGACTTTCCCACAAGTTTCATTATGATTGACTCACAACACACAAATCGGCAGCACAGCTACTTATTGGATCATGCTTTGCACATTTGCACATTTTAATACATACATAAGCATATGTACATATGTATGTATAATTATAAAATTTCAATTATCAAATATCAACAACAATATATGCTCATACATACATATGTATTAACTCAGTAATAGTAACATACTTACATGCATATCAAATATGTTTTCTTATAACAGTTAAGCAAGTAATTTAGTAACATAAATAAAATTGCTTAAAACAATCCTTTTGAGTAGGCAGTTTCAGAGGGTCTTAATTTAATTGTTGGTAGAAATGTGCGTGTATGGATTATATATAAAATCGAATTATTTTATGTAAAAACAAAACAATTTTTAAAAAACATTTGGAAATTGACTATTTTTCACACTTTACTCCGATCAGATTTTTCGATTCGATTGCGATCCGAAGTTGTAAAATCTTTCTTTCTACTCGTAATTGAGACGGTCGTGTCGTATACGCATTAGTTGTTATACCTAAGAGCGCAAGACAGGTTTCGGCATCCACAACGGACTATAACAAAAAAGAGTAAAATGCAAGTACGATGTAAAGTAGTTATCTACATATGTACATACTACATATGTACATATGTATATACAAATGTGCATACAAAAACATTTACGAGAAAATAATCAAATGAACACATGTAAATATGCAGGGGATGTGTCAAAATGTTATGATAATATACATACATACATACATATGTATGTGTAGAGTTAATACTAAAAATTATCTGGATATCTATTTGTAAAAAAATATTCTATAAAGAGATACAAAATTTCTCTTTAAAAATTTTCAAATCTTTTCTTTGTCAAGTTTTGATTATTGTTATAATATTTAATCAAACTTTTTACATAGTGAATAATGCACCATTACTCATTATGAAGTAATAAATGCAAAACGTATAAACAAACATATACATATGTATGTATGTACTCATTTTTTAACCTTACTGCGTATAACATACGTATATACATACATATGTACATATGTATGTTTCTTTCACGCGATGATCGTTATTGAAATAAATCAATTAATCCAATTAAATGACTTAGATTACGTAGGTACATAGCTAGGTGTATGTAAATAGTACGGTACTCATAAAAAATTCAAATGTTCATGCCTTATTTTTCACTGTATACTATTAAATTGTGCACCATGTCGATCATACAGGCACGTGGTATTGCAAAATTTAAACATGGCAATGAAGGCGTACTACGATTATTGTTATTTATTTACGTTTTTACTTAAAATGCGATCAACACCATATCTTTCAAGAACAGTCAACGAAAGTTTGGCAAATTGCTTACAAATATAACCACTTTTTACTATTACTCTCTTCCTCTTTTATACAGCCAAACTTTGTTATCATGCTTGAGAAAGCTTTTAACATTCCCCTTTTTTGTCCGTAATTAACAACACAACTGCAAAAGCTTTTCTAGTTTCAATGCTCACTACTTTCGAATGAAGAGAACATTGAATATGTATTTGAAATGATTCGTCGCTTACCGGCTCATAGCGGGCAATAGAGCAATATTAATAATAACAAAAACATCAAATACTTGCTATCGCATAGGCATACGCACGTTGTCCTATGGTACATATGTACATATGTATATGGGATAATCTTTAAAGAGCGTACACCCGGATTATTCTCTATAAGTTACAATTGAGAATGCATTAATTTTCAACACAGGAGCTTTAGGATGCTATTATACATTAATTAATTTCAAATGTAAGATATAAATATTTAAATAAAGATTTGGATCATTGTTTACATTTCTCTCCAAAGCCCTTCTGAATGTTTTTTTCATGTTACAAATCATTGGTCACATGTTCCTTTGCGAATAATCGCGAACTCATTCCGCACTTGTCACATTTTGTACAGGGTATGCATTAATATGAGTGTACATAGGTATATATAGTACATTCATATGTATGTACATATGTATCTGCATAGACAAATGAGTATTACTCCAATAACAGCAAGTAAAGTTATTTACAAGAAATTGCTAAAACCAAACCGAGCGATACACCAACCGGTGCCACTCGCATGCATACTACCGTACATATATACATACATACATACATACATATCAGGCATTTTGGTGTGCGTTCAAAATAGGTGCAAGAATTTCCAACTCAATTCATTGTCGACTTTACTTCAATAGTGAACGGTTGTGATCGCGGCTTATTAATCAAACATACTACATACTCGTACGATGTACATCTGTTTGTATGAAGTTAGCAACTGCTACAAATGGAATAAATATAACAGTATTTTTACTTAAGCGTCCACCATGTTTAAGTGTTCGTGTTAAAAAGTGGCAAGATTTTAATTTTAATAAAATATTTAACTTATAAACGTACATAATATTTTACACACATACGTATATACATACATATGTTTTGAATATTTTAACGACTAACCCAGGTGTTGTGGGAGCTTAAACTGACGAAAAGCTTAACGCGGACAACCTATTATAAAACATATGTTTGTACAGATTTTTTTGGGAATATGCGAACAGATGACTGTGCATATCTACATATTTATTAATGTATATCCTCGAATGTTACATGTATAACAACAAATTAGATAAATAATTTTAAGATAACAATATATGGTAAATACAAGAATTTGTAGATTTGTTGCATAATTGAATAAGGACAAGATGCTATATGTTCCTTTATTAATTTTAATGCTAAAACATGGCTAATGGAAGTTTGCGAAATTTCAGTTATATTTAAAGATCTGTGCATGTTTGTACTTTATATGTATGTGTATGACATACATTTGTATATATGTGAGTATGTAATAATATTACGAAAATAATCGATTAAGCCTCAAAAAGTATGGTACATACGCACTATATTTGAATGCGCGCCTTTTTATACTCTCGCAACAAAGTTGCTAAGGAGAGTATTATAGTTTTGTTCACATAACGGTTGTTTGTAAGTCCTAAAACTAAAAGAGTCAGATATAGGGTTATATATACCAAAGTGATCAGGGTGACGAGTAGAGTTGAAATCCGGATGTCTGTCTGTCCGTCCGTGCAAGCTGTAACTTGAGTAAAAATTGAGATATCATGATGAAACTTGGTACACGTATTCCTTGGCTCCATTAGAAGGTAAAGTTCGAAGATGGGCAAAATCGGCCCACTGCCACGCCCACAAAATGGAGAAAACCGAAAACCTCTAAAGTGTCAGAACTAAGCCATAAATAAAGATATTAAAATGAAATTTGGCACAAAGGATCGCACTAGGGAGGGGTATAGTTGGACGTAATTTTTTTGGAAAAGTGGGCGTGGCCCCGCCCCCTACTAAGTTTTTTGTACATATCTCAGAAACTACTATGGCTATGTCAACCAAACTCTATAGAATAGTTTCTTTCAGGCATTTCCATATACAGTTCAAAAATGGAAGAATTCGGATAATACCCACGTCCACCTCCCATACAAAGGTTATGTTGAAAATCACTAAAAGTGCGTTAACCGACTAACAAAAAACATCAGAAACACTAAATTTTACGGAAGAAGTGGCAGAAGGAAGCTGCACCCAGGCTTTTTTTAAAAATTGAAAATGGGCGTGGCGCCGCCCACTTATGGTTCAAGAACCATATCTCAGGAGCTACTAGACCGATTTCAATGAAATTCGGTATATAAAATTTTCTTAACCCTGATGACATGTACGAAATATGGGTGAAATCGGTTCACAACCACGCCTTCTTCCAATATAACGCTATTTTGAATTCCATCTGATGCCTTCTCCGTATAATATGCACATTAGGAACCAATGATGATAGCGGAATAAAACTTTACACAAATACGGTATTTGAAAAATATGTAAATGACGGATAATGAAATCTCGATTATCACTTTATCATGCGAGAGTATAAAATGTTCGGTGACACCCGAACTTTGCCCTTCCTTACTTGTTAATTTATGTATGTTGCACAATGGTACATGTATTAGTTATAGTTACGAATCAAAATATCAAAATTATGCGAACGGTGAGACGGTTTGATTTCGTGTTATTGATCTACGTGGTACGTGTATATCTTAAAATAAACTTTACATTTTATTACCTTATTAAATATAAAATACAGTAGTAATTAATGACAGCTAAATTTATTACATAATATTCTTATAACACTCTCTTACTTTGAAAAAGGGCCAAATATCAGGAGTTTAACATAGCTACGAGGAGAAATTTCAGATCAATATATTAAAAACCTGAGGGCCTAGTTCGCGTATTTACAGACGGACATGCCTAACTCGACTCAGCGCGCCACGCTGCTCGTTTATATATACATATGTACATATGTATGTATACTCTAAAGGATCTCCGAGTATTAAAAACTTTTTCTGAATATAATCCCTTATAAGATAAAAGAACTGGGTTGTCTACGATGTTGCAATTGTTAAATGCTTTGGGGGAAATTCATATTTCAATATTACTTACATACATATGTATATTTGCACAAAAAATTCAAAATTTCATTAATACTTCATATACCTAATCGTTCATTTCTAAAGTAATTCATAATAAAAAATATATGTATGTATGTACTTAAAGCATTCTCAGGATAATGGAAATGTGTTGATTACTCATCATTTCTTCACAAAAATATAAAAATGCCATTCTGGAAATTAGTATCTAAGTTTACATGGGTACATAACTTTCAGATATTCGAACAATTGGGAAGGGAGTACCCTAATTACATATGTCGTATAAAATTTATATAGTTGAGTTTTACTTCCGTCAAAGACATTTTAAAGTTTAAATACATTTTTTTTCCAATATTGTTCTTTGATAGTAACTTTGTGGGTGATAAAATGTTTCCAAAACATGTTGTCAAACCATATCATTATTGCATTTTTTATATTGTACCTTGTTTATGATTAGTACTCAATCATACATGGAATAAAAACATCCATGGTTTTTGAAAATTTTTTTTTCAACAGTAGTCGTTTGTCCACAGGTTTGCCGCGTGAATTATTTATCTTTTTGGCATGTTCTCATGGTATTTATGTTTTTGTAAATGTTTTCTCAATGAAGTGAGTCATTAATAAAGAATTCAATTTTCTTTTATTCATATATATGTATGTACATATGTACGTATAAGAATATAGATAAATACCTTCATATTGTCGTATTTAGAAATGTATTTATTGAGAAATATACATACACATACTTATTTTCTATGTATTAAGCCCGTTGATATTTTAGCGTGTTATATGGATGCTTACGTATATAACAGATAGTCATACAATCACATAAATATGTATGTATGTATGGTATATAGATGCCCTGCCGTGGGATAAATCAAAGTTTATATTATTACTAACCTTATTACCAGCATGGCCCGAATTCCTTACATGTTTAGATTTGACTCAGAACTACTAAATACTAGTTAGCAATTCCTGTTGTAAATTTTAATCAAAAGTTAATGCGTGTAAGAAAGTAGTTTAACCAAACGATAATAATTTATCCAAATGCAATTTTTTCATGGGGTATATGTTCATATGTATGTATAAATGTATATCAATACTTATATTATTCTAGGTTAAGCAGATACACAAAAGTCATGCGTACACACTTACATATGTATGGTATGTTATACTGGCTTTAGCAATTCTGCAATATTTTGAATTATTTTAGTTCAAAAATTCACACATTCAGTATTCGACGCCAAAACATGGCGTACGCATTGCTAGGCAAACGGCAATTGGAAAAAATATATTACATTTTATTGTTTTGATCCAGAAATAGTGCAATTTGGAAAACTTGAGTTCCAGCAACGTTTTGTGAGTTTTAAAAAAATTTCGCACTAAAATCGTAATATTATTCCGGCATAATAATATTATCGAAGAAAACATTTTCGGGCGCATGAGTTTGATAAAAACCACTTTCGGTAATTAAGTAATTAAGTACTTCATCCGATCGACAGTTCTGCCAGTACATTACAGTATAATTAGTGTTTCGATGCATCAAGTTTTATTGCTTAAGGAAGTAAGCGCGGTTACAAGCCTATTTAAGCATATACATACATACATATGTATAATTAAATATGTGCAAATTAAATGAAATTATATGTAAAATAATTCAAATTAATTATATACCAATGCCATTTTTGACTAGGAAGAAAAAAATCCTGAGAAAAATTTAAAGTTCGTATCAAAAGAAAGGTAAAAACTCAACTAATGTTATTGCAGATAATACCAACTACGTACTATCCTTTCTCTAACTTTAATTAAGCCTTAAAAATTAAGGCTCTATCTATGTAAATGCGGGATGGTGTGCTATCACTATGATCGCTAGATTGGAAAGTATATAATTTACAAACTTATAGAATAAAACAATATCAGTGCATGAATATAAAGAACAAATATTTTTAGGCACAAAATCTGCATGTGAAAAAATAAATACATATGCTACCAGTTGACAAGATGTAGAAGTTTTAAAAGGCCCCCAAACGCGATAATTTAAAGATTTTTTTTTCGATTTAAAACATTGGCTTGGTTCCAAATAGAATATTTGCTTATATGTGAACAATATATATTTACCACATATGTATATAAGTATGTATTTTTAAACGAAATGACGTTATTTGTATTCTTTTCTCCATATTTACTACAAATTTAGCTAAAAATTCGAATGAGAATGTAGTTTTGATAGGAACATTACCGAAAAGACATAACATGCTTTCCAAATACCTCGTCTTTTTATTTATGCATATGTACATAAGTATGTATTCCTGTGCATACATATGTATATATATACAATACTTATTCCAAAGTAATTGCTGAAAACCAAATGCTGTTACCCATCATACCCAAATGTATTGAATGCGCGACTATCTACTGGTGACACGTGGATTCAAATGCCACTAGCGTTTTCTTCCGCAATAATTTTTGCCGTTCTCAAAACGAAAGGGTGAGGATGTCCAGGCTTTGTTTATTTTTTGTTTTTGATAGTAAATTTTTCTTTTTTTCTTTTGTTTTAATGAAATTTACTACTAATTATTAAGCTCAATAATAGACATTGCAAATGAGTTGATTGGTAGTTGTTTTGTTCTTTTGTCATGTAAAGAATGGAACATTTTTAAAATGGTGGCAAATAAAACTTTCATCAAGATGAGAAAATGCTCTAAGATCGAAATTCTTAGGACTATGAAAAGGATTGCACTCAAAGTCATCAACCATTTGGAGTCGGTTCAGCACAAGCTTACATATTCAAGTGAATACATATTTAGATATACAAAAATAACCTTCCGATATTTTTTGGCTGTAATTTAAAAAAAAAAAATAAAAAATTTTGATTCTGCTTGTGGACTATTTTTATTTGGTCTTTTAAATTTTTTTACATCAAGTTGAGAATATGATATCATGTAAATGGCCGCGGCCACAGTTGATTGTCATTTTCCATCAATATGGCCAGAACTTCCGGCGATAGGTCCTCACATTCTTGACGGATATTGTCTTTAAGTGCTGCTAGAGTCTGAAGCTTGTTGATATAAGCCCGCGACTTCAAAAAGCCCCGTAAAAAGAAGTCTGGAGCGGTCAAATCAGGCGATCTTGCTGGCCAGTGCAAATCGCCTAAACGGGAGATTAGGCGCCTGGGAAATGCATCCTTCAGCATATCGGTTGTGGCACGTATAGTGTGTGCCGTTGCATCGTCCTGTTGGAACCACATGTTTTCCAATCCCAATCCATCAAGTTGCGGCAAAAAGAACTCGTTGATTATGGCTCTGTAGCGCTCACCACTCACAGTAACCGTTTGGCCCGCGACGTCTTCGAAGAAAAAAGGTCCGATGACTCTTCCAGCGAAAACAGCACATTGCACAGTGACTTTGAGCGGGTGTAATGGCTCTTCGTGGGTTACACGCGGACTTTCAGTGCCCCAGAAGGGTAAATTTTGCTTATTTACGTACCCGCTAAGATGGAAATGGGCCTCATCACTCATGATTATTTTTGATGAAAAATCATCTTCCTCTTGGTGGTGATTAAGGATGGCTTGAGCGTATGAGCGTTAGACGCGACTGGCGGTCAGCAGCTAACAGCCGATGCACCATCTGGACTTTGTAGGGAAACATCTTCAAATCTTGTACCAAAATTCGCTTTAAACACCGTCGACTGATACCCATTTGCGTGGCACATCGTCTGGTCGATGTCGACGGCGCTTCCATGACATCCTCGGCAACAGCAGCAATATTCTCTGCAGAACGACTACTCCGGGGTCTGCCACGCCTGGCAGCATCTCGTGTTGTGCCAGTCTCTTCGAGACGAGCGGCTAAACGTCGCAGTGTTTCACCAGTAGGCGTCGGACAGCCTGGAAATCTGCGACGAAATTCACGTTGTGCCAAAGTCACCGACCGATTATTGGCCAAATAAATAGTCACCAATAACCCGCGTTCTTGTGCAGTGTAGCGTACCATTGCTTATTTGCGTGTATTTCGCATGTGTTTTCTACACAAATGTCAAAACAGAAGTGACATTAGAGGTCAGTTGCAAAATTTATAGCATCTTCTGATAGGAGGATTACTTTTGCGCCACCCTGTATATAAAATAAATTATGATTTATGAGTGTTAACCTAAGTAGATATGTTATATAAATTGCTCTTCAAAATGGCAGTATCGAAAAAAGTCACAGTTGTGGTATCTGAAAATTTTGTTTGGATCATTGAAGTGCGCTCTTTTTGACCCCTAGGAAGCCTTCTATGAAAATAACATTAAGAGAGATGAATTGGTGTGACGATCTATTTTTGATGATTTACGTAATTGTCTAGACGCCAACAACGCTTTGTAGATGTACTTCTCATTATAAGTGCGAGTATATACATATGTACATGTATGTATAGACCTATACACTAGATCGAGTAAATGGTCCCACAATATTAATGTTGTAGGCATGATCATACATACATTCATTTGTACATACATATGTAGTATATACATACATTCTTGTGTCAATACCGCCATTTCGAGAAGTGACGTCGATTATGAAGACGTCAGAAGGCTGTTTTCTCATTCATGTGTAATTTAGGTATGTATATATGTATGTATATATTATTTTTTATATAAAGTTTTCTTTTGGGATATTATGCATTTAATTGTTTATTTTAATAAAATATTATGCATTTCAGTAATTAGTATTGCGTTTACAACTTGATTCCTTAGGTGAGCTTTTTGTCCAATTTAGAGTTTGGGTATGTGCTTGTGAACTGACTCTCGGCTATTCACAAACGGCGATTTATTCACCAAGTGATAGAGAAATACACACAGATTTTTATACTAATACGTTTATTAAAGAATTCGTTGGGAAATTTATGTGTTCAATTACCTACATATGTATGTACGTTCATATGTTAAAGTCATTTTGATCAAGGTGTATCTGCGTATAGTTACATACATATATACATACATCCACAAATAAAAGTGTACCCGGCAGAAAAGCGTCAAACTACTAAAGAAGCAATTTACATTTAGAATTTCCTGGTCAAAATCGAATTAGTCAAAAAGGGTCAGACTTTCTACATACATACATGTATATGTACATATGTATATAATTTTTTAAAAGTTTGATCAGAGATAAATACTAGTTTGATCACGTAATAAATACCAGTCAATGTATGGAAAAAATACGAAACTTGAATAGCTAGGATTGTGGCTCAAGCAGTTTGATTTTAGTATACGAATACATTTACATTGGGCTAAGTATGAAAATATGTCGAATAGGCGTTTTTCACATGCATGTATAGTACATATGTGCATGAATAATATACCATATGCGTATCAATGAGAAGTATGTAATATTACGTTCAATACAATATAGTTTTTAATCATAAAATTTTACAAAATTTTCAAATGCTATTCTCTAGATACATACATATGTACATACATATACCTATGTAATGACTACATGAATACATTGACATATGTTTTAATATTTTCGCATTAATTTTGTGCGGATTTATTTTTCTCGGAGGTACAAAAAATGTATTTTCGGCTTTGTTGTCGATTCTTGCTGTCGGTTCTCTCTTTTGCACGATATATGTACATACACATGTATGTACAAAATCTGATTCATTTTCGCGCATCCGCGGTTCACCTCTCGCTGATCGGAGATGGTTGAAAGCGTTTTTGAAAATAGTTGAGATTTAGTATATGCCGACTCCTTACATTGTGATCAACAGAAATATATTCTGAGGGAAAGAGGCAAACTTGGGAAACCTGCAACATCTGTCTGCTTTGTGAGAAGAAACCGAATTTATTTTTGGTGTACAATTCACAATTTTGCTGTATAGAGTGTGGAAGAGATCAAAGATACAACGTTAGTGAAAAACTTAAGCATGTCAGAATAATAATAATATATCCATGGCCTAGAGATTTCTATATTATATATGTACATAGTTCTTTTGAAATTTCGTACAAATCTTTTGTTAATTCATTATGAAATTGTTAAGTGTAACCGTATTTTGACTAAATTCAATGTAAACTATTTTCTTCTTTATTTTCAGTTAATTATTTTAAGTAATTATTATGTATCCTAGCCAAAGTAACGCCAATATAGGAGGGGGCCCAAGAGTAAGCCCGAATGAGGAACATCTACAACATCAATCCCCTCAGCATCAGCAACAACAAAATATGAATTATAATACGGACCAAACGAAGCAACAACATACTGACACTACGTCTCCATCTCAGCAGCAAACAAACCCAAATAAAAAAATCGCTAAAAAGGCGTACGTTAAAATTGTGGAACAGCCTGCAAGCAAAGCATTGAGATTTCGTTATGAATGCGAGGGTCGTTCGGCTGGTTCTATTCCAGGCGTGAACTCGACCCCGGAAATGAAAACTTTTCCTACCATCGAAATTGTTGGTTATAAGGGGCGAGCAGTAGTGGTCGTCTCTTGTGTAACCAAGGACGCACCATACCGGTAAGAAACTACGTGTCTTTTTCCTTATTATTTTATGTCAATTTACTTTAAAAACACAGAACTTAAATATTTATCTTGATAGAGACATTTTTTTAAATTTACAATTTCTGCTTCAGTCCTCATCCTCACAATTTGGTAGGTAAGGAGGGTTGTAAAAAGGGTGTTTGCACCTTGGAAATTAACAGCGATACGATGCGTGCCGTATTCGGTAATTTAGGAATACAATGCGTGAAGAAGAAAGACATTGAAAGTGCCTTAAAAGCAAGAGAAGATATTCGTGTTGATCCTTTTAAAAGTGAGTACAGATGATATCGTTGTTATGCTGGTAGTATACAATATATGTATAGTATATTCATATTTGTCTATATGTTTGTTTTTTTCTCAGCTGGATTTTCGCACCGTTTCCAGCCAACTAGTATAGATCTAAACTCTGTCAGATTGTGTTTTCAAGTATTTTTAAAAGGTGACATGGGTCGTTTCACAGTACCACTGCCACCTGTAGTCTCAGAGCCAATTTATGATAAAAAGGCCATGTCGGATCTCGTTATTTGTCGCATTTGTGAGTGTTCGGCCTCGGTTTTAGGGAACACAAAAATTATTCTACTCTGTGAGAAAGTAGCTAAAGAGGATATTGCGGTGCGATTTTTTGAAGAGAAGGACGGTGTTACAATATGGCAAGCATATGGTCAGTTCGAGCACAGTGATGTTCATAAACAAACCGCGATTACATTCAGGACACCAAAATATCATAATACAAGCATAACAATGCCAGTCGAGGTGAGTCTTTGTGTAATAAAGATATACATATATTTGACTGTGCTCTCCTTATATGAATACCAACTACATGTAAAAAAGTGCCGTACGAAAACATACATACATATTTAAATGTGTCTAAACCAACACCCACATATACATACGTATAGTAATTTGGAATGACTCGAATGGAAGTTTAAATTTAATTGAAAACTGTATGAAAAATAAACTCAAATTTTATAATAAGTATGGTAGTATTTGGGAAAGTTTAATTAACATGTTTGCTTTCGTATTCGGCCCAAAATCAAAATTGGTTTCATAAAATAATAATCAGTCTAATGATTTATGTGTTTATAGGTATTGGTACAATTGCAAAGACCTTCAGATGGAGCAGTTAGTGACCCCGCGACATTTGAATATAAGCCAGCGAAGTCGGGTAGGTATTCCTTAGAAAATTTGCGTCGTATGCTCAAACAGCCAGACGAGTGCGTATTTCAAGAAATATTAAAAACAGCAGATGATAAAAAATTAAGTTTTGAAGAGGCTATAAATTTGGACACTTCAACTGCAGAGTCGCATGAAGAGATGAAGGGTTATTTGGATAACTCTATTACAGTAGAAGCGGCAGAGGCCGATAAACGCCGTAAGGAGAATGAAATCGATGCGATAATCGATGAGAAAGTAAGAGAGTTGGAACAACAGGAACTTAATATGGAACCAGTATCTAATAAGAAACAGCTTGGTGCAATATCGGAGGAGGCTAAAGTGGAAAATGTTCAACCACAGCTACAAGTTGAACGAGTTGCAAGTTCGCAGTTGGAAGAAATGAAATATACTGGAGCGAAAGAACAGAAGCAACTTTCCGTTAATGATAAAATCAATGAATGGATGAAAAGCAATGAATTACAGGAGAATGAAGGTTCTCCGCCACCAGATGGTGCAGCATCCATTGCTTCTATTGACGAGGATAAAGTTCTTACAGCACTACTGGATGAAGCTGCTGAATTAGACGAAATTTATACACGACATGTGCTTCAACGTGACACATATAAAGCTATGCTCACTGAAATAAATGATAAGAATTCTGAAATAGACGGTCAGAAGAAATCTATGGAAGTAGATGATAGTTTTGATGATGCAGCTACTTATAGTAGTTTGCAGAGAGCTTTTAAGAACCCTGTCGATATTCCGTTAGATGACTTAATGCCACCAACTCCCCCATCCTCTCAACTTGCTCCAGAAGATGCACAGTATGATCGTAATGGATCTTTTGCATTAAGTGCTGATGCTGCACTGGCTACACTGGAGCAGATTCCTATACCACCATTACATCAACAGCCAAGTCAGCAGCAAAGAACCAAGCAAACGGTCTCACCACCGCGTCCATTGCCACCAAAATATTTGTCACCACACATGCACGTGACCGCTGCAGAAGAGGAGAAATTACCCCCTCTACCACCAAAACGTATACGAAAGCAAGATGGAATTACTGAAAGCAATTCGATTCAAGAGAATATCAACGTTGTATCCGATTACAGATCTCGTTCACCAGCTCCGATTATAATAAAAAAGACTCCAGATCAGTCGCCACTTTCAAAGCGTTTGCCCTCCAAGCCGCTTAACGGCAGTAATTCAAATACATTACCTAAACAAAAGAAATCAGGATTTTTCTCAAAGATTTTTTCGCGACGTAAAAGCAGGCCTGACCTCAATCAAAGTGGGGACGTAGCCCAAAATTCCAAGGGCACTACTCCAAATTTAAGTCGTGAACCAAGTATTTCCCAATTTCGAATGAACGATCCAAATCGCGGATCTGTAAAATCTCTTCAGCCTATATCCTTACCAACAAGCCCCACTAAAAGTGAATTTAATAAGGGAACTAAGCCAAGTCGCCCAGTTGGTCGCAGTGTTAGTAGCGTTTCGGGAAAACGCCCATCACGTTTGACCGCTGATGTTATACATATACCATTGAAAGGCGATAGTATTAATAGTCTGCCTCAAAACGAAGAGTACTCACATGCCAGTACCGTAACGTTAAGCAATACACTTGACCGTAAAACTGTTTCTGCCTTACAACTTGCCGATATTCCACTATGTGAGGGGAATATGGAACTAGTAGCGATAGCTGACCGCCAAAGTCTGCGTAACTTATGCGAAGGGGCTTTCAACGTCCAACTTGATCCCGATGTAGATTTAACAGAAGCAGAACATTTCGCATTATATACCAGCATACCGCCCCAAGCAACAACCAGCGAATTCGACGAAGCTTCCGCGTATTACGCCGCAGTTGATGCGGGGGAGATTTTAACTCCTGATGAAATCGCTAGGCGTTTGGCAGCAGCGAACTGCATCAATTGAAATGAAGAACAATTAGTAAGCTCTTCGGAAGCTAGGGGATTTCCATAATTAATTTGATGAAATTTGATCATGGATCTTACATTAAGTAGTGTCTTTGACTATCAATTGAAAACTTTTAAAAATATACATACATACATACATATATGTATGTATGTATTGCTGTTTACAAAGAAACTCCTAACGAATGATGAAAACACACTGATGTCTATACTTACATATAAATGTACATATGTAAGTGTATGTTAAGATTTTGAAAAGAAAACGATACAACAAAACAATGTCAACGTATTTTTCGGCATTTAGTTTTTGATAAAAAAATAAAATATTACTGTGCAATCGATTGATTTTATAACAATACCCTGGTATTGAATATTTGTAATGTATCGATCTGATACATATTTTATGTAGAGTAATATGCATATAGTACATACATTGAAATATATACATATGTATGTGTAAAAATATATACCTACGCACATACATAGGTACAAATGATACTGAGATTGTTTGAGATACAGATGAAGTATGCTCTAAATTTGGTAATGGCAATGTTGGCGTCAAAAAATCGACCGTACCGACGACTGAAGTACTTACATACATATGTATATAAAAATAAGAGATTGATGTATTCAAGCTTCGCCCAATTTGAACATGGATTCATTTATTATATATCAATACAAAATATGGATTGGAACCCCGATCTATTTGTAGCTTTTTATAAAACCATAATATTAAGCCAGATGTATTAGATTTTAAAATTACACATGTAACTGAATTATTGACGAAGTACTTAAAAGCGAACTTTGTATGAAATTTATATCACTGTTTTTTAGAAAAATAAACCAAGAAATAACTCTTTTGATTATAGGACCAGAGGAATTGAGACGAAAACGTCAAAGGACTGATGGCGATACAATGCATTTCTCGCCGCAACAACAAAGTGATCACCCAGGTGGTCGTAAGTGCATTTGTCTTTTTAATTATATTTTGATTATGAGGTTGATAACGGTGTTGGTGGTATTTGGTTACAATTGGGGTTACAAGAATTTTTTGGTTGTGGTACATATTTTATAACGAACATGTTGACTTGATTGAATCAATAAGCACACGTATCACATATGTATATGTGTGTTAGTGCCTTTTCATATAACTAAAAGTCTAATTCCATTTACCCACATTGTATCGTCATGTATCTGTCTTAAATAAGCTCTTGGAATATTGCCCAATCTTATACCAGAAACATTTCACTTTAGCAATGTACTTGATCAATTTGCTGTCATTTTATAAATAAGTAATAAATTGTAATATACTATAAATGATTTTAAAATCCTAAGTAATTGAAATATCATAACTTCAAAATGTAAACCGATTCGAAGGTACAACATTGCTCCATTATGTTTCTGAAATATGTATGTAGAGCAATTAGCGGCGAGTTGGATTATTTAAATATTTTGAAACTGAAATGCAACGGTCATGCAATCACACCGTAGTGGATCATATGTGGGTCGTGTCTCCTAGATGATTTACATTTTCTGATCCCACATCCATTGTGAATTGAGCATACTTTAAAGCGTATTTATGCCAAATGAAAATTGAAGTACTATATTTCTTGTTTTGAAAATCCTTTTGTATTGTAAAATATTGACATGATATTAAAAATTTGCAATTTTGGAACAATACCAAGTAAAATATGTTACTCAGATGACTTACGTACATACATACAAATGAGTAAACCGCTACATTAGAATGTGAAATTTTATAGTAGAAAAATAATATATAATTCATACAGATGAAAGATTTAAAATGGTAAAAAAAACAATGAAATTGAAAGAAAACAATATTTTGATAATAAAAGAATAAAATTCTATTAAAAGTCTTGGCAATGGCTTAAATGTTACTTGATTTTCTTCGTTCGAAAAAGGTAAATGAAAGATAATCTTTTTTATCAGTAATTAACTTGCATTTGTGTGCTCATGCACTCCCGTTTTATTCGCACAATATTTTACTGTGCTTACAGCTTTTTGCTTTAATATCTAAATTTTGTTTTGCTTTTGCGTCATGCTAAAAATACGATCAATGATCTTTGTTTTTTTTTCATTCACAAATATATGTATATATGTAAGTATGTATTATACACAAGTTATGTATTTACGTAAAAAGAACTTTTTGATAATGCCATAGTTGTTGAAATATTACAAATTATTCCGGATAGTTACACTTACCTTAGTTGAAACTTGTTAATTAAAACTATGAAAGTATAGATGTTATCAAACAACATTAAAGTTTTTAAAGATACCATAATAATATTCCAAAAAAATAGCATTTTCATGCAATTTTTTAATCTGTCCTAATATGTATGTTTTTAGTATTAAGCCTTTGAATTCTTGCTGATCAAAACATTGCAAAATTTTAAGAAATATTCCACAGCATATTGTACAACAACCTTGTGACACTCATCATTGGTATATACTATATATTCAATAACCAAATTGACATAAAAAAATATCGTTATGTTTTCTGATCATTCTGTGTACAAAGACAATCGCGGTACATCAGAGTTAATACTGAAATTTAGATATGAAATAATTTCTAAAATTGGTAATATTTCTAACTAAATTTTTACAAATTTACGAATTTCTCAAAATGAAAGTATATGTTAGAATAAAGTATATGTAGGCGTATTCTTTGGTATTTTAATGGAAAAGGTCTTATAGTCCCCAATATGAAATACTGAAGTACTAAGAAAACGGCAACTCAGTAATTGCAAAACTTTCCTCTATCTAATGTTATGCAAGCGGAACAAAATTTTCCAATTGAATTCTAATATACATAGCTCTCTAAAAAGATTGTAATGTGAAATTCTAATTAGCTTGTTAGGCAATTATATTCAATTTTGAATATTTGATTTTTTGCACCACTCTTCAAACGAATTTAAGTTTATCTCGTTTAGTTCGTCAATAAGTACAAAAGGATTTACTTTCGAAATAACCATCACTTTTCATTTCTATCTGTCGTATTAATTCTACGCAATGTTTTTTTGTTTCATATTTAATGCTTTTTTATTTTCTAACTATTTTAGGCATTACAAATTGGAATACACCCATTATACCAGCGATTAAGACGGAACCAAGAGGTAAGATATGCATTTATAAATATTAAGAGAAATACCTATATTCTGTTACGTTATGTATAGTATATTTGGACACGCATGCTATAAGTTTATGTTGATTTGCAGAAGCATCACCCCAACCATTTAACTTATATCGCGGAACTTCGGAGATGACTCCATCTCCCCAGCCTTTATCACCGCCGAATAATTACAATCATCCAAATACACCATCACCATATAACATGACTGCAGGAGGAAATACACCATTGATGTCGCCTAGCCATCAATATCAAGGGAGCACCGCGGTCGGGGGAGTTCCACCAAATACTGATACAATGCCCATTCCACTAGAGATGCATAACGAGTTTAACTCATATAGAGGTGGTCAGCCACAGCCAGTACAACTCCATTCGCGGCAGTATGTGCGTCATTCTGAACTGCCACAACAGCAGGACTCACATCAACAACCACAGCATAATCAGCATCAGCCACAGCAGCAGGAATATCATAATCTTCTTTACGGCAATACAGGGGCAACAAATTGGGAGGAAAAGTATTCTAATGTGCTACCGGTAATGGGCAATATGAGCACAGCAGCAGCAATAGCAATGAATAATCTTAATGCAAACAACAACCAGTTCAATTTGCAGAATTTGTTAACGGCGACAGCCACTGCTATGTCAGCTGAAACGCAAAATCCGCATTGGAATTTTCCACCAAATCATGAGGTGCTTAAAGAAATACCACTATTTTTTAATGTGAAATAAATTTTACCTATTTCCAATCCTAGCAGAATGCACAACTACAGCATCAAATGCAAATTCAACAACAGCAGTCACCGCAATCACCATTCCAGCAACCATCGAATAACAATCACGATGCGACAATGGTAAACTTGTCAAGGAGCAACAACGCAAACATTGCGAACATTGTTGATACTGTCGGAGACGGTGATCAGGGACCAACGATAAGTAACTTATTGAATTTCGATAGTGGGCAGCTTGTGCACATCAATTCTGAGGAACAGCAAATGCTTCGACTCACCTCCGAAGAACTCAGACTCTCCAATTTGTCTATATCGTCGTGACGATGAAGTGTAGTACATCATTAGTTTAAGGAAACCCCTAATATTGCATATTATTTTTGGCCCCAAAACCGCATCAACTCACATAAGGGTATGCATGGGTTGATGTTTAAGGTGATTGAAAAAATAAATGCCATACGTACATGTCACGTCATAGCACCTCTTACGGGCACCCTTATACATATGCATGTGAGTGTGTAATTGCGAGAGAAAAACTTACGAAATTAAAATATAAATTTATCAGTGTTTAGTCATTGAGTTGTGCTTAGGTTTAATCGTTTTCTATTGTATGTAGTATATTGATCCAAAAATTAAATAACAAATTATTGATATTTTTCTTTCTACTTCAAACACTGTAGTCGTAAACGTAAGTGTTTTTGTTGTAACGGCACGTACTACACGTTGGTAGATTTCTCTTGCAATAGTCATTGGCCGATGACGCTAAATATTGATTGGACCACCTTCGTATAAAGCCGGCTCGGCCGTAAATTATCCCTACCTTACCTATTTATTTTCCACCTAACAACATTTATATTTCTTTTCCACCTAACAACAATAATGTTCGGTTTGGACGCATTGGAAAAATTTCTGCGAAGTGCGACTATTATTCAAGATTAATTATTTCTCGAGATATTTAGTCAATAATTATTATTTATTTGTCTTGTTCAAAGTTTTTTGTATAGTGCATATATAGTACATACATATGTACTTACGATTTTCTTACATGTTGCTACATGTATGTATGTGCACATATGCAGCATCTTTTTGTCAATTTAAAACAAAATATATAAAATAATAAAATAAATTAAAGAATATCAATTAAAAGTAAAAGGAAACTGCTATCTAATCATTGCTAACGTTTAACAATATTTAGTGCCTTTTCGAGTGTGAGGCCAAACGGAAATGTTTTAATCTTCGGTGGTGGTGTCGCGGGTAGTGTACAATAAGCAATCCAATGCACCAGATGCAGAGTGGCACGTTGATATGCAATCGAATTGTTCCAGCAACTACGTATACGGTTCCCCAATGTAGCAGCCAAACATTGTTGCAGAGTTTCTACTTCGCGGGATAGATTTGCGACTTCTTTGCGCAAATGTGACTCCACTTCCAAGCAATTGTCCAAAATCAGTGTTTTCCTTAAAAGCAGTACAAATGAGTAGAGTACGGTATTCAATGTGATATGTATAGGAAATGCAGCAATTTTAAATCTACTATACTAGTATGTTATATTTTTCAATATTATTATTATAAATAAATAAGCCTGTATATGTATAAGTCTCCAAATAAAGGTTATAAAGGTTTTGGTGTAATTTATAATACACTCCTCTCTGATGTTCAACTTGGTGTTAATAACAACAAGCTTGCAGTAGAACTTCGCAGCCAGTAACTGAGATTACTCTGAGGCTATATGGTTAGTATTGAATAATGTTAATTTGTTTCAAAATAATACTTACACACTAAATTCTAATAATGAATGTCTGTAGTGTTATTGGTACACTGTCCATGAAAATTCTTGCGTTTTTTATAATTATATCCAGCTATACATATGTACGTATGTGAGTATAAGTATGTAGTTTTTAGGATACGATTTTCGGGAAAAAGAATTGTCGCAACCATAGTGTTTATTGGAGTATGTATGTACATATTTGCATATCGCTCATGATACAGTCATAACTCGAAAAAGTCGATTTTTAAAGAGAGCAGTTTTCAATTATCTCTTATTTAGCAAATATAGCAAAACACCACAAGTTAACATATATGTATATATTGGACAACATGCTGAACGTAAGTGGACTAAATAGAGTGTACTAAAGGATAAACGTCTCCACTTTGAATTAAAAAATTAAAAGCAATTTCCCTGTCATAAGTTGAATGTGTTGTTATTGACGAAAAAAGTCATTCGACGATTGTAATTTTGACAACAATACTGTCCCAAAACACAATAATACTGTTTACAAGAAATTTAGCAATTTGAGAAATTTAATTACCTTTTTGCCAATATCGTTATAGCGCAAAATGTCTCGTTCTTCTGAAAAAAACTATACGCGATGACAATTCTGGCTAACTGAGATGTGCCGTTGCTATCGTTAAATAAATGCGACATAACAAGTGAAATAACGGCACATTCTTATCTCGACGGTTTATTTTACCATGCATCAGAATGCAATTTTTACACAATATGGTCAATGACATTGTACACATTTCTGCATACTCAACTTAAAAATAGCGTTTTTTGAGTTACGACACTATTCATGTAAATGAGCGATATGTAAATGTGCATATGTATTCAAATATGAAAAATTATTAACAGAACCGATTCAATTTATTTGTATAGTTGCCTTAAGATCAATTAAGAATTCATCTTAATATTATTCACACAATACTTACTGTTTCAATTCATTTATTTCCCATTCAAACGACTCCAGCTTAGTGAGCGCAGTGGTTAAAGCATCGTTCTTCTCCTTAATTTCATTCTGTAACTTTTCTTCCTTTTGCAAGGATTCATTATTTACTTCACAAATCTGAAATAGTACATTGTCCGAAAATAAGTGATAAAATAGAATTTACAGTGCGCATTTTAAGTAGTTTACTTCATTAATTAATTCTTTCTTCTGTGCTTCTAGGGCTTGCACTTTACGTTGCTCACTGGACAAATTCGCCTGTAACTCCCTCTGTTGAGCCATTGCTTTAAATAGGTCAGACTTTGTCTGAGAAAGTATTGCATTGAGACCGTCGAATTCTTGTTCTTTGATTTGGATTTGTTGTTCGAGTAGCGCTTTGTCCGCCTTTAAACTAATCAGTGAAGTCGTAAGACTCTCGCAAGAAGATTTGGTGTTGTTTATATCTTCTAAGGATCGTTTCAACTGAACACTAAGCTCATCATTGCGTTTCTGTTCAACACGAAAGAGGGTATTGAACACATGGAGCTGGTTCTTCGCTTTAATTGACTTTTAGAGTAGAAAATTTTATGAAATCCATGTTTAACAAATAAATAGAAACACGATCTTAGACTTACACCACGTTTTAGGTTGTTTACCTCCTCCATAAGCCGTTTTACTTCGTCTCGACGCTTTCGCCAGGCGTTTAACATGATTGTTGCAAAAATACGCATTCCGGCTACCTTTGGATCGCGATCCTGAATTACATAATAATAATTGTTCTGATCGAACATTTTGTTTACCAATGAAGTTTGGCTGGATACGCCCATGAGACCTGCTATATCAGAGGTTCTATTCGGCATTAAAGCACTGGGATTTGTTGAAAGTCCACCCAGCGATTGCGATTGTGGGGAAGCTAATAACGAGTAATTGTTTGCATTGTCCCGACGAGTTCGCTTCAAATCCATTTGCGTAATCGACTTACGGATACGAAAATTCAAAATAGCTGCTGTATTTTGACCTCGCAAGTAGAGTTGAGTTGTAGATGAGTTTGATGTCCTCGTGGCAAGTTCGAGATTTCGGGAAATATGATTTCTACACTGCTGCAGTTGCACCAAATTCGGAGTGGTCAAAGGCTGAACTTCAGTTTCAGATATTGTAGTTTGTTTTCTGAGCTTGTATTCAGGATTGTCTACCTGAACTTTTAACCTTGGAGATAAGGTGCAGAAGACGTTTGGTTTTGATAAAGTGGACGATGGGGACGGCTTTCGTAACGGGACACGAGGAATTTGAGATTTCAAACAGAGCGTAGTGGTGTTCTTTTGCTGCACACTGTGTAGATACGTTTTGAGTGAGGGCGTGTACGAAAAAACATAGGATTAATCTGGGTGGAGACTAAATTCTGATTTTTTCCTTATTTTATTATACAAGTGTCTTTTTAATTCGATGTATGCCAATATTATTTGATTATCGAACTAATAGCGAAATTTTAATGCAATTCTGTTGCACAAAGAAAACCCGAAAATTTTTATATTTACTGCTTTTGAAATTTTCAGTGTCGAAAAACTGCACAATGAGGGAACTGACTGAAAAGTCATAGCTCAAGTTGCTATAAACTTATGTATGTGCATAAAAATGTATAAAAAGTAAGTGAAGTTAAACGAATCTTAGCAAGTAAGCTAAAACTTTTGTGTATCAAAAAAATTGATTCGAAAGTAATGTCACAGACCTGCAATACTCACCCAACTTTTAAAGCCACTTTTTTTTGATTTCGTCGTCCAATAGATTTGCGCGGCTTTTTAATCTTACATGTATGCATCGGATTTTTTTCACACCTAGTTGAATTCTGAAGAGGGCTTCGAGGCTCCCCACCAGGGCTTGGAATTCCACTAGTAGAGGATCGATCAGTAGAGACTCCGTCCGTTTCGCTTAAATTTTCAATGGCCAAAGTTAGAGGTGGAATAGTGGTGAGTATTTCTGGCATATTGAATAATAAAACTTGAAGCTGTGGAAATGAATAATTTCTGAAGATGTTAATAAATGCAATAAATAAACAGATACAAATTCAATTGAGTTTGACACAGTTTTCGTTTTATGTTCTAAGAGTTTTTCAAATTCTTTACTATGATCTTTATTATTCCTTATTGCAAAGTGCTTTTGTTTTAAAGTATTTCACAACTTTTCGACATCTTTGTAAATAGTTAAGAAATAAAGTATGTATAAACAGTTATTCCAGGTTCAATTTAAAAATGTATGCATATTGCCACGGCGACTGAGTTTTATAAAGATTATGCTGCCGGTTCAAAGTTTCCAAAAAAGCTGCCATGATGTTGGTTTGACATTCCATACCTACTATATTAACACTCAGAAGAGATCCTGATTAGACCACAAGCGCTAACATAAATCTCACCATAATTTTTTATACACATATCTGCAGCCACCACTTGTGATCACTGATTTTCAAATACAGTAAAGTAATTGCGGTAAATCATATTCATACCTACGCTACAACCAGTCCTTACATACATACGCACATGCATTTATGTATAATAACTACATACATACATACATATGTATGTACATTCAAACAGGTGGATTTTATATAATCGCTCTTGTGCTGCAGTTCTTTTTAAACATACGCACTCAAATGTATGTACACATTTACTATGTATATTTATTGAGACACAATATATACATATATACATATGATCATTAAAGGAACCGTTCTTACACTTCATTAACCGCGAATAAATTGAATGAATTTTACAGTTAGTAGCACAGAATTCGTACGTATGTACATACGTGTATATAATACTTAATTTAGGTGTTATCTTTCACATTGTAGATACATATCTATGAATTTTTTGTGTATGTGAAGAAAAAATTGACAGCAGCCAAATGGCTGACTGGTCCAGTATACTCAGTTAGATTAACCGATTTAAAATAGTTTTATCTTTTCCCTACATGCACATACATATGTATATGTATGTACGTATTTATGTATACATACATACATATGTTCTATTATGTTTGAATGACCGCTTATACAGCTCGCACATGTCTATTTAAAGTGCCTTCATATAAACACGAAAATTCAAACCTATGTTTAATATAGTAGGCCATTGGCCTTTATAAAAATCTATGGATAGAACTGAAGGAGTTTTCCATGCTGGCCTAACGTAGTAGGTATATCAAAGCACTGAGACAGTAATGCGTTTGCGCGGATTTCCTTTTTGCTTGGATGTCTGTAGGAATCGGGGAGATTGGCAAGAACACTGAGTTATTGGCATTAACAGCACCCGTAGCCGCTAAATGTTTCATTGTCTGTTCGGCTACGACGGCAATCGGTTGATTTGAAAATATCGAACGGAAAATCAATTAGGTACTATAAATACTTACTTACTTAAATACATATGTATGTATGTATGTATGTACTTATGTAGATGGAATTATAAAGAAATAGTGCTACCGCTACTCCAGTAATTTACGTTGATTTTATATAAACGAATTGATCGAAACGATTGCACTGCAATAAATACAAAACGGTTTAAGCTCGAAAAACGTGTGTGATAATACATATGTACGTACATCCAAAATTGTTAAAATAGAATTGTGAAAAATATAAATTATTGTTTTTCAATGTAATTGTATTAAATACAGACACAGGCGATCGGAATATTTTGGTAATTAACTGCTTCTGAATATAAGGATATTAACTACTTTTCTGTAGTAAAACGACGTCACTCGATGGAAAACGATATTATGGGTAAGAAAAAAAGAAATATACCTGTAAGTCTTGTACTTACATATGTAAGCATATACATCGAAATTATTTTCAAATAAATTTTACTAATAACTGTGAATTATATGGGCATAAATATGAATATATTCATCACAAATACTTGACGGAAGCGGAATTAGAACTTCACTTCATTTCGATTTCAGCAAAGTGATCGCAATCAAAGTTCAGAAAAGATCTGATTTCTTCCAATCAGTAATAGTTATTCAGCTAATACATATGTGTGTGTGGTATATAATTCCTGTTATCCCAATATGTACGGGTCCATTTCCGTTTTATATAAGAAAATTTATTTCAAATAGACGAAAAAATTTCAATAGCCAGAAAAGTATTTTCATATTTCTAATCGAACTGGCATTCTTTCCCTTTTATACAAAAATTTCAAAATATAGCGATTTTTTCATTAATTTTTCTCGGTTTTGAACAGCTGTAACTTTCTTTCAACTTCCCCAAATTTAATTTTTTTTTTGGTTAAATGAAGCTTAAAATCTCACTTTTCCAGCAATATATGATACAATGTGAAGGTATACGACTGCAACGACATATATTGACTTAAGCATATTGATATATTTAGGATGTATTAAACTTGGATTTCCTTTAATATTTGAGGATATTTTTTTATTTCGAAGATTTCAGGGCAATTCATGAAATTCATTACAATAAAATAATTATTTGCTGAATGATTGATTATTAAAATGTAAATTTATTTCAATAAACTACCTAATTTAATTTTTTACTATATTCGTCTCAAAATAATAATTAGTAAATCGTAAAAATATTTCAAACCAATTAACAATATATGTTTTCGATAATATTATATACATATATATTTACATATATACAAACATGTATATTATATACATATATAATAGTATAACATATACATTTATATGTACATACATTTATGTGTACTTACTATATACATATGTATAAGTGGCAGTGCATTAAACGAGTGGATTATTTACGTTTTTGCTTTATACTTAAATATCACAAATAATAGAATTTGGTCAATTGACTATAAATATGAAATCGTAGAATATATTGAAGTGAAGCTCGAAAATATATGCATGTCTGACAGTATTCAACAACATTGCAATTTTTGAATGGCTTAGGTAACCTTTCAAGGAATATTTAAACATCCAAAATTTGTATGTAAATAGTGCAAAGAAAAACTTTTTTTTGTTAAAAGTTAACGAATTTTTGTTTGTATGTACATAAATATGTAGTTTTGATGTACATACATATTTAAGTAAGATGCCTTAGTAGTTATGGTATCAGGCCTTAAAATGTACACATATAATTTAAATGGCGAATTTGCGTGCATAACAAAATAGTATGAACTATTTACAACCACATTTTGCCCTATTAAAAACCGAAAAGCATGGGTTGCATAACCCATAAACTCATTAAAGCTATGAATCATGCTTTTAATTCGGGGAACCCGACTAGCAACAAGTTTCTATGCCCGTTGTCTCTCTAAAAATTAAATAAATAGATTCAATTTACCTCTTATTCACTTCTCTATTCGTTATATGCATTTGTATAAGTAATGGATAAACTTGTAGATATTCCTCGTTTCAGCAAGTAAAATATAAAACAAATAAGTATATGAGAATAAAATTCCATATGTGACCTGGTCTACGGAAAGGGGGCTTAGGTTTCAAAAAATCAATTTTTAACAATTACAATTAAAAAAAAAAATATTTTTAACAGCTGTTTCCCAGAAAACTAGTTTTCGCACGTTAGCTCCCTTTTCGTAGACCAGGTCACATATACATATGTATATAGCCAAACCTACTATTTTCCTTTACGCGAGTAGGAATTTTGCGATCTTTAAATGAAACTGATCGATCAGGTTTGCACATAAGATCACACCAACTAAATTATGTTACTCTTCGCTTACGTAATTGGCTGCCCTGCTTGCAATTTAATGTCGGAAAAAACATGAATGCAGACAAGCAATTGTCTCCAATGTACTAGTGTAGAAACTGTTAGGACTGAACTAGTAAGTTTCCTTTAATGTTATAAAGTTGCACATACTTGTATGTATATGAACATAAACAATTGTTTAAATTAAATACATTACTCGTGCATTATATATATATATAAATATATATACTTATGTATATAGTACCTATAATATACAGATGTAGAAATATTTTCGAACAATTCGGTTTGCACACATGCATACTTATGTATGTATATGTATGCAGACGGTGAGCGATTATGCGGAAATAATATTGGGTAAGTATACGCAACGTTGTACCAAACAATTGTTAATAAATATACATATGTATACATATAGCAGATGCGAAAAAATCACTCAATTATATATAATATTCGATTCTATTCACAGTTAATCTAGACTAGAATAGAAGGCGTATCTTGGTATTATATCTTAATTTAAACTATTCTTTGAAACTTTGCTATTTATTAAATTAAAAAAATCTAAAAATTTAATTTTGTTACAACAACAAATAACTAGGAAATCTTCTAATGAGCCTCCTATGTACGAAAGTTCTTCCAAAATATCTACTTAATGGCATAAATCTAACTATGTACCGCCCTTTAGCATTCTCGAATCTAAATTAGCTCTATGTAACGGAGGCAAATAATTTGATCTACGCAAATATCTTTTCTAGGAGACATTGAAGAATTTAACAGTAACGCGCACAATGATTGTTCCAAATCGAATCATTTGAATTATTTTCAAGTTTTTAAATGTATATCACATAGCAGTGCGACTGCAGAGCTGGACTTTTCATCCCTTCAAAATATAGAACTCGAGAAAATCAACATGTCTTTTCATATACATATGTATGTAACAATTCCTATGTTAATTATAAGGTTTTTTTTAACGCAAAAATTAAAATAGTGTTCATTTGCTCTTTCCATCAGTAATAGCATACTGTTCATAAATTAGAAGTACGAATTGCAGAGTAGTAAAAGTCATGCTTACAATCTTCGAGAGTCTCTCATTGGTATTATTGAATTATTCTCTTAGTGACTATATACATACATATGCTTCACGACCACACTAAAGGTGAATCACATTCGGAAGCATGCCATTTATTAGTACGTGTATAATAACTTGCTGTAGTTTGTTTACAGGTCAATATCATGCAATTTAAATGTTCCGCAACTTGAAAACCAGTTTAGAGTTCGACAAAGTTATTGCGTCACACAGTCCAGCAAAGTACCGAAGCAAATAACAAACCGTTGTCCACAATCAGCCACCAAAGAGACTTTACAACTGGTTTCGTATTTTTGCCACAATAATTGCAAAAACCAACAACATTTAAAAGGAAGCCACTAATACAAATACTATAAATCTGACTGCGTTTTAGCATTGTAAAATTGACTCTCTCCCTCTCACTTTCGAAGCACTATTCCGCATAATGAAAACAAAAACTGATCTACATTATTTGACTAGTAAAAAACGTGTTTGATTTTTAAAATAATATAGCATGAAAGCTTTTATAAGCTCTGAATTTATCGAATAGAACCTAAAGCAATTATTTTTAATGGAATGTGACAAGCGACCAAACCACACACAGCTAGTGAGAGAACAACTGTCAAAAGATCGCTCAAATCAAAACACCGATCAAAGCAGTATATGCATTGTCCAAGATTTGGTATTAAATTATTATTAAAAGTAAATACATATGTATATGGGGGCACACAATTAAACTGATATGCATACTTAAGCATTATATACATATAGTATGTACATACATACATATGTATGCTATATGTGAGCGCATACTTACAAACTAGTATGTAACCACAAATAAATATAAGTATGTGCATGCACGGGAGGAAGGGAGGCGATAAAAAACGTTGATAATTTTGCTGCTCAGCAATAGCTTACTGCGGGTCGAACTCAGTTGAAGACGCGATTCAGTGCTCGGCGGACAACGTGATTAAACAATTCGAAAGTGAAATTAGAAACACTAAATAACATTGAACAATTTATTCTTCTACCTTTTCTAAGTAAAATCGTGTAATAGTTTGCGGCTGTATCCATTACTCTGTACTACAAAATCGAAGCTAAATTGAATTCATAAGTGTAACCAGTAGCGCAAATTATCAGAGATTATTCCATGCATACATACATATGTATGTATGTTAGCCGATACCGCATGTATTAGTAAAAATAATATATCTAACATAAGCACATATTGTATATATGTATGTACATATGTAGATATATACACTAGTGTGGTGCGCATTGTGCGAAATATCATTGCGATGAAGTGTTAAATGAACAATTAAAAAATATTCAGTTACGAGTTAAGTGGAAAAAGTGAGTTGGCAATATTAACATAGTATATTATATTAGATGAAAAATAATGCAATCGCAAAACAGCAGTTTTAACCACTTTTAATAATGACATATACAAACTTATATGTACGCCTTTATTCCATACTAAGGAAAACGAAAATAATATACAAAGTCTGTGAGTTAAAAGAAAGCATATTACATTGAAGGTACAATTCCATATGTGCTCGTACTTCATAAAGTTACTGAGAGTATTTAATGATTTTTGTTACAGCAATATGAAAGCAATTCTCAAAAAATCACTTCTAAGCAAGTACATATGTATGTAAATATGAATAAGTAATAATATATACATATGTATTTACCTTTTTCAAATGAATATGTTAATGTTTGTGTGAGATCTCTGGTGCATTTTCCTGTAAGCAATCGTCGTAGACAAGAGCGTTAAGTGCGTGATGTGATCATCTGTCAGATAGGGTCCTAATAATTAATATCAAATTGGGAAAAGGTAGAATTGTAGGTGTACTATTTACATAAGCTTGTCATGAGAGAAGCCTTTCATAAATCCCATCGGCCATTTGGAGGCGACCCTCAACTTTTAAGACGTTTTATTTGTCGATTGACATCATGCCTAGACTAGTTGCAATATAATTATTTGCATTTGTATATGTACGTACATATATTTATTATGTATGTATGTATATCTAGGTTTGTAATAGTTTACGTATTTATGAACATACATAAATACAATGTATCAAATATGCATATGTACATTCTTTGTAAGTATATATTTCAAGATGCTCATAGAAATAAAGACGTAATAACAGATACTGACCTACATACATACTTACTATGCATGTACAGAAATGCATCTGTACATTATCAGTATGTGCTCTTACAAGAGAGTAACTAAAAGCATCCGAACTAATAATGCATATATTATTTACATATTTTTTTTGGTAGGTTCTTTATGCGGTATAAGCTTTATGTCACGAAAAATCATTGCTGAATTATTACTGATGCAGTTGATGAAAGTATTTTTGCTTTGCTTATACAACAGGCATTATCTTTTACATAGCAATATTATACCCCAAAAAGTAGATAAAATTACTTTTATGGAAACAAAACATTCTACGACATTTTGCTAGTCTTTGAAAATATCCAAAATCTGAAATTAACTAAGTGCACTTTCCACATTTTGAAATACTTCGTTTTGGGCTTTACAGTAAAAGTGTACACTCTGAATCTGCGGAAAACAAACCTAGTTCTTTGGGACAGAATTGTTATGCCTTAGCTAAAAAAAGCTAACGCAGCAACATGCCTCTCACAATCTTCTTTGAAAGTTTATTTACCACTTTTGTTACAAATGTTATTAATGCAATACTGAATATATACATGCATAGTATGTGTGTGGAGTGTGGATTAAAATAAAGAAAAATATTCTCAATTTGAATTGCACTATGCCAAATGCGTGTGTATGTTGTGTATGAGGAAATAACCCCGGATTTGCTTAATTCAAGGGGAAAATGTTGAATATTTAAAGAAAGTATTGGTTATCTGAAACGCCTACGAGTATTGTTAGTTAATAACTTCTGTTTGCTGTTGCAAGTTATGGGTGAAGTATCAGTAAGCCAAAACAGCTAGTTCTGTATAATTAAAAGTTCGCTTAAGCTAGCCATTTACTACGTTACTTTTACTTCACTACTAGTATTAACAATAATTCCATCTTGTCAGTCGACTGTCTTGTTTCCAAGCAACTAATATTTTTTAATGATTTATTATATGAGAAGATTTCGGTCAAACATTAATGAAATAAAATAATGGTGTTATAGTTTTCTATGTAGTTGGAATTTCTGGTTGTGAATTAATAAATTTCGAACCGATATTATTAGCAACCGCTAAATGATAAGATCAGACGCTGGTCGACGACCTAATCCAAAATGCGATATGCATTTAGGTAGAATAGTTATCCAATAAAACGAATTGTTATACATACATATGTACATACATTTTTATAGTTAAAAATAATTTAGTAAAAATTTTTAAAATTATTCAATTTGTATCAGACACACAGACATATTTATTTGTATGTGCATTCAATAATTTTAGATGATGCAAAACTTCAACCTCCCAGGTTTTCCTTTATCAGTATTATTTTTGTTCGGGGTGAAGATTGAAATCTTGTCGTGCGTATGTATATTACAAGTAGGTTCGCTTGTAGTTTCCCTTACGTCGATTGTCAAATCGGTTAAAAAATATTTAATATATTTTTTACTCTTTGCATTACTGTATCGCTAAGTAATTTAAACAGTTTAAGCACTTGTATGTCACATTTTATGCACAAAAACCGATTTCCACAACACTGCGTAACATTAAAGGTACTCCTTAAAGCAGGCTGTCATTTAGGCAATCGATTGGAAAATTACACCTCTCAAGCGCAAGTAATTCATAAATAAAGCAATAAGCAACTGCCTTTAAACTCTGGCACTCATATACATATGTATGTATACCTGTGTACAAAATGCCACATAAATCACACATAACTGTTAATATAGTATACATATGTATGCATATGCACCATACCTACATATGTACATGCATATGTAGTCCGGTAACGATTTTGGCTACATGCTTACATGTATGTATATACTATTTTTGAACTTGATCATTACGGAAATCACTTGCTATATGTAAGTACGTACCGGTACATTTGTATATACGTTTGCTATAGTGAATTGGCTTTAAAAGCAAAATATGAATATTTCATGTTGGAAACTAGTATTTTTAACATTTCTTTTATCGAGTTTTAGTTTTAAACCAAACGCGAATGTTGAATACCAATAACAGTTTAATAAATTTACATTTTCACTTAGAAAACTATTTATATCAATATATACATATATATACATATATTTAAAAACACTTTGTGAAGTGACATTTTTGTTAGTATGTAATCTGTATATATGTGTAGATATGGAATTGGATGTTAAGAGAATTGTTAACTCTGTAATTAAATAATTTTCAGTTTTTGTTTTAATTGAATATATAAATATAACAAAGATACCATCTGCGAATCCGACTGTATGTTTGTATACATATATGTATGTTTTGTACCCAAAGATAAATATATTGCGATAGATAATTTTTAGTTTAAACATTGGCAATATGCGTAAATAAAACTATACATATGCCAAACAATTTTATTTCTTAGTCAATAGTACGAACTTAAATAATGTACATATGTCCTTACCATATACTATATACATACATACATCCGTATACGTGAATCTGTATTTGTTTAAATGAACATTTGTTCATTTGTTTAATTGTTGCATATAAGAAGGTGCATACATACACATGTTCATCAGTGCAGATGCCGAAAAGAATTTTTCTCTATTTTTGACGAATTAAGAAAGTATACATGCTGTTTTTGTTAAAAGGTGTTCTGGTACAGAATTAACATACGAACAATTTAGTTTACAAATTCTGAAATGTATGTGCTGCGAAAGTCACGGTATCGAAACAATAACAACTTGTCGAATGGGTACATGTGTGCGTGTGATTGTAGGTGTATAAGAGTCAAAATCATTTTCCTTACGTACATAGATGCACATACATATATGTATATGTATGTACAAAATACGTATGTGAACACTTACGTAAGTATTTCGTTAGTAAATTTATGCCTTGCAATTTCGAACCAAAAAATCATTTTCAACCGAAAATTCCTCTCCATTGCGTTAGTTTTTGTTTTAATTTTGCCATGACTATCATCGATACAAATTCAATCAATATCTATGAGTTCAACAATGTTTTGAAAGCATTTTGGTTATATGCATATGCGGATTGTGTGATTGCAGAATTCGTATGTGTTCGAAAACGCCATAAATCGGATTCAACAAGAATACATATGTACATAGTTTCCGGCATTCGGTTGACCTGAAACGATTCGTTCAATTTGCCGTGGCATTGCTCCAGCAGGTAATAGTCGTTTATTTTCTGATCGGTGGTGGCCGATGCTTTCGAAATAGAAAATACCATAGAAATAAAGCAGATCTAGTCGAATCTGTAAACATACTTATAGTATGTATGCAATATATTTACAAATACAAGTGGTATGATATGGTAGGCAAAAAGCATCAAAGTAATAAGGTGGAAGCTTTTATTTTTTCCCTAATGATATAAACAATGCTAAATTCAGCATTCTATGAAAGGACAGTGATTCACATCGCTACGCTTTTACAAATTTTAGAGCGTTTCCAAATGCCCATATTATATAATGTTCCTTGCAGGGAAACACGAACTAGTAAAGTTCGATGTTGTTATGTGGACGAAAAGCGTAAGGGTTCAGAACATATGCATTTTCTAATGGTTTTATTATACATATGTATATTTGTAGATGTGTGTATAGGAATAAATTCATATTCATAGAAATATCAGTAAAACTTCATTTATGCACTGGGTTTATAAACTTGTTTTTGAACATCTCGCTTGTAAAAATAAAGCTTAGAGCCCGGGTAAGGACAAAGGATACTTTTTATAAGTACAAAATTTAAGTTTTAAATCATAAATGTGTGAGTAAAAATTTGCAAATCCATACATGCTTATAATACGAACTATACTGATTTTGCTCCTGAACCAGGCATTTTTTGTTTTTTTTTTTAGGACGAACCCGTCAGATATATTTAAAATCACAGAAAAAAATGGCATTGACATTTTCGTCGTCAAGGCATTGCGGATACTTTGCTAGATTGTGGGCTAAGGACGCAAATGCATTCATAACAAGCCAAACGCGATATCTAGCATGAAAATATGGCGGAATAACTGAATAATAAATATTTTCGAAGCATTGTACAGAGCAGTGATCCTTCCTAAAAAATAATAAAATTGCAAAATATTGGGAAGGGTAGAATAGAGCTGCAACCAAATACACAGTGCAATGAATTAAAACTGACTTAGTAATCATTCGATGAATAATATACCACGCGCATCCCAAAAGACCGATGCCGTAACCTTGCCAGCCGATTCTTTTGTCTTTCCACGCTTGAGAACCGTTTCATAATATGCAGTCCACTAGGCTTACTATCGATTGGATTGGGTTGATTTCACTGGTGCACAGCCCAAATTCAACAGAATTTTTTATCCGAAAACCAATGCTTTATTAACGCACAAAATGCTTTTTGATTTTTTTTAATTTAACATAAATTCACCCGAAATGCTATACCTCCTTAACTAATGGTCATAATCTAAATAACAGAAATCATATAGATGGTATTAGTAGTACTACCTATGTATGTAACAGCCACAGTAAAACGTGGACGGGTCCTCTAGTATTTGTACAAAATTAATGATATTAGCTTTGAATTTATGGAGTATTTCTACAGATCGCCGTATGATACTTAGATTTCCCATGTCCAATCGAAGCACGCACGTAGATTAATATACAAGTATTTGTGCATACACATATCGATATACAGTGGAAAACAAAAGTCCAATATCGACGCATATTACACGTGTCTGAATGCTTTTAGGATATAATAAAAAAGTTAACATCTGTCCAAATTACTCACATTATTAGCAAAGAGTGTTTTCTCGAGAGTATATGTAGGACTAAACTGAATAGCTAAGCACTTCTTAATTGGCGTAGACACCGCTTACGCGATTATAGCACTTAGCTAAGCACTTAGCGGAAGGTAATTTGTTAAATGTCTATTTCAGTAAATTTAACTAAATACCAAATTTAGATATTACTTTAACTCGCCAAGTTATGACATTATGAATATATACTGACCGATTTCATCAACTGTGTTAACCCAATTTAATGTATCCTGAATATATCCACAATAAGGCAAAATGGAAGTGGGGAAAATGTGTTATATTTATAGAAGTGGGCTAACACGTAGGCGTCACATGTATTCATGCAAATTTAATTATTTGAAAAATTGGCGTTAATAATACAACTACAAAATTTTTGAACATTTAAATATGATGTATAAGAAAAGTTGTCTTCCTTAGAGCAAATTTTCAAGACTTATATTTTAACGCAACAAATAATAAGTCATAGTAAAGCAATTATATATTAGATCATTCCAATCAAATAAAAGTACTAATTATTAATAAAGTATTATTAATTAATAAAATACTTAAAAATTCCATTGATCAAATTGCAGATAACAGCCGAATTATGGATACTAGTGAGCACGAATTGAGTGATATTAGTAAGTTTTACAAAAATAAACTACTTTATGTACGGGCTTCGATAGGTACACGCAATTTAATTGTTATTTTTGTGTACTTGCGTAGTAACCTAAATAAATAAAGAAACTCTAAAAACATAGTTTGCTTTCAGTTGAGATCATATCGCCCGAACTGGATGATATTTCAACCTCTTCGAAACCTTACCTTCGTGTTGTAGAGCAGCCTTCGAGAAAACCGATGAGATTTCGGTACAACAGTGAAGGTCGTACAGCCGGAAATATACCTGGTGAGAATTCATTTCAGGAAACCAAAACATTTCCTACTGTCGAAGTCGTAGGCTACGAAGGAAAAGCGCGGATTCTGGTCTCTTGTGTTACAAAGGATAAGCCTTTTCGACAACATCCACATCAGTTGGTAGGTCAGGATTGTAAACATGGTTATTGTATAAGATATGTTGGACCCGATACCCCACTACGTGTCGAACTCAGTAATATTGGAATACGATGTGTAAAGAAAAAAGAAATTTCGGAGTCTTTAGAGATGCGTAAAAGTAGGAAAATTGACCCTTTCAAGAGTAAGTGATACATTTATACAAATATGAGACTAACGCACTTAACTGGAATATAACAAATTGCAAATTTTTAGCTGGGTTTGATCATATAACTGATCCGAATTCAATTGAATTGAATTCATTACGTTTGTGCTTTCAAGGCTTCATAAAGGTTGGGAACGGTTGGAAAGCGCTAAGCCCAGTAGTGTCGGAACCTCTCTATGACCGAAAAGCGAAAAGTGAATTACTCATTAGTCGACTTTGTAGCTGCGCAGCCACTATTGATGGAGGAGATGAAATAATTTTGCTCTGTTCGCAAGTTAATAAAGATGATGTGAAAATTCGCTTCAAAGCGATCGATAACAATCGCGAAGTTTGGCATGCATACGCCGATTTTGAACCGTCCAATGTACATAAACAGACAGCAATTGCATTTCGTACACCACGTTATCCTCAGGCAGATTTGCCAAAAACTGCCAAGGTAAAAGTAAACGATCATACACATGTGTATATACATACATACATATATGTATATGGTGTCTTCATATATGTTTAAACAATAATTTTCTTTCCTACCTTACAGACATACATTGAGTTGGAAAGACCTAGTTTGGATAAACGGAGTGACGCTTTGGAGTTTGTGTTTCATGATCCAGGTACGCTATCCTTTGCCAGCATGCGTCGCAAACTTAAGCGAAAGCAAGAAGTGGATATATTTCAACATATATTGTCCATGGATAGTGAAACGACTGCAACAAAATACTCTTGCCCCCCTTCTGATATTGATTTCGATTTGGATGATAATGCCACATTATCAACAGAACGCACCGAGAGTACCGTTAGCAAGCAACATAGTTTAGATACACTTAATGAAACCGAAAGTATAGCTATAGCTCGGCGCAGAAGAGAAAGTATTACCGACGGTGATGGAGATATTGAATTTGATAGACCCAATGATATTGAATACGATTTCGAAGCGCCAACCATGAAATGTCAAGCTGTGGATGCAGACACTCAAACATCGACACCAATGGATGAGATACTTAAGCATCCATCACTAATTGAATCGCATTCATTATCCGCAGTCGATAAAATCACTGAATGGATGCACTCTAATGAGTTCGAACGAACCGACAGCTTGACAGTTGAAAACGGTGATACAACTTCAATCAGTCCAATAACAGTATATACCATCATGGCAAGTTTATCAACTAACCACACGACCATATCGACTGCTACTGACGACGACAAAACCATTACTGATCAAATGGATCAAGTGCCCGAACTCGATGATATGGTTACAGAAACAAAATCTCGACGGGGCACATTTGACAGCCCTATGATACAGAACTTGTCATTAGGTGGGTCACCGATTTTCGACAATAAATCCATTGAAACAATGGTGGAGGTAGTCAACACAAGAGGGGAAGAGAATTTTGATGAGGCCCCAACATATAAAAATTTACAAAATACTCTAAAAAATCCATTTTCTATTGATTATTTAGACACAAAAACGATTGGAGGAGCTACTAATGACGAACTTGACTTGGTGGTATTGAAAAATCCCCTCGCTCCAAAAATACGGGTAAATGTTGCCCAAACGCCTCCATCACCATCTTCTCCTCCACTACCTTTACCACCCCGTACACCCTCTCCCGGTCCTGAACAAAGCCTTCCTCCAATTCCACCGAAAAGAAAAACTTCACAAGAACTCGGTACAAACTCATCGGTCACACACAGTTCATTGGAACTTTCTCGCACAAGTAGTGTTTCCTCACGACAACCGTCACAAATAATCATTAAACGAACTCCTGATCAAAGTCCAACTAAACGACAAACTACACCCACTTCATCACCAAAGAAACGTCAAGGTTTTTTCTCTCGACTTTTTTCACGGCGCAAAAGTAAAACTGAAATAATGAGTAACGATAAATCCGTAAAAAATCAATCAACCAAAGTGACAACACTTTCTGATAGTAGGGAACCTAGTATTGGAAACTTTTCTATCGGTGAACCGAATCGGTGCTCCCTACGCTCGATTAAGTCTGCAACGCAACAAGTGAATTCCAACTATTTAGATTCCCACAACAACGTTGCTGAACGAAATGAGAGCAATAGAAATGGTAAACCGGTTGGTCGAAGTGTAAGTAGTATTTCTGGCAAGAGACCGGCACATTTAAATACAGACGTAGTTCACATCCCTCTAAAAGGTGAAAACGCTAAGAGTTTACCCTCTCACGAAGGGAAGGCTTTCACTTTTGGTCAGTATTTGGACCGCAGAACTCTTAGTGCTCTTCAATTAGCTGAAATACCCATTTGTGATGGGAAGATGGAACTAGTAGCTATTGCTGATAGACAAAGCATAAAAAATCTATGCGAAGGTGAATTCGGTGTCACGCTCGATCCTGAGGTAGATTTACAAGAGGCCGAACACTTCGCACTATATACGAGTATACCACCGGAGCGTCAAATCACTGCGAAAAATTCCGATACTGAGTTGCAGGTTTGTACGTCTATGGACGACGAACAAGCCGTAACAGCTGACGAAATCGCCAAACGACTGAACGAAGCAAATAGAATGCCAATTTTTTAATACTTGTGCAACATTTTTCAATTTAGGGAATTGCAATGCAAATATTACATATGTATAAGCATATTTTCAAGATCTGAAAAGATTCATATTTAAAACCACATAAATATTCGAGATGTCTCATATATTTCCATTATAGATCGTTATAAAAGAGAAAGAAAACGTCGGAAGATTAGTGGAGAAAGTCTCATAAATCAGATGAACAAAGATATGGGCTTAAACTTAAATTATCAAAGCATTTGTAAGTTGCATTTTATTTACTACACACACTTTTTCAATGAATATTTTGAAAAATACCTTCAAATGCCCTTTTTAAAGCATACGGCTAGGCCAATAACTATGTATTTAAAACAAACAAGCATCTAAAAATATCCATAGACATTTAACATTGGTACTCGGTGACCATCCATTATCTTCTCACCACCCATAGCATACATATTGCGAACATGCATAAACATCTAAACACTTACAGGTGCAAATACTTATGTATCAAATTCGACTCTAACTTAAATATGGTAAATATGTAATTTACATAGTATTTTATGTACTGCATTTATAATTTATAAAATACATGTATGTAATTATTGCCATCAAATGAAGGATTCGGTATTCGCGACAGATATGTGTACATATGTATGTATGTATATACTAATATGTCACAATCATCGAAGGTTTACTGTATTTAACGAATTCGGTACGTTCCAAATTATTGTTAGACAAATCGCAAAAGTTTATGTACTTATTCATTTTTTATTGACTCAATCATAATCGAATACCGAATAATGAACCTTATTATCAATAAAAAATAAACCATTGACTCTAATGAATATATGTACATACATTGTTTATATAAGTATGTACGTATGTACGTATTTATACATACATTTTTATTAAATCAGCTTCGCATATCACAAATGTATTGTATAGCATAATGGAAAATAAAGCATATAATCATTAAAAAGTAATTGCAATGATATTCAACATTAATTAGCAACATAATTGAGTACGACTAAATACGTTACCGTTACATTTCGCAGTAAGTCAGTATGTTTCCATCTATGTATGTATACGTGTATGTTAATAATATGCTTTTTTTCAAATATAAATATGATTATAAATAAGTATCTTCACACCATCGTACGGTATGTATGTATGTATGTGCATACAGACTTTTATAGTAGTTTTATTGTTATACTCACACATTTATGAATCAAGCACTCTTAATTTTGTATTTTACTAATTTGCAAGATCATTAATTTACAATTGTGCATGCACATATCCCTTACTTGCCTATTCACACCACTATTTTTATTAATATTTGATGTTGTAAAGCTTGACATCGAATCAACGCGGCATTAAAATAGTATACGCTTTAATATTATTTCTTTACTCTTTATTCAAGCAATGAATAATACTTTCAACTTGCCTGTCACCACAGTCACACATAACTACCAAATGCTACCGCGATCACAGTTATCGCCAATACCACCACAAAATTGTAATACAACACCGTCGCCTTCCCCCCAGTGTGCTTACACAAATCAACTAAGCACATTAATGCAGGATACCACAATTCAGGCAGCAAATTGTCAAAGGCTTCATGACCTATTTAATGATCGAAAAAACCAAGAACTTGACTACAACACCAGAGACAATATTAACACCAATTACCATTATTTTGGTACTGTACGTAACACTACCAGTGGTGGTTACTTTGAACGCATTAAAGAAAAAATTGAAATGGATAACAAAAGTGACATATCTGGTAATTTCATTGTTTTGTAATCGCACATTTATAAATCAATCACTCTTTATTTCGCATTTTACTAATTTGAAAAATCATTAATTTACAAATGTACATGAACATATCCCTTATTTACTTATTCACACTAAATGTATTTTTCTTACTCTTTATTGAAGCAATGAATAATACTTTCAATTTACCTGTAATCTCAACAACACAACCACATCTAGACATCAAAGATGAGCCAAGTGAGTTACACTTTAACGTTCAAAACATTTTTGAAATTATGCATATTTTCCGTTATTATTTTTTCAGTAGGCGCTGCAATGCCAATAAAGTTTACAGCAGTTGAGCAACATTTGGATCCATACAGAAGCAACTACCCAATGTCACCACAGTCACAGTTATCGCCAATGTCACCACAAAATCGTAATGCAACACCGTCGCCTATCTCACCTTCCACCAACGGTGCCTATACAGACCAACTATGCACACTAATGCAGGATAGCACAATTCAGGCAGGAAATTGCCAAACGCTTGATGCCATATTTAATGATCCGGAAAACCAAGAATTTGACTACACCACCAAAGACAACATTAACGTCTACAATGACAACACAAATTACCAAATCACGAACGGACATTATTTTGGTACTGTACGTAACACTACCAGTGGTGGTTGCTTTGAACGTATTAATAATACCGCAGTAGTATGTACCCCTGTTACACATAATATTCAGGTTACAGAGCAACGGCTCCAAAATCCTATTTCAGATAAGGAAGAGATTGAAAGAATTATATTGGATCTCATGCAAACGCCACTAACGCATTCACCTGCTCAATTAACTGATCCCGTGCAAAACAATTGCCAAGATAACGCAAATATCGATTTTTTTAACTAATTATCACAAATATAATGAGAAATTAATATTTGTTCATGGAATAAGGTTTGAAAATCTTTCTCTACTGTTTTAAAATTTAAAAGTTGACCGGTTAGAATTAGGCATTTTCTAATGAATATATGAATATATGTACATTTATATATTTTTATTTATGTATATATTTCGAACAATACACTTAATTATACTTGAGAACTTAACTGAATAAAAACAAACATATATTTTATTAAGTATAGACAACACCTCTGTAGTTAATGTGCATATTAGGTGCTTGGCTTTCAACATGTAGATGATACCGTAAGACAATAATAAAGCAAAAGAAATGTGAATAAAATGATTTATTTGTATATATGTTTTTACAAATACTCAACATTTTCATGGTCCGAATTATATTGATTTAATGAACCTTTTTAAACAAGAATTTTATTACAAATCTCATGAGACATTTTAATTTACTAATTAAATATAACTGTTATGCGATAATTTTGAACTATGAAATAAAATGTTTGTATATTGACTAATAATGTAGAGTCCGGAATGTGATTTAAAAAAATGAAAATACTGATTCGAATATATGTATATTTTTGATGTTATAAATTAGACACCGTGCAAATTTAAGTATGTATGTGCAAGGCTTTGAAACTTGATATATTAATTCACGATTAACGACAAAGATACGGTTGACCTAGATCAGCGTTTTTTTCACTCCGCATTTCTTGGAAAAAACGATTGATATCCGCTTCGGTGACAACTTTTTTGGAAGCAGCAAATGTTTGTAAATATTCCTTTAGTTTATCTTTCATGCGGTTATACTCTGTTATAGCGTCTATTTGCTGCACTCGACCAATAGAAGCTAATGCGCGTATACCTTGTTCATATGTAGACTCAATTGCTCCACGTTTTTTACCTCGCTCTTCATAAGACATGGCAGAATCTTCTGGATCTAACAAATACTCCACTTTTTCAGTTTTATAGAGCTCCAAACAATGAACGCATTTACATAAAGCCTCACGCCAGTCACATTTCCAAAATGTAGCTCCTGAAATCATTACAATTATACAAATTTATGAAATATGCAACTAATTTTCTCTAAGTTTTGCAGAAGATTGGATATGGGTCAAACCATGTCAAGTGGTCCATGAAAATTTCGAAAAATCACCGATTTTGAAAATGAGCAGTTCATTAGAAAGGGGACCAGACGCATACCCTGAGATATGTAAATATTTCGTCAAAATTCATCGTTGCGCAGCGCGCTCGTGTGCTCTCGACATCTGTGCCGCAAGAAAAGCATAAGCGCATTGCGCAACGATCGATGTGCCATACGTTTAAAGAGCGTTTGGGGGACAAAAAATTCAATATCTTTGGAATGGTATGAATGAACACAAAAAAAATTTCAATTGTTTAACAAAAAATCATGTAAAATATTATTATTTAAACAAAGGGACCGTAAAAAATATCTATAATATAGCACTATTATTTTTTTTACTTTACAAAATGTCATCGTTTTATCTCCAGTAGTTTATGAGAAAATTATTTTACACTTTTATCATGATCTAAATTTCAACCTTCAATAATTTAATCAAAAAGAAGAATTTTGACGAAATATTTACATATGTATGTACATATATCACGGGGTATGCATCTAGTCCCCTTCCTAGTGACCTGCTCATTTTCAAAATTGGTGATTTTTCGAAATTTTCATGGACCACTTGACGTGGTTTGACCCATATACTATATTGACATTTACATTATGTAAACAAATCTTCAAAGAAGAGAGAAATAATGGTTACCCGGTGTAAAGATTCTCTATGAATTTCAATTATATTATCTCACACATTGATTCGATATTTTCGGTTAAAAGTCAACTATAAGTACTGGTACCTAGGGGCTTGAACACCTTTGGTCCGGTTTGGATAATTTCTGGCCAAAGGATGACATATTCTAACGGCATGATTAGTGCAAAGTTTTATCTCGTTATATTAATTGCTTCTTGATTCGTATACTGGAAAGTGATATAATCAAATTTTAAATTGTAGTCCAGTTTTGCCCAATTTTGTACTGTCAGATAAAAAGCATATAATGTCATGTACTGAAGTTGAAATCGTTCTCCAGATATGCGATTTTACATAGTGGGCAGTGCCACACTCATTGTCCAATATTTTAATATCGGGAGTGAGCGGGCTTATGACCCGATATAAATGAGTATAAAAAGTTTAGAGAGGATATCATGATGATTTGATTTCAATGACAACCAATTTGAACCTTATCAAGATGGGATTAAATAACCGCTACAACAACAACCACAAAACATCAGTTATACTCTATATTTAACGTTCCGTTTCTATCCTAACTTCTTGGTTAAGATAGATAGATAAGGTGGTTATTCGGATGGATCCAAGGGTCTTAAACCGGAATTTGTCTCTCGGGAGGTTGATTAAATTTTTATACCTAATGAGGTTGTAATCACCCAAAACCACAAAAAACATAGAAAAAGTATTCTACTATTCCTACGGATTAAGTCGATTAAGTGGAAAAATCGAAAATATGCTTAGTCTAAAATCTCAGCTAGCTTAAGTTAATCTTTAGCATTTTGATGAAGAAATCGGTCCTTTACCACTTTATTTAAAATCACTTTATGCAAACATTTATCTAAATATATCTAGTAAACATTATTTTTCCAGTCAATATGTATAATTTAGAAAGGCTTAATATTTTTTAATGTTTTTTTTTCAGAGTAAAAATGAATATTGAATATTTCATTGAAGGCCTTGAATGTCTAATGTACTGCGGACAAAAAATAACACCTGAGCAAAAGGTTTTAATCGAAAATTCGCTTATAGTACTGCAGAATGAAAATCGATTCACAGGCATGTACTTTTGGGGTCGCATTAATGCAATAACTAGAGACTATTACATAGCTTTCGGCTATACCCAGGATTGCTTAAAAGACCGAAAATTCTTTTACACGCTTGATGGATATCAATGGATGATGTTGCCTTTTGTGCATAGTCCGAAAATTTTTCAAGCTACTATTTTATGTCGCGAACCTTTTTTAGGAGATCCGATTCTTGTAACAACAGTAGAATTGGTAAATCTTATGTGTTTAATAAAAAAAAGAACAATATAGTGTTTATAGGATCCTACATTATAGTGTTTATAGGATCCTACATTTGAAATCGATGCTAACCAAATAATCTCTGCGAATTTACCAGAGAAAGTTAAGCTAAAGGAAGAAGAGCGTTTGGCTGCCATAGTATTTATTATTACAGAGGAATGTGCAGTTTGCCCACGTGGAGCCCTTTATAAGCTTACGGATGGACGTGTTATACCCAACCAGATGTTTCGTGGCCTCAACGATCTGCAAGTTGAAAATATTTCGAACTACCAAATACTTCGATTACCACGAAACGATTTAAAGCACAATTTGCTGAAGCGCAGTGATTACAACTACGCCATTGATTTCTTAGACTGTATAGCCGATGTAATACCGCTTCGTCAAGCATTTTCTTTGAACTTAATGAGAAATGAACGCTTAATAATTATAAAGTCTTGTCTATGGCCAGGCATGACATTTTTTCATAAGTTAAACTCGCGTAAACATGGTTTTCTTTATTTTGGAGACGGCAAGAAAAATTATGATCTACTCTTTATGTACTAACAATCTCTAATCTCTAATTTCTTGTAGCTTTAGTTTTAAAAATAAAATAATGGATTTACCTACATTAACTATATTTGTAATGGCTTTGTTTTGTTTTGAAAATGCAACGAAATCACCTTATTTGTTTTGTTTTACGGGAAAACAATAAAATAATTTATGGTGTAAGATTAATGATGATACAGAATGCTATGTTGAAGCTTACCTCCTACGTAACCCGTTTTGGCTTTTGGACGAAGACAACTATCTTCATTAGCTGTATTCGAAAGGGAATCATTTTCGATCTTCCGTCGTTTAGCATCTGGAGCATCAGTATCTGTATTCTCATCAATATCAATAGTAGGGCTAACTTGCGATTCCACAATTTTTTCCGACGACATCGTTTCGACCGCATTCATATGCATTATATCCGAAATGCTCTTGTCTAAATCTGAACGTAATTTGTTGTCGTGATCTTCACACAACGAATTATTTTCTGATGTTACCTTATACAATGGTTCGTCCGAATTATCAAGTGCATCAAGTGCCAGCCCAGTATAATCTTGCAGAAAGATGTGTTTTTCCATACATTTTTCACAAATCATTTCTGCACAGATATCAGCGTTAGCTATTTTTTTTGTGGATTCAGACATATCTAAATGAATCAAATGAAACCAATCTTCGCAAACTGTGCACTGCAACATCACTTCTTCCGTGGTTCGCTCAGGGTCTGGGTATGGCCTATGACATTTACAATATAATCCTTGAAAGTTTTGGTTATATAAGTTTTCGGAATTACACTCTTGTGGTATTGGCAATCCAACATTAAGTAGACAGCATTGTTGGGTAGACATTTTTTCCGTGGGGCAATCGCAACGAAAATTACGTTTTGTATACAATTCGACAAGTTCGTGATTTTCGTGGCAACGATAAGAACATGCTAAACAGATTCCAGCGCATTTATTCAAGTCAGTACGACCTTCAGGACAGCAAGTTAAACAAGAGTAAAGAGCCTGCCTCTTAATGGCTCCCTGAGAATATGTGCAACATTTCTCATCTGAAGCGCCTAAAACAGCATTGTATTCCTCTTCTAAATCGTGCTCCTCTTGCAAGACATCAACCATTGTAACACTAGACTCATCTAAAGAATTTTCCGTCTGTTCAGAACTCATTGTAAAAACACCTTTTTTAGCTAGCTTTGTAATAAAACTTTTATACCGGTCTGCAACAAATACTTAAAAATGATAGAAAGTTGTCCAATCGATCTTCACAAATTTATAAATACATACATGTACAATTAACATAACTTGGCGCGCGCCCAGAAAGTCTTTTTATTTACAAGTTATCGAAAATGCTACCAGATGTAATAACTTTACATCAATTCAAGTTAGATGAATTGTCATTAGTGGTTGAATTACCTCAACGTTAGAGGAAACAAATTAATTAGCAGATACAAATGAAGTACAAAGTTCTATACAAACAATATAGTACTAATATAATCCGTTTTCATACCTATGTACATTAGACATAAAAAATATTGGCCAGTGAAAATAGCTAACTCAGGAAATAATTATTGTCAGCGGAGATGGGATGTAACATTAATCGCGAAGATATCGATAAATAAACAACAGAAATTCTCCCTTAACAAATTCATAGTTGGTAATTTGCATCGGTTAGCTTATTTATTATTTTATTTAGAAGTTATATATTTTCTACGAAATGAATGCTCCACCAACGTTCGAATCTTTTTTACTGTATGAAGGTGAAAAGAAGTAAGTTGTTAATATTTAACAAGCTATCTAATAATGAGGCTAACCTGTTGATTTTTAGAATCATCAAAGAGTTGGATACAAAGGTTACAAACGCTGCGATATTCACAGTCAACAAGGAGGATCATACACTTGGCAATATGATTAGAAAGTATATAGTAATGAAATTACTTCAAATAAATCTTAATATGTTTTTGTTTTAGTCAACTTTTAAAGGATCCAAATGTTCTTTTTGCTGGGTACAAAGTGCCGCATCCATTGGAGCACAAATTTGTTATAAGAATACAAACTACTTCCGATTACTCACCGCATGAAGCATTCATGAATGCGATAACAGATTTATTAGCAGAACTATCATTGTTTGAGGAGCGATTTAAAGTAAATTACGAATTGTGTTCATTAATTTTGTTGATACTAATCAAGCTTGAATTTTGCCTATAGGAAGCTATTAAGGAAAAAAGGGAAGGTGGCGATTAAATAATTCATTTCGAAAATATGGATGATCACATCCCCAAGACAAAGTCAAACATACAATTATTATATAATGGACTTGATTAAGATAATAAAATAAAATAATAACAAAAAGAGCAAATTTGAGTTACAGTTGTTTTATTTAATAATATGTAAAAATGGCCGAATTATTTCAATAATATGATTGCAATAAGAATATAATATATTCATATTATGTAGAATATTTTATAAACTTTTAAGTAGGTATGAAATTAACAAATTCAATTATATCGTTATATTAGCATATATTAATTATTTAAGCAATTGTTTTGCCATGTTTGGTTCCATTTGATAATTCCATTTGGTCAAATAAAAAAGTTTTCCTATAGACGGTTCCGACAAATGAGCAGCTTCTAGAGATTTTGACAATTATTAGCAAATGGTACTCACATTCCAACACCAGCAATCCATTAGGAACAATTTGCTGATCGCGGACGTAGCTCTTCAACAGTCTTATTAATGTTTATATACAAGTTTATGTTCATATGTCACTAAAAATTTTTCATATACATATATATTTGAAATTTTTTAAATAACTAGCCTAAGTCCTCGTCTTTGCTGTATGTATGTACATCAGTATGTATGATGTAACATTTTCACAAATATCCTATCACTTGAAATAAATTATACGTAAAATATGTCAGAGTCTTTGCATAATACTGCATCGAATATCGTTACACATACATATGCTTCTTGTTATAGTGTATAAAAATGCAATGCGTCGCACGCCCTTTTCTAATTATATAGTAATGTTTTTTTCAAAATTTATCGAATGTATTTGCAAAATTGACGTCTGAAACCCAGATAGTAGTGCACGTACATAAGTAACACAAACTTGATCGTTGCCGTTTAAATATTGCATTGTTCTGTGCAATGCTTCAGGATTATTCGTAAGCTATTATGAAATCATAACAAATTATTATTCAACTTTTTCTTGTGCAGTAACAACTATCAGTATTATCCCTATACATATGTAAAGAAATATTACTGTACCCTGTCAGTAGTTGTGTGATATTATTTTGTTTTTGCTTTTTTAGGCAAAAAATATTAAAATGATTCTTACATTAATATATGGAACACGTGATTATGATTTGAAATACAATTTTGTTTATATATGAATTGTTTTTACTTTTAACCTAAAACAATGCATGCATGCTACATCCCGACGTTACAAACTACCTATCCACCAATTTTCAGCCAAATAGGTTCGGCCGTTGAGTTATCAATATACATATACATACTTATGTATATTACAAAATTGACAATGATTTTGCAAAAAATACCTCCGTCAGGACCTTCTGCAGGATAAAATGTTCCCGTTAATGAAATATTATACATATTATCATCGCTATATGCAGATATAATGCTATAAAACCTAAATAAAATTTTGTGAATGAAAAAAATATACATATCTAAATTATAGGCTACATAAATCACTTCACACTCTTTAAATGGATATAATTTGCAATACCAAATTTCTTCGGGTAACTCAATATAAAATTAAATATCTAGCTTGCCTTATTCATGGGTTAATTAAAAAGCTTAAAAATATACCGCATATTTATCTATATCGAAATGATATAATTTAATTATTTGTTAACAAATAAATTTACAACAAGTAAATTTGGTTGTAAAAATGCAATTTTTTCCCTATCTACATATTTCAATCGCACATTTAAATAAAGTAAATCACAACATAATCGGCGATTAACAACAAAATATATTTTGTATTTTGTTACATGTTGCGTGTAAAATTACAAATAACAAACTAGTTTTAAGCAGCTATTTTAAAGTAATAGTAATGACACAAAGAGTGTTTTTATTTCTTTAGTTCTTTGCAACTCTAAAATTTGTATTAGTTAAAGAATTTATAAAATTATATTAGAATCAACAAATATAAATTTTAGCTATACTTCTTTACAAGTGTTTGTATGACTAAGTGAAAGAAGAGAATTATGTACATATGTACACGCACATGAGTAGCAAACAATAAGGTTTAGTCCTCAACTATTTATCACAAACGCATAATATTTAAAAATATACACATATGTATGCATATTGAAAAAGTCGAAATGTTCAATATCGTTAGTTAGTAGATAAACATACTATAATACATAATAATATATATAGTAAATAAAGTTTTGCTACCACTCGTCTTCAGCGCATTCACCCGTTACGTGACCGAAAACTAAAAGAGGGAATAATTTAATTAATCCTATCGGAACCTCATATAATTTGGCAAAAATTTACCTTCACAGGTTTCACAGTATTTTCGTGGTTCTGGTAATTTCCGGACCTTCCTTTCTGTCGCTGCGGTCAACGGTGGAGGTGAGTAGTCTCGATCATCGGATGCTTGAAGAGGGCAGTCTTCGGTTTCGTGTTTGTCAAATTCATCGCAAATATCGCAGAAAACACGAGGAGCTGGTTTCCGCTTAGCGATTAATTCAAAAGCTTTCGGTCTAAAAAGATCAAAGATATTTACATTTACATCACTTGAGTAAAAGTTTGTGCTTCGTGTATTTATATCTGCATAACAATAGATTAAGCAAAGAAATTAAAAAAAATGTATATTTTTAGTTCATGTTCAATTCTCAACAAAATTATTAACCATAAAAAATACAATATCAAATTCTAAGAAAGAAATAAATAAAACTGGAACAAAGTTTGCCGTGAATTCGCATTTTTCACGACTTAAATAAAACATTTAACTGATATTGTGCTTTATTGCACCTGGTAAGAGCTTTTTAATAAATAAAAAAAGTGTTTTGTGCAATGAAGACTTACATGTGTATCAATAATAGAAATTATTGGTGTTTTAAAAAAAATGTGTATAGTAAATATTTTCATGTTCTACTTACTGAGTAAAGTCTGTGGGTAACGCTTCTAGTGCTTCGATCTTAGCCTTTAAAGAGTCATTTTTCTTTTGCATGTCCGCAATTATAGAATTCAGGAAGTTGATTTGTGCTAAGTTGCCTTCTGGTTCTTCACCCTAGAATAATTTACTTAACTTTTATGCATACAATAAGAATGGGGCAACTAAATATCGCCCATTTAATAAAAGACTGACGTTAGTCAAAAAGTCGTTTTTAAGTAATGCAGAATTAACTGTACTTTCATTTGTACATACTATATATTAGAAATAAAGAAAATATTTAGAAAAGCATAGTAAAATTATAGAAAGAATTTGATTGACAATTATAAATATATTTTCTCTTTGGGTTTTATTTATCAGTCTTTTATTAAATTAAACATACATATTTATGTATGTAAGAATTTGTTTGCTTACCTCTTTTGGCACATCAGCAGTTGCTGAATTATTTGGTTTCAATACTTTCAATGCTTGTAATTCATTGATACGACTTTGTGCAGCAACTATTTCACGAGTTTTTTCTAAATCAAGACTCTCAAGTTTTCGTTGTATTTTAACGTTATCACTATTTAAATTTTCTTGAAATTCCATATTACGCAAGTTTTCTTCTTCTAACTCTTTAACACGTTCCTGCAGCTTGTGTAGCGCTTCGTTCTTAGCCGTGTTTTCATTATCCATTTCGTTGACTACTTGTTTGTATTCGTCGAGTTGACTTCGCAAGGCTGCTTGTTGTTCTAATAAATCTTTCTTTTCATAAACTAGTTTTTCTAATTCCGTATTTGCAGTATTCAATTCAGAGATTTTTGTGGTCTGATCTAATAATGTGCTCTGTAATCCTACTAAAGCCGTTTGTGATGCTTCAAATTTAATCAAGATACTCGACAGTTCACTTTCTTTTTCCGTTATAATTGCCGATTTTTGTTCAATATGAGCTTGCGCATCAATTAATTTCTGCTTCATGTCGACAAGTTTTTCACCAATTTTTTCCATATTTTGATCAGATTCCATTTCAAAAAGTTCGAATATATGGGCTGTTTCACATTTTTCTTGTTCTAAGGACAGCAGTGCATGCGACATCTCCGCATTGGTTGCTGAAATATTTGTGTTGACTGCTTGCACTGTGTCCACCATTTTCCTCAATTCCTCTATCTTACTTTTATCGTCTTCTGCCATTTTCGTTCTAAATTGGACTTCAGTGTTCGCAACATCTAATGCACTTTTCAATGATTCAATTTGATTTTGGAACTCCTTGGCATCGTGAAGTACGCTTGACTCTGCTTTTTTTAACTGTTCGATTTCACTACGACTTTTTCTCAGTTCATCTTCGATTGTTTTTAGTTCTGATTGCAAACTCTCTATTGTCTTATGTAGTTCCAACTTTTCTAACTCTAAAGTGCTGAGTGAATTTGAACCATCCAATTTGGTTTGACGTAATACCTCACGTATCTCTTCACCCTCGTTGCATAAGTTAATTATTTTTTTACCTAGCTCATCCTCCTTTGCTTTAAAATCGAGTTGAGATTTTAGTAATTCATCTTGTAGAAGTTTTATTTGTTGTTGTAGACTGGAAATAGCCTCATCTAACTTGGCCTTACTCTGCTCTGCATCCCTTAGCTGCGCTTGGAAATTTTCGATAATTTTTTTCTGCTCGGTTGATTCTTTCTCCTTCAAGATATCTAACAGACATGTTGACTGTGCTTGCATTTCAAATTTCAATAATTCAAACTCTTCTGCTTGTTTGTCTTTTGATTTTATTGCTTCTTGCAATTCACTTCTTAACAGTTCCGTTTCACGAAGTTTAGCTTCAAGTCGCTGTTCTAGCTCCTGCAATTGATTGCTAAGTTGCAAGCGATCAGCAGTTGATTTGTCTGTTAAGTCCTGCATAGTTTTCTGGTTTTGAGTAAGCTCCTCAGTCAATTTGGTTACAAGTGCACCAGAAGTGGTTGACGTGTTTCGCAGGGTTGCCAAGTCTCTTTGAAGATTCTCATTTTCATTCTCTATTCTCGTATATTTCGCAGAAAGTGCTTCAAATTTGCGTGATAGCTCGCTTAATTCTAGTTCCTGTTTACCACATTTTTCTTGTTCCAGCTTAAGAATTTCTACGCGCTTGATATTCTCCTCGGTAGCACTTTTCATTTCCTGCGTAAGCATCTCTACTTGGCTACACAATATATCTAGGCGTTGTTGACTGGCCTCCAACTGTCCTTCGAGATTAATGCGCTCCATGTTAGTTTTATCCAATAGTTCATCGTAAGCCTTTTGTTTTAGTGTCACCATTTGTGACACTTTCAAAAGTTCAGTGTTTGAATCTGTAGATGATGTACGGAGTGTGTTCAAATCATTTTCAAGTGTTTTATTCTGCTCAACCATAGATTCATATTTGCTTTGCAAATTCTCCTGCTTACGTTTTTCGTCACTGAGTGTCAGCTCGAGTTTAATACTCTTTTCCTCAAGAACAGTCAATTGCTCATTTTTTTTTGATATCTCGCTGCGTGTTTGCTCAGTGATTGCGCGCTCTTCTTCCAAATCTTTTGAAAAATTTGTACATTTTTGAATAATCTCTTCTATCTGACTTTCTAACTTCAACCGTTCATCATTATTTCTTCCTTCAGTTTCTAGTAAATTCTTCTGATACATCGCGAGTTGATCTTTAAGTCTACTAATCTCATCCTCAAGTTGACAAATAATTGAACGGGAAGAATTAAGTTCATTTTCAAGAGTCTCATTTTGAGTTTTCAGACTTTCACATTTTGTATTGAGGCTATCTAGCTTGCGCGTCAAATTTCCGATTTCAAGTTGTTGCTGCGCACACTGCTCATCTTGCATTTTATTTGCGATGTTTAAATCAGAACATTTGTTTAAAGTTAGCGCTAGCTCTTGCTTTTGTTGATTTAAGTCATTATTTGCGGTTTCAAGCGCACTCATGGTCGTATTAAGGTACTCTATTTTTTCTGCTATTACACGATCGTGATTCGCACATGCCTCCGCCTGAGACTTTAAAGCATTTTCTTTAGTTCTTAAATCTTCCAGCAGGGTTTGCTCCTTTACCTTAAATTCTTCGATCTTTGAATTCAATTCTTGTTCGGTCATCGAAAAATTCGATTCAAGTTGCTTTAAGCCTTGTTTTAACTGACCAGCCTCGATGTTAAGAGCCTCAATCTTTTTCATTTTTTCATCTAGACATTCCTGTAATTTTCGTTGATCACTTTCTCGATTTTCGGTGAGAGTTGTATTCGATTTTTTTAATTCTTCTAGGCTTTCTGTATATTCTTGTTGCTGATCCTTTAAAAGCTTACGAAGTTCTCCTTCTGTAACGGCGGCAATAATTTTCAATTCTTGTTCTTTTCTAAGCTCTGCATTTAGACGATCATTTTCTACTGTAGCATCATTAATTTTTTTTTTCATATCTTCTATGACAATATCTAATTGTGTAATAGCATCTATATGCTCCTGATCTGCACTTGTTGCAGCCGACAACTGCTCTTCCAAGGTCTTCTGCGATTCAGTCAATTTTTTCACGTCTTCATTGACTGCTCTAAGCTGTATTTCTGCGGAGTCTTTAGTATTTCGCAAACTTATTATCTCATTTTTCAATTTCTCGACTTCTTGCAAAATTTCAGTCATTTGCTTTTTCTCCTGCAAAAGTTTGTCTTGCTGTACTTTAACTAGTTCCTCTAGTGTCACATTCTCTGCTTTTTGCATGCTTAATTCCGATTTCAACTTCGCTAATTGCTCATTAATATCCTGCAATTGTGAATCACGATTTTTGCATTCTGTTTGTAAAATCTCATATTCATCTTGGTTATTAGAACGTTCGATTTCTACCGTAGATAGAGCATTTTTCTGAGCAGTAAGTTCAGAGCGCAATGTGTTTAATAGCATATCCTTCTCCTCCAGTTTAAGAGTAAAATCGGTTTGCAACTGCTGACGCTCCTTCTCTGCTTCTTCTTTAAGCAGATCCAATTCATGACGCAGATTCTGAATGCCACATGCTGATAATGAGAATTTTTCAAGACTCTCATCTTTGTACACCAGTTCTTTTTGCAATCCTTCATTTTCCTTTTGAAGATATACTATATTTTCCTGCAATCTTTTTTGCTCATCTTCAGCGTTAACGAGCCGAGCTTCGTATTCCTCTTTTTGTTGTTGTAATTGTAATGTAATTTTGGCGTTCTCGGCAATGGATGTTTCAGTCGGCGCATTAATGGCAGTAGAGGTATCTTTTGCGGAGTCTGTTTCTGTAGGTGGTGTAAAAAAATTAATTTACGTAATATAATAATAGACATACATGTGGAGTGTTATTCTTGTAGCGATATTGTCGTACTGTTCAACAGATAATTTTTACTTTTATACATGTATATTAGGGTTCCGATAGTTGATTTCTTTTTGCTGACCTTCATTACCGTAACGTCACACCACGTATACCATGTTGTATGAGCAACACAAAATTTATAAGGCACCTTTAGTTATGAGAGCTCAGTGCATTTGCTGTATAACTTTAACTGCGTATAACCAAATAATGGATAATTTTTATGGAAAAAACGAATCAGAGAAATGCTTGTGCACTTATCTACAAGGAGTAGAGCGCAACATTTTGTATTAGCATGTAGACTTTTAAAAGTTGTAGGTTTATTTGCTTAAGCAAATTTCCCTCTATCAATAGAGGAAAAGTAACATGATTTAAGCACGGTTTAAATTGAAAAAGAGTTTGTTTACGTTTGCTTTTAGGATAAAAACTGGAACTTCAGGACACGTCAACAATAAAAGATCATCTTCAGAAATAACGGAAGCCGTAATGTATATGTACAAGTATATAAATATATGCCATTAATAATTAAATTATTTATATAATTTAATATTCTTCCGCTAAGCTTGGGCAGGAGGTATTGAACATACTTATGTATGTATGAATGTAGTATTGTATTCTTGTGCTAAACATTCAAAGATACTTTTAAATGGCCTTTTAGAAGAAATGAATGTTAATACTGTGCTAATTTTAAATTGAAGTTCGCTTACCTGTAGAAAGATCTGTTAATTTTTTCTCCAATTCCTGAATTTTTTCCCTATATACATGAGTTTGGACCTAAAACATAAAAGGTGGACTTTGAGTTGAAGTTGTTATTTATTCAATTTAGAAAATTAATTCCAAAAGTTCAAAGGCATTGATTTAATTAATGCATACTCCGTTCGGAATGTGTTTGTGATTTACGATAAATTCGAAGAAACTTTAAACATTTTTTGAAAAAAAAATTATATGCACTAATGTTTAATATGGTACAGTGGAGAGCATTTTTATATTTGCATGAAAAAATTATTATTTATTCATTTATACAAAACGTTATATGTTTTGAGCTTACATAAAATCCCTTAAGACATTTAAATTTAAGCGATCTCCTCTGAAAGACTTTGTGATGGATCATACAGCAGATCCTTCATTTTTTGTGATATGGGTAGTAAGTAGACTAATAGCCATTGAGCAAGTCTAAAATTAAGAGGGGCATACCGAAAAACATTTAGCGCCACAATTAAATATGTTATATGTGTTGGATTTGGCTTTTACTTATTGCGCCATCTATTTAACAGTGAACATACTAATGCTTGTGAACTTTTAATATTCATTTCCCAATCAGCTAATACGACTTTCTTACATCGTTACCACAGTACGTAGCTTCATCGATAGAGAATTGCAAATCTTCCGATTTTTTACGTTCATCATCCAGTGAGCGCTCCAATTGAATTATTCGGGACTTCAACTAATGTTCAAATGGGAGATAAAAGGAAATAAAACATTTGAAAAGGGCTACAGCAACTTCAATTTTATTAGAAACTTGAATTTTACAAAAGCATATATAAATATATTTATGTATCATCACATGACTATTAAGTATATTCAACATTAGCAGCAAATATATTGCATATATGTATATTTCTAGTTATACCTCTAAAGGTGCAATTGATTATATTAAATATTTATTAAATACAATAAAGTAGCATAATAGTAAAAATCGTAAATTGAGTAAGCAATAAAATTCGCTCAATAAATCCATATGTACATATGTGTGTATATATGCATATTTATCACATGGCTACTGTTGCAGCTTGCAGCTAGTTTTGCTTGCAATTATAGTTAACTTTGATGATCGTATATAATTCCTGATTTTGAATGCAGCACCGTAATGATATAGATCCTTTATATTGATGTTAAATTTTGGTGTTTTTAGTCAGAATTCCATATACACATGTATTTCTCAGATAATTTGAGCACCGCTTACATCTACTTATAAATACATGTATGTATGTATATAAGGTATAAGCCATCAATAACCGCGAATCCTATTTGATACGGAGCGGTGTAAGGATACTGTGTAGAATGCAGTGCCGTTCATGATTGCCATACCAGCCTCGAAATTCACGACGAAGTTCAGCCAGGCGAAAACCTCGACGAGTGATGAGTCGTACCCAACGGTCTGAACCATTGAGTTTATCCTATATTAAATATTGTGGTAGAAGTGTGATTGATATTGATGTATTTTTAAAACTACATTCGGACATATTTTAATCTAAAAAATCTTAATACAATGGCTTATTCTCATATACATATACCTTTGCCTTCGCCCACTATTAGCACGCATACATAGTATGTAAAAGCCGTTCTAATTTGAAATATTTTTAGAACCTTCAATAAATTCCATAACTACTATTCAGATACTTATAACATATTCACACCTACAAATATGCATGCAGGTATGGGCAAAAATATATTTTATAAGCATGTTATGTTTTTTACTAATTCAATTACATGCACATACACGCATGCATACATATGTACATACACCCATTCACTGCTCCCTTTTGTAGCCGAAAGCAGTATTTTTCGTACTTTGCAATTAATGAAACAAACTGCAGTCTTTTCAATATGCAAATGACATTAAATTATTTATTTAAAATTAACATATAATCAAATATAACAGTAACCAGAACAATAAAAGAAAATATCGACAATTCATTGTCCCATATGAAAAATGCATTATTGGCTTTGCAAAATTTGCATAGAAAGTTTTTTAAAAGATTATAATAAGTTTTCAAATGTGCGAAACTTATAAATATAAAAAAGACAATTAATGTCAAATTCATTAAAAGTTATTAGGTGTGAATTGAATTCGTACGATTGAAGTGAAATACATTTGTGAACTTACAATTGGTAGTTTTTTCTATAGTAACTGTTTGTTTTATGTAATATTTGATTTTTGTATATGCCAATTTTTCTTTTATATGAGAAAAACACTTTCATTCAAAATATTATTTCATTCGAAATTTTTCGGAATACCTAGAAACTGCTCGGTCGTTTCAACCGGAAATTTGGACGATCTGTTCCGATGATCCATATGAATGTATGTGAGTTTACTTGCATGCTATTAAATTTATAAAACCAAATAGTAAAATCATAAATTAAGTAACAAAATAGCAGTTTAAAACCAAGAACAGAAATATGTCTTAGAGATAAAAAAGTAGATACGCCAAATGTTCAACGGAAAACAAATCAGCAAATATCATCGCATCTATATTTGAATGCCTAACAATCGGAATGTTAGCAGGTTAAGGTGAGGAAATGTGCCTTTGTAGGTGTGTATGTATGTATGTATTGTATAGGACCTCATCTTATACAAATATTTGCATGTATGTGCTTATGTGTACGAAACCCCAATTATCCGAAATATTTCCAACAACCATATACATTCCTATAATTATTTTGCAATTATGTAGAATCTAGAATGCATATAATTTATTTGTATCCCAAAACCACACTCTTTTCGTTGGTGGTGTAGGGGAACGTGAGTACGTCCACTGTTGCACCAATGAGGAACGTTTCTTCGCAGACGAAGAGGGCGGCGATTGGGAACCGCGTGATGAACGCGACGACGGTCGTGGCGGAATAGTGGGCAACCGTTGCCGTGTCAAACGGAAAGGTCGTTTCTTATCGGCGTACACAACCGGCGCATAAAGCGCGTCTTCGTAGATAATTACCTCGTTTATATTCTTCTGGTATTGTAGCGCCTGATTCTGGCAGTCTTCACGATCCAACTCTCGCTCGATCATTAATTGCTCAATGTGCTTCTGCTTCTCGTGTAGTAAATCCTAGCCGTGTCCATATTAAAAGGAAAAAATGTAAAGAAAATTATACAATTTATTCACCTTAATCAAAGCCATTTAGACTTAAACGTGCCATTTAGACTAAATCATTTTGTCACATGCAACTATGGAAATTTACTTGTGTCCGCAAATACATATGTGCATAAGAATGCATATAGATACAAAGGGGGAAATGCATTAATAATGGTATGTACGTATATAAATATGTAAAGGGATTTGCAGTTAAAACTCACAAAAAATTAAAAGCACAAATTTCACATATGAACATTTCTTTATATACATACAAGTGCTGTAATAAAGTAATAAAAAACCACGTTTCTAGCTGTACATGTTCGGACCTATTTATTTGATTCTTATGATTGTTGAACGTTACCAGGTCAATTACCTTTGTATTAAAATTACATGTAGCTGTACATATGTAATTATGCAGATACATAGACTTGCATACAAATACACATATGTATGTATGTACTAAACGTACATACATTTAGTTTAGTTTATTAATGTTTAGCTTTATTTATGAAAAATCAAAATTTGATTTTTGTAAAACAAAGATCCAGCAAGAAAATAATAATAATGTGCATAGAAAAAGGAAGTGATTGATTTATTTGATTTGAAAAGACAAAATAATAACAAACAAAAAACAAAATACATATACATACCTATGAATACATATACACATGTACATTTTATTCATTGTTAGCACTTAAAAAAACTTAAAATTATATTTTAGTAACAACACATAAGCAATAAGAAAAAATAACTACATAAAGGTAAGGCGAAATATCGTCGGATTGGAGGAAATTACAGGTGTTTAATTAGTGCAATTATTAATATTCATTTAGCATTCACACAATGAAGTTGTATATACCCACTGATAAATTGCGGTAATATTAAAGATAAATAATTTGAATCATACAAGCATGTACATATTTATGCACTCATTATGGGCATTTTTTATAATTACAGAAAACTTCTTTGTGCGAATACTCTGGAATGTGTATATATGTATGTATGGACGTATGTACATACACATATACATACCCATACATATCGTCACCTAAAATGCAAAATAACGTATGACCAAAAAAGTGAGTGGTTCATTGACTACGATCCTCTACTTCAAATTACTTACATATGTCCAACATTTTTAGATTCTGCTATCAGATATAACCCTGTTTAAACCAATATTTAAATTTTGTTTCACTCATCTTCCATTTTATAACGTGTTCTATTCTTTCCCCTATAAATTTCCGAAAACGTTGTTACATTATTTTGCATTTTAGGTGACGATATGTACATATATATACAATTTTTGGGGTCTCAGTCCCATAGAAATATTTGGAATAATGGTCAAGCATGTACATTTATATTTCTTCCCAGCTTTCATGATCCATATATGTAAGATGTAATATAGCATACCTGCATGGAATATTGCGATTTAGGCGCGGCAACGACCGGCTTGATTGACAAAGATTTGCGCTGTATGAGAAAATAATTTAATTTCGTTTCTGTTAATTGATTCGATTAGTTTGGTTAATTGCAGATCTTATGGTTATAAGTTATGAAGAGAAATATTAAAAAAATATTTCTTTAAATTTAAGAGAAATTTAAATTGAATAAATATCAGCCAGTGAGAACTCGGTTTTAATGTTTGGTTCATAAACGCCAACAGAAGTTCATCATAACGTCTTATTTATACCTGAGCATTCATGCGCAAGCGAGATGTATTTGTTGTTGCGATGCTGTTTATAGTACCAATTGAGTTGAGAGATTCTCGAGAGCCTGTTCGGGATAGACGAGACTTTTTGGATGATGGCGAAAGTGATACTTTGGCAATCGGCACGAACACTCCATATTTCGGCTTACATTCGAAATACCTGCGTAATTAGGGTATAAATTCATACATATGTATATATTTAGTTTCAGAACGTCAGACAATTTTTAATTGTTAATTAAAAGATATATTTTCAGGAAAAATCTGTGTTGTTAAGCAATACTTTGATTAAAACTTACTTTATACCATCGACGGAGCCATCATTTTTACCAGAAGGCTCGTCTAATTCCACACCACACCAATTGCCTGAAGCGAACTGCGTTTCACCCAAATAACGCAATATACCTGGACGACTACCGAAGCCAGACGACACAATAATGCGATCGCCAACTGCCAAGCCATTTTCTTGGTTATGAAATGCAATAAAAAATTATAATTAAATGAAAATATTAAAATGAATCTTCAATGCCATACTTCCCGGGCTACGTAGAAATGAACTGCGTATGCTGGCAGTTGGTGACACCGTACGTGAACGTTCTGGAGACATTTTTGCAAGTGGCGAGGTCGGCGTATTTGCCCCAGAAAGTGGTGCCAATGTGAGACGTGTTAAGCGCGAGAAAATACCCCGCCTTGGTTCGCATTGGAAATAACGTTTGCCAGCGACGCACCCATCATTTTTACCTTAAATAAGTATACGCAGTGTGTCACTGAAATGACTATTTTCGTCCGATGAATACTTACCGTTCGGTTCATCCAATACAATCCCAGCCCAATCCCCGGGTGCAAAATGAGTCTCGCCAATGTAAGCAATTTGTCCGGGACGAATACCGCCTACCCATACTTTCTGACCAATTATAAACTGTTCTGTATCTTGTGTTAGAACGGCACCATGATCTGAAGAAGAAAAAGTGGACCAATTCAAGGACAATTGAACAATTGAACAACTGACGAAATACACAACCGTGTTGCCTTTTGACCATTTTCTTGCAAATGACAACTAAATATGTATGTAAATTCTAATGATTGTTACATACACAACGTTTTACCAGATTTACAAACACAACTTTCATGTAAATTTTATGTTCTCCAACGAACGGTAAAACTTGTATGACCACAGTAATCTCGTCAGTGATAAAACGATCGACAGTTGTTGCGAATACAAATGCAGTACATATGTAGGTATGTATGTACATACATATGTATGTGTCTGGGTCTATGCATAGTGAATATACGTACATATTTATTTTAAAAACTTTCCTGTCATTTTCTTCAATTGCAGGCCAGATTATCACTTATTTTATTTCAAGGCTAAACATTCAGCGTGTACAGTGAACAACGAGCGGAACTAACTGTGCTGGTGCATCAATGCATTTGAGTTGGAAGCGGCCAAATTGAGAAAAACTCTACGCGTAGAGAAAATATCAGCAGTAGCAAGCTGAATAGCATTGTGACCCTACATACATACATACACGCATGTGCAAGCTAGTAAGTGTATGTCTCATGGAATAAATATGTATGTATGTGTGACTATACTTATAGTATTTTGCCCATTGAAACAACGAAGAGGTGAGGGTGTTGCAAATCGAATTTTCCAGCAATATACTTACATATACATACATACATAAATAGATAATTGCATGTATGTATGTATGTATGAGCGGGTGTGTAGAAACGTGCACAGATCAATTGATCACGAATCCACTCTCAACATTTGTTACATACATATGTATGTATGTACTTACACATCGCTCTCCATATAAATATACATATACATATGTACACACGAACAAGAGTCTATAGGTACCATATACATATGTATGTATGTACAAATAACTTTGGCGTTCTAATTACGCCATTGCACAACAAATATCGTCAATCTCCGATACAATATCTAAACAGATGGGCGGCGGGTGCTGCGGTGTTGAAGACGACGTATACCGCCTTCATGAAATGTGTTCAAAATCATCAGCAAGTGTTGAAAATAATTTGGTATTGATTCCTGCACCTGTCTCAAAACAGTACACGGCAAGTAAATAATTCCAATTCAATCAAGCTCCGAAGTTGGACTGTGAAATCAGAGCGTTAGAAGGACAATATTTCTGTATTTTCTCTTTAAATATATGTACCTTTTATTTCTATTATTTGGAAACTTGGCACACTTACAGAAACATTTTTAATCAAGTAATGATTCATACTAGTTGATTTGGTGTCAACTTCAGCTAAACAAACACAAGTTGTTATGCTAAAGCGACAACCGAACCAATACCAGTTTTTTAATGCATGCGCTTTACCCAATTAAGGCAGCAAAAAGTAGCACACATCTGATGCATCAAATGCAAATGCGATGTGAAGGCACCTACACCCGCGCTGCGTTACTTTAGCATTGGCATTGCAGTGGCGTAGCGCTGGAGTAACTGACACATACTTACATAATTGCGAAAAAGCACTGAACGCATACATTAAACTCGCCTTCATTGTCGAATCACAACTGCAAAATGCGCACTATTTATATGAACACCCATCAAAGACGAAGCCCCAACAGAATGTTGCAAGAGTATAGGATGTTAAATACAAGTAGATTTTTATGGTATGTGAATGGTATATAGTAATTTGAATTCTTATGTATTTTGTGAACTTTTAATATTTGCTTGAAATGTATACATGTACATATATGTATAGTACATGTGTTTACTAATATATAAAAGTTAGTACGGACTTGGCCTCTGTCCAGGGAGTTAAGTGATCCATATAATTTTCAAAATATATCTGAATACATATGAAACAGTTAGTAGGCGAACTGCTTACCTGAACTGCGGCGGCGCCCGGTGGCTTCAAGATACAAATCGACTTTCAACGCAAAGCACAGAAACAACAACGAGAACAAACAATGAATTACAAAAGCAAGAAAACAAAAGAAAAGATAAAAACACAAAATGAAAATCGTGAGAAACATATGTACGATGTGTATGTGCAAAAATATAAACATTTTAAACTTACGCATACATGTACTATATACAGATATCTTGTAAGTGAGCGTTGAGCGGTCGCTCGATATGAAGAAAATCACGACCAACACTTGTAACATTCACCGACAAAATATTTTAGACGGATATACATATATTAACTTACAAGAGGTGTGGTGATCACCATCCCCAGATTTCAGGGATGTCGTAGTAGTTTTAGATGAATTACGTGACGATAAGTACTGATCCATTTCAGGGGAAAGTGAGGACCGTGTAAAGCGCTTCACAGTCTCCTGGTACAAATCTGTCGAACGTTGAGTAATAAGTAGAAGCAGATACATAGGCAAATAAGTACACATGCATGTATGTATGTATGTTAGTAGAAGTAGTTGCATGAGCCGGCCACGTCATTTTGGCATTTCACATCGGTACCAATTTATTCAAATAGATCACTTTCGCCAACATTAGGTTAATACATAGTACATACATATGTAAGCGTGTATGTACGAATATGTTAGGTGGCGTTAAGAGATCGACCGTGTCAGAAAAGTTGAGGTTCCATAACATTCATGCCAAAATAAGCGAGAATAATTAAATATTTAGATGGGGCGTCAAATTATATGTGCAACTTTTCTATGTATGTAGCAGTAAACTTATCTGGCTAACTGGTTACTTGGTTTATTTTGCGCAAACACATGTGAATATTGTTGCCAAATGCACTAACAATAATTGAAAGAATTAGTTGATGTGATTTTGGTTAATATTTATGCAAGCGACATTAAAGCATAATTTCTTATGTTGGATATTAGTGTATTTAGTTTAATAGTTCCCCTATGTATTAGAACAAAATCCATAAAATAGTACCCCTTAGAGTTTGTAAAAAATTGTAGAATTCAAAGCTTTTGTTTAGTTACAAAAAACATTAATATCTCTTTGGAAACATTACATCCATATATATAGGTGTACACAAATACATAAACCAGACCTTTGGTTGCACACATTTTTTGTCTGAAAATAACTTTTACTGGGAAACTTTTAAATTAAATGACATAATGTTAGCTTCTAATAGAACCATATAGAAATTTTGCATTTGCGAACGGCTCACATAAGAAATAACAAAGCTAGTTCATAAAGGTGAGAAAAAACGGTAAAACCGGTATAATGCGAATTAAACGGCACTGTTTCGCCGAATCGCACAGCGACCATATCTCAAAAAACGTAACATAACGAACGAGAGAAGTTAGACATACTCGCACTACGTACATACATATGTACTTATGTACATACATACATATATGCACATATGTCCAATTTACAACTGAGACCTTGTGCATTTTTATTTTCCGTTTATGAATTTAAACTGGCATAGCAATTTTCTGAGTTACACGTATAGGAAGGAAAAGAAGACTGTGAACTCACACCTAACCTCACCTAACAGCACTCAGCAATCAACACGGTGCAGTAAAACAGGCGCAAAATGTCCTAAAATCTGTTACATTGACATCGTTTAACAAGTGGCAACAAGCTAAGGCTAACCTTTTCCTATTGTATCCTCCGTCTTCACTTTATCATGTTGAAACAACAACATTTAATAATGTTGCCTCTATTGAGTGTCAGGTTAACAAGCTGCAACTTGTCCATTTTGGGATTAGATACATGGATCAGTGCCTGCCTATTGAAATTTACAGTGGCTGCCGTCCCTCTTTTTATTACTGTTTATCTACTGGAATATATTTAAAAGCACATTAATCGATTAAGAAACATTTTTCATTAATTAAATGATCATGTTCTGTCAGATACGATTTGTAGATTAGTTATAAAAACTTTAGCCAACCTTTAAATAACATCCTATGGGCGTTACGACGTCTATTTGGACTAGTGGATAGACATAATCACGCGCGCGTATGTATATACACTGCGCGACATCAGGTTAGCACATCTTCATCAACCTAATACAATTGCTTCTGATTTTTTGTTATCAATTTTTAGCTATATTATTGTTTTATTATTATCATATTTATACGAACAATCACTGGTAAGGAAAATAAGCGATAAGAATGTAACGTTATATCTGTACATTTTTTCTACTTTCTGTTCGATATTTTTGCGTCATCAGGTTAACTCTGCTCTGGTTGAAGCTTTCAGTGATTGAAATATCAAAAAAGTTGGCAGAAGTCGAAAAATTATATACAATTTCTGGCGTAATAAGTCGGAGTACGGTCGATTATAATGGCGGTATTAAAAAAGTGATTTCCGGTGTTAACAAGTGAGCAATTTGGCCAACATCTTGCCAAATGCTGGTGTAAAAGTGAGCTTATCCGGTTCCTCGAAATGAAACACATGTACAGGAGCTACATATGTACGTGCGAAGTGCAATTTTATACAGTGAGTGCCTTAATCAGTAGACATCAATGTAAGAGAAAAGGTGTGAGGATGATTAGCTCGGTAAGTTTTCGAGTCTAGTCGACAGTATTCTACTAAAAACGATATTAGTTGAAGGTATTAGCAAATCTTGATCATGAATTTTCTAAAATTATATTGGAAAATTTTACAAACTGCTACTCAATTGATTCTTTGAGATCATTCTCAACTAGGTGGGATCGACTCATTATTAAAATAATATTCAAATGTTAAAATTAGTTAGGGCATAAGTTTAAAAATATGTTAAAGAACATTAAATAAAGTAATATGTGCTAATGACCAAATATGAATTATTAATTGTTTTTATCATAAAAAAAAATATAAAATATGGTAGAAATATGTATGAAACACTAATGTTATAAGTAATATAAAACAAAAAGTTTTTTTAAACTTTACAGAATTTTTCTTAAACTATTTATACCTAAAGTGTGCAAACCAGTTGAAGCGCAGTGTATATTAAATACAACGATGGAAAAAAATTATATGATGACAAATCACATAGTTGCTTCAGCTTTATTTGAAAAATTTGTGGCGCAGTATGAAAGCCCACACATTGGTCAATTAGCTACAAATACGCTATATACTATACGTACATACATATGTACATTCGTACGAATTTGGCAGCAATATTGGGGTGATCGTATCTTCTGACATTCTTGAACAATGAAGTTACTAACCAAAAATTCCAAACTATCAAAAGTATGAAATCCACACGTTGTCCAGACGTTTCACTTTCCCATTGCATTATTTATATAGTGGGCCACAGCGGGGCAAATATGTACATATGCAAACTTTTTTTAGAAACGTTATTTATTTCATTATTATATTGAATTTTTATACATACGTATGTATGTATATATACAAGTATATATATGTATATAAGGTACAGGTTAACTGAAACTGTTGCGATTATCTCATCGATTCACTTAATAGAAAACACGAATTTTAGAAGAACAGATAAGAAAAGATGAGAACAATATTCAATTAGGTTGACAAAACTTGCACTTTTCGACATCAACAATTTAGTTCACTCATACATACATATCATCATCGAAAATGCAAAATAATGTAGCTTTACTCTTCATAACTTTACAGGAGAAACGAGATAAATATAAACAGAATATATGTATGTATAAACTAATTATATTGAAACAAAATTTTTATTTTGGTATAACTTGGTTATATCTGATAGCAGAATCATAATTTTTTTTGCCTATGTAGTGGATAGCAATCAATAAAAAACTCAATTTCGCATTTTTAGTTGACGATATATCTATGTTCATGCTTACCTTTTCATATACTATATGTAGTATGTATATAAGAAAAAAGTAGGCGGTAGTACTTCAAAAGGAAATGTATAATATGCATTGCTGATTATGTTAATTAAAAAAAATACACCTACGAAACATTTATATAAAAAAATAGCTTTTGAGTTATAGTACATATGCAATTAGTTTATATTTAAGAAATGTTTTCCATTAAAGGGCTAATGCATATTTTGATAACTGTTACTCTAATTTAATATATTCTCGAAATATAGAGTAAAATTAGCTTAAAAACTCTTTTCTTGTTCCATATAATGAAAAAATTAAAATTCATATTGGTTAGTTATTTATTAACATTAGGAGTTACAGTGCAACAATAAACTGAAATATGAGAAAATATAAAGGACTGTGCATAGGTATCAAGCATTTGAAATAAATTAAAAAGTCATGTGGTGTTATGGAATATCTGTTTTTTATAAAAAGATACAAGAAAAACGTTTGCAATACTGTACCTGTGTATGCTGAGTTAATAGAGCTCAAATTGCCATCGCTTTCACGACTCATGCTTTTTGAATCTGTAAAATAAAATTAAAAAAAAAATGAAAGAGCGTGGCGCAGGCAAATAAGGATAAATTAAAATTCGGGATAATGCGGGAAATTAAAAAATTATCAAGCCCAACGGTAAACTGTCAAACAAAAAAAATAATAAATTTAAATTAATAAAGTAAGCTCTGGATTATTCAGAAAATGTAAAACATATTAAGATTTATTAAAAAAATTAAAATATTGTACAACTTTCAAACTTCGCATTTGATGTACATAACATAACATACATACATATGTACATACATAATTATTAGTTTTGTAAAGCTTAAAGTTCTCAGGCTGTTCGGTTACACTTTACATTAACATGTTTTGTACGCAACTAAAAAATATGGCATTCAATGTTGTTAATAGAAAGAACTTGAGTTATAAATATATCGTATAAGCCGAATCCGTATAGAGGGTTCATGCGGTTCCTCTGAATTGTTGCTTACCTGGATGTTCAACAATTATTTCCAGGCTCTTTTCAAAAATATTCTCATGAGTTACAAATCAATTTAAGTAGTCTGGGAATGGATACAAACTGAGAATAAGCACAACCATTCAATAAAAATATGTTTGCAGATAATTACACTATCCATATTAGTTAGCAAAACATGCGCTATTATCTATTACGCTATAATTTTATATTTATTCCGAAATTTACGATAACACATTGATTTCAAAAATTTACGTGTTATTAAAATCAAGAGAGGTAAAAAATTCATTACTCATATAGTTTCGAATTTACAAATGAAAATTGTAATATGTCCTTAAATAGTTGTTCCAAGGTCTAAATAGCAGCATATACCTTTCAGTAGACTACATATGTATGTAATTCTCTTTCAATGTTTTTGTATAGTAATTAAAGCCCAACTGACATCAAATTAGGCAATAATGCAGCGTAAATTCTGGAGTTGTCTTTTGTAGAAACTTTTTACACAAGTAAAATTAACAATAATCAGCAAAAATACACAAACATGCTTGAATAAGAAATAATTATAATTGATTGCTTTTGCTGTAAGTACACACCATTCATAGCTTATCAATGAAAGTGTTGGAGAGAAGCGCATACCATGGTTTTGATTTCACTTCGCTTGTTACGTTGTGTACATTATTTTGTAAATATACGCGATAATTAATAGTTTTTTGTGTAGGTTACACACGAAAATACCAACTTACGTTTACATAAAATCTTAAAATTGTATATCTTCTACAAATGTCATACACAGATAGCTTGTGGTCTAAAACCCCTAACTACTAATATACATACATATATACATATATTTTTTAAGTAAGGATGTTAGTGAAATTCATACTTCGTTCAATTCCAACTCAAATGATTTTATTTAATTGAACTGTCACTTCGTTAGCTGACGGCGAACACGCTCATATTTGCCTTTTTATAACAATTCATTCACAAATATACAAAATAATAACAATGATTACTAAAGTTAAAATGGTAATGTACACCGTCCTCGTCATTGAAACGATTATCCATAATTCTCATATGGATGAGAAATTTTATATTGACAATCAACTATACATACATGCATATTCAAATATTTGGTATATTATTCAGAGAGCTTACCCGCTTCTACGAACAAAATGCAATTTGCGTAAATCTCCACGTTACGGACGGTAGAAGCTGTGGTGGGTTTTCATTTACATACGTTGAAACAGCAACGTTGCTCAATTGAGAACAACAACAACTACGTAAGGGCCGTACGTCGGTGACTAATGCTTCATTTAGTTACATGCTCAAAACTGTGGATCGAATCAACTGATTACAACGTATATATGTATCTCATGAGGCTGCATTGTAAATGAACCGCTCACCACCGCTTCTATCGTCCCCATCTACCGACCGTATACTTGGATATCTGCGAAAATTGGATTTTTTACGTAGAAACGAGTCAGCTCTTTCTCTTTTCTCTTTTGCAACACAAGGTTGCCAATAGTAATATATTATATTATATCTTGTACTAATTAAAAAAATTAGCTTAAATTTATTTGAAATATTCTTGAACTAACTCGAAATTAAAGTCGAATACAATTATTCAGAAAAGAAAAAGAAATATGATCAAGAAAGAACAACAACTAAGTTGTCAGTACGCAAGTGCGGTATGTCGGTGACCAAAGGAAGCATAAATGAAGCATACGTTGTCACTACGGAAGGGCGGCATATCGGTGACTAAATGAAGCATAAGTCTGCTTATCATGAACTGGCAAACCAACTGATGATCAATCAGCAAAACTTTATCTAAAATATGGCTCACCCTGTATGCAAGCTTATTGATATACACTCAGTCCTTTTTTTACGCGATCTCTTTTTACGCTATTTCACTTTAACGCGGTTATTTTTTGGCAGCGCAAGTTCCTGTTTTTACGCGAATTTCTCACTTTAACGCGATTGCTTTTTTTCGTGTTTTGCTTGTTTACATATTTTTAAGCGTAATAATTTTTGAATATGTCGGCGCAACCTAATAGAGTGTGGATATTGGTATGCGTGTGTGAGTGTATGGGTATACAGTTTCGGGAATTATAATAATTATATATAATAAGGTCTTAAGCTTGCAGCAGAATTGGAAAATTATTTTGTAGCAAATGATACTGATGCCGAACGTGCACGAATTTTTCAAAAAGAATTGAGGCCCTGCATGTTAAGATATAAAGAACTATATCGGAATGTATTGGGTCCAAAAAGAAGCATTCAAACAAAATTAACTGAATTTATGGTGAAAACTCAGTCGGAGATGCTAAGTCAATCAGAACATCAATCCATAGTTCTTACTATTGATTCTGGTACAAATTCTAGTGATATCAGTGCCGGCCATCAAAATAAGCGGCTAAGAATAATTTCCACTACGGATAATGACAGTGATTAAACAGCATTCAATGGTTTTTTCAATAAATCTACCTATTTTCTATTTTCTTCTCTTTTATATATGGTTTTTGTTTTGTATTTTTTATTTTGTTATGAATGAATAAATCATAAGTCTGAAATTTGAAACTTATTGTATTGTTTTTGAATATTTTTTTGCGCGTATATTTTTTTATATTCGGAACCAATTCGTCAGTTAATATTGGAAAACTAACCATTTTTACGCGATTTTTTTTTACGCGATTAGTGGCAGAACCAATAATCGCGTAAAAAAAGGACTGAGTGTACAACCGCAAGCGTTTAAATTAAAAAGTGCTAAAAATTTATGTATGTGACTTACAATCCAATGCAAATATTTATGTATGAATGTACATATGTGGGCTATAGTTTAGTAAATAAAATTATTTTCGAACCAAAGAAAATACATTATAAATAAATTTTTGGTTTACATATGTATGTGAGTGTGTAGATTTCGTGATTTTGACTCTGAAACCTTTTCTTTATTATTTAAATTCAAAGTGTATGCATACTACATATACATAAAACTGATTATTTCAGTTTATTTATGTATGTCAACGGGTATCGAGTTTATAATATGTATGTATATTCATAATTAGTGGTTAACCACGAGAGTCAACAAATAGTATACCTACACACATAATCATAAATACTCTTCAGCGAAGCTTAAATTGGTATGGAAATATCCTAAATAAAATTTAACTAATCAGAGAACCACCATCAAATCAAACACATACCGCGACTTGGAATTTTATTATTATTTGTGATTTCATGCATATATGTACATACATATGTATATGCATTGGCCCAAAAATAGAATATTTGATGTTTCCAAATTAAAATGTAAATATAACAATTTTAAATCATATTTAATAAAAACATTACTTATATGGAAAACTCATACTAGTTGTAAAGTTTCTAACCAGTTGTATCGTTGCTGGACAAAATCTCCCTTACATAAACATATGTATGTACATATACATATGTATATATGTACATACACAAGTAGTATTTTTCTTCAAAATAACCCATATTTTTAACCAAAATTGATTGGTGAGGGCTCTTCAAGATAACTACGAGGGTAGAAAAACCATAGGTAACAGCATTCTTCTTGGATACTTATAAGGAAAGCAAGATTATACCGCGTTTTATTATTAAGTACATGGATATGTGCTTTTCAAAAACATTTGTATAAATATTGTATATACATAAGCATGTACACACAAAAGTGTTATAAATTTTTGTTTACATTGTTTAACCCTCGGTCGCCTCTAGCAAGCAAGAAAATGAATGCGCTTTAAGGGTGGAGGAAACACGAATGCTTTTCTGACGATATACATATGTATGTACATACATACATACATAAATATGTATTTAAAATTCCTTTACTAAAGCCAATGCAAGATAATTACCTTCAACAGGTAACAAATCTAAATTTTTAATTTTTTTTGAAACACTTTGAATGGAATCCCGCGATTTTTTGAGAAAAATGAATGTAAGACGATAATTATTAAAAATTTGGAAAAAACTTTGCGGCGTTATCGCGTAAATTATGTTCAGAAATGTTATAATAAAATACCCGGTAATTTCATCAGTTTTGCTTCATCTAATTTGAAATATTATACACTCTATTTAGAAATAAAAAATAAAACTTCATTAAAAACATTCAAACAGCCATTTCAAAAGGTTCTTCTAAGGGATTAGCTAATGCTCTATAAACATATTATACGTATGTATGTATGTACATATGTATGTATATGTATAATATCTTTATTTTCGCGCTGGTTGTGCAGATTTGTTAACAATCGTCTGAACATCTGAACATTACACTGAATAGGCACGATTCCGATTACTTTGGCGGCGGGGTAAAAAAAACCAATTTCCATATAAATGGGGTATGTGCGGATAGGGTAGCTTCTCCAGAGGAGGAATATCCGAAAATAATGTAAAAATAACTAATATTTTTTGAAATAATCACGTTTAAAAATTCAAAAATTTGCACTAAGAAAACATGTTATTTCTCTATGTTTCTCTAAATTTTTTCACATTTTTATATGTATGTATATGTATAATATGCGATTTATGTTTAATAAAAATAAATAAGTAAAAATCTATAATAATATTGTAAAATTTATATCATATCGGGGTGACTGAAGTACTTTCGCGTAGTACTCCTTTCTGCGTTGGCGGCCTTCGGCCGCGCTTTAAAAAAATCGTTTGCGGTACCTATAACCTTATATATTTTTTAATCAGGAGGACTTCCTCTTTCCAACGGTACCTTCAAATCGCGGCGCCAAAGAAATCGGAATTGTGCCACTGAATACAAGATATGTATGTGTTGTAATTGTTATTATTTATTAAACTCGTATTTGGCTAATTCTCCACAGCTTTATTTAATGGATACATTGCCAGTATTTCACTATTTTCTTTCTTATTTAACACGATAATATAACAAGAAAAACACCTTATATTTATCATTAACGAAAATTATGCCAATATACAGTCTTCTCCTAACGTCGTAAAATGATTTCTCACCGAAGTTTCAAGCGTTAATTTTTTTTACTAGTATGGTATATATACAAATGTATAATGTACGTTTTATATAAATTTCTATTTCGCATCAAAATTCAGGCGCGTGCACGTCTGTCTCGTAAAATGTCGTTGGAGTAACTAAAAGTTTCTCCGAAGCACCTTAAAACCGCTTACTAAGCTTTGTTGTGAACTAAACGAGAGGCAGCACCGGCGACAACGAAAACAACAAAACCACAGCAGTCACATATGTACATATTATTCAACACCATAAACATCATTATGGCATTCATTAAAACATCATTACTAAATTTCCAAGTACAATACACACACATACAAAAATAGAATGTATATACATAAGTAATTTTTGCCTTAGTCTCCAACGCTACTACGTTTGCCAAAGAGTCTTTTTGATACTGTAGCTGATGTGGATTTGTGAGTAAACAATTTACGGTATCATAACGCAAAACTTACTACCAACGCAAGGTGTGTGTAAGCGTAGAGCTTAAGACGCCTAGTACTCAGACTTCTTCCATTTTAATATTTTCGTAACACGTTGCATAGAGTGTAAAAGTTTCGTTAACGACCGCAAAATCGTCTTGTTCGTAAATATGTATATAAAGTGAGCTAGGTAATTATTTAAGGCAAAAACCAAAATTTAGCAAAACTGATTGCACAATAAAAGGGAATATGTGGTTGAAAATTGTTTTTAAAAATTATAATAAATAAAAGGTATTCCTGAAAAAATTATGGAAAACATTGCATTTCATAAAATCTTGCCACGATGTGGAATTGGATCAAATCAATAACACCACCATCTCCCATATACACATATGTATGTACATACATAGGGCAGAGGGAGGAGACCTAAGGTTCACCGCAAAAAGTGGATCATCGATATGCTACTACAAAATTTTGGCTAAAACTTCATTATCACAAAGCATTCATACATACAGTTACGGACAATAAAAGAGAATCAAAGGTTTTGTTTTGAAACAATTTTTTAAATTTTTCATTTATGTAGTCACTTTTGTTTTTGTATAATAACAAATGTAATCATATGAAGTTTTAAAAAAGAGGGAAAAATAGAATTGTCGAGTTTTACAGTTAACTTAAAAAAAGTAGTGTAAATTGTGTGCCTAGTGCTTAATGACAAAATAACAGAATCTATAGCGACATGGTTTCATAAACGAAAAATATTAAATTTAAAAAGTGTAAAGTAAACTAGAGTGAAGCTGAAAATTAAAAAAAAATAATGGTTCGACATTCTATGGTCTGAATGCAAAATGAATATGATAGATAATGATGGTTGGACGTGAGTCCGACGTCCAAAAAAACAGAGAATTGTATTCACATATGTACATATGTTCCACAGAGTACCGGAGCATATTTCAGTCTATGCCTGGAAGATGTGCATCTGCATTAGACGATAAAGTGTACGCTTCAAAGTACTAACTAGTCTTTCTATAAGTTTTTGTACTAATTTATTTTTTATTTTTTATGATAATCTTTAATGTTTGTATTTGTTTGTCCTCCGAATTTTTGTATTTTACCTTTGTCTTCGCAAAATTGTTGAATTGTTTTTTTTCCAATATTTTTACTGTTACTAATAGCACTTGACATGAAATAAATAATAAAAATATATTTTAGTTGAATTTAAATCAAATTCATATTTTCCAGAACGGAAAATTAGTAAAATGGATGGTTCTATTTTATTGTCCGTAACTGTATATGTAGGTGTATGAAGAGTGGAATTAAATAAATGGGACTTTTTAGGCATGTGTTTTTTCGATAATTTAATGTTACGGCCAAGAATGTAGCAATTTTATTATAAGGGTTTGTGCCATTATGATTCTAAAATTATTTCGCGTAAGTAAATAGTTACAGTCGACAGGTCCAATTTTCGACCACTTTTTGCAGCAATTGGGTCGTATGTCCGCTATAACGCGTCGAATATTATCTTCAAAGGCGTCAATTATTTCGGACTTATCTGTGTAGACGAGTGACTTCACATAACTCAACAAACAATTGTCCAGAGGTGTTAAATCGCAAGATATTGGTGGCCTATGACAGCAAAAACTCCCGTCCTTTTTACTTACCACAAAAATTATATAAAAGCGGGTTATTTGTAAAGGAAGCACCCTATTGTACCCTAATCTTTACTAACTAATTTGCCGATTCCGCTGTAATAAGAAGCGAAAATTTTATAACGGAAAGCTTGTTAAGGGATCGGGACAGTGTTGCATTATCGTATATTACAATATACTGTAATAAACATTATCTCAAATTTTGAAATCGAAACTCAAATTATTACGGTTACTACAGCATTTCTTGTAAAAGGGAGCATAGTGGGGAACATAGCGACACCAATCTTTAAATGCATTTTTCTCAGAATGGTGTTTTTCAAAACGGTTTCCACTCTCAAGGAAGAATTTTTAAGATATCAACTTCTAATATGGAGAGAATATTTTAAACGTCATTCTCTATCGTACAATGGAAGTTTTTCTTTGTTTTTTGAAATCTTCCTATTTTTTGCAAAAATGGGAGCCAGAAGAAAAAAGCTTCCATAGGGCGATAGCGATTTGCCCACAGATTAATAATCTTATGAAATTTTTGTTTTAGATTAAAATTGTGGCCGCAATCGTGGACATCGTACACGACCTTTTTTTACGTGTAATTTCAACAATTTATTTAACTATTATACACCTAATAAATAAACATAAAAAAAGTCTTTTTGTATTCGTTATGAATGTATTTATTTATAAAAAAACCGGATCGAATAGTTAATTTCAACATTTAAAAAAATCTCCGAAAATCAGTGTTCTTTCAGAGGGTTACACTGAGACGATTCCTTAAGGTTTCTCTTTGAGTTTCATTGGGTTGACTTGGAAATATTTACTCTTAAAGAAAAAGAGTACAGAAAAAAATTAATAAGTTGATATGGATAATATATCGGTAAGGACAGGTAGTCCACAAATTACATGTAATACTGCTGATTTGAAACTCTTTATAATTTTCGGCTTTGCCAAAAAAAGCGATTTGTTCCAGATCGGTTGCAAATTGATTGTTAGATACGTGCTTGTTTGTTTATTTATATAAAAGAAGGTATTCGCATAAATAAATTTAATGCTTGCCTCAAATCAATGTTATACAGAAATTGCACTATTGAATAGCAGTCCCAAATACTGGAATTCAAAGGAACTGAAATGCACATACGAAAAATCGCAATGATGATGAAAAAGAATAAGAATATGATCGAAAAATGTTTAAAGGATCCCAAGAACTTTGGTAAAACTCCTCGAGCAGGCCCATCGCAAATTTGGTGTTAATTGACTCTTTCTGTCACTACCTGACAAGTCTACAAAATCCTCAAAGCAGATAACATCATTCGATATAAAAAAGAAGTACTAAACCTAGACTTTTGAAAAGGCACAAGTTGCCGCGACTGTCGCGAGAAAGAAATCCGATTCGCCTTTAAAGGATCCCAAGAACTTTGGTAAAACACCTCGAGCAGGCCGACAATAAGAACGTAAGCCCATCGCAAATTTGGTGTCAAATGACTCTTCCTGTCACAACCCGACAAGTCCACAAAATCCTTAAAGCAGATAACATCATTCAAAATGAAAAAGAAGTGCTACACCTAGACTTTTGCAAAGGCACAAGTTGACGCGACTGTCGCGAGAAAGAAATCCGATTCGCCTTTAAAGGATCGCTTGTTATATGGACCGTATTTGGATTTCATGGAAACACTGCAGTTTGTTTTCGAGTCCGACAAAATGAACTCGTAAAAATATTTAGAGTTCCTGCACACTATATAAGGGTCATTCTATCCACAATTTTCTTTTTCGTTAGAAACATTTGTTGTTTATTTCGACTTTTATGAAAAGTTTTGGATTTCAAAATTTTAACCTTTGAAAAAAATTACATATCTTTAAACATTTGCGTATACGAAGAAAAATATTTCATTATGTAAATAGCTTTTCAATTGTACCTTATATACGTTTAATTTATTCGATTTTCTTTATAAAAAGAAACAATCTTGGCAAGTGATTTATGGTAGTAATGAAGGCGCATATCATCTACTAGATGATCCAAACTCTGAAGCGTTGTTGCGCGTTCCTAGTGTTAATGGAAAGGCCTTCAATCCTCTAGCCTATCTCTAATGGAAGTGCATTTGACCGTCTATATTTGTAAATTAAATATTTTCTGTTACCTAGTGCAGTTCGTTTGTACGCCAGTGACCGGCAAAGCTACCTGTTAAAGTGCATATTCACACTTTCGTATATACTGCTTTTTGATTGGTGCTCTCATGAAAAGTAATCAACGTCACCTTAACAATGAGTTGGGTATACTATATGTGAAAGCGGAAAAGCTCACTTCACTCGCGAGCTCAAAGCGTAGATATAGATGCCACAAAGCGTTAAGTAGGCGCCAATGAATAAAATGTTAAAGGTTATTTCTCAAAAGAGGATGGCTTTCAAGACATCTGGAAGTCATTGTATTTTTCTTGTTGAAATACAAAGGACTCCAAATTAAATTTTAACGAAAAAATTATCACGTTATTCTTAAAATATTTTATTAGTTAGATTTCAGATAAAGTAATTATGCAGTATCCTGAAATTTGAGGGGATAATAATTGGTCTAGATATCGTATACAAATTCTTCAGAAGTATGAAACTGGATATCGCCCTTGTTAAGTGTTATAATTCTGTAACCAATCTAAGCTATGAAATAGCACATAGCATATAAAAATGTTAAATAACATTATTTGGGGCCGCTAGGCAATTTGATTGAGTTAATTGTTACAGTGTAATAAAATTTGATTCCTAAAATATTTCGTTAAATAATACAAATTCTGTAATATTATCCAAACGTTATACTTAGTAATCTAATAAAATTCATTCTGAACTTCTATTGAATAAACGGTTCAACAATTACCTCGGGGTGGTGGGCCTGTTTTCGGCGCGGCGTGCGAACAAAGTCGACCAATTTTTGAAACACTTACAGCTACGTCACTACTGTAATTAGTTGGTGCTCTTAAACGGCTCGTGGGTCCTCCAGTTATTGATAAAGTAGGCGTTGATAGTGCAGAAGCTGCTGGTTCGACTGGTGAAGGTGTTGCATTCGGTATAGATTGGCCATTTGATAGCAACAACGTATCACCGTCGGTGGGTGGAGCAGTTTCAGACGAAGATGACATTGGTGGCGGCATCTCACAATTACTTTTATCATCACTCATTTTTATAATTTATAGGGTGAATTATTGCTAATATTATTATTAATTTCTTTTTATTATTTACTCCACACACATACTAGAAAAATAATAAGCCCCAAAATATGCTTTACCGTGATTATATAAAACAAGTAAGGAAGGGCTAAGTTCGGGTGTCACCGAACATTTTATACTCTCGCATGATAAAGTGATAATCGAGATTTCATTATACGTCATTTACATATTTTTCAAATACCGTATTTTTGTAAAGTTTTATTCCGCTATCATCATTGGTTCCTAATGTACTATATATTATACAGAGAAGGCATCAGATGGAATTCAAAATAGCGTTATATTGGAAGAAGGCGTGGTTGTGAACCGATTCCACCTATATTTCGTACATGTCATCAGGGTGTTAAGAAAATATTATATACCGAATTTCATTGAAATCGGTCGAGTAGTTCCTGAGATATGGTTTTTGGTCCATAAGTGGGCGACGCCATGCCCATTTTCAATTTTTAAAAAAACCTGGGTGCAGCTTCCTTCTGCCATTTCTTACGTAAAATTTAGTGTTTCTGACGGTTTTTGTTAGTCCGTTAACGCACTTTTAGTGATTTTCAACATAACCTTTGTATGGGAGGTGGGCGTGGTTATTATCCGATTTCTTCCATTTTTGAACTGTATATGGAAATGTCTGAAGAAAACGACTGTGTAGAGTTTGGTTGACATAGCTATAGTAGTTTCCGAGATACGTACAAAAAACTTAGTAGGGGGCGGGGCCACGCCCACTTTTCCAAAAAAAATTACGTCCAAATATGCCCCTCCCTAATGCGATCCCTTGTGCCAAATTTCACTTTAATATCTTTATTTATGGCTTAGTTATGACACTTTATAGGTTTTCGGTTTCCGCCATTTTGTGGGCGTGGCAGTTGACCGATTTTGCCCATCTTCGAACTTAACCTTCTTATGGAGCCAAGGAATACGTGTACCAAGTTTCATCATGATATCTCAATTTTTACTCAAGTTACAGCTTGCACGGACGGACGGACGGACGGACAGACAGACATCCGGATTTCGACTCTACTCGTCACCCTGTTTACTTTGGTATATATAACCCTATATCTGACTCTTTTAGTTTTAGGACTTACAAACCACCGTTATGTGAACAAAACTATAATACTCTCCTTAGCAACATTGTTGCGAGAGTATAAAAAGAACCACTTAGTGCCAGTTCACAAACTTACTCTTTTGTCACCCAAACCGGTTTTTTGTAGAAGATGGGACGACGATCCCGCTTATGAACGCTTTGTTTTCTTGTTCGTAACAGTTTGCTGCTACGCAATTCAGAATTTTTTTGATATAATAGGAATATTTAAGAAACTGGTGAATAAGGATAGTAAGAAAACGTTTAATTTACATATTTAATAACATTTAGCAGTATTAAAAGTAAATTAATAAAAATGGAGTAGTCGAAAAAAAGTTACAGCTGTTCAAAAACGAGTGAAAATAAACAAGAAATTCGATATAATGTGAAATTATTGTAGAAAAAAAGGAAAGAATGCCACCAAGCAAGCCACCAATGAAATTTGTGAAGTTTACGGAGACGATGCTGTATCAGTCCGTGTATCACAACAATGGTTCGCCGCTTCTATTCTGGAAATTTCGAAATTCAAGAATTACACTTATGGAATAATGTCTCTATCGGAAAATTGGCAAAAGGTGGTCGACCAAAATGGTTTATTTATTTATTAGTGTAAATATAAAAAAAAAATTAATTGAAGTTTGATTAAAAACATGAAAAGACTTTTTCGACTACCCAATATTAAGATGTGTTTATATTTATTTATTTTAACCGCAAATGATTTGATATCTAACTAATTTATTAATGTTTCGCGAGAAAAAGAATAAATTTGGGGGAAAAGTCAAAGGTATTTAATACTTCCGTATAGATTAGAAAATGTCCGTTATAAATTTGATCTTCAAAACATCAATAGCATGTGTTGTATTAAATAGAATTCAGATGGATTAGGGAATTCCCGTCCAAAGTTTTCCCTTAAAAATATTAAATATTGTTCTATGAATGTGTCATTATAATTCCTTGTAAAAAAATGTGAGTCCACCATACCAACTTACCACGAAACTTAGCAATACGCTTCAAGTGACGCGTAGCCGAAACGGATTAACATTTGCGAAAATTTTATGAAAAGGAAAGAAAAAAAACAGACTTGAATTGACTGACTCGTGTCGTCGTGTGAACGCACTGGGCGGCACCAAACCAAAATTTACCGATTATGTGCGACAAAAACGTCCTCGTTTGAACGCAGTATTAATCGACACGTTTGTCGATTTTGTAATGAAATCAGAATATTTTGTATATGTTGCGGTTTATGTGCTGACCATATAGAGAGCGACACGACATGACTGCACGACAGTGAACTGCAAATGGCGGCAGTGACATATTAAACACAACACAGCTGTCCATTTTGTATGTACACAATTTCGTTGTTGCCTTTCACTTCAATAAAATTTTAATATTTTGTTCATAGTAAAATTTTGTATGCAAAAAATAAGTAAATAGGTAAATTTATTTGTTTTATATTATCAATTGTTATTACAAATGATATATCAGAGCTACTGTATGCTTTTCTTTGTAAAATAACGTCAGGTTGGTTAGAGCTTTGAATAATTTTACATTTTACATATTAGTGGCATCATCTGCTCTCTTCTTTCATCTTTACTGTCGTCGACAAATTTAAAAATAATTTTAAATTAGCGAGAGCGACAACTGAGAGCCTTCTGTCGTGTAGTCGTGCAGCTGTCTAAATAACTGTGTCAATAAGAACGTGTGTATTTTAATATTTGTCAAATGTCGCTTGCAGTCTGTCGCGCTCTATGTGATCAGCACATAATAAACGATAAGTTGTTCAGGTAAGAAAAACAGATAAGTGTATAGCCATTAAAATGGGACTCAAGAGTTACAACGTGAACGATTTATCGAGAAATCCGTTACAATATCCCCAAATTGTTTCTTCAAAAAATCGATTTACAGTTTCATCTCTAACACTACCAATTTAAGAATTGGAATCAATGCATAAAGCACATTACAAAATAAACAAGCATTATCACTTTTTCTTTGAAAGTTATTCATCTAATTTGATGGATTTCTTCTAATTTCAATTAAATTTATAACTGTATAACATATTTATTAGAACTGCACGCATTTATATATTATTACTTTCTACTATGCGATTTTAATTCACTAAACACTTTACTTTGATGTCAATTTGCATTCTTTATAATTCGGGAGTGAGATTTGCAGATTTATTTTAAGCACTTTGTTACCGTTTTGCAGAATTTACCAACCGATTAAGCGGTAAGGAAATTTCCCGACTTTTTAACAAACAGCACGATATAATTTTATTTAAATATTACTATGCGTTATGATGGATAATTAGTCTGCCAAACAAAAATCACAATTAATAAGTTAATAGAAAATGAAACTGACATGTAACAGAGATTGTTCTCTGCCAGAGAATTCAATAAATTTAGCTGACATCAGAGATCGTATACGTTCTCTGTTACAAATCTGTTGAAACTAGAAACACAGGGTGACACAAAACCGAAAATCGGGTTTTAGACAGCATAAAATATTTAATACAAGATGAGTAAAAGGTTGAATAATATTTTATAACATATTATCTATATCCATATTATGGAAGGTAATGATATTAAAAGCGAGTTTTCAATAAACGGGTTTCTCTTGCAAATTGTATTTTTACCTTGTAATTTAAAGCTGCTACAATAGTACGAATTAAGCAACTCTACCCTTTTCGTTTTTTTGCGAAGAATGTTGGAGAAAAGGAAATGTAAAAATCTTCTACCGAAGCGAACATTTGTGGATGATTAATTTCATAGAAATTTGTGGTGGAAGTGAATAAGATTTCTCGGTGACAAAAATTAAATTTTAAAATAGTGGTAAGCGACATATAAAACATTTTTGGAACAGTTTAATTTTTTGACTCAATACATATTCCCATATATGAGCACATGTGTATGTATGAATTTAGATTTTAACAAATGTAAGAAAAAGGAAAACATTGGTTAACTTGCCAAAATAGGGAGAATATTCCATGCCGGCTTTGGATACGTTTGGCATTTTGCAGTGTTCATTCGTTTATTAGACAGGATGATTTTGAAATAACAAGTTGTGGGGTGTATATATCAAGGCCATGAATACGTATATTCAAGAGATTTGGGCGTGATTTAATCTCAGAATCCATACAGAGAGAGGCGGGTGGTGAAATGAATATTTATTTGTGAAGATGTTGACTAACCCACATACAAACGTAGGTGTAACTTTTCACTGGCGTTCCTCCAAGAAAAGAGAAAAAAATCAACAACAAAAGGACTTGGCAGCTGTTTGATTTCATTAAATGGAATATCACAAATAATTTATTTTTGGTTGATGACTTAATTTTTTATTACATTCAGAAATACTTTCCATAGAAATATACTGCAAGTACTCGTTACGATATCATATACATATGTACATATGTATGTACATATCTTCGTTTGTTATTGAAAAATATTAGTGAATTGTGCCTTTATATGCATACATTAGTATTTAATTTGAAATGGATAAAATAAACATTTTATATTAATTATCTATACTGTATGTGTAATATATGGACACTCATTAGGACAATCTTCTGTAAAAATGTGTTGTGGGGGGGTTAATGTAATATAATTATTATATTTTCTAATGTTAGATAAAGAAAATCAATAATCAAATAAACTTGTTTTTATAATATTTATAGTATATATGTATATTTTTTAGATTTAGTATTTCAATTGTTGGTTTATTTAGAATCTGTGTTTATTATTATTTTTAGAATCTGTGTTTATAGGCACTGAAAACAGCAAAAAAAAACTCTTAATATAGACTCCTTACCTTATAGATATATAAAAGCTCTTATCATGTTCTCTCTTATATTGTGCGTTTTGAACAAGTTGTATGTACTATTTGTGGGAGATATGTGCGCTGGTTAGTTTTCCGGAGTTTTCTCTTTACGCAGTAACCAACAGCAAAAACTGGAAAAACATACATACGTATTGGATTCAAATATTATGAGAAGGTGTAGTTTATACAGTGCACAGTTATTGGCCTTCTGAGCTCTCTTCCTTGAAATTGGGTAAAACTTTCGCCGTGTACACTTCAATTTATTTCTATTTTAACACTTTTATTTGGCCTGGTTAGTAGTATGTTTTATATGTTTTTTTTTGGCGTGGGTGTGGCTAAATTATGATAGGGTTAAGGAGAAGTAATGTGAACTAAGGTTTCATTTCCGTAACAACCGATGTAACAAAAATTTTCAGATATGGGATTACTGTTTAACACACGAAATAAGAAATGGTCCCTAAATTCTTAAATGAGATGTTTTCCTTTATCATGCCATGTGTATGCGGTAAACCAACCCATTTGTCGAAGAACCAAATAAGGCATATATTACACTTGTAAACCTAACTTGCCTTGTGATGGTTTTACGTTGACTTTGAAAATCCATACACAAATCAAAATTGTGCCAAAGAGAAGTCCTTAATCCATGCACTCTGTTGAAGTATCATATCGAGATGTATTATGTACATATCCCTACATTCCAGCTCGTTTTGCTTTTACAGCGGCAACTTTTTTCTTGCTTAGTGTAAATCTTATTTTAACGCATGCGTGAATAAAGTAAATTAACTTTATTTAAACAATGCAAGTATTTGTGAATGTGTGGGTTGGGATTTCATATAAAAAAGAGTATATACATAATAAGCTGCATTCTTGTCGAACTATATTACGACAGTTGTACTTCGAATATTTCCCTGCAGTTCCTTTTAGATGAGAGAATATGTCCTTCTCTTAAATGAAGAACACGAGCTCATTGGAATATAGTTTCGGTACCGTTCCGTAGCTGCTGGATGTACAGTCGGCATGCGAGCACGTCCCGGACCACTTCTTATATTGTGGTGGAAAGCATTGAGTATTGTTTTCACGAAATTCAAAAGCAATTTTGTCGGATGTGTTGTTTATAAAAGTTAATTATATTAGAAGTATTTTTTATTTATTTATTGGCTAAGAAAAAATTTGACGCGACAAAAATGATTATGATGTTAATCTTTTGTCGACGAGTGCTTTAAAGTGCCTGGGCACTAAATCCAACTAATTTTACTTCAAAAATATACTAAAAGAGATTGCAATAGTTTACATTTAAAGCCTATTTTCTTAACAATCTTGTGTCACAATTATTTGTACGTATGTATGTGTGTCTATATAAAATGTTCAATCGACAGTAACCAAAATCCGATATTTTTGTAAGAACTGTGTTATTCATCATTTCGAGTTTAAAAAAGACCAACAAATATTCCAAGGCAGTCATAATTAAATAATTTCATTATTGGTTCCAATGTTGCGAGCCCGGAATAGCTTGACCCAATTAATTTCCTGTCAGCTGATTAATAGCTACACTTACATATGTGTATGTGTTATTTTATAGGCGTTGGCGCTAGTATGCTTGTTTTTAGAATAAAACAATATTAAATATGAGCAATATTTTTAATTTTTCTTTGGTGCTATTCACGTCCCATAAATACACATAAATATATAGACCTTTTAGACTTATTAAGAAACTTTAAAATCTGATTAATATTAAGAAATCTTAACCCTTAAAAAATTTAAATGAACTCTGCCGCGAAGTTAAAAATATAACTACATATAAAATAATGAATTATATCCCAAAAATTTATATAGTATATTACATTTAGAGTGAGTGGTGCATCCTAATTTCTTGGAAAAATTAATTTTGAATAATTTATATTCAAGAGAAATGTTTTCCTGTTGTCGTGCTAGTTCGAAAAATTCGAATTTACCAAAAAAAATAAAAAATAAAAAAGTAGATGCGTTCATCCAAAATCAAAATGCGGAAGGTGAAAGCGTCGAGGATCAGAAGCGAATAATTCCAACGATAAAAATCGAAAAGGGTAAAGCGAATGACTTAGAAACCGAAAACCATTCACTTCCTCTAAATGGAAAAGAATCGGAAAGTCTACTTGAAAACTCCACAGCAGATAAAAGGATATGTGATGGCATAGCGATAGCTGGTACAACAAAATCCGAAACAGCAGATATTGCATCTAATACGCAGCTGGGTAACGAAAATGGTACATTTTTTTTATTATTGTTGTTATTTTGCTGATCCGCTTGAGGAACTTAAAATTATATATTATATGTATTTAGAGTGTGTATATCTCAATTTATACCAGATCACTTTAAACGAAACTTGTTAATGTCCAGATAATCTAATACAACGGAAATATTGTATTAATTTTATGTTGCGCTCAAAAACCTCAAGAATGAAGAAAAATATCTAAGCAAAGCAAATAAAATGTGCTATGACCTATTCTTACGATCGAATTACCCTATTTCACATGAGTCCTAGTTTATTAAGGAGAGGTTTACAAAAACCCTTGATAAATAATATTACCATTAATGTAAAAGACCCACTTGAGGTTAAGAGAAAATTGTCGTGGTCGAAGAAAGCAGCAAACATTATAAAATACCTTAACATTCAGTTATCGAAAAAATATAAAAAAATAAAAAATAATGTTGTTCTGATAGAAAAAAGAAGAATACTTCATAAAAAGTATGTCTTGCCCGAAGAAACAACTTTTTTTGGTGAAATATGGGAAAAATAATAAATTAAACACACTTTATTATGCATTTGTATATATGTATATGCACCTAAATTCAAGTCTTATTGATTACGTTCTGTTTGAAAATAGAATTATATATTCTATAAGGGCAAAAACATAATCAAATAAATCCCTACTCTCAGTGCGAAATGATGCCCTACACAAAAGGTTAAAACATATTGTAATGTAACAACATATGATAATAGACTGTCAAAGTAATATTTTTTGTGTACTGTGAAGTATATAAATTGTTTAAATTGGATTGTAGTTTTCACCATATATTTTTTTATCCATGTTAATGGATTTCTTTTTTAATGACCGCCACATTGTATTCGCAGTTGAGAATGACCAAAACGATGTAGGAACTAAATTGAATCAGACAACGAAAACTGATCATAGTTGTACAACAACTTCAAACGAAATAATATCTGAAAATTGCGGAAAGTTGGACGACATAGAAACAACTGTTTTGAAAAGTAATGACGAAACTATAGCAGGCACCACACCGGTAAAAAGTTGTCTTTCACGACACAATTCGATGCACACATCTATAAAGAAGAAGGTTAATATCAGTACACAAGCAGAAATAATAGAACCGGATCCTGTTCCTCAATCCCCGCACGAACCCGTTTCATCAACTGTGGATGATGACGATGTTTTTTCCGACTCACTGCCACCGCCAAAACGCGAAAGTATGTGTGCACCATATATTGAGCAAACTGACATTCCGGAAGTAGTGGCATATGCTCATGGGCTTCCCGAATGGTTCAATGATGAAAGGATTAATGAAATGTAATGTTCAAAAGATTATAATTTAAAAGAAGTAATTTATAATACAAACATATGTGGCCAATGAATTGTGAACGAAGGTGAAATTTATAACTTTTATTTATTTATTTACCAAATCTAAGACAAAAATTTGCTTACTTCAACTATTTAAGTTAACATTTCTCAGTGAAAGGCTGAATTAAAAATTCATTGGACTACAACATTAGAATTGTTGAAATTATTTTTTTCTTAAAATTGTTTTGAAATTGTAAATCCGCAGTAAGACTTACAAACACAGTTTTATATCACTATACATAAAAGTACATTTAATGAAAGAATTTCGAAAATAGAGAAATTGTAGCTTAATCAGGTTTGCAGAGTTATCTGAAAAATTTCTTTGCAGAGGAGAGGTCATACTAAATGGTTGTCGTTCATAATTCAATGGTCAGGAATATATAAATAAAAATATACGTTTAGTTAATTTAGTTAAACACAAATGTTATTAGTTATTCAAAATGAACTATTATATTAAAAAACAATCGAAAAAGGAAAATAATTTATTATACTTAAAATTTTCATTATTTATACGTGAAAAAAGAGAGATACTTGCTTTTATCACTACATTTTACGCAAGTTATTTTATTGATGTGACCTTTTTTTTTTGTGATAATTGCATAGATCTCAATTCCGTTTCGTTTGAAAATTTATTTAATATGCAAGTTATGAATTACTTTTTAATTAAATTTCGACAGAATTGAAATTTGCTCTCATGCTAAATTAATACATATCTACGTACAATAATTTATCATCAATTGCAACATTTCCATACAAACACTTTTCATGATCATGATTAAAAAAACTTAAAATTTGTAGTGGCTGCATTGAGCCACCTGTTACACCTGTGGGTCGCGATGAGCTTGAATTGAGGCGGCAACGTCTGTATACAGACCTATTGCGTGCAGCACATGCAGCTGTAGAGCATAACGTACGCTTTACCCCGTTTGCATCAAATATAACTGGGGATGCGATTAGCAGAATAAATGGAGGCGTTAGAGGTGATTACTTTTTAGTAAATAAGTAAAATATACTTTGTGTAATACTAATTAAAATATATTGTATTGCATGGGTCATAACTATTCTTTGTAACAATATAAATATTTCCATTCTCTACCTCGTGTGTTAGTTTCGCTCGCACCTATATTTCCCTTCATTAATCCATAAATTTCTTTTGTTCCCTTTCTTGTTAATACTTGACTTAACATATGGTACCAATCCATATCTTTATTTCGTGGGGATGTGAATTTGTGACGTACGAACCAAATAGGCTTATTCCTAAACCAGCAGTTAACTATATAATTCCTTATTACTAAACTTACTACTAAACATTATTATTTCATCTAATATATGAGATTTATTAGTGGATGGCGTGTTTTATGTTAATTCATCAATAAAAATATCATCTAATGTTAATATTTTTTACTAATTTTTAATAATCCTGATTTGTATGTAAATATGTAAGGGATGTATGTGAAAAACCCGAAAGTTTTCAATATTATATTGAATATTTTAGTTTAATGGTTTTCATAATAGTGCTTATGTATTAAAAAATAAGATAAAAGGTTTTGTCGAGTGAAGAGACAGTGAGGAGGTCTAGAACAATGTGTCTTTTAGTCTCATTGTTTGCCAAAGAGTTAACATGATAACTAATTCTGCACCAATATGGTGCTTTATTTGTTACGAATCCAGGGCGATTTAATCTCAATGGGTTGCATTTAATGATCGAAATTTTTATTTCACCACACTGAGATCTAAAAAAGTGAAATTTGAATTTAAATTTTTTATATTAGTGTAAATAATTAAAACATATTTGTTTTTTCTTTTAAAAATTATAGCGCACATCATCTTTCAGATTTCCGTACGTTGTGGATATTTTTGTGTTTTAAATATATTGAACACATTAAGATATTTTAGTATAATAAATGATTGCACTTCCAAACGCATTATGTTTTTGTGAAATATTAAGTATAGAATTCAACTTTCTTTTTTTCATTGCTGTCTTTTATTCATGTATTTCTTATTTTCATTTTTTAAGAGAAAGAATTTTCGGTAATATTCTTAATATAAGTAAGATGAAAATGAAAACTTAGTTTCGATAAAAACGCGTTTCAAGTTTTAAATGGCTATATACATATGTAGCTGACCTCGAGCGCTCTAATTTTCAAGATTACGCGGTTCAATTTGAGAATTTAAGATAATATTCTAGAGATGTTATGAATTAAAGAAACCAAAACAATTTTTTTAAGCCGTGAAACCCATGTAAACCCTTAAGAGAAGATTTTCCCCATGTCTGTACACGTACGTATATGTATGTATATACCATAGTTTTCAAACTAATTTTATTATTCATTCGTGCTTTATGGCTCTATGTGGAGATATTTTATCTTATCTTATCAATTTTTTAACTATTGTGCGAATGAGAATTCGTTCAGTTACCAATTTAATAACTAATGAGTATGGAAGAGCTAAATTCGGGCGCAGCCAAATTGAGAGATAGTAAAAAAACTTGATTATAAATCATGTAGACTAGTGGAGGTTGTATTATTCAGTTGCGGCAATTTATACATTGTTATGATAAAGTTTTGATTTTGAAATATTTGTTGTTTCTAAGATTTGCACATTTAAGCGATAGATGGAGCATCGCTCTTAATTTTAAGATATTTAAAAGTAACATGTCTCTTCCCATTGACCCCTTTTTCAAATTTAAGATTAGATTAATGCATATAATCAGCCGGAAATCAATCCGGCTTATTATAATCACTCAATATATGTTACATAACTCAATTACTTCTAGTTTATGTTTTTTACTCCGTACAACATGGTTCAAGAGTGTAAAAATGATGAAAACTTAAGACCTTAGAAGACTTAACTTTTGCTTTACGGTGGTTCAAATGGTAAGCAAATAATTATGAACTAAGTAAGCGCCGTAATTCATTCAAATAGTGTTGACAATTTCGTTGTCCGTTTTTTCTTTCAACGCTAAATACCTGATGTGGTTATTGGCTGAATTGATACTGAATGAACGAAAGCGCCTAATAAAAAGAAATAGTTGCAAACAAGGGCCAAAATCAGAATAATTCAATTGCTGCTGCCGTTGGCTATGCTGACCACAACCGCAAAAACCATGTCCACAGCGGTAGCGTTGATCTCTCCGTTGTGACTGTTTGTTCAATTCTGATACCGTAAAATTGATATTCCTAGCATATAAATATGCGCATATAGGCATAGAATTCTTGAGTAGTAGTAGTAGAAGATTGGTAGTATTCGAATGGGTCAAACATTGAGCGAATGTTGTGGTCGAACTTTGATCATCAACGACACGAGAACTTGCAACAATCCGGGTAGGAAAGTGAAATTAAACAGTCTGTGTGAAAGACACGGAACGGAGCGGAATTTTTGACAAAATTTTTACTCTATCCAGAAAATAATAGTGCTGAATATTTGGCAATTAATTTTCTCATTTAAAATGTATTGGTAATAATTTTGCACACAACTTAATCATATACATATGTATATGTACGAGTGTTCGATCGCAATAAGAACAGTGTAAAGTTTATATACAAAATTAAGTACATATTTATACCATAAACAATCGTGCAAAAGAATTTGAGGATAGATAGCCGACTGCCAATGCAGAATGAGTCACGTTGTCATATAACGATTGCTTAATATCTACTGATATTTATTCCAACTTGTGGACTTTACAGTGTCGTCTGCTTACATATTTAGTGTTTATAAGTGGGCATATTGAGTTATTTTTGCAAACTGTTCCTCGCATATCTTATATGTATATTTATATATCTATTTATAAAAAATGTATACATTTAGTATTGCTCTCTACACAAGTAAGAAATCTGTTTTATTGATATTCGATTTTAAAATACTATTCAGATTGTGATCCAGACTTAAAACCATCCGTTGCTGAAAACCTTGAGAATTTAGTAAATCGTTTAGAGCAGTTGGTTGAGCGTTTGGAACGTTCGATCTCAGCACGTGAGCTAGAAGTTGCTAATCGAACAATTGATGCAGTTCGAACGAAAAAGCGAGAAAGTTTCAACTTAGAGAGTACAGAATTACCCACAACGTCACCTACTGAACAATTGCCGCTACAGACGGAAAGCATAAATAACCGAATAGAAAAATTGGAACATTCATTAAATCAAATAAACGAACGACACAGTAGCAGTTTGAGTACGAGTAATAGCCAGTGCAGTCAAAAACTCAGAGATCAACAGGAGCACCCAAAACAAAAAGGAGAGGATAGCCTTGAAAATATACCAACAGTGCTTGAAGATTATCAAGTGTCCACGCCTCTACCAGTCTCCGAAGGAGAGCAATATTCGCAGTTAAAGCCGCCGCCCGAAATGAGTGTACTAGGCTTCCAGGATATTATCAGTGGCCCGCTGAATCAATATTTAGCTCTTTCTGAGAAAATCGGTGGCGATGTTGCAAAACATGCGCAGTTGGTAAAATTAGCATTTGAGTAAGTCATACTTTTTTAATTTGTAATTTGTTTAAGGTTTTTCTTTATCAAACATTCTTTTCGGTTGGTATTGAATTAACATAATGGATTTCAAATTTAGTCAAATTGGAGAGTACATTTTCTTATATATATACATATATGATGTTATTTTCAGTGCTCAATCGCAATATGTTACGTTGGCCAGTCAATGTTCTCAACCTAACCAAGAGAAGCAAATGGAGTTGCTGAAGCCCACTTCTATGCAAATTAGCGCTATCCAAGACTATCGCGAGAAGAATCGAGGATCTGCATTTTTTAACCATTTATCGGCAATTAGTGAGAGTATTCCAGCTTTAGGATGGGTCTGCGTGGTATGAGAAAATTAGATTATACTACGCTAATGTTTAGTTGTTTATATTATCTTAATTAATAGTCACCTACACCTGGACCACATGTAAAAGAAATGAATGATGCCGGTCAATTTTATACAAATCGTGTGTTGAAAGAGTGGAGAGATAAAGATACAACTCACGTAGAGTGGGCAAGAGCATGGATCCAAACATTAACTGAATTGCAATCATACATTAAGCAGTATCATACCACTGGTCTAGTATGGTCTGGTAAAGCTGCAGCACCAGTTGGAGGTTCTGTGCCACCACCACCACCAATTGGTGCTTGCCCACCACCACCACCACCGCCAACATTCGATATTGGCGCAATGTCATTAGATGATGGTGGTGCAGATGATCGCAGTGCTCTATTTGCCGAAATCAATCAAGGCGAGGGCATCACGAAAAGTAATTGTCCTTTAATTGTAGAATATATGGATATCATTTCACACCGACTTTTTTTGTTCATAGATTTAAAGAAGGTCACTGCTGACATGCAAACTCACAAGAATCCAACGTTGCGCACTGGTCCAGCTCCATTCAAGACACCTACTCAGTTTGGTTCATCTTCTGGTGGTTCTTGTACTACTGCCGCCGTTGCAAAAGAGCCAGTATTCACACGTGATGGAAAAAAATGGTTAATTGTAAGGATATTAAAATATTATAATTTATGATACATTTAAACAAATTTTGAAAATAACAAATGAAAAACTCGTTGTAGGAATACCAACGTAACAATCGCAATTTGTTAGTGGAGAATGCTGAAATGAACAATGTGGTATATGTGTATAAGTGTGAAGGTTCAACTTTAACTGTTAAGGGCAAAGTTAACAACGTTGTATTAGACTCATGTAAAAAATGTTCTTTACTATTTGATTCAGTTGTCGCGTCAGTGGAATTCGTAAATTGTCAAAGTGTCCAAATGCAGGTTAGTTTTTTTCAAAGTTCAATTTATGTTTCAGTTCCATTTTGTAATTGTCTAAAATTTTAATAGGTTCTTGGTTTCGTACCAACTATATCAATTGATAAAACCGATGGCTGTCAAATGTATTTATCTAATGAATCACTCGGTGTGGAAATTGTAAGCTCAAAGTCTTCCGAAATGAATGTTATGCTTCCCCAAGCCAGTGGTGATTATGTAAGTATATATTTGATGTATAGTTCAATACAGATTCAAATATTAACATTATATTGTACTTAATGCAGATTGAGTTAGCTTTGCCGGAGCAGTTCAAGACCACTATTTCGGGACAATCACTGAAAACTAGTTGCGTAGAAAGTCTTGGTTAAACTCATTTAATGTCGAAGATGGCTTCAAACCGCCAAACAAATTCATCGAAGCAGATGTAATGGAGTATTTACAGAAAACTGAACATACATATTTACAAAAATCATTTTGCTACTCCAATTCACTTTTTATATAAGTAATTTATACTATGAAACATCGGTGTTGAACACACAGGTTTTAATCAAAAACTAAAAAAAATACAAAATAAACTTTTTAAGATTACAGTTGTTTAGTACCAATTGGGCGTATTGCAACAAACAAAAAAGTTTTTATTGCCTGTTTATATTTGTAAAGAAAAAATAATACTACTAAATTTATCTTATAGTTGTGTTATTTATTTATCACACATCAATATAAAAAAATGATAATTTTGAATTAATTTCTAAATTTCATTAATATGTCTTAATACAAGTATTCAATAAGTAATGCAAATAAAAGCAATTTACTACCAGTTTACAAAGCAAATTATATAATTTTTTTTTAATGTTGAAAGCTAGGGTAATTAAAAAGTAAAGATATGCAGAATTAATAAAAATAAATTCAAATTTATACAGAATCACGAGATTATTATTTTATTTTTCTAATATTGGTTTGGGTGCTAAATTTTTGGTAAAACAGAGCAAACATATTTTTATTATTTATTGAATAATCCTATAAGTTTGTTGTTGTTATTGCAAAGCAGTGAATGTTTCAGTATAAAGGTTAAAGCTATCTTAATTTTTATTCAACATTGTTGCAATTTTTAAAAATAATTTGATAAATTTTGTATTAGCGAATAAACCTTAAACTGTATGAATACAACGGTATACATACATACATACATTTTATAGGAATATTTATTTTCATAACATTAATATAATTTATAAATGTACAAGTGTACATACATTTACAAATAAGAAGTATACTGATGTGAATATTGGCCGTATTTCACACATCTGAGTGTTCGCTATGGGGCAACCCAATATTAGCCGCATTAGATTTTTTTGTATTCAATACGCTCGACTTTCACTTCTTCGCCAATAAGTTGGTATACATATGTCACAACAGTTGTACTTTGAATATCCATAAGTACAAAAGATGGTATTACATTTACGTCTAGAGGGTTAAAAGCACCAGTAGCAGATCCGGGGTTGATATAGAATTTATTTCCATGTTCATAAGCTTCAAATTTATATGTATGACCCGATATTAATATATCTACATCTAATTGGCGCTGAATCAATGCTAGAGCTTCTGGATCGCCACGGGGCACAACCTGATGTCCATGTGACAGTCCAATTCGAAACTGCCCAACTGTAACTACCTTCTGCTCGGGGTAACTCAAATTTTCATCAAATTCTCCGCGAACGATGTGTACGTCATTAGCCAATGTCTTGAGGTAATCGTACGTTTCCTTTGTGCAAAGATTGCCTGTGCAAAGTATGTGGTGAATACGTCCTGGTACTAATAACTTTTTGAATTTCGCCGGTAAACTGGCACACCGATGTGGGATATGAAGATCACCGAGAACAAGAACCAACATTTTGGAGGCGTATTTTCTAACTTATCGGTTGATGAAAATATAAACTATTTTATCATAAACTTTTTCGCTTCTGATTAACTTTAACCATCACAAAATCAGCTGATTGTCAAAACAGAGTATGTTCAACAAAAACGAATACCTTGATTAAGTAAGTACGTTTAGTTATTTTTCATTGCATGCTCAATTGTTTTGGTAGCATTAGTTAATTTCTCATTTATCTACTCTTGTTAACTATTCCAAAATGAATAAACAACAAGATGATGGTGAGTCTTCTTCCTTATTGGTTTACTTCTATTTTTATAATCTGCTTTTTTAGAGTCGAATAAATTTAGCTTGCTGGTAATTGTGCTAGACACCAATCCATCACAACGCATAGTGCGCCAAAATGCCCAGTTACTTACCCAATGTGTGGAGGCCATTATTGCTTTTGGTAATGCACATCTGATGCAGTGTTCACAAAATAAACTGGCTGTTCTTTCCTGTCATCATCACGCCACGTATGAGAGTCTGAATATGTGAAAAATTTTAATTGAGAGAGATTCGTATATTTTTCAGTGATTTCCTGTATCCTTTCCCTGGAAAGCAGTTGGATGTTCGCCAGATTGATGGACAATATGAAGTATTCAGTTTGGTCGAGAAGACTGTAAAACAACGCCTAAGCCATATTATTACTAACGCACCAAAATTGAATGCACCTTGCGAAAGTATTTTAGCAGGCAGCATGGCGATGGCTTTATGCTATATTTCTAGAGTAAGTTCGCAGAAGACAGACCTTATTAATTTAAATAGAGATTTTAACGTGTAATGTTATGCTCTAGATACAACGTAATGCTGCTGCAGGTCTAAAAATGCACTCCCGTATACTAGTTGTGACAGGCAGTAATGAATGTGCTTCTCAGTACATGACGTATATGAATGTTTTTTTCACGGCTCAGAAACTAGGTATTACAATTGATGTTTGCGCAATGGATAAAACGATGAGTCTTCTGCAACAGGGTTGCGATATTACGGGCGGTCAATATTTACGACTAACACAGTTAGATGGTTTATTACAATATTTGCTATGGGTGTTTTTGCCCGATCCACAGATGCGTCAGAAGTTGGTACTGCCTCCGGCAACAAAAGTTGACTACAGAGCAGCTTGCTTTTGTCACCGAGAGCTGATTGATATTGGCTATGTTTGTTCGGTGTGTTTATCCAGTAAGTTTGTTATATATGTATACCTTAACATACTTATTATTTATAACAAATTTTAATTTTTCACTTATTTCAGTATTTTGCAAATTTAGTCCGATTTGCACCACTTGTCAGTAAGTTGCTTTTAAATTTACGTAACGTTATTTTTAAACATTTCCTATAGTAAATCTGATGTCATATACTCTTTTTTTACAGTACGGTTTTTAAAATACCTGGACCCATGCCCATTAAACCAAAGAAAAAGAAAAAGGTATAATTGTAATTTACTTATACAAATTGTTATATAATTAACTTAACTTATGCAAAAAAATATATCTTATTTTTGTCAAATTACATATTTCTCATTAATTTACAGAAATACATTGGGCCATAGTTAGCTGGCAAATAGGGGAGCACCATTTGTCCATACTTTAGAACCCTATGGTTTTCGAATTTAAATATGTCCTCGAAGAACTTAATTATGTAACTTAAATCTTTAACTGTAGCGGTTATACCATTTTCGTTAAAAGCCTTCTGTAGCGCCATATGTACAACTCCATCGTTCTGCACAGGTGAAAGTGAACATGTTGAATAAATTAAGCTGCCACCTGGTTTTAATAGTCGTAAACAATTCGAGAGGATGTCAGCTTGTAGTTCTGGAATCCGTAGTCGCTCTTTTATACGAGTCGATTTAAATATATTGTTGTCATTTACGGTCACAGAATGGCGGTCTGTAGTACATGGTACATCTACCAGAATTTTATCAAAGCTCTCGTAATTATCCATATATTTTGCATCACATTGGTTGAAAACTATCCGTTTATTTTCCCACTTCTCTTTATAGTCAAATATGTACTCTTGCATTACTTTACGAATTCGGTTGAGACGCGATTCTTGTATGTCATTACATATCAAAGTGTCTGGGAAAAGGGTTTGTAGCATTATAAGCGATTTTCCACCTGGTGCGGCACAAGCATCCAATACGCGCTCACCTTCTTTAATGTCTAAAAATAATGGCGGCAGCACTGATGCACCATCTAATAGATAATGTGAGAGTGCACCTAGAAAGAACAATTAGATTTAAAATGTATTAGTGGTAAAAATGTGTGTACCTGTTAAACATTTTTTTGGCGTAATGAATTCGGAACAATTCCCGATCTCGTAGGTGTATAATTTAAGATTATCTGGATAACACAACTCCGTTTCCAACTCAAATTTTAAAGGAAAATCAGTATTTGTAGAATAGTATTTATAATGATCTGATTCAGGTATCCAATCTTCCATTCCTTTTATTTTGTTTGCCGGCATAAACTCATATAAGCCCCCTGTCCCATACTGTGGATCTATTATTCGGCTATTTGCTAATTGAGTATCATTTTCAAACGCCATTTCTAGACTTTCTATAAATTTTTGATTCTCTCCATTCTCTGAATTGCTTTTAAATTCTGTCGCGTTGCCTGCACAGTACTGCAGCTGGACGGATGCTTCTGCTATTGAACTCATAGGATATAACGACTGTTTCTCACGTTCTTCTTGCCTACATAGTACTTTGAATAGGTTTTCATCTAGCGTATTATTTGAACCATTTATCGACAGTTTGTTATTGCGCCCAAGGCGATCTTCTACTACTTTTATTAGAGATTTTATATTTAGAGCCCCTAAAAAATAAATTATTGTACATAATTTGATATTCATCATATGACGCTTCCTACCGTTTAATTCCATTCCATTGCAAGTTTTATCTGCATCACCAAAGTTATTTACTACAGCTATATATTTATGCTCCGTTAATAACGCTGCTCGAATGTTTTTCCAACGAATACCAAAAACTGATCCATAAAAGTCATCGAAACTTTCTAGAGCTCGCTGAGTATTCGTTTTTTTTCCTTTGAATGCCTGTAAAAATTAATTCTAATGTGTTATTAATTGACTGTTATTATTCCATACACGCACCCATCGCTGACTTTTCAATCTCATTTGCAAATAAACTAGGCTCTTAGCTCGTAACATTTTTAAAGATGTTTATTTATAAGAAACGTTTTCCACTCATACTCGACTATTGCATCAAATATGTACTTATGTGTTTGTTTCCTAACTGCTACTCACAGTAGGAATATTCTAAGTTACCAATTATCAAAACAAAAACATGCTCAAAATACCGTACGAATTAAATACAGCAATTAGCATAAGTACAAATTTTACTAGTCGAAATGAGCTACTGTCAAATAAAAATCAGCTGTTTTAATCACATGTGTAAACAAGCACACTATAAGCATTTTCTTTGATTTCATTAATTTTAAATTATTAGGTACATACATACATATGTATGTATGCCCTTTAATATGTTAAAGGTATTCTAGATATGAAAGTTTTACCTGCTACAGTATTCGGAACGCAGTTGACCAAGGGTTTTACGCGGTAATTCGAGCTCACTGTATGCGATAGATGGGGATTGAACTCCAAAGACGAAGTTCATTGGGATGGGATCGATAAAATGTTAATAGTTTCACTGTGAATGGCGTTCAATACATTGTCGTTTCTGAAATTGCTTCGGTAACCAAAGTGCTTGACGAAAGGCATTAATAGCCATCTTGTGATAGTCCTTATGTATTCTGCGACTTTATTATTAGGCGTAGACTAAATATGTTCACACTGTAGAATTTAATACTTCTTGCAATGAAAAAATGAGAAAGGTCAAAGAGATGGCGTTCCAGTGCTCGAAATCAATATCTTGCATTCAGCAGCGTATGAGAAAATATCACTCTGTGAAACTCCCTATTTAATTTTTCTTAGCATAAAATTTTGGCCTCGTTGACGACCGCTCAGATAATTCATGCTTCATCTTTTCCGCCCTGAAGGAAGCGTGGATTGTTCAATATCTTCTAGTAGTGTTATGTGATTGGTAGTGTCAACTGTTTTCCCTCCCTGTCTAAAGGTAGATATAAATTGTCGCCTACTAGCTCGCGCTTTCTCTAGAGTCAGAGGTGCATGACAATCGAATTCGATTTCATCCCTGTCATCATATCTCCTCGGATTGAACAGGGATTTAACAGTAGTCCATAACTTGCTTGCAACGGCGAATAACTGGTAATGTTTCCCACTCTCGGTACGGTGGAGGACCATTGTTCGTCACTCGACTGGAGTGGTGGCGCAAAGTACCTGTAGAGGCTAATAACGCCCTTGTGCGTTGGTACAATAACGTTTGGTCTATTCTCTATCAATTTTAAGGTCTCAGCAGATCTCAAAATAGCTAAAGTAAAGGCTAATGACGCTCTTGTGCGTCGGCAAGATTGGGCCATATAACTTGTGGTCTACTCTCTATGAATCTTATGGCCGAGGAAAGTCTTAAGATGGCCGTATTCCCTACATGTATTACAACTAACCGAGGTGCAGTTTGCATGGAACGTTTAAGCGCAATTTCAGTAGAAAAATTAATTCCTCAGAGCTCGGGTTGGATTTAATGCCAGTACGGCTCCGGAGGATATAGAGCAGTCCGGCTAGTAGCAGTTGCTCTAGTGATAACATACAGTATCAAATCTTTGAAATAAAGTGCGGATCAATTCCGGTAACGGTAATTGATATTTTCCAAAAACTATGCAACTGGTTTCTGTTTCGATAATATAACACGAATAAAGAAATTGATACATATGTATGTAAAAACACAAACCAGTTGACTTTCCTTCTGCCTAATATTCAGACCCAACAACCTTCAATCCGTCTTACTACCGTTCAAACTATTTTATTTTATTATTTTTATAGTGTATTTGTATAATGTTCAATATCAAGCCGAGTTTTGAGGTGTTTGTTACGTATTACGTATACATACATACGCGTTTTCTATAGGAAAAATATATATCATTAGGTTCTAGTAATATATTATTTATTCAAGTCAGTTACGCTCTTTTTAAGTAAAACACCCACCATTCCCGTTCTAAAAGATTTCAACGATAACGCAGGGTAAAAAGTACACCTTACAGGCTTACAGGAAAAAAATTCATAACATCTTTGTGGATACCAGATATAATGAATAAGTTATGTTTGAAAATATGTACATATGTATATGTACATTCTATTTGATAGAAATGCCTACCACAGCTTTAATTATTTTATGGTTATCGTGACTATATTTAATTTCACTAACTTAATAGAAGCCTATCTTATTTTGAAAAAATACAAGTTTGGGGTCAGAAAAATATGTAACATTTGTTATATACATATACATTACATACATATATACGTGGTATATGACTGTTTAGTGTCCATTTTGTTTAACATATACAATTTTAAGGGGTCTTAAGATATGACACTTTGAGGAATTTCAATACTTTTACCATGAAAAGTACACATATTTGTCTATGTGTATGTGTATACTTATATAGTACGTCATATATGAAATTAATGAAGTTATTGGTTATTGTATTTAAATTTACATATATGCATACAACTAATGTTTAATAAATGTAAAAATTAACAACAACTAAGATAACATAAGCTCATTGCATTTTTGAGGGTTGAAAATTTTAGACATTGTCCTTTACTGGTTGAGCCTTCAATGGTGTCGATTCGTCCTTTCCTTCTTTTTTCTCGATCTTATTCCACGATTGTTCCTCGCCTGAGCCAAATATTACAAATACCAAGAACTCGATAGCGAAAAGGACTACAGTTACATAGAAAATTATGCGCCAAGCTCCAATTGTTTGCTATAAAATAAAAATTTCAAATATGTTCTGCTTTGAATTAGATATAAACTTACGTTATTCGTTGTAATAAAACCGACAAATATTGGAACTATGATGCCGGGAATTGTTGCAGCAGTGTTGGTAATTGCAACCAGTGTACCAGCGTAGTTAGGAGCAATATCAATGTGATTAGAAAGGAATCCAGAAAACATACCACCCATGCCAATGATTCCAATTGTCATGATGATAACAGCTGCTGTGTGCTTACAACCGATGTTGCATAATGCCAAAAGGCAAATACCGGGTATGATTGTACATATACTTGTGGCAGTTTTGCGCGCAGTAGTGGTAGTAATTTTCCCTGAAAAAGAAGGCATTTACATCCCGTAATGAATTGCGCAATGCAGAATGAAGACTACAACACAACGAACGCAATCGCGCATTATTATAATATTTTCTTCTTCTGCATTTGTATAACATACGATTTTCAATTACCTTTGGCTTTCAATGTGTCCAGAGTTTTACCCAATAATATGCTTAGAATTAGCATTGGAAAGTAAGGCAGTGCGCTGAACTGGGCATTACTCGATACATCGAATTTCAAAACTTGTTTCATGTAGAATGGTATTTCGATGAGAAACATATACCATCCCCAATTACTGCAGCAATGAGCAATTAAAATGGCCCAGAAAGGTATTGATGTCAATACTTTCTTCCACGGAACTGGCGGATGCTCCTCGTTTGATGCGGTATTTTCGGTTCCTAATTGTGAAGTTATCATTTGACGCTCTTCTGGACTGATGAATCGTTGTTTATTTGGGTTATCTTGTATGAGCAATATCCATAAAGTCATCCAAATTGCACTTAAGCCACCCATCCAGTAAAATACCGATTCCCATCCCCATTGTGCCGACAAAACACCAGCTAAAAGTATGGAAATAGCCGTACCAAAAGAAGTTCCCACATATATTATTGTCGACATAACCGATCGCTCATTGGGTGGAGCCCATGCAGCAATCATGCAGTGCATAGCTGGGAAAGTTGCCCCACCACCAATGCCCTCCAGAACACGCATTACAATTAAACCGGCATAGTGTTCTTTTGTCATAACCGGTGTGAGCAAAGTGGCAACTACATTAATCCCTACTGAAAAGAGCATAACCCATTTAGCAGAAAACTTTTCAGCTACCTGAGCACTTGGTATTTGCGACACCAAATAACCCCAGAAGTAGCAGCTCAACAATGTTCCTTGTATACTTGAACTCCACACAAATGGTCCTTCCTAAAATAAATTAATATACTTGGGCCATTACTTCTAATTATGTATTAGTAATTTTATACTATAGACGTTGTGCCAAAAAAGTACCCGGAAATTGTGAATAAAACGTCATTCGAACGAACTTACGAGAGATGCCGAGCTCCCTTCAACGATCTCTCGATCATGTTTGAAGGCTTCATTCCACTCGTAGGCTTATGTTTTTAAATCACTGTAAGCCCTTTCCGACATTCGCTATGATTCCGCACACGAAATTTGGTTAAAAATACAAAATTTGGGACAAACCTTTGTTCGATATTTTTACCCATTATAAAAGACGCAACACACTACTGAGGTGTACCGACAACTGCTGTATGCACACTAGTTGACAGATCGCGCTCACTTTTGGCATAGTAATTAAGGACAGTCCTACCTACTTTGTAAAATACATTTTTTTTAAATATCATTTACCCGGGGAATTTAAAGTACAATTTCCGGGACCCTTTTTGTCACAATGTATGTATAAAAAGTAGATTGAAATTAGTTAATATTCTCGTATGCTTATATCTAAAATACCAATTATGTTTCACAGCTAATGTCATATTTATGAATTCTATATATGCAGTAATATTTTGGCATTAGAGTCAGTTTGGTAGACAGTCCGTATAGTCAGACAGCTCACATAACTGGACAAATTGCATGAATACAACGATTTCATTACAATTCCTTCAACCGGACATGAAAATTTTCCAATGACCGGAAACGAACACAATTTTGGTAAAATTTCGTTCAAATTGTTCAGAATGATCCGTAGAACATTTCTCGCATACGCGATTTTATAGTAAAATCGACCTACTATACATATGCATACATACATACATATGTATGTGTATGCGTATATAAAGCAATATGGCATGTTCATATTTACCTCTAGTTTGGTTACATTTCCATTACCAGGCTTCTCACATACTTCTTCTGACGTGGAGTTCATATTATGAACCTCACCAGCAACACTATGTCCTGCCTCAATGGCGGTATGATTTAACATTGCTACCATTGCAACACTGAGGTTTACTTTGAGGCCGTAAATGATGGCCATACCGCAAGATCCAAGCACCGCTAGTATGTAACGGGCAGGTAAGCATTCTGCAAATAAGCAATTAAGCTGAGTTATATGTATGTATGTACATACAAGTATTTACATGTTTAAGCCTCTTAAGTATCATATGTGGAATATACATATGGTATATATATACAAATGGAATGTTTGGATGTGTTAAACTTGTAATTATGCTGAAATATACATATAAATAATATATACATACATATATATACTAGAGGACCCGTCCACGCTTCACTGTGGCTGACATAAAGATAATACTACTACTACCAATGTATATGACTTCTATTAGTTGGATTAAACTGTTAGTTAATAAGATTTAGCATTTTTGTGAAGCAACTTGTGTTAGTTTATAAAAAAAAAGGATCATAAAGCATTTCGTGTGTTAATAAAGCGTTGCTTTTTGGGGAAAAGTACTGTTCAATTTGTGTTCAGTGAAATCCACCATTGAAAAGATATTTGCTAAGCTGGAAACAGGCGAATTGAGCACCGAGGACAACGATGCTCTAAAGATGCGAAAGCTATGGGCAAAGTGGGTGTCTCGCAAGTTCATAATCTAATAATAAAATCGAATCACTGATTCTGAGAAGTGTTTGAGTGCTCACTAATCGTAATAAAGCCAAATTTTTGCGTCGGTGTGTGACAATAGAAACATAGCTCCATCATTTCCCAATGGAGTCCAATCGACTGTCATTCTAGTGGACTGCACATGATGTACCAGTTCTCTGGCGTGGAAAGACGAAAACTGATTACTGAGCCAGTTATAATCCATTGCACTGCGTATTTGGATCCAAATATGTACTTAGCAGTTGTATTATTTTTTAGGAAGAATCTGTTTAAAATTGTACGCATATATTCAAATGATTCCTACAAACATGAATTTTGAACAAATGCTTGTGGTTTGAAATATAATTTTTATTTTTATGAGTTGTTTTAAATTTTGACATAAAGAGATAAAAGGTATCCTATGTCCTTACCCTGGTTCTAAGCTACCTCCCCACCAATTTTCAGGCAAATAGGTTCAGCCGTTCTTGAGTTATAAATGGTGTAACTAACACAACTTTCTTTTATACTATATATACATATATACATACATATGTAGTATGTACGAGAATGATTTTAATCCTTAATATTTCCGCCAAAAGACCAAACTCACAGGCTAAGCATTTGTCATTAATATTACGTAATTATGATTTCATGACTTATTACGATTTTAAAAATACCAAATCACTTGGTTTCATATGGAATTTCACATTTATGTGCAAGTGGATGCGCCATAACGATGAGGTGGCTTAACAATTATTGTATTGTTGTTGTTAATTATCGATCAACTAATTCATGTGAGAATGAGCGATTAGGTTATAAAAAAAATCGAAAAAACGTAAAATTCGGCTGCACTGAACAATAATACCCTTCACAAATACAAAAAATTCCATAAGTACATGATTTTAATCGTTCGGAGCTATATGCTATAGTGGTCCGATATCGGCGGTTCCAACAAATGTCCAGCTTCTTGGGGAGAAAAATTCGGGTGCAAAATTTCATATATCGATATCTCAAAAACTGAGCAACTAGTTCGCGATTATAAAGACAGACGGACACGACTAAATCGACGCAACTCATGATGCTGATCATTTAAATACATATATATTTTTTATGGGGTTTCCGAGGTTTACTCTTTAGCGTTACACATTTCTTGACACTGTTCAGGGTATAATAAAATGCTATTATAATCGGACTCATTTAGATATTAGGCGCGTGTCTTGTCTATATATGTGTATATTTATGAACATGAATTGGATATATGTATATGTATGTTAAAAATAACACAAATTCTGAAAACTATTGACAAAAATGCAACCATAAAAATTATTTAAGCATTGATTTCAAAGAAAACACTTAATAAAGTATCTTGAATTGGTATGTCTGTTTTTTATTCAAAAAATTCGGATATGAAAAAAGTTTTACATTAAAATAGCTATAGTTAAATATTTTTGGTGCCTAGTATTTTTATATACCTGCATTAATTTTTTATTTAATGAATCATCTTATCGCACTTTACTGTAGTTATTTACTCAATTATACGTAATAATTAATAAGAAAACAATGAGCTTCATTGAACGGCATTACACGTTTACTGATAACACAGTCATTGGTGCGTTTTATTAAGAAACAATCGCTACAACATCAAGAATTTATATACATATATTTATGGTAAATCCGTTTCTCACAAATGTCGTCATAAATGTCAACTGCAAATAAAAACCTTAGAGAGGGTTTATCTTTACATGGCTAAACCGCAGTTTTGTAGAACACTGCATTAATATTATTGTATTATTAAATTACAAATTCCTTTTTTCTTTTCCTTTTCGTACATTAACAGTATCTTCAATAAAGTTTAATTGCTAATTATTTCCAACTCAATATTAGTGTCAGGGTAGAGTAATCATATTTATTATTAAAAAGTGACATTTAAATGACCTTACTCATGATATCATAAGAAGTGTGAATATATAAATATATATTTTTGCGAAAATTTAAATACACAATAGTAAATATGTATGTCAGTGCATGTAAAAATATTAGGCACATCAGTATGTATCCATTTGTGATCCCATACCATGCGTTTGAAGCCAATCCTCACGTCACTTCCTGAGATTTCGTATTCTTTTTGACCCATTGCAATTTTTAAAAAATAAATAATTATAACAGAAAAGATAAAAATGCCCTAAACACATTTATGTACGTGCACACGTATGTATATAGTATGTTTGTTTATATATAAGTTGACACCTGCGATTTGAAGCAAGGAAGTCCATTGCTTCTACCAACGACCTTTTATCAGCCTTAAGGTCAAAATCTGAATGTATAACTTTGTTCTCCTCCCCGTTCATAATTACTGTGTGTAACATTAAAATACAAGAAGGTCACATTGACGAGCCACTTTCATTCTAACAAGCACTATGGCAATGGAGTAATTTATATTTATGAAATTTCCGGCATAAGTGTTTAACGGTTTATTTGACGCCGAATTTTTAATTCATCTACTTACTTCCTAAGATGCTGCCTTTTGCAGGAACCTCTTTAGCCATTTCACAAATTATTCGTGAAGTTTTTTTAAGTTTCTAGTTAAGAATTTTAAATAAATTTTGTTTCACTCCACTTTCTTTAAGGAAATTGTTTAGTTACTTTCACATTATTTCCAATAAAAGTTTTTAAATACTGAAACGATATATACTTCGAAGTCTTCACGTAGTTATTCCCTAACAGTTCAACTTTTTGTTAGCGCTCCTAAACTGTGAGAAGCGGCAAGAATATACCCGCGCGACTGCCTCACACAAACTGAGTAGACGCTCTGAGGTGCGGCCAAGTTTTTGTTTGGTAAATGTACGAGTGTATCCAGACAGCAACCGGTCGGCAGCATTGACGATTCTTTATTGTCTTGCACGAGATACATATACACTTCACTGGCACCCGCGCTTTCTATTCAGCCAATATACATAAACAAAAATATATAAAAAAAATTATTTCTTCTAAATTGTGGTGGTTCAATACGTTTTTGGATATTCGGTATCTGACAGTTTGGCGTCAGAAAAATATTATGGTGTGCAACATCTGCTGGTATACGCCCGCAGATACACATATGTATGTATGTTTATATGATTTAATATTTGCATGTGGATGTATCTATGTATGTGCATATCCATATGTACTTCAATACTTTTAAAATTCTCTCCAATGCGAGGGTAAACAAGGGTTTCAAGCTTAAGCGCGTATGCATACTTATGGACGGTTAGCGCTCTTCAAAATTAGAGGAGCGCATAATTTCGACTATGTTTCCAAAGTCTAATTATATATGATACTTTTATATTTGGAACCGAAACACAATTACGATTTGTAGTACACACGTAGTGTGTATGTAGTATATCGATATCTTAAAAATCTTGTATTTTTATTTGCTTCTCGCTTTCAATATGATGACCGCCGTGGACAAACCAAATAATCTTAAAATCAATTACTTACTATCAGTTATTTTATAATTTTGCACCCGCGTATGAAATTTGGTTTAGTAAATTGACAAAATTCGCCAGTAATTTCTTTAAATGTATGGATGCCTATAAAAGTTGGTAAAATCACAGGTGCACTCGACGACGCAAGCGATATTTTACAGGAAATTACATATGTAGTATATAATAGTACTTGGGAGTATCTCAGTTGCAAAAATGAATGGTTCTTACAATCGAAGATGTTTTATGATGATGGCTTCCATAGAAGAAATATGCATATTGCTGGGAAATTTCGCTACAATACGGATTGCAGTTTTAACATCAAATCCGATTTCTATAGCAAAGTTCCCCAAGGCAATACTTACTTTTTGACCGCTACTAGTCCGTAGAGAGATGCGTAAGTACATATGTACAAGTATATGTGAAAAATCAGTCATATAATTCGGTATACTTATGTATATATACTTGTACATACCATATATACATACATATATATGTGTATATAAGATAATTACTGAAGTTACCCTCTTTTAAGGATATTGCATGATTTAATTTTTTTAATTCGCTCAAGGTTCAAGCGTTGGAGAGCAACAAGTGGCCAATTGATAATATTTGCATAAGTGTATGTATTTGATATGCTGCCTTGTATTTATGTATGTAGGTTCGTACCGTAACGGGGATTTTTAAATTTTCAAATTTGCATAAATTACGAAATTATTTTTTATTTGCTTTTTCAGAAATATGCATTAGTTAGATGTGCATAGATCTCATTTTCCAAATTAAAGGAGCAGATATGGTAAATATCGTTATTTGACCATTTCGTCTGATTAAATTATAATTCTTTTCACAAATGTAAATTTACGTTTCATTTGACCCGATATTATTTTATTATTTTATTGAAACCTGCCGAGAAAATATATGTACATACAGATATGTAGGTATGTAAGTGGAGATTTTGCAAATTACTTTCCAATAAAAGACTAAGTATGTAGAAGTATTATAATGAATAGCTTTCAAGAAAGTAGAAAACTAGTAGAACTAACATAATACACAGCCGATCTCTTTACGTATCATTTGTGTACATACATACATATGTAAGTACGCATGTATGGACGCGTGTCTTATTTTTTTTGGTGCTGAAATTTGTGAATGGCTGAATTAGATAATAGTTATATTGTATTAAGGCGTGAAACTAATTGAAATAAACTCAGTGTTTTTTTGGACGCTTGTGTGCCACACTCGAAGCATGTGGATGCTGCTTCAAAGTCTCATTTTATGCGACAAATTTATTGGTTGGTTTAAGGGGTCACATTGAAGAATTCAGTTATATTTTCATAAAACGATCACGTACATACATACATACATATTTAGATATGTGCTCCAAATTTATTTTGATCGTTCTATTATTGATTTCAATTCGTTATAAATTAATTTGTATAGATTTTTTTTGGAAGAGTTTTTTATGTTTGAAGTCAATGTACTATTTTATGTGTTGTCCATTTTTCGGGAATTAAATGTTGTCCCATTGTATACCAATTATGTATGTTAAAAATACTGAAAGTGGATGTTTTGTAATAAAGATCTAGTTTTTTTCGATGCAATAGTTGTCTTGTGCATCGTTTAAAAGCCATACTCAAAATATTAGGAGTTCAACACAAAACTCAAGAAAAAATTATATAACTATACTTTTGAAGGTACATACATATGTACACATTTGAATGTTTTTTATTTGAGGGCTCACATCTACGTGTATATATGTATGTGTGTGTATAAGCATACATATTTATATATGTTTGTCTGTATGTGATGAACCCAATTTTTGTGAATGAATTCAATGTCAGCGAGAGATTTGTATAAAAATGGAGAAAGTTAAAGAGAGCAAAGGTTCTCTTAGACCACATGTTGATTGTGAGAAATTAAGCCGGGTATGTTGCACATAACTAAGTGTGTATGCTAGCGGTGTTTTTGCTTTTGTGGCTTTTGTGACGTTTAAAACTGCACGTAACAAAATAGCATATATGTATGTATGTAGCTGCTTGGTTTGCGCATTCATCGAGCACACTCACTTGAACATGATTGCATATGTATGTATGTATATGTATTTTTGACTCACAGCAAATGTGTATACGGGAAATGTGATTTAAGAGTCAGAATAACGTTGCGAAATTCACAATTTCATCAATTTTAAATCGAAGAAATATATCACAACCTAGCACATACGCGGGAACATACATACTTATATGTAAGTACGGGGTTATGTGTACATCACATGATATTTGGTTCTTAGGCTCCAAGTTGAAGCTTGAATTTTAAAACTATTCTGCTGTACAAAGTAATAACAGTCTATGTTGGAGCGCAGGCGCACATTATCAAGAAAAAACGTCAACTTCAGCTGTGTCGAAGCTATAATACCCCTCACAGGTACATTTCTTATAACAACAATATGTATAACTTAAAATAAAAATGTAACTGTCCAACGGTTAGGGTCGAATTAACGCTACTTAATAAAAGAAAAGGATATGGTTCCTACAAATGAGAGACTTATGGGGAGAAAATGACGTGAGGAGCTGAGGACATACGACAACTATATATATATTTTACAACGTCTTCAGCGTTTCCCTTTGGGTGTTAAAACTTCGTGGCAAACTTAATATAGCCTTTTCCGAGTATAAAATTGTAGTTTTGGAAATTTGTATTCATTATTAGGCAAATTTTTATGCATTTTATATTATTTTAACATACATATGTATGCTTTCTGAAAACACTCCAAGTCAATCAATACATTTCGCACAAGCCACACCATGCCAAATTATACTTTCTTACCTAATAGATTGACAAATTTGAGTTTGAAGTTTTGTGCACACAAAGTCGATCGTAAGCATATTCATATATGTATCTCACGCGCTATGTGGTACTTAGGCAACTGAAGCGACGAATATCCCATTTCATTTTTCAGAGATGGGGTACCTCTGTTCAGTTGCCATTTTATTACACGTAATTTGCACACCCAAAGAAAGATGTAAGTTTACCAATTTCACATGTTTCTAGAAAATAGTTGTAACATTCACTGTTATTATAGGAAGGACCATAATTAACTCCTATTATAATGTCCAATAAGCTGATCAGAGTCACTTCATTAGCACTTCGTTGCTTGCGTTTGAAATGCTAGACCCAGACATTAGTTAAACAATCATTCAAACATGTAGTCTACCATATATGTATAGTCAGACTTCAAGCTTCGATAAATTTCCGGCAACAAAAACAATATGATATACCCTGTCCAGAAAGTATCGGGAATTCTTCATTTAAATCTTCCGCTTATTAGGTTGATACAACTGTTTTTAATTACGATTAAATTAGCGCGATAAGTTCATTGAACCACAAGCCCTTCCGCAGGACCCGCCACTAACTTATGAATAGAAGGAAAACAACACAAATATAAAATGGTCTCTTAATAAAATAAGAGACCCCATTCCTTGACCAAGTTCTGCATGGAAAATTAGGAAGTAAACTACGTACTGATATTTGAACTGAAGTAGTTGTCCAAATTTATTTGAAGTAAAGCTTAAAAACTGATTTGCATTAATTTACAAAAGTACAAAGAGTCAAGATATATGTAGAAGTTTCAATAAATTATTACAAAAAATATAATTGAAATCTGCCAAGGTAATAAATAAAACTGTTTACAATTAGTAACTCACTTTTTTTTTAATTTCATACATATGCTGAATTGGAAAAGACTTTTAGAACTATATTATGATCTTAAATAATGTTAGCACATGTATAAGTATAATCTGTACATATGTACATCTATACGAGAATTTACTTGCTTATTCTATATCTATATGTATATATGTGTATTTATGTATATTTATGTAGACAAATAAAACAAGGACATCTGCACCAAATTTACTTAAAGGTAAATACTGTTTTAGTACATTAAGGCTGGAAAATGACGCATCATTTGGCCAGTTAGACAATGAATAGGTTATGATTTTATGTAATCATAATCTCTTTAATATGCTCTGAGCCGTTACAAGCCTTTTGGTTAATAAAGATTTATATTGTGTTCAATCACAGTGACACATATATAATATTTTATTTTGCATTATAGAGATTTTATAAAGTAAACTATTTAAATTTTTTCTATAATAGCACGTACATTTGTATGAACATATATTGGAGTCATAGCTGCTAAATTCTGGCGGAGAAGGTTATACTGGTGCTTTCTGATTTCACCAATTACATATGTATATTCATGTAAAGAAATATAATTAATGAGTTATAATTGTTTTTGTTTTTTTTTTTCAAAGAAGAGACGACCTCAACAGAAGAAATAATTCACATACAGATATTTGCCAACGTAAGATTTTTTGAAATATACAAACAATAACGCAACATCTGGAATATGTCTTACAATTACTAATGTATGTATTTAGCACAAATCAATAATAATCGTTGAACCATTTTAATAATTTGTTTCATTTTCTTCTACTTACAAGTTTGTTATCTGTACGCATATGTACGTATAGACTTGTCAAATACATACAATGCATATACATATGTATATGTACATATATAGGTATGTATGTATGTCTGAAATTTAATATATTTCATTTATAATTAAAATATGATAATACACACATATGTTTATTTTGATTATATTATAGGAGTCTGCTAATAATTAGACCTCTTTGACCCATTTCCAAAAATAGTTTCCTCCCCAAGCTTGGAAAATTTAAAAGCGTCTTAAACTTTAGTAAAACTTTTCGCTATTAACATTGTAGCCGATGCTGGGTTTGGAAACTGGTTCGTTCAGAAAATTGCCCATAGATCGCTTCTTTTTGGAAACCATAAATCGCTTAACTCCATAACCTGCAACATAAGAGAAAATCCGCTTATATTATTAAACCTTTTTTAGTTCATTATTTGGTTCCCTGAATCCTTACGATTTCCAGTACCGCTTGGTAGTATTCCACCGTATTTTTGTTCTCTTTGCAGTTCATATTTAGGTATTGCTTCTACATTTGCAGGCGCACCATAGTAATCTACCATGTTTGGTTCTAACCACGAACCACCGTTGTCTATTGCATCTATATTGGTCGGATAATCAAAGGCACCAGCTGAAATTGGATAGTAAGTTTTAATACCGCTATAGGTGTTAAAAGCCTCTGGAGGAGTAGCAATGCCGTTCGATGGGTACATGTAACCGTTGCTTGTATCGGTTTCGGGCTCCTTCCGGGCACGTTCGCCTGCTTCTACCAGTGCAACCAAAGCCAGCATATCTGCTGGTGTGAGTTTAGTATCACGCTTGAGTCTAAATTTTGAAAAATATTTTTTACTATGTGTTAGCGGAAACATATATATATTATCTATAAATATATTCTTAATTGAAGCCTTAAAATTAAAATGCAATCAAAACGCTATACTTAATTTATTCTTCTGCATTCAGTTCCAAACCAAGGAATACCATCAATGTCTTTAATTTCAAAACAATAATTTAGTTTCACATTTGCTATATTTTGTGGCTAATATTCTTCTAATTATTGTTAACCGACATTTATAAATTTATACCGCCTGCGAAAAAGCAAAAAAACAATTAAGTGAATGTATCAATGTTACTCATACGCTATGTTGGCTATATAATCGAAGTATGAACATTCCGGACTGCATTAGTAGATAGATCGGTAAAAAAATATTTTAGTAACTGGCTTAAACGTGAAGTGCATTCAGCTATACTTGTACTTTTCTTACACAATTTTTAAATCATCTAAAATTAAGTATTATATTCAAAGTTAAAAAAATACATTTTTATAAGTGTTCCATCCACCTTCCGACATTCCACACAGCAACGTGTATAATATATGTATATGTATATGTATATATATATAAATATTTATAAATGTATAAAGATTTAGGCTATTTCTCTCAAGCATGACACAATTCGGACTTGGCAGTGGTCACATTTCTCAGCGATGTGGCAGTACCTACATACATATATTCACTAAATATTTTTGCCTATTGTTTCTTTATCAGTCAGAAACATTGAAAACATTTGGAATTTTGAATTTGGGCTCGGAAATCAAGTTGAAGAAGAAATCCCCATAATTGACAGCTTGTTGGCACTAGCACCATTTTTCTTTACGCATTGAAAACACATCTTATCGAAATTTTACCATTGCCGTCATATAGTTTGACAAATACAATTGGAAACACACATTAGTCCATATATAAAAATATATGTGTGTATTTATAAAGGTCGGTGAATTTGTGTGTAAACATTGAGAGTTCAGAGTGTTCTCTTTTCACCCATTCTCTCTTATGAACCGATCCGCTGGACTAGATTTGGAAGTATAATATAAACAATTTATATGACCCGTTAACACATTAAAAAATTGCAAATCTCATATAATCTTAATATTTAAATCTATCATCTGCAGAGCCTTCCCTTACCTCATATCAGCCAATCGACTACTGCTGCTGGCACTGGCGCCGCCATTGTTGCTGTTGTCATATCTATTTGCCCGCTTATTAGCATTGTTGGCGCCATAGTACCGGCTCGTGTGTAGCGTCTGTTGCACTGGGTACGCCTCAGCGTTAAGGATGTTTTGCAAATTGTCATAAGCCTTGCTGCGATACGAAGTTGCTGGAGTGTTTATAAGCAGTGTGATAAATATTGCATAAAATAAATTAGTGAATAATAAAATAATTTGATTACTAATTTATTCACACGATAGAGGATGGTAATGAAATGCTTATGAATTGTTTAAAGTAATATAAATATTTGCTTTAAAGTAAAAAATCCGCTGCAAACGCCATTTGGCTGTTAAGTGAAATCCTTTTGCAAAATATTTACCTCTTGGTGCGCTCAAGAAGTCGTCATCTTGTATATCAGTGTAGACAACTGAAGGATCCATTTCATCTGCCCAAAAGCCAGTGGGCACAGTTTCTAATTCAGCTCCGCTACTAACTTGCATCGGATTACTCAAATATGCATTATTGTAGTATTCTCCACTGCCGTATACGCTGTTACCACTACTACTTCCGCTGGCAGATGCATAGGGTCCTCCTAGACCCATTGCACCATAGAGATATTGCGGATTCGAAATGCCTCGCTTCTGCAAAACGCTGGGAGTTTCATCCCCATACACTTGTGCCTGTTGCTTCCATGGTTGTTGTTGTTCCAGTTCATGTTGACTTGCCGTTGCAGCTGCTTGTACTGCCGCAGCGGTTAGTCCAGCAGCGATTGCGGAATTAATAATATCTTCATTCGATGGCATCGAATTTGTGCCAGCTGACTGAACATATGCAATAGAGTTTGAATTGTTGTCACCACTGGCTTTGCCACCGTTTTCCAAATGTTGGTGCGAGGTTGGCACATTAAAGGCCGGCGGAAGAACTTCGGGACTAGATTTTTTATTTGCCGACGTAGAGACCTCGTCGTTGATAGCTTCCTTGGGCATTATACCATTTACGTCGGCCGAAGAGCGTTTTACTGTTAAAATTGGTGGCAATAACATTTTGAATTAATCAATACAATTTAACTTTTAACAAAATAAGCAGTTGGTATATGGTATATACATATGTATATGTAAATATAAATGCAAGTATTCCGTTTTTACGCTCAGCAAAATACACAAATGAAAATTAATAAAAACAATCAATTAATTCCTGTAGCCCTCAGCTTTTCAGCGCGTTTAGAGCCATACTTCTTCAAAGCAATCAGGAGTGTTTTCTGCTGGTGCATTTGAAGAGAATGACCCAACAAGCAATATAAAGCATTCATTCCAGTGTGCAATATCAAAACGCAAACGCATTTGTATCTTATTCAAGTCGTCAAATCGGCGAGGAAATGGCGTTCATGGCGGAAATAGACATCCTGCTGTTGCATTCCTATATACATAACTATAATGAGAAGTTTACATGTTCATTTTTGCCAGCTAAAATTTCTAGTTTGCAATGTATTTGAGTAACATTGAACTCGGGAAGAAGTATCACCATTAAGAAGGAAAGTCCCTATTTGTTTATTTGCTATTTGTAACTGGAAACGGCATTTAATGTTCATAATTTTTTCCTTTAATTTGTGTAAATATTTCCCAAATGCCTTTCAGACCACGACAGTATTTCGGTTGAGTCCTTGTAGTTATTGAGGTAAAATATCCGTAACACTAATATGCTAGTCCTTTTACCGGAGAGGTAGCAGTATTACTTTTTTATAGTAATTATCATAGCTTCTTTTTTTAGCACTTAATTAACCTTCGGCTGCCAATTAAAAATTCTTTGCAAATTTCACGCTATAGTTACTTTTCTAGTTATTAATTAGAGTAGAATATACACATACATACATATATGCACTTTATATGTTTGCTTTTCGTGTCCACATTTATAGCATGGAATATCGCACTGGTGTAAAATTTTAATTAATCGAATTTATATACTTACCAGACGGGAACTTTATAATAACTACTCAAATCGCTATTTACCGTAATAAATAAATTCAATTGATGGAGCATATAATTCCCGTTTAAGTAGCCAGTGATGCCTTGCTGCGGCCAAGTACCATGTACATACATACATATATACATACATATGTGATATAATTAAATTATATTATATATAGAGATATAATCCCTCCTATACTTTAAAACAAACAAACTACTTTTAAAGACAAACAACGTGACACGTAATTTATATAAATGTAATGTATATTTATATCTTTAGCAATTTTCAAGCCCTGAAGACCTAGCAGACAAGGTTTAACTTAATAACGATTCCTAACTGCTCCTTAATGTTTTTTAGAAAAATGTCAATGTAATGTAATGTTAATCCAATTAACGCCGTTACTAATGAGTTGATAGCTTGCTGTTGCAGTCGGAGCGTTAACTGTGTCCAAGTACTTATGTGGATGCTAGCATAGGGACCACTAAATTCAATTATATGTATGTATAGGTAATTGTGTGTGTTTGTGTAATTATTTTGCTCAGATACTTCCCGTTCGCTGACACTTGCGGTTGATGTCAGTTGTATTAAATTAGATACCCATAAGTGAACATAAGCACAGGGGCATAGCGTTCTCATGAAGATACCCCACCATTTCCAACCTCAGTAATAGAATTAGATCATTTAATTCATTATACGATAACTTCCATTAACATCTCTTCTTATATTCCAGCGACTTTGGCCAGTCAATGTATGATGAATTTGATTTTTTTTCTCTGTCCACTTGTTATTGCGTAGCGTTCGACAGAGTTTTGAGCTTTGAGTTTCCACTAAGCTTGAACTATGGTACAAAGAAGGGTTCTCCAATCGCAAATAGCTTAAATAAATTGCCAGACACTTGGCAGGACCGGGGTGAAGAGCTTTGGCTTTGCATGGTTTTATTGCGCAGCTCTAACGACTATACTATCCAGACGACAAAATATTCATTAATGCGGCGCTTTTTTATTCTGATTAAAGTCATAAATAAAATACATAATGATAGCATAAGTAATAACAGCTTTGAGTCATAAAAAGCCATATGCTGTTGACTTGTTTTTAGTGTTCAATGCAGAGATAGTCATGTTCACGTGGGAAACTGGAACAGGCAACCAATTTACATGCATACACATGTATAAATATTTGTGAGTATGCATATGCAACATTAGTCTAAAAATAAATGTTGCTTTCTAAGCCATATGGTGGCAAAAATTGTCATTTACATCTGAATATCTATGCATATTTAAATAATACTTGATGGAGTTCTTGCGCATGTACTTATATTAACTTAAAACATAAAAAACATAATTTTTTTATTTGATATTATTGTAATAGAATTACCAGGTTCTGAAAAATAGCAAAAATTTGGTTTGAAAATTGAAATGCTATCCAGTTGTTGTTGGATTCTATTGAAAATTGTAACGCTAAAATATCAACAGGGCGTATGATGAACATTGGTATATATGTAAGTGAATGAATATACACATGTACATATGTAAGTATGTACGAGAATATTTGAATGCATATATGTACACATATGAGTATCATGTTGTTTGCCTTATGCGAAAATTGCAATGGCTAAGCAATCAAAGTTGCTGGTTGCTGTTGAATTTTCTTTGTATATAAAGTGGGTTTTCCCTTTAACTGCTTCGCAGAAGTTATAGTGTTTACTTGCTACAGGCTTTGTAAATAATGAAAAGCTTCAGCCATTGTGTACTGTTCTATAAATAGAAACCTATCCACACTCCACGGCGCTCTCAATAGGAGCGTCATCGCCCACGCCAACGCAAACTACGCTCTTAACATAAATGGGTGCCAACAACAAGCTTCAACCATCAGCAACAATATGGAATGTCCTTATTTGAATCCGTTACTACGACATACTTATTAAAAAAATAGATTATTAACATATTTGAACAAAAAAATCCAAGGAAGACAATGAGAAAAAAAATTGTTGAGTAGCATAAGGCAAAGCAATTAAAGAAGTATCTAAAGCTGAGTATACAAGTATAATAATGATTAAGTTACACCTTAAAATTTTTTCTGAAAATAAATACTTGGAACTGCTAGTTAAGTACACAACGCTTGCAGTAGAAACATAAATCCTTTGAACCATGTGTATAATAATCGGAAAATCACCTGTTGACAGCGAGCCACATTGCTCTCTATTAACATATCAGCCACTTTATTTAATGACTTATAATCTTGTGCTGTTTCGTGTGTGTTCTTTGTACATACATATGTATATGCATAGTACTTACTAACCTTTTGTCATTAAATTGTGCCCATTGTTAGCTGCATTGATGTTTGATGTAACTTCGGAGTTCTGCACTAGCACTGAAGTGGGCACCGCCACAGCGGCCACCACGAAAAGCCCAAGTACAAAAGCCAAATTAAAAGTGTGATGTAAACATTTGCCGCAGCTCATGTTGGCTTTTTACTTTTTATTTCGAAAATCACTTGTTGTGATAAATACGAGAAAAAATTATTAAACTTCAACACTTATTTTTGCTGTGATCACTATGATTGTGGTTTTGCTATAGTCTTTGGGTTTTAGTCTTTTCTAAGTGACGATGTTAATGGCTCCGGTGCTCTGAATTAACTGATGTCTCTGCTGTAGGCGCAACAATTTTTATTGAACTGACCTCGTTTTTTCCAGTGCGGGCGTCGAAAATCGTTTTTGCTCCTGCGCCTTTGTGCACTGTCATCAGAATGAGATTGTGAGTGTAGATATCTCTCGACTTTACAGGCGAGGGCGTCTTGCTCGAATGCAACAGTGTATGTTTATTGCTGCTTTCACTGATTACCGCCAACCCACAACTCTTCGGCCACCCAATAACTTTTCTACGTACGTCATTGATAAGAATTTATTTCCAACACGTTGCATGCGGATTCATTGCGCATGCACTTAAACATATTCCGGGCTTTTTACTTATTCAAATTCACAGTGGCTTGGAGCTTTTTTTTCACTTTACTCGCTTTTCGAGCCACTCGACCACCTGATTTGAATTCATGTTTTCTGGCTTTATATGAAAAACCGCCATAAATATTTACATGTACATATGTATGTATGTACATGCATATATGAATGTTTGAATATTCTATTACTAATCTCCTCACATCAACATTCAACTTTGGAGAGACCAGATTATAGATCCCCTAGGATGTGGTGCTGCAGAAAATGATTTTCGTACATTTGTATGCACACATACATACATATCTGTAGGTACATACATATGTATGTACATATATTGAATTATAATTCGCTGATTTTTTTTCCTCTCGCAACATGTAGCACAGAGTATAATAGACTTGTTCGCCTAACGGTTTTTGGTACTCATAAGAATAATAGAGATATTATGGCGTTATGTGTCAACTAAACTTGAAGTGCACATTTTCCCCAAGCATCTCATCATGCAGTTCTAAAATAGACGAAATTGGATAATTAACTATTGTCCCTTGTAAAGGGTGTGGAAAGGCGCGTGTAAAAAATTGACAATGGGCATAAATCCGTTCACTTTTAAATGAAATCATGTATCTCAGCAACTACTCAATCAATCTCAAATCAGACTATAACTTTTCAAGGCCCCGATACCAAATATGTGGACCTCAGTCCTATGGCAAAAATGTCGGTCAATCTGTGAGGTATCTCAATAAAAATTTGAAACCATTTTTGTTTTGGTAATAATATTTCATGATACCAAAAAGGGATACATCGATTGGTTTGTACCACAAGATCGGTTAATATGTAAGCTAACTTACAAATTACGTACTTAGTACTTCTCTACTTGTTCTCTTGTTCATTTTTCTGGAACAACCTCTTCTAACACACATAAATTCTTTTAAGTAATTTACCAACTAATTTAGATTGACAGATGCGTTTAAGGTCTACTCTGTACCCAATAAAAATGTGTTCCAAATGTAAAATTCGGTATGTATGAAAATCTGAACAATAGTAAAATATGTGAATGTGTATTAATATTTAACATACCAGTAATATTTAACTTACCAAGTCTCAATTCACACCACTAAATACATAGGTTAAGATGCGTTCATATATGTATGTATGTACATATATAAATGCGCAAACCATTTTTTCAATTTTTGTTTTTGTTGTTGTTAAAAACTTTTCGTTCAAGTTTTCTAACCAAATTACCATTATGCACCGTTGTGGAAGCATTGAAAAATTGGAGTACAGTTTAAAGCTTTGAAGTATATGTAAGTATAGTGTGGTTAGGCGGAATAGTTAGTCTATAATTCGTAAGCTACTTGTCAATATGTATTATACGTATGCAAACCCATCTCGCTTAGTACATTACTTGATTGTTATCGCAGTATATTCTCACAATGTTTATTAAATTAAACATTTATATACTAAATATGCACGAGTAAGAAAAAATGAATAAAAGAAAACATCTATTAAAAGGTTCTTTATGGCATACACATGGATGTTTTTTTTTTTAATTTTATATGTTTATATTATATAATACGTTTTTTACAAAATAAACAAAACCTATAAATCGTCATCACTCAATGCAATTAGCTGTTAGATGTAAAATATAAGATGGTAATGTTCGATTACGTTAATTTAGAGCTGTCTAGTGTTTGAACAATGTGTTTCGACACAATTGCTGTAGCTTCACTGGCGTTCGGAATAAGAAATCGGTCCATGTCAGTTATAAGTAGTCCATCTCCATCAGGGAATCCGTATTTGAATGTGATCAAATCACGATGGCGTTTCTTTGCAGTTATTTTAACTATACTTGATAGGGGACGTCGAACTATAATCTGAGCTTGACCGCGCCCAAGTTCTCGTAATACAATTAAGTGCGTCGCCGAAATTATTAAATGACTATCATACATATACCCATTCATGTGAACTTCTTGACATCGGAACGCATTAATTATATCTGGCGACTTTAAATACTGAGTTAAACTGACAATTTCTTTAGCATCACCAGCCAATTTAGAACTGGTCAAATCTGGTGAATCTTTCACATCATTTTCGTTATAATGGTCGTCATTCTCGTCGTCGATGCTAAATACCGGTGCTACATTACGATAACGTTTTCCATTGCGTTCAGTAGCCGAAACATGTCGATCCTGAATGGTCGACTGGCCCAAATTCAAATGGGGATTGACAGTGGCACCATTTGATGGATTTGTAATGATATCGAAGAGCTTGTCCTTCACTTCAGAAGATTTCAATTTCATTACGGCAGAAAATCGACTAAAGATATCGGAGGTTGGTCGTGGTTGATCCCGTTTATCCTTAAAATCAATATTTTGTTTTTAATTAAAAAAGTTACACATTATTAAAATTTAACTGAATACCTCATGTGTTTGTCTTGTTCTTCCTGAATTTCTAAGTTCTACATTATTTTTAGAACAAACAATGCACTTTTTTACATTATGATCCTCAAGGCAATCTGCCATGTGGTCTCCAAAATAATCGTGAATGGACAAATAACCTCCAGTCAGCAACGATACGTACTGAGTGTTCTTTTGTAAAAATGAAGCGACGACCATATGTGTATATTGATCTTCCTCCATCCGGCCACTTCCCATGAAACAAAGATGCTCACCTCCTGCGTTAGAATTTGCTTCAATTGCCTGGCGCTGTGCATTTAACAACCCTTGTACCGCCGTAGAAAAAGCCAGAGGTTCTTGCAACATTAAATTACAATCAAGATGAAATGCCGTGGAAAGGTGTCCGGCATTGTATTGATCTGCCGGACGACAATCAACCAAGAAAAAACGTACTGTGTCGGATGTGTTTAATTCTAAAGATGAATTCTCCACTAATTCATAGACGGAAACTGGAAGACACAAGGCCTAAAATAAAGCAAACATAAACATTTGTTGGAGTAACTGGTTAACGACATATCTATATAATATTTAACTTTTAATAATTGTTTTAATTTTAAGTAAATTATTCAAAATAAGAAGTCTAAATTTTAGTATGTGGCTTACATGATGTTAGCTTTGTTAACTTACCTGCGAAACACTGCAGGGTTCAATGTGAGGTGCCTTTTCACCTTGCGAACCATAAAGCGCTTTTAAAAAATCCGTCTTGAATGAACTAGGGGTTTTAAGCGAGTAGTATTGAGCTAACGAACAAAAGTCAACTACATCATCCGGTTCCAAAGCGCAAGGCATATTTGAAAGAAATTTTATTAAATCTTCTTTAGTTGCATCTTTCATTTCTAATATTAAGTCACGTCCGTTTACGAGTATAATCAATGCCAAGAAGAAGACCATAAAAGGATCTGCATGTTGAAAATATAAATCCCACATGGAGAGAATGACGGTAAGGCTGCAGCTCGAAGCGAATAAACATTGGAACCATTGCATTGAGTACAGATCTGGTGTAATTTTTTTTGTATCTAACATTGTACATAATTCAGGATCATGATATAGTATAAGTAAGCGAAAAACATGAAACACATTGCCTTTTGGTTTGCAGCCCTTAGGTATGTATGTGTCTCTTATTGCCTCAAATAGGTTGTAGGTGTCAGATCGATTTAACTTTAGTGCCAACAAAGGTAACAATAGTTCAATCCAACCATTATCACTTTCATACAAAAAATTTCGATTTTTGCAATAGAATGTGAGGATCGACTCCAAATCGGAAATTACTGACACTTTGTCTTCATCATCATTTCCAATTCGATCCACAATCGCTTGACAGTCTTCACGTAACGTATTTTGAAAAGGCAAATCAAAAATTTCATTGAACAACGACATTTGATCGCTTTTGTGACGCACATCGAGGCACACTTGCCAAACGTCAGGACGCAGTGATTCGGGAATAGCTTTGCCTCGGCAAATAGCATATATGTCGTTAACATTACAGTCATCTAAGAGCGCTGACTCTAACTCAATAAGCCTGAAAAAAAACTTTTGTCAGCAATATGGTACGTGTATTTTAAAATTAATAAAAATAAAAAGATTATGAGTCCATTAAAACATTAGTCTTTAAATAGCTAATTTAGTATATGAGAACAAGCAAACATTGAGCAAAAGCAAGGAATGACATTTTTGATCCACTAATATAAGAACCGTTCCACTCATACTTCATTTTTAGAATCAAATTTGCGTGAAATACCAAAGTGGATAAGAAATTACAAACTATAAAAATTCCATTACAGCTTACCATAAATTATCATCCATTTCGTCAATTATCCGTAAATTTCTATTTTTTATTTTAAGGTTTTTCTAATATTTTTCTACCATTTACATTGTAAAACCTTTTTTACATAGGCTTAACTTTAAATTTTTTGGTCACGTATTTTATTACGAATTTAGCCTTATAATTTTTTTTCTATGCTTACGAATCAGAAAAGTTTTATTTACTTTTTATAACTTTTATCTAGATTACTTCGTTCTTTTCTGACATTTGCGAAAAATGTCAAACAGTTGCAACCATTATTGCCAAGAGTTATGACAAATCTCTTGAAATTATATATTATCTTTCGGAAATAAGTAACTGTTTGAGACATCATTTAAATATCTATACGAGTGTAGTTTACAACAAACTTTATAAATAAATGGCTATGCTAAGTTTTGAGAGATTACAGAAATGTCTTAAGAGCCGATAGTACGGATAGGGATTAACTTCATACAAAGTAGGTATAAATTTTTTAAATAAATTTTATTCGTTGTCTTGGGTTTGGTAAAGTCTGTTTGTAACTAAGCAATGCATTAAACATCACGAAGCACCGAGTCATGCATGTTAGTCCAGCAAATACTCTCACAGCACTTTCGATTAAACGATTTTCATTGTAATCGATAGCAGGTTGTAGTGATCAAATGAAACCCTGTGCGCCAATAGTCGTTGGAGGCGAAGTAGTTACATTTGTTGTTTTGTGTTATTGTCTACAAATAAAGTTAAAGCTGCGTGTCACTTCCCTAAATTTTCATCAAATTTGTTTAGTTTATTCTTAGTAACATAAGAATGGTATTCTAAAGATTCGTTAGTGCTGGTAGACAATAAACTTTTTGCAGTCTATATCAGTGCATTTGCATCTGTCATTCACCAAATCATAGATTTCGAAAACAATCCACAACAACCCGACATATTGTTGAAAAGAAAATATTTTTAAATGTAAGTGCAATGATGAATTGGTAAAACTTTTACATCAAGGTCGTATCGATTTGAATATGAAGTAACACGCTAACTTGCCAATTAAGTTGTGGAGGTTGCTATCCAGTATATACATACATACATACCCATCCAACATGTGTATAAGGATATAAACATATTTCTTGAAATCAAATATGCTCTTAATCCTGGGTGCATATCCTTTCGTTTAATGGTACTAGTGGTTAATACATATTTCGTTTTATTTTAATTAAGAAGTTTATATTAATAATTGGTTGCTGTTCTAACGGATTGATAAAGGTTAGCCAAGTTTTCATCGACGTCATCTAACGGAAGGCAAAAGAAACGTACTGTTTCGTCGGTGTTGGGCCAAACGGAGAGGGGTGTTAGATGAGTGGGGTTGGTGGGGCATGCAAAGAGGTGGCCAGTGTCATGCGGAGACTCATTGCTCGCAGGACATATATGGATTTGTCTGCGTCTATTCTGGATAAGTAGAAGTTTATCCTGCTACAATATACATCAATGGTTGTGATTTACGTGTTTACCTGCCGGCGACGGCATAACCTCACGGTGCTTTCGTTGAAGCACATAGATCTATACAATGCATTGATAAGCGCCACATGGCATATATGCATTTTGCACTTATTTTTGCTACCAATTTGTTTAGGTAAATAGGGACACCTTTACTCACTATGGGTCCGGCACCCGGCCGGAGTGCGACTCCACACTGGGTTGAATTTATCAACCCTACCTGCCTTTAGGTTTCAACCACAGCCACCACGAATCTTCACAAAGGGCCAAACCCAATGAGCAGGTTGGAGTAAACTCCAAGGGCTAACTGCTCCCCGTGATACCAGGATATAGTATCTGGTAAGACCTTGTAGCTTTTGCTACTACTAGTTGAGCGCCCACATCAATGACTGGTGACATTTGTCGCTTGAACTTCAATTGTCTCTATATTAGGAATTTAAATAAAGTCTATAATATCATTTCAAGCTGAGTATTATAGCACTATTTCTGAAATAGATTATGCTGACACTTCAAGGCAAAACCAGAAAGAAAGACATAGGGCATATGGATTTTAGTCGCCTCTTACGAGAGGCATACCTTACCACAGGTAAATTCTAACCTCTACCCGCAGGGGGGAACGAAGCTGCGCAAGAGTCACTCTCTTCTCGCGGAAAATCGAGCTATTCATCTGCGATGGGTGGTGGTTTGACTCCGAGTACGCCATTCACTGAAAGGGAGTCGGTGAAACTGTTGAAGGCTCCACTCTGAATGGCATTCAGTGATCTAATCATGTTTAGATCAGTTAGATTAATAATTGGTGTCATAGTATGGTACAATATTTACATGTACAAGGTACATGAAAGTTGCTCTTAGATGATAAGTAAATATATGGATTATTGTATTTTTTTAATATTTGGTTATATTTTCTTATCAGATTGTTTTAAATTATATAGATGAAAAGTTGGCCCACAGGCAGGGATAGTGTAGTTTCAGAGTGGGAAGACAATATTATCTTCGATGCTGATGATCCAGATTTCTATAGAGAATCACCCAACGCTGAAAATCAGCAAATCGTTCTCAGCACAAGGACGCTGACTCTAATGGCTCAGACACCTATTGTAGGACGTTTAGACAGCTCCAACAACAAGTTAAATGCAGTGAACATAAAAGGTAATTTTACTCATCAAAGCACAATTTTTAATATTCTAAAACGTTATATTAGTAATGACCATGAGAAATTCACATATACGGAAAACAGAAAAAATGCATATATACATACATTTCCCTAGCGATCACAATGTGCGTTTTGGTACATAATTTTGTAAATATCTAACACTATACGTATTCATATACATATGTTTGATATAGTATAATTATTTAACCTTACCTCATGTGTATAAAAAATCAGATCCGCACAAGAATTGTTAAACTTTAAAGCCCTAACTCTTATTTAAAAAAAATTTAATATGTAGGTAGTCGATATATGTACATCTTATATATAAAAATGAAACACTGTTTCATTTTCTGCCCGCATAACATCTGAAACACAGGACGGAAAGACATGAAAATTTATTTAGCTCTGTAGAAGTTCCTAACGGAGGTTGTTTTTGCAAAATCACTGTCGATTTTGCAGGATGTATGTATGTATGTATGTATTTAAATATCAAGAACGGCTGAATCCATTTGGCTGAAAATTGGTGGGAAGTTACCTTAGAACCAGTGGACGGACATAGACTATTATTTTTATCAATTCCCACGACAGCCGGTTCTACGCACCGGAATTGACTCGGATTTCATCCGACCAAGGGCTGTTCTTTCGGCGATCTAACCCCGTTTGGATCGATGAGTATTAATTTGTGTTTGTCGTTATTAGAGCAATGCCTTGCAGCAGGGTTGCTCCGTATCCTCCTGACTCGCGCTGGCATTGAGTCCAACCCGGGCCCGGAGGAATTTTTCTGCTGCGTATGCGCAAAACGGCTCCATCCAAACTCCACCTCGGTCAGGTGTAGCACATGCAATGGATGGAGCCATCTTAAGACCTGCTCAGGCCTTAAGACCCATAGGGAGTGGACCACGCGTTACGTGGCCCCATGTTGCCTGCGCAATATTGCGACACAAGCCTCTACGGCTGTGCAATCCGCACACAGTTCGCGCGCCGCGCCGCCACCCAATCCGAGTGGCCAACAAAGGACCTCCACGGTCCCTAGGAGCTCAATCTGCAACATAACTCCCCTTCTGACTTATGCAGGTTTCAACGTTATACGTAAAGATCGCGAGCGAGATAATGGTGGTGGCCTAGCTTTCATATTGCACAACACCGTGCAGTATCGTCTAATCGATGTAGACATCGACCCCAGGGATACTACCCTAGAATGTCAGGGTATAGCTATCCGGTCAGGCGATGTCGAGCTCGAAATATTTAATATATACATCCCTCCAGTTACATGTTGCCCAACAGGATATCACCCGAATATAAGTGCGCTACTTCGTGGTGAAAACCGTTTGGTACTAGGCGACTTTAACGCGCACCACGATCTTTGGCATTCCTGCATGTCAAATGATCGTAGGGGGATGGAGCTGGCGGAACAGATTGACGATTCGACATTCTGCACAATGAATGACGAAGCCCCCACCAGAGTTATGGGCACCTGTAATAGCTCGCCGGACATTACCATTGCTAGCGGTGGTCTGATAAACAGCATAACCTGGCGACCTATGCTAACTCTCGCATCAGACCATCTGCCCATAATTATTTCGATCGAGAAGCCTCCTGATTTTGTTTCTGTGGACAACCGCACCTACTTTAACTTTAACAAAGCTAATTGGGTCGGCTTCACAGAATTTACTGAGAGCACCTTCAACGCTCTACCCATTCCTACGGACGTATGCGTTGGCGAACGTCAATTCCGCAAGGTGATCGCAGCAGCTACCGCTCGCTTCATACCGGCTGGAAGAATAGCGGAAATCCGCCCCAATTTCCCAGCCGAAGCAGCCGTTTTAGCTAATGAGCGCGACACCTTACGCCATGCCGATCCCGGGGATCCCCGAATACGGGATCTCAATTTGGAGATTCGGCGTATGGTAAATCAACATAAGCGGACGAAATGGATAGAACACCTGAAGTCCTGCAACCTCTCCACCGGAGTGAGTAAGCTTTGGGCTACTGTCAAAGCTCTGTCTAACCCGCAGAGACATGACGACCGAGTTGAAGTTCAATTCAATGGTCATGCCTCTTCGGACCCGAAGAAGTGCGCGAGCTATTTTAGCCGGCAGTTCACACTGCACCCTTCGGTAGACAAAGCTAAACGATGTGTTAACCGACGGCTGCGCAAAATGCCAAACGACGGCGCGCCACTTACTTTCACCGGTGAGGAGGTTCAGGGTGTCATCAAAAAAGCAAAATCCTCCAAATCCATTGGCCCTGATGGAATCAACATGCTAATGCTAAAGCATCTAGGCTCGACGGGAGTAGAATATCTCACCAAGGTACTTAATCTGTCGCTGACCACTCTTTCAAATACCCGATGTGTGGAAAGTCGGAAGAGTGGTCCCACTACTGAAACCTGGGAAACCCGCCAACAAAGGGGAATCTTATCGCCGATAACTCTCCTCTCCCCAGTAGTGAAGACACTTGAGGCCTTGCTACTCCCGACCTTCACTCACCACCTGAGCCTAGCCAGCCACCAGCATGGATTCCGAAAAGTGCATAGCACCACCACAGCACTTAGCGTCATAAACGCCCAGATAGTTCGTGGCCTCAACCAGAAACCACCCTGCGAAAGAACGATCCTCGTAGCGTTGGACCTGTCAAAAGCCTTTGACACGGTCAATCACACAACGCTACTGCAGGACATTGAAACAACTACGCTCCCTCCAGGGTTAAAGAGGTGGACCATGAACTACCTGAGCGGTCGCCAGTCATCCGTACTATTTCGAGGTAAAACATCTAAACTGAGAAGAATTAAACAGGGGGTTCCGCAGGGTGGTGTCCTCTCCCCACTACTGTTTAATTTCTACATCTCGAAACTCCCACAACCACCAGAGGGAGTTTCCATAACCTCGTACGCTGATGACTGCACGATATTGGCGTCGGGCAATGGAATCGATGGCATGTGTTCGAAGGTAAACAGCTACCTCTCCGAACTTTCTCGTTTCCTCACTGCACGAAATCTTACACTCTCCCCCACCAAATCCACAGCGACCATCTTTACCAACTGGACGAAGGAGTATAGACTTGAGCTTAACATTGCAGTCGACGGCGTCAAAATTCCGACTGTCAATAATCCTAAGATTTTAGGTGTAACATTCGACAGTCTATGCTCCTTCTCTCCGCATTCGACCGCGATTATCGCCAAAGTACAGAGCCGCAACAAAATCCTCAAGTCGCTAGCCGGCAGCACATGGGGAAAAGACAAAGAAACGTTGTTGGCAACATACAAGGCAATCGGCCGGCCGGTCCTCAATTACGCAGCGCCCATATGGTCGCCTGGATGCAGTGGCACGCAGATGAGGAAACTTCAGACCTGCCAAAATACTGCACTCCGGACCACTACAGGATGTCTCTTGATGTCTCCCATTGAACACCTCCATAGTGAGACGCGCATGCTCCCGGTTAAGGAGCATAACGAACTCCTCTCCAGGCAGTTCCTGCTGGGATGCTTTCGCAGAAATCACCCCTGCAGCCATCTGCTTGGAGCGGAACCGCCTCCTAGGAGCATCAAGAGGTCATTCCTGGATTACGTCGACGACGTCGTACAGTACGCCGACCGGACTTCGGACGCAACTAACTTTCGACAGGTACTGACCGCCATTCACAGCGGAGCCATCAACACCTTCACCGACTCCCTTCCCGTGAATGGCGTTCTTGGAGTTAAACCACCACCCATCGCAGACGAAGAGCTCCAGCTGCCGCGAGAAACGCGTGTGACCCTTGCGCAACTTCGTTCTGGATACTGTAGCAGGTTAAACTCCTACTTATCCAGAATAGACCCTGACATACTCGATGTATGTCCTGCATGCAACGAGTCTCCGCATGACACTGACCACCTCTTTGCATGCCCCACAAACCCTACCCATCTAACACCCTCCTCCCTTTGGTCCGATCCCGTCGAAACAGCACGTTTCTTGGGCCTACCGTTAGATGACCTCGACGACAACACAAATGATATTTACCATCCCAACGGGGATTAAATCTCCGTTAAAACAACAACAACAACATTATTTTTATCATATTATGTTAAAGGTAAAAAAAATTCACTTAAAAAGATTATAAGCATATATTCAATATTCACATAAGATTCATTTGAATATTTTTTAACTTCAAAAAACACTATAACATCACATAACTATTGTGGGGGTACAGTAATTATACTCTTGCAACCAGTTGCTACAGAGTATAGTATTATAGTTTTGTTCACCTAACGGTTGTACGTATCACCAAAAACTAAGCGAGATACATTTAGGGATATATAAATTATCAGGATGACGAGAAAAGTCGAAAATCGGTTAACTGTCTTACTGTCCGTCCGTGCAAGCTGTAACTTGAGTAAAAATTTAGATGTATCGATGAAACTTTTTATGTGGGTTCTTCATTACAAAAAAGTTTCGAGTTCGTGGATGGGCTTAATTGAAGCACTGGCACGCCCACAAATCACTATTAACCGAAAAAATATAAAGTGCCATAACTGAGCACTAATTTCAACTATAAAGCAGTAATTTGGTACAGAGGAAATTTTCTTTGAAAAAGTGGGCGTGGCAAACAAGTTTAATGCACATATCTCTTAAACCACTTGAGCTACAACAACCCCATTGGCTGAATACAAATCTTATAAGAACTTCTACCGACAGAGTGAAAATGTATGAAAACACTCCTCATATAACGGTACTGTTAAAAACTACTAAAAGCGCGATAAATCAATAACTTAATACGCCAGAGAAATGGAAATTTACCACCTAGTGGTATGAAAGAGTTTTATGGGAGCTGGTGTGAAAATTGGACAATGGGCGTGGCACCGCCCTCATTTCGATGAAATTCGTTATCGCGGAACTCTGAGCAACCACGCCTACTTCCCGTATAGCAAAATTTTAAATTACACCTGATTCGTTCAGTTTCCAATACACAAATCAAGAAGCAATAAATGTCAGTCAATGTGTGATATACATACATATATAACTGAAATTAAGGGATAATCCTTCTCTTGTAATGGTATGTCTGTATGTCAAAAATGGGTTGAATCAGACCAATATTCCCCTTAGCCCTCATATACTTAATGTAAAGATTTTCAAACTTCCGAGTGACTTTGCGCCGATATATCGGCCAATATGTGAGTTATCCCAATGCAAATAAGAGAGCGTGTTTTTCTCATAAGAGTGTATCTTTGTGTCTAAAATAGATAAATTTGAGCGAAAACTTGACTTACCCCCAATTTAGCTAATATCAGGATTTTCGAACATTCGGCTGACTTTACTGTATATGATTGGTTTTACACCTTAAAGTACTTCCCTGGCTTTGATTTTTGCAAGTTGCAGGAGTATAAAATGTTTGGTTGCACCCGAATTTGGCGCTTCCTTACTTGTTTTTGTTTACATATATACATGTGTACGTGTATGGATTATGAATAAGGCGGTTGTTTTTTGGTATCTATAATATTAGTATTGAGAAAAAGTTCAGTCATAATTTGAGATGAGTGCATGATATCCGTGACAACAGCGTAATTAATATTTGATACCAGTCCCAAATTCTAAGCGAGCGGAGCCGCGGGTTGAGACCTTGTTATCTTCCGTTCCCTCAACTGTCGGGTCTACGTAACCGGAACGGACTCGGATTTTTATCCGGCCAAGGACTGTCAGCTTGGCAGAATTCTGCCGCTACAACAACAACCTAGTCATCTTACAGCAGGGTTGCTTCGTATCCTCCTGACTGGATTGGGTCCAACCCGGGCCCGGAGGAATTTTTCTGCTGCGAATGCGCCAAAAGGCGCACCACCACAGTGGCCAACAGAGGACCCCCATGATCCATAGGAGCTCAAATAGGCAGAGTATAGCTATCCGGTCAGGCGATGTCGAGCCCAAAATTTAATATATAAATCCCCCCATAGGCTCGACGGGAGTAAGCTTCCTCACTAAGATCTTCAACCTGTCGCTGGTCATTCTTCAAATACCCGATGTGTGACAAATCGTAAGAGTAGTCGCACTACTAAAACCTGGGAATCCCGCCAACAAAGAGTAGTCCTATCGCCCGATAACTCTCCGACTTTCAAAATTTAAAATTTGTCTGACTGTCAATAGCCCTAAGATTTTAGGCATGGTCTTTGACAGCCTTTGCTCTTTCACTACTCGTACGACCGCGATTATTGTAAAAGTACAGAGCCGCAAAATTATCCTCTAGTTGCAAGCCGTCAACACATGAGGAAGAAACAAAGAAACGTTGTTGACAACATACAAGGCAATTGGCCTGCCGGTCCTTAACAACGCCTTACCAATATGGTCGCCCGGATGCAATGAAATGCAGACGAGGAAGCATGAAACATGCCAGAAAACTGCACTCCGGACTATAACGAGATGCCTCTTGATGTCTCTGATCGAGGAGGCCCGTGTGTTCTCCGTTAAGCAGCACAATGAACTCCTCTTCAAGCAGTTTCTGCTGAGGTGTTTCCGTAGAACTACGCCGACCAGATTTCGTACACAAGTAACTTCAGACATGCACTAACCGTCATTCACAGTGGAGCCATAAACACCTTCACCGACTTCCGACTTGTATTGACTATTGTATTTGATAATCTAAAAAAATATATGAATTCAGTTCATTTCATTGCTGCCTTATATCAGCCATCACAAGTTTTTAAGTAGTTAAAGATATTTTCAAAAAAAATATATTTATAAGAACCTTCGTGTTTTCGAAATGTATGTACATAAATTTCAACGAATGCACTCATGAGTAAACAATATGAACATTAATGTAAGTAAGTTGTGAGTTAATAACTTTCGATTACTATTTTTATATCAATTGCTTTTTGTGGTGTTTTTATAAATATATATAAGTACCGATTCTTCAGTTGCGAGAAGTGTCTGACTACCCACTCGAACTTATTTCAAATTTGAGATCAAATACTTGAACCTATTTTAAAGGTGCACAAGAGTGCTTATGTAAATTAATGCATTTGAACAAAATATAACTACCAACGAAGTGTTTACTCTGTATATGCAATCACCATTGGTTGTGGCCTAAGTGCGGTAAGCTTCTATTCCTTTGCTTATGCAAATGAAAAATTTGTGCAATTATATTAGTACGGTGCCAGTATCACCGTCACGAATTCGCCTTGGAGTCATCTCATAAAAGTTTAAAGCCGTTGTAATTTATGTTCAAAAATTACGATTGTAGCAATGAAATAAAGACGCAAACCAGAAAAATCAAAATAATGGTATTAATTAATCTCAAAACAAATTTGGCACATATGATTTCTATATGCCTTTGAATATTACCATTTTGTTAGTGCAGGCCCCGTCTGGTAAAGAACGTATTTTTACTCAAGTTATCGCTAGCGCCAACAAACGAATAGACAAACATTGCGAAATCATTTTGTCTAATACAAAGGTCTGATAACCTATTTACTAACTGCTAAATTTCCACTTGTAAAAACCGTCGCAAATACAAAAGATATTTGTCTATCTACAGAAGAATTTCTCACACTCGTCCCACTCAGGCATTTCAAATGTTCGTAATTATACATACATACATATGTGTACATACAATCATCTATAAATATATATTTATATGTACGGAGGCGAGACTAAAATATGACGAAATCAGTAAAAAAAAATTCCGTTCTTATTCTCAAGTACAGGATAGCTCATGAACTTGGTTCGACTCATATAGTGTACTCGTATGTACGAGGTTTTTTAACGGCGCCTAGAGCAATGTGAGACCACAAGTCAAAGCTACAAAGCAATATAAGGAATTTTCACAAATGAATGCAGTTATATATGTACATATGTACGTACATACGTATTTCTTCGTAAGTATCATAAAAGTGATTTTACCATAAAAAAAATTTGTGCACAAACGTAAATATAGACAGACATTTATACGTAAAAATCACGTGAAGAAAATCAGAAGCAGAGTTTATTTTTAACTTTCATATTCGTAGGCATGTGTACATACATACATACATATGTATGTGTTTAAATAGAATTTGTTAGCTAAAAATAGTTTCTTTAAAAAATCTATTTTCACTTTGGTATTTTATGAATGTTGGTACAAATATAAAGTATTACTTTAAGTTGAAGAAATCATGAGTTCAAAAGACATTTGTTAGTCAGGTCAAAAACTCTGTCATATATTAATATAGGTCGGTGTTAAAATTAAATGAAATGCAAATTCGAACTGCCCCCGCATCCACCATATTCTTCAGATATGTCCTCCAACAACTGGTAAAACTTAATACGTTAACGACGTTATAAGAAACAATCATCTTTTGTGTTTTTAAGCAATAATAAGTACTATTTTTTGTGTAAAATTCATTCATAAAAACATGGCTTATGTAGCAAATATAGAATTTACTTTTATTACATAATCTTATTAGTTTAAATATGTTTTATATATGTTCCTCATTTAAAATAAATTCGCTTACAAAAAATAAGTTTCAGACGAAAGATTCATGAGGGCATACGTATCATATGTAACGACTTACGCACTTCCATATTTGAATCAATCAAGTCTTGATATTCGATAACTCAAATATAAATATTTTTATTTTGACGAGGAGTATAATATTGCAAGGAAAATTTTAGAATAGCACCAGACAGTGCTGTTATAATGTACATAAGAACATACATACATACATATGTATATTCAATACAAGTATGACAATACGTTTTTCCCGCATAACATTACTTAACGCTGATCGAAACGCCCCTAATGTACACCTATGTCTATAAAACTAGCAGTGCTCATTACGAGGTAAACAAAAAGATTAATAGTTTTCATAAGTAAACCCAATGCAACTCTAAAATCGGATTCGACGATACGGTGTTCATAAAAGTATCAGTGATACAACAATTTATTCGTATTTCCAAATTTTTGACAACACTTTCGTGGAATAAATATTGTTTTTAATTATGTAAATATACAGATATTTCGACATATGCTTGGCATGGTCCATCATGTTTTAGCGGCAGTAAAAAAGCATTTAAAGATTAACGGTATATATTAATTTTCACACAACGAATAGGCAAGAGACAACTATTTTTACAAACACTATTTTTACAAAACCCATTTTCTTTACCATAATGGTAAGGATAAAACACAATTTTCAATAGTAGTATTATATATAAACATACATACCGTGCTGAAATGAATATTTGCACTATAATAGGGTCTGTCATTAATATATCAAAAACTCTAATTTCACCTTGTTAGTTTTTAATAAACAAATAAACCTCGCTAATAAGGACTTAGTTAATAAACCTTTCCATCTCTATAAGCAATAATAGATACTTCTAACTATTTTAATATTATGTAGTAGAATGCCATTTTTTGAATTAGTGGTCGCGTATTTTTTTTTTTGGGTTGCTTGCAAAAAGGTCCCAATTTGGTGCTTTAAATAATTGGTGTAATGTTTGTTGCTTACGGCTTTGTTAGGCTTTAAAATGGGATTTAAATTCCGCTTGACTTTGTGCATGCTTGGAAAATCACCCGATTCTTCAAATATCGAATTGAGAAAAAAATCAAATAACATGATACGAGTAACAGATTTGGAAACTATCGTTTTTTTTAGGAAGAATTATGGAAATATTGGGAAGTAAACGATAATGGACACACTGATTGGAAAGTAAATTAAAACTCACCTCAAGTTCGAAAATAAGAATGTGTTTCCCGCATACATATGTACGTGTGCATATACATACATAATATTTACATACATACATATACATATGTATATGTATATGCACATACTACGTATTGATTAATTATTCTTGACTTTCAATGAATCGTAATTGCATTCCTCAAATCGATTCGAGGCAATGTAATGTCATCAGAGGTGTGCGAATCGAACACCACATTTTAAAATGTATCTCTATTTATACAATAAAATACTGGAAGTAAATACATTCATACGAGATTTAAGATTTTTAAGTTTTCTTTAACTTTGTTAAACAAATGGCGGAAAGCTCAAATTCAATGCAAAAGTTCCCACGGGTAATGTGTTGGTGCATAATATGATAGCGAAGCGGATGTTGTGATTACCTGAGTTGCACACACAATATCGCAGTATTTTGTAGATATCTAAATGATGAGTGTCAAAATTAAATAGAATTCATCGTATGGCTAACTCTGATTCATTCATTCATAAAAAAAAAGCATACATACACGCATGTGTAGACAAATCATGTGTATAATAATCTAAAATTGTAAAATGTGACTTGCAAGGAGTATACATACATACATACATACATATGTATTTACATAAGTATATATTATAGTTATTGTATGTATGCACAATTGTGATGATACGGGCATGGTGGATGATTCGAAGTGTGCTGCAGAATGATTTGGCAAGCGAGTGGCGTGGTTTATTAGTGTCTGCTCTTGTGGCACTCTCCCTCTGTTATAAATTATGTATGACTTTTGCTGTAGGCTCTTATCAGCATACAATGTCGACCTAAGTTTGTTTATTATTTCATTTATTGGCGATTGTTACTGTGCCTCCTTTTCGTAATAACATTCAACAGCGCAATGAATTCCACAGCTTGCTAAACACAACAGCTACACAAAAATCCCAAGAAATAATCCCCATACATAAAAAACAAATATTAATGAATTTGAATTTAGTGCCATCATGCTAGTCACGCGTGTCCACACACTACAACAAATCAAAATTAACTTTCCGCCAATACACATGTACATATGTACATATATAAAATATCAGCGATCTTTTGTTGCTTTGCTTTTGAATTTATCACACACCGCTTCGTGTTTGGATCGGTTTTAGTATTTCTCTTTGCTTGCCTACGTATTTATTCACAGGGCTTATTAACGCGACTCATAAGCTTATAAAATAACCGATCACTCATACCACACGTCTGTCGCCTGCATTTCCTTACATCGGGCCATCGCTCGCCACTGCTACTATATGCACTTATGATACACACATCTACATACATTATTTACAGCCGACGCTCACACACACACAAAATTTGCGAATTTGGAAACTTGTATGCAGTCAGGCGTTCGTGTGTTATATGTGCATGTATTTGCTAAATACGTACATACATACGGGCATATGAGTATATGGGTGTACGAGCGCAGCGTAACCAGCTGTAGACCAAGACTGCGTTGTCAGGCGAAATTCATAAAAGTCAGCCGCACGCAACATATGATTTCAGTCTTTTGAGTTGGGTCGTGTTGTCGCGCTTGTTAGCTGGCGAGGAATATAAAGACAGCAATAGAACCAAAATCAATTGAGTCAAGAAACATAGACTTTAAATAAGTTTAAGAGGACTGAAAAAGTTAAGAAACTGTTCATCCAAAATAACAGTAATGTTTTATATTTGTGCAATCGAAGTATGGTGACGAAAGTCGTTTTTGATAATTGTGTTGGTTATAAAAATATCTTGTCATAAGCGAAAATTTCGTGTCAACAACGTAAACGCTGTAGTTAATAAACACTGTATCCATCATATTTAAATAAAAAACCATCAAAAGTGTAACAATTCGTATCCATTTTGAAATCCAAACTCGTAATTGTGAGTACCAATTCGTACATAACAGCAAGTATTTTGTTATATAAAGCGTAGCTAGTTTATATGTAAAAAGCTAACAATCATAAACGACTGATGACAGTAAGAAAACTAAAACTACAAATAATACAAATAAATATACATTATTACAGTCACACACTTTTAAGCACCTCAATCTCCGCGAATTCTATGAACACAAATGAATGCATATGTACATATGTACATATGTGACTTTGAACGCGCTGAACTGGTATTCAGTTCTAGATGGAAACGAGTGAATAATACCCATGCAATATGTGAGAGTACTACTTGTAGCTACATAAGAATGACCGAATGCACAACAGTTTCAGTCATTAAACATTTAACTGCGTACATATTGGGTATGGTAACTATGCACACTTTTGGTAAATGATGATCTCCATGTTTTAGACTTTCTTGGTCAATTAAATTTTTAAATCCTGCTATCAAATTCCATACTAGTGAAGAGGTATGTAACTCATTTCCAAAGCAGGGTTAAAATGGTACTACAGTGTGTTCGTTGGGTTAAACAAAGTGATCAATTTTCCAGTTCCCGAGCCGCTCCAATATTAACATTTTCCAATTTCCAAAACTACTCCTTCCAACCCCACATAACATATGTATGTGCATATAAACATATAAGGAAACTGAACTCAGCTTTGCTTACTCTGAATTTCGAGGCAACATCTAAGGATGCAATCTAAATTACATAAAAAATCAAAGTTGTCTCTATTATTGTGTTAAGTGACTACATACATTCATTTCATTCATTAACTTAACTTTGTTTAATAACTATACATAAATATGTTATTTTTTGCTGATGACGAGAATTGCTTTTAGCATGACGGCTGTCATTGACGTCAAGTAAATATGCAAACATTAAATAAAGTCCAGAGACAGTATATAAACAGCAACTGCAAATTTCCAGTTGAGGAAACCTTGCATCATTCCACATGCAAAAAACAAAAGTAAAAACTGTACAAACTTATTGAAATATTCAAACGATTGTGTGGTTTCCATTTGCACGTATGTATATAAATATAACTGAAATTTTAAACAGAAATTCACTCGGAGCGAGAGAGCAACAAAATATATGAGAATGCTTTTTGTGTTGAAACTGGTCCATTGAGCTTTTTACAGTTTTGTTTACCAACTTTTTGATATTAATATCAAAGATGAAGATGAATATCAAAGTTGATGGAGCCACGATCTGTATGAGCTCTACGGCCATATTTTAATAAAATTGCAAGCTCTTGGTGGAGGTAGATAGTCTCTCAGTCGTTCTACCTCTTTTGGAACTCTTTCTAGTTAGTTCTGATAAAATCTGGTCACTTCTGGTGTACTGAGGAATATAAGCAGTACTTATTAGCATTGCTATGGCCCCGGCTGGACCATAAATATATGTACCAGAGTTCTGCGTAAATGCAGGGTTCTCCTGAAAGTATCTCGGAAAACTTAAATTCAAAATTCTTTCTATCGATTTTACTGTGGTATATACATATGTATGTACATACATACGTATGTATGTATATTCTTATATAAGCGTACATATGAGAGATGCACATTAACAACAACGTTCCAAGTGAAAACCATACCTAGTTTTGTAAAATCGTACCGCATTTTACCAGATTTGTTGAGTACGCCACTATGGCGAGTAAGCAATTAACGAGTCTGCTGCTGGAATAACCGACGGTTAATTGTTATAAATATGTGCATATGCATGAATGCATATTAATGTATTTTTTTATGTAATATTTGTCGCGTAAAAAATTCAAATGGCCGAACCTTGCCTTTTGTCTCATTATATTCTATGTACATATGCATGTATACATATACATATGTATGTATATCTTCACAAATATTGAAGATCAATACCGCCATTCGTCACAATTCAAAGTGTGTATGATTTCCGTTGGGATATTTCATTGTTTTTGGCATAAGCTTTCAAGGTCAAACTATTTATTGCATACGTATAGGCGAAAAATATTGGTAAAGTGTCTAGGTGCATACACATACATATGTACATACATATGTACTACATATGCATAATTTGAAAATTGAAAAGGTCATCCATTTTAGAGTTCAATGAATTGTATATGTATATAAAATATGTACAATAATGAACATTCACATTTAGTATTTATGTATGTGTGTTCATTATTGTTAGCGGGCTTTGGGTGCGTCGGCTGAAACTGTTGTTACGAATATTACAATTGGAGATTGGTCGTTAACAAACCTGTTATGCGATATTTATTACGTGGACAAGAGTGCTTATTCAATCTTTCTGAGAAGTTCAACGACGAGATATGAATAGATATGTAGAGAATACTATATTCACAAATTATTCCAATAAAATTCGTAGTTATTTCCGTTATTATTTTAAAAAATGCATTCGTTCTCCGAAATATAACCGCAATTATGCCAAAGCGATGAATATCGTATTGGTGATTGTATCATTTTTAATATAATAATAATAATAAAAATTTTTAAAATAGAAGTTCTAGAAGATAATTTAAAGACTAGACAAATTGTAAAAAATAATAAGTACAACAGGTATTTATTGTATTCAGTTTTCTGTGCGCTATTGATTTTTGCTTACTTCTTTAATCTGTTTCTAGTTTATCCGCCATTATTTTTCAATTACTTTTGAAATTCGTTTTGGCATGCTAGAGATAAGTTCGCGACACGTATTAATTTAAGTCTTACATATGGTTTTTTTAACGAGATTCCATAACTGAGCCTTGTTTTGGAATGATTGCTTTCCAAACCATTGTTTCAGCTCGAAACACCGAATGTAACTGTTTGCCTTGAAGACGATAAACATTGCGTCTGGCATCATTCAAGAACAAATTAATATTTATTTCATCGCTCCACCAGATATCGTGCTACTTTTTGCCACCTAGGGCGGACCAATTTCAATGATTATTTGCGAGTTATAATCGTATCCTTAATTTTTTCTTGTCACAATAAAGGTAAAAAGCCACGTCAAAGACGGTCAAAAATTATGCATATGTTGACAGTTTTCTTTGATTATCAAGGATGGTGCACTCCGAACTCCTTCCGACCGGCCAAACTGTCAGCAAGGAATACTATTTCAGTGTTATGCGTCGTTTGCGCGAAGTTATTCGTTAAAAAAGGCTCTTGGTTTTTGCACCACAAAAAACGTTGGCACAAATGTATTTGGGTACAACTGTATTTGGGCCAATGGGGACTACTTTGAGGGGACGACGTATTAAGAATTTTAAAATTATAAACAAAGTATTACTATATTTTGCTCATATTAGTACATAAGCGAAATAACGAACCATAAAAATAATTCGCCCGATTTGCTAAAAATCTTAGAATAATTAATAACGTACTTATTATTTTGACCATGTGTGTATATACACATACTTTGTATGCATGCAATTATGTACAAATAATATTAATAGAAACAATTGTTTCATCGAGATCGGGATTCACACACATCTCATTCAAAAATTCAAGAAAGTATTACGAACTCTATTTATACTTGTTTACGTTTATTTGCAGCTCCAACAACAATGTCTTTAGCTAGTGTTCACGGACCGCAATTTACCGATATCTGCAGCCCATTGGGGTAAGTTTGTAATGCCTTAAATAATTCAAGATAGATATATGTACATACATATGTAGAGTTACGTACATATATCAAAGTGATAACTTGAGTAAAAATGAAATGATATTCATTGGCCTTCTAAGGAGGAACCATATAGGCAGAAATCAGAAATCTAAAATAAGCATAATTTTGTTCATCGTTGGAGTTGCATTTTTTATCTATATATTTTTATCTATAAATTTCTTAAAGACGCAGCAGTATTAGCATGTCATCATCATTTTCCGATTTAGTCGGTAGTCCGTTGGAAATTTCCGTGGACAATGTACTTACTATTGAAGAGCTGCGTCAGCACATGGGCTCATGTTTTACATGCGGAGTATCCTGGACCGATGACCATGTTTCTCTCGACTGTAGTGAATGTGGAGGCTACAGCTTAGAGCGTCCCTGCCCACTATGTGATGGTCAATGTGGTGTGCTGTGGAAGCGTGATTTCACAATGGTAGGTATAAGAGGTTTATACATTAAACGGGTATTTCGCTTCTACTTTAAATTGCTAATGTTCTCTCATATTCGAATTAAATTTCCTATATACATACAATACATAATGTATAACCTAATATGCATTGCAATTCGCCAATCAGTTGTGTAGAGATAATATGCAGTTATAAATGATTAATTTAATTTCATTTACTAACTATATGGTAATCTGCTTATTTTTTTTACAGTCGCATGCCTATAGCAAAGCTCGATGGCATGGGGTGTGTCCCAGTTATCAGGAGGCAATAACACATTTAAATCCCCACGAATCTGCTACTACCGTCACATCCTCCGCTCCGCCATCAACATGTGCCAACGCAGCCACGCATATGCGTTTGGCTCAGGAGCTGTGTCTACGTTTGGAAGAGCTTTCAGCAAGTGCTCATACGTGATGATACGTCAAGCAGCTATCTAAAAGTTCCTCAATTTATCGTTATTCCATTTTCATCTGAATTGATGAAAACCTTAATCAATTAGCACATGCTTCATTTCTCAACTGTTTACTGATCTACCTGAGAGTTAATAGTTTTCAACTTGTTTAATAAAACTTAACTAATTACATTTCACTATAACATAAACACTATAACTATGAAAAAAATTTGGCTGTAAAGCCTGTCTCTTAAAAACTGTTCCATGCCCAAATTCAGAATTTATGTAAAGCTTATAGAATTTCTCATTTTGCTATTGTAAGTTATCTTTCCGTTAAGACTTCCTTCCGTACACATATAGTATGCACATACATATTATATTTAGAAAAAAAGTAAATGTAATTCACAATGTATTTGTCAACTTAAACGAGTATAATTAAGTACGACGGAGTGGTTGTTACATTTTAAACAGTATATAAGGGGAAATATACACAAATTTGAAACGGAATCAAAAACTGAAAAGCTGAAAGAATACATAAGTATAAGTTAATTAAGAATTGGTATTTACAGAATTTGTGGAGGGGTGTTCAGAGTTTTATAGTTATTTATAAAATCCACTGGTTTTACGTACATATATTAATTTTAATCATGAAGACATTTGCATTTTGTGTTGATATAACATTTAAATTTCTAATACAATTAATTGAAATAATTATACTAAAATCGAATTTAAGTCGACAATTTTGATTTCCAACATGGACAACGGCTCTGCCTAATATAAATACATACATACATTTCGAATGCTCAATTGATAAGTGCTGTGCCGTACTTATTTATATTAATATATTATATCTGCGGTTTATAAATTTAAGCTGAAATAAATGTATAAGTTTTAGATTTTCTATGAAAATCTGTCTATTTTTCCGTTGTAATTGAATACACTGAATACAAGTAATATTGTTTGTTGTTACATATTATTCCGTAATATTACTTTATATATATGTATAGTGATATGTTTTATTTGTATATACTTAATAAATAATTTCAAAAATCCTCTTAAAATCAGTTTGAAACAAAACCCGCCCATCAATTCCTACGGATTAAATGGAGTGATAACATTGAACCCAGTGCCTTGCATATATGGTTTTTATACTCTCACAATATTTTTCAACAGAATATTGTAGTTATGTTCGCCTAATGGTTGTTTCCAAAATAAAAAATAATCAAGGGAGATATAAAGTTACATATATATATAGTATATAAGTACATACATATGTACATATATATAAATGATCTGGATGACGAGGCGAGTTGAAGTCCGTGCAAGCGATAACTTGATTAAAATGAAATATATTTGTGTATACTGGTAATCAGGCTTTGATACTTGCAAATTGCTCGAGTATAAAATAACTTAGGTAGGTAGGGAGATGAATGTATTCTTACTTCATAAAGAAATTATTTCATTGTGCAGGCTTTCAAAATCAGTTTTTGGTCGTTTTGTGATTATTAATGTTATGTGTATTCTATTGAAGTTTATTATTGTTTACTTAGTTGTTTTAGACTCCTATAGCTATACCGCAGCTTACAATTATTTCTGCGGCAACGATGATTGGTGTGAGAAAGGAAAGCATATAATGTGTGATCCATCGGCAATTGTAAGTTACTTACATATGTACATATACATATGTACATGTGTTATGTGAGTGAAATTCTCTTTGTAATACAGGAAAACATAGGTAAATTTAAACGACATATGCCATCGACTTTTAAAATTAGAAATATGTTTTTGGAGCTTCACAACCAGCTTCGTAATGAAGTAGCTGGTCGGGTGAAAGCAACACGCATGCGAAACCTCATTTGGGACAGTGAGTTAGCATACCTGGCTCGTACATACACTGGTTTATGCCCAAGCAAGCCGAGCGAATGTCATAAAACGGCACGTTTTGAGAAAGTTGGCCTCAATTCAGCAATGCAAGATGGATTAAATCGGATATCATTAGACACACTAATGACGTCTACATTCAATAAATGGAAAAAGGATGATTCTACTTTTTACAAAGTGCTCACCCTCGATCAGGCGTCGCGTGTGGGGTGTGCCATAGGTTATTGTGTAGACTGCCCCGAAGGTAAAAAGTAAGTGTATCATATTTATTACCTCTATATCATTTATATGAATATATGTGTACTTGTAGTCATTGTTATTTCATATCTTGCTATTATGATATGGATTATAAAGAGGGCGTAGATATAAATGATAAGGGAGAAAATGCGGCTACGAAATGTAACGTTTGGGACTCGGTTCAAGACGAAAAATATACAAACCTCTGCCGTAACACAGGAAAAATATTTTAGAAAAATACATGAAGCTTAATTAATTTATGGAAACACGCGTTAAACTTTGAGTTTGGTTTTACGGTCTCATTATACTCTACATTATTTTATCAATAACAGTTATTAGAAGCACCATTTACTTTAATTAATAATAACTAAGGTAAATGATTAATAAACGAATAACTATTTGCTTTTTTATTTATAGACCCAGCATTATTCAATTGTATGACGTGCAGTAAAGTTTAGCATAGATAATACATATCTTAAAATATAGAAATTAGAGTTAGATAGAGGATGAAGAAAGTGTTTCCTTTCAGAGTGTTATATTTTGTTGCGTTCCCTTATAATGCAGGGAAAATGTATCTATCTTCTTTATGACAAAGTATTAAAGAACATAGAAATATATATATGTATTAACAGAGAACGTATATTTATATAAATATAAATTTATAAATTTATAAATATTTATATAAATTTACGTTCTCTGTGTATTATATTATCGTTCTCTGCTTTCTCTATATTTTTACGTTCTCTGCTCATTGCACTTTTTTAGCTTTTGACAATTCACATGCTGGTTCGCAATTTCATACGTTCTCTGGCTTTACTGCTAAATTGATTATTTTTGTGGTTTCCTTCGTAATAGTCGGCATTTGATCATATTTAAACGTTTTTATAGCACCTAGTAACTAGTCAATTAAGTAGTTTACAAACTGTAAAACCATTAAGGAAAATATAATTATTCCACGCTAAGTGAAGAAACTGTGTTTAAAAATGTGTACCTATATAGTTGTCGACGTCAAAATAATGCACGCAGGCATAGCTAAATATTTTTATTCTCGTTTGTTTTAAAATGATAAAATTCAAGTAATTTGCAACATTCCCAGAAAATACTGTATGCAAAACAAATATATATATATATATATATATATAAATACAAAAGACTAAAAGCATTTGGGTTGTGGATAGAATTGTTTCAATAAGTGAAATACTCTTATATTGGATTGAAAACTTAAGACTCTAACTTAAAGAAAATGAAGGTGCACTTTCGTGAACAATATGGTTCTAAAGGAGAGGAGGTTCTCTATATAACACCAGCAGGTAATTTTATACGTATTTACTAAGATGTTTATTTTTCATATTTATATTTGTGTAGATCAAAATAACATTGTTCGCGTACCTTTGCGCAGCGATAAATTGGTAATACAGGAGAAATTTTTTCTTTTCCGAATACTCCAGAAAATCTTCTTACCGAAAGGCTATCCAGATAGCGTCAGCGAAGATTACGCGTCATATCAAGTATGGGATACTATACAAGCATTTTGCAGCACCATATGTGGTTAGTAATTTGCTGGATTATCACAATTTTCTTGCCTACTTAACTCGCACGGATGGTCTAAAAACTACTAACTGTTGTTATTATTTAAATGCAGGTACACTTTGCACCCACGCCATTCTGAAAGGATTAGGTGTGGGAAATGATAACATAACAGCCTATTCAGCTACAGTCACTTGGATTCTTAAGGACGGTAGTGGACACATAGGTCGTATCTTATTCTCTTGGTGGAAGGGTTCGCAGCTGGATATCGATTCAAAAAAATGGCGCTTAAGAGCAGATTTTCTGAATGATTTAGCCATGGGAATTGAAATATATGTGCTTCCAAAGTACCAATTTTTCAGTACGCACTTATTGTGTGTCACAACTGTACTAAAAGCTATTGTGGGTGTTGCAGGTTGGTATTTGCTTCTTGTTAAGAAAATAAATATTGATATAAAACATATTCGAAAAAATACCAACTATATTTGATTTAATTTTAAGGTGGTGCAACTCGTGCCGCACTTACGCAGCATCATGCAATTCGGGGCAACTTAGCTGACGTAGCCTCGAAAGACAGTTCGCAAGAGACGTTCGTAAACTTGATAGCTTCATTCGTAGGTCTTTATTTGTTAACGCTTATTAAAAGTCAAAGGTAAACTGCTATATATTATGGTATTCAGTGGAGACTAATCCTTCATATTTCAGCATATTGTACACCGTATTTATATTTATTATCGTAACTCATCTTTATGCAAACTTAAGAGCTGTCAAAGCTGTCTGCTTACGTACATTCAACGAGTCACGTTATTTAATTGCTTTGGAAGAGTACTTCCGTTCTGGGCGAATGTTAACACCTCAACAGGTTGAATGATGTTACTATATGTCATATATATATATAACCAAAATCCTTCTTTTAGGTTAATAAAATGGAGCGCGTTACTATAGGACAAACAGTTTCTGTGTCGCTAAATATTTATATAGGCTTATCAATCAGAGCTCTCATCGATGAATATAAAACGACTCACGCGGTTGAAAACATAATTTCGTCTTTCGATCCACACGAACGTTTTATTATTGCTGAAAGTAGTAAAAATATAGGTGTGTATTTGCATTTTGATGCACGGTCTCAAGATGTCCTAAAAGCATATTTCTTCGCCGTTTCCTATTTGCAAGATCGAAATCAAACCAAAGACAAATATTGGGAAATTCAGTCTAAATGGCAAGAGTTCGTAACGTTGGCACAAAAAGAGGGTAAGCAATAATGCATGCGTATGTGTGTACATATATCATACATAATATATTAAATTTGATGGAATTCGTGTTCAGGTTGGATTACTACTCAGCATTTACTGATGGTGGACGAATATCGATTGGACTGGAAGGCATAAAATAAAATATAGTCTATTAAGATTTAAAATAAATTAATTGAAAAATACAAAGTTTTAAGTTTTGTAGGTCAATCAATTACACGATCTCAAGCAAAATCTTCAGTTTACGTGCACTATACAAAATCTTGTTTCAGAATATAATATTATCAAAAGGATTTCACTTTTTTTGTAAAATCCGTGTTATGCTGATATATTTGATATTAGAATTTAAGAAAGTGATATGCACATATCTCGTAAAAACCAAAACTAGCACTATAAATAAAAAAAGAAAATATTTCTACAAGTATTTTAACACAATAGTTTTTAACGTATTATGATTAGACTATCATTGTGCGCAAGACATACTTTTAGTATGTTGAAACGCGATTCTGAAAAAGGAAGAGTTTAAACTGCTACAATATGCAGAAATACGACAAAAGGCTGTTATTTCGGCGTTTTAATCCTGTTTGGTTCGGTAAGTAGTAACAAATTCAAATCCACAGTGATGGTAATTTCCTTTAAATAATATGTATATATACAGAATAAAATATTGGATATTAGCATTAACTAATTAAACATATGAAATGTAGAAATATGTTAAGAAATTAAAAACCATCATATAAACCTTTGCCTGTTCAATAAAGATCTTTCAGAGCGCAAAATTCATATTTTGTTTTAAAAATCATAGAACTAAGAAACTGTGGCAACCTCTTTTAAATCTTCACATCTGTTTCTTTCGACTATTTGGATATTTTCGTGCTTTAACATATTTAGATATTTTTGAAAGATTTTCTTGGTTTGTTGGGAAAACAATTAAAAAAATAGAATTTAAGTTAATGTTAATATGGCGGAAATTGAGGAACAACAGGCAGATGAGCGAGAAGCGTTACTATCCATTTATGACGGTGATACAAATTTTAAGCAAATTGACGCGAACACTTTTCAATACAAGGTATATTTTGATCTTAAATTAATTGATATTGTAATATCTGTGATACCGATTTTAGTATGGAGAAGATGATCATTACAAATCGTTTTTGGTAGAAATTCAATGGACTCCAAACTATCCCAATGAAATTCCCAAAATAAATATGGATACGTTCTTCAACCGCAATTTGTAAGTAAATTACTGAATAAAATTGAGTTAATAATAAAAAATATCTTCCAGAGTACTTGACGTCAAGACTAAAATAAAAAAAGTAATTGCTGAAGAGGCAGAACAGTGGTTAGGATGTGGAATGACCTATACATTATTTGAATGCCTCAAGGATCAACAAGATGAACTTACTAGCGGTCAGCCCGAACATGCAATAACACAGTCAATTGATCTAGATAATTTGGGAGTAAATGCACTAAAAATATCAGATAATACAGAAACTAACAAAAAAAAGGAAGCAAAAAAAGAGCAATTAACGAAGGCTCAAAAACGACGTCAATGGGAACGCACAGATCATAAGGGCGACAAGCCGAGAGGATGGGATTGGGTAGATATTGTTAAACATCTTTCACAAACAGGTGGTAAAGATAATGGAAACAATGTAAGCACCTCAGTCAGTAATAACGCAAGTGTAAGTGCGGAAGGTGTGCTGTTACAACCGCTTAATATATAGCATTGTGCAAATATAAATTTTACATATTAAATGCTTAAAATGAAAAAAGTATTGCAGGAGTATTATTAATATTGATATTGCAGATATTATACATATGTGATAACAATACTGTCCCTGTTTTTTCAAAAATTCTGAAAAGAAATTAATATCGCCCCTCAGTTTAAGTTATAATCTATCTATAAATAATATTCCGTCGAGAGAACGATTGTTCTTTCATATGAAGATATATACAAATTACGAATCTAAAAATTTGTAAACAAATAGTTTGCAATGAATACAGCTAAATATAAAATATTGCATGTAAATATAAATAGTATCATATAATTTATATATTCCTAATATTAATGAAAACCTCTTTTTCGAAAATTAATTTTAAATGGCAACACTAGTGTTGTGTTTAGCCATTCAGTAAATGCTTGCGTTTATTGTATACATTTCCCTCACGTGTTCAATTTTATTAAATTTCCATACAAACTATCATAAACAAAATGACGGAGATTGTTTTGCCGGGTGATCGGATTTCCGCTGCTGAAGAATTAGCTAAAAGTAAAAAAGTAATTTTAGGACCAGGGTTGCGTCGGGAGAATGAGCAAGTAATTGCTTGTAAACCGGGGAGACTTCATCACAAGGAGCCAAACACCTACTGGGTTGATAACCATCAGCAACGATATGTACCTGTAAAAGGCGAAACTGTAATAGGCGTAGTGACAGCTAAAGCGGGAGATATATATCGAGTAGATATTGGAGCACATGATCAAGCTTCTTTGTCATATCTGGCTTTTGAGTCGGCTACAAAGAAAAACCGTCCGGACGTAAATCCTGGAGATATTCTTTATGGAAGACTGATTGTCGCCAGTCGCGATTTAGAACCAGAATTAGTATGTGTTAATTCGAGTGGAAAGAAAGGCAAATTAGGTGTTCTTGCGAATGGTTTTGTAATGAATTGTAGTTTAAATTTAGCGCGTTTGATTCTACGGGAAAATTGCCCATTATTACGAGAACTTACTAAAGAGATGCCATTTGAAATCGCTGTTGGATTAAATGGTCGAATCTGGATTAAAGCGAAAAGTCAACGAGAGACAATAGCACTTGGAAATGCAATATTAGCAGCAGAAAACGCCTCTTACGAGGAAATGCCGAAAATTTGTGAGAACATTGGAAATATATTGTTTTCCTAAAATTCAAAATGATTAGTTATTTCTTACTCTTTAAATTAAAGTGAAATAATTAAAAAAATAATAATCTATAAACAATATTAAATTTTGTGTACATACGTATTTATTTATTTACATACATTTATCTTTAATGTTTATATAACTATAATGTCTTAATATGATTTGATGTTTTTATACGCTTACGTTTTTTCTTCATTTGTACCTTACTAGTTTCACTCAATTTAGATTCTTTTGCAATGATTGGGTTTGGTTTTTTACCTTTTTGCTTTGTACTCTTCTTACATGAAAGTGGGTTTGGATTTTTCGGTCCTCTTCGTGTTTTAATTTGTTTATATAGTTTTTCATTTTGAATAGTTTGTATTTTTTTCAAATGTTCAACATGCTTCTCTATGCCACAGGTTAGACTTTTTTGAGATTTTTTGGAAACATATTTTTTGGATGCTTCGGAGGGCTCTTCTAAAACGGGTGTAGCTTTGTGCAAATACAACAATATTCTGCCGGGTACTCTTCTAAGGCTATCTTGTAAAGTGCGATCCTGTGAGGCCACGACGTAACGTCCACCTTTTGTCTGCAGTTTAATATTTGTTAAATGGAATCCATTTATTTTTAATTTATTTTGTTAACACACTTACCATGGACTTTATGCATTGTGAAGCTGGCACAGGTGCACCTTCATGACCGCATTTATGCACATGAAATTTCTTGACTATCATAGTAGCCCCAGCAAGCGGACTTCCCAGAGATTCTGCTTCTAGTATTACACATTGGGTAGTTACTAATTTTATAGTTGTCTGAAAATATTTTTTTATTTGCTCTTCGATTATAACTTTATTCTGAAAAAGTTAAAACATAGTTAATGTTAAAGGTGCATCATTATACGGTGAACTTACTTGTAGAGCTATCTGACAGAAAGTGGCATCTACCAAAATCTGGTATGGTTCCCGGTAATCAAAATTTGTAGCAAAAAATGTTAACGTTTTATGGGCTTTTTTAAAACGTGAAATCTTCATTATTGCTGAATAAATATGACGAAATATAAGATATAAACCGAAATGATACAAAACCTTGAATGAATTTATTCAATCTATCTAAATGTCAAAGATCTTTGTAAACTGACAACTGAATGTCTGCCCACAGCTGACATCACCTGGAACTTGCATTGTGGGAACTCATAAGACTACGTTCATACAGGGAAACTTTTGTTTCTTATGAGCAATTTTTTTTTATTGCATTTTATCGTTTGTGAACATGTCATTCAAGTGCATTCGATCGGGATGTTAGCAAGTGAGATTTACTTGTGTATTATTACTTACTTGTGTATTACTAAAATAAAAGCATGTAGAACTGAGACAGGAATGATCACAATTCGTTTTGTCTGATCACTCGCAATTCAGTATTTTCTTCTCTGTTCAACTGGTTTCCAGTTGGAACAACATAAGTTGCCGCGTTTGAGTTCAGTCAGTGGCAGGTTTACGTCTTTATCACTGGTTTATACAATCGTCTGACATAACGCGAAGAAAAAGTACAATGTGAATAAGCCATTAGTTTCCAAGTACGAATGGGGTATATTTTTCCTCGTTCTAAGCTGTTTGTACTGAAACTCACTAATCTTCTTTGCAACCTTTTGACAGTTCGCACTTGTTCGCAGTTGATTTGAATATATAGTATATACATACACATGCATACATAAATATATTGAAGATCCTCTGGCAAAGTCAAATACATTAAATATATCATATTGAAGCACTAGTTTAATTGCAAATTTTGTACTAAAATGACATTTTTAGAGTTACTGTTCATACTTCTAATTGGTTACTACTTTATTTATCTCATTCTTTGGTTAATTTTGGATTGCAATGTCGAACTTTGGTACAATACATATTTTGGTTTACCTATTTTGTCAATGCGTGGTCAAGTTGTATGGGTGACGGGAGCTTCATCTGGTATTGGCAGAGCACTGGCCCTTATATTGGCTAAATATGGAGTGCGGCTAGTAATTTCTGCCAGACGAGAAAACTTGTTGGAATTGCTAAAGGAAGATTGTCTGGAACAAGCGAATGGCTTATTATCTGAAGATGACATACTTGTAATGCCGATGGATGTTTTGAACATTTCGCAGCACGAAGCCTACTTTGATAGAGTGATAAAATATTTTGGCCGATTGGATGTTTTAGTCAATAATGCTGGACGCTCACAACGAGCAAGTTGGGAAGAAATAAAAGTTCAAGTTGATAGAGACCTCTTCGAATTAGATGTATTTTCCGTAGTTAATCTTTCCCGAATTGCAGTGCGCTACTTTCTACAGTTGCGTAATGTTCGAGGCCATATTGTAACAACATCAAGCATTGCTGGCTTGTGTCCAGTGCCTTTTTCAGCCACATATTGCGCAGCAAAATCTGCTATTAATGCATACTTGAACTCTCTTCGACTTGAACAAAGTGGTATTGATGTCAGCATATTTTGTCCTGGTCCCATCGCTACAGATTTTCTCCAAGAAGCATTCACCGCGGTCCCGCAAGAGATGTATGGAAAAAGCACAAAAGGTCAAAAACGAATGTCAGCAGAGAGATGCGCCACATTGTTTGCTACAACGATTGCAAATAAATTAGAGCTGTCGTGGTGTGGATTGTTTCCAGTAAATTTTTTGACACATGCAACTCGTTATCCAGGACTAGCAAAAATAATTTTCAAACTTATGGGTAAAAGCACAATGAACAAAATACGGGAAGGGAAATTGTAATTTTGTACTTGTTAAAATATTATGAGGTGGTAAAGCAATGTTGTTAAATTTAGATAGCTATTCCATTTTAATTAATTTTTTTTATTTAATTTTAATATTAAGAAAAACTTAATCGTAAAACTGAAAATTATATTTTTTACAATGTACTTACATACAAGTTTAATCGAATATTAATAATCACACAAAGAAAAGGTAATTTCGAATTGTCTTTCTTAGAATACTTTTAAAGCTGGATTATTTTCGTCCCTTCGGACGACATCTGGTATCGCCAATTATGTGGCGAATGAAACACCACAATTTTTATAAAATTACTGATTATTTATTAAGATAACTCAAAAGACTTCTTCACTTGTTGGCATCTATACAAGAAGTACCAGGGTCAGCCGCTGTCTTTCAATTCGCTGTACTATGTCAATTTGGTCATACATTGTTCCATCAAATGTTGGATTCGCCGCGGTCAATGCGCAAAGGACCATAAATCTTCCGCAGAACTTTTCTCTCGAAAACTCGTAACGTCGACTTATCAGATGTAGTCATCGTCCATGCCTTTGCACCATTTAGCAGGACGGAAATAATTAATGACTTATAGAGTTTGGTTTTTGTTCGTCGATAGAGGACGTTAGTCCTCAGCTCTTGCCGAAGTACACCTGTTGGCAAGAGTTATTCTGCGTTGGATTTCGAGGGTGACATTTCTGTTGGTATTAATATTGGTTCCAAGACAGACGTAATTATCTACGACTTCGAAGTTATGACTGTCAACAGTGACGTGGCAGACTAGTCGCGAGTGCGACGATTGTTTGCTTGATGACAGGAGATATTTCGTCTTGCCTTCGTTCACTACCAGACCCATTTGCTTTGCTTCTTTGTCCATTCTGGAGAAAGCAGAACTAACAGCGCGGTTGTTGAAGCCAATGAAGATAGTACCTTCCCTATTTAGTTCTGCAGCTCGAATTATTTTCTCCAAGAGAATATTGAAGAAGTCGCACGAAACGGATTCGCCTTGTCTGAAACCTCGTTTGGTATCGAACGGCTCGGGGTGGTCCTTCCCGATGCTAACGGAGCATTTGGCATTGCTCAACGTCAGTTTACACAGCCGTATTAGTTTTGCCGGGATACCAAAATCAGACATTACGGCATAAAGGCAGCGGTTTTTCGTGCTGCCAATAGCAGCTTTAAAATCGACGAGGAGGTGGTTGCCGATCCTCTTTTCAAGGGTATTTTCAAAGATTTGGCGTGTGGTAAACATCTGGTCAGTTGTAGATTTTCCAGGCCTAAAGCCACGCTGATAAGGTCCAATCAGTTTGTTGACGGTGGGCTTTAATCTTTCGCACAATACGCTTGACAGAACCTTATATGCGATGTTGAGGAGACTTATCCCGCGATAGTCGGCGCAGATCGCGGGGTCTCTCCTTTTGTGGATTCGGCCGAGCACACTTAAATTCCAATCGTTGGGCATGCTTGAAGTCATATATATCATATTCAAAACCACGATCTGTTTAATCTTATATATGTACATATATAAAAGTGCTATTTCGTCATGTACTCGCAGAACGTTCGAACCATACAAAGGAAATATGATTGTGAAAACCTAACAAAACCTGCATACATCAAAAACGTTAATCAGACAAAATAAGGGTTAACGCCAACCCAAGAAGATGAACATAAAGAGTATTCGTTTACATACAATGTTATTTGATATGGTTAATAATTAGTTAGTTTGATATTTATTCAAGGTATAATATAAGTGAATTTTGTTTAATTCTGTTCTTTTTATACATATAGTACATGGGTCAAGCAAGATAATAGTTATGTCCCCGAGTAGACTAATATAATTGTTTGGAAATATTGAATTTAACGGTAAGAATAATACAGCGAGATAGCATTAAATTAGTTCAAACCGGCATTTGGCATGACATTGACTATTTTCTAGAACTCATCCTGCAAGTATACTATAGGTAGCCATACTTTAATTAACATAGAGCACTTCCAAAGATTTCTGTTAAATTCTACGAAAAGTAAAATAAACTATAATAAAAATCATCATATTCGGTATTTGGTAAGGGTAAAGAAAATATCTTGGTAAACTTCCCCAAGTTTAGTTGTATTATCGCTCTGCTCAAGATAAAAACGGTAACATTGATATTTAGTAGGTGTATACATATACACATAAGATTTTTTTCTTTGGAACTACTACTATAAATAGGATATAACACTACCGTATTGGTTGTATTAATGAAACGTCAACAAGTACGCGACTGCAGTCAGGTAGCACCAATGGTGAACGCACGTTCAAATGGTAGAATGTGGGATGACATCTGACTAAACAGTGCGTGAGTAGAAAATTAAATATTTTAATTTGTCTGGGTTATTATTGCATCCTTTTTCGTTGCTTTAAGTGTGGCTTTCATTCTGTATATAGTATGTACTAATGTATGTATGTATATCTGTGCACTTCTTCAATTGTGCTGACTGAGTCAATAGTTAGGTATGTAAATTTATCATTACTGTTATTTTCTATTTATCCTTTGAAAAGTTTAGTTAAAAAATTAAAATTTATTTTTCATTTGAATCCTAAGCTTTTTCTATTGGTATCAAAATTTCTATAATTAAAAGCATTCGTAACTACCATTATCCACTGAATCTCAGAGTTAGAGCGTTTAAGAACACATTTAAAATTCTGCACTGAACGAGAGAATATCTTCACAGATTAAAGTATGTATGTACATACATATGTGTATACATATGTACATACCCTATCGTGATATTCACCAGTTTCCGATTATCTTACAATCAGTGGGACCCAAAAGCCCAACCAGCCGGCTATGCAAACCACATTTGTTTTTTAAATGTCCGACAATTTTTCAATAACAGTTTTGGTCTAACAAGTAAAAAATTAAAAAAAAGAAAGTTGAAGATACCCTCAATGCTTCAAAATTTATACATTTAGCCACTACTAAATTCAAAACAAAAGTCCGTTCGAAATTACAAATCATATTATTTTACTTCACTTCACGATTGCTCGATTGCTAAGTTCTTCGTTTGAACATAATGAAATAAAAAACTTACAACTGATTAATAGCGCATTATTTCTTCCAGTTAGGATTAGATTTTAAAAACAAAGTTATATGCCTCTTGCCTCAGTGTTCTTTGCTTGCATATTAAAACTTTGTGAGGATTATAGTACATACATATGTATGTACATATGTTCCTTTACTTGGATTTGTGAAAGCTTACTTTCATAGGTCTACCCACATACATACATATGTACATACACATGTACATATGCTTGTGTTACAAAACTTAGCAGGCATTAAATATTTGGCGGTTTCGAATATTACATAAATACTAGTGCCTATAAATATATTATTTACATACGTTCATACATACATACATATGTACATGTTAATATATTAAACTGCATTCATTGGTACTAATTGATTGTTGCACTATGCTCTTGTGGCAAAAATTTAAAGTTCTTGAGAATTCTAATGTTTTAGTGCTCAATGCTGATATGGGAAACGCTTTGTACCAAAATTGAATGAGTCAGAGAAAACGCTGTGAGCGCAAACCCACTGAGTACGTACAAAGTAAGCACCAGAAAACAGTGAAATTGAAATGTGAGAGCGTGAAATGTTATTGACCGGAGGAAGTGTTGGTAGTGCTTCACGAGCAAACGAACGTTGGAAAAACAAGCTACGATTACTTCGAATGTCTATAAGAGAGCTGGTTGGGCTGTTCTGCAGTCTACTAAAAGCAAACGGAGTGCTAACATATGTATTTAATACGGTGATTGTGTCAAGCAACTGTTGAATTATATTTAAGTAATATATATTGAAGTGTACAGAATTGAACGGAAGAAATGGAATAAAGTCACAAACATTTACGAATGTATATTACGAATACAAACTTATAACCAAATAAATGAGTTCAAGGGAAGAATCAATGTGAATAAATAATTGTGGGAAGCATAGTCATGCTGGGGAAATTCAAATTAAGTAAAAATCATGATAATTTTGTTAAAAATATATAAACAATGAGTACACAAGTGAAGAAAATAAAGAAAGTGAATGTAAAAAAGAGTCCAAACCATAGTTCCAAGCCTAATCAGTTTCAATTATAAAATACCAATTGAGAAATATCCCAATAAAATTTATACATGTACATATCTACATAGTTTGTACAAATGAACAAATCGCACCAACAACGAATGCAATATCTATAAATAAGCCAGTGAAAAAGACCTAATAACCTTAACTCAAGAGAAAACAAAACAGGAGCAAAGCACAACAAAATAAAAAGGTTTGTTATCTTATGCGACATTATGTTTGACTATACATCATAGATGCGTATATACATACATATGTATTTATGTACACACATGAATACATAATAGTATATTGATGTTGACCGGGAGTGCTAAGAGGCGTGCGCTCAACAGGTCCTGGATGGACCTAGTTGCAGGTCAGCGTAAAAAACAGTTTTTTTTAGCGGAAAACCAAAACATATTAGCGAAAATCTGTCATAAAATCATTTGTTCGGTGGTGTCGGGTTATTCATTTATAATATGACATGGATCAGAATTACATTATATTTTAAAAACCTTTTATAATAAATTTGTATGTGGGTTTGCAATTAAGGAGATAAAATTTGCAAACGAAGTTTATAGGTTTTGGAGTATTATAGGTTTGCTATTTCAGCGTTTATTTCTGCCTACATTTAACTGACTTAAAATAACTTATGACCATATTGTTTAAATTAAGCCAACGAAACTTTGTAGTGGTCAGAAACTGACTCCCGATTCAAACACTGTGAACACTATAATGACAGATTTTTTACTTTAATAATACTTTATATGTAAAATGTATTTCTCCAGCTTAGATTTTGTCACTATATTAGCTACCTGCATAAGGCACAGCACTCATTAAAATTCCATAATCTGTTAAAAACTTAAAAGACAATAGGACATTCCATGTTTTCGAAAATAAAAGCAGTCCAAATAAGAGATCCAAAGCGATCCCTTATTTGGATTCGAAAAAATGGAAATGGAAAAGAATCGAGGAGAATTTATGAGAGGTGTAATTATGCTGTATATAGTATATGTATGTTTGTTAATGGGTCTAAGCGGAGGAATGCACTCACATACATATGTATATAGTAGAACTGTATAATAATGTCTGTAAATTAGCATTAACTTTTTGTTATTACTAGTTTATTGGTTAAATATTGTCATATATACATACACACCAATATAATCAAATATAATGAAATTTTGTTAGTTTCTTCAACATTTATTTTCGGTTATAAACTATATGTTACTCTTATTTATTTATGAATTTTTTAAATTATCAATAGACACTGACCTATTTCATTTTATTTGTTTGAATTTCTTTATATTGCCATTAATTGTCGACACAAGTTCAACCAAAAATTAATAACAAATTCGTATGTGCATATGTATGTATGTAGACTAGTGTGCGTCTGTACATTTACTCCTCTGATAAGGTATAGTCACTCGAAAATACTCGAAATTAAATAAGTACATGCGTACGTACATCGCTTGAATAATCCTTAAATTATTTACTCAAATTGCTTTTTATTAAAGGTTCAAATAAACAAGAAGTTTTTTAATCTCAAATACCAATAATCATGTAAATGACCTTTTTTAAATCATGAAACCGACAAATGTCACTAGAGATATGAAATCTTATGTGACGTTACTAAATAGACAAATGAACATACTATCTTTTAATTTGATGTAAACGTAATTAAATTTCGTTCATCAATATTCTATTTGAATAATCCCTTATTCTTTAGTTTGCAATTAACACATCATCTTAATCATCTACTGTAGCTTTATAAGTACGTATTAATGTACATATGTATGTATATGTATATGTATGTATGTATAAGCTGACATTTGACACTTTCGACAACTTGTTGAAAGTTTCTATCGTCGGATGAAAAGAAAATTGCTTTAGAAATATAAAAGTATTACATGCTAGGAAACTTTGTGTGCCCTCACACTTGTGTTCATATACATATACTTGCATACGTACCATAAATATACATTTGGATTGCATGCTATTGGTAACTATTACGATTTAAAAAAATACTTCTTTTCTACGCTCCATTTCGCTGTGAAAGTTATAATATTTTTGGCATACATACATATGTACATACATATGCACTTATTACGTAAGTACGAGTAACGCAAAGTTCAGCAAATTATGGAAGCTTGTAATCAAATTACATGCACTTTAAGTAAAAATCTATGCACGTGCATATGTAGAAGTAGGAGACATGCAACTTTTAAGGGAGGGCCACCATTTCAACCAATTACCGATAATTGGGGTTGTAAGGGGTAAAATAACTGTACATACTTTTGTCAACAGCAACTTGCTTATTGGACAATATTTAAGGTAGTCACTAGGCTCTACATACTAAGAGACTCGTGAAAGCAGTGAAGCCGTGGGTCTAATTTCAATATAATTTCGAAAAACGTCGGAGTGTCTTTAATTTTCGTAATTTTTATTTTACCTTAAGGCTTTAACTTCATTGCGTTTTCTTTTTACAGCTGTACTTTTAGCGAATGTTAATGATAACGACCAGAAAATGACTGTGATACAGGATGTGAAGTCTACAGATGCTTGTGTTGCGGGCATTAATTGCTGTTCCAATACTGCTAACTCGGAAACGTCAATCGACAAATCATCTGTTTGTATGGATCCCAGTTCCACGAGTAATGTTTTGTACAAACCGAGTAATTATGACAATTGGGAATCCAATTTTAATCTTTGCAAACAGATTGATATTGAATTCGAAAATGTCAAATACACAGTGCGGAAGTTCAATTTTCATGAACGAAAATTTGGTAAGTTACCTATAAAAAACTTTAATTATGTACTTATATTATTAATTTTGGCCAGGCGTGGAAAAATAATAGTAAGCTTGTCGTACGAAGTTAGTGATTCGTTCAAATTTAAAATTCGTATTGTGACTTTTAATATTCATACTAAGCCTTGAATTCTTAAGCCATGCAATAGTGTAATTGATTTATTGCTTTTCAATCGTTTTAGTAACAAAGGAGATTTTACATGGGATTAACGGCGCATTCCGAGCTGGCGAACTTACCGCCATAATGGGTCCATCAGGCTCTGGAAAGAGTACACTACTCAATGTAATGACTGGTTTTAGGTGGGTGTTCCAAACTAATTATTTGTAATTATATAGGTAGTTTGCCAATATTTGTTATTTTAATTCAATAGAAAGAAACCTAATGTAAGTAAGAAACAAACAAGAAGTACGTGAATTCTTTCAACATATGTTCGAGTATATTGAATATTTTTAATATGAATAAATTATACAAAGAAGGTATAATCTCTAATCTACTGCGACGCAAATTTAACCAAAACCATCGAAAAGCTTGTATTGCAGATTCAGAAAGACTGTAGCCTCACTTAATAATAATGTTCACACGAAAACATGGTATGAAAGATTAAAAAGAGAATAAGTAAATATTAAAAACAAAAAAATGGGCGAGTCATAATTGTAATAATGAACTTTCCTTTGCAAGTTACTGATTTTCCTTTAACTATAAAACATTAGCGAGTGAGTTATAAGTAGTACTATAAATTCACCATGTTTAGATGTGGGCGGATTTTAATAACAGCGTTTATTTTTTACCTAGTGCTTTTTAAGGCAAGAGATGTTGAATCATTCGCTAGGCATTACTTAATTGAAAAATAAACTTATAGAATTCTTACTTGTTGTACAATAAAAGTGAAACGAAGAAAATTGTATCGATTAGCGAAAATTGCACGATGATATTTGTAATTTTGAAAATAAATAGCACACCGTACCCAAATACGCCTACGGTTACTAGACAAATCAGCGAACGTTTTGCGAACTCTAAATCGAATCGATGACGCTTAATAGTGTCATTCTTGGAAGAATTTAAACCTAACCTAACTTAACAATGTAGACATTATTCAACTGCCACTGAACCTCAATCGGAAGTAATTCCTTTTACCTTGAATTTAAAATTTATTAGCACCAGATAAGAAGTTACACAGGATTTTGCAGATTAAGCTACGGGCACATATACATATGCATGTATGTATAAAAAATGCACATACACCAAAAAATTTCTTGTCTCGCGGTTTTCCATTGAGTTGATTGAACTGTAGATGGCGTTGACTGTGTTTTGTTATTATTTTCAAGAATGCAGATAAAAAGACAAGTTCAGCGCAAAACAACCTTGTCACAATAATGTTACAACTTTGTTGCATATAATGTACATACATATGTACAAAGCATGCAAGCAGTCTCGCAACATGTTAATTAAATTCGCATTAAAACATAGAAAATTTTTGTTGTTCACAGAGCCACTGGTGTAACAGGCACAATATGTGTCAATGGGGATCCCATTTCAACAAACTCACCCAGTTTTCGAGAACTTTCTTGTTATATACATCAAGATGACTTGTTGAGGCCACTGATGACCATTGGTGAAACGATGATGTTAGCCGCACATCTCAAGCTGGGCTTCAGTACATCCAAGGAATACAAACAAAACTTGGTAAGTTATGTCAACTGATTTGTGAATTGGATCATTTCGATGTTATTTCAAATACATACCATATTTTGCAGCCGAGGCTAACGAGGTCTGTTTCATTTTTTTAAATGAACTGCTCCTTCAGATTCATATAGTATACATACATACATATGTTTATAATAGTTTATATATTTTTGAATTTTTACATATGCATATGCATATTCATACACATTTGTCTAACATTCTCGACAGTTAAAGGAACTGAGCAACTGTTATCATTGCTGTTATTATGCTATGTTACAGATCAAACATATATTGGCCCTGCTGGGATTGGAGCATCGGTATCATGTATTTGCGGGGAAGTTGTCTGGTGGTCAGAAAAAACGCCTGGCCATAGCGCTCGAGCTGATAAGCAATCCCCCCGTTTTGTTTTTGGACGAGCCAACTACGTGAGTATTTTTCTGATATTCTTAATAATCGTACAAGGGATGTGTATATACCAATACACCAAGCCGTTTTGAACAATCGGTAGCCTCAGTGCAAAAGCAATAAAGCGACGTATTTAAGTAGGTACGATATTTAAATGCCTATTGTTCGTTATATAAATATATGTACATATGTATGTATTTATAAATAATGTACATACATATATAAATAATGTACATACATACATATGTACCAATACACTTAGCTGTAACTCCCATTACTCCCATAAAAATGCCTGGATTATTGATTAAATTTTCTGCTGGGTGAATTATAGTTGTGCACCAATTTCGTGATAGTTGTTTTCGCTCAAGCAAATTATTATGAAATTTTTGATTCGAGTAAAGGTTTATTTTATAATCTTGTATACGTTTAGTCACAACTTTTGCAAAACTAACGGAAGCTACGAGCCAATGTCATCCATAATCAGTCATTTTGCCTTAGTGTATAAATAAATATTCCTAATCATAAGTGCACTCTGATACTTGTTAGTATACTTACATATGCACCAATACATGTATGTACTTATATGTATATGAATACATAAGGTATAAAATCATGCACAAATCCGCAATCCTTATGTAAATATTACACATTTGAAAGCGTAAATAAGTAATAGATGAGATAACCCTTTTTTGCGGGATATTGTGAGCTAGTAAAATAATGAGAGTAAATGTAATGTATAATAAGCGCAGGAATAGTATATTTGATTTACTGTACAACAGCTATCTTGGTAACATTACCTAAAAACACTATATGGTAGAGATATAGCAAGATGCATTCATATGTACAATATATACACATGTACTTATACATATATTGAACTACAAAAAGCATTATTTATGCAAAATCGTAATGATCAATATTGATCCTTTAGGCATTAAATTTTATCTAAAACTTCCTTAAAATTTCTGGTCCGGTAATCGAGTCAAAAGAAGTCTATGTTAAATCACCCTAACAAAATTTTTGTCTTTGTTTGTAGGTTATGTACTAATGGGACTCACCATGTACAACGTTTAAAAACTTTATCACGTCTTGCCGAGAGAAATATTTTATCAATTCCAATTTGTGGGTGTAGCGTCGATGTGATGTGATGCGTCATACTCTTATGATGTGTTCGATATAATTTGTATATTATTAGATATATAATGATTCAGTGGGCTCGATCATCAATTGAATATTTAATATTAATACGAGTATGAGAATGTACATAGGTACACGTTGTAATGCCAGTGCGCGGATGTCGCGTAGGCTGGTATCAAAGTTCGAAAATGTTGTGGATTTACAAAATATCCGTTATGCATATGAATATTATGAAATGTTTTAAGTTCAGACTTATATAAATAATGATAAAGTTTGCTTCTAAGAAGCACCACACACCTCGATGAACGCATTAAAATGCCAGCTTTGTTCGATTGCATTTGTATTAGCATTCGATGAATTTTAAACATATAATATAATTAGTTGTCATTGATTGCACTTTTCGCATTGGCTTTCAAAGGGCTCACCTAGTCCATTGCAAAAGTCAGACGATTTATTTGTAAATACATACATATGTATGTATGGCATATATATATAAATATACTTGTGTGTACCTAATAGAATCGTTCAATTTGCAATGGAATTTCTAACACTACACAAGAGATCTTTAAAAAAATTAATTGCTTAGGACTTTTATTTTGTTTTTTTAATTATTTGAAATACTCTCGTCAGTTTCATTGGCCTTTTCGATTTCATTGCAAAGAAAATTATGTAATACATTTAGATTAGATTATATATTATACTTTTAATTAAACGCATTTTATAAGGCTCACTGCTAGTACTCTCTTTTGTTGTCTGAAATGAGATGAAAATGAGACATCTATTCGCAAATCTTTTCAGCGGTCTGGACAGCTCGTCGTGCAGTCAGTGTGTATCGCTATTAAAAAAGTTGGCTTCTCTCGGTCATACCATAGTGTGTACCATTCATCAGCCTAGCGCATTGATATTCGAGATGTTCGACAAACTATACACTGTTGTTGATGGAAATTGCATTTACCAAGGGCCAGTAAGGGAGCTTGTACCATTCCTTGAAGGACAGGATCTGGTGTGTCCAAGTTATCACAATCCAGCAGATTTTCGTAAGTCATTTAAAATTAAATAAACAAATATATTTACATTTGTTTCAAGTATGACCTGCAAAACCCAACTCGTAGATAGTATTTCGAAAATTACCATATTTTCGATTTATTTTTGAAATTACTAATTGTAAATTAGTAAGATACTCACACTAGTGTATACAACTACGCTATAATTGAACGATTTCAATGTGTTTGATTTTTATCCATAGTGCTGGAGGTTGCAGTGGGGGAGCACGATCGCGATTTAGTGAAACTTATAAATGCAGCAAACAAAAAGTATCACGAAGATGCAGATAACCAACAAATAAATGTGCAACGCTTGCTATCTCATATTAAAAGTAAGATATATTTGGTCAAAGTCGAATATTCTTTAAATTAAATTATAAATTAGAATAATTACACACCGTTGCAAATACAAATATTAATTATCGTTTTCTCATTCCCTCCCATATGTATAAAATCAATATAGCTAATTTTGCCTTAACTTTAACCCTAATGTTTTTAGGCAATGATGCGTGTAGCAAAATCGCTGGCAATTTGAAACGTTTCCCCAACGTCATGTCCAAACTTACGGCCTTCGACTACGTAAAACCCGCTGCGGACGAAGTGGCTTTGGAGGAAGTGAAATCGCTGAATGCCAGCGTCGGCACAAGAGAAAAGTTGGATGATAAAGATGGCGATGCTTGCGCAACAGGGCGTAGGAAAATTAATGGCCGACGTAACACGGCCTATAAAGCTTTACAAACCGAGCAGGCCTCATTTATAATGCAATATTTTCTACTTCTGAATCGGATCTTCATATGCGCCCGACGGAATTATGTAAGTTTTACGTTTTATTTGGTTATTATTATAATTATTCGGATTTTTGCAATTTTTTTTTATTTTTCAAAATATAAATTGTACACAAGTGTGCATAAAATCTTGAACAATTAACATCCGCTATATTCCAAATTAAAACGTGCAATTAAGCAGTAATTAAAAAAAGTAATTCAGTGTTTTTTTAAATATATATTTAAATAGGTACCTAATTGTACAGTACTGCACAAAACATATGCAACTGGTAAAAATATATACATTATCTTACAATACAATATACACAAATTAATGTTTCATGTCATATGACAGATACTTTAATATTGAAGAAGACGTCTGGTCAATGTATGTATGTATGTAACTAAATATGTTAGATTTTCTAAAGGAAACTGGTTTAATGTATATACATATGTACATATCTCCCAAACCACTTAAGCTAAATCAACCAAACCTGATCAGAACAAATATTTTTACAACATCTATATGGTTTAAAATCGGCAAAACTCCGTCCACTCCCCATATAACGGTTATATTGAAAACAAATAAAAGTGCCATAAATCAAACAAGACACTCATTTTGCATATCTCTGATACCAATACAATGAATTTCAAACACTGACTTTTTAACCTATTCGATGTTATTGTCGTTAACACAGAGGCTTTTAAAGAAAATGGAGGATTTTAACTCACTACAGTTGCAAATGTTTTGCATAATAATGAACGTGAATTATTTTAAAGCCAATCGGTGACTTCGGACTACTTTAATGTACAATTTCCTCGCCACCGATTGTTCAGATATAAATAAGTGGGATTTTATGTTTTAATTACTTCAAAATTGAAACTAAGACGATGAAATTTGATTCTATTTGTAATTAAAAAACATTACAGTGAAAATAATATCGATCTTTATCGAAATTTTTACTACTCGTAATTAGTTTTAAAAACAAAATACAGTGAAACTTCGATAAGTCGTAACCTCGATAAGCGAAAAACCTTGATATTTCATAGTATTTCTTCGGTCCCTAGAAAAATTCGCGAAAAATGCATGTATTTCGGTCCCTTTGATAACTCGTATTTTTCTTGAGACAAAAATTGAAAAATGTGTATCTACAACTCGTATTTTTTCCTCAAAAGCCTCTAGAACTCGTATTTTTTTTTCACAAAAAACCGTACTACTATTAAAAACTGTTTTCGAGCTTGCGGTTTTGTTAAAGATCGAAATGTAGTAGTAATCAGCGAAGATGTACTTCACATAGCAGAGTGGGCTCGTGTTCCACAAAATGCAGAAACACGTGTAAACTTTGATGACTACATTCATGTTGATGATGAGTTGGTAATTACTGGAAGCCTCAATGATGATGAAATTCTGGGTTTCGAAAACATCGACGATGAAAACGATGAAACATTTGAAATTCCCTCAGTTTCCACAAAGGTTGCGAAAGCTTCAATTGAAAATTTGCGTTTTTTTTCATGGCATCAAATGTTGAAGACACTATTTTTTATGTCATTGTAAACATTGATAATGCCATAGACAAATTACGCCAAAATAATGTCCGTCAAAAACATATTACGGATTTCTTTTAAAATGAACACTTTTCTTAATTTTTTTGTACAAATTTTCAAAATACATACAAACATATATTGATTGAAGAACATATGTACTTTATATTTTAAAATTTAAATATGTACAATCATTTCTTGTTTTTTATGTAAAATTGAAAAAATAAATAAAAAAACTCTGTAATTCGTATATTCTGTATGTTGCCTCTATAAGTTGTATAACTTGATAACTTGAAAAACTCCATAACTCGTATTTAAATTGTGGTCCCTTGCAAATACGAGTTATCGAAGTTTCACTGTATTATTTTAGACGCAATTAACAATTTGTACATGGTTTTGTATTCTTCTCACGAAAGAAATTGAACAATAGAGAATAATCCATTAAAAAATTTTATTAAAAATCAAACAAAGAATAAGTGCAGACTCATATTGTATACAATGTATAAACAACCACTTTTGTAATTATAATAATAGTGAGCTAGAGCAATATCCTCTTAAAATACCTTAAGTAAATTAAATTTAATGCGAACATATTTTTTATTACTTGAGTATATCTTACGATGGTTTCAGAAGCTTCGCATAATTTCAACATATCTGTATATACCGTTTGTACTAAGTGTGTATGAGTGTACTGGCTTACGTTTTTCTAGTCGTGTGTAAGTATGAAAACAGCCTTACAAATGTACTTACATACATTAGCCCACTTGTGTGCAACAACTATACTGCACAATAATATTCATACTTTCGCGTTTTACGGTTGTATGTACATTTGTATATGAGCATGCGCAAATCTTATTACCCATAAACTGTCCAATAGTTGCATACGGTTTAATTGCAATAACCTTAACACACTTTTGCATGAGTGGCTACTGGTTACCACAGCCAAGTTTGCAGCCTTTTAGTTTTTGATTATTTTCATGAGTTATTTTTTATAATTACTTTTTAACAACTCTATAACAGACCTCATGAACCAAACTTGCAGTATTTGTAAGAGATATGCCGCTAACTGATTATCTAAATTGGGCTTTTCATTTTAACTTTTTGTTTTGCAGTTCTTGTTGTTGGCTCGGTTGATGTCACACATTGTAATTGGCTTGGTATTTGGTTACTTGTATATGAATGTCGGCGATAAAGCGACCACTGTGCTCGGCAACTATGTCTATTTGTACGGTACAATTTTATTGTTGGTCTACACCGGCAAAATGGCTGTGGTGCTAACATGTAAGTAACGCTGTTGTTATTTTGCATTTATTTAAATGTGTATGTACACAAGTAAGTGGTAGATGGACAAAGTACTTAATTAATACCACAGGTATTTTAAAATCAGTTCCCAATAATTGGAGAACATGTTTCATTGAATTCGATTAAATATCACCAACTTGCTCTTATAAAATTAGTAAATAAGAAAAGTAATAAATAAATATATTCGAGTATTTCTTAAAAACCGATTAACCACGAGATTCAATAAATCACTGGAATATTTTATAGGGAAAAGTAATTAATCGAACGGTTTTGCATAAATAATATTCAATGAACAAGGGGATTAACCTCAGAAAATAAATTATAATTCTTGGAAACATTCAGGTATGACACATTTCATCTATACCAGAAGGCGAATGATTTTGTATAAAATTATTTTATCCATTATTGAAGTTATTTACTAATACTCCTCTATTATGTCATCTACATATATTGGTTTTGGAGCGGAACTAGCCACTAAATAATGCAATTCACATTTTATTCTAACAGTTCCTTTGGAAATTGGAATGTTGACCCGAGAACATTTCAACCGGTGGTACGGCCTAACTCCATACTTCTTATCGATGCTGTCTTTTGAAATACCATTTCAGGTGAGGACTTTAACCAAGTGCTTTACTGTTAGCAGTAAAAACTGTTTATTTAATAATAATTTAATAATTTTTTATATGTAAAATAAAACTTCGAAGCCGGTAGCTTTTCTGTTTGTATTTATTCACTCGCAGTGCCCACATACATATGTAAGTACGTATGTGTGCATGTGGGTACATTCATATTTTAACCTTTTACGCATTCTTCGTATTTATTTTGATGCCACTTTTAGTGCCAATAAACTTTTTCGCATTGACCTCCATACATTACGTAAATGAAAGTTTGGCCATGGTAAATCGTATGCTGAAATTTCGGTAGAGTTAAATACGCATTAAAATGTGTGCGCTACAGAAAAGACTCGTGAAGTAAAGGTGCAACTGAATAACAAACTAATTAATTGATACCATGCTTACATATAAATATATTAATATACATATATGTATGTACTAATACTAAACATTAACATTAAACTTTATAATCTAACTTTATGTTTCTGGAGTATACTCTACGCTAAACCTTGTAGGCGCATCACACACGGGCCTCTGGATTCAGTCCTCCCTTGTATTTTAGACATATGTATACAATTTGTACATGAATGAACCACTAATGCACATTCCAAATATGCATATTTTCAGAGTATTTGCGCAGTAATTTACATGGCCATAAGCGTTTACCTAACTGGCAACAACACAAATGAGTGCTTTCGGATATATTACTTCGTCGTATTGGCCGTTTTGGCGACACTAAGTGCTCAAGCCTGGGGTTTCTTTGTCGGTGCTACGCTACCTACCAAAGTAAGGTTTTAGTTTAATATTACTTCATATGCATTAATATGAAATTTAATTTGTATACAATATCCCATAAAATCTGAAATTTTCTCACAGTTGGCAGTTTTCTTGGGTCCCATTCTGGCAGTATTGTTTTCAGTGTTTGGATTCTGCACGCGATACATCGATATCACGCCTATCTTTCGCTGGATGTGGCATATCAGCTATTTTAGAGCAGGTTTCCACGGAGCACTTAATGCTATTTATGGCTTGGAACGCCCATTTCTAACATGTCCGGATACTGCAATGTATTGCCATTTCCGAAGTCCCAAAGTATTTCTCAACTACATGATGATCTCGGATGTAAATATGGCTGACTGCGTCACACTGATGGTTGTCGTGATTGTCGTTATGCATATACTTACTCTAATAACGCTCTGGCACAAATTGAACAAACGTTAATTAGCAAAATATGCATTATAATTACATTAGTAGTTTAAGTATATAAACCAAATAATAATTATTTTTAAATATGGGTATGCATAAGTAATAGCAACTATATATGTATATATACTATGTCGTAAGGGGATTATGGTTTTTACCTATTTGAACTTTAAAGACCTTTAGATCATCGTAATTACTCCCTTTTGTCCCCTAATAACTTAATACATAAAAAGTGAAAACAAAAACGAACAATTGTAAATTTGTATGCAAATCTACTAAATACTTAAGAGTTTTTGTACGAGTGTATACGGTAACTAGTAGTTCTAAAATTAAAAATTTAGCAAAAAAATATAGTATTACATTTTTAAATGCTCATCTGTAGAAATAAAGAAACATATATAGTTTTTTATGCAGCATATCTAAAAAAATTGAATACTTATCGAATTGATTCGCTGGTCCTTGCCAATTTTATAGAAAAGAAATCTACCAAAAAATCGCGAAATCTAGTTAACTTCAACTCTTTAAAATTATTTAGAAAAATTTTATAGCATCGAAAATTAGGCGTAAACGATATATACAAATTGTAGGTAGACATTACAAATGTACAAACAATGTCGGATATATGTGATTCACAGTTTATTTAGCTTAGATCTAGCTTAAGCGAAATGTAATAAAATTATTTGGACATTCAAAACCATCAAATTAAAACGCTTGTTTAACTTTTAATGCATGTAAATTATAAAATAAAATCATACTGAAATTATAACGCTAGGAACACTAAAAAAGACATAATTGAAAATGCTGTGGCATAATAAACTGTCCGGCATGACACTAATTTCTATTTAATATTCTATTTCCTCAAACGCTGGAGGATGCAGGGGTTTTAAGATTTCTTATCTTAGACACTTCACAGTAGAATTTATATAAACCTATCTTGTCTTGTTTTGAAGTCTTTCTTAACTTTTGTATTTTATACTTTCGTATAATTACATACAACAAAAAGGATTATCTTTTGTGAACATATGTATTTGATTTTCTGGATTGAGCTCTGACCAGATTTCGGATTGCTATTTGATTCGAGCAAAGTCTTTAAAAATTCCTTGAGAAAACCCTGCCCTTATGCTAAAGAAAACATACCCTACAAGCAATATATTTAATTGGAAGCGATTTATGAATTGGCAAGTAAATCAAATACTGAATGACACAAGTTTCTCAACAATAAATATAGTTTAAATGCTTTTAAAGCATGCCGAACTAAAAAGTGAAAGATAATTCTTAATAGATGTTGGCAGTAATAATGTATCCAAAATACATATTGTACGACAAGTGGGGTAGCTCGATATAGCAAAATATTGCACAAAACACACAATAGAACATACTTTTAGGCGGAGTGTAGTAGCTTTTTTATACTCTTGCAATATGTTGCTACAGAGTATAATAGTTTTGTTCATCTAACGGTTGTACGTATCACCGAAAACTAATCGAGATAGATATAGCGTTATACATACATATATATAAATGATCAGAATGACGAGTCAGAGAACATAATAATATGTTTTATGTTCTCTGGTCAGACCGTGCAAGCTGTAACTTGAGTAAAAATTGATATATCTTGATGGAACTTGGTATGCGCAGTCCTTAGTAAAAAAAAATAATAAGTTTAAGATGAGCGTAATGGGACCACCGTCACGCTCACAAAACGCCATTAACCGAAAACTTATAAAGCAATGAATTATAACTAAGCAATGAATTAAGATATAAAACTGAAAATTGCCAGCAGGAGTAAGGGGCACCTGTGGGCAAAAAATTTTGAAAAAGTGCCCTCTAATAAATTTAATGCACATATCTCCTAAACCACTAAAGCTACAACAATCAAATTTGTCTGGTGCAAACACTATAAGAACTTCTACCGACAGTGTGAAAATGGAAAGTGAAAATGAAATCGGAAGATAATCCCTTTCACTCAACATATAACGATACTGCTAATAATTACTAAAAGCGCAATAAATCAATAACTAAATACGCCTGACATTCAATTTTACCTTCGGATGATATGAGGGGGTTTTATGGGAGCCGGTGCGAAAATTTTAGGATGGGCGTGGCACCACCCACTTTTTGGTGAAATAACATATCTCGGGACCCGACCGACCGATTTCGATGAAATTTAGAAGTGGCGTATTCTTCATATATTCCTATGTGACAGTGCGAAAATCTACGAAATCGGACTACAACCATGTCGACTTCCCATATACCACAATTTTAAGTTCCATTTGATTATTTCACTTTCCAGTACACAAATCAAGTAGCAATTAAAATAACCGGATAAAGTTTTGCACTAATAATTCCTTTAAAGTTTGTCATCTTATGTCCAAAATTGCCCAAATCTAAACAGAACTGTTATACCCCCTAGGTACCAAATATTTATAGTTGACTTTTAACCGAAAATATCGGTCAATGTATGGGATATAATTGAAATTCAAAGAAAATCCTTTTCAGACAATAGTAACTCTATGTATCAAAAATGGGTTGAATCGGGTCAATACTTCCCTGAACTCCCATATATCTAACATAAAGTTTCGCGAACTTCCCGGTGACTTTATACTGCAAATATCGGTTATCAATATGTGAGTTATCTCAACGAAAATTACACAGTGGTTTTGACTGATAAGAGTGTATCTTTGTGCTTAAAACAGATACAATTAAGCGAAAACTTGACCTAGCCCCCATATAACTAATATCACGATTTTCGAACATCTGGCTGAATTTACTCCATATGATTGGTGATTGGATGTGAGGTACCTTAATGAAACCTAGGACACATTTTTTACTATATACTACAAATAATGATTTTTGCTTTTCTAACAAACCTAATGCCGAATATGTCGGTCAGTGTATGAGTTATATGTAGTATATGTACATATATAAAATTGCCAGATTCCGATGAGCAATTTCCCTGGCATTAATTTCTGCAAGTTGCAAGAGACTTAGCTCTTCCTTACTTGTTTTAGTATGACGATTTTGTTTAAGTTTTTATTCTTTTAATTAATGGTGACCATTAACTCCACAGAAGTGTTCAACATTTTATTACCAAGATATGCATATGTGATTTTTTTAACTGGGCCCTATACCCATTTGTCATCATAAGCTCTGCAACTTTAATTGTAAATGAGTATTATAAATTCTGAACATATAGAAGCATTTACCTTGGGGCATAAACCTCCAAGATAAAGAGGCAGATAAGATATAGTAATCATAAATTGGGCGTCAGTCCTTGCCGAAATGTGGGAAGGCTATTTACAAAAATCCCAAACTGCGTGAATTTTTTTACATACGTACATAGTATGTATAAGTATACTATATACATATATGAAATCGAATCTTAGATAAAGGGACAGATAAGATAAAATAGTCATAAAGTATGCGTCAGCCCTTGTTCACACATTTTGGGTGTTTAGAAAACTCCCAAGTTACTTGAATTTTTCACATACTTATGTACATTGTGCATGTATTTTATTTTTTTACATCATAGAACATACGGGATGATTTACTTTTTTCGGTTGTCCCTTTTTTCAACCTCAGGATCGTTCTCTGAGTTTGCACATGTTCCAATCAGCATATCTTCTTGTACTATTGCCTATCTTTGCAAAGACTTACACAGTAGTACTGGTATACATACATATGTATATATGTAGCAACAGGGTGATAGAATATATGTATAAAGGCAATATACATTGTATATACATATTTCATATTCATTTATTTTAATATATTGTTTAATTGTTTTAAGTAAAGCATGGAAGCTGTTATTATGTTCAGGAGTAAGATTGCAATATTACAATATACATATGTATATATGTATGATCATATATATATATATACATACATATATATTATAAATGTATTTATTATAAATAATCACTTGTATGAAGAAATAGTTTCTTATCAGTAAATTGATCAAGTTATGTGATGACCAAGGAAGGGAAAGTAATACAAAACGAAGAAGAGTGGACGCTATAATTCTCAATTCTGATAAACTAATAACAAGAACAAAAAGAAGAAGACAAAGAGAGGAGAGAGTAAGAAATAATTTTAATTTAGATAAGAAAAATGTTAGATGACATCTCATGAATACGCAATTTGATTCAAATTTATAGAAATATTCACATTTGATTTGGATTTTTATTAATAGTTCGTAATATTTAAAAATATTATATTCTCCTTTGCGATATATGAATAATTATGTTTTAAAACTTATATTTTGTTAATGACAAGGGCGTTTAATACCGTACTTGATAGGGCACAAGTGGTTAACGGCAACACTGATTTTCAATGTACAAAGTAATGTATGTACATTCGTATCTGGCAGTACACGCATACATATGAATATTCGTATTTAGATGAGAGTCGTCTCGGCTGTATTCAGGGTAGTTGATAGCCAGCAATATGTGGACTTCGTCGCTTACTCAAATCAGTCTATGAAATTTCGTTGAACGTGTTTGCTGGTAGGTCGCGGCACTACCTCGCATAGAACATTAGCGATAAGTGTTTCCAAAGGTACTTTGTTTAATTTTAGAAGAGTGATTACAATCCAAAAATATGGAAATACTTTTGGTACTTTTCAATTTAACAGTTCAAATTGAACTATATAAGATAAGCTCGCGCTTAATTGCATTCTCACCTGCAATGAAATCACAAGTACATAGTATATGAATCTACATACATATGTACATACATGTGTATTAAAAATAATACAAACATGCAAACGCTTATGCCTCAAACGCAATGAAGTGCTAAAAAATATAACATTAGTTTAAAGTACAAGATGAATACAAAAGTTTAGTTAATCCTGCAAAAAAAATATCACATGTCCGTGTTTGTGAATATTTAGCAGCATACATAATTTTTCGAGTGTTTGCCAAGCGGAAATAGTGCGTAATATAAGTAAAACAAAGTGTATACTATGTACATGTATTTTACAATTTCGCCGGCAAAACTATCAAAATGTTCGTCATACGTATGTACAGATGTACATACTAGAGAGATTGGATATGAAGTTTTTGAAATATCAGGCATGTCTTTCTGGAATAACAATTTGACAAGTGCATGGGCCAAACATAATTTCGGCATACATACATATGTTATGTGAACATGCGTGTACATAGAAGAAGCATACCCAAAACTAAAGAGATGAAAACTAAAGCTAAATTAAATAGACTACATGCGTGAATGGCGATCGCATATACATACTTACATACACTTCCACTTTCGTCTTTGAAGCCTTTTAAGTGGTAGGCAGCGAGAGCCGACTAACTAATAATCAACTATGGACAGAAGAGTGTACTATAGAATGTGAGACGACGGCAATTATACGTAAGGTATAAAGAAATATCCCTTGAATCAGTTGTTTGCAGTTTTTGGATTATTAAAATGATCCACAGACTGATATTTGCATATCTTATTTCCAGTGTGCGGGGAATATCACTTTTTGCAATCAGGACATACATATGTATGTATTTGCATAGCTTGATTAATAAAGTTCAAAAGTTTATCAGCTAGTACGCTATTAACATGATTACAATATAAATTGCCAACATTTTAGGAAATACTCTTTATGTACATATGTATGAAGATGCATACTTATGTGCAATTGTCATTCCATGCTAAAAAGAAACAAGTTGTAATAGTAAAAGTAATAAAATGTGGGGCATATGTAAATAGTGGAGGCGAAACAGGTGATGGGCGTGGGAATGGAAAGAATTATATGCAAATCGAAATGCTCATTGACAAGATGCCGCTACCCTGAATTTGAGCTCTCCTTCCGCAGAAACGTTTAGCAATTCAAATTTTGCGGCCGAACGATATAAAAAAGAAAACAAACAAAAACACCAAAAATTAAGTTTATTCAAACATACAGATGTATAAATATGAGAGCTCGCTCTTTTTAAAACTTATGTATTTTAATTTGGTGAGAGCTTAGAAGTTGAAACGAGACTGTTTAGTATTGCTAGTTATGTATCGACGATGAACTCTTCTTACATTTGTAAATATTGAATTTTAGGTTTAAAAAAACATTGATTAATACAATAATTTTTTAAATGCGATTCGTTGCAAATAATTTTTCTTACATAGTTGGGCTTTTTAGCATTTAATTTTATAAAAACTGTTGGAATACATATATTTCCATCAACATAAAGCAACGTACATACATATGTATGTATTGTGTAACTTTGTTTTCCGGTGTTGAAGTGTTTATGTTCTATGAGTATAAAATTGGTCGGTTTGCTATTTAATTATAGAGAGTGTTTTTGAAAGAGAAGCTGATTGCGAAAATAACAACAAGAAAATAAGAGTGTCAAATACAAAATTGCATAAACTGAAATGAATGTTATGGTTACTAGTGAGATTGCGGTCTAAATAACCCCCGACAGTATAAACGTTAAAATTCGTTCCTCAACTCAGCGGTTCACTACTGTTCTTTTGTGCGAGAGTGCAAACAAAACCCACAAATAAACCATAAGAAAGAGAAAATGTGGATATCATGTAAAAGCCAAAGTACGACGTATATAATCAAAACAAAGACAACAAATGCAATTTATGAATCCAATCCAAGCGAAGTGCAATAATAATAAACAAAAAGAAAAAATCTGTAACCACAAAAAATTAATTCGTTTGAATGTTTGTGTGTATGATAGCTTTAATTTATTAAATTTCATTGAATAATTGGAAGACGGATATAAACTTAAACTTCTGTATACCACACCTGTGAATAACAAAATCTATATCATTATCCTATATGTATGTATGTATGTACATATGTATGTATATGATAATGCGATTTTAAGCTCCATCGACTACATAATTTTGACAAACTTAAGACTTAAGAATGCTTCCCAGGTCCAAAAGTTCAGCAGAAGATTATAGTCATAAATAAATAGTCATTATAAAAACCATTCAGTGGAGCCATTAACTATTTAAAATAAAAATAATGGCTGTGAGTGATATAGTATGAGACTGTAATATCATTTGCTGTAGTATTTACCAACATTCCGAATGGATGACTAAAAACATTAAAAAAACAGTGCATTAAAGACAATAATAATAAAATTAAATTAATCGTACGATTAAGTTAATTTTTTTTAGAAAGCTCGACATAGATTTGTGAACATATGTATGTATGGATACATGCTCGCGTAAAACAACTATTCTGTAAATTTAATTTAAATAAGGAAAGCTAACTGGTTCAACAAAAAACTTAAAAACATCAAAAACAGAAATACATATGTACGTATAATTAAAATGTCTACACCGAATATAAACTTTGGATTGCTCTCCGCCATCGAAGTTTCTTATAGTACAAACAGTGACCAAACCGCAAGGAAAACTAAAACCGAAGACAATAACAGCGATTTGAACAGCAGTAGAAACATCACTAATATAAGCTCGAAGAAACATATGTCGGGCGATAAACACGAACCCATAAAGCTCGAAAAGGAGATTTCAGAGTCGAAGATGCATAAAATTGCAACAGAAACCAACTCGATAACACTAAGAACTACAACGCCAGAAACTAAATACAATAGTAACAAAACGAATAATTCGGACAACATATCAATGAACAGGCGGCTTTCGAAGACCGAGTCTTTTGAAAACGAGTTTGCGGAAACTGTTAACGCAACTCTTTCGAAAGCTGGATTTGCTACGGCAAGTAGGACAAGTAGGACTCATCAGCCTCCTCCTTATGAAAGCGGACCTATGGAGAAAGCAACCAGACCGCTTCAACATGAATACCCAAAGCAAATTAAATCGATAAACATAAGTTTTGAAAATATTTGCTATGGTGTTAAGACCGGTTTATTCAAAAGAGGTTAGTAGTAGTGTAAATCCTAGTGTACATAAGTATCTCAAATGGAACAATATTATTGAATAGTCGAGGAATATACTATACATGAACAATTATATATGTACATGTATGTATGTAGATGTCTATCTATGTTTCAAATTTAAATTTTTTAAATACTATTGTAGGATACACCAGCTTTCGAAGGAATGTTTTTTCTCTTTGATGAATCGCACTTTTGATGCTAGGTCAGGCCATGGACAAATTATTCTTAGCTTATGGATGAATGATGCTTATAACTGGGCATACCCGCTAATAAGGGATTGTTGAACTTTGAATATTTTGAACACATTCACTTTAATGAAATAATTATTTTTAGCCCACATTAAGGTTGAATTAAAATTACATTCTTTTACTGCTGTAATGAGTCATCAAACAGAGAAGAGGAGAATAAAATAATTGTCTGCTCTGGTCGAATCTGCATTAATTCTGAAAACTAACTGTGAACTCATACTTAAGAGATGGTTTTTTTATCACAATCACGCATTCTTAATAACTTAAGAATAGGCTCTGTGCATATACAAAGAAAGATATGTGTGTATATAGATATATTGCAGTGCGCCATTTTTATTACTGTACCACATGCAAAATTTAGTTTGTAGTTGAATGATCTTTGAATTTTCGTGTAGAATACGAACGGAAGAGCCACTTAGTTGAAATCAACTGTCTATCCATTATTCCATTTGTCATGAATCTAGCGAGCACGCCTACATGGCTTAGGACTACACATTCTGGTAAATGTATTCGAATATGAATATGACCTTGATAATCAAATATTTTCAATATAGTTAAAATTAATAACTTTTTACGTTCACAAGAAGTTTTGAAAGTTTCATTTTAACAAAAATTAACACAAATATTACTCATACTTAACGTTGCGTATTGGTCATTTGGCGTTTAATAGCTCCAACTACCAGCCTACCATACGTGTTAATGAGGAATTGAGGGAGTCAATACTTACTAAAATCGATTTGGATACATTCAAATTATAACGTGATTAAAAACATAGTCGAGCAGTTATGCACATACAATATTGTGCCTAAATCATACAATATGAATAAAGGTCCTTTCAAGCAGAGTGGAAGCACCTCCAAGAATCACCTAATTTATGAACGAAATTCGATTTTTTTTTTCAAAGTCTGCCATTTGGCGAATTACCATTGTTTTTTACATTTTAGGTCATTGTATAGACAATACCGTACAGATGAATATTATTTTTTTTTATACCCTGAAAGTTATATTCAGTTTGCGACGATGTTTGTTACAACCAAAAGGAAATGTCGGAGACCCTATAAAATATATCGTCACCTAAAATGCAAAATAACGTAACAACATTTTCGAAAATTCTGATTTCTGATAGCAGAACCTTAAAATGTTGGGCATATGTACTTATATGAATGTAATTTGAAGTAGTGGATCGTAATCAAAGAAACACTCAATTTCGAATTTTTTGATCATACGTTATTTTGCATTTTAGGAGACGATATGTACATACATATGTATGTATATAATATATTAATGATTAGTGTAACGAGCAGAGTAGATTTATACATACCCGCCTAACCGTCCATCTGTATGTATACATAAAAACAGTCCTTTAATTATTTATATATTGACCCAAAATTTCGTATAAAAGATATTTTTCTTTGAGGTGACTTTAACATATCTTCATTATTTTTTCATTTCGATTTGTTGTTGAAATTCATTAATTATATATAAATACATACATACAATCTTCAACATTTTGAATATGTAATTACTGTCGTTGGTTTCATTTAAAAATCCCCAAAACACACCTTTTCCGCGGTTAAACTGGGTTTGCGCCTTAACTATTATTATATACATACAAATAAAACTATTTTTTATTTTTTCTTATCGCCTTCATTGATAAAGCGAACCATTCATCACACCTGTGTGCTCGTATCTAACTGAAAGAGGCATTTGTATATACTCGTACAACTTGCATACATCTGTACATATGTCCAATTTAGAACGGTTTGATATATTTCAAATATTTTTACCCGACTGCTTTCTTCGAAACCATATTTAAAAGTGTATAACACAATTTGGATTAAGCGCACTAGCTAGTAAAATCGGATATATGTATGTATATGTACATGTCGATTTCTTTCTAGTTAAAATAGTTATTTCAGATAGATTTTAGAGTTCATGCTGACTTAGAACGAGTATTATTATAAACTGTTACAAATTGATTATTAGTATTATTGGAATTATAAGTCCTAGAGCTATAGTAGCATTACATTGGGCTGAATTTTTGATTACCATATAGATGAGAGATCGTAGATCTTGCCAACATCAAAGTGGCTATCACTACATACTATGTACTATGTACAAACAAATGATTGTATATCAAGAAAACAAAGGGTGTCTCAGAATGAACGCTTTGCTTTCCGTGCTACTCATTAATAAAAATGGCGACTTTTGCTTGGCAACACGTAAAGATAAGAGCCCAATATTTAGCTTCGCTTTCTGCTGTAAAGGGAAGCAAAAGTGTGAATCAGCCGTAAGTCCTTTACATAGCTATTGTTGTAATTATTTTAATGCTTAATCAGTTTTTGTCAAATATTTAATTCCCGAATGTTGTATGGCTCATCTTTGTAATGTATGTATGTATATGCATACTCGTGTATACTTATGAATGTGTTATTGGTGGTAATTTGCTTTATTATAGGCTTAAGGAAGTCTACAAAAAATCTAAATTATAAATATTACAATTTTGTATTGTGAGGTGTTTATATAATAAGTACAGTAATCTGGCCACTTGAAGCAATCAAACAAGATACGCGATTAGCGTACGTATATTTATTAACCTGCTCGATTTTAATCCGTTAAGTTTGCAGCAAATTTTATTATCAGAAACTACTTTTAATCAGCAACCTCTTAAAGTAGGGAATTTAGTATTTCAATTCCGAAAATATATTACTGATAAGACAAGTAATCACTAGTCTTTGTATTCATTATGTATCAATTCATACCAAATCCACAAATTAAAATTAGTTCCCTGGACAGCCCTATAAATTATTTTATATTACGCGAGATATCGTTACAGATTATCCAAGCATTACGTTCCAAATTTTAAATCCATATTATTTTAAGCGATTTATGTTCGAAATCTTCTGTTTGAGTTTTTTTCAGAAGATAAGCAGGTACTCAATGGCGTTACAGGAGAATTTCGTTCCGGTGAACTCAGTGCCGTCGTAGGGCCGTCTGGAGCCGGCAAGAGCACACTGCTCAATATTCTCTCATCATATACGTAATAGAAAAATAAATTTTAATCGCGATTATTTCTCCAAATATAAAATTTTCTTTCATTATAGGCTTTATGGGTTTTCGGGAGATATAAGGATCAACGGTAATCCGCGTGACGTGAAAACATTCAAACCAAATGTAGCCTTTATCACTCAGGATACCACACTGCAACCATTTCTCACTGTCAAGGAGGCAATGAATTTTGCTGCTAACCTCAAAATCGGTGCCCAAATGAACGCGAAAGAAAAACGTGAGCGGGTACATAATAAAATGAAGATTTTTTTCACAACATTTAGTTATATCTTAAGATATATTGTAAATCATTAGGTGTTGAAAATTCTGAAGTCCATGGGTTTGCTTGAGTCGCTCAACACGAGGACCGGTGACTTATCGGGTGGCCAAAAGAAACGATTGGCGATTTCACTAGAAATAGTGAATAACCCACCAGTTTTAATATTAGATGAGCCAACCAGGTAAATAATCACAAATTTATATTAGTAATAGATTAAAAAAACGAAAACATGTTATAGGTCTAAAAAGGTTCTGTTAATTTAGAATAAAATAAATAAAATCAAATTTAAATGGTAGTATCTGCTTGTTGGACCGAAAAATATTATATTTCCACTTTACAAATCACTTTTTAAATAATATTTCGAAGGGAACAAACTCTGCGACAGAATGTAACATAACGTACTAAGTAATATATTGCTTATTTTCTAAATTTTACAGTGGGCTGGACAGCTCTACATCTAATCAGTGTATTTCTCTACTAAAAACTCTGGCGATGGAAGGTCGCACGATCATATGCACAATTCACCAGCCCAGCGCCATAGTATTTCGAATGATCGACCATTTGTTCGCGATCGCAGAGGGCTCCTGCATATATGCAGGCAGAACAGACAATTTAATTCCCTTTCTAGCTGAAAATGGTTTACACTGTCCACAATCGTACAATCCTTGCGACTTTCGTAAGTCTTTTTTATTCCCTTATAAATTGGCAAATAATAATAAATTTAATATTTTTTTAATTTTTAATAGTTATGGAAATAGGTACAAACGATTATGGTCCAAACAATAAACTGCTTATTGAGAAAATGCAAAACGGTCGTAATACTGGGTATCGACTAGTCAAACCTTCATTTTCCCTTTCAACCGCAAATACAACGTCAACAACTAATACTAATGTGCCATTGACACCAGTTGAAGAATTGCCATCACGTGTTTCCAACACGAACACACATACCAAAGAGAAACAGCATCAATGCTGTAGTGATAGTAGATTTTCTAAACCGAGGAAATCGAGAATTTCAATTGATACCGGACATATTTGTAAAAGTGACAATATTTATGCTACACCATTTTACCGTCAATTAGCAATTTTGCTAACCCGTACTTTTCTACTTCTTTGGCGTGATAATTCGCTTACAACACTGCGATTCAGTATTCATTTCGGAGTGGCACTGCTCATCGGCTTTCTCTATTATGATATTGGAAATGATGCCGCGAATGCAATGAATATTTTCCGTTATGCCTTCTATACAATAATGTTCATTATGTTCTGTGCCTTCTCGTCGATCCTAACGAAATGTAAGAAGCAACTTTTCTTTAATTTCAGGGTAATTATTTTAATATTTTTTCAGTTCCCCTAGAATTTCCCATAGTTTCACGAGAACATTTCAATCGTTGGTACTCACTTCGCGCATATTATATTGCGATTACTTTAGCCGATATCCCAATACAGCTTATATGTACGAGTCTCTTCTTATTTCCCACGTATTATCTGACTGGACAGCCTATGGAGCTAATGCGATTCGCTTTGTACTTCACAATCGTGTTTCTTACAGCTCTTGTCGGACAAAGCATTGGACTCAGTGTAGGCTCAGCTCTGAGTGTTCATGTAAGTTTATGTTCATATGAAGCATATGTACATATGTATATACAAATTATGTTAATTATTTTATGGTTATTCTCAGTATGGCGCCATCTTTGGACCATTTTTTATTTGTCCTTTCCTGGCGTTTTCTGGATTCTTCCTTCAAAGAAAAGACTCTCCATTCTATTTAAAATGGATGTTCGATATTTCATTCCTCAAGTATGCCTTGGATGGATCGATGTTATCGCTTTTCGGTTACGGTCGTGCAAAATTGGAGTGTAAGGAATTTTACTGCCATCACTCCCATCCTGTGTTCTTCCTTAAGAACATGGATTTGGCCAATGCAAATTATAAACTGGCTGCCATATTTTTGTTATCGCTATTTATTGTACTAAGAATTCTCGCATTTTATATCATGTCTTTCAGGTTGAGATTATTCAGATGAAATAAGCTGTATATATGTATTTTAAGCAAGAATTTTGTATTATATAATTAATATACATCCTTGTATACTAATAAATTTTAATGAAATGGAGAATAGCTCAAAATAAACCCTTAGACACATAACAATCATTATACCAGAGCAATACATACATGATGTACATATACATATATAAAACAAAATAGTAGTAAGAATAATTAATCAGAAACCGATTTACAGTTTCATGGTTGGCCTCATAGAGAATGAAATGTTTATATACTAAATACACATATTTGAAATCTTTAAATTTTAACTTTTCTTAGCACGAACATTAGAAGTAACCCTTTTATACAAAATTGTGAAGTGCTCTCAACGCGATAATCACATTGGAAGTATGAGGGAAGTTTTACGAATTTCTTCAATCAGTAAATCAAATATCAGTTAAATATCAGACTCTGACTTTTACAATGAAGTGGAATTAACTTTTCTTAGCAGAACCATTGCAGTCAAGGTTGTATTTTTGTAATAGTTTAATTTTTGTAATAGAAGATTGTTTAACGTTTGGAACATTCCTCACTTTTCAAATTTCATTTTTATACACTCAAGTATTTAAAACAATTTAAAAAAATTTAAAGGTATTTTTTATTTAAAAAATGTCTTTAAATAATTTAAGCGCTGTGTGTAATAAATGTTATTTACAATTAAATTTATGGGTGTAAAATACATACACATACACGAATGTATATATATTTATTTATATTTTACTTAGCAAACCCACGTTATTTCGGATGTGTGTATTTTTGCTCGTTAATTCATTAAATGTACCTTCTCATTCGGGACAAACCAACAAAGAATGCTTTTCAATCTTTAAATACGCAAAATAAACAACAATAATTTACATTTTTCTATGTATTGTCAAGAACGAAAGGACTCAAAGCGATATACGAATACTAACAAAATTCTTAAAGCCTAATGGCTGATTCACAGACAACTTTGCTTCGCTTGTTGTATCAACCTGAGAAAAGTGTACCCATTTCTGCACGTATAGTCTGCAAAAAACTTTCATGGATTCAAAAACTAATTTCTCTCAGTTCCATTTTATCAATCAAAATAATAAATCCATAAGTATGTACATACATACTTATGTACATATGTATATGCACATTTGGTATAAATTTTTCTAATTCTCATTGTATCAGAAATAACATTAAAAATTTTATAAATATATTGTCAAATTAAGTATCTGAATTGAAGAAATAAAACTTTGAAAATAATTCCAAATGACAGGACATAATGCATTTTCATGCAGAGTCAAGAACGTTGATATTCTACTAACTAACGGAAGAAGTAATGGAAATTTCCCACTAATATTGGATTGAAATTAAAATTCATTAACAAAGGTGTAATGGTTCATTCCAACGACATCCCAAAAGGTGTATTTTCCATTCCACTGATTAAAAATATAATTTTGCTAGAAATTCTGTGTGTACTTGTTAAATATAGAAATTCATAATTTATTCGAGGTAGCTATAGAAGTAATACATACATATGTATGCGCATAATATAAAACACCAGGGTTGAATTAACTAATTGCAACCAAATTTTATAAATGTGATTAATAATTCCTGAAAGATAACAAACGATGCTCTTTGTCTCCATGAGGGATTGTGGTGCTTTATATCTAATTTTTCTGGAACCTAAAATAAACTAGATAAGCGAACGAATCCTATCCTACTGCAGGAGGAGAAAACCATTTGCCCTTGGTTAGTAACGTCAAACCTCGAATTGTTCATCCAGACTTCTTAAAGGCAGTCGAAATTGAATTTCGCATCTCTTTCATACTAAATTTGGCTTATGCGGAAGGAGTTTCAATTTGAAATTCATGTGTCCAGCCATAACGATATTGATTTATAGCACTTATATGTTGCAAATATTGATATATACTTATATTCTTATTGTTTATGAGAATCGTCTTAATTGATGTAAACTACAAGTCAGAGAAAGAGCGATCAATTTGCAAACGATCGCCTTTGTACTCACGGTTTTCACTCTTTCAAACTTTCATGTTATCACTAAATTGGCGAGTAGAATGTGTGAGCGGCTGAACATTCCCAAGCGGCCATGGAGCTCCAAGCTAACAATGCGATTAGAAGCCAATCAGTCGAAGTCGGTAAACTCACAAGACAAATGTTCATGAGTATATGCGGATACGCTAGGTCAATATGAGTTCACATTGGTTGAATAATGATAAAGAAAAATATTTATACTATACTTATAAAAAGCAAGAAAATACTTGTATAATAAAGTGGTCAAGTTCATAATTTGCAGCGTGGAGTGAATATTAATTGATTAAGTGCTTCAACGATATTCTATGTGCAGTATACAAATAACTATATGCACATGTATTTGTGTATATGCAAATCACAGAAATGAACCGCACAAAACGGGATAAGCGCATTTGGATTTTAATAATAATAGTGCAGTTTATTCATCTATTAATTTTAGAAGTTATTATTCAATTCAATTTGATTGCAGAGCGTATAAATAAATATTTATCACAAAATGCTAATGCGCGGATGTCATGTGTAGACAATTACATACAAATGTACAGAATGCACTTAAGTATGAGGTGAATGATGCTGATTGATATGTTTGGGTTGTATACGAAATTTATCATAACCGATTTTTGAATTTTCGGGGAGAATAAAATAATATACGAATGCATACGAATCAGTGCGTCAATTTAAGGGAACAATTTAAAATAATCGAGGACATTTTGTGTTTCGAAATTTTTTTGTTGTTCATGAGAAATATTTAGTTAGAAATATGTACATTTGAAATTACTTAGAAAACAACTCAGTTGCATTTATTCAAGTAATACCCCAAATAAAGATTTTGTGATAACGCATCCGACCAGGTTCGATTTAAGGTCATTTCCTCTAGTGCTACACAATTAGCCTAAACGTATCCAATATGCGTATGTATGTATGTATGTATGAATGTTTATGTGTGCAACGTTATGGATTTCAGTTTTAACTTTTTGCAGTAATAAAGTAATGGGTCAAGCGCAATAATTTAATCACTTAATGCGCTGACTAACTACTGAACATTCATCATACATTTAAGCTACTTACATATGTACTTATATTGTTCAGTTTATTACATTGATAAGCCACGTACATACAGCGTCTGCTATTGCCAAAGCCAAAGATACATATATACATACATGTGCATACAATTAAATAAATGCATATTGAGAGCTTTCTTATCAATGCAGTAGTAATGTAATCTCAGTTTAAAGGACTCTGCCGATGCTACGGTTCATTGCTGTAATTCATTGTTGTGTGTACATATGTAAGTGCTATATTTTGGAACTGTTATACATTAAGCGCGAAGCATTTTGTCATTTTCACCACAGTTATCTGCCCAGATGCAACACAGTCTAAAACAATCTAAAAGTAGCTGAACAAGATATAAGCCGCTTGTACGTTACTTTCTTTATTTTTTTGCTATGTACTCGTACTTCGTTTTTGATCAGTTTTCATTTCCGAAATAGAGTTCTTTCTCTCCTTGTTACCTCAGTGCACTGATCCATGAAAGACCAGTTTCTAGTTTGAATTGTTTCTGGCAAGCTGAGTACCTTTCTCAAGCGCTTTCAAACTTAGCTGTGTACGAGTATATGCATGAATATGGTTATGTTGACCAAATAGTGCTTCATCCACATGCTTGCATTGTGCGTTAGTCTAGTTAGAGCTTTTCATGTGTTAGCCACAATTTGTATGAAGTGAAAGCAATGCTTTATAATTATCTCTTTATTCATTTCAATGGATGTACTAAAGATTAAATAAGACCTGAATTGTGACAAAAAACACTTTTTGGATTAAATTCATGAAACTAAATTAATTATATTCATACCAACATGCATTCACACATATATACATATCCATAGATTCAAAGGACGCCCAAGAATGATTTCCTCTATGAGTGTTGTGCATGAGTTGGGAATCACTGGCTATAATATAGTAGGTCGTACGTTGTGTGTAAGTTTAAAAGCATATTTTATATATTCACTTAATATTATAATAGCAAGGCTAATTGCTTATCTAGCAGGTTAGCGAAATTTATGTATTTAAAACATACAGTCGCTGTTTTAATCTCAAGCTTAACTGTGAATTGACTTGGTGTTAGTGACATTATATCAATATAGATTAGCTGCGTTATTTTAATCACCGTGAGCGGATAGTGATATTTAAAAATGCCAGATAAGGATGACGCAATGGAGATCGAGACTATTGGTAGCGGCAGTTCAGCAAATGGCAACCTCTTGAGCCAAGAGAAATTCAAATTACACTTCAGCAATGTTTTCTATACTGCTAAACAGAGTAAGTCATGAGTTCGTCAAATACTCCGGGAACATAGTACAAAAACGTGTTGAAAGTTAGGAATGAAATCATGTTGGGGGCTAGGTCAAGTTTTCGCCTAATTTTATTCATTTTAGTCACAAAGAAACACTGCTATGAGTAAAACACGCTTATCATTTTAATTCAGATAACTCACATATTGGCCGATATATCCGGTATAAAGTCACTAGAAAATTCAAAAATTTTATATTATGTATAGCCCACTATTACTATCACCCAACTATCAGGGGCTAGTTATTGATTTATTGTGCCGTTATATGGGGTGTGTGCGGGGTTATCTTCCGATTCTACCAGTTTTCACACTGTCCATAGGTGTTTCCACAATATTCGAGCTAAACAAATTGTTGTTGTAACTTTAGTGGTTTAATAGATATGCACATTAAACTTATTAGAGGGCGGGGCCACGGCCACTTTTTCAAAGTTTTTTACTCGCAAGTGCCCCTTGTTATTGCAATACCCTGTGCCAAATTACAGTTTTATATCTTAAATTAGTGCTTAGTTATGGCTCTTTATAAGTTTTCGGTTAATGGTGTTTTGTGGGCATGGGAGTAGTCCGATTGCACCCATCTCGTAATTTTTTTGTACCAAGGAACTTGCGTACCAAATTTCATTAAGATATCTCAACTTTTACACAAGTTACAGCTTGCACGGACGGACGGACAGACAGACAGTCACCCGGATTTCAACTTTTTCTTATCATCCTAATCATATATGTATATATATATATACATATATCCCTATATCGCCCTTGATAAGTTTTAGGTAATACTTACAACCATTAGGTGAACAAAACTATAATACTCTGCAGCAACAGGTTGTAAGAGTATAAAAATAGATTACTACTCCTTTTGGCGGTTTTCGGTTAGGCAAACGTATTTTTCATAATAAAAGTAGCATCAATCGACCTATCTACATACATATGTAAGCATATCCTCTATGTGATTAAAAATTTTTATTAGTATAAGTAAAGCTAGCATTCGAATTTTGGGACTCAATATTGCTTTTCCTGCATTTTACATCATGCTCAAACAAATGTACCCACACATATGTATATATTGATATGTGTGTGCTATGTAAATATTCTATTTTTCCAACTTCTTTTTCGATATCAGACAATAAACTGGTTACGATACTTAATGACATATGTGGAGAGTTCAAATCTGGTCACCTAACCGCTGTGCTGGGGCCATCTGGTGCGGGGAAAACTTCCATTCTCAATGTGCTATCTGGCTTCAAGTATAACAATAATTTTATACTATATATTATACTTAATATATACGTAAAGTGATAAAATATTTGCAGAGCAAGTGGTGTGTCTGGCAAAATCACCTTCAATGGAGAAGAACGAAATAACTTGGCATATCGCAAGGTATCATGCTACATTCCACAAGATTTTGCCTTGCTCGATTTATTAACGGTGCAGGAGACCATGAGCGATTCGATGGATCTTAAATTGCCTTCAGAAACAAAGTCCGAAGAAAAAGAAAAAATTGTGAGGGTTCACGATTTTCAAATACCACACAACAGTGTCTCACTAATAGTGTGCCTTACGTGTTTCAAATAGGTCAACGACATTATTCGGATCCTAAATATGGAGAAGTGCCGACACAGATTAGTGCGTAATCTTTCCGGTGGTGAGAGGAAACGGCTATCTATTGCTATAGAATTGGTCACCAATCCTCCAATTATGTTTTTTGATGAGCCAACTAGTGGATTGGATAGTGTCTCCAGTTTGCAGATAATCAACTATTTGAAACAATTAGCGCTTGATGGCCGGATAATTGTGTGTGTAATTCATCAGCCAAGTTCGAAACTTATGAAACTATTTGATGATGTTATAGTTATGTCGCGAGGAAATTTGGTGTATTCAGGACCAAAAGCGGATATGATTCCCACTTTTGAGGAAGCGGGCTTTGCATTTCCCGAATATTACAACCCAGCCGATTTCGGTGAGTTTGAGAGCCTACCCCTTAAGTTTATACAAGATAACGGGTGCATGTACTTAGATATCTGTTTATTTTATCCCCAGCTTTAGAGGTGAGCAGTGAAGAGCACAATGAACAAATCTTGAGTTTAATTGAAAGAAACAAGATACGTTATTGCGGAACATCCCACCATCCTACTGAAGACGAAACGAATGCAATAAACGAAAATAGTAAGTAATACATTAAAAACAAGTAATTCTTAGACGAATTTAGTATATATCGGTACTCGATTATATACATACATATGTAAATACATGTATGCCATCTGAATGCGTTGGACAATAATTTTAATGTATTTAATAGCCTACAAGATTCTATGTGCACCTTCATTTTATATCATTGTAATATACTTCTAAAGCTATTTGATCGATTATTCTTCCCATTTTGACTAGTATATTTCTGTTATCATAGCCAAAATATTAAATAACTCAAATAATCACATCACAATTGATGTGTCATCGCAAAGTGGCACTGAAAGCAGGCGATCAGCAAATGAACGATGCAGATTCACAACCATACGTCCCGAAGCCAAGGTAGGGGTCTACAGGCAAATGGTCATACTCACACGGAGATCTCTACGTACAATGTCAAGGAACTTGGTAGCTTATTGCACTTCAAAACTTAGAATGGAATTATTTTTTTCTTCTTCTTTGAAATAGATAGCAGTACAGTTACGTGTTATAGTGCATGTTATTGTTGCAGTTCTTGTTGGGGCAGTATTTTGGGATATCGGCAATGACGGTGCCAGGACTTTAACAAATATTTCTTGTATTTTTTTCATTATAATGTTTATATTCTTTGGCAACGCTATGCCTTCAATTTTGCTATGTGAGTAAAATTTATATTATTACTGTGGTTTTATATGAAAGATAGGTACATATGTACTTGGGAATTCACCCTACAAAGTGAACTGTAGCCGCTGTATAAATATTCGTTCGAAGTTAATACATATCTGAAATGAAGCATATTTTAGGTCCACAGGACACGCCGGTTTTTATACGTGAGTACTTAAACGGTTGGTATTCCCTTAGAGCGTATTATGCGTCAAAACTTACCTCAGATCTTCCGATGCTCTTAATTTGTCCAACATTATTTACGGCGATAATTTACTTTATGACAAGTCAACCGGATGATATTGTACGATTTGCTATGTGCTGGGTGGTTAGTATAATTTTGGCCATTGTAGGTCACTTTATGGGATTAGCGTTTGGGTCGATATTCGAGTTGCAGGTGAGCTATCTTTGAAAAGCTGAAAGTATAAGAATTGTTAAATAACATATGTACGTGTTTTTGTTTGTTTTGTAGATGGCAATCCTATTAGTACCTGGAATATCGATTCCGTTTATGATTTTTTCAGGGTTTTTTATACGTATTCATGAATTGTCAGATATTTTTCGGCCATTGTGTGATATCTCCTTCTACCGTTATACCATGGAAGCATTTATTCAAGCTATATATGGGTATGGTCGTCCCGATTTACAATGTCATAGAGAATTTTGTTACTTCAAATCACCAAGTAAATTGCTAAAGGAGTTGGATATGGAAGCCGACTTGTATGGCCACGACATTTCCGTGCTTTCCATTTGGATAATATTCTTTATGGTGTTATTTTTCATTAGCTTGGTTTTACGTATTAAACGTGAGCAATAAATATACAGAATTTTCGTTTTATTAGATTTTTTAACATTAACTAACGCAAAAATATAATTATGGAGAAAGTTCTATATAATTATTGAACAAATACAAACGCATTTTCATATCAAAAATGCAAATTATTTAACTTTTCTATTCACAAATTGAGTAAATATGAAAATTCAGAGCACTCCAGAACACCGTATTTCCGTTATTCATTGGAATTATTACGTTAAACTAAAACTTTTAAAATCCCCATTTGTACAAATATATATTTCTAATACTGATTGGTTATTATCAAATATGTTTAAGAGAAAGGTGTTAATGATAAAATAAATTGTGTTAATTAAATTTGAATATCAATATTTATGTAGTGCATTCAGAAATTTTGTAATATGGAATAAATTAATATTATTTAGTAGCAATTTATATAAGACATACGTAAGTACATCACACCAATTATATTTAACATAAGAACTCATGAATAATACTTAAAATACCGCAGTAATTTAATCGTTTTCAGTCACTGGCATACTTTTACAAAAAGAAAGTTCATATTTAACTTTGTAGTGTATACTTACAATAATTCTTTATACTAATGCGATTATATTAAAACATACTTTGTCTAGCAAAGTTTATAAATAACATGTTTTACAAGAAAATAATTGAAAATATGTGTTCCAAATGCCAAATTGTTGATTCGCCAATTGAATAACCTATTTTAATCTATAGAAATTGAAGAAATTTCCATGGAATGTGGCTCGTCGTCATTGCTCTCTTGATCTCTGATTTGTGCTGCTTTTTCATTTGACTGCCCAACTCCACTCGCTGCCGCCGCGCTAGTACTCGGGCCAATATCATTTGCATTGCTTGAAACAGCCAACTCGCTTTCATTCAAACTCATATCGCCTGTGGTTGATGCCATATGCATATTTGTAATGCTTTCAGCATCGGTTGCTGCCGATTTTGTAGGCACTTTTATATCTGATTGGCAGGACAATGCGTAGTCGCTACACAGATATTCACTTAATTCCATCTCTATGTCATCATCTGATGAGGTATCCCCTGCTATGACGTTTGCATTCGCAGAATTGTTCGCTTCACTATCACTGTTTCCGGTTTTCCCACTACGTTTATTTTCAATCGTTTTAAGTAATGCTTTTGCCTCAGATTTCCGCTATAGACGATTACCGATTTATAAAAAAAAATATAAAAAGTCTAAAATTATAATATTCACATTGCATGTACATAACTACCTCATCGGATTCGAGACATTTATAAGCATAATGCGAAGCTTTGTCAAATTGTCCTTTTGCTTCGTAATAGTTTGCCAAAGTCATGAAACCATGGTATAAACTCTGTTTGTCTGTTGCTGCTCTTTCGTCATCGCAATACATTATATAACACTGAACAGCATCTTCAATCTCTCCCCTTTTTTCATGCAGACCGGCTAATTTACACATAGCAACTCCTTCTATGTCACCTACATCACAAGCTTTCCAATAACACTTGATGGCGTTTTCGAACTTTTCTAGTTTTTCGTATGTTTCTCCTAAAGCCACAAGCATTCGGCTATCATATGGTCGTAATTGGTGGGCTATTTTGAAATAGTACAAACTATAATAGTGCATTTTGAGGATTTCATATGATTGACCCAAGCCGTACCAGGCGCGATAATCTCGCTTATTAACTTCTAAATATCGGAATATTTGTTATTCAAAGGTTTCTGGAAAAAACATTGGTAACTTACCCACCGCCTTGCGATAGCTTTGTATAGCGGCATTTGTATTTTTCAGTTCCATAAATTCGTGACCCATTAATGTCCATGCTGACAAGTACTTTGGATTTAATTTAAGAGCACGCTGAAAGTAGACGATAGCCATTTGATGGTCTGACCGTATGCTGTAATAGTTGCCTAAAAAACATAAAAATTAACTGTTTTTAAGACAACCAATATCACTAATTTACCAACAACGCAGCATGTTTCTGGACAATACTTATTAATACTGACTGCCTTATGCGCTAGTTGAGCCATTTCTGTCTTCAATTCTTTTACAAAAAGCAAATTAGAGTAAGTGTCCATATTTTCCAATCGATAGGGATCAACCTCTTGTAGTGTTTGAAAAATTTCTATTGCTCTGTCGACATCTTTGGAAACAAATAATGAAAGAAATAAAAATACTTCTATTAATTTTTTATAATAAGTTGCATAATGTCCCATAATTCGATTCTTCTACTGTAATATCATTGTTTCGCATTCTATTTATTATTAATATAAGTACATAATAAGTACCAACCTCTTTTGTTGTGATATGCCTGGGCCATTTGTGAAGTTACATATACACTTTTACGAAATCCTGCATGTTGGAGGTCTTCATACGCTTTTAAGCCTTCATCATTCAAATACATTTCAATGTAACTGTGTGCAACAAAAAAGTGGCGCATCCAATGTCCCCCAAAATTTAGAGACAACATTTTTTCTTTTTCCAGTATGAGCGGTGCTAGTTCAACATAAGCTGCCCATAACATTGGTGCTAGTCGAATTGCATGTACCAACATTTGTATTGCGACTTTGTTGAGATTCAATGATTTTAATACCACCCCATAAAGATATATACCATAACCATCAAGACGACCGTGCGAATATTCCGAACGAAGAATTGTCAACAATTCTGTCATATCTCGCACGTGTCCTATATCATTCAAATTCGAACGATCTGTTGTGGAGTCCAAACGTTTTTTTTCTTTTGCCAAGAAGGTCGCATAAAGATGGAGGAAACGTGGAACAGACGATTCACAATTTCGCACAAAGTACGCAGCGCGATCATACTCACGCACATCGAAGTAACTTTTTGCTAGAAAATAATTATCATATTCTACTTGTGATATTCCCTCCAGGAACTGACAAGATTCCTCATTCGCCGAGCTAAACTGTTGTTTGCAACGATTTGGGCCACCTACATCACAGTCGACATCACTGAGGCCATGGCTCATTTCAGCGAGCCACTTAGCACTTTGAGTTAGCCCTCTCTTTTGGCATTCGATAATGCCTCGACGCAGTTCTCGTTTTACGTCCGGTAATGGAATATTAAACAAATCCTCCTCCATATTAATAACAGCTTACAGCAAAGTTAAATGTCCGCGAATTCTAGGCTGCTTTCAGAAATTCCACTCTTTAAACAAATGTTATAATGCCGAGTTTATAGGTGTATGCTCTTTAAGAGAGAATTTGCCTATTTGACAGTCAACAGAGTTGCCAGTTTTCTATACGATGAAAGTATAAACTCTGACAACTCCATTTTCACAAATAATACTTTTAATTAATTGAAAAAATTTTTATAATTAACAGAAATTAAAAAAAATTGCATAAGTAATTTATAGTAATTATATTCAATGTAGCATTTAGGGAATAAAGCTTCGGCAACGCTTTATAGTGGAAGTTCAATTTTCGTTCCCTGGACCTTCTCTATAATTTACGTTCTCCGCAGCTAATCCCGAATAGTGAAGCCAAGTTTTCAATATTCTCTGCTTAAAGGCTCATATATACGCAACTTTTCTTGCTTTGCGTGAGAGTTCACCCTGAAACAACGAAGCGCACAAAAATTCTCTCTAGTAAGTAGTGACTGTTTCTTTGCAAATCGTAAATAGATGCGAGTTGGTCAACATTTCGTTTGGCTTTGCGTTGAAAACTTTTTGTGAGAAAGTATTCATTCCAAAAGGAACTTTGCTGTCAAAACAAATGTCTGACTCAAAGCGGAGCGGAAGTTCTATATGAATTATCCATTAGACTTTTGCAGAAAACGTATATCATAATAATTTACGTTCTTAGCTTTTGTAAACAGCTTTCAACAAATGTCATTATCAAAGTAATTTACAGATTATTTATAGAGATAAGTGATTTGTTTTCGCACACTATTATTATTTAATTATTAGTTTTTGCAAAAAAAGCTAAAATTGTTATAAATTCGTTCTCAAAAGAAGCAACAAAATTTCATAAAATTGTGATAGTAATAAGACGTCATATTTCTAATGTCGCCTGAATCATTTCACCTTTGTTCGGGTTCATTTCTTCTGAGCTGAGTGGAAAAAAAAAAACAAATAAATAAATATAAATATAAATAATTAAATAAAGTAAAGTCATATAGTAAAAAAATTGTTGAGTGTATAGATTCGATTATCTTGGGGAAAGTTAAAATTTACAAAACGATGAAGTTGGCTTTTTTCTGGATCTATGTAGTTCTATTTTCTATAAAGGAAGTGGTCAACGCGGCGTCATTTTTCAAACGAGCAAAATTATTATCTCCTGTAATATTTGGTAAGTTTCATCAATATATTGATTTGTTTACCACAAAATGTAGTACTTGTCTTTATGGACGACCATTGTATAAAAACCTATACGCATTGTTACAGTTCCAGGCGACGGTGGAAGTCAACTCGAGGCGAAACTCAATAAATCGAGCTCCCTTCTGTATTGTGCAAAGAAATCTGATTGGTACAGTCTGTGGTTAAATTTAGAATTATTGGTGATACCGCCAGTTTATTGTTGGGTTGAAAATGTTAAACTATGTTACGATGAAATTACTCGAACAACTCGCAATACACCAGGAGTTGAGATACGTGTTCCTGGATGGGGTGATCCTGAGGTGGTTGAATGGATAGATCCTACACATAATAAAGCTGGGGCCTACTTTAAAGATATAGCAAATGTGTTAGTTGATTTGGGTTATGAACGAAAAAAGAATATACATGGAGCACCATATGACTTTCGAAAAGGACCAAGTATGCCTTTGATATAATTATAAGTGTATTCTACGTTTTTATTTATTTTGCTCTAGGTGAACATCGTCAATTTTTCATTGATTTAAAAAAACTTGTTGAGGATTCGTATGAACGAAACTCAAAGTCGCCTGTTACGTTCATATCCCACAGTATGGGCAGTCCAATGACATTAGTGTTTCTTCACCAACAGACTACGGAATGGCGGAAAAAATACGTAAAGCGGCAAATAAGTTTAGCCGGAGCATGGGCTGGTAGTATGAAAGCCCTTAAAGTGTTTGCAATGGGTAAGTCATTAAAATAAATAAATATATAGTTGCTGAAGGGTCCTAAAGAAAATTGTATTATATTATTTGCTTCAAAATCTATAACGCTATATATCCAAAAATAGGTAATAATTTCAAATATTATTTTTCAAGGTGATGATTTGGACTCGTTTCTTCTCAGTGGAAAAATTTTAAAGGAAGAACAAATTACGAATCCCTCTACCGCGTGGTTACTTCCCTCGCCGCTCTTTTGGCGACCTTCGGAGGTCTTGGTAGAAACCCCTTCACGTGTTTATACAATGTCACAAATGAAGCAATATTTCGACGATATTGATTATTCCGTTGGTTGGCATATGCGAGCAGACAATATGCAATTCACATTAAATTTCAGTCCGCCAGAAATAGAACTACATTGTCTGTACGGGGACGGTTTGGACACGGTTGAACGGTAAGTTGAAAGATTTCTGGATGCCACATTTAATACATATATACATACATATACCATATGAAGCATTATTTTACTTCCGCCTTAGTTTACAATACAAAAAGGATACTATCATTGATGAAACACCTAAATTGATAATGGGAAAAGGTGATGGAACAGTAAATCAGCGGTCCTTACGTGCTTGTCATGCATGGATCGATCGACAAAGTGCCAATATCACGAACGTTGCTTTAAATGGGGTGGACCATATGGGTGTACTTGCACACAAAGATGTATTGAATTATATTAAAAATGTTATGCAGACCTAGCTTCTTCAAAACAAATGTATACAAATTTTACTCAATATTTTTTACTTACTTTTTACATATCTGGACATGTGAATTGTTAAACACGTTTTTTCTAAATTTAATTTCGGATGATTGTACGTGGTTTTGTCTTAAGAAAATAGTATAATGTACAACCTAAATACACTTTTGGTGTAATCTAGTGCAATGAAATAAATATGACGACTGACTGATAACTATATGTGTGTACATATGTATAATTGTTTTTATATTGACTTTACCGTAATTTAACCAACAGCGATTTACACCAACGATTAAAAACACAAGAATTGAAAGAAGGTAGCCAAATAAAATAATTTTTTTTTTGATTATTATACTGTTTATGAGTTTTTCGTCCAACGAGAGCCTTGAAGCTCAGTTAATAGGGATACCGTTGAAATCGTATCAAACATACATTTTATTATGGTATTTTGCGATTGAGCTGCTATCTAAACCCATCGCGAAAACTCAGCACCATAAACACTGCCTGCACCAAGGCATGGCTTTGGATCGAAACTATCACAGCTACCTTCAGTCGTGGTCGAAGATTGAACAGATCGTACAAGTTTTCTTCATTCTTATGGAGCGAATACGATTTGAAGAAAATACTTTTTTTATTTTTTGTTACATAAAATTTCTCACGAAATTTATTAAACATTTCTTTATTTTTTAATACAGTGGAAATAACTATTTTCTTTGGCTTAGTCTAAATAAAAAATTACATAATTTCTGCTTTTATACATAAATTTTGTTTTGTTCTTAAATGTATGTACATATGTATATATAAGGTATATAATGCGTTCTTACTGAAGCTCTAATATTTATGTATTGTACATTTTCTTAAAGCAGCCGTTATAAGTGAAAGCCAGTAAAACTTTTAAATGGGCTTGAAACACTTCAAAGCCAAGCTACTGCAATGCACTGTATCGTAATTTCCTACTGTATTTCGATTGAAAAATGGTGACCTATCAATGTTTCTTAATTAATATAGTTGATAGAAAACTTTATTAAAATATGACTTTCTAATTCTAATCGAACTCAACGCAATTAGCAATCAAAGTCACAGTCGGTCTCAAAATGTTTCGAACAATTTTACTTTTTAAGCAGAAAAAGCTGAACTTAAACTTCTATAAATAGAATGAAATTTATAAAAGAAAATTTATGAACGATAGTGATTAAAAATTTAATCCATCGAATCTAAATTAATGAAAATTTATAGCAATTTGCGTTAACAAAATGTTACAATTTCAGTTACATCGGTTTGCCTGTCGATATTACGATTTATTAAAAACTTAATCCTAAATATTTTGTATTTATCATTAGGCGGAATATTAAAAAAAAATTAACAAATATTATTTAAATAAAAATATAATTTCTACATATCACAGTTCTTTTCAGGCGCATTTTTCGAAAACAAAAAATATATAATTTCAATTTTTGAAATTCAAAATTTTTCTGTTTTCAAATGAAATTTCGAACTGCCTTAGTATTATTCAAAAGATTTGTATAAATATGTATGTTTAGGTCTTTTCTTCTACAAATTTGTTATAAGCATATTAATCAGTAAATTTATAAAAAATCATTTTAGTTATTAAATATTTAATCTATATATATTTTGATTTTTAAAAGAGAATAATTAGCAAATATGTATACATACATATGTATGTGTATGTATACCATATAAAAAAACTTATAACTTACTCTGGTTTTTTTTTTTCTTAGATGGTTTTATTTTTTGGCGTAATTTTTATAATAAGAATAACTTAAGATAGTGTTTCAAATTCCATTTCAAAACAAAAAAATTTGAAATCATTGTCCTTTCGCTAGTACAAAACGAGTACATGTGTATACACATGTAGTGGATACACTTAATAATTAAATCACTTTTTACATTTATCTACTATAGAAATAAATCTCCCTTACCCGTCCCTTGATAGTGACCTCTTTACCAATCTGTTCGGTCACAAACTAGACGTTGCCATGAATCCTTGTCGACGCCTCAGAGCGCGTGTCTTGTGTAACTCTCCCTTATGGCAGGGTATCACAGTTCCTTGATTTATAGCCAAGTTACGACTGCTACCATAACCACTGCTTCCCATAAGGGTTCCAAGCATTTTACTTACGGAAAATTTACGAATTTGCTTTTGTGGTTGCGCACGAGAGTTAATAATCAATTTTTCGAAGGCCTTTGACAATATGGGAGTGTACTCAGCGACGGAAACTTCACAAAAGCCTATGGAATGTGCAGCAGCCAAAGCAGCACCCTCTTTTTCAGGTATCTGAAATTAAATATGCATACATGAATGCTACCTAAATAAGAGACAACTGTTGTAAACTCGGCTTTAACCCCGTAAGCGGTGTCTACACCAATAAAGAGAAGGAAGAAGAATACGTTGGGGTACGCAAACCTACCTCGCGCAAATGATCCAAATCGGCTTTATTGCCTATTAAGTACGCCGATGGTCCATTTTGTAACGCCTTGATTTCGCCCAAACATTTGGTCGCATAGTTTAGGCTTCTGCGTTCCGTTATATTGTAAACGACCATGCAAGCATCGGCCCAAAGAACCTGTAAACATCACCAAGAAAATTTGGTCCCATTATAAGTTTTTACTTACACATTAAGGTTATACTAAAAAATATATGTATGTACATATTACTAATATAAACATAACCATATAAATATATTTATGTACTTAGGTATAATTTAAAAATTTCATGTTTGTGTTAGGAGAAATGATTTATTTACTTGTTCAATTGGAAAATCTTCCGTGCTTCCGGCATACACATCAACGATTTCTACTTCCGTCAGACCGCCATTTAAAGTGATTGTTTTATTATATAACAGATCTGTGTTGGAGCGATATTCGCCAATGAATCGGCCTGTCAGATAACGCACTGTCAACGCTAAAAAAATAAATCAACAGATCCATCAGAATTGATACGCTCCCGTTATTTGAAATATATTGATTTTCATTTTTGTTTAGCCATTTATCACTCACTACGCTTATGTTTGTGTTTTTGTTTCAATTCAGAAAATCAAAATATAATAATTTCCATTGCATTGACGAGATGCATTGCTTATGTTTATACAGTAATTGAAAATTCTACTGAGACACATACACATATGTACATATTCGCATTAATATGCCGAATATTAAATGAATATGCACAGTCAAATCAAATGTCACAGCCAAATATGGTATACAAATGTCTTCTAATTATGTACACAAGGCACATACATATGGATATACTAGACTAACTTAACATATAAACTAAATCATCTGTTTTAACAGTCCTTCAATATGTCAATACAAATCGGGATTGACTCTCGATCAGTATGGGTCTAAAACCGGTTTTGAGCCAGCAATATCTTAACGATAACGAACTGGTCACACTTAGTACAATTGTTACTCATACGCCATGTTGCTCGCAAATGAATTGAAATTTAAAAGATGTATATTCTGATAAAAGAGGAAATGCGATTTTACGAGAATATCTTGGGAATACAATACCTGCAAATAATAATATGTCTGCAACACTGGTGTCACAATTTTAATCTGTAATGGGTACATTACATCCATTTACAGCTTCAGTGAAACATACAATGAAAGAAACTTGTTGGTGTGTATGTATATGCATATGAAATGCTTACACAACTGTGGTGACATTCATCTCAGAAATTGAAAACACGGCTATTGACAAGACAATAATGCATCATCTGGCATTGAATTCAACTGAATGATTTTGTAATTACTTCCAATTGCCGATTTTCCAAAAAAGCTCATATGAGATTAGATTAGGACCTCTCTTGGTGCTTAAATATGCATGTGCTTGTTCAACCATTTAAAATTTGTTGTATTTGTCGTTAGCTTCTGAATGGAGAACTCTGATATCATACAAAATGAGAATACATGGTACTTCCCTAAGACATCTTATGTAATTTCAATAGGACCTAATTTTTTAGAGCACTTTCTGATTTACATATGAGGACATCATGTTTCGTAGGTGCATGCATATACGAAAGATTACTCATCATTATGGAATAAAAGTAACGGTTTAATTATCAGTTTTGGGCTTAAACACTTGACTTTTTAGTAAACGAAAGTAAATAAGCAAAAAAATATTCAATTCGCTGACGTATGACGTTAAAAGTTTACGTATTTCTTGTGTTCACTCTTAATTATTTATGAGTTATTAATTCAGGATTTACTCCACATGTCGCCGATAGCAGCGGCGGTTTCTTGACATTGACTGGCAAGTTCAAGTCTGTTTAAATGACTGCTTAGCACATTTGCCCATTTATTTGCATTTTATTGATAATGTGTATAAATATTGTTAGTTGATGTGTGATCATTTAAGTAACCGACCTGATTTCCCCACATCGGCATTTCCAATAACAGCGAGGCGCACCCGGGGGACATCCTCCGTTCTCATTGTGACTGTTTAACTGCAAAGACAATGGAAAAATTAATACACAAACATATACATATAATTTAATTTTGAAAATACATATGCATGTTTAAGTAAAACATTTTTGTATGAATAATCAAATAGCCATGTATTATCGTCTAACTTGTACGAGGGTCAGATATGAGATTAGTATGTATATACTGATTTTCCCGGTTCCAATGTTCTCTTTTGTTTATGAAAATAAAAATTAAAAACCTATCTTCCATCTATGAACATATACAGTACATTTCCGATAAAATTTACACACGAAAAACGTACTGTTATCGTCAAAGAAAATACAAATGCCTATTTTCCAATGTTTAGTAAATAAATAACAGACAGTTCAACATCCCTAACTCGAATCACCATAATCCACAACAAAACGAGTGTGAGAGTCCAGTGCCAATTCATGAGTTCGAGTTATGGAAATTTCGAGTTATAGAAGTTCAACTGTATTTCGATTTATATACCAATTAGTGTGTTCAGTGAATGTGTTATGAATACCTTCTGTCATCCTGTGAATACTATAATTTATTATTATTTTATTTTGTTGTTAATTTAATTTCCATGAGAAATTCTCATTTCAGCATACATATGTACATATGTATATGCATGTGCATGTATGTATATTGTGATCACATACAGTTATCCGTATAAAATCTTTTAAAGAATTGTTTGTATGAGCACATGGCAAATATAATATGGCAAATTAATTTCATTTCAGCGCTTTCTTAAATGATGTGTGGAACCATAATACAGTAGATAGGACTCCTGAAGATAAGATAGTAGCTACTTCAAATCTGTTGCTTATGACAACGGGAAGGAATTCGTTAGGAATTTTTATAACTCTGTTGTTGTTTATTTAATGAGTGTGTAAACATAACTGTATGTGTATAAGAAAGATATATACATACATATCTGTAGGAAAATCAAAGTGTAATTTCTTAAAAAATTGAGGAAGTTGCCAATATTTTGGATTCGCATCACATAACCTATAGTGGAATAAATTTTTTTAATTGTGATATCATCAAAACGTTCACATTATAAGTAGAAAATGCATGCCGTAGAGGCATCTAATAGAATTCTTTGTTCCAATTATAGTACATACATACTTATATAAGTATATATAAATGCACATATATACACATATAATATCAATAATTAATGATATATTAATTATGTAAAGAAGCATATTGAAACATAATTAACATATAATATTATGTATCACCCTAATAAATTTCATGTGGAAAACCAAATCTATTCTATGACTTATTTAAGCTTTTGAAAAATGTAAGGCGACAAACGCACATCTTCCTCTAAGTTCAGTAAAAACGAAATATTAATGGATGGTTGTGATCGGCGTGTCGACAGTTTTTAGATCTTTTGGCTGCCGCTTCCTCCAGCTGACGCGGTTGCTACGAAACATCGGCGCCGTACTGGCCGCTGATATTTTTAAAAATAGCAAAGGAATTTCGGAATACGCTTTGTCGTTACAATAACAGCAATGGATACAAACCAATATCAATGCAAAAGTATATACATACATACATATGTATGTGTGTATGTATGTATGTATGTATGTGTTAAGCATTAAGATTTGATCGAATTCAGTTTAACAATAAAAAGTATGTACAAATAAAAGAACCTACATACATACATATATCCATATGAATTTGTGTTGTGAGAACTCAACGCTCTTAGTTGGAAATTCGCGCATACTTTTTAGTAACTTTAAAAATTTGATAAATGCAAATAGGTCAATTACTTTAACAAATTATCAAAGAAGCGCAGTATCATTGTTGTCATTTGTATATACACATACACATGTATTTACATATGAATACGCGTGCAATTTACAGAGGTAGGTAGGTACATACATCTCATTCCAACTTCTTCTTAATTGGCGTAGACACCGCTTACGCGATTATAGTCGAGTTAACAACAGCGCGCCAGTGCCCCAGTCGTTTCTTACTCCAACTACATATTTCTATATTCATTTTTGAGTCTACATTAATCGTGGCATACGTGTGATTAGGAAATTCCAGTGGACCGACTTGTGCGAAAAAAGCAATCACTGTTAATGCATTTACAATGGTAATCAAGTTATTTGTCTGCTGCGCGCACGTGTGCTCTTACAGCCTGACTACGCTCACAAAGAAGACTGGGCTGCCATGTTAGCTTCTCAGCGTGCGGCATGTCACAAATGGCATGTGGCAGGAAGCGTGTGGCGATCCTGTTCAACAACAGCACGCGCAATGAAAACTATGTTTGTGGTCCGCATGTAATTTACCTCATTTATTTCAACGATGTACACACATACATGTGATATACCAGAATACCTCGACTCTTCTAAATTAAGACCAACTCCGTATCTAACATCCACAAATCATGAATTAAATACGTGATTAATAAAATAGATAAGAGGTAAGACTATATACATACGCATGAGAATATGTGTATGTATATTTCAAATTATAAACGATAATATTGGCAAACTAAACTAAGCAGATCACAGTTATATGGAAACAATGCGCGGCTTATAAAAATCTTCGTTCTCCCTCCTACAGTCATGATTTTAAAATTGTAAATTGAAAATTTCTTATTGTCAATTTCTTACCTTTGTAACTAGTTTAGAGACAGAATTGAAGTGCTTTAACTAAGTCTGTGCTTACTTTTATTCACTTTTTATCACTGGGGTTAGAAGAGTCTGTAATGTTTTTGAATTTTCTGTGCTTTCCAACGGTTTATCTTGAGTTCTAATAACAGGCAATTGTCGCTCTAATTCATTATTTTCAAATAATAACTATTTTCTAACTTTTTTTTAGTTTTTCAGTAGTCCTCAGGCATTCAAAGGCATGATTTGTTCAAAATATTTTGCTCGACTTTTTGTGTTATATGTTTTTCTGGCAAATACTTTCACTTTACACTTGAAAGTTCCGAAAATAACACGAGTACATACATATATGTACGTTATAATAAAATATTTTATGTAAAGTATCAATCGAACGGCTACGACAAAGGTAGTCTGAAAGTGTTTTCATACGAAGATTTACGTGGTTGATCTCACAAAAGAAACAGCAAGCAAGCATTCAGTTATCTTGTTGATTTTATTTTTTATTATTTATTTATTTTACGATAATGCTCATATATTTATTTTATCTTCCTTTTCTTTACTTCAGAATGAACTTATTTCGATGATATCTCATATAAAACTGATGAGCTACCGGCGTATGCCGCGCTAAATATACAAATCATTTTGGTGGAAATTCGCAAAGATATTTTCTCTGGAGACCACACTCTTAGCAATGCTGTTTCTGAGCATTTTTTATTTGAATGTGAAATTAGTATGTGAACCCAGGCAACCAACGGCGTCCAAACGTTGCGCTTTACATACTTTGGAAGGAGGCCTTTGATTGATTTTTTCTTCAATTCTTCAATAAAACTAGTAGTTTTATAAATAAAGGGGAAACGCAACTGTCGATACTTATAATTAATGTTCCGAAAGGTAGACAGATACAAGGGTTATGAAAATTTCATTTATAAAACTCAAAGTACCTAAGCTTGGAGAATAACATTATGAAAAGCCTGTTTTCTCAAAAGAAGGGACTTTCCTTCATTTATTGTGTTTGGCATTGCTCTTGTTTACATCTGTGATTGGTCGATGTATTAATGTTTCATTCTAAGCTCTCCATGCGCATGCGCATTTCTATGTACGTGAAAAGTTTTCAATTTCTCAACAAAATTTAGAGCAGAGGAATTTTTGACAGTAATTTGGCGCTGTCGCTTTTATTTACGAACGGCAGTCAGCGAAAATGAAAATTGTATTATTTTCAGATGTGCAGACATTTGATAATTGGTTCACATATGTATGTATGTATGTATGTATATAAATTAATACAAATGGCTTGTGAGTTCTTAACATGGTTGATTTCTTTTGGGTATCACCTTTTGCAGAGATTAAATAAACAAGTCAATAATCACAGTTTAAAAAACACTGGTGAATCACGACAACAACTTGTTTTCAACACTATAGACAATAACGCACTTTAAGCATACTATTAGTTTGTTTCTTAACTGATAGTAGCCGCTAGTTATCAGGAAGAACAGCACTGAGCGGATGGAGAAGTTACTCTCACGAAGAGCGAAATAATGAAAATGTAAAGAAATGGAAAACTGGTATAAACTAGCGGAAATTAACTAGAATGTATCAAAATATTTTTTAATAATCACAACATGTCAACACGCGAAAATTAATCGTCAGAAACTTTGTTACTTTGCTTTGAGAGTGACTTAGTTTTTATACATTGTTATTTTCATTATGCTTATCGAAAACTTATCCTTAGCCAAAGTCAAAAATTTAATAATTTCTTAAATTTAATTTAAAAAAAAATTATGTAAATATATGACGCACATTTAGAAAATAATCTCAGACATCCGAGTAGACATCTGCAATATTTGGTACTACAACACACCAGTTGATAGTGGCTGCTGATACAACGGAACCACTATTTGCTCGCATTACTTTTTCCAACAGGGTGACATGAATACAACTCCGACAAGTTCACTTCCCCAAACAGTATGTGGTATGAATAAAATACGAATACAGCTTTTGCTCAAAAAAAGCTCAACAGAAACAGCTGTGAGTGCACTGCACCCATTTTAAAATTTGTTTACCTTGCATTTATCTACACACAAACATGTTTATGTATGTATGTATGTATGCTATCAGTATGTTTATTGTGAAATAAATACATCTGTATTCGTAAATGACAGTAACATATAGAGAGGTATACTCATTGAGAGATATTCTCTATTTTTTAGGAGAACACAGAAAGAAGGCAACAACATTCATCACCGGTGGAATACCGTCTGGGCATGAAAGGTGAATCCGATATTTGTGATGTCGCCAGTGCCGCTAAAAAAATCTCGGACTTTGCAACCAAAACAAAAACAGATGTGCGATGGTATACAAAACAAAGCACTTGGAGTAACCAAAACAACAGAGCGATGCATTTGATGTTAAAAAGCAATAGTGGTACCCGTACATGCATATGTACAATTGTACATACAGGGATATACATATGAATGCATTTGTGCGAACTAATATATGGTATGCGTATGTGAGCCTTAGGCATCTTTCTGTATATATACATATGTACATATATACGTACATATGGATACACATAACATATACATACATATGTACATACATACATATATAAGTGATGTACAATTATCATATCATGTATGTACAAACATACGTACATACATGTTCATGTGCATAGCATCGATTATCTATTGGACGGTGTACTTACATATACACTTTATCAGCTGGGTTTACAAAGGAGGCTCTCAGCTGTTACTGGACACAATATCATCCGCATATAAGTGGATATGTGTGTGTGTGTTCGCAAATTTTATTTACATATACACTCCTTGGTTTTTCGGTTAATTGTTTACAGGTTACAGATACAGGCGTACATATTATATATGCATGTCCGTACATACATACGAGTACATAAGTATGTTCAACAATTGACCTTTTATCCATAAAGTCGATCTTCTCTTACCAAACATTCCATCGTATCATCCAACCACAACGTGCACCAACAAATATTTTACGGGCGTATACATTTAATTACATACATATATAATATATATGTATGTATATGCATACATGCGTGCATGAGTAAACATTTGTAAATATGTTTATATACATATGTATTGCCGAGAGTGGCTGCTTCTTTTGCTCAGATACTTGTATATACATACATATGTATGTACATATACATATCTGTTTACTGACTGCTTACTATGTTTTAGTGTGGGGTTATAAACGGAAACTTTTGTTGCCCATTATCGGGAAATCTTCTTACGATAACGTCCATCGCATTCACACGGGCAATACTCGTTGGGCCATTTTCCGAATCCCTTTTCAGATCACATTCTCAAATTTACTTTTCTTTTTTTCGAACATATTCTGAATATTCATTTGAAACCGAGCGTGATTAACAACCACGATACCAATTCTCAATGAAAAGTAATGCCGAATTGCATAGCAGTGAACTGTTACGAAAAAGAACAGAAAACCGTTAACCCTCGGTGTCCTTCATCTTTCCTCGTCGCTACTCGCCATCAAATTCAGGCAACAAAAGTCTTCGTGTGTAAACACAGTCTTAGAAGCTCGCCTACGCATGCATTTAGGGTAACGACTCTCTGTAACAAGCATATCTCACTAACACAAATGAAGAAGGACAGACGCCAAATGTGGGGAGGTTGAATTTTAAAAATGTGATAAAGAAAATCGCAACGAATGAGGCCTGAAAAGTGAGTGCTTCGCTATGTTCGCAGTCAGACATTGTTCAAACCTCAAAGAAAACGGGTGTTCGGACTTAAACGCATTGCTGTTCATACAAGATTTTTGTATATGGACAGAAACCACTAAGTGTAGTGAGAAAAAATTAGTACAAAAGAAAAGTGCTGCAATGAAATTAAGTTGAAATTTCGAGTGTTATATCAAAATCGAAAGTACAAAACAAAAGAAAGGCAAAGTTCCAGCAAATAAATGAATACAAATTGTTTGAAGTGTTACGCACAAACCTACCTTTTTCGGACATTTTCCAAATCACATATGAAATATTTCCACTAACTCGTGCTACTCTCCAACTTTACGCCGCAGATATAGCTATAACATTTAGCGTCCTTCAACGTCCTTCATTGAAGAGAATATAGTGGGAAGAGAAATAAGAAATAATAATAACTTCAATACAAAATCAGGAAGAATTTTGTAAAAAAAGATGGCTCTTCGTTGTGCTGGTCTGTTTATTAACAAGGAGTTTGCGGCATCCTCCTCGTTTTTATCTCAATTCCGCAACCTTAATATGACCTCTGTGCGCAAAGCACATTTCCTGAGGAATTCACCTAATGCAGCGCTGAGCAAAACATTGTTAGATCGCTATCGCACACTTGAAACTCCAAAAAATCTTGTTCAGGCAACTTACCTTTGGATTGATGGCACTGGTGAAAATATCCGTTTGAAGGATCGGGTTTTGAATAAGGTACCAAAAAGTGTGGAAGATCTCCCTAATTGGCAGTATGATGGAAGCTCGACATACCAAGCCTCTGGTGAAAACTCAGACACCACCTTAATACCACGTGCCATTTATCGGGATCCCTTCAAGCCAGGTCAAAACGATATTATTGTTATGTGTGATACTTACACATCTGAAGGTAAGCCAACGCCATCGAACAAACGCGCTGCCTGTCAAGCAGCTATAGAAAAAGTTATTGATCAAGAACCCTGGTTCGGCATTGAACAGGAATATACGTTACTTGATATTGAGGGTCGCCCCTTCGGCTGGCCAGAAGGTGGCTTTCCTGCACCACAAGGACCTTACTACTGCGCAGTGGGAGCCGATCGTGTTTACGCCCGAGATTTAGTAGAAGCTCATGCCACTGCATGCTTGTATGCTGGTATCGACTTCGCTGGCACCAATGCAGAAGTTATGCCCGCTCAATGGGAATATCAAGTGGGTCCTAGCATTGGCCTCAAAGCTGGTGATGACCTGTGGGTTTCACGGTATATTCTACAACGCATTGCTGAAGAATATGGCATTGTTGTTACATTCGATCCCAAGCCAATGGATGGGCCATGGAACGGCGCTGGTGCTCATCACAATTTCTCTACTAAAGCTATGCGTGCTGATGGCGGTATGAAAGTCATAGAAGAAGCCATTAAAAAGCTCAGCAAGCAGCAAGAGCGCCACATTCGTGCCTATGATCCAAAGGAAGGCAAGGATAATGAACGACGTTTAGTCGGCCGGTTGGAAACCTCAAGTATCGATAAGTTCTCTTGGGGCATTGCGAACCGTGGCACCAGTGTTCGTATTCCACGTGGTGTGGCAAGTGCAGGTAAAGGCTACTTCGAAGATCGTCGTCCCAGCTCTAACTGCGATCCCTATGCTGTATGTAATGCTTTGGTGAGAACTTGCTTGCTTGATGAATAAACTCAATAAGCCGCCCATAAATTGAGAGAGTGAAGGTCGGTATACATATGTACATACACCAGAAACTACAAAATGAGAAATCCTGAAGCTCAACTTAAGTACATATGCACATCTAAACATCCGTGAAATGTAGAGAAAAAACAAGTTTAAAAGAATTACAAATTTTCAGGAGAAAAATGGGAAAATTCTGTACATAAATAAATTTTATAAATTATGAAATTAAACTAAATTTTAAATGGTACCTATAAAACTTTTAATGTCAAAGATGTGTTGTCTGTTGAAATTTCTTCGAAACCATAATTGATGTAAATTCAATATATGTACATATATATATGTATATGTACATTTATATATACATATATATTTAAGGACCAAACTATACAAGTATATAATAAATATATATATACATAGCTAAGTAATATTTGTATAAGGAAAATTACAATCTCTTTGAAATGGAGGAATGTAATTATTTTGTTATAGATTAATGTATGCATATTCTTAAATACCAAAATATTCCATTATATACATACATACATGAGCACTATCTATTTTCTACTGATATTTTTTATAATTTATGTATATTTTTCAATTCACAACAATAGTCATACGATCAATCACAAGTGAAAAAATGCATATTCTTATAAACACTTTAAACACGTTTATGATGGTACTTTTTCAACATAACTTACATAACGTGGAATGGAAAAAAGTGGAATTAGACCAGAAACTCCAGAATTTATACTAATAATTGATAGTTGAATTGCCAAAAAATTAGCGATAAACAAAGGAGCACAATGCAAAATGGAATGGAGCGAACATTTAATAATATTTTTTGTGATTGTTATGATGAATAGATTAAGTTACCCACATTGATACAAAGGAAAAAATAGTTGAATAAAAAAGAATCACTAAAAAGTTGTGTTTTATTTAAACCAGCCTGCACCTAACACCGAAATTCATGCAAATTTTGTATGTATGTATGTATCTCTTTCAATAAGCTTGAAAAGGTACACAACGAGATCTTATAATAAAAACAACAACATATTTAGATAAACTTACATACATATAAATAAAGATGTTTCCGCTTTCTTTGGACAAACAAATAATAAATACAAGCATAATGACTCGACTTTATCGTTTGACACCAATTTTTGATTTATTTATAAATATGTATGTATGTACATATATATATTTACAAGTGTATTTTAGTGTGCGCTTGGCTAAGTATCACTGTACACATGTATGTATACGTTTAACATATGTAAGGGTGTGTGAAATCAAAAAAAAATTTTTGGATTAGAAACAAAGTCGCGCCTAATTGTGCTAAATCCTTCGCTTAGGACTTTGGAGTAAAGGCGTTCAAATATGTAGGATAGATTATAAGATATGAACATACATATACATACATATGTATATACCATAAATCCTTGCTATTATTAGTATAAAATTAAAAATATTTTTAACTCAACATTTGCGTCAGAGGTAACGTTCTAATGTATTTCGTTTTATAATATATTTTTGTTAATATTCAAGATATCACAACAATTCATTAATAAATTTTACAATTAGGTTTGTGTGTATATTTCTACTGTATGTATGTATATATCTATCACCATATCGCTACTTTGCGAACATCATTGATAACAGTATTTCACGGCTGTAATGACATTACTTCCTAAGTGTGAACCAAATACCATACAAACGCTTTTTAGAGAAAAAAACAAAAACTTCAGCTTTAATGGGGAATGTTTATTATAATTTGAAAGAACTTTTATTAGCATTTGTAATGATTTATGATTATCTCATTCAAATGTTGGCCGCGTCTACGTCTCAGATGGTCCATCCATTGAGTCCAATTTTCGATGACTTGTTCGTGCATTTCGAGTGGTAACTGGCGAATGACTCGCGTCATGTTTTGCTCCAAGGACTGAATCGAAGCGGGATTGTCCGCACACGATCTTGGTGGCCAATCGACTGGCCCGAAACGTAAAATTATTTGCTCACCGAAGTGCTCACTCGCCAAATCCATTGATTGATGCGATTTGTAGAAAGTGGCGCTGTCTTGTTGAAACTTAATGTCGCCGAGATCATGAGCAAATATTCGGTTCTCACCGGCTTCATTTTTGAAGAAATTTGGGCTGATTATTCCCCCGGTCAACAAACCACACCAAACCTTGGAATTTAAACTTTTCAAGAGCCCATAGAGCGAAGCGATGTCACTTGGGAAGGTCGATCGGCTTCAGTTCTTGCACAAGCTGTATTTTGGTTGCTTTTTTCCTAACAATACATGCATATGTGCCTATGCATATACATACATATGTACAAACATACAAACATCTGGATATACGTTAGCCAACATATATATGTATGTATGTATGTTACGCCCCTATGGAGACTTAACTAATTTATTCATATCCACTTAAATTGTTGATAATCTCGATTTGCTCTTTCAGCAAACAGGTCCATGTGTGGCACATTTTTATTTGTGCCTGAAAAAATATAGTATCATATCCATAATTAGCGTTTTTCGATTATCTCGGATTTGAATAGATACTTCTGTACGTACATATGTACATGTATGTTCTTCTACTCGTACGTAAATAGATCGATTTGGATGCTGATATAGAATGTATTTGCTTGTCTGCAAGTGCTAATAAGCCACAATAGCCTGTGTCAATGTCGCCGTTAATGAAGACAGGTTGGAATGATCGCAGCGTGGTCGACGCGTGTCCACCGGTTTGCGGTCGACAGGCCTCTTTCTCCTGCTGTTACCACCTCAATTGCTATTATTAATAGAAATCATAATTTAAACAAAAATTTGTATGTATGTATGTACTTGCAAGTATGCACAGGCATTTATGTACATATATTCATAAGTATATTACACATGTTTGGGTATTATATCTTTTTGTGGAAAATGTTGACTATTTTTTTTAAATGTATTATCTAAGAATCCTTGGGAAATTTACTGCCTGTGGCGTGGTCGTCTTTTATCACTCAGATTTGTTCCTCTGGATAAACGAACCGAACATACATATGTGATACCCTAACAATAAAATGTACAACAAAATGTTGTATTGTCGATCACCCATCGGAAAATAACTTAAAATATGTATGTACATACATATACATATATACATATGTATGTATTATATGGTATAGACTTGCCTTAATATCTAATTTCGAAGGAAAACTATCAATCACTTCCAGCGTTCTTGTATGTACATATGTACATACTATATCTTTTCAACTTAATCCGTTCACATGACCGTACCTAGTTGATACAAGCTTCATCGTTTTTATCGCAAAATCGCATTTAGCTGTGAGAGAGAATAGCAAAAAAAGAAAAAAAAAAACAACAAACACATTCGGGAGCTGTAGCACATGAAAATTTTCATTTGCTCCGCTGTGCTACCGCTCCCAATTTTTTGCTACCGCTACGCCAGAGCATAGCGCAGAATTAAATTTTTTGCTCCCGCTCCAGCTATAGTTTTTTACCTAACAAAACTCGGAGCAGAGTAGAGCACATACTTTACATTGTTATGCTACGGCTATGCTGCGGCTCCCGACAAAGTGAGAGCGGTAGCGATATCATAGCAATAATTTTAGAAATTTTGCTGCTACGGAGTAGTAAATGAGAACCCTGATTCAGACATCTGAGCGGGGGGTTATCGTACTTTTACTCTCCTTTCTATGCAGAAAAGATAAGAAAGATAACAAAAGTCCTCGGATGCAATTAGATTAACTGTATGGTAAACAACCGTTAACGAATTTACCTTTATCTATGTACATACATATGTCTGTACATATGAGAGTGGAATATATAAAATACTTAAGATACGAGTACTACTACTGTCTTGAGCGGTGCCGGTATAACATATCAGTTTTGAACCAGAATTTCCGTAATAAATTTGAACCGGAAGTCGACACATCATACAGTTTTTTGCAAAGTTGCTTGAGTTAGAAGGTACAAGTGATAATTTAGCTATAACGTCGAATTATATTTTTTCTATAAATACGGGAGTTAATTTTACAAAATGAGTCAAAGAACCGAGATGTGCCCTCCTTATTAATAGTCTTAAGACTTTTTTCTTACACACTACTGCTCATATAACACATTTTTAAATTCTATCTGATTTTTATATTTTACAGTATGTATGTATATAGTACATAAATCAAGCAGCAAAAGGTATCGGAAAAAATTAGTGCACAAATAGTATCTCTAAGATACGCATTCTTCGAAAATATACATAGCTCCATCCGAGAGATATATGTATGTAATTATGAACTGCAGAAAGCATTTTTTCCTGATAATACATGCCCTAGTGCTAAGTTCCTAAGAGATTTCAAGCTTCTCCATTATACTGCATACTGCATGTATTGATCAATATTTGAAGCATCTTAATGAAATTTAAAGAGAAATTTTTGCTGATAATAATAATTTTTCACATGCTTCAACCAGATGACTTTAGACCGTATACATATATCAGTTAATATGCAAGATAGCTTGGCACTATGTACTCTATGTGTATGTATGTATATATGTTCCTCCATTTCTGAAAAAATGGCTGAATTTCGAGAGCTAGCTTCGTAATTTCTTTTATTTAATTTTCTTATTCTTCAATATTATTTCATAAGCAGAGAATATTAATATACGTACATATGTATATATGTTATAAAGTAGTTTTCCATAAGTTACTTAAGTAAAATATTTACAATTTGATTATATTTATATGTATATTACGAATATATCGTTCTAATGGACCAATTGCTGACGAACTAATTAAACATATATTTTTTTTTGTGAAATTATCGCGCTAAAAGAACAACATTTGTTAGTTACATTTATATGGTGAACACTGTTGACATCGGCGTTCATGAACTGAACAAATTTCTAAAGCTGATTATCTTATCATGCCGAAATGCTTGTACGTTCGTGTGTGTTCATATGCATAAATAGCTAGAACAGACACCGACCACCCGACGTCACGAGTCATGATTACCGATCAATTCGCTATTACTACTTCATAAGGGTCTGGTTAGCGCCGACTCGCCAATTAGCTGAGAAACATCTGCAAGTTCCGCGAGCATGCTCACTTATTGTTAATGGATTGATTAAACTCACATCCAACAAATTATGTTTACTCCTATATGTATATGTATGTACATATGTTTGTGTACATATGTGCAAGATAACAAGCAACTGAGTGTACATACAGAAATAATTATTGAATGCAATTTGATAATAGTCTTTGTATACATACATATACATATGTATGTACATATGTAAGTAAGGAATTTCATGCCAGAACTTCTGTGATTAATTGGATGATGTTAGAAAACAGGCCCGGCTATTTTATCTTACAAGTTGAAAATTATGCATTCATTTATTAGCTCACTACGACTAATAAACTGAAATAAGTACTTACATATGTATTTGCAGTAACAATCGTAAGATTATAAAATATTAAGTGTAACGATTTTAATCATAACGAGTATATGTACTTACATATATGTACATATGTATGTACTTATACATTCTTATGAAAGTTATTATACTTATCTTGTTGAGTTGGTAAGTAGTATTTGCCACTTACAAGTTTTAAGTGTTATTAGTTGTTCGTCTGTGGTTGTCTTTTTAGTTCCGCCCATCGAGAAATAATAATAAAAAACAACATTAATTTCGTAACACCCATATAGTAGTTAATCAAACAATCACTGTTTTATTGTTTGTTGCTCTAATATATTCTAACAATTAGTAATTGCGATATTGAAATTCGGTGAGTTATTATACATATGCTTTATCTGTAAATGTTAAATAAATATTTATGACAAATCAAATACATAACTCCCCAAAGCTTTAATGCCACTTTATTAGATTTCGATAATTTGGTTGGCGGGATAAAGGTGAGTAATTTAATGCCGGAGAAATCATTTGAAGTTAATGACCAAAAACACAGTTTTCAATTTCATTTATATGTACATATATAAAACTCAGACTTCCATCTTTTATTGGAGATATGTACTATGCTTGTACATAAGTAAATACGTACCGATCGATAATACCATTTCTAAAATTTTCCTTCGGAAAACATGCTCTCTAATTTGTAAAACTCTGCAATTTCAAATATCAAAGGAAAAGTGAATACATATGTATGTATGTATGTATATACTTGGTGCAAACATATACTGAAGCATATAATACATAAACTCTATATGTATGTATATACGCATATAAATTTATAATAAGTTATTATTTTCTGTGTTTTTAGTTGATTGTTATTTTATTTATAAGGTTCATTGTCTTTTCCCAGTGTTTTCACCCACGTGTGTTCTTATGTATTTATGTCGTATGTACATATATAAACATATGTTTCAAAATGCTCTCTAAATCAGCTGAGCTTGCGTGAGCATCTGAAATACATAAATTAAATAATAAAATAAAAGTGGTATTTTTAGTACGAATTTCCTCGGGCAACTACTTATAAACATATGTATAAGTATGTACATATGTATGTATGTACACTCGATATGCCATGAAAGAGTAAAGTCTGCTTGCGTGGCAAATATCAACAAACGAATAAGGTGTAGACAAAAAATTTACAATATACTATATAATATCAACTTAGCGGAACAGAATCACAATGTCAACTCGTGTTAAGTTGAGAACCAAAAGTAATATGACAAAATTTGACTGACTTCTGATCCCCAGTGTCCCAGGCGGTAGTAACCTTAATAAAATAAAAATCCAATTAATTGTTTTGTGAGAGAACCCGAGAAAACTTCGTTAAGGCTTTGAACAACACTTGTTAGTTTCTTGACATTACCAGTTATAAACATCAGTAATACAGTCCTAGATCCAAGCACTTGAACTAATTAGAAAACGTTAACGTAGCTGGACGTGAGACTGAGGAAAGGAGGTTCGTAGAACATTGAGCCAAATAAAATACTAAATTTCTCTGGGTCGCAAACAGTACATTCATGAGGTGGTTTTGTTCTTGCTTAATCATTACAATTAATGAATTAAACTTACAAACATACAATAAAAAAAATAATAATGCAGTCGACTAGGTAAACCTTAGGCTCGTTAATTTTATGTCGGCTTGCGGACAACTGCTTTTATATGTACATATGTATGCAAAGAGATATACATATAGCTTTCATATACATACTACATACATACATGGTATGTATAAATTTGAATTAAAAACCGAACTGAATAAATAGGCAAACAAGTGAGATATATTTACACATACATATCGACACATACTTATATAATTAGATATGTATATACAGCTGTTGACAGTTAATTAGAAACGCCACTTATTTTGAATTAAGCAAAAAATAATGATATTACATGATGGTAGTGATTCTGCGGTCAATTTCTGTTGAACTTTTCCGTGGTCTTTTTGCTTACGGGTAATGAAAAAACATATATATATATTGTATACATATATTTTTTATATACATATACATATGTACATATATATTTTTGAGCATTTGACCTGATCCACAATTTTTTTGTATGTCTCTTCAGCCTGACGAAGGCCAAAAATAGAGATGCCTAAAGCCCGTGAATAACTCCCTACTACAAAGTTGAATAAAATAGTTCAATACATTTTTAAAGAACAACTTTGACAAACACTTACCACAAATCAGTAATATTATAATTAAAAATTAATATCTGGTTTTTATTACTATATACATATGTACATACATACATATGTATAATAAAAACAATGCAAGACATTTTCAATACTCATCAACCAGAGAACATAAAACATATGTTCTCTGCATCAACCACCTTCGAAAAAGAGCGTTTCTAATTAGCTGTCACCAGCTGTACATACTGTATGTAATGCATAAGATAGACATGTGTACATATATTTTACATAGTCATATATTCCATTGTAAATATATAAAATATACTTAAAGCAGCTAAATGTCAATAACAGCCTTGATATGAACAACTTACACATTTGTGACACCACATACATACATATGTATGTATCCGTATTACCATGCAAAATGTGCGAGTACTCCAAGTAGACCATTGAATACTCCAAAAACAATCACATTCCTCTGAAATATGAAGTCCAATTCTCATTATGATGTCCTAAGGCTTGTGGCATACTTCAATATCCCACAAGAGGTCACATGATTCAATACTTTTGTCAAGTTAAAGTTTTAGTATTTTTCCATGCCATGAAAACATTTAATCACTAAGCATTGCCGGGAGAGTCTACCACTCTCAAGTATTATCAGAGAAGAACTTTATAGCCTCCTCAAATATTGACCCGAGTGGATTAAATCTACTGAGCATGTTAAAAAACAAAGTATGGGGACTGATCTTAGCTCTTAAATTTATTAATGATTACTAAATTATTGTATTTATGTACATACATACATATAAGTATGTGTATGTAGGCGGAACACAGCTCTTGATAGAAAGAAGGTAAGCTATTGGATTTTATCGGTCTTTACAGCTACCTGTTCATACATACATTTGTATACACATATGTATGTATACATTCATACATATGTATGTATGCCCATAAGTGCAAGCACACAAGTTTGTACTGCGTATATACATACATACATATGTATGTATGGATGTATGTATGTATGTATACCTGGACGTAAGTATGTGTGCATTTGCATATGGAGCCTAGGTGCATAATATTGCATATTTTCCAACAAAGCCAGCTAAACAACTTTATTATCATATTGTACAATATTTTTGTTTTTAAAACCTGCTCGTGTTGACTTTATTCCACGATTAACACATGTACGTTCATACGCATATATATGTACATATGTACCTACACAGACTTATGAATGTAAAATATTATAATTATGCGCATAGCATGCATTCGTATGTATGAAAACTATTCGAATGAATGTGGTTTATAAATATAAATACATATGCACATACATATGTATGTATATGCGAATTATCGCATACATATTTTATGTCACAATATCAATTACATTGTTTTCCATAAATGTTCGTACTAAAATCGCAATCAAAAGAGTAATGTATTATATCTCAAGTTTTTGTTGTTGACTACAATTAATTAAAACATGTCTACGTATGCATGTGTATATGTACTTACATATACATATGTACAAACATTTAAATATCTCCTCCTAAAGCAATTACATGTATTAACACATGTACATACTTGACTTCCTAGGTTCTATGCATTTTCACTTTCACATGCCATTGAACCCAAGCAAAGTGAATATGAATAACATTTCCGCCCCTTTGTTGTGCTTTCGAATTCGCCTCTTATTATTCTGTTTGTTAGACCAAGACTAAACCAACGAAGACATATGTATGTATGTATGTATAAACACTTACAAATATGACATATTCGTACATATTTCGATATTCATGCATATAGCGTAAATATATAATATTATATAATATATATATTTGTTTATGTCAGACTTTAATTCAATATACATATGTATATCTATATGCACAGAGATACGTACATATGTGCATACGTATACATATATTCTCGTTTTGTACGATATTCGTACCATTTCTACTTTAATATGACGAATTCACTGCACGAATTTACTTAAAGTCCCCATTAAACCTTCACTGGTTCACATCAGATTAGTTCCAAGTGATTCTCGACGTAACAAAAATACAAATTTTTAGGGTTACTCTTATAAGCATTTTAAAATATAATATACTTATTTAGTATCTGTTAAAAACTAGTCGATAGTTTTGCTATTTCTAATAAATGAGAAATAAACATAATCACAAACACTTTTGTCTATGTGTGTAATCGTATAACGCACAGTATTTATGTACATATGTATGTGTGACAAAGTAGCCGATCGCTTCGACTGCCACGAAATAAACATACACACTTTTGTACAAATATACATACATACAAATAAATATGCATTTACATACAAATATGTATAAGTACTGCAGACATTTCAGATAAACAAGTAAACATGTTTGTTTCCCATTCCGAATAATTCTTGTCTTGAAAGATAAGGTCAAAATACGTACATACTTATGTCCATATGTACATATGTATCTGGATATACATTATATGTATATTTTTATATCATCTCTATGAATTAAATCAATTAGTAATTAGTTGTAATAAACATATGTATGTATGTACATATGTATATAGAGTATGGGTTGAAACTAAAGCGAATGCGTTTTCTTTTTTGCTGTTGACCTTAAAGCAAAGAATCCATAAATAAAAGCTTTTTACAGTCGTATATTATTATGTTATATATTCGCTTACAACAACATACATATGTACATATGTATATGTTTTTTATACTCTCGCAACAATGTTGCTAAGGAAAGTATTATAGTTTTGTTCACATAACGGTTGTTTGTAAGTCCTAAAACTAAAAGAGTCAGATATAGGGTTATTTATACCAAAGTGATCAGGGTGACGAGTAGAGTCGAAATCCGGATGTCTGTCTGTCCGTCCGTCCGTCTGTCCGTCCGTCCGTGCAAGCTGTAACTTGAGTAAAAATTGAGATATCATGATAAAACTTGGTACACGTATTCCTTGGCTCCATAAGAAGGTTAAGTTCGAAGATGGACAAAATCGGCCCACTGCCACGCCCACAAAATGGCGGAAACCGAAAACCTATAAAGTGTCAAAACTAAGCCATAAATAAAGATATTAAAGTGAAATTTGGCACAAGGGATCGCATTAGGGAGGGGCATATTTGGACGTAATTTTTTTGGAAAAGTGGGCGTGGCCCCTCCCCCTACTAAATTTTTTGTACATATCTCGGAAACTACTATAGCTGTGTCAACCAAACTCTACAGAGTCGTTTTCTTCAGGCATTTCCATATACAGTTCAAAAATGGAAGAAATCGGATATTAACCACGCCCACCTCCCATACAAAGGTTATGTTGAAAATCACTAAAAGTGCGTTAACGGACTAACAAAAAACGTCAGAAACACTAAATTTTACGGAAGAAATTGCAGAAGGAAGCTGTACCCAGGCTTTTTTGAAAAATTGAAAATGGGCGTGGCCTCGCCCACTTATGGACCAAAAACCATATCTCAGAAACTACTAGACCGATTTCAATGAAATTCGGTATATAATATTTTCTTAACACCCTGATGACATGTACGAAATATAGGTGAAATCGGTTCACAACCACGCCTTCTTCCAATATAACGCTATTTTGAATTCCACCTGATGCCTTCTCTGTATAATACGAGTATATACATTAGGAACCAATGATGATAGCGGAATAAAACTTTACAAAAATACGGTATTTGAAAAATATGTAAATGACGTATAATGAAATCTCGATTATCACTTTATCATGCGAGAGTATAAAATGTTCGGTGACGCCCGAACTTAGCCCTTCCTTACTTGTTTATTTTGAAAATGAAAATCAGGAAGAGTTGATTTAAATTAAGGCAGGAACTGTTGTGGTCTATTTTTCGTGATTGTCTCCAGTCAAATCATAAGTATGAAGAAAATCACGATTTGAGTATTTGAGTACTGGACAATAATAGGGTGGAGTTTGATTGAAAATAAAAAAGTGCGAAGAGTGTGTTTACCAAAACAACGGTTAGAAACTGTGGACATTTAATTCCAAAACTCATATTCTGCTTGACAGACTTTAAGAGCACCTCGCACATATCAGATGTAAGGCATATTCTTTCTTCTTTAATATGACGCACTGGACAAATATTTAAATTTTATGAATATAAGTATTTACACTCAGCCTACTTATTTTATAAAGGTATGTATATACATACATACGTATGTATGTTGTGTGCATTTGGCATTATTTGTTATAAGCGAATGCAAAAAGCTCTGTGCTACCTTTGAACGGTTACTCCGTCTTTATGATCCGAAGAAATATCTAGTATTGCGAAATTCGACCATGTCTAAGGAGGGACAATTTCAGTTAATATACTTATAATGCATGCATATGTATACATATATGTACATATATTTATAAGCATAAACGAAGCTATGAAAATACCATCAATTTACCCAATTTTCAACAAATAATAAGGATTGTTAATGCGATTTTATGGCTTCCAATTTTCTTGCCCTGAGAAGCAACCGTATGCTTACATGCACCCGCCACTCCAGTAAGCATATACCACGAGCATATTCATACATATGTATGTATGTATGTGGATATTTATATATACATATACATATGTATGTATAATATATATACATATACATATGTATGTATATAACCTTTCTCATATAAATGTGGAAATAATTGCTTCAACCGTTTCTTAGAGCGGGTGAATGAAAATCTTAATTATTATGTGTTTCAATACTGTTATGCATATGGTTAGATAAGTTCTTATGTATTGGAATGTATGTATGTATTCTTATTGAAGTATTTTGACTTCGGTTTGATAAACTGCGGCATTAACATTAACTTGACTTCATTGTCATTGGCGATAAATTGCGTTGGCTTACATGTTGGCGCACAAATGTTTGTATAGCAAGTAGGGAAGGGCTTAGTTCGGGTGTAACCGAACATTTTGTACGCAACATAAAGTGATATGGTAATCATTTTTATTATAAGTAAGACGTATTGCATCTATTATTCACAATCACAGCCATCAACATAGACCGTTATTTAAAAGAGACTATTCGAATTTTTTAAGACTTCTTACATATTTCCCGATAAATGCGAAGAAAGTCAACCGGAAGTTCGAAAATTTATATTAGGTGTGTAGAGACATATACATATGTATGTATGTATATTGATGGCACTATTTGTGCAAAACTTTACTCTGATGATCATTGATGTTTGATTTATATACAGTCATTTTAAAGGATCAGATATAATTCAGAAGTTTGTTATATAAGAAGTAGGCGTGGTTGCCATCATTCTGAGATATGTATAGGATTTTACCCAAATACCGGCGGTGTCACCCTCATTGTCATTGTGTCGCATTTATTCAGTGAGTTACCGCACTTTTAGTAGTTTTCAATATAATCGTCGGCGTTATTATTATCTGATCTTACCCTTTTTTCACGGGTGCCAAAAAGACTTATTCTCACTAAGTTTGATTGCTTTAACTTTAGCAGTTTGGAGGATATGTATAAATTATTTAGGGGCGTGGTCGCGCCCACTTAATAATTTTTTTAACCTACAGGGCTACTGTCATCTCCTGTACCATATTCTAGCTTTCTATTGTTATTATTATTAATTGACTGCTTAGTAACGACACTTTACGCACGATTATGTCCATCTGTAGTACCGACAGCCCTTGGGTGCCAAAGAATATAAGTATGTACATACCTATGTAGTTGTAGTTTTATCAAGCCTTCTTCATCTCTTGACAGACAATCAATCGGATTTCAACCCGCCTCGTTATTTGTCATTTATATACCTATGTATATCGATTAGTTTTAGGTGATACAAACAGCGGTTAGGTGAACAAAACTGCTATACTGTAGCAACAAACAGTCCAAAAAGCTTATCAGTTAACTTGATCCCCTAGTTCGCCACACTCGACTATGAGTGCGTTCGCAATTACACGTTTCAAGTGGAGGTTCTTAGTAATTCTGTCTGACATCAAATCATCATTAATCAGTCAAACATAAGGGCTTATCTATAGCTAATATGTATGTATGTATGTACATATGTATGTAGCAATTTTTAAATTAGGCCTTTTTGTGTTTGTCATTTTTGTGTTAATAGTATCAATTATTTAAAACAGTTATAGTGATATATAAAGCTTTTTAATATAATTTTGCGTATTTGTATAAGGAGCGAAAGCAAAAACGGTATAGAAATTCTTTTATCGCCACATCTACGTGTGGCATTGTTAATGGGAGAGCTAGGTACAAAAGGAAAAACGTGCTGTTATCGGGAGACAAACATACTAAATTAATTTAGTATTGGATAAACATAAGAACTAGTTCCATTTATATTTGACTTCGTTGCTTTACGTGTTTTAAAATTCGATCAAATATGTTTCAAGTTGATCAAGGAATGGTTATAAACATCGTAAATAATGTGAACGAACATTAACATCTCTGATATCTGCCTATCAGTTAACATTCTCTGCTGATAGTTTATTTGGAATAAAATAACTGGAAAGTATACTTTTAGGCAGAGAATGTTATTAAACCAGAGAATGTTAATTAATAAGAAAGCGCAAATGTTAGCTGTACTAAAATGTAAATTATTATGAGGGAACATCGAAAAGCGCAAGTTCGAAACGGAAATTACACCACTGCACCATGACGCAGATGTTCTTTGACATACATATCATGGAAAATTGGAGTAATAAAAAGAAAATTAATTAAATTATTTGAAAAAATTTAAATAATGAGAAGAAGAAAAGAAATAATTTAATAAAAAAGCTTTGAAAATTTAAAAATATATGTGTGAGAACTCCCTGGTTGAAATCAGAGATAAATCTTTATCCCTGGTTGAAATGTTACGAACCTGCACCTTCTTACTGTTTTATGATCTCTGCCTGATATGGATTTCCTCAAGCAAAAAATGGTAAATTTTCAAAAATTTTTTTCGTATAAAAAATTAAATATTTTATTTAAACTTTTTATCACTACAAAGATGTACATATATATATTTTAAAACGTTTTTGTGCAAAAGGTGCCTCCGCGTTGACAGCAAAACTTCTTACGGAGGAAAAAAAAAAACAAAATGAAAATTATATTTTTGCCAGAGGTTTTTACAAAAAATTTAAATTTGATGAAAATTTCTCGACGTTATTTTTAATTAGTTGTTATTGAACAAAACAATCTTTCGTTCAAGACCTTGTAAACAATATCTTGATGACCTCTATAAAAATGTCATTAAGATCGGTAGAGTAGTTCGCAAGTAATCTTGACAACGAACTTTGAAAACATAGTTTAGAAAAAAATACGTTTACAGTTTTCCCTTACTATATACCTGTAGTATCATATACATATGTACATATGCAGCTGACCTCCAGCGTGGAACTTTTCAAGGCTGTATCTCCAAAACTATTATTCGGATCAACTTGAGAGTTTAGGACAACATTTTAAACATGCTATAGAATTAAATAAGAGTATAAAATCGTATTTTTAACCGCTGTGTCATATATGTATTAAGCTAAAAGGAGGTTATGTTGACAAATGTATAAAATTTGTGTTGATCTTTTGTGAGAAGTAATCTGCGGTATACAATTATACATCGGCTATTTTTTACTCATAAATCTATATTCGGTAATAAGCCCGGAAATTTTGGTTGAAAAGGTGAGCTCAACTTTGTACCGTGGATTCAAATCCCGTTTGGAACAGATGCATGAAAGTCTCTTATGATTTTTCGATAGGCAAAGTCAACATTCTTGGAGCATTAGCGAATAAAACCAAATAAATAAATTGTATTTAATTATTTCTTCAATCACTATCTAATTATTTCTCATACATATATCTGCGATACTTAAGCTTAGACAGAATAAATAAAGCTTTACAAAGATAATACTCCTTTTATATATAGTGTTAAATCATTTTAAATTTTTTCGCCAGCCGCAAAACATCTTCCAATCGTTTAGTAATTGTTTGCAGTCCACGATTTTTACTTAAAACAGTCATATCTAGATCCTTGAAATCTTCCGGAAATGTGCTGTTGTCTGCTAAAATAACTTTTGTCATAAATATCGGATGTGGAATTTCAATTGGGCCCACACGTCGCACTTCATTCAGAAATCTAATTAACAAAATTAATACACATTTTATTAGAAATATATTAATGTTGCTAAGAGTTTTAAAGAAATTTCAGAAACAGGTTTTTCAAGCGGTGCTTACCGCTCGGCAGGTCATGCCAAAGTGGTATTTTTCGTATATACCTACCCATCATAAGAGTAATCATCAGTATTGATTTGCATTTCTTCCAGATTATGTATAAAAGCGTCATAATAAATTTTCAAAAAACTTTCGAAATTATCTTCAAGCACGGCGCAATCGACGCTAGAGAAGAGGAAAAATATAATATCGTGCGCACACGACTCATATTGTGCTATTTGAAAGTCTACAAATTTTAACTGCGTGGGTTGATCGCTGTCGTCTATTAAAAAATAAAAACGAAAAATATATTTTCATTTAAAAAATGTAACAGAGTACAAAAAAATAGCTTTTTAATATTAGTTGCGTACCATATTTAAACATGATGTTGTTTATCCACAAATCGCAGTGTACCAAGCTGGTATATAATCCATCGACAGCTTCTGGTTGTTCCAACCATTTATCATAGACTTCAAACCTCTCTAGAATTTTATTGATCGCTTCTTCATTGTTGTTAGTGGCCAGTTGCAGATCTTCACGTAATTCCTTGAGAAATAGATTTTTTTTTAATTTAGTTCAATAGTTTCTAAGGTGAAATGCATGTCATAGATAAAAATACTCACACTTCGCATTTCGTTTTTCATTTCATCGCCCATTGTGGTATTCATATTGAAGCGGTTGAAATATGGGCGTATGGTTCTTGCAAATAATTCTGGCTTTTTAATGCGCAAAGCGATAGGTAGTGCATGATACTGCGCCATATATTCCAAGACGAGTTTCGCATGAACGTAATCGAACATTTTGTGACGATTGCCAGCTCTATAGCCAGACAGCTGGAGATTTTCCTGCACTAGAACAGCATCTCTGTCAACTTTGGTAGCATTTGGATCAAGTGATATTCGACTTCCATAGTAAGCGGGAAGACCATCAAATAATTTATCCGTCGATAAGCCGGCTTCAAGTTGCAATAGATGTATTTCTGGTACTACAATCTCGTACATTTTGTTCTCAGTAATACATGTGCGTTCCGGTTGAAATATTTGCCAGTATAAATCGTTCGTCACAGGGGGCAATTTCGCAATTAAAGGCAGCTCCTCGATGAGCCCATTTGGTCTCTTAATTTTAGCAGCTATGGCCAGCATGCAGCTGCCATAGTTGTCGCCTGGCTTGGTGAGGTAACGAGTGCTATACGACTGCAACTCACCGCCCGCTAGATGTGGCTGTACAACACTCTTCAGGTCCTCTATTTCCGGTACGGACATTTTCTGCAAACTAAAAATTTCACAACTATCGATTAACATTTAACTAATCTAATCGGCTGAACTACCATCCATATTCTATGTTTTGCAACATCATAATCGTACAAAATCCTCAATGACTGAAATGCCTTTGAGATTCATAAACCAACAATTTCATTGCGTAAATGAGTGACTTGCAAGAATATAAAAATATATGCATCTGCATATGTATGTACATATGCATATGTACATGCTTTGGTGCAGAATAAATGAGTATAACTTTAGATTAGACCATACATCTGCACTTATATGCATACATTGATACGAAGCTGATAAATTACTTTTCAGGCCTTAAGCATCATACATAGTGCAAATTATTAAATTTCTTTATCTTAAGTTTGTATTTAATCTCTGAATAGACCCCCATAATATAGATATACATTGCTGAGGACTACACATGTACGCCATATTCATATAGTAAATAATGATATATTGTATTATCATGCCAAATAAATTAGTAATTCAAGAAATCTATTTCTAGCCAGTAAATGTATGATAATTTCTCTTTTGTCTTATATACGTTTGTGTAATTGGTAATGAAGTAATGCGTTATTGGTTTTGAACAAACAATCAAACAAATGCATATATTTACATGCATATGTACTTACATATAACTATTTACTACTATGGCAGAACTTTTCCTTAAAGGAAAAACACAAAGAGCCAAAGAAATATGATATCAGAACAGACAACTCAATAATTAAGTCCTCAATGTTGAGACATGAGCACAAGTACACCATTAACATTCAAGTGATTGCTAGTTGAAGGGAAGTACGTGATTTGAATACCAGATAAGATTACAAATTAATTTTCATTCTGCCAAAAACATTGTTTGATTTTGCAACAAGCGTAAAATAAATGTAATGGGTTAAAATTTTACTTCACTTCGACAAATGCCTAAAAGACTTTTTCCCTTTATCAAGAACATATGTATGTGTGTATATGATTTATTTTTTTAATAGAGCTTAGCCCGTTGTATGATAAATATATTATTCATTTTCTACATCTGGACCCGAAAATAAAAATATTACCACATACATACATATATACCTTGAGAACTTATTTGTATAACGGATGATTCCTCTTATTTTAAAATATGAACTGCTGTATATGAATTCTCGGTGCTGCTAATTGGTACAGGTACAAATAGTCGTTTGTAGTTTGCTGATTTGTTTGTATATCACAATTGAATTCAATTTGTTAAATCTAAATGAACTGAACTTGTCAGCGGTGCTTGGAAGACTGAGGCGAAAACTGATGTGCGTCTCAATGGTCAAAGTTTCACACAAAATTCAGTACTGCTATCACCCCCTTATCACGTATCACGTTATTGTGTATATTAGTTGCAGTACTCAAAATGTTTCATTGTAAAGCATCCAAAGAGGCATTCGCGTATATTTTAATCAGTTCGACAGAGGCAATTCAGACCAACAAATTCACACATTCAAACGCATTTGCACATAATTGATAATGCAACTGGTTGATAAATGACCTGACGTATTGACGTTCTCAACATTTGTATATTCATTCATAGACCTATATGTAAGTATATATGTATATTAGATGTTATTATCAGTTATGAATGAGGTAACAACCTATATGCACACTTGTGTATACATACATATGTACATATGCATATTTTGGTGGCGTACTGTACGCTTACATATATTGTTTGAAAACTATAGTGTCTAGAAAGGATTTAAGCGACATTTTTTTTCAGGACAGGGAACTTCCCGAAGGTTTGCGATCGCCTGTTGTTGCTCTTTGCATATGCATATGCACATATATTTAAATTCTCTATCTTCTATCTTTAAGAAGGTAGTAAATCCATAGCACTACACAAAAAACAAGTAACATTATCACTGCGATTTCCGGTGCCGGTGTCATTGAGCTAGCATGGAGTGCCTAGATTAACGATATTTCTTGAGTGAGTCGCAACAATAACGGTGGGTAATGCAGGTAATGGTTCGTGTCAAGGGAGAAATTTCACAAGCGAGCATGTTCATATGTCTGTGTGTATGAACATCTTCACAAAGAAATTACATGTTCAGACAGGTTCTGCAATTCACTTCTGAGTGAATATCAAGCAAATCCACTTCCAATCCGACATTCGGGATTCTATATATTTCATTATGAAATATCCAGTTATCATTTATAAATCACTGCAAAATATTAAAATGTGAGATATTTCTCCTAAGGCAAATGATAAATGATATTTATATTCCCATAACGGCGATAATATTGACCGATCTAACATTCGGAAATAGTACTTGCTCAAACAGAATCTTAACTCCTATAATTATATTTCTGTTCAACAAGTTTTTTAGATTAGTTAAAATTAACTATTCGGTCCGTTTTTTTCTTATAAATCAATGCATGCATGACGAATTTAAAATGATTTTGTTTTTATTTATTTGTTTGGTCTATAATAAATAAATAAATTGTGGAAATGACGCGTAGAAAAGGTCCTGCACGACGTCCCCGATTGAGGCCGCAAAAAACAAAAATTACAAAAAGATTATTAATCTGTAAGAAGTTCGCTATCGCGCTATGGAAGCTTTTTTTCTTTCGCGTTTAAAAATCGAAGTCGCTATGTTCCCCACTCTGTTCTCTTTCTACAAGAAACGCCGTAATTATTTGAATTTCGATTTCAAAATTTGAGAGAATGTTTATTACACTGTACATTATCCATTAATCGATTTTTCAAAAATTTTACACTGAGCCGATTCCTTAAGTCTTCTAATAAATCGCATGTATAACTTGCACATCACCATTTACTACTAACGGAATTTCCTTGGATATTTCAAAATCGGAAGACTTAATATTTGTGTATCTGAATACCCATATACCTGAGCTATGTTCATCATAAACGATCTATCATAATGGAATTAATAATTATCAAAAAGCTTCTTTTCTTTTAATTCAAGACGTCACAAACGCACTCCAAGGCAAGTAAATAGAGAAATTGTCATAATTTATATTTCCATTACAGAGAACGTAAATAGGTTTCAGGTCAAAGCATGAAAAACGAGTCAAACATCAAATTGTTGAATTAAATCCAGATTTTATCTAAGCGATCTAAGAGTCCATTTGGATAACCGGTATTACCAGTAAATAAAATGGAATCTCAGTTAATAATTTACCAAATACATATAAATCTAATGCAAGTATGTTTTATGCTTTCAACTAAAATTAAGAAAAAACACTAAAATACAAACACACATAATGTGCACACCTGTATCTCAATCCTTTGCATAGACATATGTACATATGTACATATACATATGCTCATAGATACTTACATATGCTCTCACGGAGGTGTAATGAACCCCCTCCCATTATTATGCACTAATTTGACCACTAGCATAATAATATTACTGAATGCACGTGAACACCAGAAACTAACAACTAGGATTTTGGAATTAAAAACATACTACTCCGAAATAGGTCTCTCTTGTATCAATTATTATACAATGTTTTCTTATTTCATTTGACTCCAACGATTTCAATACACTAAACATAAATTGGTAAATTTCTCATCGATGTGTGTGGGACATCAAACCATAAAATAACTAGTTGCTAGTATGGGAAAATGGAGGGTGGCCGAACTAGTTGGGCTTGTAGTAGTCGTTAAGTAGGTTGGGGTATACAGCAACTTACATATACATACATATGTATGTTTACATGCATCAATGTGCACTTCTATTGTAATTACAATAGTACTATATAGAAAATCGTAGGAAACGGTCAGGTATGAACACACAAATACATATATACGCGCTATTATATATGTATATGTCAATTTGTGTATACTTGCACATATTGCTAAGTTTATAGATATCGGTGTACAGCCATATACATACATACATACATACATACACATGCATTTGTGTTCTAATAATTTTGTATCTAAATGCAATTGAAGGCAAGCTACTGAGTATATATGTATGTACATATGGTGTTTCAAGAGGCACAAACAAATATGCGTACATTCATACCCACCTGCGCTTATTTTATAGGTACATATGTGCATATGTGTATGTGCGTTGGTACTAAAATATTCAATAAGACAACAAAATATCAAATGAATTAGTGGTATAATATTGGCCGAGCTTTGACATATGGAAGGTTCTGCTGAGGACACAACAGTTCGTTTGTATCCTTCTTTAAGTGCGGTTAGACATTACACTTTTCCAAGTATCAGTAACTTTCCTACTCATATGATATAATTTTATTTTCATAATGCCAAGAGCATATTTAGAATTCTACAATAATATTGTGATATTTTTGAAAATACTATCACTAGTCAGCCTTGCTACCGGACAAACCAATCAAAACATCAATGTTTGTGAGTAAATCAACTATTTATTTATAACCAACACACAATTTTTATTCGAAACATTTTCGGTGGTCTAGAGGCGTTGACGTTTAATCAAACTGCAGAAAGGAGTAAAATAACTTAATGACATTAATTACTCATAAAGCAGTACTCTTATATACATACATATATATATATATATTCGTATATAACGGATCCAACCAATTTTTATAATATTTATAAATACACATATAGGTTATGTGAATTGTGCATACTCATATGGGAATATAGACGTGTCAATTGAATTTAAAAACAGGAAACGCTCTGTTATACATACATATCTATGCACACAAGAGCAGGTGCATATTTGTGAATAAGTAAAGGCAAATGATTTCATTTAACTGTTGTGGCATTCTTAATTAGCTCCCATCGATTTTTCTGTTAATAATATTAACAATCGTATGTACATATATAATGTTATTAATCATTAGGGACGACTGCGCCGGCTGTCGGTTCAGCGAAATATACATATGCATATTTATTCAGAGATAAGAAGGAAAAAAACAGAATTGAACCTTTTTGAAAGTAGAGATTGAAAACTTACCACGAAACAGTGTTCTCCGAAAACACATCAAATTGGGTAGTAATCAGAAAAAAGGTTAACTTAGGTTGCACCGAAGCTATAATAACCTTCAGAAATAAAGAAACAGTTTTCCATACAAGAGTGGCCAGTTTGTATGGCAGCTATATAGTAATCCGATATCAGCAGTTGCGCCAAATGATCTGCATTTCTAAAAATTAGGTACTAGTTCGCATTACTATATATTTGTATATGTATGTATGTATATTGTATGGATTATCCGTCGTTTCCTTCTGGGTATTACAATCTTCCGACCGATACTAAAGAACAAATACAAATACCTCATCGCTCCCATTCCCCATTACATTGTTTTATATTCCAATACATTCATACAACATTTGTATAAGATATGTATGTATATGTAAACATAAAACCGTTATATTTTATAAAATTTAAAATTTCGATCGTCATTGTACCCACGCCATTACCCAGAAAAGGTATAAGAACAATTTATTATATTGGAATTTGCTCTTTGGCAGACAATGGCAAACCTGTGAGCGTATTTCTCATAAAATCCATTAAGCGTTCGGTCTTAAAACACAACTCAATTGATGAGCAGAAGCTCTCTCTCATAGCACACTAAACAACATGAAGATACCAAATAGCATCACACAAACGTTTATCGTTATGTCGAGAAAAGTGAGATACTTTTAAATTTTATTGTTGGTTGAAAAAAGTTTTAGAATCGAACGATAGAACTTCGTCCTTAACGAGAAATATCTCATTAAATATTTTCTTCTAGTTTTTATTAACGATGCTGACAACGAGCCTGCAGCCAAAGCTGTTACAGTGGTATCAACATATCTGAAGAAAAATCCTAGTTATGGAATATCAATTCAGATTGACCAAGTTGAGGCAAACAAAACCGATGCTAAAACACTTTTGGAATCAAGTAAGTCGTTCCCATAGTGTCTTTGACTACCATATACCGCGCGGCAATTCATTTAATGAATACTTGGTTACAAAGATAGATAGATAAAATTGTTTGATAAAAAATATGAATTTGTTTTCAGTTTGTTCAAAATATGCGGAGAGCATTGACCGTAAACAACCTCCTCATGTCGTATTCGATACCACAAAATCGGGAATATCTTCGGAAACAGTCAAATCATTTACTCAAGCATTGGGGTTACCAACTATCAGCGCCTCTTATGGACAGGAAGGAGATTTACGCCAATGGCGCGATATGGATGAGAGCAAGCAGAAATATTTGCTCCAGGTAATGCCTCCGGCTGATCTTATACCTGAAGTTGTGCGCAGTATTGTACGAAAAATGAATATAACCAATGCAGCCATTCTATATGATGACACCTTCGTCATGGATCATAAGTACAAATCATTATTGCAAAACATACAAACGCGCCATGTCATTACTGGCATTGCGAAGGAGGGAAAACGAGAACGTGAAGAGCAAATAGAGAAACTACGTAATTTAGACATAAATAATTTTTTCATACTGGGGAATTTAATGTCTATTCGTATGGTTTTAGGTGCGAAAGTTCATAAAATACTTACATATTTACATATTTATATATTTCAGATACAATTATATTTAATAACTATTTTAGAATCAGTAAAACCGACGTATTTTGAACGTAACTTTGCATGGCACGCCATAACTCAGAGTGAAGGTGAAGTGAGTAGTCAACGTGACAACGCCACTATAATGTTTTTGAAACCAATGTCATATGCTCAGAACCGTGACCGCTTTGGACGTCTAAAGACCACTTTCAATTTGAACGAGGAACCACAAATTATGTCAGCATTTTATTTTGATTTGGCCCTTCGTACTTTTTTGGCTATCAAGTAAAGACTTGCATTGATTTTTCCCAAATATAAACAGATTTGTAAAGTATTATTCGCTCTTCATGTAGGGATATGTTACAATCCGGAGCTTGGCCAAAAAACATGGAGTATATTGGTTGTGATGAATTTCAAGGTGGTAATACCCCAGAAAGAAATATAGACCTTAGAACTGCTTTTACAATGGTGAGTACTGTCCTTCTCATTTCATATATTCATATACATATGTACATAAGTATGTATGTTTGTACTTCGTTTTCAGATTCAGGAGCCAACTTCTTATGGCGTGTTTGAATTAGTTACACAGCCAGGAAAAGCATTTAATGGGTACAGTTATATGAAATTTGAGATGGACATTAATGTTCTACAAATTCGTGGAGGGAACTCTGTGAATACAAAATCAATTGGCACGTGGACCGCAGGATTGGACTCGCCGTTAGTTGTTAAAGATGAAGATGTAATGAAAAATCTAACCGCCGATACAGTCTATCGCATTTTTACAGTAGTTGTAGGTTATCCTTCGCCTTAACCATATTCAATTTAATTCGCAATTTTTCTCGATCATCAACAGCAAGCTCCTTTCATTATCAAAGATGAGAAGGCCCCTAAGGGTTATAAAGGCTATTGCATTGATTTAATCAACGAGATAGCAGACATAGTACATTTTGACTATACCATTCAAGAAGTCGAAGACGGAAAATTTGGCAACATGGATGAAAAGGGCGAATGGAACGGAATTGTGAAAAAATTAATGGACAAACAAGCAGACATTGGCTTAGGTTCCATGCATGTTATGGCTGAACGTGAAATTGTTATTGACTTTACGGTCCCTTACTATGATCTGGTCGGGATTACTATTATGATGCAACGCCCGCAGGTCCCGAGTTCTTTGTTTAAATTTTTAACAGTGCTTGAGACGAACGTTTGGTTGTGCATTTTGGCAGCTTATTTCTTTACTAGCTTTTTGATGTGGATTTTTGATCGATGGAGCCCCTACAGCTACCAGAATAATCGTGAAAAATATAAGGATGACGATGAGAAACGTGAATTCAACCTAAAAGAATGTCTTTGGTTTTGTATGACTTCCTTGACACCGCAAGGCGGCGGTGAGGCACCGAAAAACCTTTCCGGCCGTTTGGTGGCAGCAACATGGTGGCTATTTGGGTATATCAGTTTATACACATTTATGATCTTGTGAACAAGCACACGTATACACACATTTTCCCCTATAAATGCATAAATATACATATTTAAGTATAATGGAATTTTGATTTATTAGGTTCATCATTATAGCATCATACACAGCCAATTTGGCTGCATTTTTAACAGTATCTCGTCTCGATACACCGGTGGAGTCTTTGGATGATCTTGCAAAGCAGTACAAAATTCTATATGCACCGTTAAATGGCTCCTCAGCAATGACTTATTTTCAAAGAATGGCCAATATTGAGCAACGTTTTTATGAAATATGGAAAGACTTGTCGTTGAATGATTCCCTCACGCCACTCGAGCGCTCAAAACTAGCTGTTTGGGATTATCCAGTTAGTGATAAATACACAAAAATGTGGCAGGCAATGCAGGAGGCCCAGTTACCAGCAACACTTGAAGAGGCGGTAGAACGAGTTCGCAACTCAACTTCAGCCACCGGCTTCGCCTTCCTGGGCGATGCCACAGATATTCGATACCTTGTGATGACCAATTGTGATTTGCAGATTGTGGGTGAAGAATTCTCCAGAAAACCATACGCCATTGCCGTTCAACAAGGATCACATCTCAAGGACCAATTTAACAATGCGTGAGTTATTTTTTCGAGCAAAGGACATAAAAGCATAATGTTTTCATTCCTTTTATCAATACAGAATTTTAACCTTACTCAACAAACGTCAACTGGAAAAATTGAAGGAAAAGTGGTGGAAAAACGATGAGACACAAGCCAAATGTGACAAGCCAGAAGACCAGTCAGACGGCATTTCCATACATAATATTGGTGGAGTCTTTATTGTTATATTTGTTGGAATTGGCATGGCCTGCATCACATTGGTGTTTGAGTATTGGTGGTATAAATATCGAAAGAATCCCCGCATTGTGGATGTTATTGAAGCGAACTCTGGCGGAAAAGATGGCAAGACAATCGATAGCGTTATTCTTGGACAGGCTGGAAAAGAGTACGACAAGGGTGGTAATACCGTGCTTCGGCCACGATTTCATCAGTATCCCACCACATTTAAACCACGATTTTAAAGTATGTACAAACATACATATACATACATACATACGTACACATGCTTGTATGCAATCAATCAGCTTAACGAATTCGGGTTTGAAAGTACCGATAATTATTAATTTTTAATTACACGTAGATATGCCTGTATGTAAGTATGTACGTATAAAAGCATATGCTTTACTTTTGGAACAAAATATGCACGCACAATTTTTATAAATCTTGATGGCATTTTAATCATTTATAATATGTATGTACATGCGTACACTCTAATGAAAAATACAAATAAAAATGTTAGTGTCTTAATTTATCAAAGCAAAGTTTGTAGCCTAATTTGCATTCTTAAGTATGCCCTGCTTTATGGTTTTACTGGTACTTATAATGCCGCTCCCACGAAACTATGGTCTGCGTAATCGGAACGAACCTAGACTGACTTACGACTGTCAACTCTTCAGTAAGTAAAAATTATTTGGGCGTCGATGTACATACATACATCGTGACAACAATAAAAATAATATATGATGACATTATCTTAAAAATCTAATCAGTATTAATATACATACTATATGTACATATATAATTCCGGGTACGCTCTCTAGAATTTTGATACAAGCTGCAATGCGGTATAAATAAACGCATGTGGCCATAAATAATCATTGTACAAGTACAAAAAAGCAAAGTAAATATCAAAAACCCCTTATACATACTTGTGTATATAAGTAAATATTTATTAGTTTCTTCAGAATTTTATTTAAAAAAATACAGATAAAATATGCATATCCACAAATATGCCGTAAATTTTAAACATACTCTTAGCTAGAGAATTTAATTTTAAGAAGCTACTTTTCAGCTAAATTTTCTTTAAACTGTTCTGCAATATACTGCCAATATTTACGCCGCACAATATCATATTTTTTTGACATGTCGTTACAAAGGTTGAAAACCTTTCGCGACAATACGTCAGATTCAGCGACATTTGATTGTTGTAGACATTGATCTCTATAAAGATCGATTAAAAAAGCCAATAGATAAGGCGATCGTACACCACTAGTAAACAATTCTTCACAAAACGACAAAACTTCCTGGTGACAGTTTCTTGTACCGTTATCCTCATATTTCAATATGCCTCCTAGATAATTCCAAGCACTCTCGTTATTTTTCACCACACGAATACGGTTCATTGTATACTGAATCTCGCGTTGCACTACATCTGAAGTGAATCCAAAATGCTTAAGCACGAAAAAGCGCTGATTCCAAGCCGAGTTATTTCGAATATCTTCCGCAATCAGACGATCCACAAAAGACAGCTCGTTTCCAAAAAGGCTATGGAATACATTTCAAGAAAATGCCTACTTGTAAAAGGTATATATATTTGTTATATATGTATTACTCACTCAAATGTTTTTATGGCCCATTGCCTATGTTGCCATGCGTGGTAATTTTTGTTATCACGCTCTAGAGCTACTTCTGTCAGCTCCAGCTCCTTCGAAGAATCATTTAACATCTCCACAATAACACGACGATGGTGCCAAACTTGATAATTTTTGGCATTGTCTCGTATAACTTCATCCAAATAGTCTAACTCTTCGTAGAGATCAGATTCCAAGGCTCGTAGTATATCTCGCCGATATTGCCATACAGTATAATTTGCAGGATTAAGCCGTAATGCGTCTGCTGTTAATTCCAAAGCTCTCTGTGATTTCTCTCTATTTGCCAGTACAGCGCGGAAATAATCAAACACTTCTCGAACTACATTTATAAACAGAGCACTATTACAGTAACCAAATGACGTAAACATATTAAAACTACTTAATTGAGTTCTAAATACTATACTTACACTTGGGACTGTAAGCTATAGCAACAATAGGATGTTCTCCATCGTCTTGAGGAATCGGTACAATGTCAGCCCATTCGTTTCGTTCACTGTAAGGAATCCATTCTTCAGACCAGTCGTCGCTATCACTATCGCTCATTTTACCACCTTTTAAATACTTCTCAAAATACAATCTATAACAATCTGCCCACAACTACTTCTATATAGACCCAAACATATAATTTACCTATGAATTCTTTGAATTGTACCAACAGCTGACTCATAGCTTTGTTCCATTTTTCACTCAACAGCCTGACTGAACAGAGTTGCCGTCATCAATATTAGCTATTACGATATATCTAAAGAACATGTCATAATGTTATAAATTTAGAGTCGATTTCAAGAAGATTTAATTGACCATTCCCCTAAATATATTTTAAATGCTATTAAGTATAAACCTTTATTCTCTTCATACCAAATGGGTTTTCCATCCATCATTTTTTTTTAGAGTACGTACAGAGAACGTAAATATACGTATATACATAAGTATATATTTTTAAGTTCTCTGGTGAAACTCCTCCATCTGGACCGAGTTAGCCAAAAATATTTTTACGTTCTTCGTGCCGTGAACATTCTCTATTATAAACGTTCTCTGTTTTCTGCTGTTAGTGCTACCAATTATAAAGTCTGTATTACCAAATTTGTAATATAACACTGTCAGGAACAGAACGGATCTAATATTTATCAGGATCGTTTCATTGTTGTTAATCCATCCGTAACTACTAAAATGCAATTTCCCGAACTTTTGTAAATTGTTATTACTTTTATTCATTTTAATTATTTATGTTAGATCACTGCCATTTTGTGTATATACATAAGCATTCTTGTGCTGTCAGATAAAGTGAATATAGTCGAAAATCACAAAAAACCGGATACTAGTATTAGTTGAAATAATCAATGTTGTAACGATCTTAACGAAAAAACGTTAACTTTGGTGGCACTGAAGCTATAATACTAGGGTTGTCTTTATATTCCGTAATAAGGAACTAGAACAAATACTAATCATCAAAAATCGCTTTATTGTTAAAAATATTCTCCATGCACGTCATCAAAAATGTCAAACTTTAAAATCAAAGACAAATCTTTTGTTCCTGAAATTAACTTAATTTTGATAGGTCATTTTTTATGGCAACTACATATGTATGTATATGCCATAGTTATCCGATCTGAACAATTTTTTCTGAGATTTCCCCATTGTCTTGGGCAATAATGCAAATTTTCTTGAAAATATCTCGTAAAATGAAAAGGTTTATGATATAAGCACTTACTTCCGTTCGGTCAGTTTGTATGACAGCTATATGATACATATAATGATCCGATCTAAACTGAGATATCCTGCATATTGACCCATTTATACGGTATAAAGCCAACCCGAAGTTTCAAAATCTCGCATTAGATATATGGGAAATAGGGGTTGTATGGGCTCATTTTATCTATTTTTGGCATTACCACATATTATTAACAGATAAAGATACTCTCTGATTTTATTAAGGTATCTCGCATACCATCTCCAATATACATACATACATATGTATATATAGTATCAATCTGATGTGTGTATATCCTAATATTAGTTATATGAGGGCTAGGCCAACCGTTATTTGGAGAACACGCTCACTCAATTTTATTAAGATGGCTCATATATTGGCCGATATATGTGGTGTAAAGTCAACCGGAAGTTCGAACATCTCCATATTAAGTATTTAGGGGATAAAGGAAATATTTCCCGATTCAACCCAGTTTTGACATAGAGGCATACTATTATTAGGAAAGAATTCTGTCCGAACTTCAATTATACACATATCTTACACATTGACCGATATTGGCAGCGAGAAGTTGGGGCTAAATACCTTCCTGGCACTAAAAACACTATGTATGTGCGGTTATTTGTTATTTTTTTCGCCAGAGCAGATTATCAATGAATTGTTATCAAATAAACTTTACTTCGGGAAGTGTTGCATGTATACATAGGTTTTAACATTACATTCAATTAACATATAGTATATACTTATGTATATAGTATGAATTTTTGCGTAAACCCAAATGTACATTGCTTATGAATATTTATTCTAGTTATAAAATTTTATTGTGCTTACTGCTTGTAAGGAAAGTATTACATAATGGAAATGAGAACTACTGATAGCGGGACAAACAATATGAACGATACATATGTATGTATGTACATGCGAATGACTTCTCGGAAATATTTGGCAGTCACCTTTTTTAATCAGCGAGCGGAACCAAATGGCCAAGTAGCGGAATCTTTCCTATTCTACGCATTAATAAACGCCTTAAAGTTAAAGTAAGCGATATTACCTTCTATTACATATGTAGTTGAGGGAGCAAATTTGTCACTGGCTTTTCCTACTGGGTACATATGAATGTATAAATCCTAAGTGTCGTATTTTTAAGTTAAACTTAATTGTATTGTTGAATTATTCAAATAAACACATACATATGAAAGTATTGTTATATAAATGTGAGCATCCACAAATGCATATGTATGGTATGTATTGTTGTTAAACAATTTGATAAGATATCAGTAGTATAGGTGGCTTACCAATTCAGTCTCCACGCTATCTGTCTTCTAAAAACTTGCGTCTTATTTAAACTTTTCTACACAATTGCATAGTTAAATGTTTCTAAGATGTTGAAGTACGCGCACTTAATCAGTTTGAGAATGCGGACTGACTTGCCATCGGAGATTCTTGGTTCGCTCTCAAGGATGAATGCAGTGAATAAAGGAAGCCATGGTTTCATTAGTAAACGATCGATGAGTGTTCAATCGCATCGCAAATGTAATGTGGTAGTTATAGGTGGAGGAGCTGTGGGATCATCTACAGCATATTGGTTGAAAAAGCGGGCCAATAGAGATCTCAGCGTCATTGTTCTTGAACGAGATCCAACTGTAAGTACTTTAAATTGTATTCTTACAATTATTTGCGTGCATATAGAGGTATTCACCATATAAATAATATTTTATAATTTAGTACAAAGAAGCGTCCACCGTGTTGTCTGTCGGTGGCGTTCGGCAACAATTCTCCTTACCTGAAAATATTCAAATGTCTTTATTTGGCGCCGAATTCATACAAAATTCAACGAAATATTTTGGCGATGTGGATTTGTGTTTTCGGCCTCATGGTTATCTAGTTCTGTCCTCTGAGAAATGTGCCCAAACTTTGCAAGAAAACTCCAAGTTGCAAAATGAACTGGGCGCTCGAAATGAACTATTAACACCATCTCAACTAATACGGAAATTTCCATGGCTTAATACTGATGACGTAGCATTGGGTATTAGAAATATTTACCATAATTACTTGACGTATTTTTTAATTTTCTGTTTCTTTTTAGGGTGTTATGGGTTCGAAAACGAGGGATGGTTTGATCCCTGGGCGCTTTTGGGAGGCTTTCGTAGCAGAGCGAAAGAGTTTGGGGCTGAGTTTCTGCATGGTGAAGTTCTCAGTTTTGATATCTCTAATAATTCAGAAACACTGAATTCAGTGAAGGTTAAAGCCAAAACCAATGAGACTTGCGTTGTCGATTTCGATGTTTGTGTTTTGGCTGCTGGTGCTCGCTCAGGTCAAATAGCCCATCAGGCTAATATTGGCTCAGGGGCAGGTGCATTGTCGATACCATTGCCCGTTGAACCACGAAAACGGTTTGTTTATGTTTTTACTACACAGGGAGAAAATGCACCCGGTCCAGGTACACCTTTAACTATCGATCTTGATGGCACATATTTCAGACGAGATGGCATGGGTAGTAATTTCATTACCGGCCGAAGCCCATGCAATGAACAATCCGAGCCACCAATTAGCAACTTGGACGTAGATCACGAATTCTTCGAGACATATATATGGCCAACTTTGGCAAAGCGTTGCACTGCTTTCGAGTCGATTAAAGTTTGCGGAAGTTGGGCCGGATATTATGAGTATAATACGTTTGATGAAAACGGTATAGTCGGCCCACACACTTACTACAAGAACCTTTTAATTGCAACGGGTTTTAGCGGCCATGGTATTCAACAATCTCCGGCAGTGGGACGAGCTATTTCGGAATTAATATTAGATGGTAATTTTAAAAGTATTGATTTAAGTCGTCTGGGGTTCGATAGGATTGCTTCCAATAGAAAAATGTGTGAATCAAACATATACTAAATTTATAAATGATAATCGAATATGTAATGCACCAGCGAGCATTCATATATATTAATATGTAAATTCCATGTGATACGAATTTTCAGATGGAAACCACCCACAAATCCATTCTTTAGAGCTGCCTAATGGTGAATGTAAAATCGTAAAAATACATATACATATACACGATTAAAATTTTTTGTTTTATATATTTGCATAGAAATTAAATGGAATTAAGATTGGAAAACAAATTGTGTGCACATTCATACATACGTAGAGTTCTAAATTATGCTTTAGGTTTTTTTTTATTTTTTTTTAATTATGTATTTCAAATACAATTTTTCTTTATAAAATATGTAATATGTGTAAAATTAATTCTTAAATCGTTTTAATACTCTTGTGCTTGGAAATTGTCGTGTGCTCATTGAAGAAAATTAAATATATTATTAGATAAACAATTCTTTGACAATTTGCTTCGCATAAGCCTTCAATCAGACCTTAGTTATATTTATAATTATGTGTATGTTTCCAACCGGTTGTTACACTTAATTTATGTGTAAGTTTGAGACATACATATGCATATACACATATAATATATATATATTTCTAGCTATAGCGGGCGTATTCATTATTAGGAAGATGAATTAAAGAACTACAAGCATACTCACATACATATATACATACATAAGTATACATATGTGAATGTGTCCTTAAAATCATGGAAGTCCTAACCGCAAACAATTCATTATTTGCTCTAACTTCATACATACACATGCATAAACATACATATGTACATACATACAATTAATCAGTGTTTTTTTTGTTTTTGTAAAAGCATTTTAGCAAAATCTTTTAAAATAATTTTTATCGATTCGTTTATTATTTGTATACACTATTTATGTATATGTAGTATATGTTTTAAATATTAATTTTGTATGGTTTTTGCGAGTGCACTAGCTCCTAACTACCAAATCCGTATAAACATATGTATTTACATAAACAATTAAATACATATGTACAGTATTCATGCCAGTTTCCGTTTCCTTCTCCTTCATCTGTTATCCAATAAGCTGAAAATATAAATTACATCAACATACCAGTGTCTCCCTGTGCACTCATTCCTTATAAATTTAAGTTGCATTGTTATAAGTATATAATATGTTCATGGAGTTTTCTGTATTTTAGCATTTGCAATAGATTTTTGTTAGTTTCATTTCTTATCTTATTACCCGACCTTTCCCCAATCGGGATTCTCCTCAACACTCCACACTCATTTTATAGGTGCTCGTTTAATTATTTATTTATCCTCTTCGATACCCTCGTCCATTGCAGCTTTTACGTGGGCGGTACACATTTCCTCCTTACCAATATCACATTTTTCAGCTAACATATCCTCTATGCCTTCATCGACTGGTTGATTTTCTTTGTTAGCCTCTGTGTCATAATCTGCCCTTGTTGATGAACCCTTAGAATTGCCAACGCCATTAGTCGCAACTTGCGGATTTGACATTGGCTCTTCCCTAAGGGCATCATCTGTCAGGTCAGGAGTCATTTTGACTCGACATGTTTCATACGCTTTTGTAAAACCTAACTTTGTATAAAGATTTCTAGAAGCATCATTTTGTGGACGTATGACGACAAACGGCGAATAACCACGTTCAATAACAAGTTTAGTCAGAGATCTAGCAAGTCGAATTCCATAGCTAATTTTGAAGAAAAAACACTTTTATAAATACATATATTATTGAATATTATTTGAGTAATCTTCCTACCCTTTGCGACGATACTCTGGACGTGTTTGCATTGAGAACATTGCTCCATAATAAGAATGCACCATCCATGCGGCTAATTCATTGGTATCCTTGCGAAATATTCCCAAACCGGGCAATACTTGCACTAATATCTCGAATACTTCTATGCGTTCAATCTCGCTGGCCGGATACAAATCATGTATAGCTTTTACATCCTCTGCAGTAAGTGGACGCATTTCTGCATCATCAGGCAATTCCTCCAACTCTAAATCCGTATTCAATTTATTACACACATAAATGTCGCCTTCGAGCCTCTCCATTACACCAATAGTCGAATAAAAGTCATCCAGACGATTCATGATAGCAATATGCGTGAAATTCAGGTACAATGGCTTTTTCCAATCGATAAGGATATCTTCGGTCCGCATCAGATCGACACATTCGATTTGTGTTGAGGGACAAAATATACCAAAGCTTTGATAGATATTGTTGTTGGGCTAATTAAATACAAGAAAAAAACATTTTTAATATTTACCCATGGGCGCAATTGTGGAGAATTAATAATAAATATACATAGACATGCATGCAGGTACCTTAGAAGGGCGAGCCCTAAAACATACAATAACAATTTAAACGCAAAATCATATATACCGTAAGCGTGCATCCTGGAAAATGTAATATTATTGGCTTCTGCGGCCATTCTTTAGAAACATAAAAGTAAAAGTCCCAAACACGATCATTCAGGTACGTTTTAATGGTTTGATGAAACTGAAATATACCATTTGATTAGTTACTAGTTCAGATACGATACTCAAGATTTTTCTGAAACAATTATTTGTGCCAATTATTAACTTACCTTTAGTGATTCCGGTATGTATCTTTCCAAATACTCCAAAATTTCTGGAAGCTCAGATTCTTGTACCAAACGAAAATGTTTACCCTCAGGAATGATTTCCATTTCTGAAACCAAGTAATAAGGAATCATGTAAGTACAAGTATTCTTCAAAGTTACCTACATATACAGTTAAGTGTTTTGATTACAACGTTTGTAAAATACATACACATATTAATTTTTATGAAGTAAAATATAAAATTTACGATGTGAACCAACTAATGTGACTCTCAAAATCGATAAAGGTCAACTTTTGAATATATGTATGTACATACATGCATACAATGCACGTTTGCGCGTGTGGTAATGTCCCTACTGTATGGTGGAGCTGTACTCCTCACCGAAATTTGTAAAAATAAAATATAAATGCAATTAAATTGCAGAATTGAATTAAATGGCACAAAGTCAACAACTAATAAAAATGGAACACTTTTGCATAAATATGTATATGGAAATAAATATACATTTCCTCTTAATTAATGTTAATTAGCCGATGTTACTTTTCTGACTCCTGTTTAGTTCCAACTAATTAAGCAAACAACGGCAAATAAATTATTTTCAACATGATTAAAATTACTTTCAAAAATATCAACGGTATATGTATGTATAAAATAAATAAATAAATCCCATCTAAGGGAAAGGATTCTGTACTGTCGAACATAAACACATTTGTACGTTAGTTCTTTCTAAGCATACATACATACATATATTAGATACAAGCGCACATTTATACGCATAATTACATTTATGTGTATGTATGTATGGGCAATAGGACAAAATCAGTTGTGTTGAACTAAAATGAATACCATATCCGAATTCTACGTGAACGCTAAGCAAACAAGTTGATTAAAGCATAACTCCAACACGTCAAATCCTTTATTTTATGCGACGCTCTAGGAAACGTTGTTTTATTTAAAATCCATATACATATATACCACATACATATGTCTATATACATACATATGTATGTATCGCAAATATTTTATAGTTCACATGGGTAATTCAATACTTTTGGGATATTCTGGAATGATAATTTTTGAAATATTTAATTTGGATGACAAAACCCTATGCAACAAGCATATGTACACCTTGGCAAACAAAAATATAAATATGTAATGAATGTATTCATAAATTCTCAAGATAAACTAACAGGCAGGCACAAGTGTCTTGAAAAAGTGAGCAGATGCAGGTAATATTGAATTGGTTGGCCGAGGAAGTGCTAAACATGTACATGCGTATGTATGTGCTTTTATGCACATATGCATTTGTAACATACTTATATATTTATAAAAATATACAGAGAGGTACTTACAAACAAATAAAGTCGCACAAACTTATGTAAATTATTTAATTCGACTTAACGAATTTACGTTGGAATCGCTATATATGTATTTTGTTTTGAGATTTACAGTGATTTTTTTATTTATAAAGACGCGTAGAGGCGACTAGTTTTGCGTTGTATTATTTTAATTTCCTTTTTGAGGAGAGTGTAATTATTAAATTAAGACAATCACAGATTTTAAATGTTTTTTTTGTTTTATTGTGAGTTTTGTTAAATTAAGAATTTATTGAATTAACTCAAGAATTTCTTGGATTTTTTGGATTTTATTTTACTATTTTGATAAAATATTTAATGTTTTTGTTTTTATTTATCCTCCGTTATTTGTGCTTAGAAAATATGTTTTATTTATTTATTTTTTGAATTTGTATGTATTATTTGGGTTGGCCTTGTTAGTTGGAGATGACGGGAGGCGAATCTGGTATCAAGTTATATAAATTAAATTATGAATTTAAATTTCTTCAAATAATAGTTGCTATGTATAAATTACGCATGTCTCAGTTAAGTAATTGTTGATTAATTAATAATCCGGCGTTTTAGAAACAAGTTTGGGAGACTTGGATAGTTTGATCCAGCGGATATCACGCTTGCGTTGCCCCCCGGAGCACCTCCACCGGCCAAACCCCGTTCAAAATCAAATTATTATTTTAGAGTTTCCACGGTTACTTATCTATAAACACAAATATTTAGCGCTTGCAGTATTAATGTATTTTCAATAAATTCGTAAATACAGAGCCCGTTTTTATTATTATTGATTCCTGGTCACACAGTACACATAGATTTGAATGTATGCGTATAACCGCGATTATTACTTAATATAAAAGTCCGGACAAACTTGGAGTACAAATTTTAATGGTTCTCTTGTGATGGCCGATTTAATCGGCTTCTGACTATAGTTTTTGTCGTATTCGTATTGTGTTATAATTGTTGTAACAGCTGCTGATGATGCGTTGTTGTCACCGTCGTTGTTTCTGTGCGATTTTAAAACTATGTGTGATTTTTGCTGATATGCATTGGCGAGCAGCCGCCTCGCATATGGTAGGTATGTACGTGGTTAGTCACTCGATGTGGAATTTGTTCGTACGAGACTCTGTTAATCGCGTTTTTCTTTTCCGAATTCTCGTGTGGGTTTATTGAATTTTCAGCGCTTCGAACTTAACAACATTGAGAGATTTGAAAGAAATTTTTGCAGACTGACAATCAATCGATTTTTAATTCACTTTCTGTTTAACCGTGAAAATGCAAAAACTACTTTTCCAAATTCCTCTTACAGGACAATTGATTTTTAAATTTCTTTTATCCAAATATTGTGACTCATTCAATGCCACAACAACAAAATTACTTTTATTTTCTGAAGACAATATTGATAAGTATATTCCAGCACTCTTCAATCTCAGATAAATCCTTCCGGCAATGCAACTTAATAAGATGGCTTAATTTTCACAAAATTGAAGAATTGATTGAAAAAACTGATGTTGACTTATTTTCCAAGTATAGAGGCGTTTGGTACTTCTTTCACTTCTTACTGCCGAATCAATTGTAAACTCTTGTGGCGAATGGCGACGGTCTCGAACTGTTTGTTTGGCAAGGAGCAGATGATGCATTTAGGCTCTTTGTTGTGTCGGACGATTTCATGGCGCTGCAACATTAGTTGCTACATCGCTGTTGCGCTCTTCTCTCACGTTTGTTCTTACTCGTTGTTGTCGTTCATGACACTCCTACTGTTAGTTTCAACATTATAAGCAGAGAAAGCCGGTAGTTAACATACATTCACACATCCATAGTATATACTATAATAATACATATACATAAATGCAGTGCATGTCATGTGTAATTCTAAAGTGGTAGAACGGAACCAACTAACTTGGCATTATTCGGGGACGGTGCTCCGCTCTGCTGTGGTGATCGAAACAATAATTTTTTACTTTAAACAAATGTAATTATATAATGTATATACATACATACATATGTATAGTATGTATAAGTACTTATTATTAGTATATCCTTACAGTGCTGACCAACCTGCATGTTTATTATTTGGATTTATATATGTACATACACATACCCGCTCTATGAATACGATTTTCATAATCTAATAGGGTGGCTTATTTCTAGTTTTACGACTGCAGCAATGTCACTGTCAGCGAATTTGTTTTTTCGAATTTATTATAGGCATGCAAAGGCCTGCAACAAGATAAACTACAATTTCAAATCCTTGACAGCCACACACTTAGTCATATGCCACAACAATTGAAGTTAAACATAAAAAACTACAGTTACATAGTTAATTTTAGCTAAAGTTAAGTTTTATGGCTTCAAATATTCAAAATTTCACATATGTATTTACTTACATATGACATATTAAGTTTTGCATATGTGGATGTTCTAATATATTTACATACATACATATGTATATGTATGTAAGTATATTTTGTACACATCAACGTAGAACTATTGATATTTTGCAAAATTACACCCTGCATCCTTGAGTGTGCGCGTAGAGGAAGACTGCTCTCCACCATCGTTGAGAAATTATGCGCTCCCAAATTCGCAAAATATGCGTGTCAATGTACATAAGTGTTTCGTATAGCTGAAGCACTGCATTCAACCAGAGAACTCTGCTCACCATACTCCCTAACTGTTTTTGCACACTTGGAGGTGCCTGCATTGATGCAAGTATGAATCAGACGAATTTGGCACATGTTTTTGCAGTTGTTAGGTACACCGATTTGTTTATAGTATGCATAACATACTCATAAGGGCAGGTACTTGCTATTGGTGTAACTTATAAATAAACATTCGAAAGTAAGTACATACATACATACAGATACGTCTTACGTTTACATTTTCGCGAGTTAGTCGATATACAAACGTTAATATACATAGTATGTATGTATAACTTTGAAAAGAGTTTCCATCGCAGATATTGTATGTATAAATAAATATTTCTGGTTTCTGGTTTTCGAGCTTTGCCTAATGCAAATCGAATTTATCAGCTACATATTCATGTATTATGTATGCATATAAATATTAAACGTAACTTCCACATTATGAAAAATCAATCATAATATTCCATCAGACATACCGAAATCCGCTATCTGAAAACGAACAAAAATCACCCCTCTTCAAATGGAATGGAGTACATACGGCCATAACGAAAATTAGAACTATGGCAATTTGGTTTAACTGTACCGGTATGTTCTCAAATCAATCACTTTTATCAAGAATCAAGAATACAAGAGCATATGGGCGAAAATATCTTATTAAATAGCAATTTCATATCTCTCTCTCCATCTGTGGAAGCCTTGTGCTTTGTATTAATATACAATTCGCGGTTCTTATCCCAACCCTCTCAGCAATCTCTCATTTTGATTGTTATTCGGAGACTTGTAATCGGAGATAACCTGTAATCAGAGAAATTATGCTATCTACAAGTTCTCTTTGGTTAAATATTAACACACGTGCAAATGCACGTCCATATGTTTGTATATAAATACGTATGTTATACACAAAAAAAATTTATAAATTAGAAAATTATGAAATAAAAGAATTTTTTATAAATTCATGTTCAAATCTGCCTCCTTTCTCAAGCATTGATTGCAGTAATAAAACATTCAAAGATGCGTGTATATTATGCATTATGTATGTATGTATGTACATATATTTATTTGCACAGAGTTAGACTTTTGGCAGAAATGAAATCGGTCTTGTTATTCTCAAAACTCTTAACCTAAAGAGTCAGTTTGCAAATAATATTGGGTTTATTCCAGTTGTTGCTGATTCAAGAAGCATAATAATATTTAAATTATATGTAAGTCTTTTACCATTATTTATTATCCAGCCAATCAAATATTCGGTTTGTTAAAAGTCGTCAACGGGTAATTTGCTATTCTGCTTTGTGAATAAAATGATTACGTTATGTATTTGTAATTGTATGTCCACAGACATATGTATGTATGTATATGCAAGGAGTGCAAAAATAGCGATGTATACATATGTATGTACATACACACATATGCATATACAAATACAATTATAAAATGCTCTTTCTCAGCTTGAAGCAACTACCCCGTATTTTTTGATTAATCCAAAGCCACTAGCACTACAACCTCTATTGTTCGCGACCTTGACGCAAGTAAGTAATACAAATACAAATGTAGTTACATTTGTCAATGAGTCATCAAAATTTGGTCAGTGTCGCAGAAATCTCAATCGCCTGCATATGTATGTATGTACATTCATAGCACAAAAACAATACGCGCCGCAATAAATTGAATCCTTGTTACTCATTTATTCAATAACATACATACATACATATGGACATGTGTAATACAAGCTCAACATGTTGTTGTTGGATTTCTTTAAATTCACCATTCGTGTTTATGAAGGTGAATAGAATAAAGAGACCACTAGGTGGACATTTTATATAGTTTTTCGACTTTTCTCTCATGATTGGTTGATATGGTTTTTAAACTTTTTGGAGAAGTTTATTTTGCCTCAATAATCGTTCATAAAAACAAATCGACATTATTTTCTTCGCTTTCAGTGAATTGGAGAATCAGTGGTATATTTAAAGGCAGCTGGTTTTACTGGTGTTTATTTTGATCCACACTAAATTAAAACTTAAAAGAAGTATCACGGCGACGGTTAAAAGCTTACAGCAACATTCATGTTATTTTAACTAAAAGGCTTACAGTACATATGTACATAAGTAATTAGGTACATACATATACAAACAAACAAAAGGATTATTGATGTAAAGTTCATGGTCAGTTGGTGGAACAAGTTTTAGCGCAATTACTAACGACTGTAACACTGAGTGACTCATCTATCCGCAAACAAAATTTTTAAACACTAACACATTGCATACCTACATACATATGTATGTAGATTCAAATGTGTAAGTATGAACATCTCTGTCATAACGCCGAAATAACTTTCGAAAACACATACATAAATAAAACTACGTTTTATTTTTAATTCATAGTAGTACATACTTTGGTTCTATTGAAATTTTATTTCCAAAACTTTCAATGCCTCGTACTCTCTCTCCTTCATTTTTTTTAACTATTGAAAACTATTGGGAATTCCTCAACAAAAGTAGTGATTAAATTTTACATCCATTTCAAGTTTTTCAAAGTGCGGGGAAAAGGATACTTTCAACGATGATAATTAAATTTCCAAGTTTTAGGGAAATGATGCATGCTAAAAATAACATCGTTTTATTAAGACCTCATTTTTCGCCATATAGCCTTTTAGGCGCAGGTAACAATTAAATTGGGAAATTGCAATATTTTATTTCATGTTGCTAAATGTGGCATCGAAAAAAATTTAAATAAATGAATCATTTGCCCTTCCTTTCGTAATCTACTAACCTAATTTATGTAAAAAATATTATACCAGTGGTATATTAGGTTATGGTCCCATTCGACATATTCAGCGTTCTTTGCATTGCGTTTCAGAATAGTAAACCTTCTTTATCGACTTTACCTTTTAAATGCTTCAAACTATTGTGATCTATTGAGGCCACAATATCAGAGAACCAGAGAACGTAAATAATTTACGTTCTCTGATAAAACTGACAATTTCACATGTGAGCTCTGATGAAGTGTTGGCTTATAGTCTGTACTCTAATCAAAACATAAATATGGAGACGTTCAACTCGCATCCCGGCTTTTGTCCAGTGTGTGGATCCATTCTTCCGCAATTAAATACAGTAGGATATGTTGTATGTTACAATTGCAAAAAGGAATTTCCCCCTGACGGTAAAGTATTTTGTGAATTTATAAAGCTTTCAAACTTCAAAGTGCACATTTGGAACTAATTTTGGTATATGAAATTTTAGTTTTTGGATCACAAGACGTTGAGTACACTATACACTTCAACAGTTACAATCCAGAAAAGGTATTTGATAAAGCTAAAAGCTACCCAGATGATGAAGCAGAAGGGCCGGTTGTTGAACGCAAATGTCCAAAATGTGGCAATATGCAAATGTCTTATGCGACACTGCAGCTGCGTTCTGCTGATGAAGGGCAAACTGTGTTCTTTACATGCCTTAAGTGCAAGTATGTGCAATATTTATATATATTAAAATCGAAGAAGAAAAAAAATAATTTCTATTTTTTTGCAGATTTAAGGAATCTGAAAACTCATAACTTCGATGGAAATTTAATATAGTATGTGTTTTTATTTAGGTTATTTCATTGCACTATTTGCACTACATATACAATTTATTTATAGTAAATGCAAGTTCAATAAAAAACGTTATGTCGCATTTTTTGTTACTATTTATCTTTGTCTTGTTCTGTTTCTTGCGACTCGTCACTATCCTCGTCTTCTTCGGTATCCTCATCACTGTTTTCGTAATCATACTCGTCTTCGTCACTTTCATTTTCCTGAGCATAACTGGAGCTGGCACCGGCTCCATAAGCACCTCCGCCGTAATATGAAAATCCTCCATAGTCGTCATCGCTATCTACTGGTGCCCCCTGTTGTTGACGTCCAAACTTATGAGATCTCGTTGACATACTCAAATCTTTTGTGACAGACGTCTCATAATTACATTTCGGACATGGAATTGCTTTATTCTTTTCATATTTGAATCCTTTCCTTCGCACGTGATCTTCACAGTAACAAGTTTTACAACGCAAGCAAGAATACTGACCCAACCGGTTACAGCTCTGGCATTTGAAATTCTCCGATTCCAAAACTTGGCATGACGCTTGGTGCTCAAATTGGTCATCTTCGCATAAAAATCCATCACAAAATGAACATTTGAAAATGCGACCACCATGCTCCCAAACTCCTCGCTCGCATTCGAGACAAATTGCATTTTGCAGAGGACAAGTGCAGGCATGTGTTTGAAGACACTTCCTTCCATGACACACCCAAGCTTCACAGAAATCACAAATCGCCCCGACCATACCAAGACCAGTGGTATATACTCCAGGATGTTTTACAACACAGTCGCCAGTTTTCAGCATGCATTTTATCTTTCCACATTGAGCACATATTGGTAAACGTTGGAGACTCTGGCAAAAGTAGCAAAATGCTCTACTCTTCTGCTTTTTATCACACTTTTCACATTCCATTGGTGCATTACAGGGCATGTCAGCAAGTGGTACTTCACGATTCCTGATCTCTTTGAGACGCAATTTTTGCTTTTCAGCTTTCTTCCTTTGTCCAGTTTTCTTTTTCGGCATTTTAAATTCGTCACTTACACAAAATCTTAAAACACTCCAAATGCCACCTGAGCAAGTTTATCTAATAATCCATTTACCAGTGATGGCAAATAAAATTATTAAAAAATCTTCACCATTTCTTCGACTAAAATGACAGTTAAAATCTACTGTGAATTATTGCATTGAAAGATCTAATCAAAATGTCACTTGTTGACATTTACGACCCCGACGAGTACACATTTGAGTGCTGAACACATAGAGCGCGGGAGACTGCAAGCGACATCTGTCAAAAACTAAAATACACAAGTTCTCATGGACACAGTTATTGAGGCAGCTACACAAGTACATAACTGTGTCTATAAGAACGTGTGTATTTGAATATTTGACAGATGTCGCTTGCAGTCTGTCGCGCTCTATGTGTGTTCAGCACTTTGTATTATAAATATTAGAACGTCAAAAATATTGTTCATTATTGGTGTTGTTCATTCTTAAACATTTTGACGCTATAAACTTTAGATCTATAATTTTATACATATACATATATAATAAATTATTGTCCCACTTTGTTTTGGGGAAAGGACTTAACAATACCAAGATGTCGTCATCTGTTCATTGTCAATTATGGATGGGTAGTGTAAGTAAATGATAATTAACTAATTAAAGTTTCTCTATATAAGCGAATTTTAAATAATTTTAGTTGGAGCCGTACATGACGGAAAATTTCATAATAGCTGCTTTTCGTAAAATGGGTGAGGAGCCAACAACAGTCCGACTAATGAGGAACAAATATACTGGTGAACCGGCTGGTTACTGCTTTGTTAATTTTGCGACCGACGAGAGTGCAATGGATGCTATGCATAAACTAAATGGTAAACCCATTCCTGGAACTAATCCGATTGTTCGTTTTCGATTAAATAGCGCAAGTAATTCATATAAACTTCCTGGAAACGAGCGAGAATTCAGTGTATGGGTTGGAGATTTAAGCTCAGATGTCGATGATTATCAACTTTATAAGGTGTTTTCAACAAAATATACCTCTATAAAAACTGCCAAAGTAATTTTGGATAGTTCTGGGTTTTCGAAAGGCTACGGGTTCGTACGATTCGGCATCGAGGACGAACAAAAGTCGGCATTGTATGATATGAATGGATACATTGGTTTAGGAACTAAACCAATAAAAATTTGTAATGCTGTGCCAAAACCAAAGAATGAATTAGGCGTTGCACTTGGTACAACTAGTAATTATGGTTATGGTGGTGTTGGTATTACTGGGACATCGACCACAACAGCGACAACTGCGGACTATTCTCAATACTATGATCCTACTAGCACTTATTGGCAGAACTATAATTCTTGGCAAGGATATTATGATCAGAGTGGAGCAGGAGCTATATCAGATCCCAACAGTGCATACTATCAACAATCAATAGCACAGTCCCATGCCAATCCACAAACACTGGCTCAACATGCAGAGGCATGGAGTGCTCAGCGTGCAGCACAATATGAACAACAAGCAGCAGCTACAGCGGCTGCTAATAATACAACTAATGTTGGTGAAGACGATGATTACGCTTTAGTGGAACACAAGTATACATTGGATATAGACAAGTTAAATCGGGAGACATTAGATGCAGATCGTCTGTTATATGACGCTCTAGAGAGTTCAAAATGGCTCCCACTTGAACAGCTGGAAACATATTGATTTTTAAAGACATACAAAAATTTTACATTTCTTAAGAAATAAATTTGCATACATCTGATTCGATTAAAAAATAAAAAAAAAAAAACATTTTAGGTAGATGGTTTACTTAAACAAATTATCAATGTAAAAACTGTTTTTATTTTAATTAAGAACTTTTCATTGGATTTTAATTTAAATTTCAAATCAATTTGCATACACAATTTTTAAATATGTACATTCTTGTGCGCCGAATTCCTATCCGCATAGTTTAGCCTTCATTATTACTTATAAAGCTTATACAAAAAAACCAAAACAAAAATTAATTTTAGTACTCATTAAATATCTAAATTTGATAAAAATATAAGATAAATATTCGGAATTGTAAGCCAATTGAATGCTTGTAATAAGTCTTTTGCATTCTTTAAAATAAATGTATATGTCTACAAATATATTTCTGAACTAACTTTGGTTTGGACCGATTACAGAACTCAAATGCGAGTTAATAGAATATAAACTCATAAAAAAACATTTTTCTTAAATACGATCCATAAATATTTCGTTTTATAATTTTATATGTATTACGAATTACAACCAAAGGAATTTCATTTGGCTTTCTTTGATTCTTTCTTTTTATTTGCTCCACTGCTACTAGCAGATGTTTCTTTATTCTCTTTCTTCTCAGATTTTTCCTCGGGATGATCTTCATAACTGAAACAACCAATTATTTATTATTTAAGACTTTCTATCAAATACTTATAAAACTTACGCAAAAAGACTTTTCAGTTCGCCTCGCACCAACGCCACTAACAATGGAGTACCCATGCATGCGGGAACAAGATACAGTAGTGCCGGCTGCGCATGTTTGAATACATGCATTACAAAAATAGTCGCCATAAGTCCAAGAAAATACGCCACCAAAGTTGAATAGAAGTAAATGCGACTTTTTCGCTTGGAACTATGATCGAAGCGTAATAGTAGCGCTATGAAAATACCTGGAATTACTATATCACCCAATCCTAACATCGCAAAATTGGTTCCACTTAGACCGTTTGTGGGTAAATCTTGTGGGAAAACCAATTTAATTGGCGCTTCGAAACTTTTGGCTACTGTAACCATTACGTTTGTTCCAAATACCCAGAAAATGTCGTAGAAAAACAAACCACTTAAAAGTATACATCCTGTGACAATGTTATTAAGATGGAGTAGTTCCACTCCGTTCACAGCAAAAGCTAGTCCGAACATGTTATTGGCAATCCAATGTTTTTTATATAAATACCATACACCGATCCCTGACGAAATGCCCAAACATATGATATCATGCGTTGAAAATTTATAATTTATAATATCCTCTTTGTGTTTTCCTTCCCCTTTGGTAAAATGCATATGAAAAGGTATTTTCGGTACAGCCGTAGGCATCAGTGAATTGACAATTGGACTAAGAAGATGTGCTAATGCGATAACACCCAAGCAAAAGAAATAACCAGTGAGGAGGAGGTTGATATGGTCTTTAGAGAAAATTTTGAAGAACATGTAAAGTCCAAAGAGAGCGGCTGAGGCTATTATAGGGAAGAACATCGCATCTTTTTTGGTCATTGTTTCGGCCTTTTCCCCACTCACCTGAAATTAGGTAAGTTAAGCAAAAAAAAGGATTTATTTTATTGTTTTTGTTGCTGCACCACGAATATGCAGAGATAATCTTCTTTATACAATTTCTAATTACCTTTTTGAGTTTGTGCAATTTAACAGAACGAATTGAACCAAATACAATTGGTAGCATCGCCATTACCACTAAACTTCCATATGCAACTACAATGCCCTCTGGTGTGGCTGGGATTTTTTCATTTGTTATAGTTTCACTGGTTGCATTTTCCACCGCATCTTTAACGGCATCAGCAACGGTTTCCACCACTGGATCGGACATTTAACAAAGCTATGTAATTTTTAACAGTTATTGTGTTAAATTTATCTATGATTATTTCAATAAATAAATTTTATCAATTTGACCACGCATGCACCACAAATATTATAGAAAAGAAAGTGTTGTACTAAATGTTGCACCGTTTCTTCTTCTTACCAACAGAGGTAATGATGTGTCAAAACAGGTTGGCATTATGTGAAAACGTGTCAATAAGTTTTGTGATACCATATCTAATCCAAAACATCTACCAACAAAAAAGTTAAACAAATTAATTGAAATGATTTATGTATTGAAATTTAAAACCATTTTATATTTAATATAATATATTAGAGGAATTGTGCAAAGTGTAAATAAAAATTAAGTAATGTGAGTTCATTTTAAGACTTTGCCAGTGAACACTCTGCGTAAGTAAAATTAAATATTTCAAAAGCGGCAGTGTACGTCATTATCGACAATGGTGTAAAGACAACCAACTTTGCTATAATTCGTCCGATTGTCTGAATTGACTTGTCATTCCCGGCTATAACTACATTCTGTTTGGAATTTTGTAGATTCATATAAATAAAATAAACAGAACTATATACAATGGAGACAATTTTGGGAATACGTGGAGAAGACTTTGCTATTGTTGCAGCTGAAACAACTCAAGCTCGGTCCATTGTTGTTATGAAGGAAGGTAAATAAATAAGTATTTGTAATGGAATTTTAATAAATTAAAAATTTCTAATTTACTAGATGAAAATAAAATTCACAAGATTAACAACAGTCTTGTATTTGCCACAATGGGCGAATCTGGCGATACTGTTCAATTCACGGAATTTATTTCCAAAAATATTGCCCTGTACAAAATGCGAAACAACTACGAGCTATCACCCAAGGAGGCAGCACACTTTACTCGAAAGAATCTTGCGGATTACTTGCGTAGCAGAACACCATATCAAGTTAATATGATGATTGCAGGGTAAAAATTATATTCATACATGTATGTTCAAAAAATAATCTTATAGTGATATAAAATTTTTAGCTATGATGAACAAACACAAAAATCAGCATTATACTTCATCGACTATTTAGCTAATTCCGTTGAAGTAAAATACAGTGGCCAAGGCTACGGAGCAATGTTTTGTCAAAGTATTTTTGACAGAGAATATAAAAATGGCTTAAACCCAAATGAGGCGTATACGATTCTAGAACACTGTGTTAAGGAAATACAAAAGCGTCTTGTAATAAATCAGAAGAATTTCAAAGTCGCTATCGTAAATAAAGATGGTTTTAAATGGATGCCCGACATTAACGCCAAAAATATCTGTAATTAACTTAAAAACACTAATTTGAATAAAACATTTAAGCATTGTGGTTTTGAAAAAAATATTTTAAATTCCTTTTGATTTCTTTTAAAGATGGTATATTAAAAAAAAAAGTGGACGTTTTTCAATACATTTAAACAAATATACGAACCAATTTAAATACATACATGGGTGCTGTATTTATTTATTTGAACTTAAAAATATCAACATGTAGCAACAAAATGTCATTTGTGGAAAAAAATTGTCGTCTTTATAATGAGCAAACTGAAGGTGGCCAATCCAAATCTATTTCCACGACATCAAGCGCTATGATATCAATATGTTGTCCAATCAGTGACGCTACTGATGGTATAGTTCGTCCGAATTCTCCATGCACCAACTCCTTAATGTATGTACCCGCTTGTGTTACGATGTCTAGGATAATCAAATTTTTATTTTGTCTACAAACTGATGGCTTTAAGCTATACACTGTTCGGGGTCTTGTGTGGAGGGGTCGGCGATGTAATACGCGTATCGGGGTCTTCTGTTGGATTTCAAATCCATTCTGAAAATCCAGCCGTTTTAAAATATCTACCGTCACTATGTTGCCAATTTGACAAAGTGCACGATAGCATTTTCTTTTTTGTTCTTCTCCCATTTTTATATGTATTAATTCTTCTCGTTTAACTATTTGAATATCACGAACTGATACCTTTTGAGAGACATCTATATTTTCCTCCATTTCACGGGCTAAATCAGAAGACAGGGACGATCGAAAAGCATTAGGTATTTCCAATACGAATGGTCGACCTGCTCCAAGGCACCTAACATCCACATCCTCTCTACCACTTGACATAAAGTTAACTTTCTTTTGATCATCACTAAAATGAAAAAAGGTGAATATTAAATAATGATAATATCATCTTGGTTTATTAAAATTGTTCCTTACCAAAAATAGTGAGCTATATTACGAATAATAATCTCCTCTATGCTGTCGTCCATTACTCTTTCGCCATTCAAAACCCATGGCGTATGTGATAGTTTTCGGGAAAGCTTTCTATATCGCCCTGCTACATAGGTAGAAGGTCCAATTAGAGAAACTGATTCGAATTTAAGGCTTTCGGTTGGTATTGATGGAGGCACAACGAATGCATTTTTGAATAACTCGGAACTGACTCTTAGAGGTGTATATTTTTTCTCAATTAATGACCTTGAAATTTGTTCCGATTTCTGACCCTTTTTTCGTGGATAAACCAAGCTATTTAGTTTCTCTAATTGAATGATTCCTTCCTGTTCTTCCGAATGACTTAAATTTATAGTTAACATTAAGCCGTTGCTGATATCATATGATTTATTTAGCCTTTCGCAAATAGTCGGATTTAAAATCAACTTTATTGCTTCTTTCAAAGATACGTCGGGTGCCCGATCTAAGTTAATATTATCTCCAAACTTATCTAATAAGGCGTACCACATGGACAATTGCCGCAGTTGTAAAACTATAGGAATACTAATGGCAAAAATAATTCCATTGCACTCATATTTATCGATGTCTGTGCTCTCTATGGATTGAAGGAGTTGTTCTTTAAACTCTTCTGAAAATAACCCCAAACATGTTGGACAGACATTCTGGCGTTTCTTTTTATTGACAGGATCCCCGGTCAAGTCTACTTCCTCTTCATAATCCACATTAACCTGAAATATTTGAAATAATTAAACTAAGATAGTTCTTAAATTATATTCGATTTTTAGTTTGGTACCCGATCAAAATACTCTTGTTTATTTTGATATTCATTGCCACGTGCTTTGAGATAACGTAATTGACAAAACTGGCATACACTACAGTATTTAAGGAAATCAACCAGATCCTGATTTTTCATATTAATAATATTATGATATTACTTTTTAAATGCAATGTATTCAACTAGTATGAACATAGCTACTTTGTACACACTTCTTTATCTGCCTGAAGAATTTTTTAAGCATGGCATTTCACTTCGTTGCCAACAACTATATTATCATAAAACAGCTGTGAGCTTTGACGTTTCCAAAGCATAATAATTTAGTTTATACGTTTTTGTGCACTACTATTTCGGAACAAATTCAATAAACTGCTTATAAATAGGTAAATATGGCGTTTTTTAAGTATCAGGACTTTTCATTTGGGGACATGGCACAATACTAATTAGTATAAATCGTGAAGAAAGTATACTTTGTTTAAAAGAAATGTTACGTCACTGCTATAGAACCATAAGTCTGGAACACAGATTATAATTTCCTTTGGCACAAAAATCGTCTCCCGAATACTTGTGAAAGTTTATTTTGTTCATCTTCCACAGTTGCAATGTCTTTGGGACCATTTTTGCGTACTCCATTTACGGATTTGACTGGATGTTTGATCAATCACCAAACTTATGAGAAGTGTGGAAAGATGGAAATGGAAATGATGGAATGCCTTGAAGCTTATGGTGTTGAAAGGGGTCAAAAGATGTGTGCTGATATTATAGCAGATTTTGGAGAATGTGTTGGTGTGCAGAAGCAACTAAAGAGGTTCCATGTAAGTTTTAATGTCTGTACATTTTGGACAAAACAATCAAACCCTATCATAATTTACAGGCAATGCGTAATGAACGGCTAAAACAATACTATTTTGGTGACCGTAAAAAGGAAGAACTATTTGCGGATCCTCCTAGAGTTGATGCTTTCTAATAAACAAAATTTCTTGAACAGTTTGTATTGAGCTTTCGCTAAAGAATTTTGATTTGCACATGGAAAAAAATACTTGTCTATTGGTTAAGTTCCGCAATGTATTTAGTAAAAGTAAAAAGGTAGAAAATTCTTCCGATTATTTGTACGAGTGCAAATGCATAAATAGAAATCATTTAAAATATTTGTAAACATTATTTCAAGATTAAAAGTAGAACTTTGTTTTATTAGTCAGTCTTATGCTTCTATAGTGGTTGGAACAGAGAACTTAAAACTTAAACTTTTAAGTTCTCTGTCAGAAGTATCATTTCCAAAGTTATTTTAGTTGACAGCCCAATGCCGATTATAAATCCAGTTCTGTTCCCCTTTCGTAGACCGACTGCTGCGGGAACAGTTGTATTAGGCGTTCGTACTTAACAATTACACCTGTTCAAATGCGTCGTTTGTGGTCAGCATAAAGGAATACAATTCTGGCAATCAAATGAACATTCTTCTTTATCGACAAAATCTTATTTGAATATTTTGTCCAAGTGTCAGATATGACAGCTTGAATTTTTACAAATCATATGTGTTTGTGCATATATATAATCACATACTAGACGTTTTCTTATCAGAAATAACATTCTCCTTCGAGGGAAAATTATTAGTAAATTCGTAACGGAAGGAAGTCGAAAGTGTATACGCAAAAAGGATACCAGTATAAAGTTTTGAAAAATTTAACATTTTAAAATACTTCTCATAACTAAGTAAAACCGGGAAGCTTAAATGTAAAGTCAATTACTAATAGATGTTTAATTGTTTATCCTGAGAGACTTTTATACGCTGGCTGTATGTACTATAATACTATATATATAGTATATGTTTACAATTATTTGTGTAAGTTTCAACTTCATTAAAGTAACATGAAAAAAGTAGACAGGAGAATCTCCCTCCGACCTTCACGCAACCTTCAGCTGCGCCTCACATGTGCCTCACTTTTGATTGGTTTAACGCTCTTATAAGCACTGCAAGCAAAACCAATGCAATGCTTACTTAATTGTATAAACGTTTTATTGACGCTGCTAAGTAACACAAAATAAACAAAATTGGGGTTATAAATTTAAAAAGTCGTCTTAGTCTTATTTAGTGCTAAGAGTGCAGTGAGTGAATAGTTATAATCATACCGGTTGATAATCATAATATTCTAATTATATACATATGTACAAGTGGCTTGTGTATAAGCAGAAGTAACGATAAACATTTGTATGTAGATAAATACATACATACATTCATAAGTGCTTATAAAATCTTACAAATGACAATGATAAGAACAATATAAGACATACATATTTACCTATACATCTGTATTATATCTTAATTTAAATTTGATAAAAGTGTATTCTTAAGTAAATGGTACAATTACCTAAAATTTCTATTATTAAATTTTTCTAAAGGGGTGAAGAAATAAGTTCCAGTATAACCGAGCACGAGAAACACATTTGTTGTGAAATCTCTATTTGGTAAGTGATAATTGACGTAAAGCCTAATGAACGGAAGGAAATGAGAAAATTAGAATAAACTCCAATCGGCAGTATACATTAAATTTATAAGCTATTTTCATAATACAACAAAAACAAATATATTTTTTGTAGTCCTAGATATGTTAGTAAGTTTTGATGTTTTCAAATGTCCAGATTACGAATTTCATTAAGGTATTGAATGTACTTTTGTTTTTATGATAAATGCTTATCTTAATATTGATCAATTCTCTGCATTTCAGCAATAAAATTTATTATTTTAGTCATTAGTTAGAACAGGTGCTTGCGCACACAAACACCACGTGATCCCGACTCTCAGTCTCCTTAACGCCAAAGTTATTTTCTAAGAATCACCTCATTGGTTCAATATGCGATCGAATTAGGAATGATAAAGCCAGTAGTAAAAGCTTAGGACGGGGAAGGATATTGTTTTAATAACATTTGAAGAAAATTTCCGAAGCTTAGTATAGAAAAGTTGAAAGGTGAAATATTTGAGTAATAGTTTGTTTCTGAAAGTTTTTGAATGAGAACCCGCCTATAGAAGCAGAAAAAGAGGAAGAATTCTGGCTGCACTTCGCATCTCGAATATAACCGCGTGAGCGGTGTCTACGCCGGCAAAGAAGTAGAAAGATATCAAGTATGAGTATTAGGTTAGTTAGAGATTACTACTGGTCCTTAAAAAAAATTATCAACTGGAGAATGCTTTAATCAAGTATAGCATTGGTTTTTCGACAGCTTTCTCTCTGTTTACATTAATATTTCCTTACTTTCCTTTAATGTTTTCTGATTTTTGTAATAGTAAATGAAAATAAAGATTTACATAAAGTTAAACAAGAGCAAATCTTAGAAAATCATTGATAGTTTCATGCATTGTGGGTACAAATATACCCAAAGTCGATAATATTTCAAGGGCAACAAAACCGTTGTAGACCAGTGTATTATATTAGATTTAAATATATTTACACCACTAAGAGAGAGAAGAACAAAAGATAATTATTTATTAATCATAATATATTGAGTTATAAATTAGTTAGAAGATAGTAACTGATAAATTATTGATTACAAGGAGAACCTGTATATGAACTATTTAACCATATTTTGTCCTTGAACAAAAAAAAAAAAAAACAAAACATTGCGTAATATTTTGATTACGTACATATGTACTTGCATTTTAATCAACACAAATAGCACAACTTTAAGTGCCTTTTAATATGTGTGTCATGTAAATCTTTAAATACAGTACACTCGAAGTACTCTCTTTAGGGTGTAATTGGCGCTCAATAGATGTGTGGTCGGAGGTAGTAAGTAGTGAAAAAATCTACCACTTTTGTATTAACGTCCTTTCCACATAACTTCAAAATTTATTTGAAAATCCATTTTTCCATATTTTTCAGATTCATTAAAAAATCGGTCAATAAATTAATTTCGATTCAACAAGGGACTGCATGCCGATATTTTCGTAGCAAAAAGGGATTAGGTATTAAAATGAGTCAACTCCAAAGTTCTAATTCGGGTGGTCAATTTATGGATCGGGGGCGCATGAATCAAAATGGTGTTGTCCAGCCTCTTTTAACAGGTGAGTCCGTTTAATTAATGCTTTTTTATATTCTCCAAATCACCTTGCATTCAGATTATAAATTCATCTATAACTTACTATTTGTCTAGAGAAACTGTGCAACATATTCTCATAAGAATTTTTTCTGTCAGAAGCAGTCACATCACGCATTATAATATCGGGTGATTTTTTAAGAGCTTGATAACTTTTTTTTAAAAAAAAACGCATAAAATTTGCAAAATCTCATCGGTTCTTTATTTGAAACGTTAGATTGGTTCAGTTCTTCCATTTTTGGCAACAAAAAGTTTGTTAGCATCTTGGTTGACATGTGGTTTCAACAAGATGGCGCTACATGCCACACAGCTCGCGATTCTATGGCCATTTTGAGGGAAAACTTCGGAGAACAATTCATCTCAAGAAATGGACCCGTAAGTTGGCCACCAAGATCATGCGATTTAACGCCTTTAGACTATCTTTTGTGGGGCTACGTCAAGTCTAAAGTCTACAGAAATAAGCCAGCAACTATTCCAGCTTTGGAAGACAACATTTCCGAAGAAATTCGGGCTATTCCGGCCGAAATGCTCGAAAAAGTTGCCCAAAATTGGACTTTTCCTGAATGGACCACCTAAGACGCAGCCATAAAGTCAACATTTAAATGAAATTATCTTCAAAAAGTAAATGTCATGAACCAATCTAACGTTTCAAATAAAGAACCGATGAGATTTTGCAAATTTTATGCGTTTTTTTTTTAAAAAAAGTTATCAAGCTCTTAAAAAATCACCCGATATTACTTGCTACTTATTAAATGTTAATTTTTTCAGAAACTTTTAACAAAATAATGTATTTCATTAGATCTATATCAGATTACGATGGCATACGCTTATTGGAAGTCGGGAAAAACTGATGACCAATCGGTATTTGATTTGTTCTTTCGAACGAATCCATTTCATGGAGAATTCACCATATTTGCTGGACTGGAGGAATGTCTAAAATTTTTAGATAGTTTCCACTACTCAGATAGCGGTGAAAATTCTTTTCTATTTTATCATTTAAAATAAATTACATTGTACATGATTTTCTTATTAGATATTGACTATCTGAGGCAGACATTACCCGAAGGTGTAGAAAATGATTTTTTTGAATACTTAGCCAGTTTGACGGCAAAAGATGTTACCTTATACGCCATCGATGAGGGTACAGTGGCTTTTCCAAGGTAACCAATTATTAACTTCTTTTTTTAAAATTAGAAAGATTTAATGCACATTGATTTTATAATTTATGAATTATCTGCAATACTGTTTACAAATATTCCATCCTTACATATACATACATATACACATACATATTTCCCACATAAATGAGTGTGTAAATAATTTAATGGCAATGAACTTTTTCATAAAGTACAATATATTTATAAAAGCAATTATATATTTGTATTCAAAAAATAAAACAGGGTACCTATTATCAAAGTTGAAGGACCTTTGATAATTGTGCAGCTTTTGGAAACAACATTATTGACGTTGGTGAATTATGCGAGGTACATTAATATTTTAAACGTTTACATAACTGTATCTACGTATTTCAAGCACATTTCATTTTTATTGACTTTAGTTTAATGGCAACGAATGCTGCTCGTTATCGTATGGTGGCTGGAAAACATGTGAAACTTTTAGAATTCGGCCTACGTCGTGCTCAAGGCCCAGATGGAGGATTATCGGCTTCAAAATATTCTTATACTGGTATATTTTACATTGATTCGATTGCTATAATGTAGACATGTACCTTTCCTTTCCCGAACACGTAAAAAGTCGAAAGGCAACAAGAAGTAGTTTTGCAATCAAATTACACGTTGCCACGGTATTAATCGCATGCTTATTACATATAATCAATTAAAAGTGCTGTGTTATAGATCCATCACCTATACAGGTGTCTCATTGATTTAAATGCTTCAACTATTTGCCCAGCTCAAATACTTTTTCGACTATTGCTTGATGATGTGTTTGCATGCAACCGCTTTTATATGCCCCAATACCGTACCATGGAGCATGAGTCAAGAGTAAATTAACACTTTATATATTTACAAACACATTTAGTTCGCAAATACACATGCATGCTTATGTCCATGTGCATTTCATACCCTTGCGATTATTGTTATTGAGCAATACTCAAGGTAATAAAAAGCATAAAGTGTCTTTGTTTGACTGGGGAAATTCCTTCAGAAAATATCAAATGGAAAGTTGTTTTGAAAGCATTATCCATACAAAAGTACACCCATATACAGCATTTGTTTTGCTCAATTAGCGTACCATTTGGTGTCGGGCTATTTTTCACGTCTGACGTATGTAAGCACCCTCGAAAAGGACTATGCGTAATACTATAGAATTTCTCTACTTTTTGTGTTGTGTAATATATCACGGAAGCATATTATGTAAAATGAGTTTTTGTTTTTTTTTTTGTTTTTGGATATATGTACATACCTACCTATGCATATACATTTATATTTAAGGTGTTAAATTTTCATACAAATAAGTAATTTTTTCGTGAGAAAGGTTCACACATTTACCGATTAAACATATGTATATAATATTTTGTTGTCAAGGTGGCTTTGATGGAACATCTAACGTACTGGCAGGAAAACTATTCAATATACCTGTTAAGGGCACCCATGCGCATGCTTATATAACGTCATTTTCTGGAATTGGAGAGTTAAAAACACGTTTATTAAGACATAAGACAACAGGTACATTGGAGCATTCATATAATAATTTTGTTGATGAACATTATCTTAAATTAATTCATCAGGTATAACTGGTGATCTATTGGATCACGCTGTCCGACATCGGCAGGCATTGGCCCATGTGCTCGACGTATCCCAGGAGGAGTCTAGTGAAGGCGAATTGGCGGCAATGGTGTCCTATGCAATAGCGTTTCCCGATGGATTCATGGCGCTAGTCGATACGTACGATGTTAAGAGGTATTTCGCTTCTAGGCAGATTCTCTCGGAACTACAATTTTTCTATACTTTGTTGTTAACTTTTATACATATAGAACAACAACATATAATTTTCCATGAAATGTTATCACAAATATGGTATTTAGTTTACCTCAAGTCAAATTTAACACAAATTCAGAGCTAGTAGTATACATACAACAATGTATGTATGCAACTTATGTACATAGGTACAAATTACAAACTGTATAGAAAATGCACGTCCATATAACATATTTTAGTGTTCTATTTTTAGGATACGTCATCATATACATACATTCACGCGTTTATGCCTATTCAAATTGGATAGGATAAGCGGTAATATACATATATCATATTTCATATTTCACTAATAAAATGTGTTATTATGTCTTGTCCCGCTATATGAATGTTTAGCTTACTTAGTTTGCGAAATAAGTTCGTATATGTACATATAAACCAATGTATTTAACAGCAAAGTACAAACTTCGAAGTCAAGCAAAGACAAAAGTGTGACAATCAATTACGATATTCCTATCAACTTGCCACAATCTAATGGCCACATTCTGCAGGAGACAGTTAATGGATATTTTACCGCAAATGACGTGCATGCGAGAAATGAAAGTCTAGTTGCTTCGAATGAAAGACCATGTATTGGTGCATTACTGGACCTTAATGATGCAGTTGAATCAAGTACGCACTTAAATTCAGCCAGTAAACCTAATATCATTTCTAGAAACGCGACAACAGATAGACAAACTCTAACTTCTTCTGCTCCAAACACGTATCTGCCAAAATATGTCGCGAAGTCATTCAGGTAAATCAATATTAGGCTTTAAAACTCTCGAGAGCGTGCTTTAACATCTTTATATATATTTTTGCGATTAAAATTATTCCTCGGACCATACATTACCATCCATGTATGTATTAAAGAAAGTCTATATGATAAACATAATGGTAATATTGGCAATTAAATACACACATATTTATAAACAAGTGCTTTAAATTCTTTCCCTAAAAGTGGAGTAATGTTTGCCAACTTCAAGGCTTCAAGTTTCGAGGCTGCATTTATACATTTTTCTCGAGCTGCTATCAATTGAAAGCAACGAATTTCTAAATCCAAAAACATTTTTTTGAACATTACATTACAATTTATGTATGCATTGTGTATAATAATGATTTGTTATGTTTTTATTTTACTTTTAACATCCTTAAACTTAAAGACATAAATTTGTAATCGTTCTAAAAATTAACATGCAGGGAAGTTCCATAATACTAAATATCCACACTCATAACGTAAATGTTAATGCGAAAGATCATACGTTTTTATTTGAATCCGTAATGTCTTATAGATAAGTTGTTCAATTGATTAATTTTTCTGAAGGATGGTCATTCATTTGCATACATACTTATATTATTTTAAAAGCCTTAAATTTATTAAAACTGAAACTTGTATTTAAAATATAAATTACATACATTGTTGATCACCGGTATCCCATTCCTACCATATAAACACCCATTAATACATACATATTTATTTAAGCATGCATACCTAATCTACATATTCAGATGTGATTGTGAAAAATTACTTTTGGTTTCCTTTCAACACATATTATGATTTACTAAAACGAGAAACCCCAAAATTAAATATAAATGACTTCCCGGCACTATTTTGGCAGAGGTATGTAAGCCCGAATCCATAACTATATTTTCAATAAAAACAGAAAACCAAGCAAAAAACGACATTTGTGATCACGCGTGCTGCCAAATAAAACATTATTGCACTAGATGTGGGTGTATTATGCGGATTGAAGGCAGCTCACATGTGCACATTTTATGTGAAGAACCTTAATATTTAGTCTAATTTCTAAGCTCTACAGCAAACTTCATTACATACATCAACAAAATGCATACGTTATCTCCATAACAATTGTTGTTAACAAAATGTCGACTATACTAATGTGGTGCATACCTATCTATGTACGTATTCATATAAAGTTACACCCATAAGGACGAAAAGGTACATGTCTTATATTAGTGAGAAATTACATTTGTTTTCTGTCGTTGAATTTTCATGATTCTTTTCCCGTAATTTGTTTATCCATATTTAAAGAAAAATGTGAAATTGTGTCCGAGAGAGCACACTGCATGGCTTATGTGTTTTTGTGCATTTTTATTTTTACAGTTAACATTGTTTGATTAGCTTTCGTGTGGTTTTGTCTGGTCATACAGTAGTATTTATCAACATATTCTTTTTTGTAAACGGAACACAGATTTTAATACGTAGCTGCACATATTTTGAATAGATATAAACGATTTGTAATAACAAACATAATTTCCAAGTGCTTACAAGCATACAATTAGTATGTGATATAAGATCACCAATCATGCTTGTAGCTTATCGATTTCTAGTAGAAGCAGCGAAATAGTTTCACCTTTAAACACATTCGCTCTTTTGGGAGTATTTTAATCAAACATGCAAAAGCACGATTCTTGAAGTCAAATATATTTACTTAATAGTTAAAACAATCGACTGCCGACCGTTCAAATATCCCCCAATGGAAATAGGAAAATATGATCGTAATTTGTTAAAAACAAAAATGTTGAAAACTTAAGAATTCAATGAACCCGATTTGATATTTGTACACAGACCAATTTGGACAATATTGGAACGGTCTCATTAACTTAGTAATCTTTGTAGGCGTATCTAACTAGTTCAATATCGAAACAATATACGATATTACGCGAATTTTAATTTCACTTTGTTATTTATATTTTGCATTTGTAATTTTCTATTCCTTATTTTCTCTCAAATGAATTCCGTCCATAGAAGCGGGCTTTTAAATTTCTGTGCTGTTGCATTGGCGCTCAACGATTTGGGCTACCATGCAGTTGGTATTCGCATCGACTCCGGAGATTTGGCTTACTTATCTTGCTTGGCACGCGAAACTTTCGAAAAGGTCGCCGAAAGGTTTAAGGTGCCATGGTTCAATAAGTTAACAATTGTTGCATCGAATGACATCAATGAAGACACCATTCTCAGCTTGAATGAGCAGGGTCACAAAATTGATTGTTTCGGAATCGGTACTCATTTAGGTAAGTTCTGTGTGCAGATATGAATAAAGTACCCTACAATTGTGATTCAAATTAAGAGTTATTAGTTAGTTAGAAATAACCAAAAATTTCGTTGCCTCACTGCTTTAGAGGTTATCTATTGTATGTACATATGCGCATACATATATGTATATGTATCTGCTACTATGTCCAAAGAACTAAAATGTATATCGATTAGTATGGAATAATGTACGTATTTAAAACCATATTTCAGTAACATGCCAAAGACAGCCAGCCCTCGGTTGTGTGTACAAGCTAGTTGAAATAAATGGACAACCACGCATTAAATTGAGCCAAGATGTCGAAAAGGTCACAATGCCGGGAAACAAGAACGCTTACAGGTACATTGTGTATCATAATTGTTATGCCACATTTTATTGATATACATATGTATATCGGCCGAATATTTCCAGATTATACAGTGCTGATGGACATGCACTAATTGATTTACTACAGAAGGTTTCGGAGCCGCCTCCAAGTGTTGGTCAAAAAGTTTTGTGCCGTCATCCCTTCCAGGAGTCAAAGCGGGCTTACGTAATTCCCTCCCATGTTGAATTGTTGTACAAAGTATATTGGAAGGACGGCAAAATTACACAACAGTTGCCCACATTAGAACAAGTGCGCGAAAAGGTAAAGATTTCGCTTAAAACCCTGCGGAATGATCACAAGCGCACACTCAACCCAACGCCCTATAAGGTATGAAAAATTTAACTTTTCCCTTTATTTTCACTTTATTCTTTCTAATCAGATTAATGAATGTGTTGTCTGTGGTTTTCTTCATACAGGTGGCCGTCAGCGACAATTTATACAACTTTATACACGATTTGTGGCTGCAAAACGCACCGATTGGCGAACTCTCATGATCTATATAATTTTTTAATTTCCCAAAAGAGTCATGGTGCAAATCATATGAACATAAAATTAGAAAAAATTCATCGGAATTTGACATAGGCAGCGGTGAAAGCAAATTACATTTACAATTCTCATTTCAATACATTCGTAGATTTACATATATATGTATATATGTATATGGAAATCGGATTGGGAAAATATAAGGTACGCATTACAGAAAATGCTATTAATATACATATGTACATACAATAATAAATACAGATTACAGCACAACTTATCAGGAATGCGTCTTGTGCCTTATGTACACAGACCCGGTTATATATAAATGCATATGAATGTAAATTCGTTTGCATGATTTTTAAGTACAATTATTAGTTATGCAAATAAGCGTCATTGTAGGTATGTACACAAATGTGTGTATAAGAGCTTTTTGATAGATGTTAGTTGAACATTAAAATGTAGATGATGTATTACACTCACAATGAACCATACTGAAATATTGCAAGTTAAGAAAAAGTGTCGTAATTAATATAATATATTTTAAGATACCATTAAAATAGATTGTGAAATTTGCTAAAAAAAGAAGATATTTACTTATTTTCTTGCAAAACGTTAAATATGCACAACTTAACCTTCATTAAACCCTTTATTGAGTATAGAATGCGTAACTAAAATAGCATTCCGAATCATGTAAGCCACAATATAGGCAATTTCTTATTAATGAAAAGATTTTGTCTCCCTGACGCACCCAATGTAGTTTAGATTTATAATGTCTGTAATTGATTAAGTTACATATTATGACATTATCAAAGCGTACATACTACTAAGGCGCATTTTGTATATTTAATATAGTTTGACCGTGTGTTTAAAATTAAGTATTGGTTTATGTTTTTAAATTAGAATTAAAAGATTGGAAACACAAAAATAAAATTTGTACAAAATAAATCATCTAATATTCAGTTTATTATTACGGTGAGATGATATATGTAAACTGTTTAAAGAGAGAGTTACCTGACTACCATATAAACTCGTTAATGACAAAAAAACGGAAACACATACATATAATTATTTTCAAATTTTTATTAATTTATTGGTTGTATCATTGTCTTGTACATTTCAAAAATTCATATCCTTATTAAGTATATTGTTATGAAAGATCTTTTTAATCTACTCTGAATCGTTACACAGGATTGTTCATCGATTTAAGTATGCATGTATTTTGTATATTAAGTTTTCGTCCGTTTATTTTCACGTGGGTATATATGTATGTATAGTATATAATTCACTACATAATATGAAACTGTTTAACGTTGAAGATAAATAATTTTTATATTTTTGTCACTATTTACTATTCCGCTTTTATATATATGTATGTTCTTAAATTCTTTATTGTTTGGTTATAATTCTTTGATTAATTATCTGAGTATTTGTACACTTCTTGCTTTAAAAATTGTTGTTTAAGGAGTAGTCATATAATGCAAATTTTAATGTGGATACATTGCCACTCGGCGATGTTCTCTGTTTTCGTATTACAACTTAAAAAATATGAATAAAAATATTATTGTTTCCAATATATTTCTTTATTTTTTAGAATTAGGTGTTTTATTTCCCAGTTCTCCTGGTTCCTTTTGTTGTTAGAGGTCTTTGGCATTTCAATTACTTAAGTATATTTATACGATTGTAGCAATATTTTATCTATACAATTTTCAATCTAACAAATTGTTCTTCTGATCATAGAAATCACGGTACTAAACTTCAGTAAAATTTATAAAAATGTCAGTTAATTGTGTGCTCGAACAGGGTATTGGATGTCCACTTTTGTTGCAAGTACATTTACTTGAGCGCGATCAACGCATTATCCATAACAAGGATATTTTCTATATACTTATTTAAAATAGATATAACCAGATTTAACAACACTTCATTTATTAGCTTTATTGCATCAGTTATTTTGTATTCCGATTCGAACTGTACATAAAGGGATTAACAATGACAAAAAAAAAATTTTTTTTTTGGTTTTTGCTGAAATTCTAATATATACAATTTTCTAATATATTCACAATAAATAAGGTTTTTAATCAATCTTCAACGCAATATATTTTAGTAAAATTTTGTCATCTCATACATACATATGTGGGTATGTATCTATATAGATAAGCATACTTATCTATACAAATCTGTATATATCCTTGAAAACAAAAATCGACTTCCTCAAGAATAACATATGTATATTCAAGTATTTTCCCTTTGACAATAAAGATAATTAGAGCTGACGGAATAATGTGCTGTTATCCCCGCATAAATATAAAAAACATATCGAAAATTAAATGTTACCAAATTTCTACTAAGTTGTATTTGTTTTTTGACTAAAGTCTATAAGCTGCCTTCATGGTTAATTTTCAAATATTCACCTCAAATTTCGAAGTATATATCTTTATTGCTAATGGTGTCTTTCGTCTTTTTGTTAAATAAAGAATAATGACCATCGAGTTTTTAGCAGTAAAAAATGAAACACGCAACTTATTACAAATAATTGTAGTTTTATTTTCAGAAATTTGAATTTCTCTTTAAGCTTACAATAACACAAATTCTTAACTGTCATCATTTATATTTCTTTTCAAAGTAATGTAATCTTGACATTTTGTTTTTCGTTTCTACAAACTATATGTTTACAGTCAACCCGACAATAGATAATTAATTTTCAAAACTGTTATGTATATATGTTTATTGTAGTAGATATTTTACATACTTAAGTATTTATCTGTTTGAGTTTTAATGATGTACAAAATTACACAAGTGGTAACTTATTCAATCTTATTCTTAGAAGGTTATATTGGTTGTGCTATCACCATATCCTCATCGGAATTACAGTATTTCAACCCCGATAGCATATCTTGTACGCAATTGTAATTTGCACCTTTTTGGTATTGTTATTATTATTTTAATTAACATAAATGGCTTCTCATATTATTTCATAATTTATTTTTTATTAACAAACTTATTTGATTTTAGAAATCTTTACAATTTATTTTCGTTTTTCTTTGCTTTTTTAACAAAACAAAATCACATTGAATTGTTCAAGTTTATTGAAATTTAAATTCTAATTTGGTCAAAACATTATAAGACAACAAAATATTTTTGAAATATGTATATATAAAAATAAAACAACGATAAAGTGACTAAGGAGACACAAAGGAAGGCAGAATCGTATGTAGCGTTATTAACATTCTAATGCTAAAATAAATATTATAAACAATACTAAATAAAAAAATATTAGCGAATTTTGTACAATTAAATAATGTCAAACGAACTGAACAAAGTTGTTTGTACATGTGTAATTGAAATAATTGTATATGTATGTGTGTACATATTCATATTGTGAGTAACATAATATTGAGTTAACATATTTATGTATTATCTGCTGTATACTTGTTACTTCACCTTTCAATTAATAAAAATATATTAATCACTTATTTGATTATACAAACAGGCATTCTCCATCAAAACTAATTTATATTTTAACTGGTGGGCTAATCTGGCTTGTTTTGTGTCAAACATAATAAACAAATATACATGCATATATCATATACTATAAATAAGTATATTAATAATATAGTTAGAAGAAGTAAAGTTTCTACCCAACTTTATTAATCAATATTTAACAATTCTAAGGGCTAAGTGTGCACCAGCATAGAACATACCCGGATTTTTGAACAATTTTATACAGAGTATTGCATACAAAAATGCAATGCATGAAAATGCAAATATATGATTAATAGCTATGCGTGCGTATTGAATTCAAATATAGCGGGAGTTATCGGAAAACAGTTGTAATTAAGTATACTTATGTGTGTAATGCATAGCTTTTTTTCTGCATTGTTTGGTTTTAATTATACTTTTTACGAATAATAATTAAACTACGGACATTACTATACATATGTATATGTACAAAGTAAATGAAAAAAGGCCTACTTACAGATATTGAATTAATATTATAAATATACAAGTATGTGTATATACATATGTAGGTTTCTTAAATAAACTTTTTGTTTTAATTCCTTTTAAAGCTTTGGTTTCAGTAAATATATATTTTGTATGCTTTTTTTGCACTTTAAACAGAATAACAAGAAAATACAGTTCGTTTTGAAAAACTTAAAGAAATTACTGGGAGAGCATATTCGTAAAACGGGACATCTACCAAAAACATGGTTAAAAAATTAATTTTTTTTTTTACATATTACAGTAAAAGGTTTCAGTTGTTTAAGAAAGAAGAAGTTCTCAATATTTTCTAACAATTGAATTAAGAACGAAAGGTTTGTATACAAAAACTCAGTAAACGAATAAAACGATTTGTATTATTTATGTTATGTATGTACATATAGTATGTGAATACACGCATGGGTGTGCGTTGAAGCTTTTTACATTGTGTTCAACTTGCCTTCTATGCTTAGAATCTAGTTGATTGAAGTAACCATTAACTTTTGTCACCTAACTATTTTCCAACGACTTTTATTACTCGTATTTCGTGAAAGCAAAAAATTCATATTGAAATTCTTAAAAAATTGTATCGGTCCATAAATTTGAAATATTTTAATATTCCAAATACACAAACATACATATGTATGTATGTATATGTATGCGTTTATTTAATGTATCTGAATAAATGTAACACTTTAGTTCTGTATTATTTACCGTGGTGAACTTGTGGTCAGCTTTGAAGCATTTTAGCATGGAAGCTGTAGTACATAGTAGGCTAAATGTAATTAAAAGAGAAGCACATAAATACATACTTATTATGTACATATGTGAGTATTTGGAGTATTTACATTACTTGTTAATTGTACTCTTCATAAGGGAAGCAGAGTAAAGGTGTGTATATACATATACTTATGTATTTCCACTTGTACTAAGAAAGTACTCTCGCATTACCATGATAAATGAGTTAATTATGTTAGCCTGTTTTTATATACTCTATCGTAGACCCATCGAACACGCCGACTATCAGTCTTATTGCATTGTAACGGTTACATTATCTCCTCTTTGACCCATAACTCGGTGTTTGTTGTCGGTGTTTCTTTTTTACTCGCCTTCGTGGCGAGAGGTGTTCGGGTCACCTGATCCTTACATATGTTATTGTTGTTAACCTTAGCACTGACGCTGAATTTTTCGTCGTCGTATTTTGTAGCCTTTTGTACTTCATTTGATTTTCCTGACGGAATAGAGTTGTTCATAAATCTTCTATCGCGCGTACAGATTTGCTCTTTTTTAATGTTCAAAGTCCCTGCTTTCACATTTTCACGGTTGTCACTAGTTTTTATCTCATCGCAAGCGCTGTCTTGGACACCGTCAAACCTTTTTTCAACTTCCTTGAACTTTGTCTTTTCTTTCAATTTCGCCAAGTCGTCGCGATCGTCCGCAGATTCAGATATTTTCGCAAGAGCATCAGATGCTGACATTTGGGCTTTCTTCATTGATAATTCATCACTACTATTGCTGCTGTCGAATAACTGTCCAGCAGTTGCGGTTGAATGAGGCGACAGTGGCGTACTTGCCGCTGGTACTATACCTAAGGAGCTGCTGTGTGGTGCTTGAACATCTGACTCTACCGTTTGTGAGCTCGTTAAAGGTGCGCTGCTTTCATCTCCGTCATCATCCGATGTATTTGTATCACTGCTGCTACCATTTGTAACAGTGAAACGGGAAGTCTCCGCTTCGTCATCACCCAAATCAGTGTTGCTTATTTGCGTGTATACTTTATTTTTATTTTTTGGGCACTCGTTGCCGTAATCCGACAACGGCGCCTCGTCTTCAGAATCGAAATTGGGATCATGATCAGTTCCTTGTGATGTATGTTCTGCTAAATGGCCTATGTTTTCTTTGTTTATTGCATATGTCCGGCTTAAGCTATCACTGCTTTCACTGCCACTTTCGATTCTAGAACGCTTCGCTTGTGGCTGCTTATCTATATCAATTTCGTTAACATCATTTTTGTTGCTCGCTGGTTCATCAACACTTTCTTCGATGTCGGCGTTACTTCGGATATGATCAACGATATCAACAGCATTATCGGCTTTCTCACTTTCTTTATCACTACCATTACCGTGATCATAATCGTTTTCCTTATTGTTGCAAAGAGCTTCATGTTCATCTTCATTATTGCTGAATTGATCATTTTCCGACTGATTCCTTTTCTTTCTCTCATATAACTTTGTCTGACTATTCACTTTCACTAAGTTATTATCATTTTCACCGACGTCGGTTTCTTTGGTTAGACAGGTGTTTACAAAATCGTTCTCGTCTATGATCGTTAATGATTTTTTCAATGGTAAGCTGCGAATCTTGTCATCTTGAAGACCGTCTTGGTTGCCCAAGCCATTGGATTGAATGGTGGGCTCTTGTAACCTGAGAATTTGCAAATGGTGTCGACACGCTCGTAGCTGTTCTCGAAGTTCTCTGATCATTACGTCACGTTTGTGTGTCATTTCGCTGAGTTGAAGATTGCTATAACGTAATTGTTGGTTTTCGTGTAAAACTTTCCGTAACAGACCGAGTACTCGATCTCGTTCCTTGGGTCCGGTATCACGGAGTGCTTCAACGACCATATCCCAAGGTGCTAAAATATTGCTGCTATCCGCCTCTCCGTTCACACTGTCATCGTCAGTGTCCGTGGACAGCTCGAACTCGGAGCCGACGTATGGCAGTCCATTGTATGAGCTTTGAAGCTGGGATTCTAGCGGATTTTGTGCATCTGTCACGTCTGTCCGCATTAGAACTTTTGTGGAGTTGGTGCTCAAATTTAACCCTGTGGTAGTGGAAGACTGTGAAGGCGAATGTTTTACATGCTGCAAATTTGGTTGAGAGCGGATGAGGATGTGTTGGTGTTGTATTGTTGATAGCGCCTGGTGTTGGTGCTGCTGACGTTGTTGATCGTAAGCTCGCTGATTGTGCTTATAAAATTCGTACTGTTGCTGATGCTGTTGCAATATTTGCAGTTGGGGTTGTAGCTGTTGTTGTTGTGGTGTGTGACTGGGCTCTTGTTGCGTATGAAGTTGGGACAATGCAGCTGTTGGAGGTAGTGATGGTGGAGGTGTTGGCGATCTCATTATATTCGACCGATTGATTAAATTTTTGCTTATCCGAATTCGGCTATGCAATTCGTTGTGGTTGCTATTGTTGTTGGCAGTAAAATTTGCTGATAATGGTGATGGCAGAAGCTTTGCATGCTGATTCACCGTAGCAATAAGTGGTTGATCTCGGCCGATTTCTCGTCTATGAAGGTAGTGCGGTCCATTGTCGCCGCTAATATGTTTGCTATCGTTGCATGGGGCAGGTGATGTGGAAGATGTGATCTCGTTCGAACCGGAAAATTCTTGAGAACTGTGTGAATCTGTTGGAGAGAGAGGGCACGTGCGTGGCGATTGTCCTAAACGGGTTTGCTGCTCCTGATGCACCAAGGTTTGGGCATGTTTGTGATCTTGTTGGTATTGTTTTGAAGGGGGCAGGTGAGCAGGCAGTAATTGTTGCTGTGGGGGCGTCGTAGATGCCGTCGACGATGTTGAACTAGCAGAAGAGTTTGAGGTATAAAGTGAATGACGTCGAGGTTGCAATTGCTGCTGCTGCTCTTGAAGTTGCTGCTGTTGTTGAAGCATAACGTCTGCATCGCTATGACAACTGCTGCCATTACTATTGCTATTACTGCTGCTATTGTTATTGCTTAGCATTTTTCGTTGTTGTTGGTTCATCGTCAACGATATAGGCGATACTAATGGCAAAGTCGCGACATTATCGCTAATGGGTATATTAATACGGCAATCGGGAGGATCCTCGTTATCTCCGCTGGTATTAATAAGCGGTGGCGACTGCGGTATCTCGTTCGGTGTATTGGCACGTTCTTGTTTTATTTTCAGTTCAGTGGGGCACAAACTTGACAGTGACACTTGCTCTTGCAGTTCTTGTGCAGATTTTTGTTGCTGATGCATAGTTTGTTGCTGGAGTAAATGTTGCTGCTGCAACTGCTGTATTTCTCGTTCTCTTCGACCCCTCTCGAGATCGTGTTGTTCACGTTTCTCTCGTTCTCTTGAACGCTCCTGATCTCGTTCTCGTTCAATGCGTTCGCGATCTCTTTCTCGTTCTCTATACTCGCGGTGCTCCTTTTCCCTATCCTTAACCAATACGCATTTTCGTGGCACAAGAGCCACATTTGGCTGGTAGGTGCGTTCGAAACGTTCACGATCTGTGCTACGCACTACTCTTTCGGGATTTTGCAACACTGGTGGTTCTTGACTTAAATAGGGTAGTGTGGAGAATGCTGCTACCGCGTTATAAGTTGCAGCCGGATGTAGGAAAGATTTCGGTGCCCACGGTCTAAACGCTGACATTGAGCCGATCCTTTGCTGCTGGGCACAGTGGGCATACATAAAGGACTGATAGTGCTGATATTCCAGCTGATAGGCAGCGGCTTCTTCAAGACCTTTCGCTTTCTTCGTTGGAACAGCAAGCATTTCAGTGCGCTGCTTATCGCTCATATTGGAGACCTGTTGGTGTGGTGGTGGTACCATACTTGATGGCGAATGTCCCATCTGAGAAGTGAGCATTTCGTCATCCACATGTAATGCATGCTGTAATGAAAATGATACAAATTGTTATTTCACCCAATATCCTTGCACATACGTATGTTGGTAATTTACAAATATCATATAATACAAGATGGCGTTATTCTATTCAATTTCCATTGTAATAAAGCAGGAGTCACCACAAACAATATATTTAATTTTTTTTCCTAGACGGAATTACGCATTTTTGAATTGTCGAATGTCAAGAGGCTTTTGGCTTCAGAAATAATTTCATTGAAACTAGACACAACTTCCAACTAGTCGAAATACCAAGTTATAAATTGCTAAATCCGTTAGTTGCCAAATGCAGCTTGTTTATTTGACATCAACACCATTACTTGCTGGCGATTGACTGCATAAGTAAACCAATAGGCTAGCTACTCAATGGTGCTGAATTGCTGATCGAATGTCGCCACATTGCCACCGTGTTGTTTTAGCAACGGCTGAAGAAAAGACAAACGGGCGAAACATCAGTATTGCCGAACACTAACCCCCATTAGACGCAATAGTCGTAAAAATCAAGGACCATAAAGACAATCAATAAAAGAAAAACTTAAAATGTTCAGAGCGGCACAACGGCAGCGCAACTGCGACAGCCGGTATTTCGAGCAAATGTGCAGACCAAACAGTACGAGTAAAAGGCGAAGGTGAGTTTCTTACCGCATTGGTCTCAGAAGCATTTTGGACTTTATGAAATCGCCAAATGAAGCATTGAAGCCACAGCGGCTCCCTGCTTCGATGTTTATTATCACCGTACCGTAGACAAGCAGCCGGTCAGTTCAGTAAGACCTCCGTAATTCGTGTCTGCGTAGTACACATACATACGTAGAGTTTGTTTATAAATTTTCCTTTAAACCAAGTTATACATGTAAAACTTTTTTGTGCGCACCATCCTTTGGGGCAAAGAAATATTTCAAATCATCAGCAAATAATCAGCGGTAAAGTTTGCCTTCTATGGCTTTGACATAAAATATTCAATAAAAATACAATAACCTTCCGAAGTTATGCAATGCCACACCAATAAATACCCTTTACATATCTTATGTAGGGAAATTCTCGAAATTAAAAACGTTATACTGAAGACCAATGCATCAATTAGCGGCCAGGCAGTACACAATGTATTAGGGATGGAAAGGTATTCGTCAACGCTGTAATCGGAGTTTGAGCCGTGAGTTAATTGATTATTATTATTATCGTACATGTAAACAAATTGGGTTTCACAGCTCTATATGCTCATAACTATATACTATATAGTATATGTAGTTATAATATACATATGTATATTCAAATAAGTATTGCATAGGGAGTAGTAACACCCACAAGGATTTGTTGCATAAAGTGTTTAAATTAAAGATTGACAAAATGCAGATAAAGTGCCATTGCCGCATTCTCTGGGTATGCTCCACCAAAAGCGTGCTTTCCCTTCAATTCTTGTTTACCATGTCCATGTCCATGCATTCGCTTGCAATGAAAACCGAGAATTTAAGTAGAGTTCATTCACATTGACGAATTTGTGGTTGAACGACGCTTCTACAGAGGTAGAAGTGGGTGATGGAATGGGGTCACCTAGCCACCTAACTGTCTCTTTCGAAAACTGAATGACGTGAAGTTACCGGGACCGGGCGGAGAAACGGGCGCATTATGGGCTAGACGCCGCATGGCAATGAGGTGAATAGCTGTATAGGTATGAGGCGTGTGTGGTGCATACATACTTATGTGCACTGCCTCTCAAAACGCTGTATTGTTTTCCTTTACCTTTCTTTTGTATTGCTAATTGCAAAATGTACACCGTGATCATACTTCCAGTTAAATTTTACTGTATAACCTAAAAAGTAAACTGCAAAATGTGGCAAGATGAATTAATAATTTATTAAAAAAATTAAAATTTCGTTCACCCAACCAACGCACTCGTGCCACGCTGTTCACTCGCCTGTACATATATAATATATGTATGTGTGCATATATATGTGGCTCTGTATATACATCATACAAATAAACTCTCAATAGCTTCATTACCATTGCAGATATTTTTAAAACTTTTGAAAGTTGAGGAGGGGAAGTGTTCGGAAGTTGGTTGTACTCGAAAAGTTATTGAAAAGATGGTGTTTGGGGCAGAAGTAATGCGAGATCCACAATTTAAAAACAAAAGGCAGAAAAATAGTGGAAAATGTGAAAAATACAGAATATCAACAGCACAGAGTGCTGCTAAAAAATTTAATTAGACGAATGTATAGTACGCTGCGATACCAGTCATCGCCGAACGCATTGAGGGACGAAGAGGCGGAGAGTTGAATTCTGCATACAACTATGGAAGGTTATATGGCAAACTGCACTAGCTGTAGAATTGAGTGGCGCCCTCTTTATGGGCGGTTGAAAGCGAATGAACGAAAAACTCACAGCGGTGAAGTCTACGAGTATAGCGCTACAACGATGTTAACAGGGGAGTTGTAAGTGCCGCCCCAGCTGTGGCTGGATGAAGGATGAAGATGATGGCGCATGTGTAGTTGTTATACCCCTCTCAGGTTAGCATGAGTTGCAAAAAATTAAGGAAAAACTCAGTTCATTCTGCGTCAGTGTCAAATGAATTTAATTCTTTACGAATCTTTAACAAACAAAGCAATCATTTAGTTAATTTAATACATATGAAAAATTATGATTTGATATATGATAATTCCTAAGACAATTAATGATAACATTTAATGAAAGAAAATAATATATCTTTAAAACTGGACATTCCATGGCAATTATGACTGTGCCATTGCATATTTATTAGTGGAAGATAAACTCTTCCCCAATGAAAAAAGCTTTTCAAATAAAAGACTTTTATTCACGTTCTCCACGTATTAAGAAACTTAGAAATCAAAACACTGGGCTCCGTAATCGCAATCTTTGCAAGACTTACGATAAATGGGCATCCTTCAAAATTTAGTGGTTAATTCCTTTTTCCGCTAATATCTTTCTCATGTATCTTCATCGTTTTTAACTATCGAAAATGTTATGCAATGACAATTTCGTATTATGAAGCAAGGAAGCCTGCATGACTTTCTTTTAAGTACAAAACCGGATGAAATGAATTGGTGTTCTGTCTGCCTGAAGGAACAAAATAACGAGGCAAGTGAGAGTAAATGACATTGAGGTATGGGTGCAAGCTACGATGTAATAAGTGGATCCCTACTCCTATAAATAGTATACTCGTTTTAAGCGGCATATTCAGTTAAGGTTAAGGGCATGTCCCAATATTGCAAGGGCCACTTAGTCAGGCTCCGCAACTTGAAGATTACAAAGAACGGTTCGGATTATCTGCTGGTTTTTTGTTTGAATGCGACGTCAGGTCTCAGTAATACGAGTACCTGAAAGTATGGTACACACGCTGATTTAAAATGACTACGGACAGTTAACTGCAAAGAAAGACAATTATTTATCTAAAGACAACAAGCGAAATGTTAGGGTTCAAAAAGAAAGACGAAATAGCAGGGTTTGGTTTTTACATTGCTTGTAGGGGCAATTGTACAAATTCAAAAATGTAAAAACTAGAATGAATAGGTGGAAAGTCTAAAACTATTACAAAAATAGCAATTGTGAGTACAGACACAGAAAATAATTTTTAGAGCAAAGCTGAAAAGTATTAGTTATTTAGTGAAAAAGTTGAATTGAAAGTCGCAAAGTGAGATCTGCTAACTGATTTAAATCATATCGTAACCTTGAATGTGATTTCGCTCGTTTATAAAATGTGATGTGAAACATAAATTTCGTCCATCAACTGATCACTGTCTGACATAAAGTACCCACATATACACGAACAAATATTTATATGCATGTAGTCGTTGTATGTGCATTGGTACATGCCCTAGTCTCTTGCGGCGCAAATAACGAATGCAACAGCAAGAAAAACGCCTGGAGAGGGGATGTGTACAGACAAGTAAGTATCGTACTTACAAGCATGCATATGTACATAAGTATGCAAGCTAAAGTCGCATTCGTGTAGTCACTGCGCTGGATGCAGTGCGAACACCCTACTCATTGCAAAATGGAATTGGTGAGAGGGGCAGTGCAAAAACCTGCCCGTACATTGAACTTGCGTATTTTTCTTCATTTTTATGCATTTGTTTTTGTTATTTTTATTTCCACCAGCTTGTAATTTTTTCGTTCATTTTTAGTTATTTTTTACTTAGCGTAATGAAACGGTTGCTTTTATACTCCGTCAGGCAATTCAAAGGTGTTGCTAGGGCCCACTGTTACGCAAGCTACTCGTGGATGAGGGCTGGGCTGCACTGAATTTTAATGGAATCGGCAGGCGGCTACACAACATTAGCAATGCTTTTATTTTCCTCTCAACACGGCAGTGCCACCGGTAGGTTTGGCTTCTTCCAGCACTTGTGTGAGATGGTCCGCTGCTTCGGCCGACAGCGCAAGTAATATTTTGAGATCGCTTTGCGAACGAATGTTAAGGTTGGTGTGAATTAGCGATGATTAATTCTTTTATATGTACATACATATTTTATCTGATATACAAAGTTAAATGCACACATCTCTACATTTTTAACAGAATACAAATTTATGAAAGTTAGGAAAATTTTATTAAATTATTTAGAATTGATAAATTTAACAAGATCCAAGTAAAAAATTAGAGAATTATGGAGTAATGGCAATAATTGTATTTTAATTAAAGTTTATCAAATAATATAGCAAACTGTTTGACACTTGTTGAGTAGTCGTTTCAAGTGGCGAAGACGTGTTTTAAAAGCCGAAAGGACATATTATTTCCGAAAGTCATGAAAAGCTCTACCTTGGTGTACATACTGCACTCTTTTACACAAATGTCTGTATATTTGCAAACGCATTCGTTATCGCATTTGGATGAAAGGTACATAATTCTAGTGCAAAGTTGTTGACATTGGCAACCTTTTGACTTCTTTGTTGTACTTATTGTTGACTAATGGTGACTTTTTTATTTTTACCTCTTGCAACAAAACAACAGACTGTTTAAATCTTATATTTGTTTTTTTGGCGCCCCTCCAATGACGTGGGGTGCCGCTCCTATTTTCACGTCGCACAGCCATTGCCATGAGGTCTTCAGTCACTTGCCAGGTGACATTAAGCCAAGAAACTAGTTTCATTCTATTCACTTTGCATGCAATACAAACTACGACTGCATAAACAAGCATATACTGTAAGCATATGTACAAACCTCGCACCAACAAAACAAACAACTGAGGTGCAGGGTTGGGCTCCTCTCTTCAAAACATCTCTGCTCTGATTCTGCCATTCTCATTAACAGGACAAGCTGCAGTTGTTTCTATCAGCATATTATACCCAAACAGAACGAAATGAAATCTGACAAGTCTAGTTCGACTTCCCGTTCACCTTGTAGAGGACACTAGTGGGCACATGTAGAGAAAACGAGACGGTTGCTAAAAATGTATTATGTACTATAAAAGTTTGCTCAGTCCGATCGGGATATATGTATATAATGGATATATGTATTTGTTTTCTTTCACAATTTCATAAAACAGTAAAATAACAGTTGACTATAAGAATAATTAAATTCGTTTTCTCTCTTTGAATATATGGTAGACATTTCGTCCGAGGCCTTTTTAGCGCTGATTTACATATTTGTTTGGATGGAAATAAAAGAAAAGCGAAAGACCACCTTAGTTTACAGTGTTTATGCTAATAAAGTTTCACAAGTGCTGGCCATACCATGAATGGAGATCACATTACAAATCTTTGCCCACTCATTTCTGGACAGATGTAATGTTGGCTTTTGTTATGTGAACTGCGTTGTTCGAATGAAAACTGCAGCGAGTGTGCACACAGATGGTCGGTGTGGGCAGTCGATGAGCACGTAGATTTTCTTTTTCGGCAAAAACTATGTTTCTAATGTCTATCAGAAATGTTTTTATGATTTACAATATGGAAATAAATTAATAATAACAAAATCCGTTGCTGTTCCCACTACTAAGGAAATGACATTTGCTGCAAAGGTGACAAGTTACATATAGATGACAACAACAATGGGGCTTATTTCTGTAGGCAGAGGTGTCTGATGATTACCGCATTGTTACTTCGTCTGTGTGTCGTGTGTAGCAACCGCAGCAACGCGTTCGATCGCAGTCAGCCCACGACGACCTGCAGACATACACATGTGGTCACTAAAATATGTACCACCGATTTTGGTGCGAAATAAGCTAGTTTTTAAAAAATAATTAAGAGATAGTCTGTTGTATATATTTTTCATTTGATAAATGAAAAAATTTAACATAAATGCCAATTCGATTGTCATATAAAACGTAAAGTAATAATAATACGTACAAAAATGCCAAATTAATGTAGGCATTAAAATAGGTACCAATTATATGAAAAATTAATAGAAAATAAAAAATGAAATGTTTTTTTACAGAAACATAAAAAATTAGTTAAATTTCATTAATAACCACTGTGTGCACCATGATTATCGATCACTGATTTTTCTGTGAGAGTGCCATATCATATTCCCTTAATTTTTTGCCACAAATCCGTCTTGTTTTGTGGGTTTGCCTCCCGATTCTCTTTTTCAAGTCTCCCCAAAGATTTTCAATTGGTTTCAGGTCTGGTGATTGGCTAATCCATAATGTTAACGTTTTTGTGATAAAACCGATCCTTTACTAGCTTTGAGGAATGTTTTTGGTCGTTATCTTGCATATATTATACCCATCGAAGTGGCATATAATCCTTAACAAATTCTAGCATCTCTTCTCCCAGCACGTTTGCGTAATTATATTTGCCCATTTTATCACTAATAAAGTGAATGAGAACTGTATTTTTCGTGTATCGCGATACAAATTCGTATCCATTTGGGCGGCTGACATTTCGTCAGCATCGTTTCCAAACAAATTTATATTTGGCTCATCGCTCCAAAATCTCTATACCACACCATACTTTCCTCGTCTGCAAATTTGCGTTTCTTAAAAGAGGAACTTTCCGAGCTAATCTACCGTGTAGATTGCTACTATATAATCCTCGGTAGTAGAAGAGGGTTTTTAATGCCACCGCGTCGTTTTTGTAATTTTTGGGTCTTCGGGGCATTGACAACAAAATTTTTCGACTCTCCCAGTATATTAGCAAGGCATTTGTATGTTTTTTCTTCAAATCTTCTTTCCTCAGCTGTACAGTGTCGTACATGTCTCATTTTTAAAGCATTTATATAAATATTTGTTAATTACATTATGTTTCAAAACTAACCTTATATTAAAAACTTTGTAAAAACATTGGCAAAACTCAATAAATATTCCAATAGTACATAGATATTTCACCAAAATTTACTGTTTGCGAAAATAAACGCATCTGTACAACTATGACGTAATTTTAAATAATGGGGTTTTCTATTTTACAACAAAGAAGTGATGTCACTTGAAAATTGAAATGTCCTTTTAGCTGTAACTTTTTAAGGGCACAACAATGAATTCAATCAATAAAACTAAGGTACCCATTTTAATGACCACATGTGTATATTGGCGCAGTCTCATAATGTCATGATCACTGGGCACAAGTTGCAGGCATCTGCGTTGACGGCACTTACTGATGGTGCAAGCTCTGTCGCCGCGTTTAGCCATCTTGGGTAAGAGAAAACTAGCTGAGTTTATAGTATATAGCCCTTTTTCTTCAAAAATATCAAGAACACGTACGGAAAGACTAAGTTTGGGTGTAACCGAACATTTTACAGAATTTGTTTCCATAAAAGATAATTCACTGACTGGCATCTAGCATAAAATCTGCTAGACGGACACACAGTTAGGTGGAATTCAACTTGTCTTGTGATTGTGATCATTATAGATTCTATATCGATCTCGATTATTTTTAGATATTACAAACAACCGTTAGGTGAAGAAAACTAATATACTCTGTTGCGAAATGCTGCTAGAGTATAAAAAGAAAAACACATACACGTGTTTTCTAAGGCACAATCTCTCTATGGGGTTTCTTACCACAATCATTATTTGTCGGCATGTTTCTACGCTTTTTCAGCAATTCAACACTTTTGAATGTTTTATGAGACAATTTATATCAGCTTTGAATTTGTGAGGGCACAAATGCATTTGATTGTTGAATCTTTTATGCAGGCAGATTTGTGAATACTTTAGCTGCAAACACACGTACACGCGTACATATGTATATATATTTATATGTTATTTTTACAGTACATATTAGCGAATCGTTGGCATTACAGAGGCCGTTGTGGGTTGTCTATGCATGTGCCTACACATGAAGATTTACTTCGTTGGCAATTATAAAGCCATACGTAATGTGAAGAATTGGATCATTTTCAACTTTCTGAGCATATTATATGGATGCATTTCCGTCGTTAGCCGTAAAGTTATCGCTACTTGTGTATTCCTAAATGTTCTGTCCGTTGAGTTTGATGAGCATAGTACTATGATCGTAGCGCATTTCCATCGCCATGCATTTTATGAATTTATCAATTACATGTACATATGTATGTATGTATATGCATGTCAAGAATATACCTTCAGATACGGACACGTACATATGTACGTATTTGCAAAGACCTTTTCTCTCAATAACGGTACATACTTTTTGATTTTCACATCGATATTTTTACAACTGTTCGTAAGCTTTACTAAAAAATATTGAGTTGAATGACCGGTAAATGTGGGGAGATCTGGGGCGATGGGCATCGTTTACTGTTTGGAAGAGATGGAAAATGGTGCAAAAGATGCTTGAAAGAATAATGGGTACGCAAAAACCGCTGAAGTGCAATTAAGAATTGACAGTTTGACACAGTTGACAATGGCAAGGCAGTCAATAAATAGATAATTTACTGTAAATCATTTTGCGACGGACTTTAATACCACCCAGCCTGGTCCAACCTGTTGGGCAACCAACCAAGCAACCCACAAACAAAGTAGAGTGGTTGTTTTCTATGTCGTTCTGATAAAAATGAAGTTGAAAAGGTAAAATATTATACTTTTTGTTTATGGATTGTTCGTCAAAAAGTTTGAATCAAATTTATTACTAAATGCTAATAAAATACCCATTAAGAGAGGGAGCAATGAGCCGTAGCTCATTCAGCTGATGTATTCAGTACATGGGGTGAAATAGTTCACTAATAATTAATTAAAAGAAATCTAACTTAAATTAAAATCGGTTTGTTTGAGATTTCCCTTGTGAAGCATTTGCCATTAAGATATATTCTAATTTCAATTAGCAAAGGTTTAGTGTCAATACGTGTTTACTTATTATTCCAATATAATTATAATGGAGTCCATTGTAACCAATGGCGGAACTAATATTGTTACGTTGTTAAAAAAAGGAATTTTAATTCAAATTCAGAAGAATTTATGAAGTAACATCAATATTAAAAATATGTTAGAAGGAAAAGACCTCTCGAAAGAAATTATGGATCCGCCGTTGCTTTCAACGGTATGCTTTTGTTGTTTTCGTCAGAGACAACTGGCAACATAGTCGTTGTTGTATATTCTATTCTGTTGACATTCACGCCTTTATTGCGCTAAAATATTTCAATATTTCACTTACTCTTATCGAAATACCAACAAAAGCGCATATTAATATAACGTATAAACTAAGTAGATGCTTGCATAAAGCACGATATTGACCACCATCAGAAAGGCAAACCACAAACGTTAACCGCATTGTCACTGCCGCAGCCGCATTCGACGATGGTGACTTTCGAGTGGTAACTGGGTGGTCTGTGTGGTCCAGTATGATCAAAAAGCCGTTTGTGCTTACGGTTTGTAGGCATTTCCCGAGTGGGTTTGCACAGTCCATAGTTACTATATTGCTTTGGGTTTCTTCTGTTAACCGCAAAAGTTTGTATAAAATATATACTGCAATTCTTATATGAAAATTAAATTCAATTTATCTGTCAAATCTTATGTGATTATAGATCATACACTTTCGTTAGGTAATTAAGTAATCATGTTCCAAATTCCAAAGCTATTAATTATTCTACCAAACTTAAGAAAAACCGGAGTATTTTTTGTTGCAAATTGGAAATTAACTTTGGTTATTTCTTGTCCACGATAAAACGTATCTAGGACCAAAACGCAACTTATATCCATATTTACTTTTTATTTTGGAGATGTGACAGCAAAATAAACCGAATCCGGGTATATGCAAACTGTCAGAGGTCACTGTTTACCACATGACTGCGAATTTACCAGCACACGAATGCCAAATTACACAGAATGAATTGTGAGTAGCTAATGCAGCAATTTTTAAGTTAGCACTTTAAATAAAAAATTGTTATAACTTTCTTCAATATCTCAAACTGCTCTCTTTGAACGAAATGCCAGTTGAGTGGCATTTTTTACGATACCTATCTAAGAAGAATCATATTAAGAGCTATTTTGAAAAGGCTGGTAGAAAGTTGTATTTAGAACACTTTAATGAAAATAGTCTGGATTCTGTTTTTGGTGCCTGCTCTATTTACATGCCAACCAAACAACAATTTAAAAATAACGCAACAAACAGTAACCGCAAACCAGATCGATGTTCATTCGAATTAAAATTTTCGCAATTTACTAACATGTCAGCCTTTAGAAAACGTTGCAACTTTGTGTCCAACTGCTTGCATTCGCAGCTCGTTAGCTCAATTGATGTATCAAATTTACTATTGCACGTCTGCGCCTTGGACCGGCTGGTCGGCGAGATGGCCGTTGAAAGACACACGTTTCATATCTCGCATATGATCATGTAGCAGATGTGCATACCAACAAACCTATATGTATCTACAAATGTATCCACAAACTCACCAAGGAAAGTGTGTAATCGTATCGTAGCAGCATGTCAGCCGGCAGATGCACTTTCCGATGTAGGTGGTGTGATAAACTTGGCTGTCTTAATTCACCTGTTGACATCAACTTTCGTCATTGACCGGAAATTATTTCTATGCGTCGGATGGTAGAGGTACAAGTAAATATACAAGACGCAACATAAAAAAAAACAAATACGACAAATACTTCATATTCGGCTAAATGATTTCGGTTACTCATTAGATATTTGAATAAGCTTTGGAAAAGCTCTAATAATAATACGAAAAAGTAAGGAAAGGCCAAGAGCAGGTGTAACCAAACATTTTATATTCTTACAACTTGCAAGGATCGCATAGTTAAAATTATAATCAATCGATTTCATCTATTTTAGACAATTTGAAACTATTAACATGCCACATACTAATTAAATGCTCTCTAGGGTTCTTACAGTTACCTCACACAAAATCTATGTGGTATAAATTCACCCGGATGGTCGAAAACTCAATTATTAGTCATAAAGAGGCTAGATTCGGTTCCCAGATAAGGATTTTCACGTATTTTGGGCGGTACGTGCCCACCGTCTGAATTAGACACCGGCTCCTAAAAAAGCCTCGTAGCATCTCAAGTGTAAAATTTAATGCCTCTGACGCATTTAGTTATTTATTTTGCGTTCCTTTAGTAGTTTTTAAGAAAATCGTTATATGGGGAATAGACAAGGTCATCATTCGATTTCGTCTTTTTCACACTACCATAAGGAGGGTTAAAAAATTTGTGCTGTGCAAACTTGGGTGATATAGCTTTATTAGTTTATATATTTTAAACTTATTAGCGGCGGGAGCCTTTCCTTAATGTGAATCGTTCTGCTAAATTTGAGTTCCTTATCTTAATGTACGACTTAGTTATGACAATTTATAAGTTATCGATTAATGTTTTGTGGGCGTGGCAGTGGTTCGTACAATACACAACTTCTTATGGTGCCGAGAATTGTGTCAAGATTCATCAAGATATCTTTATTTTTACTCAAGTTGCAGCTTGAACGTACGGACGGACATACATCCGGATTTCAACTCGTCTCGTCATCCTGATCATTTATATATACATGCGCCTATATCTATATCGATTAGTTTTAGGTGATACAAACAACCGTTAAGTGAACGAAACTGTAAAAGTATAAAAATCAGAGCTCCCTCTAAGAAACTGAAGCTGACAAGAAGAACTATGGAAGGGTGCTCTTTGTGGCGACTCGAAACTAATTGCACCTTCTGATGGTGATTTCACTTTATTAAGACTTTCATTATGGGTCGCCAATGGTTGTTCGATGATAGTGCCGTCATTACCCCATTACCGCAGTTCCCCGACTATAAATATACAAATTAACTGGGATACATCTTTGGCTACTGTTCTACCTATTTATTAACATATATACATACATATGTGTAGTTGCCTCCGGTAACCAGGCGGCATGTGAAAGGAGCACGCCGACACTCGTGTTCGTCATTCTAACCTCAAGTAATAGCTCAATGGGTGTTGAGACAAGGCGGGTTTGCACATACAAGCGCACCCAGAAAGTCTAGTTGAGAATTGGCGCATTGTTAAATGCGTTGCTCAAAGTCCACATCGCCACATAAATGAATGGCGCCCGCCGTTGAATTTATCTTGCGTCTAATAGGGGAAGGCTTACGGCTTACAGTGGTTTGCTTGGAAGCACCATGCAGTCAAGAAAGACTCTGTTGCAGAAATAAACGTTCACTTCCGCCTACCCACGGCTATTCGTCGATTTACATGCAATTCAGTAGATTTCGTTCCAGACGCTGCAGCTGTTTGCATATGTGTTGCTAAATGGTTTAATGCGTAAATTATTGGCGCCCAAAGATGCCTAAAGCGTTCACACAAAAATGCTCGACCCATGCAAATAGGTAGCTTAATGGCTACGCTCCTACTGAGTGGACGATATTCGGGCTTAAATAGATTACATTAAATAAGCATACTATCTTGAGCATATGTCCATGCTTCTATATCTATTATATTCACCAACACAAATAAAATGCAAAATTCGCTATGACTTGAAATTCAATTTGCTATATAGAGGCTCAAAACCATTAACACGACATTTTTCTTGAAACAAAACAAAATAATTTAAGGCCACAAAAATATATGTGGCAATATAGAGTAACCGAATTTCACATAAATATATAGTAAAAAGTAATCCATGTTTGTACATATGTATGTATTTGTGTGTATGCATGTACTCGTATAATTGTTAGAATTAATTGTGTTGTTGTATAGTACTGTGGATGGAAAAATTAACCAATTTATTCGTTAATCGAAAAACGCATATCTTCGCAAGAATTTCTGCTGTGCTGCAGCTGCAACAGCACCCGACTACTGTTTCAGTGCTGCAGTGTATCAGTGTCCCGAATATGTCCCGCTATTGTTGTATGTACTAGTGGTCCATGCAATTGCTACCGATGTTGGCGTCGCTAACACTTATTTGCCACAACATGCGATAAGATATTGCCACTGCCGCCTGCCGCCTATTGCTGCATCCACGCGGACACTTAGTATGTGAACGTATATGTATGTATCCTACATTGTTCTATCCTATGGTATATTATTGTTGGCGTTTTCATATTTGGTACAGTTGGTGTTTCACTTTTTCCTGTTTCTGTTCTGTAATTCTTGTATACTGTAAGCAAATTAATGATTGAAATTATCTGGAAGCTAAAGTAGTCTGTTGTTGCGCTGGTTGTAGTTGGTGCGTGTATTTTGACCACTTTGACTACTTTGATGGTCGCAACCATCGCCGCTGCTGCTGCCGCACCGTTAGACTGTGAACCACAGTGTACCTGTATAATAACAGCATTGGCCACTGCCACGTCAAACTGCCATTTTTAATATCTAGTACAACAGCCGCCAGCCTGACGCTAGGAAGATTGAGAAAAGCTAGCTCATTGTAGAGACAAGATTGGGCGCGTAGTAGTCAGGTGCCCGGTCACTCCCAGTCTGCAAGCAGAGATCTGCGCTGGACAACGAGTTGGTTGGCCGCTGCTGGCACTGATCTGGCTTCTAAGACAACGCGATCACCTATCGCCTATCGCCTATCTGCGACCAAAGAAAGCAACCAATTTTTCGTATTAAATTGCCATGTATTAAATGGGAAATTCATCTTCACTTCCTTGTTGAACAGCACCAACTAACTAAGTAACTTTTCATGCTGCACCACAAACTCGTTGTGGCTGCAAAAGCTGTTGATGTGTCAAACGGTGTGTATTACTCGCACTAGGAACGGCAGGAGTGGAGTGGTATACTGGCAAAATGATTAGCAATATGCCTACATGTGAACATATTTAAGTTGCATACAACTGGGTTGCAACTTAGCATCCAATTGATTTGCAAATACAATCTGCAGTGAAGAATGAGAGTGAGAAAAATTAAATTCTCAAATTAGAATTAGGAGCGAACGGTGAAGATTTTTCACCTTGACCAAACAGCTTCTGTTCGTCTAATTTCTGTGAAGGACAGCCAATGAACAAGTTGTTTAGTCCAACAATAATGTCTTGTGGCAATATAACCTAACCAACAAACTCTATTACATGTGTTCTGTATTCACTCTTCCTCCCTTCTACTCAATACTCGCGAATTTCTTTGTTTGAACAACAACCTGGCAAAGCGGTGACATCAAAGAACATCACTTAAGTAACTGAAAGCGACAGAAAGCGTAGGATTAACTTCAGAAACGAATACATAGATATTTTAAATACGAACATTATGTTATGACCACGGGAAGACAATAGCAAGGATATTAAATTCCAAAGCGGCGATTGTTGTTTTTAGTAGAAATAATTAAGGGGCATCGTACGTGTTTGTTGAGAATGTTGAAGGCGATCGGTGCTTTTGAAGTCAGTTTGAGAATTCTTTAAGGTGAAGTCGAGCTGAAAGCCAAGCATGTCGGCCTACCATGACACAGGTGAGTGTAATTTGATATATTTGAAGGGGTGATACAACACTATAGCATAAAGTACTCAGACCTTTGTAAGGTTAGCCGAAGGTGGCGCACAAATTGGATTTTATAATGAAAATAATATTTACCCCATGATTTTCTTGATATGAAGTTATACTCAGAGTAGTTTTTTCCGAATATATTGGGAGTATGTTATCGACCCTCGATCATTTCACAATCCCATGTTGTCGAGACCATTTATAGTATATAGGAATTTTTGACGATTTTATATAAATAATATATTTATCCGCGCGGTGAGTTAAAGGAAAAAACAATTATGAGGTTTAACTCAAAAAACTAAAGGTATTTATGTTTACAATTCACGCTTTGAATGAAGTGACAGTGACGTTTGAAGTTATAACGTTAACATTTCGGCACCACCACATATGTAAATAAAAACTTCAACGGTGCAACAAATCGGAGCCTTACCCCGCTATCGTCGTACTGACTCTGACTTCAAAAAGTGGACAAAGATGAATTTCGGCTGAATAAACCGACAGCAGGCTTAGATAACTCTAGCAAAATACCGACTGTGTTGTGAGAGGCTCTTTAGAGGACAATGGAAAATAATAGTTACTTGACAGTAAATGTTCTATCTAAATACTATACTATTTTTGCTGACGCTATAAAATGTAATACGACTAATTGATGGAATGCCGTTTTGTATGCTATTACTGCTATTACAATTTGTTACTATTTACTGAAACTCCTATTAATTCAAGAATATTTCGCTTATCTTTTTGCTGACGCTATAAAATGTAAAACGGCCACACTTCTATAGAAGTTTTGATGTATGCAAAAAACTAGAAATTTTAAGATAAAAAGAAAAAATCAACAATATTTCATTTAAAATTCTAATAGTTTCTGCCACTGCGGTGTTTGGAAATGCTTAAGCGTTAATCGCGACGAAATATAAACACCAACCATTGTTGATGTAACACTTACGAAAGTCCCATCTGCGAACACTTCAGCAGCAGCAGCGAACGTCACGGGCAAAGCGAATAGCCAACACGGCGTATACGCACCTTCATTAATGCATTCAGCACTCACATATCTCACCTAAGTATGTACACACAGTGAGTGTCAGCTTATTTCATGCAGTCACAAAAATAATCTTTAGACACTAACAACTTTTTAATTAAAGAAACATTCAAAAAAAATTAAAAGCCATAATAAAGAGCCATTATTTTCACTTAAAAACAAATATGTTTTTTTTTTTTAACTCAAATTTTTGTTTTCTCACACTTGAAAATAGCGAAAAAATTATATTATTAGAGTGAGCAGCTTATTTATGCAGCCAACTTTTAACAATACTAGTCTCGTTATTGTGAAAATTTCCAACAATATATGATGCTTTGTATTGTATTAGTTTAGCTTTTCGACTTAGAACAATTTTTTTGTCAAAGTGTTAACTACGTCCAGAGGACAAATTAATTTTTAAACATGGACTGACGCACTAGCCTGGATTATCGGAAATTAGTGCTACCCAACTTTAAGGATGGGAAAAGCCAGCGTTCTATATCTGAAATGTTAAATATTCCACCTTCAACAGTGCAGCGCATCATAGAGCGGTATTTGAAGGAGAATCGAATGCATAATAAGGGCCGAAATGTTCAAAATAAAATATTTACGTTACGTTACGTAATGAAAGATGGATCATTAGAAAAATTAGTGAAACTTCCAAATTGTCGGCGCAAAAATTAAAAAAACTTCTTTGAGAAAGATTAAATGCATCAACAATTCGCCGCATCTTACGTTCACGCGATTTTCTCAAGCAGCCATTTATTAATAAAAAAAAACAGAGTTAGTCGTCTATTATTCGCCAAAAAACATTTTTTGAAGGATTCAACAATTTGCATGACACAAATGCATGACATCATTTTTTCAGACGAGTCTAAATTTAATGTATTTGGCTCTGACAGAGGTCCATTTTGAAAGGTAATTTGTTACGCTACAAAGTGCTGAAATTTGTTTTGTGAAAACTAAAATTTTTAAACGAAAATAACGCCTTTTATTATGGCTTTTAATTTTTTTTTTTTAATTAAAAAAGTTAGAATCTTAAGATTGCTTTTCTGCTTGCATCAAATAAGCCGACACTCACTGTACATTCTTAAACTTCAGTCAGTTTTCATAAAATTCGTTTTGTCTCTTAGGGCTTGCTTTCGAAAATTTGTTCAGGAGTAACATACAGTTTTTGGTCGCTCTCGCACGGTATAAGAGCTTGTAAGATCACCAAATAAGCTCAATATACTAAGCTTACATTAGATGACTATTCCAAGAGAGTAGAAAAAACGGACAAATAAATTGGCATACGGACATTAACGAATTAAGATTAGATCTTAGGATAATTTTTAGTAGAAATTTTGATCGACAATTAGTAAACGCTTTTTTATCATTTAAGTTAAAACAATGCATGACAATAATTACACTAAAAGTTTTTTACATTTACATTCGTTCTTTGCTGTTGTATGAGTATTGATTTTCTCCCATGGCGTTGTTTTCGTTTTTCGGGAATTTCACAGTCTCACAATTCGTTTTATATCTTTCACTTTATTTGTTCTCTTATGTTTTTTAAGTTTTTGATTTGCAAACCAGAACAACTGCAGCACCAGTTTGGAGGTTTAAGCGTCATGCGCGCGAACGAGTGAAGAAGGGGCGAAAGCATCACTGTTGCCGGCAGTCCAACTCACCTACCAACCAACCTGCCGTCCCGTCAAGCAACTGCGTAGAGAGCACACCAACAGAACGAATATGCCAGTACATACGACCACATTTTGGCCAAAATAACTTTTAATGTAAAGAAGCTTAACTATGAGTTGGCGAGCGAATAGGCGAATGTGTATACTAGTATGGTACTCGTACGAAGTCATGTTGGGTGCTCGGGGTTTTAGCAACGAACTGCCAGTAGGCCAGCTGCAAATAAAAGGATGCTTCAGAAACGGCAGTAAAAAATAAATGGAAAAAAGCAGTAACTATGGCATGAAACCGCAGCAACAAAATAAAATGGAAGCCATACAACAACTAAAGAGTCCTTGGCCAACTGATTGCTGTGTGTGTTAGCTTTTCTGTGTTGATGTGCCTTCGTGTTGTATTTGCTGGAGGGGAGAGAGGCAATGTAGACGGGGAGAAAAGTTTCCAAGCGGGCGATGTTTTGATCGAGTAGACAGACGGATAAGTCCTTTGGATGTGAGCGTGCTTTGGGGTTAGTGTTTGTGTGTGTGCCAGGAAGAGTTTCGTATATGAACAAAGGATACTGCTGATGCGGAGGGATGGAAAAGCGTAATATTATACAGCGTTTGTTAAGTTTGTATGCTTGTCTTTTTCCGTTCTCTTTTTGATTCGTAAAACTAAATTTTTTTGCGCTGTTTTTGTTTGCTTTGAAAGTCCGAATCATCAACACGACTACTCTTTGAATGCTACAAAGGGAGCGTAGGAGGAAAAAATGACCACGTATCTAAAAAATATAAGAAGGAGTACCAATTTGCTTTTGTTTGAAATTTTGATTTTAAGTCAGTCATTGATCAAACCCAAAAATTGCTAGAAATCATTCATTATGTATATCACCGAATCGAAAACTATGTATGTATGTATGTACTTATGTAAGTATGTACGTAGTATTTAATTTAGAAGTAAAGTGAAGTGCTCACCTTTTCTTATGGATCGACTTAACATATTCCTCCTTTTTATAAAAGAGTCTTCAAATATAAGACCCAAAAGACCTTGCCGTAATTTAGATCCCTTTTAATGAAATTTAAATACATACATACATGCATATGTATGTATTTCGTCGGGAAGCATGATTTAGACTAAAATTCATACCAGACGTCGTCCACTCCGATAAAGCGAATGTTATGCAACCAAATAAAAAATTTGAGAAAAAAAGATAATAATAATTCAGGGGTACCTAAGGAGCTATCGAAATAATTTGAACTTGAACGAAATGTTAAGCGTACAATCAAGTCTCTCGGCAACACCATTCACATTGTTAAACACACATGTATGTACGTATGTGGTATAGCATAATTTATTGTAAGGCATAAAAACTCGGCATAATCTCACAAGCAGCGACAATGTTGTCTTCCTTTCCAGCCTACACAAATACTCGAAGCGAATAAGCAAATAAAGCAGTCGCCTTCCACGACGCGACACAACGTCGTCACCTTTTGCACTCGCAGTAGAGAGGCAGACAAAGCAAAGACGCTCGACTCGCCATTGACGAGACGTTCAAATAGAAAATGAGAATGACGCAAGTCAGAAACACAATAGACAAGCTAATGCCTGTCGTCGTCATCGGGTGACTGCAAACCAAACGAGAATGGTCATAAAACAAAATGACGAAAAGGGAAGAATTAAACTTGAAAGCATATCCTTATAGATGATTTTGAACACAACGATTTTTATCGACCATTTTTGTTTTCATCATATGGTAAATTAATCACTATTATTTACACATTATATGAAAGAAAATTTAACCTATTCGGATTGCGTATTACACGATAAAGACTTGAAATATCTTAGATGAGTCCGGCACAAAATGCTTATAGATCAAGGATTAATTTCTTGAAGCATCATAAATGGATAAACAAATGTATCTGAACATTTTAAGAAAAAAATTAAAATTTTAAGTGTCCTTTAATCTGCTGTTAATAGCAGCAAAATCAATTTCCAACAGGATACCGACCCAAAATACACTTTGTATCTTGTACGTGCAGGGTTGTTATGAAAATAAAAATAACTGCATAGGTCCCGCAATCACTAGACATTAATCCTATTAAAAATATCTGGAACTTTTTGGAAAACCGTATTCGAAAACATCGAATTTCTTCAAAATAAGCCCCAAAAACTGGATCATCGACTTAGTGGGTCAAAATATCCGGAAATAATACTAGAAATGTAGTGGGGAGCATACGTCGACGTCTTGGGACAATAATAGCAACAAAATGTAGGCCAAAAACCGCTAAAACTATTGTAATTACTTTTGATTTATATAAATAATCATTGGTGTAAGTAAACTTTTTTGATATGAAATAGGCGAATTTTAAGCTTTGGCATGAATTTTTTTATTTGTGTAAAAAAAATATTTTGATATGCTATGTATATTTAATGTTAAATATAATATCTTGAAATGGATACAAAAAAAACACAAAATTTATTCATTTTAAAACAAATAAACGTGTCGTAATTTAATAGAACTAGGTGTATGTAAACTTTATTGATCCACTGTATTTATTGATTGGATTATTAATAAATGTTATATTACATATTAATCTTCATCGAGGACTTACGGACCATGCGAATTTATAACTACATATCAATGCACATACATATGTATGTACATAATATATTATTGGCATTGCATCGTAAGCATCTGCTGCATTTAATTAGCAATTGGAAGCCGAATTAGACAAAGAAACACCAACTAAGCTTCAAGATTGGAGTAATCGTAAACATATTTCAGAACTTATGGACAAAACTCGACTAATCCTTCGATCAAGTCCAATAAGACACCTCCAATAAAGCTCATTAAAAACCTCAACGCATACAACAATACAAACTACATCAGCCAAACGAGAGAACAGAAATGGTGATATTGGAAGGCAGCTTAAAACAAAATAAAAAATGCAAAAGAAAAAACAAAAACGAACAATAGCAGTAAGACGGACAAAAAGCCGAAAATCCTTATTTATGTACGAAAGAACATACGCGGGCGGCCCCACCCGATTTCTTACTGCCCCAGATTTTGAAGAAGAGGCGATGACAAAGCGCACAGACAGACGCACACTGAAGGATTTTAAGTAACAGCAATTGTTTTTGTTCTCTTTACTGCTACTACAAGTGTGCAGTTGCTATTCTCTCTCTTTTAAACGTAATCCTCCCCGATGTTCTCAAATTCTTTTATTGTTATATATACATATGTATATGTATGTGCATTTCTATATACACTTAAGTACATATGTACATACGTATGTGAACTTAAAAGTACATAATAATATAAGCCAGAGCCGAAGCATCTACAGTAAAATGAAATTTAGTTCCGTACCACACCGACCACGGACAAAGTTGCTCCGAATTTACCATGGCCACGCACCGACATAATTATTCTTAAAAAGTAGAACACATAGCACAATACAATATCTGCAGATTTTATTTTTTATGCCTTTAGTATCTTTATTATTGCACTTTGGTGCAATGGAAATGATGCAAAATGTCCGTATGTCTTTTTCTGCGCTTGTAATAACGATAATTATCAATCTAGTAGTAAAAGTAACAACTAACGGCCACACATTTGTTAGGTGTTAGTCGAAATTTTCCTACGATTTGTGGCACTCTAAGAGTTTTCAGTTTGTATATTTTAAGCAACAACTTTCCTTGGAACAGCATTTTCTATTACGGCACCCATGGGAACAGCTTGATTTTTAATTGGTAAATAAGAAGACTACGTTGTAGCGTATTGAGAGGGTTTTCTGCCTGTTTTTCTAAAATAATATTCACGTAAAAAGGAATAAAAGCCCATTGTTGGCTAGTACATTTGCATAGCCTACACATAGCTTCTGCTTCTACATACACTATAAAGCTTCCATATTATATACATATGTACATACGTATGTATGTACATATAAGAAACGTGCAGTTGTACTTAAGCCACAAAGAATGTACGCGTGTGTGTGTACACCATCGAAAAAAATAAAAAAGAATCGTCGGTGAACGACGTCGGTCTAGGTTGGATCTAGGTGTGGCAATGACGCCGTCGCCAAAGCGAGTGCACAACTTATCAGACTACCAAGCAACGATATTTCGACTCTCATCCAACTACGCATGTACGCGTGTATGTGTGACGTCCTGCCACCGTCGCGTCAACCATACCAACATTCAAACTTGTTAGCTTAGCAAAAATGACACAGTGGCGCAGCGCAGGACTGTAATAGTGAAAAAGAGAAAAAACAACAAATTAAATTGGCACATGTCTAAACGAAATTGTTTACTTCAGCCGTCGGGGCGGTTAGCCATATTGGCCAGACAGACGATGGGACGTCGTCGACGTTGAGTTCTTGTTGTTTCTTTAGAAAGTCCAACGAGGCGCATACATACATAAGTCTAAACGAAATTGTTTACTTCAGCCGTCGGGGCGGTTAGCCATATTGGCCAGACAGACGATGGGACGTCGTCGACGTTGAGTTCTTGTTGTTTCTTTAGAAAGTCCAACGAGGCGCATACATACATAAGTATTTCGTTTTGATCTGCCCTTTAACCCTACTTTGACTCAACTTCATATACATCTTTTGCACCTAAATATACAGTTTTTACATATATGTATGTAGTACATATGCACATACATACATTTGTACTCCTATTCATAAAAGCGCATGTATGTACGTACTTTTGCATTTAAGTATTACCCAGACAGTGTACGTACACATACACACTTGCCTGAAATATGTAACAATGCCTAATACAACAAACACAGCAACAATAACTATCAATAAAAGCGGAATACCGTACCGTCATTGTCTAGCCGAATTGTTCTCATCGGGTGCCGGCTTTGCTCGTTAGCAGTAGTGACGTCAAGTCGAACAGAGCGAGAGAGTCGACAGAATAACGACCACCTGCACCAACCACTCCTCAACCACCGAATATGACGTCGCACTTGTCTGTAGGGTCAGGCAAGCAGAAATTGTAAATACTCGGTGGGTTGAGCGGGTGATTGGAGCCAAAAGGGATTCTCGAAATTGTATACACAATTTAAGTATGTACGTGTACCCATATACTTACATATGTACGCAAGTAAATGCCAATAAACCAGACAGAGAAGAAGAAGAACCAGAAGAACGCACGCGCCATTCTGCAGACGCAAACGCAAACGCAAAATTTTACATGACAAATGGGGGCACATACAGAGTACAGGGGCGGGCAGACAGATAGGAACAAAACATTGGCGTCAGCACAACAGACAGACAGGCGGGCGTAGTGGCTGTCGCCGGAACTGCAACCAAATGACCGACCTACAGCAAACTCTCAGGCAAATGTACTTGTACCTGTGCTTGTGTACTCGCTGCCTCGCTGCTTAAACTTACTCTGGTACGAATATTTTTGTGACCGACAGCAGAGGTCTGAAACAAAAATTGTGAAGAAACAAAAATGCGTTAAGAAGAACATTTTTAGGTAAAGGGAAAGCTGTCAAATAAGGGAGTTTCCGATATTGATACCACCAAAATTTTGAAAGCACATACATACATACTTAAGTATGTGAGAATAAAGCTGTCCATCACTGCATTTGTGAATTGGTAAGGAATAGATTGGTGGTAGAGAGTGTCAACTACATACATATGTAATGTACAAATCGCCACATCTAGTCTTCCTACAATTTTAATTCGGATTGAGTTGGTTACTTGCTGGAATCTATGTATGTACATATATGAAACCGCAAGCGCACCTACACATACATACTTACATACGCACAAGTGTGCAAAGCGAGTGTTCGTAAAGCCGAAAACAAAAAAAGAAATCAACATTTGAGCTCAAAGAGCGCTTCGTTGATTGAATCGCTTCGTTGAGCAAATTTCCTTTGAAAGTTCCGACTTTCATGACAAATCGCAATATCGTCAAGACTAGCCACCTCCTTCAACAAGTTTATAACGTTTCGGTTGACGTTGCTTCTTTCAATAGAAAGCACAACACTATCGTCATATGGTAAAGCTGGTAGAATCATAAACTCGAAATAAGAGGACATACGATTTAAGATAAAAAATATATTTTTTACACTAATTATAATTAAATCACAAATGTATACATAATGAAAGTAAAAATAAAGGTGTAATTTAAAAAAAGTGAGCCATAAAATCCACTTCACATAAAAGTTACAATTGCGATTTGCAGCAGATACAAAACATCTGAAAAACTGCGATATATTCTACTTATATACCAATATTTTGTTAAGCGATTTCGTATACTGAGTGAATCTTCCTTCAAAGGAAAGTGCATAAAAAAGGTGAGAAGGAACTTTTTATTTGCTTTAATTAAGGTTCTTCTATATTTTAAGTAAAAAATCTATATAATGCGATATGTACATCATTCATATCTCTACAAATTCGGAAATCGCAAGGTTTTTCGTCAGGCTGTGAATGTGGTATTTTGTTAATTTCGTTAATATCCAATTTTCACGATTTTCTCTCTCGCTCATAGACTGGCACGATTCACAATAGAAATAAAAAAATAAGATTGTTTGAGCTTATCAAGGACAAAAGATACTCAGAACAAGCTGCCTCACTGCTCGCAACAAACGTTAGCTAGTTCCTCACACGCCTGATATATCTGTTAATGATAAGTAAAACGATGGCACGAATACATAATTAATGTACGTAGTAATGTAGGATGTGGATGCGTGTACTCAGACGAGATTGCGTAAGCGCCGACGCTCAGTGCTGCAGGACGAGCGAAACACGTGCCAACGACTTTTCAAGGATAGCCGGGCCGGTCGGTCGTTATTCGTTTGGCTGCCCTAATGTACAGTATGTATGTATGTACATAAGAGCAAGTTCGTATGTATGCAGTGTGTACGTTTCAGGGCTTGTTAGACGAAAATTAATGACGGACAACAACATCAACAAAAAAAAAAACCCTAATAAAAAACCAACTTTTTGGTGAAGGTTTAGGCCTTTACAAGTTTCAGCATGATCCCCCTCTCCCATTTCTGATGCTCATAGTACGTGCTTTTTGTCACATCGGGTGCACCCTTCCAATTCACCGACTTTTCGGCTACGAACCCCACGGAGCATTCATTTCGGGAGGAATTGACATTGAAAAGGAAATTCAACTTTCCACCATTGTTCTGCATTATCGTCGGAGCACGCACTTTATATCACTATGTCACCAAGGTAACTTTTGCAGGGAGTAGCTGGGTGCCTCATCATCCAGTCCAGACACCGCCGTTCCATTAAATTTCGATATAGTAAAGGAGACGAAAGTTATTGTGTATACGTCCAATCAATAAGTGGTCGCATACATAGAATATATGTATGTAATTCTACTATCAATTAAAAAATCCTAACGGATTCACATCAGTTCGCTTGCCATTTGATTAATGGTCCAAGAGACACACCACCACTCCACAAGACCTCAGTCTTGTAATTTCCGACTCTCTGCGAGGAGAAGCTCAATTACTCGTCCAGCAAGGACGTAAGCTAGAATTGCATACAAATATTTAAATACACACACGTGTATTTATTGGTATATGTACACACATAAGTATGTATATGAACTCAAATTTCTTGACCGGATATAAGCCATAAAGTGCTCATTTCGCGCTGCCATCTGCACTATTTTATTTGGGTAAAATTCAAAAGGCTGCTGGGTTGGCAATAATTGCTGTATGTGAAAATTGGTAAGCCAAGCCAAGACGATTGTCATTACCGCAGAGCAAATCACGGTCAACCGCTATGTGAAAGACAAGTTTATAACAAAGAAGCCCGAACTAATCACGAACAAAGCAAAGCCATAAACCTGCCCACATACCACTTCTAACCATGCATAGTAAAACACAATGTTATCAAGAGCAACAACAAAACTAAAAGCACGGTGGTTAACGAATGCTTGCAGTGGCACAAAGGTATAGACAACAACATACATTTACCCATGACCAAAGAATACCGAGAAGGTGCCGTGGTCTTGAACACGATAAAAAAAGTACCCGAAGAAGCAGACGTTCGACGTTCAAGGAGTAACAGCAACAACCAGAAAGCAGCGTCTAATGGCAGGCAAAGCAACTCAAGTTATTCGCAACTGGTATTGCAATTGGCTAAAGATCTGATTGTCTGCCAAGCTGTCTGGCTGGTGCTGCCATTGAATATTAATGAAATTGTTGCCGATAATCAGTTTTGAAAACAAACATGCCGACAGACCGAACGATCGACCAACTCTCCAAACGTGCAGTCAAGCAGTTAAGGGTCAGAATATCCAACATCCGAGCGGTGCAGTTGGCCTCTTTATTTTTGCTTATTTTTATTAGCTCGTTGCACTTGAGTCGATTGCATTCTACATTTCCCCCATACATACATCTTACGGCATACGGTTTAGTTATGATTATTGGTATTGCTGTTTGCAATTGCTGTCATGGCCGTTATTGTGACGGTGGTTTAGGCTAATGCCGCCGGTTGTGGTCTGTTGCCGCTGCCATTGCTTCAGCGATATCCAAGGAGCCCCGTTGGGCACTCATTAATTTTACGGCTCTTCTTTGTAGCTTGATTTTAAAGTGCATTTCCGCCGTTTCTTAGTGAGCAACATTTACGAGTGGGAGTTATGGGTTAGACCAACTGTCAAAATATATACAAGTAAATATATGTATGCTCGCGCTGATGACTGCACACATCACGGCTGTTGGTGAAGGCGGCAAGTCTTCAGTCGTGGTTGTAGCTGAGTAACGTTTAATATGTTTGCCAGCAATAAAAATGTTTGCTTAAAACTTTGCACCAAGCCGTTAACAATGCTTTCCGCCCATTCCACCAAGACGAAAGGATTGTCATAAATTCTGACCTGTAGCACTGCTGCCCTGCAGCAGCAAGTATTTATGCAGAGCTATAGGTGCGACCCCTCTCTCGATGCCATAATTATTTAAAATGGAATAATTATTATCACTTATAATATCAAATGAGTTTCTACAAGCTGATCGCTTAGGAGTTAGTCGCGACGGTCAGGTCGATGCAACTAAAATCAAAATTTTAGTCTTGTAGAAGTGACTATACCTGTCGACATGTGATCACAAACCCCAGCACATTTTTACGTTTTCTTGGCTGTCTATACTTGCAACCGATAACTGAAATGATATCTTGTTGCTAATGATTACTGTGTTTAAATAAGTCAAAAGTCATTTTCTTTAAAAATAGATGCATATACATATGTACATAGTTGAAAAACTGCAAAAAGAAACATCAGTTGTGTCTAGTAGTTTTACACAATAAACGTTGGCTGGTTGCTAGTTTCAGGACAGTAGTAACAAACTTCGTGGCAAATTTGATATGCCCTGCAAAGGGTTTGTATGGCAGCTATAGTTATCCGATCTAAACGATATGTTGACCGCTTGTAGCGTTGTCTTGGATAATAATCTATTTCAAATTCCGTAACGATATATTGTTAAATAAAAAATAAATAAATAAATTTGATTGATCAAGCATTTTCGAAATCGGACCACAAATTTCAGTAATGCCAAAAGTTAATGCTATCAGTCCAGGCTTCCTCCTAGCAGGCATTAAACTGCTAATGTATTGTAAAACGCGAAAGTTTATATATTCGGTTACACCCGAGCTTAGCTCTTCCTTTGTGGTTTTGAATAGATATTTATGTATTTTTTTGTGAACCGGTAAAAGCTTTGGAATTCTTCGATAATAATTGAAATTGTTGACGAACTTTTATCTCGCCTAGACAAAAATACGCATCACGTCTATCTACATGCATATAATGTACATACATATATCCACGATAGTACAAACCTTTATATGAAGTTTATAGCAGTTAGTGCCGTTGAAGCAAACGCCACTTCCTCCACCTCACCTTAAATATACTGGCCCGGTCGGTGTATACACACTATGTATGTACATAGAACATGGCAGATCTGTCGACAAATAAGTCGCACGTTCTCGCCTACAGTCCAACCCACACACAGGCGAAAATTATTTGAGCGAGTCTTAACGACTTTAGTATCTAGACCATCGTCTGGATTCGTGTCGGCATTCGAGAACAGCCACACCACGTGTCTACCGCCGTCACTGCTATCATTGCCATCGCCGCCGCCGTCCTAACATTACTCAAATAGCATAAAAGGCTGTGAGTATTGAGTGGTAAAACTTGGGCGGTGCGCCTTCTTTTATCAAGCGCTACGGTAGTTTCTCCCAATTTTGATGGAGCTACCTATGTTGCTCAGTGTAAAGGCGATGGGGAGAACATGCCACAGCTTTTGTTCAACGCCCGTCTGCCCTTAACATGTACACGTACGAAGCTGATACAGTCAAACAACATGGCAACCTGGGGTGGTATCACATAACTTTCAGACATACGAATTTATTCCAACGAGCCATTGTGCTGTAGTGAGATGGCAAGCTGAGAGCTTCATTCAAATTTCATTGCTGTAGGTTGTGGCTAGACTGAGTAAATTAGTGCCAATGTAAGTTTCTTTCAGCCTCTTGTTAGGCATTTCATTCGGCATGCGCTCCAACATGGGTCGGAGGTTGGTGGGTTGGTTGGACTTCGGCTTAGCGCTGTGGTGTGGTGTTTTTTTAATAGTCGTGTGGCGTGTCACAACGGCGGGCATCAAGTATGACGACGAACAGAATAATTTTCGTCGGCTGTGCCAAGTGGGGTGGCCCAGTGGCGTCGGTTGCGTGTGAATGTCAGTGGTTGGGGGCACAGGGGTTTGCAAATAAATTGAGTGCTGTCTGCCTGTCTGCTGGTTCTATTAGACGGTTGCTCGTTATATATCGTTGTTGTGACAGTTCTTTTTTGTTGTTGCTACTATATTTCAACGTTGTTGCTATGATAATAGTTGTTATGGCTGTCAAGCAGCAACGTGCTGAGGGAAAACACATTACATTTGTGGGTGTGTGTGTAAACTCTAGTCTATATACACGCCCAACTAAATGTACATATGTATGTACATACATATGTACGAGAACGTACTTATATATGTATATGTAAGTACTGAATCTGCTTGTGCGTTCACTGAAATGTGCGTACATAAGCATCGAGCGCGTGTTCGTCGTTACTGGCGGACAGAACAGCCGGCAATGAGGACGGCATCTTATCATCGTGTGGAAGCAGGGTTGCCACTTTTCGAGTTTCCTTATACCCTGATGTGTTCTTTGTAGTGACATGGATTTTATAGTTATGACATGGTTCGAAACAGAACTAATTTTACAAGAAAGTGTAAGACACTTTATCCGATCACATTTTTCCACGAATACCTCTTCCTCAAACTTTTTGTTGAGGCGAACTAGTATTTTGGAAAAAGTATGTTAAGTACAGACAGAAAATAAGCGAATATCATTATATTACTACATTGTGTATGACAGTTTAGGTTTTACCTTTGTTTATATAGTATGTATGTATGTATCTATGTATGATTGTCCTCTACGGCTCACCTCTTACACACTTTCCATTTCAACTCAATATGTCCTTGAGCGGGTCATTGCTGCTACCACGCTACTTTAGCCACTCACACTGCCCATGCTTGCGGTTGTTACAGCATTTCCACCCATACATACATACGCATGTCTGTATATACTAGCTACATATATATGTTCACATCTATACCGATATCGTTATATGAACGGCGAGTGCAATGTGTGTTATAAATATTTTTGAGCCAAACCCATTTAATACACACTTTTCTTACATATTTTCACTTTCTATTTTTATGCACATACCATACATATACATATGTATGTACTTAATGCTTATATGCCCAGATTTATATACTTTTGTAGACATGTTTGAAATTTATAATAGAGGACGTACATTAGAACATCCTATCGTCACTGCATTACGCTATTTTAACACCCAAACTCCTTTATGAAGTCTGTTAATGTGTGCAGGTAGGCATAATTGTAAGACAAGAACGTCTTTGAATTGAAGAAGAAAGAAAGTCAGTACGGTGGTAATAAGTGAAGTGGCTAAACATCATAGTTTGTATTTGTTTTAATGTACATTAAGTTAACTTGCGAATCCCTAGCGGATATTTTATCAAAGCCTCCTCAAGCTCTCTTAATACCATCCGAAGTCCATATCCAGCAAAGAAAGTATTTTACCCCATGGAAAAAACTGTGTATATTCCAAAGTAAATTTGCACACGTCTGTTCCAGCATTAAACTGACGGAGATATCACTTTAGACACACACTTTTTACAATTTTTCTTTAAATATCGAAATATTTTGATTAATATTCCTAGAGATAAAATATTTTTAAACACAAATTTTTCTACTCACATTTGCAAATCAGATATCGATCTATATTTCTTACCTAAAAAGAAGAGAAAATGCCGTTATTTTATATTTTTATACGAATTAGTATTATTGAAATCTATCAACGGGTAAATTTACAATAAGCAGATCATAAATAGGCAATAATAATAAGGAAATTAATATAAGAGTTATTCTAGTTATTACCAAGAATTAAGTGACAACTCTTGCGTTTTAAGGCACATCCGCGATGGTTGATAGACATTTAGAGAACTAACCAAAGACTGAATAAAGAAGAAGAAGAACCAAAGACTGATATTGGTATAATTCAAGTACTATAGGTTTGGTGGTAGAGAATGTGTGACAACAATTTTACATTTTTTTTACCCCAAACAGGGAACAAGAAGTTGGAATACTGCAATAAAAATTTTTGTATTGGCAACTCAGAGGATAACCGGGGAAAAGCAAGACCAAAAGTAATAAATGTCGCAGGGACAATAGCAGCGCGTAAGTGCAAGCATGTGTGTGGAAGCTTACATGCACCTTGCGATTGCGATTGCAGTACCCAATGGTATGCAATAAGATTTATGTTGTAAGGCATGCGCGGGCATTAATTTTAATTACGATTCTTCTTGGCGATTACTATTTACGTATCGGTCCCTCCGTACCTCCTCTTTCTTGCGGACCCATTTCACTTTCGTCTCAAGCAACGAATAGACAGACATTTCATGTTAAATTACTCAATGAAAAACGTCGTCTAATATACAAATATGCACACACATACACACATACATACATATGTACATACCTAGAAACATAAAAGGACATAAATTTATTTGACTGTCTCTGATGTTGCTGTGCGCAAAGAGCTGCTTTAATATTTATGAATTTATTTGTTTTTTTGCGTATGCATAACAAATATGTGTATAGGGTATATTTTGAGATAAAGAACTTGAAGCACTAAGAATTAAAGAAATATCCAGTCATTAACTTTATTGACTTCATTAATTTGTATATATGTATGTATTAATAATACAATTTCGAGTATGCGTCTAACGCGATTGCGCCATAGTCCCAACTAACGCTTCGAATTCCTACTGTTATACTATATGTAAGTTGAAGGCTTTTTTTACATATACCATGAGGCAATCCACAGAAAGCAGGCAATCATGTGATCAGGATGCTCAGCACTCCGAATGTTGCAATTTTCTTTACTCACTTACCCGTTAAGCCAGAAATGTATCTCAGATGATTTGATGGTAAAATAATTCCATGATTCGTAAACAAACTGCATACAAATATCCAACATTACGTTTACTACTTTTACTTCCAAATGACACCCTTTACCTCCACCACATGTGCAGATGCAGTTGGTGTTGTTCCCGTCACTTTGTGGAATATTGTTGGCGATGCCGCCGCAGCCGCCACAGTTGGTTTGCTGAGCATCCGCCACCTAGCCGCCCAACCGCCCAACCGCCCAGCCATCCAGACATGGAGGGCAAATTTATGCACGAAAATATTTTTAAATGCGCAACGCGACAACGCACAGCACTAACAACAGGAGCAGCAGACAAATAGTGGACCGTGCCAGCGAAAGGATCGTCATTCCGACATCGAGGCATCGATACTTTGGCAGCCAAGTGGCGAAAATCGCATGCAATGCATCGGCGGCAATTATTACACGCCAAAAATACCGAAGAAGCAAAAACTCTCTTGGCTTGTGTGCAACTGTGTGCTGCTTTAACAAATCGAAGGGGAATTAGAGGGCGGACGGAGATCCACCAGAAACGAATGCAATTTCAAAATGAAAATTCAGTAAATCGCGCATTAAATTTGAACGCGCGACTGAAAGTCGAATGCAGGCGTGCGATGCAAGTGGGGGCGCCTACGGACAAGTGGGCGACGTGAACGCATTCATGGGCAAAGTTGTCGGTGCTGATTGAACAGCCAGTCATCGTGTTGCTTAATATGATAATGAAAATTGCGCTTCGTCAACAAAAATTCAAGCGATGAAGCAACTAAAATACTTATGTATGTACAGATGTGTGTCAGGGCATAGCACCCGCGGAGGCAGACGTGGGCACGAAATTATTGCGTTTTACAGTTGGAATTAATATTTCGAGCATAGAATATTTAATATTAGGAAATTATTTAAGGCGCCAGAAATGGATTAATTATGACAACACTCAATACAAAACATATAGTGCAATATATCTACATATGTACATACATACATATGTATATAGATTAGTTGGGATATGAATCAGATCTGAATGTATTTTCTTAAGAGAGGCTACTTTTCATACTTTTTATACCCTGTCTGTATATATACGAACTATTCCCTCAGTTTTTAAGATATCGTTTTGAAATTTTGCAAACGTCATTTTCTCTTCAAGAAGCTACTCATTTGTCGGAACTGCCGATATCGGACCACTATGACATATAGCTGCCATATAAACTGAACTATCGGAATCAAGGGCTTGTATGGAAAATTTTCACATTTGACAATGTATCTTCACGAAATTTGGTATAGATTATTTTCTAAGACAACAATCTAATCTCCGAAGAAATTGTTCAGTTCGGTTAACTATAGCATATAGCTGCCTTACAAACTGAATGATCGGAATCAAATGCTTGCATGGGATACTTCCTCATTTGACAAGATATATTCACGAAATTTGGTATAAATTATTTTCTAAGACAACAATGTAATCTCCGAATGATCGGAATCAAGGACTTGTATGGAAAACTTTCGCATTTGACGTGGTATCTTCACGAAATTTGGCATGGATTACTGCTTAAGGTAACAATATAATCTCTAAAAAAATTGTTCAGAACGAATTACTATAGCATATACATAGCTTCCATACGAACTGAACACATAGTTACTAAGAGAAATGCACCTGTGAAGGCTATTTAGCTTCGGTGCAACCGAAGTTAACGTTTTTTCTTGTTCATAATTAAAAAGGGACAAGAGGTATATGTATGCACATTTGGATGCGTATTTATTCCTTTACCACTTTCAAAACACACACTCTCTCACATACAATCATATATTCCGTTAGTATTCAGAAATCAAAGTACAGACATCGTGTCTGTCTGCGCCGAACGTTGGGAACAGTAACTTCTTATGGCATAATAAATAACCGCAATATAGTATTTTCTTTGCGAATATCAATACATACTTGCAAACGTAAATATCTCCATTTCATAATCTGGGATAGTTTCTCAGCAATTGGAAATCATAGCACGAATCTACACATCTGACCAGCGGCTGCTAAACGAACTAATTTTCTACATTTTCAAGTCTTTTCGCATTAGTTCACAATTATCGAACTAGTAATAGTGTTCGGTGGACTACAGCCGAACCAATTTAATGCTAGAACAATGCTCTACATACACACATACATATGTCGTATAGGAAAATCAAATCTCTCTCTAAGCAACCGCGCATGTGTATGTGTGTTTACCACGCACATCATCATTATTCCTGAGGACTACAGGAGTTTGCAACCGCCGTGGAGCTGACTTATTGTCGTCAACGCCGCTGTGGTGGCGACAATCGAAGTATCCAAATGGCGACGACAACACGTCGCCATTATGTGTATATTTGCAGACTACAGAAGTACATACTTATGTATGCATGTACATAATAGACGTTGTTGCTTGCATGTACGTATCGGGCGAAAAACGGGGAAGCGAAGTTCGAAATAGAAACGAAGTTAAATGTTTGGCAATATGTCGGTGTGGTGCTGCATATTAGATATAGACAAATGTACATACATATGTAAGTGTTTATGTATAACATTCCTCTTCCTATAAATTTGAAGTCGTTTACAGAAAACACCTATGAACGAAACCATGATTTAATTACATACATACATACATACATATAAAGGCTTCTTACGACAATTTTTTTTTATCGTTAATGGCGGTTGGGCAATCACTGACTACACAACCCCACTTTTGAACTCGGAAAGAAGGTTCAAAGTAAACATAGAAAAAGGTTGCTGGCGTAAAGATATATTGGCTATGCGCATCACTCTAAACATCTATACTGATGGCTCGACAATAGACGATGGAGTTGGTGCGGGAATATACTGTCCAGAGTGAGGCATAAGGCCACTTTTTAAGTTGCCGGACCACTGCAGTATCTTTCCAGCTGAGATCTTTGCTATTGCGAATGCAGCGGAGCTGGCCTCTATGAACATGGGAAACCCATGCATTGTCTCGATAGAAGCAAGGTAAAGAAAATCAAAACCTGATGAAACGAGCTACCTGGGTGCAAAACTGCAAAAGCCATGTGCAAAACGGTAAATCGGAAGTACACAAAACTTCTATTGGTACCCGATAGAAAAGGCTGTAGGAACATGATCGGAATACCAACTGGTCACTCTCCGGTGGCGGCACACGTCGGGAGAATGGGACTGACAGATCGAGAAAACTGCAAATGGAAATGTTTAGAGCAGACAAACAGTGGAGCATCTCTTGTGCACTTAACCCGCATTGGCAAGACTACGCTGTATGCATCTGGGGTGCCACAGTATGTTACACTGAAGGAGGTATCAATAGTAAGACCGCAGAGGCGGTTAGAATTCGCGTCAAGTGTAGGCATCTTAAAGGATGGCTACTTCTCTTGGACTTAGGAAATGAAGTCCATCTGGTATCGCAAAGAATTAAAACTGGTCTATGCGTGGCTCATGGGCATACCAGTTTAACCTAACCAAATGTCAAAGGAATAAAATACTGTTATATACTGGATTCTAAGATATTCCAAAAAAAATTTTGTATGGTAACCGAATTAGTGAAAAGTGTTTAAAGCTAAAAAACAAAAGACCTCAAAAACCAAACTGCTTTGATGGCTAGATTCTGTTAGCGCTGTGTAAATATTAGAACGTTGATATATGGTAACCTAAGTCCTCACAAGCATGTAAAAATATGGCTAAGGAAGCATTAATTCGATACGCATCTTCATCGGCTAATTTAGTCTCATTTTCATTGCCCAATTCAATCTTTATTTCTCTTACAATAATCAGGAAGTGTACATAAGTTTGCATGCAAATAAAATAATTATATGTGTACATATGTATCTATATACATAAGTATATGCAAACAAATAAAAATTATGAATGGGAGAACAATTGCTAAGCAGGCATTAATTTCCAATGGAATACTCTTCATCAGCGAAGGAGAAATAAACAAATCGGGCAAGCTGTTCTTTGCATCGCTTCGATTTGCCAGCTAGCGTGGAAAATAAGAAGTATGCAATAAAACAATCACTGCAAATATACATAAACAAAGAGCTTATTAAAAATTGACTTCAAGAGAGGATTAAAAATTGAAAAGTACATAAATAAAGGAACGCCGGTGTTTGGAAAGTGCTTTGGTTATTTGATATTTGATATGAAAATTTACAAAGCGACTATAGGATTTACTAGCTATTAGGCTATATGAAAGGTGTAAGCACGAGCATTTAATTAAATACCAGCTCTCTCCCCGCATTTAATTTAAAAATGTTAAAAACAATTCTAGAAAATAATTATTATGATTATTCGTTCAAGCTTCCGATTCACAGAACTCAACATTTTCCTTACGTTAGCCCTCCGCGATTACCCTTTCTTAAGTTACTCATACGCAATGACGCACTTATACTAAGCTATGAAAAATTATATACATATGTATGTATACACACCTACACATGGGCGCCTGTAGGTTTTCGGATGTGTGCCAAATTATTGGGCCGGTTTATAGCATATATTAAAACTGAAAGGACAGAATCTATTCGTAAAAACCGTTACAAATTTTTAGCCATCTGTTGACGCATGCACCGTAAAAATGAAATTCACAACTATCGACTGATTAACATTTTAGATTATTATATTTATTTATTTCAGCTGGACTTGAAGATCCTCCAATAAAGTTTAATGCATGTCTCAATGAAATGAACATTGACCAAGTAGAGATATATATACATATGTATGTATGTATTTACGTAAACAAACGTATATATGACCCGGTTTCCAGACATCTTTGCATCCCCTCCATTTGTCAAATAAAGCCAGCAGAGAAGCGTTTGTCTGGCTCTCACTCGTTACTATACCAGTTCATTTACTTTCCAAAAACACATACATATGTACATACATATACGGCAGTAGGACAATATAATGTAAGTATATTACATGCAACAGGGATTGACGATAACTGATTTCGGTCGACGATGAAGATCTAAAATTTCTGTGCGAAATTACACTTTAAGTACCATGCACACATACAATATACATACATACATATGTACATGCATAGGTTGGTACATTCCCACGGTTAACAAATATTGCCTATGCACTCAAGTAAATATGTACTTGTGAGTACCTTTTCGAAATGCATAGCTATGAACCAGTATAGTAACTGGAATGAGGGTGCAATGCGCGGGCGTTTTGCTGAATAAAGCTTAACTATATGCGTGTGTATGTATATGTATTTATGAAGATGAGGTAGACAGACAAAATGAGGGCAACTCCCATTGTGGTTGCTGCATTCGCTGATTATCAAGAGCAGAGACTGTACAGGGGGCTCCTAACAGGACATTAGGGTGTGGTTTGTTTTGTAGGTGTGTGTGTGCATTGTCATACGTGGTCGTGCGGCGTGAGGTGGGGTTGCGGTAAGTTGGGCTTTCGTTGAAATGTGGAGCGGCAAAAGGTTGGAGATGCAATACCACTGGAAATGTAGGCCAAACTACGGGTAAACAACAGCACCAGGCGGAAGTTCATACACTCTCGCAAATCATCCAAACAGAAAGTGTAAAAAACCACTCTTAACACTCTTGTATACCAATATACCATACATACATGCCGCTGCACGAAATAGCAAAAACAACTTTTGTTATAAACAGTGACAAAAGGGAACAGAGGCAGATGATGTGGTGCCCGTGCTAAGTTCACCTGTGCGCTTCTGTGGTTAACGGAGCAAGTATGTATGTACTATGTAGAATGTGTGCATCACCTGCTTAAATCTATCGATCTGCGGTTGGACAAGGGTTGCACAGGTAATAGGTTAGCCAGCATTGCTCGGCCCACAACAACTAAAGATGTATAAATCTGGTGAATCTTAAGAAATGTTAACGATCAACAGCGATTGCTGCCGATCCAGGTGAAACTCTCAATTGGTATTGTTCGGGAAGCATTCTACTAAGGCAATACAGAAATTAAGCCACTAATTCCACTAATTTGTAGTATTGCTACGCACACCACCATAAGCAATTGGCGGATATCTCTGCAGGGTATATATAGTACATATGTATAAAATCCTACTGAAATAATTGAAACTGGGCCAGTGGTTTGAATGGAAACTGTATAAAGGGACAACGAAGAGCATTGCGAAGAGCAAACAAACATAAGTAAATACGGTATTTCTATCTGCGATAATTTTAACATTAGTACTGATATTTTGCAAGGTTTTTCCACTTTTACAGTGTACTGCCAGAGATGGAGGAATGTATGTACAGATATGTATGTGGCAACTCCGCCTTCTACGTTTTCCACCACGGCCCCACCACGGAGTATCGAGCCAGATGATGAGGTGAATACATCTTACGAGGATCATCCGCGCGCATGAAAGCAAATTCTAAAGTTCCTGCTTCTTTTTGCTCTTTAATAATTATGGACCATATCAGCACTTTACATGAAGCTAATTAAAGTTGAAGTTCAAATGACACTTACAACTAAAGAACTGTGTCAAGATAAATGTTAGAATTCCTGCATTCAATTAAAAACGATTAATTCCTGCAATTTCAACAACGTAACGAAACCACAAGTGAACGTGAATCGAGCTGCTCGAGAATGGAATTTTTATTGATTCAAACGTGATCATCTAAGACCACCACGGCAGGGAGTGTTAAATAATGACCGATCATAAATGCTAACACATGCCCAACTGCGTTTGGCTAAATCGCAGCCAAGTTGTTGTGACGTCGGGTAAATTTTGGCTTTTCGAAGTGTGATAACTGTAAATGGAATAATGTGTGGTGTCTACGTGGGCTTGTTTACGGTTTGTTGAAGACCAAAAGTTCGCCGCTGCTATGTCGATGTCGCGAGATGGAACCACGACTCACTTGTGCCTGAAAATAGTGGGCACTCTGCATCTGGAGCGCACTTACCGATATTTTTTTCTTTAGTTTAGAAAATACGAATAGACATTGGCGCTATTAAAACGAAGATGGAAAGAAAATCGGTTCCACATATCGGCTCATCACATATTTGATCCAGGTTTTACTATGTGACTTACAATTTTAAAATGAGCAATGCAGTCGCAGCGAACGATCGCCAATTGCCAACTAGTATTGACGTTAGTTGGCAATGACAATAAAACATGGCCAACAACAAGAATAGTTACTACGACTGTTTCTGAGCAAACCGGCGCAACAGCACCGAACCCTACCTTCCGAAATCACAACACAATGAGCGAGTACTTTAACACAAATACCCATGCACTCTGATGTGGCCTTGCCGCGAGTGGAGAAAAATACTACAATAAAGCCGCGTACAAGCATCTGCACATACCATATGTGCATATCACCACAGTGACGGTAGCCACGACGGTATTCTTTTTTGCACTGCATTAAGAGAAGAAACCTATCGAAACCGACTAACAGTCGAGTAGTCACGGCACTCTACATCTTACAATGCCACAGTGCAGAAACGTGCAACAACCAGCACAAATCAAGCGGCGAGACCACCAGACTCTATAACAAAACCAGTCGACACTTGTGCGACGCAAGTGGGTGGGCCATCACCGTTGAACGTTCATCGCTACTGCGGATATCAGTTTTCTGCAATCATTACTGTACGAATACTTCGCTGGCACACGGTAGAAGCGGGCCATTTATATGGCGGCGGAGCAAGTGCGCACTAGCTTCAACTCGTGAGTTATGTGTGTACACTTGGGCACCTTGAACGTGTTGCAAATTTTAATTTAAGCACATGGCATTTGAAACGAATTGTTTTGTCTTTGCCATTCCTGCAGTTGCTACATTTTGCCGGACCGATTAATGTTTGCAATATATGCAAATGCAATTGTTTTTCTCTACTTCTGCATATTGTTGTCACCGCACTTCTGTTTTCATTCACTTTTGTCGTTATTCCACGTGAGTGCATTGAATTTGAGCAGAAACAGAAGTCGGGTTCAACAGACTTTTGGAACGTCGACACACGCACACACACATCCATAGAAATATTTGTGCATGAGGTGAGGAAAATAAGTAATAATTTAGTTGGTTAGCATGACGATTCGTCATGCGTACTTTTGACGGTAATCTTAACACACTACTCTCCGCTATTTTTACCGCTATTAGTGCCCATTGATCACACATACACACATACGACAGTATACACCGAAATAGAAAATGTTTTTATATCCTGGAATCAAAGGAGCAGCCAATCGTCCAATATAAGGTGATGATCATCCCATGATATATACACAAAGTGTTCATTTATATTATAAGTGTATTTATGTAATTATATAAATATTTTGAATACATTTTTCTTTACCTAGCAATTAGAGGAGAGAGAGTCTCACACGCTACAAATGGAGCTACTTTTTAAAGGTAGTTGAAGATTCTGGGCGTTGCATACTAATGAAACAACGACAAATGTATATCTAAGAATTTTAACGAAATTTGAACTAAAAACAGCAAAAAGTAGAAAAGTTTCTCTCAATTAGCTCCCTCAAAGCCAACAAGTACTAGTTAAAAACAAAAATAGTGAGAGACGCATAAAAATTTTCAAATCCACGATAACTCTGACTTCAAAGCAGTAAAGGGGCATGCAACCAATTTGTTTATTACACAAAGCGGCCAAAAGCGCTGCGTGCCACTTTATGCGACGCTCTCAAAGGCGATTGTATGGCTTTGACAATTTGGTGAGCGCACCAAAGCGATGTTGTCTCAAAGCCATGCCGTGTGGAGCGCTTTGCAGAAAGCGTACAAAATATAAAAATCTGTTTGAAAACCTAGTGTAAATCCGAATTTGAGGAAGCAACGGTAGGCAATTGAGCCATGACTCACTTGTTGTTGCTTTTACCTTCTAAACTGCTACCACAAAGGCGTCAAAGAGTCAATGCATACAAAGCGTTCCTAACAAATAAACTACAGCAAACAAAACACTTTCACAACCAAAACTGCAGCTTGAAAATGTGCGACAAAAGGTACGGTTCCAGACCTTTGATAACAAAGCTAACCACCCAGTAGCTTGCACAATCACATTAACATATGTCTGTGCGTCTCTTTTGCCGCCTTTTCAAGGCAGATATTTACAAGAAAAGCGTTTAGTGCACCCTATGCCAGTTTGGCAGCAAGTTTTTTTGTCCTTATGTACGTCATTTTAACGCTATTAGTTAAAACCCGTGTTTACAAGCTTAATACATATTTGGTCAAAAAATGTTTATCAATTTTATGGTGCACCCCTAGTGTAATCCTGAAAAACAGAGACCTGCAAGTTTTACGCAATCTTATATCAGAGTTACATTAGAAGGTTTGCCATTGCGGCGGAAATCGAACCCAAATCTTTCAAAGTGATATATGTATATACACTGAGTGGTATACATAACTACATACATATGTATGTATATTAAATATACAGAGTTGAATCAATCGTTACAATTCTTCAAAAACTTTCAAAATAGGCTCCTTCTGCGTCGATGAAGCGCTGGCAGCGCGATTTCTAAGCATTGAAGGCGTCACGGAAGGCATTCTCCGGATTAGCCTTGAGAGCTGAGGTATATGCTGCTGGGATCCCCTTTCATCGGCCTTTTCAGGCAAGGAAACAAAAAAAGGCCAGGGGGTCACACCTGGGCTGTAGGGCGTTGGGATGCCGGCCTTGGTTAGGTAGCGGTTCACAAGAAAGGTGGTGTGAGCCGGGGCATTGTGTGGTGCAACTTCCAATCGGCTGCGATGTATTGTCGGACCCGATTGACCCTTCGTTTGAGTCTCTTGAGGGCTTCCACGTAAAACTTGGCGTTGACGGTTTGTCCAGGAGGAAATAATTCATGGTGGACGACGCCTTTCATGTCAAAAAAGGCAAGGAGCATGCATTGTTTTCACTTTGTATTGCTCATTTATCAGCGATCTCTTCCCGGCCCTCCAAAACGGCCTGGTGCAACCGAAATACACCACGCCTTGCTAAAGCAACATCTGGGTAAGCCTGCTTGATCATCTCAAACGTCTCTGTCGCAGATTTACCGAGTTTCACACAGAATTTAAACGCGTACCTCTGCTCTAACGAACGCTGCATTTTCGGCTTGCACCACTCACAGAAACACGTCGCGCGAAAATACTCTCCAGCCACTCGTTCGTTAGCTAGGAACGCCTTATACCGAATCCAGTCGGTGCGCGCACGTTCCGAAGTACAGTCGCGGCGGAAGAAAATCAGTCCTATTACTTTCCGGACAAACCCTGTATATATGTACATATAGTATGAACACCTACTAAGCACCACAGCGCTCTTTCGTTCATCTCATTCGGCAACAGACTTATATAAATTGCACTACTTAGTTGCACTTTTGTTTTAATCACAGACTTCAACATAGGTCGCTACTACCTCGGACGCATTACTCATGCGCTAAATTTAGGGGTAAACTTCGACTGTGGCGACAACTCAAAAGATACATATTTTGCAGAGAAACCGAATAATTGCAATTAGTAAGGCGAGCGTCTGCTAGCAACTGGCAGCAGCACATCAATTCCCATCCAAACGTGGACTAAACGACGCGGGCTACACACAAACAGCGCTGCAGACGTGACACCGTCGGTAGAAGCAATGCTAACATAAGGAATAAAACAAAAGCAAAACCGAAACCAAAACCGAAACCGAATGAACGGTAGTCGCTGTCAACAAAGCATGTTTGCAATTAATGTCCACAATTTATTTCGGTCGCAAACGTAGAAGGGATGAGCCACCGAAGCACAGCGGCATTCAGCATACAATAACAAAATATAGGCAAAGACAAAAAGTCACATGTGCAATAGCAACAGTAATAACAGAAGCATCGGCAGAACTGCGAACGATGACGCGGCCTCCACCTGCTACTGCCATTTCCCCCTACGACAACGCAACATCTACAAAGCAACAAAAAATTCTGCAAATATTTCTTTTTTAATCGAGCTAAAAAACCTCGAGAACCACTAAAACAGATTGCTGCGGTTGTTTTTGTGTTAAAATGTAAGAGCAGACAACTAATAAATCAAAGCAAATGCCCACAAACGACGCCGATAAGTGCTCCCTGCTCCGTCGTGAATAAAGGATTGGGTCTAGCTAACGGCAAAATCAAAAACTCTGATCACAGTTACTTATTCCAAAACCTAAAAACGCTTGAGTTGAAAACTTTAAAGATAAAAATGCATAATGCCTGCAAAAACAACAACACAAACATAATGTACAGTTAAAAGAATTTGAAAGAAAGTCAATTCATATTTTATTAAGTGCTAACTTTTCCACGTTCGCATTTTCTTAACTTTATCAATATTCGTACTTACAACGCACACATATTTTCTTTGAAATATACATATACACCAAATTTGAAAGCAAAATTTAGAACAGGGTAACATGCTTATATAACATTAATTTGTCTTCGTTGCAAGCAAGTGAAGAAGCTTAACCTTAGGGATATTTAACATTAGCCATACAAATACGTGCATACATATTTATGTATGTATGCATGTAAATATAAATATAAATATATAAGTACATGTACTCACATACTTGTCGTATGTACCTAACCTACGACAATCAAAAATTAATTGAGAATAGGAAACAATATACACATGTTTGTATAGATGTATGCAAACGCATTTGTATGTGGCCCATACACGCGTGCGCCTTATGTTTATGCGCCTAATTGGCATGCAGCGTACACACTTCCCGCCTCGCAAACACTCGATCAAAATGAACGCAAACGCACTCTACAAGTAAAGAAAACCAACACTTTGTTAGCGAGGCAAAGGGCGAACGCAATTGACAACCGACGACTTTAATGTGGTGTCAAGTTGCGAGTTGCAATTCCATTTAAATTGTGAGTACAAGCAGATCTGTTCGTACCCCCCAGTGCTAAAAAAGGTCAGAAAAAATACTAGATCCCCCCGAAAATCGAAATCGAACTAGTCAAATAATTTTTGGCATAGTACGGGACTTTTTCCATAGAGACAGAGTGGTTAATATTAAAAACATGACGTTATGAAATTATTAAGTTAAATACAGAACTTGTTTGCATAGAAAGTGACAGTCGGCTGATTAGTTGGAACTTGCATCTTCCACTAGTTTTGAAATGCCTGGAGTTGTAACTAGTTCAATTAACAATAGATTTCCGCCAGAAGTACATTAGGTATGAATTCTAAACTCAATATTTCTGCACACATATGTATGTATGTATGTATTTGTAAATAAAAACAAGTAAGGAAGGGCTAAGTTCGGGTGTCACCGAACATTTTATACTCTCGCATGGTAAAGTGATAATCGAGATTTCATTATACGTCATTTACATATTTTTCAAATACCGTATTTTTGTAAAGTTTTATTCCGCTATCATCATTGGTTCCTAATGTATATACTCGTATTATACAGAGAAGGCATCAGATGGAATTCAAAATAGCGTTATATTGGAATAAGGCGTGGTTGTGAACCGATTCCACCCATATTTTGTACATGTCATCAGGGTGTTAAGAAAATATTACATACCGAATTTCATTGAAATCAGTCTAGTAGTTCCTGAGATATGGTTTTTGGTCCATAAGTGGGCGACGCCACGCCCATTTTAAATTTAAAAAAAAAGCCTGGGTGCAGCTTCCTTCTGCCATTTCTTCCGTAAAATTTAGTGTTTCTGACGTTTTTTGTTAGTCGGTTAACGCACTTTTAGTGATTTTCAACATAACCCTTGTATGGGAGGTGGGCGTGGTTATTATCCCATTTCTTCCATTTTTGAACTGTATTTGGAAATGCCTGAAGGAAACGACTCTATAGAATTTGGTTGACATAGCTATAGTAGTTTCCGAGATATGTACAAAAAACTTAGTAGGGGGCGGGGCCACGCCCACTTTTCCAAAAAAATTACATCCAAATATGCTCCTCCCTAATGCGATCCTTGGTGCCAAATTTCACTTTAATATCTTTATTTATGGCTTAGTTATGACACTTTATAGGTTTTCGGTTTCCGCCATTTTGTGGGCGTGGCAGTGGGCCGATTTTGCCCATCTTCGAACTTAACCTTCTTATAGAGCCAAGAAATACGTGTACTAAGTTTCATCATGATATCTCAATTTTTACTCAAGTTACAGCTTGCACGGACGGACAGACAGATATCCGGATTTCGACTCTACTCGTCACCCTGATCACTTTGGTATATATAACCCTATATCTGACTCTTTTAATTTTAGTACTAACAAACAACCGTTAAGTGAACAAAACTATAATACTCTCCTTAGCAACATTGTTGCGAGAGTATAACAATCATGAAATTACCACACTTATATTTCTTCTAAACTTGCGTTTGATCGTTTCTTGTCGAACAGACGATGGAGGTACACAATGGTTCAACCATGTTCAAAGCCAAATAATAAGAAAGATAGAGAGGAACGTCAGCTACAATATCCACATTTGAAATTATGGCTTGCCGCCTTCATTTGAATCGCTCACTGAATCCCAACACACAAATGCCTTAAAGAGAAGTCGGCGCAGGAAAAACAAACAGCAAAAACCAACAGTATAACAGAACAGCTGAACGAACTGGGCTGGCAGACAGCACAAGCAGTGGCAAATATTGCCAACGTCGATAATCATTGTAGCGATAGGCAATATTCCGGGGGTGTGTAACACCAACGGCTGCCAGGTCCCGCTGCATGATTGCCTTGTCGGCTGTCTGGCCGAATGGCGGTCCTCTACGCAAGAAAAAATGTCCATGACAGCTGCGCTGGCCGCGTCCGTCCGCGATCCGATGGTGCCGGCAATATTGGTTTGAACGGGTGCAATGACGATCGCACAACAAGAACTGCGCCTCGAAAGCCAACAGCCACATCAAATGTGGCAGCAGCAACACGACAACAGCATATTAGTTGCTTGAGCCGTATTTGTGTCGTTTGAGTATTCTGTCCTTATCTCTCACACCAATGTTATTGTTGTTTTGCTGTCATATCAGCATTGTAAAGCGCGGACAATGACCAGGCAATGACCTATCGCTTATTCGAGTATTATTAGCATTTCAACGTATCGCATGAAAACGATTAGCATTAACGTCACTCTTTAAGTCTCGCCCCTACCCCTTGCTTTACGACACTTACTACTTATCTTCTCTCTTCTCGGCGAATGCGTGGATTCTACTAAATTAAAACACTGTTCAGACTCTACAAGCTTAGCTTATTAAGCTTGGCTTATTGCGACGATCACTCAATTGATCACTCTCTGTTGAGCTTTAAACGCGATGCCTTTTGCCAATAAATCTATAATCCCTGGGTCGTGGTGTTAGCAGTAATGTATTATTAACAAACCTGAGCTCTCATTCATATATTGCTTTACCAACGATCTATGGTTATGCTGGAGTATTTCAAAAGGCCACTCAAAAAAATTTGATAAATCCTTTTGTCAACCCTTTTTGAGGCGTCCTGTTTTTTTCATTTTTTCTTTGGCATTTAGACGTCCATGAAAATTAAAATGTAAACAACTTAGTGATTTGTGAAGAATTTTGCTAAACGGCGTCGCAAAGCGGCGAATCGATTAACGTTAAGCAGATTGCTTAGACAATGATCCGTACTGTTAACAACGAAGTTGCATTCGTTGATATTAGTCTAAGCACAAATCGCATAAGCGTCTTTAAAGAGCTTTTGATGCTTAATACATATCTATGTATGTATCTAACAGCATTTCACTACTCATACATACGAGTGTATACAGATACATACATCCACGAATGCTCATATACATATGTACATATGTACATGTGCGACAAACAGCCACCAGTTTAACTGGGTTCAGCTCGAGTGGCTGTTATTTATTTGCATACGCAATGTGTTTAATTGACGACAGCAACCGTTTATCTTCTCCACTATAATTTTACGATTTCAGGTGTTTGAAAATACATATATGTATATATACGTTGGTGTGTCAGTTTATGCTTCTGCTCAAGCGAATAAGCCTTCTTATCAACTCTTCTAATTGCATGTGGTAATGCATATCTTTGTGTGTAAGTAAATAAATATTACGTTGATAAATACATACATACGCATGTTTTTGTGAATTGGAAGAAAAATTATTGCACTTTGGCAATGTCGTCTCAGAACTTCAATCTGTTTGTGGAGCTAATAATATATTTGCAGGTAAATATTGAGTACTCTCTACCTAACGCTTCGCACTTGTAAAAATGAAATAGTAACTGAATTTATGTATATAGGAAAGTTAACTCACACATACATTCACTTTCTATTTTTTACTACATCTGTAGAGGAGTGTTCCTTAAAATTTGCCCCTACGAAAAAACAAAGAAAACATTCTACAAGCTGGTAAAGAAAGTAATTATTAAATACAACATTCACATAAAAGCTCTGAGCGCAGGTATCAATAAACTTCGGGACAGTAAAGCCCGGCCAAATCGAAATTATTTAAATAGTTCGGACCCTGCTGCCATTAGATTAAGACTTAAACGGTGCCAGGCGTGGGCGTGGTTATGATTTCAGAGCCAATACTAGATCAATTATTTGAGGAACATTCTACTGTGAATCGGTCAAAGTACTAAACAATTTATATGAAGCATTTTACTGTTTTCAAAATTTTTGATAACAACCAGAAATTATAAACTAGTCAAAAAAGTGCGAAAAGTAATTATTTATAAGCTATTTCATCCAAATTTCTTTGTTTTTGTTCTAAACTAGGATAAATCCGGTCTATTTTTAAGCGAAATCTGACAATAAATGTCTCAGGCAACCAGTTGCTTGAATGACCATAGGTGTAACCATAAAAACTCATTTAGCACAATATAATTTTTAACAATTGCAAACTACATAAAACTTTTAAAGGGACAATTTATAAAAGAAAGCAAAGGAGAAAGCAACCTAAATCAAAATAAAACATAGATTAATATACATGGGTATGTACTAGCATATTATTCCATTAATAAATAAAATATTTGTAGATAATGAAAGAATAGTTAAACACTGAAAAGTGTCAAACGAATAAAATCTTGGAACAAGTCCAGCTATCAACCACAGCAAAGAAATAATCGCGATACTAAGTGTTAAACAATACACTAAAGAAAACAACGGAAATGTGCAAACGAATAGCACAACGCCTAACACACTGACCACTTAGCTAGTCGTTTAACGGTCTACACCGTCAATTTGTTTACACATACATGCATTCATATGAGCGTGTATATAAACTGAGAAGCAACTTGCTTTGCTTATCACATGCAATAATGGCCAAATAAGAGAGCCAACGTTGATACATTGGAGCTTTTCAATAACTTTTGGGAACCCAGAAAGTTCATAAATTTCGTTCATTAGCAATTATTAGATGTTCACAACGTTTAGCTTATATGTTACCACTCTCAATAAAATCGACACAGCCTGTAGCTTGAATTCGTACTTTTTTCATTATCCCTAAGCGTTATGTACTAAATACGAAATTAGACAGCCAAACAGCGAAAAAATCGAATGTTATTGTTAATAAAGCCAATAACAATTTTACAATTTATTTAAATAATAGTATTTATGTACATACATACATACATATGTATATCAAGAACAGATGATCAGACGGACGTATAGCCCTGTATATAGTATATTAAAATTCTATTACAACATATTCCGGAGATCGTTGACAGCATTTACCACACTGTCAGGGAAACTACGAGCACAGCAACCATATAAATATCCGATAATCCGCGACGAAAGGAGTAATAGCAATTGTATTGTGCATACATACACTTACATATATTAGTAGTAATGCAGTTTGGAGATGGAACCCTTCGTTCACAATAGAAAACGCGTCATTGCTATGGCAACCAACAACACCGCCGATGCCGATGTGGGGGAGACCATAGAGGTGGCAAGCGTTACCGACTACTTCAGCGCGCACGAACGCGTTTTGCAACGAAAGGGTAGCAAAAGCCAACCCGAAAGAAGTAGATAAGTGGCAGACGTTGCAGATGGATAGAGCAAGTTTGTGAGTTCGCACTGCAGGGCATGTCCCAACGAAGGAGTCTTTAACCTTTCAAGGATTTTCAAGCTCACACCTCACTCGTACACGCTTATTTCCAAACACACACAAATATATAGTCGCATGTCGAAACGGATGCGCTATACAATATGTTGAATGTATGTACATATATGTGTTCACTTCAGCAGATCGTAAAACCTACATGAGCTTAAACAGTGAGTCGGTTGAGTGGCAAAGTGAGTGTATAGTCCAAGTACGAAGTTAACTAGTAAAAATGTGCAGAAGAAATGTCCTAATAATTCCGACCGTTGGTCCACAACTGGAAATCGTATATTGGGCGTGAAAAAATTAACTTACAAGTACAGGAATGGTATGTAAAGTAAAAGTCATAATTTACCAGCTGTATATACATACATATGTATATTTGTATATGTATGTTCCACTCTCCTCGTCTACTTGTACTCTGTGGGCGGACTAATGATAACTCGGAAAAAAATCATGAAATTTCGATAAGTTATTAACTCATGTCTGTGATGAGATTTGTTGAGATGTATTTATTATTTCATGACTTAGCATTTGCAAAACCCGAGATGAAAGTTAAAACTCAAAAATTCTGTTGTCTAATTTGCGATAGGAAAATCCGACTACCGCCCTAAAAATATCACAGTTTTATATAGAACTACTGGCCAATTAGGGGAGAATAGGCAACGTTAAAAGAAGAACTCTTACGCTTTCCAAAAGCGAAGGAAAGAAGCTCAAAGGCTTTCGAATTAAAAATGTATATCAAAGAATATTGCTTAAAGTACGTATTCCTTCGAATGATTAGAAGGGGATTGCACGACTAAAATAAAAGGCCCTTTGTTTGCTTGCACTAAACACCGCTTCATGCAAGTCGAACATTTTCTTATAGATATTTACATATGTATGTTTTTGTAACTACGAATGTGCCGTCATATTTTTATGCAGTAAATATTCAAAAGCTCACGTGTTCGCAGTTTGTAGTATCGCTTAAGGGTGAGATAAGGCATCGCTGATGAATTAAGATAAAAGAAAGAGAAGCTACGCACTTTCGTCAATATTTGCATCAGGCGTAATTATAATATGACCATGCTATTCAAAGGGGTGCGCCGACACTCACATGCATACATGCAAACAAACAAAAATGTACACATGAAATCCTTAAACAACTTCTCGCACACTTACAGAAAAAAGATGACGGCTCCTTACAAAATGGGGTGGAATTATTTATACCTTTTGACTCTGAGATGAATGCGATTAAAAGAAAATGAATAAAATATTGTTAAAACAAGTAAGCTAAAGTAATACTTGGGGAAACTGTTACGCCTGAAATGCTGTAATAGTCCTATTAGCATCTAAACTTTACCAATTAAAAGATAGTTGACCTGCCAGTCGCACAGGCAAATGTCGACGGTGTAAAAATTAAAAAGAATGAATGGAACATGTCTTAAGACAAAGTTAAAGAGAACTCTTAGGGCATTTAGTTAACAATTAAATATCTACATATATTCACAAACATCTACAATATTGGCAGTTCCCTTCGATGCGAATTCAGTTTACAATTATTCTGTTGTATTCGCGTATTGAAAATCGCCGCCAACTATTGTCATAGGCCTTTGTAGTGGGCGGAGACAAAAAATATGAATTTATTGAAAGTATCAAAGATATGAAAGGAAACATTCTTACATACAAACAGGGAATGGTGGCGAAATATATAAAAAGAATCAAGTAAAAATTTTATGCGCCAAATTAGAACGAGACAACACGTTCAACAGCAATGGTAGCAACGAAAAAGAAAATGCAAATGAAACAAACAAATTAAGAGACACATGTGAATGAGAATGTTCGATCAGGCCAAATATATTTTTCCACGAATACTTAATCTCCCTTAGAAATATATTAGATACTTTGTAACGGTAATATTTTCAGAAAATTAAGCAAATTCACTAAGAAGTGTACACTTGAGTGATGATTTTCAAATTGCCAGTACTCTAAACCAAGTTCGGACAATGAATGAGGGAATGTTTGCAAATTATAGAAAGGCTGAGCACTTTCGTCAATAGAACAAAAGTGCGCGATATGTTAATGCATGTACTTATGTACATACATGTTCTCGTACACATACATACATATATACTATATATGCAACAAACATACATAATACGACTGGTATGGGCACTCAAAATATAGTGGGGATAAATAAAACTAAAATAAAATAAAAAAATAAATAATATTAAAAATATGTGTGTATATTATGTTGAGTGTAGTACATTTTTAGTACACCACAGTGATCATTATGTTTTCAGGATTTAAATCTTAGCAGCGAAGTCCATTTACATTTTATATATATACATACATACTATATACATATGTACATATGTCCTGATTCAATTAGTTAAGAAACAAATGATAAATGCATACGTTTGCACACTTGCTTATGTACTCGCATAAACACTGTCGAATTTAATATTGCCTGATCGTATTCATTACCCGATTACATTAAAAGCAAAGTTGTTTGTCTTTTTCGGGATGATGACGAGTATTTGTCGACCATGTGTTCCACTTTCCTCCAACCAATCGAGCGACTTAAGAACAACAAATTGCATCTCAAAATTCCCAATAGCAACATAGAGCCTTATCACACGAAGCAACTTTTGTTGCGGCAACTCTTGGTTTATAGGCGAGGGGGCGACGAGGAGAGGGGAATCGCGCCGAGTTTCCAGTGTTCAGCAACTCGCTTTGTGTTCTTATTCGTAGCAGTTCGCTGCGACGTTTTTCGGCATTCGTGTTCTTTCTTTCGTAGTACATAGTTGCATTTGCGTATATTTTTTTTAAATTAATATTTTGAATATATTTAAAAAATTTAATTTCATCTTTTGGTAAGTAATTTGCAAATATGTATACAAATATAAATAATGTAATATAAATATTTTAGAAAATGGAGTATGATGAAAAAATCGAATTAATTAAAGATATTGTGAAATGTATGGAGGAAGCCATACAAATTGATTCAGACGATAGTAAAAAGGGTGATACATCTTTGTTTTAATAAATAAAATGTATTTCTTAATTGACAGAGCTGATTAATATATGTATGTGATAGAGTGCCCCAAATACCTATAAGGAAAAAGAAGCGACAATGGGTTAAAGTAAAGAGTAGACAATGGGTTAAAGTAAACTGAAAGAGAATGAGAAAAAAACTCGAGCAGAGTTGCGCAACACAAGTTGCTCGTGTGAAGGTAATGGGCGACAGCAAAAGAGAATCGCCCGAGAATTAGCAACTAAAGTTGCTTCATGTAATCGCAAACATAGAGTGCCGACCACAGCAACCTCACAATAACAATAGTAAGTTGAAAACAAAAGCGTCGCTAGCATTGGGTTGACGTTTGTTTGATGGAATGCAGTTGCGCATATACAGACCAAGCTAAACGCCAACACGCCAACACACTACCTAGCAAACATTTAAACTCATATGAACGTAAGCGCAAAATCTTTAATATTCAAACGGCACAACTACATTTGATTTGAAATTATTGCACTGTTGATATTGCTATTAGCCTTACCAATTGCTGACTGCAGTCGCACACAATTTTCGCAACCACTACCAGCCACTGCAACCTCGCTCGCTGCCTTTTATTTATGGCATAATTCTAACGCGCACTGAAGCGCAAAAACAACAAACGAAGCTGGAGCAGCCCGCCTCGGCCTCCCTCGTCACTCTACCAAAACTGACAACTAGTGGCTCAGTAGCTTTGGAATTTATATGAACACCAGTAGCACTTGTAATATTAGACGCACCAGCAGCCGCCGCCTGCATGGAACACTGCACTGTATGCATCAATGTATGCATCACCATCATCATTAGCTAAATAATAATCACTCAGGGGCTGTTATAAGGAAACTATCGTGGGCAAAGATGAAGTACAGCTACACCCGCCGGTCAGCGAGCGACCGCTCCTTTCACTGATCACTGCATTTTACTGATTATCATGTTTCGTCTTTTTACTGCAAAAGCTGCATTCCGAAGTTCCAGCACGCTAGCATGCCAGCATGTCTGCATGCGAAAGTCATACAGTCCCTCTACATACACACGTACATATGTATGTATGAATTGTATACATACATATATACATAAATGTATGTATGTATATGGATCACTGTTACTTTTATCTATCAGTCTCGACAAAATAACGATTTTGTTGTTGTTGAAATACTATTTGCTATTACCAATGATTAGGCGCATTGTTGTTGCCACTTGCTATACGGTAAGAATGCGAAATGTCAAGTTTCAGCTTACAACAGCAGTTGCTGTCGCAGCCAGTCCACCAAGTGGCAATATTAATTGACTTTACTATATTGTTATTATAATTCAAATATCAGTTGATACTATGCTGCTACATTCGATACCTTATACAAACAGACGATCGTTTCGCAGCGCAGTTGAGAAAGTGTTAGTTTATATGGAAACTTTTCTTACGTTTTGATCTGACAACCTTAATACTTAACGTCCAAATGGTTCCTTGTCCGAACTCGTGGAACGATGCATGTAAGAATATACATATGCTGGACAGGTATAGCAAGTCGTTTGACCCGATCGGAATAGATTCTAAAATGTTTTTTACAAGAAACGGCCGGACGGTATTAGATAACTAAGTCCCCCAGATTTTATTTTTAAACTATTAAAGCAGTCCAATCTAAAGCAGTGAGAGGGCATTGTTTTGATGTATTCACAGGCATAACCCTCTTAATATCTAACATTTTTATTATAAAAATAATATGAATGTATAATTGTAGGAACATCCTGTACTAAAAATTAATCATACGCAATGGTATCCATTTGGTCCTTTTTTAACACATAGAAAATATCCGAGTAGATATAATCGACCCCCGCTAACGCAGTGTGCGCCCTGAGAATAAAGCTGTCATCGTCGCTGCAACAATTAGTCCAACTAAGACACTGCTAAAGTCAACAATAACAACGACGACAGCAGAGTTGCATTCACCAGCGTTATTTGTGCTGTTTGTTCACTGCCCTTTATGCCAATTCACTGGCGTGTGAGCCCATATGCGTTAGTGGTCGGGTGTGATGGGCAAATTCTTCCTGGAAATAATGCAACAGGAAGGCAACAGATGTACACATACGAGAACAATTGTATGACTACTTACCAACAACATATGTATGTACGTAGTAGCGTGAGCTTATCGCCATTGCTCTACTACTACACCTTCAATAGAGATTAGATTGTATAATTTTTGCGATTTCTCTTTTTGCCATTTGCTCTTCACAAATGAACACTAACCTAATACAAGTATGTTTCATTTTCTTATTCGCAACTTCTCCTGATTTTCTTCTCATCCGTAAAGGACCTTTGTGCAGTTGCACCGGCCAGCCAAGTTACTGGATTAATGAAGATGTACTTTTTGGTTTGTGAATAACATTCCCAAAACGTTTAATTTGACACTAAATACATATATGGATATATCGTTTCCGTTTTTTTTTTTTTTTCATTTTGTTTAGTATAAGCTAAATTCCCTTCCTAAAGTATTTTAAAAATTGAAAATATTCAAAACAATTTTTAGGGCCTTAGTTCTGTTGGTTTCTGTTTGTTTGCTCGAATTTTCATTTTATGATTACTTTTTATGTTTAATCTAAAAATTAATTTAAGAGCAAATCGATCGAGCAACGATATAATATGAAGAACCCAAATATAAGTAAACAAGTTTTCACAATCGCAGGTTCACCCTAATGATTTAGTGACTTGAACGTGAATCAAAACTCTACCGTTTCTATATATAGTTCTTAAAACCTCTTAAAATTCCTTTATTTATAAATATATGAACATTTGTAAATAACAGCATAAATAAAGATGCATGCAGATCAAATATAAATAAGTAAAAGACTAAATTAAATTTCAAGCAATTGCCGCCATTTTGTCACCTAAGCGAATATCGCAGTTATTTCGTACTTCCGTACTTCACGAATATGAAATGCAAGTATTTTTTTTTGTACTTTTCGTACAAATATTCAGCACATCAATGAATTTCGAACGTATGTATGTATGTATGTATGTATGTAAGCGTGTGTATGTACATATGTGTTTTCGCATATGGATAATGACGTTTGCTTTGTTGTCATTTGTGTTGTTATTTACACTTATTCCACTTTATTGTTTCCTCGCTGCTGTTATTCGATGATCATTCGTTCAATTGTGATTTCTAGTGCGCGGCGCTTTAATTACTGTCGGCGACAGTGACACCGACAGCGACAACGACACCAACCGGCGCGGGCTGGCTGGTTTTAGCAACTTTGCACTTTTGCATCAATTAGTTGCATTTGGCGTCAGGCGCAGACAAATAAAAAGCTAACTTGCCCCCTTTCATACATACATACCTTTATGCTAATGTATCTACTTATGCATAAATACAAATACACATCAAAGCAGATATGTATATACATACATGTTTACATACATATGTGTGTATACATACTTCTATAAACTTATTAATAAATTTTGCTATAATTTCTTTAAGTCGGATGTTTCCCCGAACAAAGTCATTTCAGCAACTATGTATGTATATACAGACATATGTATGTCAATAGTGAAAACTGTCAGTTGTGTTCACATACATATTATCGGCAAGTTGTTCATGTATAGTATGTACTTATGTCCATATATATGTAGATTGTGTGCAATTTGTTGGCAGTGTGGCTAACACTTCAGCGTTAATTCGGCGTCAATTATTCGTACATTGATTTTGTGTTTAGGAAACCCCAAATGAGGGTCAAGTTAACTTCATACATATGTATGCACTATATGCACAGTACATACACATGTACGTAGAGGTCTTTTTAGATGGCAAAGTAAACCGTGAACAAAGTTTTAATATGAATTTGTACATTTATATTATTAGTATACAAGCATCACGTAGCGGTAAGGTAGAAGATGAGATGAAATAGGTTAAAGTTCTTGTCAAGGATACAAAACTAATTCAGTACAATATTTACTAGCCCATTTTAATTACAGTACTTCTAGATGCGTATACGCTTATAACAGGAATAAAAGAAATTCAAAAACAACAAAGCCTTTTGTTCTTCTACATTTCTTCTTTCAAAATAAGTCATAATAGCTATTAATGTGTGCTACACTACATAAATGTACTATTTTAGGTGTCAATTACTGTGTCCTAACTTTTTACTGCTTAAGTATTCGGCATTCGTCTGTATTCTGGCTACCATTTTGTCATCCACATTGCTAGTCTACTTTGGCACTACTTCTATCTTATCTATGGGTGTTTATTATTAAACTGTTGTTAATATGTACATGAATCGCACTCACACATATGCATGTGCAAAGTAAAAAGTATACCCCTCAGATAAGCATCAAAGCCAAAAAATATACCTCTCTGGTGTATAGTATATCTGGAATCTTTGGACTAAACAGTTGTTTAATAGTTATCTATTAATTTTAAACGAAAGCCAATGAGCTTCTTAATTAACTATATTTGAGCTTTATCTAGTTAATTTGACTGTAAGATACATACATACATATGTGAAGCATAAAAATGTACATACATATATGATTTTGCAATTCGACATTTTGCACAAAAATGACATTTAGATTAGTTATAATTCAGCGCCAGTTAAAGACCCTTTACGATCCATAAATATTTTTCGATAATAAGTTCAATTCAAAACGCTTTTGTTTTTCAGATATAACAAATCTACATGGGTGGTCTACGTGCGCCTTTATACTATTTTTATTGTTTTTATTTCTTATCAGTTTTGGCGTCGAAGTAATTTTTTTGCACTTCAGTGTGTGTGGTCACCCAACATATACTCGATCTTCACACGCTAATCATGCAAAATTGCTTAAATGTGTACATAAGTATGTGTATGCACTCACATACCGTATATGAATACACGTATGTATGTATGTACACATATGGTCAAAATAATAAGTACATTCCTTTAGGTTGCACTCATGATTGATTTTTGAATGCTTGGTGAAGTACACGAATGCAACTATGGGTTGATTTTATTAAATTCGATATTGTAGTACTTTTTATAGTGAAAATAAAATGCTGAACCCCCCCTTTCTAGTGGGCGTGGCAATTGATTGTTGATGTTCGTGTTTCTAAGTGGTCAAGATAATAAGTACATTGGTAATTATTTTAAGGTTTGCAGCCAATCGGACGATTTATTTTAATCGTTTGCCCTTTCGGTTGTATAGCTCCATTCTTAAAATGCATTAAAAACTAACAAATTGTATAGATGGGTAGAAAAAAGCATTGCGAAGGAAACGGAAAACCTCAGAAAAGAGGGCCAAAGTCTTAGAAATATCGCTAAAACATTAGGCCATTCATTGTATTTCGTGCAGAATGCCCTTAGGATAAAAAAGAATGTTGAAACTTGCGGTCGACCAAAAAAGACATCAACTACAACGGACAACCGTATCGTCACTCTTGGTAAAAAGGACCCATTGATATTTTCAAGGATAATATCAGCCGATATTGGTAGCATAATATCTTCCCGAATGGCCCGTCGAAGGCTACATCGAGCTAATTTACCTGGCAGCATAGTCAGAAGAATACCATAATTGCAAAAAAAATTTAAGATAAGATTACATTTCGCGAAAACTCATGCAAATTGGTCCGGCCCAAGTGATGAGAAAAAGTGGCCGCAATATTTTGTGGAGCGACGAAACAAAAATTAATTTAAATATTGGTTTCAGGACAGTAGTGTGAGTTCTCTTATCAATCTCCCGACTTGAATCCAATTGAAAACCTTTGCGGGGAGCTAAAGTAACGAATTGGGAAGCAATCGTTCCAAAATAAAGAGCAGTTAGGGAATTTTGTTGAAAAAACCTGGTATGAGTTTCCAATTGATACTTGCTACAAACTTACCTCCAGTATGCCAAAACGAATCTCAAAAGGAATTGAAACTAATGCCGGATATACTAGATACTGATGAAAGAAGTAAATAAAAATCAAATAGGAAATAGAAAACTTAAACTAATACATTTTTTCATTCACAGATACCTGATGTACTTATTATTTTGTCCAGCCATTTTTTTAGTCTTTTTATTATTTGTTAATTTAAGTGCCTATTTCAACTATTATTACAAATATCTTTATTTTAGTTATTTAAGCCATATATGTATGTATGTATGTAATAAATGAAATATGATATTATTTCTTTTGAATAAAAGAGAATTTATTAGTGATTGAATGTTACACGGGCGTGTGTACTTATTATTTTGACCATGTGTGTACATGAATATTTTTTGCAATATTCGTGAATTCCTCGCCATAACAATATTAGTCGGGTAGAGTTTATTGTTTTAGTAAATATTCGTTGTTCGATTTCTGTTTCAACACGTATGGCTATTTTATTAGCCTCTTAATGGTTAGTACCTGAGCAGCATGCGAATAACATCACAACAATATCACGGGTGAAATCAATAAAAATATGTATGTAAGGCACATCTATGTTCAACCACAACCGAAAACTATCGGAAAGTAACCTCACCATCATCGAGTTCGACACAAGCACCAACATTCTGAAGTTCTCTAATCATTTTGATACCAGTAGACTTCATAAAACATAAAATTTTGCATTGCATTAGTTTTGTTAATACACCCAACTCTTTTTTTTACACGGTAGATACGTTCATCAGAAATCCGTGTAAAAAAGAGGCGCTTCCTTTAGTAAAATGGGGGATACGTTCCATTGAAATAAAGAACTATATTTACTTCGAAAAACCGTGTAAAAAATGTTGAAAACTATAAAATTTCAGATATGCATACAAATTGTATGTTCATATAATTCATACAGGTGAAAAATTGGTAGATTAAGCAAAAAACAAAAGAAATCTGTTAATCCAGAATTAAGAACAGAAAAATTAGAATAGAAATAAGGAAAAAATATTTACATATCTACATAATTATTCGTCGCTACTTGATAACAAGCGCACGAACTGGACTAAAGTCGGTATCATCGCTGGAGATATCCATTTCCGCAATGTAAATATCATGCGAACAAAATGTGTAGGTAAGAGTTATCAAATAAGGGGATTTCCCAAACGTTCATTTAAATATAACATTCTCTTTCGAAATTGGCCTTCTGACTTGGCCTTCTGTGATCACTCCAACACCATATTTTTACGATAATATTCATAAAAACTCAATGAAATCGAAACATGGTTCAAACTCCTTGAGCATGGAGAATAAGTACCTTCTTAACGGCTGTATAAAATATTAGTTTCAATAAGAAAAACGTTCCAACCAGACACAACAATTATCTCAAATGACTGAAAGGGTCAATAATGGAGTAAGTTTAACTGGAAGGATGCGGATTCTTAGGCGAAATTTGACGAAACATACACAAGCAGACGTTAAGCTACAACTCAAGCATACAACCAAATTTGTTGGCATACTTTTTCAGCACAGTATCCATATACATATGTAGACTTACTTCTCAATGTGAGTACCAAGTATCTACATGAAACCACACCTGTTCAATCGTTCGGCGTGTCTCTGGCACTTGTAGTCATGAAGACCCGTTGCTGCTTACAGATTGAACATTAAAAAAGAACAAAACGTAAACTTCGACTGCACCGAAGCTATAATACCCTTCACAGATGCACTTCATTTACTAACTGTATAACTAGTAGTCCGATCTGAACAATAAGTTCGGATATGGTAGCCTGTACAGGGTATAATGCAGTAAACTGCAGCACGAGCTCAATAAAAGCAAACACAAATGCACATACAGACATATGTATGTACATTAACAAGAGGAGTGACTTTGTACCATTAACATCAACAGAGCAAGCAGCTGCGGTGAATTAAGAACAAATCATGTTGAAGTCCACCTGCATTGGGAGTTTGTTTTCTGCTGCCAACCATTTATCCCTGGCACTTGCAGATGTAGTTACATTGATTTGTTTGTCAAAACCTAATGAAATTACGAGAATTTAAAATAACCTCATTTTAAAACGAATTTCAGTAGTTTGTAACAACTACATAATTTATATAACATTTTGTATTCCCGACAATTTAGAATTCCCTCTTGATTAATATTTCACTTTTCGACTGAACGAACTTATCAGGGAAGCACAGAGCCATGTACCCTAATTTATCGGGGAAACACCAATTGGTAGCCAATTAGTCTTATCATATTGGAAATGGTTAAAACAATCATTGGATGAGATCAAGCGATCTATGTAATATCTTCAACCTGATGAATATTACTGAATTCATTAAACTGGAAGTGTCTGTAATTAGAACACAACAAAAAAAATTCAGTTATTTTTATACAAAACTCGCTTCGGTCTAGGTAGCTCTCAAATAAGACTGGTTTGCGTTGCAAAAACCAAAATACTCTCAGACTTTTTGTAGTAATGTAAATATGGATTCGAATTCAAATAAAAAATCCAGAGCATGCAAAGTATTCTCACAAAACAAAAGCACTAAACTTGTCGGTCCGATACGAACGCTAACACAGCGAATGCACAACCTGTACAAAAGTAATCGCTTCAACGAAATACGCGAATTGCCGTACAGTGCAATGGACCGAACGACCGACTGATTGCCATACTGACGGTTAAAGTGTGGCAATAAAACCCAGTGGAAGTCACTGTCAGCGCTCGAAAAAGAATTACGGCCGTTAAGACAAAAAAATCGCAAAAATAAACAACAATTGAGTTTAAGTTTGAAAACGTGTCTCCGTTGGCCGACAGTCTGGTAGTCGCCGTCAATGGTGTTTCGCACGTTTTGCGCGTCTCTTTTGGTCTCCAATGGCTCAAGCTCGGTGAGCCTAAATCTAGTGTCTACTGTACATGCATTTATGAGTATGTGGGGTTTGCTAGTTTCATCGGCAGTCTCCCCGACCTACACATATTTATGTTTGCGAGAAATTTTGTTTGCATGTATTTACTTGTGAGTGTATATACTCAGCATGTTCAAAGACGCTCGACCGTACGTCGGTATTTCAAGTTTATCTTCACAACTTTTTTTGTTGTCGAGATTACCCGTCGGTTGCTGTTTTTCTACTATTTTTTTTATTTATTCATACACTATTGGTGTAGGTACGAGTACTTAATTGTTTTTTCTCCATTTGCGAAATTTTTTATTTTGACCGTTTGCGCTTGTGCACGCACACATGATTTTCACACAAACAACAACAATAATCATGCAGAACTCGGAACAAAGTGAACCGACACCATCTCGCCTGAAAACCGGTTAATAATATTTGTGCTTATATTACAAATACACATACATACATACGTATGTATATATGTTTTCATATACATATGTGAGTAAGTTCATTCGCAGACTTGTGTGTACTATAGTATGAGTCGATTAACTAAAGCTAAAGTTTTGCTTGCTGGTAAGCATTCAACATGGGTAAGTGGTTCATTCGGTTGATATCTGAGGCTTTAGAGGCATTCTTATGCCATTTATTTATCCAGACTGAGTCTAGAACAATGCTCACAACTAACAAGTTCAATTCAATTCGTTTCCCACCTTTATTTGTGGCTACTGTCCTCATCTAATACCGTAATTTTATCAAAACTACAGTTTTAAACAATTTGCGAGTTATTCAAGGTATACAATTACAAATAAATGCAGATTTAAATTTATCACATTGGATCTATTGTAAATTTCGTTAGTTACCTTTCGTTTCATGTAGAGTATTTCATTTTGTGCCTTTACAGCTTCCTTGATTTCGACCTCCTTCAGCTCATCCAAAATCTTCTGATACTTTTCTCGATTTTCGACATCTAAAGCCACATGTAAATAGTCATGCCAATTGCGTGAATCGAAACCCCAATGACATGTTCGATTTTCGACTTCCCGATGAACATGGCCCACAAACTTCTGTGGCGAAAACCATCCCTTGCATTCCAGACACATGATGCAAGTTGGCTTTGTGTATGAGTAAAGTTCGGGTGTGCAGATACCATCACATTTCCCGAAACAGCGGTGATATACTTTGAAGGAAATGGCACCTTTCGGGATGTCGTCATCGCTAATGTAATTATTTCGGTCTACCCGATGTAAAAGTGCTGCGCACAAACGCTCTGCATCAGTGCGTGTTATCAAACCGGACGCTTTCACATCCGTAGGCAAAATTTTTGCTGCTTTGAATTCCAACAGTTGATCAGGTGAACATTGAGAACAATAGATGCCCAATTCATCAAATATGCGATTTATTTGATCAAGGGTAAAATCGGCTAGTACATTGTTTAGAAACTGAGGCAGACATAAACGCATTTCTCCGCCTAGCGAGAAACAGCCAATAGTTTTTCCTTCCAATCGCGTTTCGTATAATACACCGGAGCCCGAGTCTGGTGCGGTAAAGATGGGTTGCGACAACTCCGGTGGTGGGGGTGGTATAATTTTAACTGTGGTAACAGGAGGCTGAGAAGGAACTGTTTGGGATTGAGGTTGCGTTGTTTGTGACGACATTGACAACGGAAGTGGCAATGATTGCGATGGCAATATTTCACCCAGCTCATGTGGTTCGGGTGAGCTGAGAACTTCTTTTTTAATCAGCGGTGCGACCGGTGGCAAGGCGGAACCCGCATTTGGTGAATTCAAGCAAGATTGTGATGATACTATTTGCGGGCAGTTAGACGATATTTTGTGGACACTACTGGAGGAACTGTTGGATGGCAAATTCCCAAGCGACAGGTGCCCAGAACAAAGATTACGAACGCCTCCAGTATTTAGGTCTGTGTGGTTGCCACCGCTGCCACTCACGCCAGTCAAAGTGGCATCCAGCGGGCAATTGGGGCCGGTCTGGCAGCCAGCAACTGGTAACGCATGACCAGGTCCCTGTAAACTTTTTGGTGCACTTGTCTGATACTTTTTGAGCACTGTGTGAATATTGGGCGTAACGTACTCAGTCATTTTTTTTATTATCCGTTTTTGAACACTTCCTTCTTACGAAGGTAGTGCTGAAGCGGCAGTCTCAGAGACTAATAAAAATTTGAGTAACTTCAAGTCACACACCAACAGAACAGTCCAATTTACCGACTTTAACTTGTTTACAGATGTTCACATTCAAAAATTTCGACTTTAATCGCACTCTTCTCCACTTGAACAATTTTAATTGATTTTTTTACACTTTGGCACATCATGCAGTGGCACAAGTTTAATATTTTATTATATTTCCTTTATTTTATTAATTATGTGCCTTTTAATACTATTTTGTTATATTTTGAAAATTTGTATACACCAAATTTTCTTATATTACTTCTATTTTTTCACTGCTTTAATTATTTTCGCATACACTTCCGACGGCATTTTTGTAGTCAGTCATTTTCATTCGTAAATGCGACATACAGCACCAAGACCGTTTCGCTACCACTGACACTCTCTTCCACCCCCAGCTTTTCTGTGCTTTTGCAACTTTCGTTTTAATTTGCTTGTTTGCGCACTTTACAAACAGCCCGGTTTTTGGCAGCGACGAAATTTCAAAGCAGCGCTGACAACTAAATAAAAACAAATAATTAAAAAACTGTGCCTATTTTTAAACTCACAGGCACAGCAAAAATTAGAAATATTTCTTTAATCCTCATGTCTTTATTTTGATTTGGTATTTTATTTTACTCCTTTTATTTATTTATATTATTATTTGCTTCTTTGAGCGACCTTTTCACATAATATACAAATTTTGTATTTATCACTGGGATGCTTTACTATTCAACACACTAACTTTTAGAAATTTCTGAAAACATTATATGACATCTTCACATGCACTGCAAATTCGCAAACACTGCACATTTCACTTATTGGTGCGACGTATCTCCACAAATAGTTATATTCATATGCGAATACATCCATCCATATGAACATATATGCATGTGTGAGTAAAAATTTATGCGTTTGTACGGTTGAGTGTATTTAGAAAATATGCGCATGCAGAAAAATACGCTGAACAAACGACCTCGCGACTGACCGTTCGACTGATGACCAAATTGTGGCGCTCTGAGGCTGAAATGTCAAAAATCCAACTGGATTCTGCTACTTCTGCTGCTCTCCTTTTCTTTTCTTTCTATTCTTTATTTCACTCGTTCCGAACACTCTTTTGCCAGTTTCGTACTACCGAGAGAGCGCGATAATGTATACCGATACGAATTATTTGAGTAGCCCCAAAGAGCGGAGCAGTGGCTGCGATGCTGTGCGGCTAAATGCCTAATAAGTTGGTCTGATTGGGGCTGATTGGGGACGGAATCGGCAACAGTGGTCGCGTTGCTAGCTTGCGCGTGTTTTACTCTCTCAGTCGAATTTTCGTTGCGTTCGGTTCTTTTTTGCTTTGTCTCCTGATTGTTGTTCTTGCACTTTATTTATTTGCTGCTTTTCTGATTAGAAAATACAAGAAAAGTATATACAATATATGTACACAATTATATTGGAGACGCAGAGGCAGACATATGTCTCGTCTGTTTGTCGACACTAGTCGAAAATACTGACATTCAGCGAAAGGGAGGGGCGGCACTAGATGGGGAGAAAGCACAAACAAATTAGGAGACCAAGTCGCAATTTTAAACACCCTGTCTGTTTTTCTCATCTACAACTGGCTGGTTGATATTCCAAAACCTTTTTTTTTAATAATGTATGCATACGCATACATATATATGTATTGCATTTGTTTTTATTTATTTTTATTTGCTGTCGCATTTGTGTTTGTTTTCGCCGATGTATGCATGTATGTAAGTACGTCTGGCACTTAAGTGTGTAAAATATTGCCAAAGATTTCATTTGCTCACTCTAAACACACATCCGTATATGTATATTACAAATATTTTTCGCAAAATTTTACTTATCACATTTTTTATATGTACATTATTTAATCTACTTTAGCATAAGTATGTAATGTAAACTTCAACATGTTCTGTGCGTAGGGTTTTAGTATTCGCAGCACTTCACATTTCGCCGATACCATGTTACGTATTTATCACCATTTTTATATTTTGCGATTTCCAAATCAATCAATGCCCTCGATGACTTTCGACTTTACATTTTTAATTATGTATATCCGTTTTATACATACTTATGTGTACAATAAGCACTTAAAAACCTTTATTTTAATTCACTTGGCAAGTTTCTTTACACGATTCTTGCCTTTCACGTCAATGAAATATTCGTTTATCTTTAAAATGTTTTGCGAAATACGCGACGCACACTACCTTCTTCAACGAAATAAACAGAACAACAATACGGCGTTATCTGCGACTCTATGACAGCAAAGTTAGCGGCGACACCATTCGGATAGACCACGACAATCAGACTTCGTATCTCCCAGATACATTGGGCGCCGCCATCATGCACTACCGACCATTGTTGGCAACAGAGAAACTGACAGAAAGTAGAGAACATACATATTCACGTTCTCTAACATTAGTTCGTTGAGTGCGAGTATGAAAGTATTCATTAAAATATAACCAAAAAATATAAAATATGTAAAGCATGGTATGACCAGAGAAGGTATATACATATATGTATGTATATATAACCATGAATCAATTATAGAAGCTAGTGTCGATACGGAGCGTGCTTCCTCTTACGAAAGAAGTGTTTGTATCCAAAATGTCAAAATCAGTTGCTGTGTGATTTTTTCACTAATTGTTTGTTTACATTTCGATGATTATGTATTATTTACAATCTTTCTATTCAGTTATCGCCAAAAAACGTATTTTTTGAATCATATAAACAAAACAGCTGATTTTGACATTATGAATCCAACTGAATCAACTGGATAATGGAGATAGCAAATATGTTTCAGGTATTTAATTTTTAATCAAAATTTTTCATTTATTATGTATTTTTTTTCATGCAAATAAAGAACTATTTCAACTATATAATGCTCTCGTAAGCAGAAAAAGTGATATGAAATGATGGCTATATTGGATTCCCATTATCAAATGAAATCTATTAATTTAAAAGATACAAATATTTTTGCCTGCTGGCAACATAAGAGAATAATTGTGAATGTTCAGCTAGAAGAAGAAGTTAAACAACAAGGTCAGCAATTTTGGCGGGTTTTAACATTTCATTTTAGGAAACATCGTCTAAAAAGTTTTCCATCCGTCCAAAATCTTAAGTTTAATAAAAATGGATCTAAATGATGCAGTCCTAACTTGTGCCGTCAATATCTTATGGACTAATGCAGTCGGTGTGACAGGAAAAAAAATGGTTTTTAAGATAGCTACATTACGTTTAATACGAAATGATGTAAGGGAACTTTTCATTGAAGTCGCCGGTGAAAAAGCTAAACCAATAAAATTCAAGCTGAAAGATGTGATGGTACATAAGAAATTTATGTCGGAAGGTAAAGCGACAATTAATTTCAAAATTGAGAACTGTTCAATGTATTTGTCAAATGCACCACCTGGCACCTTAATGTATTTTCTCCGCACGATATTTATAAAATTAAATGGTGCAGTTCATAAAGATGAGGCTACTACTCAAAAACAGTTAAGAGCTCATATGTTGTCAGGAAAGCCTAGTAATTTTGAAGAGGTCTCTCCCATAACAACAACAGAGATGATTATGGCTAGGAAAAAGGCTGGTTTATTAGGACGTAGCTCTGCGACAACGCCATCACCACTGGCTACTAAAAAACGACGATTTGATGATATTAAGATGGGTGATGGAAAAGTGACTTCTAATGCACCAGCAGCGAAAAGGCTTTATCAAGATAAAAGTACACCTTCGCTGGGAATGGAAGACAATGTGAAACTTTGTGAAGAACAATTGGAAGTTTTACGTGCATCCACTTCAGGCAAGAACGTGTTTTTCACAGGCTCTGCAGGTACAGGGAAAAGTTTCCTGTTACGAAAAATTATTTCAGCTTTACCACCAGACGGTACTATGGCGACTGCGTCTACAGGTGTTGCTGCTTGTCTGATTGGTGAGCGAAAACAAAAGCTATATGCCACATTGTTTATTCTTAATTGTTTTTATTTAAATTCAGGTGGCACAACCTTGCATGCTTTTGCCGGTATTGGCGGTGGTGACTATGGACTAACACGTTGCATTGAATTAGCCTCGCGAGCTGCAAGTGCTCAGATTTGGAGGAAATGTAAAAGACTCATTATAGATGAAATATCTATGGTGGATGGACAGTATTTTGAGGTTTGAAAGCAAATTTTTATTATATATATTAAACTCAGAATATTTGTCAACATTTTAGAAAATAGAAGCAGTTGCAAGACATGTGCGTAAAAATGACAAGCCTTTTGGCGGAATACAACTGATATTATGCGGAGATTTCTTACAACTACCGCCTGTGGTAAAAAATGAAAACAATTCGAATCCAACGCAACGTTTTTGCTTCCAATCAAACGCCTGGGAGAAATGCATACAGTGTGTCTTTGAGTTGAAAGAAGTACACAGACAATCCGATCCAGAATTTGTAAATATATTAAATCACATACGAATCGGGCATGTTAACGAAGAAATTACAAAACGTCTACGAGCTACATCTAAACAAAAGATTGAAGGTGGTGGTATTCTAGCAACTCAACTTTGTTCACACACAAACGACGCGCAATCTATAAATGAAACAAAGCTTGAAAGTTTAGAGGGCGAAAACATTTTATTTCGGTCTGAGGACTCTGATGCGAATATGGTGAAACAATTGGACTCACAATTGCAGGCAACTTCACAGCTATATTTAAAAATTAATGCTCAGGTAATGCTATTAAAAAATATTAATATATCTGCTGGTCTGGTAAATGGAGCCCGTGGTGTTGTGGTGCGCTTTGAAAAAGGACTACCAGTAGTACGATTTAAAAATAATCGTGAATACGTTTGTAGTCATGAGAAATGGATTATAAAATCAGCATCGGGTGGTACAATAACACGTAGACAAGTGCCTTTGAAATTAGCATGGGCATTTTCAATCCACAAAAGCCAAGGACTGACATTGGATTGCGTTGAGATGTCTCTGTCGAAGGTATTTGAAGCTGGGCAGGCATATGTTGCTTTATCACGCGCGAAATCATTGGACTCCTTACGAATATTAGATTTCGATCCAAAACAAGTTTGGGCCAATGCACAGGTCCTTCAGTATTACAAGCTATTTCGTAGACGCCTACATGACAGTACAATGATACCACTAGGTGCAAAGAACATAAAACGTGAAAAAAATAATGATCCAAAATCGAGTGCTTTATCCAAATTGAAGAAGAGCCTAATGGATAAACCATTAGTATCTATTAGCTAACAATTACGCAGCTGCTTGTTTAGATATTAAGTAAAACGTTGTATATAAAATTATTTTAGCCTTCCGATAACTCAACTGACATTTTTGAAACTGTATTATGATTATTTAGTTTAAACTTGACTAGCGTATTTCATACAATTTTACTTAGATACAAGTTGTAGGAAAAATAAAGTGGCCCAACACTTCAAACACTACCTTAATACTCAAAGGACTACTGAATCTACAATATTTTTTAATCTTACAATAACTGATTTATATTTTCTTTATTAATATACATATTTTTTACTAGAAAATGATAGTTTTAGTTAAATATGTAATATTCGAAAATACTTCCTATCATATCGTGTTATGTCAAATGCTTTATATCATGTACAATACTTTTATTAAAGGACATTATATAATATTACACCACATTATAGCGATTACTATGCCTACATGGCAGCAAGAAAAGTATACATTACGCTATGTATTGAGTGCATGGAGACAAAACGCAAATGAGTCTTGTTCTTAAAAGTATCATAATTTTGCTTTAATTTCAATGCATAATTTTCGTTTGGAATCTATTTTACTCTTCTTCCGCAACAAAACTAGATGGTACTTCCTCTGTTTTCATTCCACTGCCGACTTGTCCATGGCGACGCTCCCAGATCAAACGATGTTTCTGCTTCATGTATGCACTTTTAGCATTAGCATAGCCACCTAAATCCCCATCTATTATTTCAAAAAATTCAATTAGAAAATTAGTATATTTTCATGTTCATGAATAAGCTTTTAATACTTACATTTAATAAACCAATTTTCAGCAGCCTTTTCATATTGTTCTAAAATAGGCTTGCATTTTTTAATATGGTCGGGCGCTTCATACATTGTACAATCCTCGAAACGTTGGCGTAAAATTGATACGATTTCATTTTCAACCATTCGATCCCGGCGAAATTGTTGATCGGCTTCAAAACGGCAAGCAGCATCGTCAGTGTAACACTGATCGATTGTAGGAACACGTTGAAAACGTTGATGATACCACGCTTGTTTCTTCTGATTAGGCTCAACAATAGATTCTGTAAAATGCAATAATACTCTATGTTTGATGAAACGTAAACAAACAATTGGGTGCTCATCTTGTATGTAATTGAGGTTATGTTATTATGTAATGAAGCAATCAAAACCAAAATTAGGATTTAAAAAAATCATAGCTATACAATTATGGATGTAGGTTTTACACTTTATATTCCTCATATTATTTACAATACCTCACTAGAATGCCTACCTCTGAACCATGTTACGGGCCCATCGATAATATTGCTCACTGACTGGGCAAAACTTGCCATTGGGCTCCTTGGTTCCGGCATCGTTTACTAAAAATGCCAAAAGAAGAATAAAATGCATCTTATTTAGGTATTCTAAAATATTTACATTAAAAGACGATCCTTACTAAGCGGTAAAACAAAATAATAATTTTCACAATGCCCACAAACCGTGATTCTGATTTTGATTATGCTTCGAAGAGCAAGTTGTCAAAATCCAGCTGATAATAAGGTTTTTTCTGGTTCGTGTCTTCTCTTTACATTCTTCGTTTTTTATTTTTGAATAGCCCTTACGTAGTATCTCCACAGGCAATAATTATTATTCGTCAGTTATATTGCCGAATAAAACTATCTACAAGATGTCTCCAATTTAAGCCACCGTGCTTGGGCAGTGTGAGGGTGATGCTCACGCCGCGAAGTGAAGTGATTTGAAAATCACAAAGTGACTTCGCGGTAGCTGGCTCTATATAAGACACGCAGGCAAAGTGCCTGGCCAGTGCGAGAATGATGCTCACGCCGCCAAGTGAAGTGATTTGAAAGTCACAAGGTGACTTCACGGTAGCTGGCTCTATATAAGACACGCAGGCAAAGTGCCTGGCCAGTGCGAGAATGATGCTCACGCCGCGAAGGGAAGTGATTTGAAAGTCACAAGGTGGCTTCACGGTAGCTGGCTCTATATAAAACATGCAGGCAAAGTGCCTGGCCAGTGCGAGAATGATGCTCACGCCGCCAAGTGAAGTGATTTGAAAGTCACAAGGTGACTTCACGGTAGCTGGCTCTATATAAGACACGCAGGCAAAGTGCCTGGCCAGTGCGAACATGATGCTCACGCCGCCAAGTGAAGTGATTTGAAAATCACAAAGTGACTTCGCGGTAGCTGGCTCTATATAAGACACGCAGGCAAAGTGCCTGGCCAGTGCGAGAATGATGCTCACGCCGCGAAGGGAAGTGATTTGAACATCACAAGGTGACTTCACGGTAGCTGGCTCTGTATAAGAAAAGCAGGCAAGTGCCTGACCAGTGCGAGTATGATGCTCCTGCCGCGAAGTAAAGTGATTTGAAAGTCACAAGGTGACTTCGCGGTAGCTGGCTCTGTATAAGAAAATCAGGCAAAGTGCTTAGCCAATGAATGAATGATGCTCACGCCGCGAAGTGATGTGATTTGGTAATCAAGGAATACACAGAATTTTGAAGCACTTGTAAATTTTGTATTAGAATATCTTTTTTTCAAAAGAAAAGTGAGTTGCTCACTGATGGTTTTTATGATTTGGCAATATTAAGGTCGAGTGGTGCCCGGCAAAATTGAGTGAGTTTGTCTACGAAAGAGTGTGTAAAGGCATATTTATATGCATATACATATACATACATATACATACATATATACATACATATGTATGTATAAAGTCCATTGTGCGATAATATTTTCTCTGAAATAAGTTTATCAATTAAGACCTTGTTTCTGAAGTTCATCGACATCGAATGTTGTCCTTATCAACTGAACCTTTAGTAGATCTGAAACTGTTAAAAGTTTAGTAAGAATAGCTATGTATACAATTAATGGAGTTAGATTAGAAATTAGTAGTGGTCCCGAAATTCATATTTAGCGAATTCAGCAAAGGAAAAAAAAATAATCAAAAATCGTTATTTATTTTTCAAAATTATCTTACATTTATTAGAAAGATGCTTACATACATATTGTGCATACTTATGTATGTACATATGTAAATATCTCATAATGGTTCTTACGCCAGTGACTGCCAAACGATAGCTCAGAAATACATACTTATGTATGTACATGGGATCTACCTATTGATCCCAAGTGGAATACTGATTTTGGTCTACAAAAGAGAAAAATAATATGTAACTACAATAACACATTGAATATGGCAAATTTTAATTTAATATATGTATGTACATATGTATGTATGTATAGCTTTGGATTTTCAAATTTAATTGTGTTAAAGAACGCACTAACTCAACATAATTGATAACAGCAAATACAAAAATTATAAATTGTGTGCATGTATGTACATACATATGTATATATGTACATATATACTTAGTATGTACATACATGCATTCATAAATAAATTATGTACCTACATATGTACATATGTATGTATGTACATACATACTTATGTATAAACGCGGGAAGCATTAAGTGTTTTCACCCAGCAAAATTTTACCAAAACATCTTGTAGGCTGACGAAATTTTAGTAGAGAATTGCTCTGTTGCGTTCAATTTAAATTAAGTTATCTGGGCATAAGTATAATATACAATGTATATACATACATATGTATGATTGTACATACATAAGTATGTACGTGCTTTTAAAATAAATAAGCATAGTCCAGTGTTTCCGAAGAAAAGATGTGTAACTGTTTTACCTCTGAAAAAATAGCAGTTAATTGACACTTCGCTTTCTTATCTATAAAATGACTTACATATGTACATACATACAAGTACTTACATACTTATGTGTGCACTGATATACTAACAAATATATACATGCATATGTACTTAGGTACATGTGAAAGTGAAATTGGCAAAATAACAAAAGAAACTGAGTAGTCAAGTAGTACATGTCAGACGATTTGCTTGCTATGACTCATAAGTGAGTAATTGGGGGTCTTATCACACCAATTATAACCACACAAAACGTGCACATACCATACACAACTCATAATGCCAAAATAAAAATGCGCAATTATACATACATACATATGTACTATGTATTGGGATGTTTTTTCCGACAGACCTAGTATTTCACCGTTAGAGAACGACAGCGTTTGTTGACCTAATTTTGGAAAAATCACATAATTCACGCGTATTGCTGTACATACCTATAAGTATGTATGTATGTTTGTACATACATATACATACTTATGTATGTACATATATATATATACATATACATATGTACATATTTATAAACATAAACACTGTTGCTTCTATTTATAGGCGTTTCACCGTCGTGATTCCTGTGGTCATTTTCTCTCAAATTTAACTTGGTGTGTGTATATGTATGTATGTATGTGCTTACGTGATTTGTTCGAGGTTTTCCACTTGGGGCACTGCACCCAGCACCGCTCATTTAGACTTATGATAAGTTAACGTGTAAACAAGTACATACCAACGAACATATTCAATGTATCGTAATAGTCGTACATCGCCGGCTCTGCGGCCGCTATATGGCGGTGAAATTTGCTAAAGGGAAGAAAATAATTGTGCTCACGTCTGTTTACAAATGTACTCGTACATACTTATGTACATACATACATAAGTGTAACGAACAACCACGACCCAAACACACTAACTTTGACGTGACGGGGAGGGTTGGCGACGAACAATGTACAAAGGGGGTTATCAGACCAACAGAGGTGGGGCCAAGTAAATGCAACTTGTAACTGAATGCATTTTGACCATCCCGTACGCATGAGTGTCACTCAACCATCCTCCCGACGTAATACTTGACGGTGGTACCGGGGGGAACGGTACAGGACGGTAGGAGGTTTAGTTCGGATTAAAGTTCCACACTGACATGGGGTCCAGGCTTTCGATGCTTCCTCCTCGTAAAAAAAAAAAATTAAAAAAAACATCCATAAGTACATATGTAAGTATATTCAAATGCAAGCTGCGCACACCCTTTCAAGTATAAAATGAATGTACATACATATGTATATATGTATGTATGTATGTATGTATGTGATCCGATACATTTGTAAGGAATAATCATAACGCTGCTCTCGATAAAATTCTGCGTCATCTTGTAATAAGGCTGCTATGAAAAGGTGCAATTATGTTTGTGTTGGTGGCATACGTGTCAGCGAGCATGACGACGACACGTGAGGATGGACCTGTATACTTACATACATATGTATGTATGTATGTTCCATAAACTGATATTATCCACAACGTACATATGTACATACATACGTATGTATGTGTAATTTTATACGCCACTTCTTACCTACCAGTTAACGATATTTAAATCTATTCATACAAAATAGGGTCTGGGTTTTGTATACTATGTATACTCGTATATGCTTATACATACATCAAATGTATGTATTTGTATGTAAATACGAGCGGCCTTCATGAGCGAAATTGTCACACGTGTCGGCGCCAATATCTACCAGAATGACGCCAATGCGCTTTTTACGCCGTAGAAATCGTGAAGTTCCTATTGTTATTCCCTATGGAATAAAATAAATGTTATATAATTATGTATATATGTACATACATATGTATGTATGTTCATATGGGTGTTTGTAAACCGGTTTATGCATAGGTAAATCACATATAGTATGAATATACATATGTACATACCTACATACATATGTATGTATGTGGGCGTGTGTTTGTACTTTTCTAAAAACAATATAAACAATGCTATGTACATATGTATGTATTTGTTTACCCGCTTAATATGCAATTTCCACTCTTTAATTATGATTCTCATCTGTCGATCAACAACCTTCTCAGGCATCTTGAGTATACATACATATGTACATACATATGTATAAGTAAATAAGTATAAGGTTAGTAGGTATTTTACATAGATACATACATATGTACATACATACATATATAAATATTACTGCGTCGTTTCGTACTCTCCCAGTCTCGCCAACTCAAATTGTTTTGTTCGCTGCCGGCTTTTTTTGCAACTATACATTGTATTTATGTACATATGTACATACATATGTACTTATATTCATGTATGTATATAAGTATATGCGCGTTTACAGTTTTGAAGGGTATATTTATACCTAAATGAAATATAGAACTTTCTATGATTTCTAGTTTTTGTTTGTAATTTTGATAAGCTCATGAGTATTGCATCAGCCAGTTAACTTTGTAAGAATTTAACGTAAATACAGTCTCCGCCAACATGTGAGTAACGATGTACATTCATGAACCTCTGATGAATCCTCGCCCCTAGAAATACATCGGTTTCGATGAATGGGATTAAGTTACATACATATGTATGTATGTATACTTACATATGTACATACATAAATAAATACTCATAACAGTTAAAGAAAAAGAAAAGCTCTCATGCATTATATGTACATAGTCCCGCAAGGTTAGTGAATTTAGGCCAGAGTAAGAGAAGTCTAGCAAACAGCGAGGTCTAAGAACCTTCCACAGTGCGCAATAATTTTATTTATCAATAACAACAAGAATCTTAATATCTATATGTACATATGTATGTAGTATTTATATATAAGAAACACACTAAAATGCTTCAGCGCTGGCTAGAACAAACAAAAACAACCGCGCCGACGACTTCGGCTTTATGACGCTCGCGTAAAATTGACAAACACATTTTCGAGCATGTGCTCGCTACTACGATGTTGCGCTACGCCAATGTTTTCGTATAAATATAAACGTTCCCCACCCAAACACAATAGTCAAGTTCAAACTTTCGTTGGATTCGAGACGTAATTTTGTCGGAAAATAAGTCAGTAATCATCATTATAAAAGTAAATTGTGTTTCAAGTGCAAATTTGAAGTTTGGATAATTCTCAAAACATTTTAGTTTTCGCAAATTGTTAGGTTGAACGGTCGCAACTGCTGATATTGCGATTCTTGCGCAACAAATTGTAAAATAAAAAAAAATATTTAATTTGTAAATAAGTGTCGAAGAAATTTTTGATATAAGGCGATTAAGTGATTTAAACAACCAAAGTATAACTCAAAATGTCAGCATCACCAACTGCTCGTCAGGCATTCACGCATGCACTGCCAAAAACTAAAAAAATTTTTATCTCGGACCCCATTCAGATGCCAGAAGTTTATTCATCCACTCCCGGCGGCACACTGTATTCAACCACACCTGGAGGTAAGTTTTCAAAACAACATGTAATTGTTTTTCATTTAGATATTCATGTGTGGTAAATTACAAAGTTGTAGTTACAATGTCACTTTGGGCTCACTCATTTGCCAAATTTGAATTCATGTTGAAAAATAAACGTTAAAACTAGTTGGCCACTTTCCGAGAATAAAGAAGTGCTAATGAAATACGATCTTTTAATATAAGAATTCAAATGTTTAAACTCACATAGATATGTACTTATGTAGTTACAATTACGTAGAAGTACTGACGATGGTGCAGTCTATTGTATAATGGCTCATCAATAACAGAAGACATTTATACATATACTACATAAGTATACAAAAATGTTAATTGCATGTACAAATGGACTCAATTGAGAACATTAATGTTTGCGCTTATACATACATATATACATATGTAACAAAAAATACGAATACGAATTTTATTATATCGGAATATATTTTCTATTGCAGGAACAAAGCTTATCTATGAACGCGCATTCCTCAAAGATTTGAGAGGTTCGCCCCTAAGTCAAACACCACCATCCGATTTGCCTACATGTCTTCTTCGCGGAACCCCACGCACACCATTCCGGAAATGCGTTCCGCCGCCAGTCGATTTAGTAAAGAAGGCACGGTCAATGAAAATAGAAGACCACGAACAGTTCCAGTTGGAATTGTAATATTTCAAGGCAGCATCAGCAAAAGCCAAATCAATTCCAAAATACTGCCATGAACTCGGAAACTTATTGAATAAGGCTCTAGCTGAGAGGAAGCTTAAGAATATACATTACATACTCATAAGTTGTACCGATAAAGGCATCCACATTCGCGTTCTTTTTATTTATAAATAGTCATGTGATTTATTACGATTTTCGTTTCTTTTTATATTTATTTTATAAAACTTCAAAATTGTAAGCTTTAGTTTAAATCCCTGGTAAGAAATGAAAAACATTAAATACTATCAACTTTCGGTCATATTGACCGGTATAAAATGTTAAGGATTTTGTTGGTTATCCAACATTTGTGATTTTATTTGGATCATTAACATAATTATATTTAGCTGAGTGTATTGTGTACATTAGATATAAGCAAACTTAGACATACATACATATGTACACTTGTATATATACTTTTGGTTATTGGCCAAAGCGAAAATAAAAGTCAAAACTTCTTATTTATACATCTTTTATAACTGTAACGAAAAATATGTAAGTGTAATCTTTAATTTTCCATCTACGAGCCATGGTTGCCCATGAAGATATTCAATACCTTCAAAATAACAAAGATATCAAAATCTTTTCCTCCACAACGCTTCAGCCACAATTCTCTTACGAAAACCATCCGTAAATGCCTGGCGTTGTCTATTCAAAGGGGGGTATCGTTAAGGTCCGACCATTACCCCAACTAGTGGACGTGATCCGACCGAGAGTGAAATCTCTCATGCAATGGATACAACAGCAATGGAACAGCTAAACAATAACGACCAGGAATGTTAAAACTTGTTACATTTTACGAAACGGAAGGAACAGTTATTGTAACAGGCGACAGGTCGCTAGGCATTCAAAGATAATATACCCTTGAGTTGCATAACTTCTGATAGGACTTCAAAAATATCGGATTAAAACTCAATAAGTGTTATAATCCTATACCCAACATTCGAATAAACGCTTTACAGTTAATTAGTTTGCGAAGATATGTTCTCAATATTTGGGATTAAAGCGCGAAAATATAGTGTCTAATATATGAAATATTCCGAATATTCGTCTCTTCCGATAGATTGCAAAGAAATCAAAAGAATATGATATCCTTATCCAATTCTCAATTCGCAACATTTATATAAATATATAATTTATTTGTATGATTTATTTGTTCTTATTAACTTAGATATACTATATGTATATATATGTGTATGTACAAAGTAAAAATTCCTTGTCAATTTAATACAAAATGTAAACCAAGCATATGTATATCCCTAAGTTTGTGTGTTCTTAATTCAGCTGGCATGTCATTTTGCAGACGATCCCGCCTACATTTCTTTGTCCATATCTCTTATTCGTGTTCTACAACCCTTTAATAGATACCATCAATGTAACAGGACAAACAAATACAAAAATCAAATGAATAAAAAAATATATATTAAATGAATATAATATGATAGAATATATCCAATAAAAACACCTACGTATACAAAAGTTTAGTTACGTTTACAGCGAAAATTTTAGACATGTAGTATAAAAAGCTTGGCAGATGTTCTAAAACGTCTATATTAACAAGAGAGATATTAATTTATTTTTTAACTTATCTTATATCTACATATGTATGTATGTATGTAATTCGATTTCATATTCGCTTCTGAACTCTTTATGGTTCGAAATTCCCCCCATTGTTAATAGACGTTTTTGTAATATGGCATTCAAATTAGTTCATTTAGCAATACTAAAGAGAAAATTAAACCCCAGTAACTACATCTACTGATTAGCAACCTTCATAGCCAATGCTCGCGTGATGCACATTAACTCCAAACAAACCTGGAGTCGAAAATGGGAAGATATAAATGGAATTGTTTCAATATCTATTGGACTTTGCAAAGTTCGGTTAATGCTGGGCCTCGCTTTTCCGCACGGAATTGCACTGCCATATGAATTACTCTGAAGATGTAGTACGTACATATACATAAACTTTCAAGTTCTTAAGTTTTTTTATAAGTGAAATATTCAAAGACATACGCGTATTTATTATTTGGTTTGTGGTAATTTAGTATTGCATTCATAAAATAATCAACGTTCTGAGAGTACTGTAATAGAATAATATTGCTGTTTATGAAATCACAAGACAATCTAATATTTAGAGACTTGAAGTTCTAGAATTTCTCATTCGATATTGTAATTAATACCAACAAATTTCCGTAGGAGCTCTCGATTTTCCCAATTAGTTTCTGTGATTTATTATTGCAGAACATTTCATCTAGTTTATAACTGATTTGACAATATTTTTATGTACAAATTTACAGATTTTTTAGTAAACAATTATTTATTTATAACTGATATAATCGTGTTTCAACAAAATGTCAACCAAAAATAGTACAATACAAATTTATACCATAAGTTGATAATCGTTTTTCTTCTTGTATAAATTTAACAGCTGAACATATCACGAAAGAAATGCGTATTGCGTAATAACATTTGCATTCCATTATTACATTGAACATTTCGATTTTACTCTAAATATCTTCATATAAATATAAATAGTATAAATATAAAACAACATTGACATTATCTCTTTAATATTGTTTCTCAAAACTATATGTTTCACAATAATTTGTATATTTTTACCGATGATCACTGTATGACGCAGTTTTATATCATGACAACAGTTACAAAAGCGCAGTTCAAAATTTAGCATGACACAACTCATTGGTTCTCTACTGTCGATCGAATTTGTTCAGGATTTCAATTGTGTTTTCCACACTATTAACACTATATTGTTTTACAAAAAATAATAATTATTATTATTAAATTTCGAAAAAAAATCGTCATGCATAATAACATTGCTTCTCAAATGTTACTCTTTACGAAAATTAATCCTAACTTCGTTGTCATCTTGCTGTATTTAAAAAAAATATATAAAAAAATTGCAACACCATTACATCACAAATGGTGTACCCGAAAGCTACATTATTTGAGTTTTTTGTACCCACTTTAATCATAATTGGATCTCATAATTAATTTAGTGCGGGTCTTTAACTACGAATTTAAGCTCCATGTCCATAATCACATATACTTAAAACAAGGCCTTGGAAAAATAACCTTCAACACTTTTGCAATTCATTAAAATTGTTTACTACGGTTGTGGCAAATTTGGATTACCACTGCCACTTCCCCCGGGATAAGACGATAATAGAGAGTTTAAGGAAGAGGGTGGTGTTGATACATCCAATGTGTCACTAGAGGGTACTGGAATTGCGGATGTTGACAGCTGTTGCAATGGTTGTTGTTGCAGCTGCGCTACTTGTTGTTGCTGTTGTTGTTCTTCAATTTGGAGCTGTTCCAATTCCAGTTCTTCTTCCAATTGCTTCGTAAGCGAATCCTTATTGGCATGCCAATGTTTGACAGGAATACGCAGCGTGGTGGTCAGCGTGTCATTATGCTCTTCGAGTGAATTGCCTGCATAGTGTTCCACCAATTTTTTTAGAGAATCATATATATTATAAGGAGCTGCAAAACCAAATCCACTTTCCGTTTCATAGATAATACAATGGTTTACGACGTTCTTACAAGCAATGGAAAGAGCATAATGTCCAGCGGAACGAGCCCTTATAAGGAATGTGCCAGTAGGGGCACCATTCAACAACTCTTCGGCCTCTTGGCGCAAACAGTCGCGAAGGAACCATAATGAATCATTATTATGCGGTAAATTCGTTCGACTTTCGTATCTTCTTTGCCAGGCATCGAAACCCATTTCTGTGAGTAAGACAATATCCTCCTCCTTAATACCAGCTTCCATTAGGCGCCTGAAAGGGAAAAGCGTATGCAAATAAGTGGAAATAGATAAGGAATATTGATTAAATGCATTTTTGAATCCGACTTTAACATGCTTCTAATAAAATTTATCTGACCTGGTTGGTTCGTTTACATTATGTATTTATATATACACACACATATATATATATATGTATGTATATATATGTACGTATCTACTTTTGTTTATTTGAGTTGAATCGAATAATTAATCAAGCCATGAGAAGGAAAATTTTATTTGCGAAAAACAAATATACTCGGAATACACAGATATTTTTTCCAACGATTTTTCTTTTTTTGTGCTCATCTTCTCAATGGTTTGATATACAGTGTAATAGATGGGAAAATATATACATACATATACGAATATAAAAAAGACTATAGTAAGCAGCAATAACAAATGTATAAAATAATGATAGCGATTGTTTATATACATAAATAATTCAAAAAATTTATAACGAAAATTATGTTTTTATTTAAAACTTAATTTCTAATCAATTTGATTTTAGTTAACTTACTCTGTAGTCCTTTCTTTTTCCAGACTTAGCTCCTGCAGCTCAGGTTTCGCGGCGTTGATTTGACGTTCCAGCCTTTTATATTCCTCCTTCTTGTCTTCTACATACCGGTTTAATTTTCCCATTTCTGCACATAATGATTGAAGCTTAATTTTTAGTAATGTGGCATTTGCCTGTAATTTTTCTTGATCCTGTTGACGACTTGCATAGTTGTTATTTCCTCCACTTGCACCACCGTTTGCGTTCGTTATTACCCCAGCTGTGCCGACCTGCGGCTGTATTGCCGTACATATATATGATTCTAACAATTTTATTTGATTTTTAAACATTTTTTCGGCTTTCAAAAAAACTTCTTGGTCCTGCTTTTTCTCATTTAATTCAGCTTCCACGTTCTTAAATACTTTCATTTTCTGATCTAATAGGTGTTGCTGCTTATTTAGTGTGTGGTGCAAACCAAGAAATTTATCGGCAAGAAATCGCAAATCACTGTCATCGTCTTCTTCTGCTGGTTTCACAATTGGATTGCTCAACGTAATGTCAAGCATTTTGTTGTAAAGCTTTAAGGAATTTACCCTATAGTAGTTGATCAACTCCACTACTGAATCAAACTTGCAGTCTGTGAAACCATACTTTCCATTTAAATGACAAATTTTTATTAACTTCTCTGTTCCATCTTTTATTAAAGTTAGAGTATATTCTCCATTTTTGTTTAAGGCATCACGCACCAGAAAACTGCCATCTGGCTCCCCAGATAAAATATTTTTCACTTCCTCTCGGGAAATTCCGCCCCAGTACCATTCGGCTTTACTAAGCTCTTCAGCATTATGGTCATACTGTTGCTGACCTGCACTAGGTGCTTGCGGTCGCATAGTCGAATAATGCAACGGAGAAGGAAACACTATATTATATTGTAACACAAAAAATTTGATTAATTTACTTTAATATTTTTCTAATGTAGATTAAAATTAATACTCACTTTTTTCTTTCAGTTGGGGTTTAACGCAGGAAAATCACAGAAAATATAGATTCTTATATAAATTTTTTCGTTCCACGCCAAGTTTTTTTACTTGCTGAAGCTTAATTTATTTGATCATTCATACTATCTTTTCAATAAACTTCATTTCAAGCAGATTTTATATTTTAGACGTCTTCGGGGCGGCTTTGAAGATCCGCGAGTAAAACACACTTGCGTATATACATTAGCTGAAAACGAAATTTTCGTAAAGTTTTCAACCATTTACAGTAGTTGCAAACGGGAACAATTTTCAAATTTCAACATTTTGCCCAAAAGAGATTCATTTTTCAAAACGTATTTTTGAATTCCACTATTTACCTAAGCTAAAACCACATGCAAATGTAAAGGCGATTCTTTTGCAAAATTTTTATGTCAAAACGACGGAACAAGAAAACCAATCAAAACTCGAAGCGAATTCGCTTTAATAGAAACGCAGCGAAAAGTTCAGAGTTGCGAAGTATTTTAAAATTTTCGAGGTAATAGAATTCAGATTGCCAATAAAATTGGTAACTCTGGAGCTCGGTGTGGGGTTTTTATCCTGAAGAACCCTAATAAAGAAGTTTTACCAGAAAACGTTGATTTATATAAATCACTTTGTTATTTTTATAAAATTTTAATTTTGATGCATCAGTAATTTATGTATACGTATACAAGATGCAATAACCAGGTTTTTCTATTATACAATATGTGAATTGATATCTGTATGCAAATCTATTAAAAATTTTCAATTAGCTACATTTTATATATTAAGTCGTATGTACGTCGCTTTACTTTTTACATACATACATATGCATGACCCTAGATTCATCCAGAGAACAAACATGTTTTATGTTCTCTGATTCAACCCATTCGTGTTATGTGTTGTATGTATTTAACAAAAATCTTTTATATGTAAATATACTTATATGCGTGGAAGTACCCTTTTTTTCCATGTGTGCAACTCATCAAAAACCACATTGCACTTACGGAGCAAAACAACAAACCAAACTCGTTCAACTCATTGTTGTTGTCTGTCCACAAATCACACATTTCAGAAATCTCTAGCGTTTGCGTCATTCGATGTTATTTTACCAGGCAAGCAGCAAATAGTGTAAGAAATAGCCGCTAAGTGCAACCAGAAGAGAGCGAATTGTTATTTAAAAGCTAAGTGTAAATATATATCAAACATACATACATATGTATCAAATGTGGGCACATGCACGCTGACACTGAGCACAATGAAATACACACCGATATTCATGTTTATATTTTCGTATATACATAAATAAATGAGAAAAAGTGCACAGGGACAGTTCTCCCATTAGCAAATCTCAAAATGTAAGTTGTACATACATATATAAAATAAGGGCTGCTCGTAACAGTTGAACACGATATTTAATTTTAATATTACAAGCTGAATACCAAATTTATCAATATTTAAGATTTCCATATACATATGTACATATCGTCACCTGAAATGCAAAATAACGTAGCAACATTTTCGAAAATTTACAGTGGCGTGAATGAAACACGAAATAAAATTGAACAAGAGTGAAAAAAAAATTAATATTGGTTAAAACTGTTTTATATTTGAGCGCAGAACCTGAAAATGTTGAACAAACGTCATAGTATGAATGTTATTTGAAGTAGTGAGCCGTAATCAATAAGATACTCAATTTCGAATTTTTTGATGATACGTTATTTTGCATTTTAGGTGACGATATGTATTCCTAATTAATAAATGAGTTTGTATATTGTATACATACATGTATGTTATATCAATGTATAGGTATGGACTAAACATCTGTTTTGTTAACCAAATACAATGTATTCCTATCTTGCTTAAACAAAGATAAACAGAGTGTTGCGAAACATACTTTCTCAATTTTACTTGGGATTCAATCAACTGCACACGCCGATAATTTTCAAAGTTGTCCTTTAAAATCATCTTCTCTCATTGACATGTTTAAGTATGTATGTATGTATATATTTTGGGACGTCCAACCTTTTACCTGTTCTATTGAAATCATAATTAATAAATTCTGTTGCGGTTTGTTTTTGTTTTGGAAACATACATTCTATTCTAAATACATAAGTATGTGTGTACATGTTTTTTAGTCGGTTTGCATTTTAGATATACCATTATAATGCGTGATGCAAAAGCATATACATACATAAGTACATATAATCAACATATGAAAGTGCAATGTGCAATAGAATCATTAACCTTAGAGTTTGGAACGAACATTGGAACCAGAAGCCAGATGATTAATAGTTGTGTGCCCTAATAGAACACAAAAAAATAAATAATAATAGATTGAGTGTAAATTTAAAAAGAGCGCTCTTAATGTGACTTTGACAACAGTGATGAGTATAGTGGCCTAAACAATTCACTCACAGAGTCACTGTCAACACTTTGGCGAAGTAGATATACCAACTAGTGAACATATATTCGTGCATTCTAAAATAGTCGTTCTTTAGGGGGCAGAAGGTGTAACAATGAATGGAAAACTCTTTGACGTTAGACAAAATATATTGCTTCTCTTACCAGTTGGCATATCTTCGCTAAGTCCATTCTGCATTCTAATTATTTTGCAGTGAACATCCTATCATTGCAGCTTTGTGTACAAATGTGTGTGTAGGTACGTATGTATTTATACACATATTAGTGTGTTTAAGAATCAGACTTAGAGATTTCGTTTGGTTTAGAGTTTCCCCTAAACTCTAGATAGAAATAGGCAGAAGAAAATCATTTGAAGATTACCCATGTAGTTTGCTAGAATCTGAAGAAAAGTAGTCATCTACCAATAATCCTGCGTGATTGTAAAAGTCTGTCGAGTTCCATAACTGAGCTCACGAATGAAAATATACCAACACTAGAACCAATGAAAAGAGTTTTGGAAAAAAACTTCGCACGATTTTTCTTCATCAACATTTTGTACCAGAAACGCAGAAGATGACAGTAAGAGGCATTTTTGTAATTTAAACTTACTTGGTCACGAATGCGCCACCCAATCGAGTAGTCGTACTGCACTGCTGCACTCTCATCAACACGAGCACATTCAAATGCAGGCGCATGAGACACCAGTTCGAACCGTAGCACATTTCTGTACAAATATGATGTGCACAAATACACTTGAATATATATACCCATACATATGTGTAAATACATACAAACATGGTTACATGCCTATGCACATGTAACGATGACACAGATCCGAGATATGCTTGAATGCACTTTCAAGTGTATAGATCGCAAGTGTTGTTTCTTTGAAAATTTGTCGCACAAAAAGCCAGGAAAGATCACCCGTTCTAACTATAGGTCCTTGGTTAGGCTGAGCGAATCGGATCCATTTGGAATCAGGGCTGAGGTAGAGGAAAATGACCGGCGAAATATTTGGGAACAATTTAAACGGTAACTATCTGGACAATTTACCGTTGGCTCGGATTTTTCTTCACGATAATGACCTCAAGTCATTAAAACTTGAGTAACTAGTCAAAATATTAAAATTCTGTATCAGCCAGCTCAAAATCCGGTACTATAGAAAACCTATGGGCGATTATAAAAATAATAGCTGCACAAAAACCTCTCAACAAACATTTATGTGAAATAATAATCCAAATGCAATAAAGGATACCCAACTAATTAGCTTTAGGTAAGGAAAAATTTCAAGAAAATGCCATATACTTCGAATAACTACACATTTTTTCAGGTGTTTTATTATATGTGCACAACATTTTGGATGGGCTAAGCGAATGAACGTAATACATACGAATTCTTACAAATTGTAAAATTGTGCATTTTGGATTACAGTGCATGAATTTAATCAGAAATTGACTTCTTATCGTTGTCACACACCATCTCCTAGTACTACTGCTAAGAATTTCACCAGGAGAGGTTTGAGCATTAAGCTCACGTACATTCTGTATTAATCTGCAAGTAATGTGAATTTTCACTGCCCCGTTCATGGTTATTCCTCGTTTTTTGGCGTCTCGAAAAGCTACTCTATTAAGGTCAAGGAGTATTAGTGTGGATGAAAAGGTGTAGATTAAATTATAGACGTTTACAACGCTCATAAAAAATAAAATTTTCATAGTTTCAGATTTATTTATAGGCATGCACATAGCATGGTATTTGTATAATATTCTACCTTAAAGCTAAATATGAATTTTCATGTATGTATGTACATATGTACATACATAGATATGTATATTTTATTTTATCTGTGATCTCTATATATGCAAATATCGTATATACAAGTACATAATATTTGTGTGCAAAAGTATGCATTTGATATGTTTAGTTTACAATTTGTTAGAATCGTTTAATTGAACCTATACGTGAAGAGTAGGTTTGTTTTTGTTATATCCATGTCGGATTCACTTATCAGAAATCAATATCTTTATGTGATACCATTGCGGTACAAGCATCTTTAAAATTAGTTGCGTTCAAAGACGCAAAGTAGTCTTCGTGAAGGAATCGAATAATATTCTCGATTGGACAAAGATCTGCCTTATTCCCACGACTATCTCGTGTGACTCTTAAACTCTTACCACCTTCACAAAACTCGATTTGTTGTGTGACATCTCGACCATTGTAGACGATCCGAAAATAATAGTCTGTATGTGTTTCGCTTTTGTATAATTCAATAGCTAATCGAGTGGCATAAGGTATAAATGTGTTTCCAGTTCTTATTCCCAAAGCAGCTGTTAAATATTGCAGAGTCCAATCGTGGCCTGAGTACAGAACAAATTTTGTTCGATCGCCAGAGATCATTCTTAGCATATAGCTAACGATATGTCGAATCATACCATATGATCGGAGTAGTCCGATTCGTCTGTAATATATATGTGCTACTTCGTATGTTGACTGCCAGTTCGCATACGCCATAAGAGCTGTGACGTGAGTGTCTTCGACACATCCCATCGAATTTTCACTATCAAGATCTTCATTAAATATGTTCTCTGGTACGAAATTAGGATCTGCAGCGTTTTCATCTTGGTCGATGTTAATGACATCATTCAAATCGGTTGCACTCAGTTGGGTGGAAAATAAACGCGAATTATTTGAAATTATTTGTCGGCAAGGTAGTGGCGCATCATGACATAAAATCATAGTTAGAACGTCCATCACATCTTGAACATTGTTGACACCATTTGGTGTATGTTGAAGCAAAGTCCCCCCTACCCATTGAATAACCTTACTGATATCCGGTTGAAGGGTTAAATTAAATTTTTGCTCATTTTTCTGACGCTTGAATAAAAGTTCCGCTTGATGGCAAGTACAGTCTGTAAAACAAAACGCCATGCTCTGTGACTCGCGAATATTTAAGGATAACCACTTATCATTTGGCAAAAAACTGAAGAGAATTGCGAGAGCTGATTGAAAAGTTCTCCTATAGCGCGTAGAAAATACTACCACTTCGTCAGAGGTGAGCAACGAATTAGGAGTCGAGGATCCACCCATTGAGGGTTTATTTGATGTCGGTTTATTCAGCAATCCCAATGCGTGAGCGTAAATTTTATGCAGAATATCACCTACATGTAACATTTGAGCGACTCCCCTGTAGAAATATAAAATTAAAATTTTTACAATAATATAGTATTTATGATTTATGTAAGGAGTTTGTTTACGCACTTAAATGTTAGCTGTCCTAAAAGACATGCGCGATCGGATGCTGGCAACAAAGGAAATCCATGAAACGGTCCCATTTTATTCCAATACATGTGATTAGAGCTCGCAGACGATGTGGAATTGTATAGGAAACTTCGATAGCTGTAAATGATTTTCGACACTCAGGAAGTGTGTAGCAATTTTTATTTGCGTAGTTTGTACGAACATTTTACACACACATACATACGTATGTGTATCTGTATAAACATGTACATTCGGGGCTTAGAGAGTAGTTTCCAATAGAAGTTTGTAAAAAAATTTATTGTTCACTCACCGATTGACTAAGCCGTTGTTTTCTGCACTGCAATCGATACCCATAACTCCTCGCATATGTGACATGGGACCACGGTCACCGTGCCTTATGACCATTAGTACACCTTGCAATTTCCAACCGTCTAATATGCCACCTTCATCGCGACGCACCAAGTGTTCTAAAGGTGCACAACGCTCCTTAAATTGGCTATATTTCAAAATTCTTTTGTCTAGCCTTTGATGATAAATTTCATCCGTATATTGTGCGTTGACATCTCCTGATGGAGAATGTAATTGACCATTAAAAAATTGTATTGTATTACTAAGAGAATTTCCGTTATGACCAATATATTTGTACATTCCTAAAATAATTCAATAAAAATTAAGCAATAATCATTAAATTGAATGAAATTGTATTAAAATGTTTTTTACCGGCGATTAAGAGAAAAATCCATATACTCAGTACCAAATAACAGTGCAACGTACGATGTTGCGTCGAAAAACGAATCAACTCCTTTATCAACATGCTTTTAAAAGGCTTAGTTTTTTAATCACTCTGACCAAATATTACTCCATTTTTGTACTTGATTTATTAAAAAGTTATAACTATGTTAAAGCAAATCGTCAACTTAATACATAACATACAAATACCCATATAGTACCTATTCATTGACATGCGCATTCCCACTCTGAATAAAGCCTATTTCCTGCGTTCTATTGAGAACGTACTTACTTTTTGATTGAATGCGAAATTTTAGTGTCCAAAAAGCTGAGCAAATTATAAAACCAAACAATAATTTTTATAAGCCATTGATATCCAATTATTTTATTACTACCGATGCAATTCGTTTACAATTTCAATATAAGCATTTAAAGCGAGAAATTTATGTTTGTGTAATTGGTATGACAAAATTTCAAAATTGTCTTAAAACTATTAATGCATGTATAAGCGGATAGCGTAGCACAAGTTAATACTAATAATTTAGCATATTAAATACAAAATTCGTGTTAATTTGGTGACGCGGTTAATGCCATTACCGTGAAGCGCATTTCTTCTGGGTCCCTAGCCATGAATCCTTTGCAGACTTTTGCTGCGTCTTGCACAAATGTTGAATCGGAAGTCGAACTATGCTTGATGGGGAATTGTTTTCGACCATCTAACTCATACAAAGTGCCTCCGTTGTGAATTAATGATATAAAATGGTGATTTACTTTTTCTTCAGGATTAGCAACGGTTTGACCTTCGTTGGCAAGTTCATAATGGCCCTCTGTAAATGATACATCATTTTCCAAAGCTTTACCACGTTCTTCTGGTGTTAAATCTTTGGCGTTCTCAAGAAAGTTTTTCAATATTCCATCAGAAAGTGAAATGCTAACAACATAAAAAATAACACATTATTCGTAAAGCTTTTAAATGCATACCGCACCTTTTGTTATTAGCCACACTATGTATAATAGCAACAGTGCCACAAGCATTAGAAGTTAGTTGTCGCATGTAGAAAAGATCATCAGGAAAAGTTCCAGGATCTGCAGCTAATTGTTCATGTTCTTGGGCTCTATGCTTCTCATACTATATTGTAAAGAATATTTCCCAAAGCCAATTTACATAACAAAAAGAAATATGTACCCACATTTTCTGATATAGGAAATAGCAAAATTATTGCTTTGACTGGTTGCGGTATCCATTCGAGCATCTCCGGTTCTAAACTGACGACATCAGTAATTGACCACTCTTGAGACACCCCCAATTTATGAATATACTTTGTAAGTACCTAGTGAGCATAGGCATATAATTTAACCAAATACGATGACTCATCATTACTCATTTTAATACATAAATATTTTTGATTTGTTTCAAATCGGCAAAAAATATGCTTACATCTGGATTAGATTCAAGCGGCAGCCAAGCAGGCATTTCTTTATTATACTTTATAAATAATTTTAGGAGCGAAAGATTTTAATGGCTAAAATATTTCCTAACCTTTACACTGGTACTGTTTACTAACTGCCGGCAATCAGTAGTGCCACTTATTTATTCACTATTTTACTCTTAATGTTGCCCATGCGTTGAAACAAGTCATTGAAATATCAAAGTTGAATGTGAATAACATTAAATCTGGCATCCACATCATTATTTATGTTAATTTTGATATGTAATTAAATATATTTATACTATAGGCTTTATAAAAGAAAGAGGAAATACTTACCGTTCTCTGCAATATAGTTCCCTATAACATCTTTCCGTGTTTCCATATATTCGCTCTTTTGACGAAATGCAGGACCTTAACACTCCTGTGCCTTCTTCACTGGGCGTACCTGCTGTGCGTTTCGATGTAAATAAAGAATTTCAAAATCGCAGTTTGCCTCCTGATCGTGATAGTTCCATTGCAAGACTTCAACGTAAGTCATGGATACGTTCTAATAATGAAAGGCGGTCAAATCGGGAAGCACTTACGACTTTACTATCATCTCATGGTGATAACTCCAATGATTGTATAGAGAGGTTGTTGGCTGAAGAAATATCATATCGGGATTTGGCGTCACTCTCATGCTCCGATTTACAATTGATGGGTTTCAAAGACTCCAAAGAACGTCAAGAGCTAATAACGTTTTTTTCAGAACTACCAAATCAGGATCCAACGTATAAAGAGCAAGTAAAATTGTATAATTAATTATTTCATTATTTTGTAAAAACAATTTTTAGAATATGTGAATTGCCTGAAGCAAAGACATATAATCGTGAAATTTTGGGCAAGGCTATTGACCATTTGGACAACATGCGTTCAGCTCTATCCGCTATCAACTATAAATTGAAGATTTTGCCTCCGGATGACATAATCGTAGGAGAAAAAAGTTTTGCGAGTCGTTTTGTGCTGGAATCACTAGCAGAGTTAAAGGCCGTAACTTTTGAAATCGATAAAGAGATTGACGACTTAACTAAGGTGTTGAAGCTCATTTAGTTGTCAGTTTTTCGAATTATAATTTTGTTTGTTGTAATAGATTCAACTGGACAAATGTTATAGGCAGTTGGCTGACGTTAATGTTAAAAGACGTGGCTACAGTTCTTTTGGTATTTGGGCATTAATTTGCACGATGGCAGCGGTCGGAGTCTGTGCCTCATTTTACATTCCCAAACTGATCAGAAATTAAAGAATCATATTTTTTACAGAATTTACATACTCATGATTATATATTTCATGAATTTCAAAATTGATTTATTACATTTCCTTATATAAAATTATATGTACACATATACATATATTATTATATACATATGTATACATATAGTATATTACAGTTTAATTCATTTTGCATATTGAAATATCTTTAAACTTAACATTAATTCTAAAGTTCGATATTAATTTAGATAACATATTAATACTAAACTTAATAGAATATGATCAAAGTGTTTAATTGACTTATTTATATTGCACATGGAAATTGGTTACGGCCGAACCATTAGTTTAAAGCATCATTTGCTAACCTAGTGCATATATTGAATCATTTTAGGTGAGCTGTGAAAAAATTTTCCAAAACTAAGTTTTATTTTTATTCTCTTCTTCCAAAAATGCAAACATTAAGAATGTCCATTCATCAATGTATTGTGGGTATTCCCATGCTGTTGTACAACGAATTAAATCTGATCGGTTCATACAGTGCGGCAATTCACCTTTTTTAAATTAGTAAGCTGAAAATTATTATATTTTGGGGTTGTTCTATAATATACTCACAAGCAACCCGTTGTTTTATTTGGTTCTCTTTGTTATAAGAAGAATATATTTGGTCGAAGAAGTTGATATATTGCGACAACGCCCACGACTGGTAAAAAACTTTATCTGTATTGCCAACTAATTTACTTAATTTTATCAATTGTCGAAGTAATTCTTCTGCATGTTTTGTTATATCTTCGAATATGGTCAGAATTATATTCAGTTTTTCTATATGCTGTTTTAGATCTCTCGGATAAAGTGTTTCCTCGTTTTCCTTAAGGTTACGACTGGATTCCCTAGATTCTAAAGCACGGGTCTTAATAGACTCAATCGATGTACAAATGGCGAAACCTCTTTTTTGAGCTAATTGCCATTTGGAAAAATTACTTTTTTGTTGTGAAATTATATCATCCAAGCGATCTCTGCATGTCTGGACGTTAGGATCTTGCATACACGATTTTCCACGCGTGTTATCCGAAACTGTTTAAAATATATATTAAACAAAATGTTTAATGAAACGTATAAGTACTCACATCTTACAGGGGTTAAATTCTTAATGAGATTTATGTTGTCTTCCTTTCCTGGTGTCAAAGACATAGTTTATTAAAAATCGTGCCAACTGAGCAGAGAACACCAAATATATCCAATGTTTTCCTAAGCAGGCATAGCAAAGGCAGATTCCAAACAAACATAATTAACTTTAAGGTTGTGCACACGGTACGATTGTTGTGTATTTATTACCATATAGACTGTTCGATTTTGTTGTTTATCAAAATGTTAACAAAAACCTAATACCATGTTCAGACCGAAAATTTAAAAGATTAGATTATATTTAAGCATTTCATAACCCAACAGTGTTCTCACTGCCGTTAGAAAGATCAAAAAACAACTGTTATTGTCATTCAAGAATTCACATCGCTTAATATTTATCAAAAGAAAAGATTGTTATATAGTATTTTGAAATAAAAATACGGCTTTTTTAATGTTTTCCATATAATAGAAATAATGGATGCATTTTTTCATTTGTTAAGTCGATTTTCAGATGAAATTAGATTCATTGCTTTAAAAAATATTTGTTTGTTTACATTTTTTCCCCTTTGTATTGTCCAAATCAGCTGTGATAATGTAAAAGATTTCCAGTGCTGACAAGTAGATTGCGCAAAATCAGAGTCGCACAGAGAGATTTAGCGTGGATGAGTTTCAAATCATTTCAATGAAGTGATTTGGAACTGTCATTTTTGTATGGCGAAATCTTGATAAATTTTTAAGATTAGTGGGATAATCCATTCAACAGCCGAAATCGTGTGATTAAGTGTCGGTCTGAACATGGTATAAGCTATAGATAATAATGTATCTATAGCAAGTTACTTGGAAGTGGTAGACCAGTACAGCTGCAATCAATTCATTTTGACTATTAATAATCGAAACGATAACGTAATATATTTTTTAGTTCACATGGTGTTATGCATTCAATACTTGGTAGAAAGCAGCTTATTAATATTATTAATAACTGGGAGAATTGGATTATTAATTTAATCCACAAAATTTGTAATATTTTATGTAACATATCAGTACAATTTATTCTTGAAGAAAGATAACAAATTGAAATTTGCCTAACCAACTACACAATTTGGAATTATCAAATAATCAAAAAGTATGCATCATGATATTGCTTTCGCAATAAAATGTATACAATAGATCATACATTTCAAAAATATTGAAAAAAGTTAAGCCGGCAGCTTTGGTTCTGGTTGACACAATCAAATGTTGACATTCATTAAATTCGTGTCTCAATTTTGGTAATATTAGGTATTAAATGTTAAAGAAAATAATAATTTGATCATTTATTAAAATACTTACTATAAATAATATAACAACCCTCAATATTGAATTAATTGAAAATAATCTCTATGCGTATATGTGTGTGTTTTGAATTGAAGAGATAGTTATCTGTAGACAGAAGTGACTTCACTTAATATATGTACATAACAGTCGGGTTTAAAATAATGCCATAAATTGAAATTGAAAACATTACAGACATTTAAATTTCAAATTCTTAGAAAAACACCTTGTATCAAAGTGTTTAAAAATGTATGTTAGCTTGTACCGGGAGTGCGGGTGTCATTATATCAAATTGACATCAAAACAACGTGGTCGGATTGTTTCAGTTTGATAGTATGTTAATAAAATAATTAATTTTTTATCAACTTAAAATGGAAAAGTGTATTTAAGAGTAATTTTTTAAACCTTTTTGTTTGTGAAAGTGTCCTCGAAATTAAATATGTACAAGTTTAACGAAATACATACCGCAATCTGTGGATTAGTAGTTCAGTCAAACTGGTTTGAATAAGAGCATGTATGATATGTTTTATACACTATTCCCAATGCAAAGTGATGTACACATTCAAATATTAATATAAGTAGTGTATTCATTATGTGTATTGAGCCAAAAATCCTTTTACCTTTTACTTGGAATATCGAGTGAAGAAATAAGTATATACAATACATAAGTTCATTTAAAGCAGAGCGATCGAAGGAAGTCATTCGTCAAAATTCATAAACGATATCGGGTACATCATTTTGCATAATGAAATCGCAGTTTCCCAAATTAAAAATATTATAAGTCGGTATTCTTACCGTCAAGGTCAATCAACAAAAATCTTTAAATTTTACCCAAAATGTATCTTTTGATAAATAGAATTACACTATATCAATAGCAATTTCACATTATGTCATTTTACTAAATTTAGCGATCTCTCGTTTCGTATACGTAATTTGGTGACGCTTTTTTATTTTTCTTTTGAAATATATACATACATACATATATGAGTATGAACACACACATTCATACTTATATCTACATCTAGAATAAATTTCTCAACAAATTCAAACTTTGAAATATCTAAGGGAGTATGTAGTTTTCTTTCGCCAAATCTGCCTTTATTTGTATAAAATTGATGAATTTCTTGTAGTTCGTGGTATATTGACTTGAATAATAGATAAATTCTAAATATCGGATTTTAGTTGCACTACATGGCATTTTTTTGCAACATAAATTTTACAAACAAATATATAAGTATATATGGATCTGCAGTGTATTTACATACAAAATGTAAACTAAGTGCGCTAGCGTTTTTTAAGTAGTCATGGACTTCCCATATATGTACATGTGTAAATAATAAAACTGGAAATATATAGTGAGATTCATACATATGTATGTATGTATATAATACATACAAACATTTCACACAGTTCCCTTAGGGAGATAAAAATCCTTTTAAATTATGTATGTATGTTAGATACTGAACCGTAAAATTTGGGAAAAATTTCTTTAGAAAATATTAATATATTTTTTCCAAGTGACAAAGGATGTAAATAATGCAATTTTCAAAAACTTTTTCAGGGTTGAATTTTTTATTTATCTAATACAAAACTTGTAAGATGCTACGTCACAACGGCTTAACTGGTATGCCCATATATAAGTTAATCCTTGGTTTTGGATTATGCACTTTGGGTGGCGCTATGTTATATACCTATTTCAAAAATAGGGATGAAGATAAGGACGTGCCACAACCAAAACCCGTGATAAAACAGAGAAGAAAACCACAAAGGATTGACGAAGAAGTGAAGATCAACTTTGAAATATTAAATGAGCATATACCACTATGTGTGGGTCGTGGAGGATCCAATTTAAAATCCATTGAACAACAGACGAGCACAAAAATACATTTAAGGTAAATGTTATACCTACAAATACTATGTCATCTAAGTAATATATTTTATTATCATTATTCGACATGGATGGACGGACGTGCAGAGACAAAAATGATAAGTACAAGAGCTGTGATATATACGGAACGGCAGAGGGCGTAAAACAAGCTCGCGCATTACTATTAAAAGAAATCGAACGGGCACCAATTGTCAAGGAAGAAATCTTTGTCCCACAAAGTGTATGCGGAAAAATTATGGGACGATGCGGTGAGGCAATGCAAGAAATTTGTCGCATATCTTTGGCAAAAGTTACTGTGGACTCAGGTAGTGGTCGCAGCGGAGGGGCTATGGATAAAAGGCGCATTCTTCTAACTGGAAACCAGCAACAGGTGCGACAATATACATTTTTAATATTAATATTCTAAATATTTGATTAGATATTAATTAAACAGTTTTATTTCTAAGTGAGACATGTAAATATAATATTTACTTGTTAATTTATCGTAAAAATGTACAGGTAAATATTGCTCGAAAATTGATTGAGGAGAAAATTGAAGAAGATGAAGACCTTAGGCGAGCCGTTGAAGAAGTCGAACATAGACGAGAGCCGCGTCGTTCGCCTTCGAACAGCATCAATTCAAGCATGTATTCTTCGCAAACGTCTTTGAGTTCCTATTTACCTCCACGTGAAAAACTTCTCGCTTCTCGTAATGAGGATAAGCCAATGGAGGTTTATGTATCTGCCATTGCATCACCTTCCAAATTTTGGGTACAAATTATTGGTCCTCAATCAAAGAAACTAGATGATATGGTACAATCAATGACAGAGTACTACAGTGAACCGGAGAATAAAGCCCGTCATCAAATCGTGGAACCATATTTAGGCCAAATTGTAGCAGCCGTATTTAAATATGACGGAAAGTGGTATCGGGCCGAAATTGTGGGTATTTTACCAAATCAGTATAACCCTAACGACGTAGTACTAGACCTTTATTTCGTTGATTACGGCGATAGTGAATATGTATCGCCCCATGAGGTATTTGAATTGCGTACAGATTTTTTGACTTTAAGGTAAGGAAGCCAATTTTCAATGTTTGGCAACTTTTAATGTTATAATAATGTATTAGATTCCAAGCAGTAGAATGTTTCTTAGCTGGTGTTAAGTCTACCATGCTGCAAGATGCAGATACTTGGGATGCGCTATCAATCCAAAAATTTGAGGAACTTACACAAGGCAGGCCAAATTATTTCTTTTTTATTTTACTTTAATTATATATAATTATCTTATGTTCTAACAGTTGCTAATTGGAAGAAACTCATTTCTCGAGCAACAACTTATAAAGAGCGACAAAAGGGTGCATCTGGTGCTGCCCGAGAGAGTTCACCCATACCAGGTGTTGAACTTTTTGATTTGACAGAAGGTAGTCGAAAATTATGCATATTATTCTCAGAATTGTATATTAAGAAAACATGTTCACAATTCAGGTGTGGAAGTCAACATTGGACATATTTTGATTTCACACGGATTTGCCTTGCCTGCCGATGACCTTCCACGCCCACGTTCCCCTTACTATTTAAACCCATCTGCAACTTTTCACCGTAACGAGAACTTGTCAAATGGTAAAAGGAATAAAAGCACTGATGATGAACATTTTCTAGAGGATCAGTATGAAAACATACAAACAAATAACAATTTATATGCAGATAATGCTGATAACAAAATTGGCACATTAATAGACGAACAAGCAGCAGATAATCTAACACCCTTGATGAATAAGAAATCTACTGAAGCGTTGGAAAATAGTAATTTACATATCAAAAATGGAAATTTAAATCGATAAGAGCGGAATCTGTAATGCCGATTTAATTAAGGCATTGATAACTTTTCATGTTGCTACTTCTGTTATAATGTATCATTTAATTTTACATTTAGTGCTTAAGTGGGTGGAAATATGTACATATATAGGTAAATGTTTGAATGTTACAAACATATACATCGACTGGACAATTCCGAAACATATTTTAATAGATGTTATTGCTTCAATATTGTTATTTAGTGCCCCTAACAAGAAATTGCGGGAACCCAATGATTTAAATTTTATGTAGGAATATGGCGTTTTTCTTATTAGTAACTTAAATTGGAAACATATTGTTAAATTTTAACAATACCTATTTAAAATCTCTCTGTGTTGACAACATCTATTTATTTTATTGAGTAGACGAAATTGTCTCAATTAAAATTATCGTACAAATTAAATTTTTGTGTACGTACTACGTATGTTACGTTTGCAATACAGCAAGCTGAAAATATATTTTTTTCTAAGTCAAATACCAAATCGTATTTTTTCTTATACAGAGCAAACTTAAATTTAATATTAAGATTTCATATTCGGATTATTGCGACAAAAGTGGTTTAATACTGATGGTAATCAATAATAAAGAATATACAATTTTCTTGTAAGGAATTTGTATATTTTAGACGTGATAATCGACAATGAAAACATTTTTATTTTTGGGAAGACGATGACTTTAATATACATACAACAATAGCACGTTGTGGCACCGCAATTAAGACTTGTCTGGCTCACTCGGTGGTTTGGCGAATAAAATCCCTACCCTCTATATGACATAAAATAAAACGTTTTCATTTTTATAATACATTTTTATTTTTATTTTTCTGTTTAGCAATAAAATAATAGTTATAATAAATTGTTTCTTTTTTCACAATTTAGCAACTTAATTATTATGTTTATAGTTGTGTTTTGTTTAATTTTGTGTTTTCATCGTTTTTTGTATATCATTTATTCTCTATTATTTAATGTTTATATTTTGTTTTGTGTAAAGCCCTACACTCTACAAACTCTTCTTTTATCTTGCGTTCGCTAATCAGTTCAGTTCCTGCTCCAATTGTAATGTATAGGCCGTATTACTGTCACGTCTCATTCCCAGTTAACGACTATGTATGTTAGTTATGTGATTTAGCATCCAATTTCTCTGCTTCATACTTGATAATAAGTTAAATGTGTGACAAGGCTATATCTATGCGCGAATTCTAAAAGTTACATATTTAATAGAAAATTTCAATTTTTATTTACTGCGAAAAATTATTATTATTTATTTGTTTTAAATCGGTTTTATTTATCCGTGGATTTTTAAATAATGGATTTTAATATTATACTTTTTAGCGTTGATCATATCGCGTTAACTGTTAAATTAAATGTAAATCAATTGTAATTCTGTCCCAAAGTTCATTTCTTTTTATTTAACTAAAGTGTGGAAATTGTTTGTTTTGGATTTGCATATACTAAAATTTTCGCATTTGGCTGCATCTTTTTTGTAAGCCTTAAACTAATGCCTACGTTTTAAACATATACTTGTATGGGGTTTTGTGTCGGCTGTTTCTTACACAATAACTTATTAGTACTCCTACTAAGTTGCCAATCGCAGCCGTCCCTCGTCCATAATTATTGCTGCTAAAATCTGGTGTTACCTCCATTTATATACTTTTACATTCACTTCAACTATATTGATTTTACTTATTTATTATATCTTCTTTCCATGCGATTGGAATTCGATTTTTATAAATAGTTTAGTATTCTTTGTTTTTTCTGCTGTTCTTTTTGCATTTATATAAATGTATGTATAATATATGTAAATGGATGAAGAATTCTCTTATAGGAAATAATCCGGTGTTCTTCGTGTAACGTGAGGTTCACCACGACGAGGTGCTGGGTCAAATTGTAGGCTGTAATAGATGAAGAGAAAGTAATTATATTTTATTCCATGTAAAATAGAATTTAATCTGAAGTATATGAAAAAAGGAGTAGTCTGATACGTTAGATTTTTTATTATTGGTTAAACAATATTAATTTCTTCGACATATTGGGAAATTGTCTACCAATCAATTATACACTTGTTAGTGACCTTTGCTGTTTCTTAAGATAGTTATAGGTTAAGCCTAATACTCTATACAGATGGTAATTACTCAAAGATTGCATGGTCCTCGCGAAGCAACTCGATCTCTTTGCTGTTTTTAAGTTTATTTTCGATCTCATAGAATAAATTTCTATGGCAGACGCCTTAATAGTTCAAAAATCACAAGTAGTGTTGGTGGAGATTCGCAAGATGGAAAAAATCACCCTGCGGTACCATCTGTTAAGATTTTTTTTCTAAACAAATTCTACCACTGCTCTCACTTATCAGATATTTCCTAGACCATCTCTTAAGGAGTGTTAAGATAATAGAATTTTTTAATGAAGGTACATATTTTGATTTCCTAATGAACTAAGGAAACTTTATATAATATTGTTATTAAGGGATGGGGCGATGGTGTGTTCATAGGTACTTACAATGAAAATTTGAGTGAATCATCTAATTCCATTAGGGCCGCTTGATTTCCACAGCGATAGCAATAATTAGGCGCTGAGAATATTGTAACAACGTTGCGATCATGGCACCAATTATATCCTTCCATAACTAACTGATGAGCACGAGATACAAGTGTCAGTCCATTTGTGTTGTTAAACGTTTCCGAAATATCCTATTAATTTTTGTAAAAATATAATCATGTACATATAATCACGTATATAAAAGAAAACATCGCTTATATACCTGACCAAATGTGTAACCGGCACCACGGGGTGAAATGCCCCAACCACCCCTATCATCGGGGTCGGACCACAGTAAATCGCACATGGGACCCTCATGCGGCACTTCTTGAAGTCTATCCAATGCACGAATATGGTCCAAGCTATCAATAGATGGGCTAAGCCCTCCATGTAAACAAAATATTTGACCATCGACTAATGCCGTTAGTGGTAAGTAATCAAACAAGTCGGTAAAATATTTCCAAACGTTCGCATTGCCATATTTTCGCAAACATTCATCATAGAATCCATAAACTTGAGTAATTTGTCGCGATTCGTGGTTGCCGCGTAGAATCGTTATTCTCTCACGATAACGAACTTTTAACGCCACCAACAATGTGACGGTTTCTACTGAATAGTAACCACGATCAACATAATCACCCATAAACAAATAATTAGTGTCAGGAGATTTGCCACCTATCCGGAATAATTCCATCAAATCATGAAACTGTCCATGGACATCACCACATACTGTGACCGGACATTTTACCTCCTGAACATTAGATTCCTTGGAAAGAATCTCCTTCGCCTGCAAATCAAATTAAAATAAACTTGCATTAATTATTATTATTTTCATTTATATACTATATTAAAATAAAGAGTATAAGAAATTTTTCTTATTTCCAAGCGAAATGTCATTTTTACATACATACTTATATAGCAATAACACTGGTATTAGATAACTAAAATTGATCCACTAGAATATTTCTTGGCATATATCAAGGTCAAGCAATTGTAAAATAAATAATAAATCTTACAAGTTTAATTTGCTCAGCATTTTCATTATAAACATTTTAATTCATAAATATTCTGAGCAAATCAAATTTTAGCCAAGTTCCGCTAGAAACACAGAAATGTATTTTATTAAGAAATAAGTACATTTGTAATATTTACAGTATATTCCTTATCATATACATATAATATCATATAAGCATGTATGTATGTATTGCAATTTTAACATCAAAATCATTTTTTTTATCTCAGACTTTAAAAAGTTGTTTAAATGACGGTTCCTATCATTTGTTTTTGAAAAAACTCATAGTGTACTTCGGACATGTAAAATATGTATTCTTTTCTTACATAGGATTCTTCATACTTGGCTTAACATCTAAGTAGTTACACCAGCAAATAGATGGAGAACGTTAAACGAAGTTCCTTCCAAAACAAATTATTAATTCTTCATAATGCACATAAATAATACATGGTAGAAAACTATAAATATACCTACATTGTATCTACATACATATGTATACATATACATACGGAAGTTTGCGAGGAACAGTATTTTTATATGCATAGTGTTTAATCTTTTTGGAGGAAATGCATTTTTCAATGTTAAAATCAAAGTTTTAGTTGAATATTAACAAAGAATGCAACACCTACGAAACAATAAATTTTTGATGTTTGATTTAATGAATTATGACTAAAAGCCTAACATGGTATTAATTATGTATATGTATGTACCTATAGTTAGAAAAAAAAGGACCAAAGAGAGAAATGATTATATTTTTAGTTGGTACTCATTTTACCCATATTGATGGAGTTTCTTAAATCATTATTTAAAAAATTTCTTAACTTTTTTTAAAACTTTTACATTTTACGAAATTGTGCGTTGCATACAGTCCACATAACCTCAAACATGTTCCACAACAATTATATTATCCCTTAACATATTCAAGCAATTAACTAAGTAGTATCTGTGTACATAAAACAGCATATGGCAAAATTTTCTATTTTTAAATTTGCGCTGTGATTTCAGAGAAACACGGTTAGGCCATCTAGGCTATATTACATCGCATTACTTCACTCTAATTGAAAAAATAATAATAATAAATAGTTTCCGTATTGGGAATGTCTAATTCAATCAAAAATTATATTCTATAAGATATGTACAAACATATCTTATAAGACTTAGTTTTTTCCCAAATTATAAACAATCTACTATTTTTTTAACTATTATAGCATTATATTAATTATTAAATTCATTTGATTCTATCCTTCATCATCATCTAATATCTTAACTTTCGGTTTACATTCTGCTATCGCTTGTCATCCCTTTCACACCACTGCTTGCATCCCGGACTTTTATATTCTAATTATTTTCAAGATGGCTGACGCACTAACGAAACAGTTGCGTGAACGAGCAAGCAGTAATTCCAACAAACATAACTATGCACAAATAAATACGACAGACAAGAACAGGTAGCATGTATGATTTGTAGGAATTGATTTAAATGTTTTGTATGTTAACCTGATCGGAAAACTTAACGGCGGCACACTAGTATTAATTTTTTCGTCCAAATTTCCTTCGACGCATTTCCTAACAAATCACTTTCATCCAGACATACCTTATCACACAAGGTTCGCACTTGCGTTTCCGTCAATTGATTGCATTCGTTCAACTGCTCAATCCATTGATCCAGATCTTTTGTTGTTGCTTTATCCTCCATCGCAGTCGAAGAGGAGGAAAAAGTCTCGTCAATCTTCGTGGATTCAATTTTGACGGCTTTTGATTTACACGAACCAAACAAAAAATTGGATTGAATTTACAAAATATTTCTGGCGTGACGTATGTTGAGGCTATTTAAATAAAATCAAATTTAAAACTTTTATTTTTCACTTTTAGAATACAAATTTCAACCAATATATTAGACACTAACTTCTCACTTGGACTCTTAACTCAACCGCACGAATGAAAAATAACCGATGACTGACTGTCTAAACGAAATAAATGCACGACCGACACGCACTATCCAATGTAGCAGCACAATTCGAAAAGACCGAGCTGCTTCTTCGCTCCTTCTTTTCACTCTTTCTCGCTTGCTTTCCACAATCTCGCAAATATGTGGAATCGTTTTCCAACTCTACAACGAATCCACTCGTGTTTTACGACAAATTATGTGATGATTCAATTAACTACTTGAGACCACAACTCCAAAAATGCATTTACTAGATGTCAGATTTAATCAGTTGTATTTATTTGTTTTTCTTTAGTACTAAATAAACAGCATTTTTATGATCTCAATTTAATTTCTCACTTTTTTAGAAACACTGTATAGAAATTAGCTCTTTTCTCTTCAAAGGCCTTCATTTGCCATAAATCAATTTTTGGACCTTGCTAAAGTTCGTTATAAATTTTTACAAGATCACACTTTAGTTTGTAAAATGTGAATTGTTAATTTTCAACTTCAAAATTTTATTCCGATTGCAGTAAAATTTTTCCTAGGATGGATGAAATGCGTTTAAGTATTAAATTGGCGAACTGATGATTGAGAAGATCCCATCGATGCGGGCTCACAATTTGTCAGCATTGCCAGTTTGAGATATTTTATGGCTTTATTATTAAAGGCATTTTTCTGACTGATTTAAAAACGATATTTATCTATTATAACTAGAAAATATGTGTGGTAAAATTACTATATTATCTTTTGTAAATACATGTTTGTTTTTCAAAATGTAATTGTAAACATTTGAAGCTGTGGCAATAAATGTATCTCTCTTTTCTCCTCACTTCTTGGTGGGGTACATTCAATCGGTTCACAGGTGACGTGGGGCAGAGAACGTCTAATTGTGGGATTGATTAGAAGAAGCAGAAAAGAGAAATTTACGAACAGGTGAAATACATAAGAATCGTGAAAGATTAACTAATAAATTTCTTCTTAAAAATTTGTAAAAAAAAATTATAATATACTCTTCAGAAATTTAGTCTTTTAATTATAATCTATTCTAATAATTGGATTGTTTACACATATTCGTACGAGACTTTTATTATACCTAATGCGTGAAGATACTTCACACCTGGAAACCAATTTTAATATCATACCCAATTGAAAAACGGAAATTGTCTGTATAACAATGCCAGAGTATTTGCATGAGAACAGAATATATTTACTGATTTTTAAACAATATCATTTGTTCTAAAGGCCAAAAGCTCACATTAGCTGTAACACCTATATGTACCAAAAATTGGGTCTATATAAAGCGTTTCGAATGGAAAGGTACATAAGCAACGCAACAGGCATTTTAAAAATATACAACAAACTTAAGAAAATTGTCTTTATTTGTTAACAAATTATTATTTTTTCTACAGTAGTTAAGGGCCATTACCTGCAAATTTTGTTTAACGAAATCGATCAACAAAAGGCGAGCAAAATGTAAGTATTACAATAGTTTTACATCAGTTTAGAACAACAGCTTATACAATTTTAATTTCAGAAAGAATGGCTTCTGCCGCTGATCTCAAGGAAAAGGAAAATGGCACTGAAAATAAATACATTAAACATGTGAATATATCTGATGAATTGGAATATCAGCATAAATTAATAAACGATGCTTCTAATGTAACCAATCAACATTCAGGAAATGGATTTTCACTTACAGAAAATAAATGCAAAACAAAAACTCATCAACTTAATGGAACAACCTCATATACACATACCACTTCAAGCAAAGGCACATCCACTGGCACATTCATGAAATTGAAAACATACTTACATGCATTGCGTCCATGGTCATTATCTGGCAGTTTGGTACCAACATTGATGGGGTCTGCGCTGGCTTACCGTTCTCAATGGGCCGCTGATTTTAGTCTTATAACATTTTTTTTAACTGCCTTCACAGTAGTTACAGTGCATTGCGCCGGCAATGTAGTGAATACTTACTTCGATTTCGTTAAGGGTATTGACAAACAGAAAGCCGACGACCGAACTCTCGTTGACCACATTCTCACAAAGGATGAAGTAAGTAAAAGTTTTGCACTATCCTTGCTTCCTTTTTCTGAAAAAGCTGCCGAAGGAACACATCCTTCAGGCAAAAAAAGTGACAAAAAGCAAATTTATAACCGCACCTATAAGTTATTTAAAAAAATTGGATTTGCTCGGAATCTCTTATTTATCTTCATTTTAAAATTTATTACCGCTTCTTTAGAACATTATAAAATTCGTCCTTTTGCCTACTGCTGCAGCGTTCTATGAAATTGAAAATCAAGTAGTATTCTTTAATTTTTTACATGTCTAATTTTTTTTAGGTAGTTTCCCTGGGAGCCATTTTATACATGGCTGGTTGCGGTGGATTCATTTGTTTATCCTTTCTTAGTCCAGCGAAAATGGAGCACCTAGCATTAATTTATTTTGGCGGCTTATCATCTAGCTTTCTTTACACTGGTGGAATCGGTTTCAAATACATCGCTCTCGGAGATGTTGTTATATTAATACTTTTCGGACCACTTTCAGTATTGTTCGCATATATGTCACAAACAGGTCATGTGGATTGGACCGCTATTTATTATGCTCTTCCTTTGGCACTCAATGCGGAGGCAATATTACACAGTAATAACACGCGAGATGTTGAAAATGATCGTAAAGCTGGAATCGTAACGTTAGCAATACTTATTGGACGTACAGCATCGCACGTCCTATATGCTTTGCTTCTCTTCACACCCTACAGTGTATTTGTTGTATATGGCCTGAAATACTCGCTTTGGTTTTTATTGCCGCTCGTGACAGTACCACAGGCATTTCAGATCGAGAAACGTTTTCGTAACGAACATACCATGAGTGCTGTTCCGCGACAAACAGCTAAATTAAATTTCTTTTTCGGTATACTCTATGTGGTAGCAATATGTTGTGCTAGACAATTACCCGATTTCAGTTATCGCAAACATTAGTGTGTTCAAATTGTTTATAAGTAGTAGCGAAAAATTGTATTAATTTACAAGTCAAATTGAAGTTTATTAAATAAAATAAATTTAATGACTACATTTAGATGCAGAATATGCAAGACTTCCACAAAATAATTTATATGAAACCATAGAGGAGCTAAAACAAATACTACAATGAAAACTGACTGTACAATAAATTTTTGTAATAATTAGAAGCAAATATTATTAACTTTCTATAAAAATGAGAACATGAAAGTACACCTTTCACAAATAGAATCTGAAGTTTTATTTATTATAATAAGCCGAACGAAGATTTATAAAACGATTAAATTATTAAGGTAGCTTATGATGGAAATAGGGAATTTTTCGTAAGCGTTATAAACAAATATAATGTATATGTATAACATGTGCACGAAACAAAATTAAATGAGTATTGATTTCTAATTTTTGATATCGAGATTTTTTGCAGTTATAATCACAATTCAGCACTTTAATCTGAAGTACCTCATTGACTTCAGAATTTGGAAATTGTGCCTGTTTCCAATTGAGCACAATAAAAAATCGGCAATAAACGTCGCGTATCCCATAAATATTTTTATGTTTAAGCGTAAAAACATATTTTTACCAAAAACAGTTGACAGTTGTTAATGCCAAATTTTAGCAGTTTTTTCATTTATTATGAACAAGGAAATGTACTATCAGTAATTTTAGCGAATTTAAAAATATACTCATACGATTTGCATGCTATGCGATTCTCGAACTCTTCAATTCATATTAACAATGTTTTTTTTTATGATTTGGTAATCTCATAATTTTAAAATTTTATGTAATATATTTAATTAATAAAAGTGCTTTAAAGAGGAGGACAAATGAAAAGTTGGTTTTTATTTCATACTAGTATGTATCCGACATCGCGTTGCTGCGGGATGATATATGTACGTTAAATACTATTATAATAAACTATTTAATATAGTGGTAACATTATTTACGAATAAAAGCGAAACCGTTATTGCCGATTTAAGAATCCAAAGAGAGTTTACATTTTTTGTTTTACTCAAAATATATATAACATGAATGTATGTCTGGACATACTTATACGGTGTTCTGGGAACGCCAAACGGTATGGTTTGCAGTTTCTTTAAGATTTAGTCTGCTTTATTTTTAGTTCAAATAAGTTTTAAATTAAACTTTTATTTTTAAAACACTATCTATTAGTATAGACAAGATAAAAAAGTGAATATTGTGAATTTTAAAGTAAAAGCATGCCACAACCATCACCTACTTTTCGATGAGTTGAATTCGTCTTAAAACTGATAATGAACATTCATACATACGTACTAAAAATAGTTTTAGTTAGTTAAATATATTGCAGATATTCATAATATGACATTACTTTGTGTGTAAATGTGAGTATAGACATGAATGTATACATATACATATGTATATGTAAAGGGTGTTAACATAGTTTTAGTCATGTTGTCTAGGGACAATATAAGCTCTAAAGGGTTTCACTGCAGCTGTTGCCCCATCTAAGGGCTCATCATCAGGCATTTCTCCCTGTAGTGGCAGAAAGCGAAAGTGTTGAAGGACCGTCGTTATGAACACAAACAGGTTCTGCCTACCCAGTATGTCACCCATGCAACGGTGTCGTCCGAATCCAAAAGGATTGTAGGCCTCCGGGATTTTTAATTTACCATCCATTAAATAACGTTCTGGGTCAAACTTACTTGGGTTAGGGAAATCATGCGAATTCATCAGCATACCTCGAAAACAAGCGATTACCATAGTATCCTTCGGAATAGTGAAGCCGCTCAGTCGTGTGTCACGCAGTGCTCGATGAGGGATACCAAAGGTATTACCCATAAACATACGTACAGCTTCCAAAACGATAGATTCACAATATGGTAATTTTGCTCGATCACCCCATTCCGGTAAACGATCAACGCCAATTATTTCCTTTATTTCTGCAAAAGCCTTTTCTTGTATTTCTGGATTGCGGACCATATGTAAAAAGGCGAAACCCAAACTTTTGTTGGTGGTTTCCGAGCCGGCTAAGAACATATCAAGGCACACAGCTAGTAGTTGCTCTTCACTGAAAAATTCGCCTCGTTTGGGATTGTCGAATTCACGCAAATAACTGTCCATCAAATCGCGAGGCATGTCATAGTTTCCGTATGTTTTGCGGTGATTTTCAACTTCTCTACGTAAAAATGTATAAATCCGTTGATGGCTTTCTACGAATGCATTGTAGCCCGAATAATTTGGTGCGATAAACCTAATAAATGGGAAATGACTGAACAGCGCCCCTACCATGTCCACGTTTTGAAATAGTTCAAAAAACATGGTCAGTAGATCGGTTATTTCTTCACTTTTGCGGTCGTAGCGTTTACTAGCCATCATGGACCACAGTGTATTTAATACATTCACTTTGAACAAATCATGCATGGAGACTTCGGCTTGTTTACCACCCTGTTCGCTAACGATTTCCCTCAATTCTTCCAACAAAAACGAGGCTTCATGTTGAATAATATTCACCATTCCAGCACGCGAAAAACCGAAGTCTTTAAGATGTCGCAATATGAAACGACGTTGATCCACCCATAAGTCCTCGTCCGTCACCAATATGCCTTTCTTCGAATTAAATGTTCTCATTCTATAGAATATACCATCGGGTTTGCCATCTAGATCCTCGTTAGTCATCATCTCGTTTATGGTATCACTATAATATGCAATCACAACTTTGTCCCTGCCGATCTTTAGACCATATAATCCATACGGATTTATATAGTACTTGGCTAATTCGTCAACAACTTTGCAAAACATTCCACATTTTAATCTTAATTCGGAGATCTGCAGGGCGCAACCGACAATTGGATACCATTTTGGTCCAGGTGGAAACTTTGGGGGTTTCTTAACATCCCACAGAAGAAAGAGTAAAACGAGTACGCTAAAAAATATAACGGTATAAAACATTAAACGTTTTCAAGAGCGCGCAAACTCTGATGCTTAATTATTTATATTTTTCCGCTTTGGCTTTGCACTTCCGGGCAAAGAAATCACAAACAGCTTTCACTTTTTTACAACAGTTCGTTTGTGGATTTCACTTCGCGGCGTCGCTACAAACCAACACTCGCACGAAACTGTTGCAAAGACTTTCTGTTGCAGTTGCAATTCGTTTTTACCCCGTATCGCTGGCGCTAAGTATTCCGCATCTAACCTAGTCTGTGAGTTTTAAATAACTGAAGTTGTCCCGACTGTTGCGTCATAATTTATAGTGGGTTAGGCGAACAAAATCTACGTAATGCAAGTGTGATCACATGTGTCCGTACAAGCATATATGTATGTATATGTAAGTAAGGTGATTTAAAATTTCGCGGGCTTAAAATTTAAATTTAAAAAATTCTTATACTTTCACAACATGTAGCAGACGACTATCATACATTTGTTCCCCTAACGGCTGTTTTAATAAGCCTTAAAATAAATAAATTATATACTATATGTACATATGTGTATATTTTTCAATTTCACAAAATATTAGTTTAGGGTCGTCTCCTTTACCAATTTTATACAAAAAAGTTAGTAATAAAATAAGATCCGTTTTATAAAAAAATGTATTTCTAAACCATAAAATAATTAAATTTACTTTCGCTTTTAAAAAATAATTGAATCACCACATTCGCTCGCCTTACTACAATCCCAATTGTTGCTTGTACACAGCACAACATTTGCGAACCCTCTCAAGTGCAGAGGCATGCAGCATATATTCATGAGCATCTCAAATTATAACGGTTTTACCTACCTTTAACACAGCTATTCGAAATGAATAAATCAAAAACTCTACAAAAAGGTGGCAATAAATACATATGCAAATCTAATACGGAAATGGACATACATACATACATATGCATATTTCTATTCGAATAGTGCTTTAGAGGTTCAGCGCAAATCACGTTTATGTAATCCACAATTCGTACTTGTTTTCCAATATCAATCCGCGTTGTGCGTATACATACTTACGTACACCGGAATGGATGTATTTAAACACATATCTTCACTTATACACAATCCGTGAATACGTAACTAAGTAAGCGTTTGTTTATATATTTTCTTAATTTTTGTATGAAACTGGTTCCGCTCTTTCAGGACTAGCATAGTTTTGACTAAAACAGGATAGTTGTCCGTCGCCCGCATATTTATCGCCATCTGGCTTGCATGAACAACTGGTATTAATGTAAAACAGTGTGCGTACCTAACGATTTTGAACGAATTTTCATCAAATATCTTTTTTTTTAAGTTTAAAATCTTCCAAGATAGAGGACAGGATTATTTGTGAAAAAGCGTGTTTTCATTTTTAAATCGCACGCTTTTAAAGCAGGTGGTCAAATATTGTTTAAGCTTTGAAAACGATAATTATTGCATTGAACTGCGCCTAGTCGACACATATTTCCAAAATGTTGAAGTAAGTGGCTTTTGTGTTGAAGGAGCAACGTGTGGCCGAGAAAGCGTGCCCTTGGGATGTGGATAACCTTTGCGATAAATATTTGTTGTTATTTGGTGTTTTAATATGTTTAAAATATATACATATACGAGGTTGCACTGTGAATTCATCAAATACATTTATTTGTATATATGTACACATCGTGTTGAAAAAGTGTAAAAAATAAAATACATACACACTGCGTAAATTACAGTTTTTTTGCAAATTCCCGAGAATACATTATACAAAGGATTAAAGCTATTTTACCGTAGGATATTAAAGATCTAGTATTTGATATGGATGAAAATAATTCAGATTTCTATGTGGCGATGGCGTTAAAAATAAGTTTAAATCAAAACAAATATGACTATAAACGTATAAACATTATTAACATATTAAAAACAAATTTTAAGGATTAACAAAGTTTATTTTAGGTTACATTTAAATTTTAAGCGGACAGTCATCAAACATCGTTTTTTTACTTCAAAACATATAGGAAGGGCTAAGTTCGAGTGTAACAGTAACATTTGTAATTTTATACTCTCGCAATTTTCAAGGCTCAAAGTCTGACAAATATTTTAGGGTGTAGACAAGATTTTAGTATTGATTATTCGACGTGACCGTGATTACAAACATTTTGTCATCTTGCTTACTTTGACTGTATGTCTTAGACTCACTTAATTTCATTACTGTAAAGTCTCGTGTCTGAGATATTTATTAGAGCTCTTCGTATTCGACTAATCGTCTAATCGGGTCAACCGGTTAGGGAATAATTGGAATAATAATATTATGTTTGCAGAATTCAGATAATCGTAAGTCTTCGACTATTAGATAAACCGCTCGTTTTGGGCTATCCAGTTAAACGTTCCTTGTCGACTATTCGAATAGTAAGTGTAACACTTTTACAAATTTTTCTACGTATACATATGTATAAGTTTATAGAAAATTTGCGGTGTACGCATGATTAAATTATAAAAGGTTATGCCGACAAAGCTGCTTGGATTTAAAAAAATTTTCATTTCACAGTTACGACTATTCGAATAGTATTAATCGGTTAATATTCATACGAGCGGTTACAAACCGGATATTCGAATAAGCGGGTTTTAGATATACGTGAAAAAAATTCAACCAAGGTGTATGAGGATGAGAGCTAACCGTTCCCACGTAACCGGAACGGACCGGATTTTTATCGGTCCAAGGGCTGTCGGCACCATGCTTCGAAATTACTTCCGGATTTTCTGCTACAACAATACAAGAGCGCATACCAGGAAAAGTTCTTTCCAGATGATTGGAAATATCTATATTAGGAATATGGGGTCTAGAGCGATTTCATTCATATTCAATGCTAAACCACATTTTGTTTCAAAAAATATAATGCAAATGTAATTCATGAACCGATTTCAATCATTTTCGCAATTGAACTACATATATTACATTTAATATCAAATACATACATTCATTTGATTTTGTTAAGATATCTTCCATACTAACCGATGTATAAAGCCAACCGGAAGTTCGAAATTCTTATGTTAAGTACATTATTTTATTCATTTAGGCTTGATTTATACATTGTAAAGTGAATGAATCAGATGGAATACAAAATTTTATATATATAGGGGAAGTATGCATGGTTGATGTCCGGTTTCGTTCTTTTTCACACTTTAATATAAAGATACTAATATAATGTTAAGCATCACACAAACTAAACCAAAGATGTTCCTCCTTATCTGTTAAAAAATTTTTTATACATTTTCAATTGACGTCATTTTGTGGGCGCGGCAAAAGTCCGATTTCGACCATTTGTGATGCCAACCCCCCATAGTACCAAAGAATACGGATATCAAGTTTGAATAATATATGAATATATCAAGACAAATGTGAAATTTTAATACTACATATATATATATAAAATTTAACTCACAATTATATAATTTACAATATTTTGCTATTTTTTAGACTTATTTTACTTATGGCTATGGGTTTAGGTGCTATGTATATGGTACACTTGCTTGCTCAGGACTACAACAAAATTCGGCAGCCGGTCGCTGCTGCCGCTCGAGCAATTGTAAGTGCTAGCAATCTGAGAACTCGAGCGAAGCGAGATATTTATGAAAATGTGACAAACACAACTACTCTCAATATTGACTGGAAAATAATTTTGTCACGAGATCCATTTGAATGCCTGCAATCGCTGATATGCCAACTAATGTCGGGCGCAGACACTCATTCTCTTGAGGCCAAGTTGTTAATGGAATTTCTCGAAAAAACGGTAGTCTCGGCCCCAGTGGAAGTTCGATTTGCCTTTAGTAGAGGATTAACCTTGCATGGTTCAACCGAAACTTGCTACAATGTATATCCATTCTGCATATATTCTGCAAAAACTATGTTAAGAGTTTTAAGATGGTTTGCGAAGTCGCCGATTGAAGACAACCCTTAATTTAAGTTACAAAGAAAGGAAAATCAATACCGAAAGTATATTTCTAAACGATTTCATCAATACTTTCTTGTTGAAGTAAATACATACATACAATAATATACTTTGAAAATCAAATTGAAAAAATATATGCATTCCGTTTAACTCTTATTTATATCTTAGTATGTATTAGAGCCTTCCACTTATAGTGTTTTAAAAGTCTTGAAACAATTCTCATGCCATATCTCGATTTTTCTTAGTTTATTCCAGTTTTTTTCGATATTGGTGTATATGTACATATGTATATCAAAATAATTTTTGAGGTTTTTTATTTTTTTATTACATTTTAATTGTGCTTAAATTGAAGATAGCTTACGTTCTATATGTATGCACAGTTTTACTTCATATATATCGGACAAATTTTAAAGCTCAGCCATACAGCCTCTTTTTTTGCGGGATTACAATTAGTTTTAAAGCACTGCAAATATGTTAGTAACAAAATATTATGTTATATGCATGTATGTATGTAGGTAAAATATGTCTTGACCAAACATAAACCACAACGCTTGTTGAGGTATTTTTGTAGGATTAATGTAGAATAGTTTAAATGACTTATTAAGTCGATTTAAAATTTTTGGGGAAATAATTCTTGAAAAAACTAGATGTAATACAATTCCCATGAAATACAAAGCAATTATCCAAAGTAAAAATCTTACAACGTTGAGTTTTGTCGACTATTTTTTCGAATATACATATTTATAAGAAAAAATATTATAATAATAATAAAAATTTTAATAGCTAAAATTGATCAATTTATTTGAGACAATAGTTTTGTTGATTGTTTTGTGCGATTACAACAAAAATCATAATAACTATATTTATTACATGGTTTTTATGGCTAACTCATATACTAATTATGCACTTTGTAGATCAGAAAATTACAAATTTTTACTGATATAAATAAAAATTAATACAATAAAAACATGAGTATATTATTGGCTTGGTATAAATATGAAAAAAACAGCCTAAACAACTATAAAATGTCATTTTGCTCTTTACATTCCACAAATATTTAAGATTAACTTTACTTTGTTACATCTTATACGTTTGTTCAACATTACATATACTTATATATGTTGTTCCATGTGAATTTTTACTGTTATATTACATAAAATTTTTATGATCTTCTGAATTATTGAAACATAAGCTCATGTAATTCATATATATACTTACGAATATAGTGTCTCTACAAATTTCTATTGACTGACAACATACTCTGTGAGATATTCCCTTTACAAGTTTTGACTAGTCAATCATTAATCGAGATTTAAAAGCACTTAAAAGTGCAAGTAAGAACTCCAAATATTTCTTTAAAGTAAGTGAACTTAAAGTGCACAAAGTAAATACAATGTTCTAGTATTTGTCTTCGTTCTTGTTGTTATAAGCTGGTGTGGAATTTATTGGATCATGTCCTAGAGTTACACTTGTCACATCCTTAATTATCATTTCTGCTACTTGCCATGCAATTTCTTCTTGAACCTTTTCTTCTGGCAAATGAACCAATTTTCTCATCGCGTTTTTAATCCTGTTGCCACTCAGTCTTAGTGGCCAATTTGGCTTACTACCACTCGCCGTCTCACCTCCTACATCATCAACTGCCTCGAAATCACGTTCATAACGACCTAATTCGTTAATGTGACCAAATTTAAGAGCTACTCCATCTACAGATTGCGATCGACGCCATAATAAGTTTGGATTTATTAAATGACGTGCATCAATATGCAAAGCAGAACCAGTCGCTTGTTGAATACTTTTTATTCTTGTTTGTGGCAATTTGTTACCGTCCATCGCCAATAAAGTGTTGTGTCTGAAAACTTCACGCCTACTTCCATCACTACAATCTGAAAGTGTTTTTCGATGTAGTGCTTTACTAAAACGACCACCAGCTGCAGCAGAAGACGTTACTTTGTCGTCATCCGTTGTTCTTGTGGAAACATTCATTTCACGTATTTTGAATTTAAGCTCATTTAAGTAGTTCTGAAATAGTTGCGATTTTAGGAAGTCTTGAAAATATTTACGCTCTAAATATACCGCCACCAACTGTAAAGCTAAATCAAAACAATACGCCACTTGATCAGCAGCGCAAATACGTTCTTCAACTTGACTTCGGAGCCGATCTGATAACCAAAAACGATCCTCGGATTGTAGCGAGAAAAATTTTTCATATATTATCATCGCGTCGCCTTGAGCTTCTAACTGACCAGTGTTTGGAATGTTTGATTTATCTGTTATCTGAACAATGGCATTTTCGGTATCTCTGTCGGCAACTATGTAACTTTTGCGATAATTTATGGCTGATGTCCAGAAGTCAAGACATTCACGTTCATTGTGTTGTTCAAGAAATTCCATGAAGAAGAACAATGTAGCTTCACTATAAAGAATATCATATATGGACAACTCCGGATTACCATTTTCTATCAATTCAACACTGTATTTGGCGTAAAAAGGGCTCTGCAAAAATTCAATTAAATACACTCTTTCTAAATGATCCAAAACATAACGTTGTGCTTCAACGAAACAAGTTGCCGTAATAGTAGGCGTGGATTCAATTTTCGATTGATTTGGTGAAGAAGCTTCTTTTTTAATTTCAGCTCGTTGACATACAATTAAAGATATGTCAGACAAAATATCGACAGGTAATGAGATAAACTGATTTGCGTCCACAATTAAATATTTTTGATATATTGCAATTGCATCATTGACACTAGCGGGGTTTATACATTTTTGAGTACCAATTGGAGCACTGGATACATCAGAGCACAGCTTTTTTTCACCGTCTTCACATAAGCAATCGGAATTTTTCTCCTTCAAATTTCTTGTACGATTATTATTTTTAGTAACTGTAAGCGTGTTTTCTGCACTTTGATATATTTGCTTATTAGTTTCGGCATAGATTTGACTTTTTTCATCATCTGTGAGCGGCTGGCGCATAGATAAATCGAAAAAGCTTTTTAATTCAGGTACTTTATCATCATCTTGAGTACATGTAGCGTGCATTTCTTCCTTACGTCCTAAATCTATTCGAGACGGTGTTTTAAAGTCCTTATATTTCTGCAACACTTTCTTACTTCCTATTGTTCCTCGCTCATCACTTTGTTGTTCTGCACTTAAGTGACCAAGTGCAGCAGTTTTAAAATTTTCAGTATCGAGGTAAAATTTTAAGAAAGGGAGCGCATTCATAGTGTCCAAAAATTGTACAAAATAGGTTAGGCAATTTGGATCACTTACTATTGACGAAATTGACATCGCCAGACGAGATTTATATTGAAAAATATCTGCGAGGGCAATACACGTATAGAAACATAATTTTTATTTCTGGCATAATTTATATATAGTATATATTTACCATCATTTGAAATCATACTGCTTCCCCAAGAAATTTCAATTCCATCACTTGCGTCGACTTCAGCACCTATTTGCGATAGTATTTCGTCGCAAAAACTGGAAGAAGAATGTAATGAGTGCCGTTTATTTTCGGAATCACTGTGGCCTAATCCACTTTCTGTTAGATCGCCACATGATTTTCCAAAAGGGACATCTGTCCCCATTGCTTGGCGGCGCAATCCTATAAAATTGGTAATACTTAATGAAAAACTATTATTAAGTGTGCATATTTATGCTACCTTTTCGCTTCTTAAAATATTTCAGCATTTTAAAATGCTCTATCTATATCCATTCATCATCCAATTAATCAGAATTTCTAACTCGTTTTTTGTCTGCGAATCTTGTAATCATCTGTAATTTCCACTGACTTCTTCTTTTGTATAAATTTCTCCAAGTTTGTTTTCATCACCTTAAACGTCAACCAATTTCATTCATTCAAGAGTATTCAACAAAAATAAGGAGAAAGAGATTTACACAGATGTACGGAGAGAAACCGTTCATAATATGTGGTCTAGATAGTGAAATTTATCTATTTAAAAAAAAAAAAACAACAATTGTGTTCGTGTAAAAGGAGAATATTTATTTGGAATAGACTTACGATTTTAGTGAAAAGTTGCTTGCTTATTGCTGTTCTTTCAGATTGCTAAACAAATCGTGCTAGAGCCAAGTAGCTCGACTATCCTTAACTCCAATACATAGAAAGAATTAACACAAAATAGATAATAATAATTCCTACACGTAAAAAAGGGACGAGCGAGGTTCTAACCTGTAAACTTTGTTTAACAGTTTAAGAAATTTATTTAAACTTACCAAGATTCAACAATAATTCCCAAGTTAAATTTTAATTGCTTGTTCTCTAAATAACTACAAAAACGTTACCCAGGATTTAACTCAACTAATAATATTTTTTGATTATTTTGTTATTCTAAAAACGAAATAAAATCAGAATAATCACATTCATATCAAATTAGTTGCGTAACTTGAGTCTACATTTGTCTATAATAAAGTAATGAAGTTCTATTTTTTTATTTATTAAGGATGTATATATATTTTATTTAAACTATTTATCAATTATGTAAATTTATTTCAACGTACTCATTATCTTGCATTCAAATTTTAAAGATAATTTAGTATTTATGTTACTCATTTCAACTTAATTTAAATATGTTTTACATATGTATGTATGGATGTAGTTCGAAAAATGCAACTAGTAATATAACGGTGTTGCACTGTGTTCGCTTTACATTCATTATATGTATTAGGCTTATGTATGTACATATATATGAATGCATGTATGTATGTATGTAGGTTAGTAAGTTGCATGAGGATTGCTAAAAACGTTATTTATATATATATTTCTACTTGTGTACATATACATTTTTTATTCGTGATATACAAATGTACATACATACATATGTACTTATGTATTTATATGTACAATATAATCGGACACTAATGAATTTCTGGATTTCATAATTAAATAATGCGGGCATATGTTTATGTACAAGCAGAAGTATTATGTATTCATATTTGCTACTTGAAATAGTCGAAGCGATTTTCTTTTTATTGTGTTTGCGTCTGCGATTGATTATACATATATGTAGCTTAATATGCAAATATTTAAGCGCATAAGGATGTATGCACTTTGAAGCGGACTATGCTTGGGCGTATGTATGTAAGTAAATAGATGTTTTAGATATAGTTTTATTCGATTAGGCCCTAACACGGCCGAGCACTTATATTTTTCACAATTAAATAAAAATATGCATTTAAAAACATAATTATTAAATAATTGAATTTTCCTCTTTACCATCTTCAGATGTCAATTGTTAGCTATGTACATACATACGTATGTATGTATGTATGTATGCGAATGGAAATTAGGCAGAAATACAACTTTCTTGTAAAAAAAAATAAATCGGTAAAAACATAAAAGTCAAACAACAAATAATTTTCAAAAAGTATTTATTTAATTCCTTAAATAAAATTGAAATAAAGTTCTCTTGTTTTTGTAGGCACACAAAATATACGTGTGAAGAAAATAAAATAATTCATTTATTTTTCATACTTTCGCTTCAAGCTAAAAAAAATAGCATAAAATTACACACATAAATCTTACATGACCCCTATATAATATGTATGTTTGTATATACTTCTTTTTGTATAGGAAGAAATATGTATCCATACACACATTACTTTTATGTTTGCTTTTAAATTTTGATAATTATTTTTATACAAACAGTCAACAAAACATAAAGATAAACGATAATCAATGAACTTAAATTTAAAGGCATATATAACATTTATCTCTACATATCCTTTCACACTTTGCAATGTCTAACATCTTTATGTGTATTAGTTTCTATTTTGTATCCTCTGATAAGGGTTCCGTATTGGTATTTCAAAGAACATTTTGAATGGTCAAACCAAGGTGAAGCAAGGATGCAGCTGGGGTAACTATCAGTTAAATAATTATTATTATCGACGAAATTTCTTTTGTCATAAGATTTTACAATAACTAGTTGTAAACTTTATACGTCGGGTATTAGATTGAAGCAGATACACACATGCGGTAACTTAACTAATGCGATGGTACTGAGCGCTTACTACTAAAATAAGATTTTGTATCATAAAATTAATTGCATATTTTTTATGTGTACACCCACCATAGGGTTATAAAATTATCGGTTGTGGCCTTTATACTTTCAATATAATTTAAATAAAAGGTTTTTTGAACAAAACTGTCTATTTAACGTATCGTGAATGCAAATGCTATTCATTTTGTATACATATGTAGCTATTTTTTGTACTTTAATATTATTTGTATTTAGTCATTACTGTTTATTGCTTGTATTATGTAAGATCTAGTCAAAATGGATCGATTTGGTGTGTACTTTTAAATGATGTAGTTGCTAGTGGTATGTAGTTGACACAAAGAGACTTTCTAAAGGCTTTGTCGCAACACAACAAAGATTGTAAATCCGAATACATATTCGATTTTATTTCCATTATTTTTCATATGCAATGCTATTGTATAAGTAGTGAAGAAATTTCAGGGTAATATACTTGAATTACAATGCGAAGCACTGATATGTAAGCCCAAAGCCATCACCAAAATTGAACTAAAAATTTGTTTCTTTTTAACTCATTGTTTATTTTTAAAAAGCACTATGTAATACGTAATAGTGAAATTTTTCGATCGGTTTCTTAAATTTCATTACTCACATACCCACATATTACATAATGTTAGAAATTTTTGAAATGTTGATATAATAATTTATCTAAATACAAATTTTTCTAAGTCATATTTTCTGAGTTAAATTTTACCCTAAACAAGTTTATAAAATCATATGACATTTAACAAATCTCTAATAAGGCTGTCATAATATGAGATTAAACTTAGTTTAACTTCTGCGAAACAACCTTCATTTATAAAAGTCTTAAATTTGCTGATCAATTCACTTAAAACAAATATATACATTATGTATTGTGAAACATTGAAAGTCTATTTGCATAAACTACATTAAAAATCTGGCAGACGAATTTCGTTGACAAATTATGAATGCATGAAAAGACGTAAAGTAGCTGCAAGCATTGAAATGCTGCGATTGGTACGTTTCAGAAGGAAATTACGATGGCATTCATGTTGAAATTTGGTTTGAATGTTATTAGGAAATCAATCGCGATTCGTGACTATACATAGCTAAGCGAAGTATAATTTAAGTTTGGTTTAAATTCAAACACAATAAACTAATATTTTGTTTTTCGTTCGAATAGTACTATGTATGTAGTTATAAATTTATATACATACAATACATATGCTTATAAGTATTAATATATCCTTCATTAATATTGTTCTTTATAATATATAATTATGTTTATTGACTAATAAAACGTTTCGCACGAACGACTAATCAATTTCTTTTATTCCCTGTATCTTTGTTAGATTTTGGGTAGGTATTTGTTCTTGCATATGCATTTATTCGTATATTATTTATGAATTTTTGTAGTTTTTTCGCATTTAATACCATTAGCAATTTTGGTAGCAATAAGATTTTGCTTGCTGACGTTTCATCACCTTAAGTCAAATATTACAAGAACTAATATTACTATTACAATTATTATTCTATTACTATTTTACAATTAAAGTAGTAGTAGTAGCATTAGTAGCATTTGTAATTAGTGTAGGAGTAGTTGCAATTGCTTTTACATTGACAGCAGCAGAGTTCCCATTTGAAGAGGTTAAATAGCGAATACATTTTCCAGATTTTGCCGCTGGACCAGCTGTTGGCAAAACATGAATAGTGGAGAGTTTATTGGTAGCCTTTGTTGGTGCAATGGCAAATTTGGTATTATGAGCAGTCTTTGTACATTTTTCTAAAGATTCCGGTTTTGATGGATGTGCAATTATCTTAGCAGTGTTATGGATATATTTGTTGCTGGCGAATTTTTTATCAACTGTTAAATTTATTTTTAAAGGTTTGGTCAAGTTTTCATTTGCAACGATTTTGGACTTTTGATTTGATAGTTTTCGTCTGACGCTCAGTCCCACTAGTCTGGTGACTAGATTGGTTGCAACCTTCGCCGACGATTCCAATTGTGACCTTTTTTCTTTGAATAAATTTTTCCTCAGGAAACCATCAGTTGCTACTGCATTGGACACTGCTAAATCTCCTGCCTCTCGTGACGCGTTAGCTGAACTTTCATTCACTCCTATAACTCTAGTTTTTGTATTAGCGGTCTGAGACGCTTTTGCTGTTGAATGCAATCAAGACAGCTGCTTGGCAACAATGACACCTGGCCGGACCTGCTTTAATGCCGTCGTTGTGATTGTTACCTGTTGAGCACCTTGGCCTGTGCCTATATTACTCGCTCCCGCTGCCGTTGTTTGCACTTTGTAAATGGCGGTGGGCATGATATTTCCACCACTCTCTTTTTGTTGATTTGGTTGCTGCACAATTGTTACTTGTTTACTGCCTTTTATTTGCAGGTAAGGACTCAATTCTGCCAATGTGGCTCTTTGAACTTTTGTTGTCAGCGCCAGAGGAGCTTCCTGTGCTCTTTGATTTTGCTGATGTTGTTGTAACTTTTGTTCACTACCGTCAGCAAATAAATGATCACCTTCAAGATGTCTTATTGCCTCGACAATAGTTTCCAGATTTTGCCTCGAACGTGTTAAACCACTTGGTTGATCAATTTTCTCTGTTTTTACTTTAATTATCTCCTGTATACGTTCCACTTCCACTTTTGGCGTTGCCTTGATGGCAGCCTGAAGTATTGGCTGAAGAACAGCTGCTGACGGTGACGAACCCTCAGCGTAAGCCTTGGCAATCGCATTAACTTCTTGTTCAGATTCGGTGGATGAAGTCGATGAAAGTATAACCTCTTCCTGTACATTGTCTTCAGTGATAATTTCTGCTGCTGCAGCTGCAGCCTCGCTCTCCAACTCTTCAATACTCGAACAAACAACAACCTGCCGTTGACCGGTCATTTCATCAATTTCAACGTACGACACGGCTCCTGATGGCAGTTCCTCTATAGATTCACGTACCAAATTGTCTGTATGCTCGATAACTTCACGTGGAATGTATGTGGATGTGGAAGCTGCAGGCGCTGTTGCCACTGAATATAATTGCCGTTTTATCATTTGCAGTTCTTCCTCTAACATGGTGCGCATTCGACGTTCTTTTTCCAGTTGCTTTTTCATTTCGCTTAGTTCTTTGGAGGTGGCAACATTATGTGCAATAATCACTTGACTCTTCGCATTGACATTACCACCACCTGCATTCAGAAGTGTAGTTGGTTCTGGTGACATTGAACCCAAACCTTCATCGGAAGAGTCACTTATCGTCTGAAGGTTGATTATGTTATCAGTGAGTTTGCGCTTTTTTATGGCTACGTTACCACTGTTCAATGTTTCACTACTGCCAGGGGTAGAAACTTCTCCGGCCCCAGATGACGCGCCCGCCGTATTTGACTCATGTAAACCAAGCTGTCGCTTCAATTGACTATTTTGGTTCAAAAGTTGTGTCTTCTGATTTTCTAGTTCGTATATATATTGGGAAGTTTGTTGTAAGATCGCTGCCTGCAATAAAAAAGGATAATATTATAGATTATACAGATTGGAACAAGCTACATAGTATGTATGTATGTACATAAAAGAAAGAAGATAGGTACTGATGTAATGTTTGTACCAATCTTGAAGTTGTAATGTTAGTTTGCTAATATCAAAAACGAACCTTCGAGAAGGTTATGCAATAAATTGAAGATCAAGAAAAACGTGAATCCTTCTTAATGATGGTCAAATTGCTTAAAATCAAATATCAAAAGCCGGTGGTTGCGAAAATTCTAATTTGAAAACAAACAAACAAAAAATACAATATATACATACATACATACAACATATGTATGTGAACACCTAGTATTAAAATTTTCATGTGTAACTGTTATACCTTTAACCAGCCAATTGGCCAAAACAAAAACGAATTGCGAACACACATACTTACAATGTGCGTATGTGTGCATTATCTGCAGCTGATTTAGTCAGCTGAAAAAAGGTAAACATCAACGATGGAGGCCTACCCACACTAAAGCACTATGCATGCGAACAAAAATAACTGCAATGTAAACAAAAACAAAATAGTGCTGTCGATCGACTAGTTAGTTGACCTGCCAATGAGCATGTAGCGAAATGCGGGAATAACGATTACTCTGCTCTTATTCAAGTTGTTGTTATCCGGCCTTTGTTGTTTTGTTGCATACGCCTCGTTTGGATAGTATGCATACATATGGATGTGCATGCAACGCTGCATTTTGCCTTCTTAGCCGTAACGATATCATAGCCACGACTACGCGACGGCTTACGTTTTTGTGATGACTGTACTTTTTTTGCCGCCGTCTCGTAAAAAATTTTTCGTCACAAAGTACCAAGCAACTTTACCAAAGAGCACATAAGCGAATTTTCTCCGTCTTTCTCTCTCTCTCTCTCTCCCAATTAATCTCTGAGAAATTTAATGTTTCGATTCCCGAAACGTTTCGTTAGAAATACTGGAAGTGGAAGATGAATAGTGAATTTGAAACGGAAGTCCACACCAGAACCACATGTAAAAACAGCAAATGAGCGATTGAACAGCTGGCAATCAGTACTCTCATTTGTTAAAATGTACATATGTACATACACGCATATATTCATACAATCACACGGTGTATGTCGTGTTGAATGCTGCTGGGAGCAGCTGATGGAGGGGGCTTAGTCAATTACTTTTCTTTACGATTGTGGGTGGCATTGACGCCATACACCCATTCATCCACTCATTTTAGGCACAATCCAATCCATTTACATACATATGTACGTAAAAGTTTAATGCAATATTATATTTACCGTCCAGAAAGTCGTCGTTAGTAAGAAAAAGTGTATAAATAAAAAAATAATAAAGCAATCTTTTTTAAATTTAATTTCCTATAGTTTTAGACTATGGTTACAATACGAACAGAGCAAAACGCGCGTAATTTCTCGCCGACGCGACCAAAGGCCTACGTGATTAACATCAGTTACATACATACATACATATGTATATAGAAAACGTATTACAAATTCGGAACAAAATAAAGAAATTAAGAACTAATTTGCTTTGCATAAATACTTAGTTTTAAGTATAAAACCAGGGCGCTGATTTTCAGTTTTGTTGATTACAGATGATTAGCAATCATACATACATATGTCTGTATGTATGTATGTATGTCCATGCATGTATGCAGGCTATAGCTTCAGAACAGCTGATTTTAATTTGTTTTATTCGTTTCGGTGGTGTGACACATACCTGCAGTATTTGTTTTGCTAAGATTTTACTTGGATTATGGGTAACTATGGTACAATTTGCTGGCGTACTTTTTAGTTCTTCTTGCTAGCACTTTCAATGATTTCGCCTTGCAGCATGCTCTGTTTTTAAAAACATTTCTTTTTATAGGTTCGTGTGTGAATATCCAACAAAGAGAATAAATTTAAGGCACGACGCAAAAAGCTACAATCAATGAGTCAGACAACCGCAATGCTAACTAGCAGCTGTTTCACAACTTGCCGGCGCTGTAAAAACAGCTGAGAGAATGAGTGGCGCGCACTCATACACGAATCCAAACACAAGCAATTGCAAATACGAATGTACATATGTATATGGTTTTAGGGCTGGGCCACCGCCACTGACTTTATCTGCGCCACATGGTTTTTGATTGCAAACAAAACTACAGCATTGGTCAATTTGTTTCAGCTGATCAGCTTTGATCAAACTTTAAACGTCACAGTGCTGGTAAACACAAACATATGTATGTATATGTATACGCATAGTACAATTATAAGCATACTTCACATCTTTCGTTAGAAGTACTAGGTGTAGAGGATGTCATGTGCTTGGAATGAAGACACACATACACCAATAATTGCTAAAATTTGAAATAATTCACTAAACAAAACCAACGTAAAATTTCAATAATTGCATCTGATAATAAAATAATTAATAAAAATAAATCTTCGGCACATCGATCGTTTACACATGTGTTAAAGAGCTGTTGATATTTGTTTGTTTGTGATATTTATTTCTTACGGCTCTATTCTGGCCGTTTTTGGCTATACATATTTGAAGAAACTTAACTAACTGTTGATAGTAAGCGGTTAGAAAAAAATACCCAATCTTTTGTACTCCACACTACCCACACATACTTAAGTCCCTATAAGTATGTACAAGTGGAATTAGTATATGAATACAAGCGATCGTTGACAAATCAGCTGTTTTCGCAACGGACCTATGAATACCACTTACATATACAATACTCGTATGTATGAATGTGTATCTACATACATATGTACGTATTGTGAAAGTTTTCATGGATTGGTTGCATTCTCTTTAAGGGTTTCTGCTACCTATCCGAAGGAGGAGAATAATTTAAATGAATGTAGGTACGAGATACAGATATGAATTATAAAAGTGTATAATATAAGTATCTGTAAATGCACACATATGAATACATTATTAATGACAATATTTTTATATTTACTTTAATCCATTTTGTATACCTGATCTGTTACAAAAAAACTCTTCAAAACCACAAGTGTTTTGCTGGGATTCAAAATTGTTATACACCACAATTAGCAAAAGTTTTAATAACTGATCAGATTATATCACAAAAATGTTCTATATTGTAAGTTTTACACTTTCGCAACATATTGCAACAGAGTACAATAGTTTTTTCGCGTTTTACAACGTCTAAAATTAATCGAGACATCTAAAATATTTACGTAAAGCTATTTAAATATTTGTACATATTTACATATGTAAGTAATCAGATCGACAAGGCGAGTTCAATTCCTGGTGACTGTGTCTGTTTGTGCAAGCGCAAGTTTTGATTAAAAATTAAGGCTCGAAGAAATGAGCGAGCGACGAGATTCAGAGTGTCATCAACAAAGTAAAGACATCAAAATCCATCTACCCAGGCTCGATGAAGTAAACTATCTCAACAAGGTCCTTAATTTGTCACTGACCATCCCTCACATTCCCAATGTGTGGAAAATCGGTGGTCGCCTTTCCACAGTAGTGACAATATTTGAGGCTTTGTTGCTCCCGACCTTCACTCACCAGCTGCGTCTAACCGAACAGTAGCACGGCTTCCGTAAAGTGCACAGAATCACCACACCATTTAGAATCATAAACGGCCCAGGTAGCTAATGGCATCAAGCAAAAACCTCCTGTGAGAGGACTGTTCTCGTAGCGTTGGACATGCCAAAAGATTTTGATAGTCCACCATATATCGCTGAGAACATCGAACAATTTACTCCCTCCAAGACTGAAGAGGTAGCCCATGAACTATCTGAGCGGTCAACAGTCATCACTATTTTGAGGTGAGCCCAAGTTATAGAGAATTAAACAGAGAGTTCCGCAAGGTGGTGTCCTCTCCTCGCTACTGTTTAATCACATTTCGAAACTCCCACAACCACTAGAAGGAGTTTCTTCAATTACTACATTACGGGATGTGCTCAAAAGTGAACGCTTATCTTCCAGCACTTTCTTTCTTCCCCACTGCAAGGAGCCGAAAACTGCTAAATCTATGGCCACACTATTTGAAAAACTGGACAAAGGAGTACACCGTCTACGACGTCAGCACTCACACGGTAAATACCACTAAAATTGTAGGTGGCACATTCGACAGTCTGCACTCCTTTACTCCACACACACACATACACAACCCCGATTGTCACAAAAAAAGTACAGAGGTTACTAGTAACCAAACACCACTTTTTGCAAAACAAGAGCTCGAGTTGCCGCGTGAAACAAGGGAGACCCTAGTGCATCTTCGTTCTGGATATTGAAACAGGTTAAATTCCTACTTATCAAGAATAAACCCTGACATGCAATGAGTAAAATGAAACCAACATACGTCAAATGGGCATATCGTTAAGAGGTTTCAATGACCTTAACTTATTGCTTTCCATCAACAGGTCTGTTTAATGGTTATAACAACTAGTAAAAATTAAGAAATATTTATCAAACTTGGTACTATTAGGTCATTGCCACAAAATGTCAGAACTAAAAAACAATGTCAAAAGTAAAAAGTGCAGAATATATAGCAGCCGTAGCCGAGTCGATTCGCAACATCGCTTCGCTCTATGGGCTCTTGAAAAGTTCCAAAAAGATCCGATGTTTTCGAGACAAATTTTGTTCAGCAATGCCTCAATGGGTATGTAAACAAGCAAAATTGCCGCATTTGGGACGATAGAGCAACCTCGAGAGCTTCAAGAGCTGCAATTTCATCCAGGAAAAATAACGGTCCGGTGGAATCAGCGGCCCTTTTAGCTTTAGGTGAAATCCTATATCTGCCCGACGTTATTATGTTACATTGTGAAAATCGGACTACAACCACGTATTATTTCTTTATATCCTAAATTTAAATTCCTTATAAATCTTTCTGTTAGTAACTTCGCAACTACGCGGTTATTGACCTTTTGACATTTCCCCCAGAAGGGGTGTGATGTAAGTTGGCATATGTACATACATATGTACATATGTATGTAGATACATACGTTCGACACACATTCTGCAAGCCTGCTGGACTCCATAATAATAGTTTTACGTACATATGTATGTATGTACATACGTAAAGTTGTGTCTACAATTCCATTTCCGAATTCCAGCAGGACACTGCACATTCCTACTCTATTTAAAAAAATTAAAATTTTTCAAAATTCAACTACAAAGACCGTAAATGGTAAAATAGTATAGAAATTGTACAAGTGTGCGCTCAAATGCAACAACTATTTATGTGTGAACAAACTAACATAGTTCCACATAACTTATGTTTTCCAACGATGTTGACTTCTTTGCGGCAAAGCAGAAGTGTGCCGCGTAGCACTGCTGGAATATATCGATCCACTTTCCAGCCACCCTAGGAGTACAAACTCAGGTTTAATGGAAATACGTGCACTCTTTTAAAATACACATGTACATAGGTAAGCACATATGTACATATGTATGTACATATACTATGCTTAAGCATAGTCCACTAATAGACTATAGTATTACGAGCGATTGCCGACCATTTGGGATGGCTTTCAGACGTTTTAAGCGGGTCAAACTCCACCAACTTACTTGTCCCACTACTAACCACCCAAAGAAATTTTCGAAATTGGGACCCAGTGCCCATATGGTCCAATCCAAGTATATTAAACGAATAATTAAGAACAATTGTAAGTCTTTAAAACATATTCAATAAACTACGAATCCATAAAAATATACCCAGTCATGTACATTTATCCATACACGATGCATGCGAAAAGTCAACATATGTATGTATGTACTTCAGTACAATTGCCATAGTATAGCATAGTACGAGTGTATTATAGTACCGTATAGTGTAGTATGGTGTGTTGTAGTGTGGCGTAACTTACCTTACTCAACTTGTCGCCTTCGTGGCGCGGTAGGAGCGAACGTAAATTCTGAAAACCGGCATTGATACTCTGCATTCGTCGTCTTTCGTTGCTGTTGGCGATTTCGCGTCGCATACGTTTCTCACTCTCCAGAAGATTTTTATTGCCGCCGTTATTGGTAACGTTGCTGCTAGCTGTGATGCCACCACTACCACTTTTTGTTGTTGCATTGCTCGAATTCATCCCGGAACTAGAGTGACGCTGACGCTGTGGCAGTTGTGGCTCCGCCTGGTACTGAATGTATTCACCTCCGGAATCTTCTAATTGTAATCTGAAAGAGCGCAAATATTGGTTAATTATTATTGTACCTAATGTAATCTAAGGACGGACATAGATAGAATATTAACGTTTCGTAAAAAGAGGAATAATGTTGGGGTGAGATTCCATGGTCAGATAAAGATCCTGACCTGTTTCAAGTGCATAGACCCAACTACTAATGACTTTTTTATTTAAATTACATAACTTCTGGGACGAACTGAGAAAAAGAAAGCTCAAGCGGAAAGACAAATTAGAAAAATACTTGTTCACAGTGAGCCTATTCCTTGAATTAGTTGTCTCAAAATATTTTGTGACTTTACAGTCTGTCGAAACTAAACCACAAGTGGAAAGTAATGAAACTAACTAGGACGAATGTTAAACTAGCTAACTTAGAGATGTTTCAATTATTTGGTTGTAAAAAACCCAAAGATATATGTATAATAGCATATGTAAATATTGGTCTTTTGCCATTTCGCTCTTCATGTCTATAAGTAATCCCACAAAATTTTCTAAGAACTTCGCGATAAAAGTTAACACTTTCTATCGAAATTCTTTAATGTTGTTGTAGTAACAGTAAACATTTCTGAAGTAATTTTAAGGCATGGTACGGAGCTGGCAGTCCTTGGCCGGTTAAAAATCCGGGTCCGGTTATTTAGACTCGACTGTGTGGCAACGGTTTAAATTTCCCTAATAATTCCTATTGGTAGACCTTTAAATATTTATAAATAGCCGACTAGGTATGTACATATGTACGTGTGGTTTGCTTGTTTAGATTCTCGCGCTCATTCATAAATTTCGTACTCGTTGGCGACTCGGTTGCCGTCACAATTTCATTTCGTGTTGCTGACATTGGAATGCAGTTTCATTCACCCTAGTGTAGACTAGTAATACGGCCAGCTACATACATACGTGCCTATGTTCATATGTATGCTAGTGCAAATGTATTTAATAGCAGCATATGTTAAGTTAGTCAAATAATGTAAGTATATTTCCACATACTTTAGAGCGTGCACACATTTGAAGACAACCAATGTAAATGTATGTCTCTTGAACGTACATACATACATATGTATTGTTTTACATATGAAAACAGCATAGAATTAAAATTTGAGAAAACGTTTACGATTGGTACTACACCCAAATCCAGTAGAAAACCAGAAGTTGTTGCCAAAAAATTTGAATAATGTGAACCGATTATATCGAACTTGACACAACTCTACTAAATAGAGTACCAATGTATAGGAGAAATAAGGCGTGTTCTATTTGTATATTATTTAACCATCCAATACATATGTACATACATATATACATACATATATTTTAAAACCGACAATGTGATATTTGTTAACCACCAGTCACTCAATGAACACCGGTAGTTGTAGATATTGCGGATGATGATGACGCAAGCAATGACCTATTAACCAGAATTGCCAAGTTAGCGAGGTTTACCTACATATCGAAATAACCCCATACTATAAAATAACAAAAACAGAACATACAAATATTTTAAACAGTTACAAACGTGTATACAAAGCTGCAAAACACGTAAGAAAGAGCCAAATTCGGTTATAACCGAAAATTTCATATCCTTGCATCTTGCAATGAATAAAGCCAGAGAAGTATCTTCAGGTACATAAGTTACATGAGTTATATGGGGTCTAGTTTTCACCTGATTTTATTTATTCTAAGCGGGAAATTTTTATTCATAAGGAGGCACAATTCGTGCAAAGTTTTATTCCGTTATATTGAATAGTGCTTCTTGATGGGAAAGAAAATAAGCAGATGGAAGTTAAAATTCTATTATATGAAGAATAAGCGTGATTGCAGTCCGATTTCGATCATTTTCGTACTGTTACATAGAAATATGAGAAGAATATCACGTACCAAATTTGATTGAAGTCGGTCAGGCGGGCCTCGAGATATACATATGACTTTCACTAAAAGTGGGCGGTGCACGCTCATCGTGCAATTTCGCACGTGGGTCCTTTAAAGCCCTCTCATGCCATCTCAGGGGCGAATTTAGTTATCGATTTATCACGCTTTTAATAGTACCGTTATATGCAAAGTGAGCGGGGATATCATCCGATTTCATTCATATCATAGCAGATACATACATACATATGTACATTAAGCCTACCTTTTTCAAACTTTTTTGTCCACACATATGTACCAAGTTTCATCAAGATATCGCCATTTTTACTCGGGCTACAGCTTGCACGGACGGACGGATTTAGCATAGTCTCATCATCCTGATCATTTATACAAATATACATATGTATGTACATATATCTATCTCGTTTTAGGTAATAAATACAACCGTCAGGTGAACAAAACTTTTGTATACTCTGTAGCAAAGTATAGAAATGTCACATACTTATGTACATATGTAAGTACATACATACATATGTATGAATGTAGGTGTTTTTTTAATATTTAAAGTTAAGTTATAAACTTGGCGTAAATATTGAGATTTAATATACATATGTATGTATGTACATACATATTATCGATTATAGTACAGTAGAGGCCCGCTAATCCGGACATGGCCTAATCCGGATTCCACTGTAATCCGGACAGGGTTAAAAAACTCAAAATTTCTATTATGTCTCTTGTAATCCGGACCGACATTCTCTATCCGTATTCTCTAATCCGGATCACATGTTTATTATTCCCTACATTCGCTTTTATGCTTTATTGGTTTAAGTTTTTTTGTTTTTTTTGGAACATGTGTATTATTTGTTATAATAAACAAACAGAAATTTATAAATATTTATAATATTATATACATAGTTCTGATATGTCTTTGGTAATCCGGATTTCCTTATATTCCGGATAGGGGCCGGTTTTAATTGATCCGGATTAGCGGGCCTCTACTGTATATTCAAACTTTCCGAATTCGTGATTCACTCACGCACCATCCCAGCGCCATATAAACAAGTGGCTGCAACGTAAACAAACAGAAACAGCTGCTTGAAATAGACAGCAAGGGATGGTGGGACTATAAAAAGAAAACAAAACAACTACTAAAGGTGAGCGAAGCTGTGCCGAGGAATAAGAATGGATGAAATTTCATTAGCTTAGCATTACATACATATGTATGTATGTACATATGTATGTATATGATTGATTATTTTTTTTATTAATGAATTTCCTTGACTATTGCGATAGTTGGATTTTAAGAGTACTTTTAGTAGATTCAAAAATTAATTTTGTATACAAATGGATATATAAACAACCATGTGTTTTTAAAATACCCACGAATATGGAATTACCATAAATACATCTCTATTAAGATTTGTAAAAAAAACATCAGTTTAATAACAAAAAAACGTATATAACACCTCAGTCGTCATCCGATTCGGATAAACTGGCTATGCTCACACACGTATGCATATAGTATCGCCTATACTTGCAGTTCAACTCTCCGCATAAAATATGTACGTACATACATACGTAGTATTTACATAGATTCAGCTTCGTGTCAGCTACCTTCCCTAGATATGTATGTAAACAAACACCTTCATCGTAGGCGAATAAAAAAGAGAGCGGAAAGACTACATGCCAGTGGAAGCTCACATATGCATGAATACATATGTATATACTGTACAATAAATAGATATTCATGTGTAGAAATGAATTCCGAAGCGATGCTGCAGTCGTAGGTGCCGGTTGTGGAATGCGGCCCCAATCGTTAGCTCCGGCAATGTCGATTTCATTCGCTTCTAGCCCCTTTATGCACCGAAATGCCAACGAAACTTGCCGACATCGTTGGATTTTCTCTGTAGTTGTTTAGGCCTACTACACAGAATGTAGACAACGATTCCTCTTTGCTACCGCTCTCTTCAAATCGGAATTCGGTCGGAGCTCCCAGTGTTTTCATATATTTACGAATGAAGTTTTGCGCTCTAGCATGCAAAGCGCCAACCTCCGCCGTTTCAAAAGCGAACACAAAGCTAAGCAAAACGGAAATTTGTGCACAGCTGTACGAGACCATCGTGTTGAAACGCTTTTGAATCGAAATCAATTTGTACAGCTGATATATTAACGAATACGTTGCTAACGCCTCACCTTACAGTAGTGGTAAATATAAAATTATCAAAATGTAACGTTATGCCTATAATAAACATTTTTGGCCTTTCCGTTTTGTAATGATAGCATCACTAACCTCTTTAGATTAAAAGAGCCTTATGAAATATTTTTGGGTTCTCGTATTCAAATGTGTGGTGGGTCGGGGCAAAATTACTTCTGAATTTATTATTACTATTTTGTTTTAATATTTGGTTTATAAAAAAGCATACTAGAGAGGTGAGCATATAGTCTTGAGTCTACGTTAGATTTTCTTAGTCAAGTTTGAAAACTACTAGAAATTCACAAGAGTTACTTGCACTCTCAAAAATTCACACATTAATCAATTTATTTCACCGACCAAGCCGTTGTATGGAAAAATTCAGTGAATACTTTAAACGAGGCAATGTTAAGTGGAACCTTCCCTTAATTTACTTCTGCAACTCTGCAACAAGATGCGAAGATTTACATAAGTATTTTTAAAGATAACATAATATATCGAGTCATATTTAAACCCTAATTAAGAACTCCAATATTTTGCTTCTCAAAGTGAAATTTTTATTACACTATTTTACTAATAAGGAGCAAATGGATGAGTTAGTTTCTAGAGAACGCCAAAACTGAACTGCAACCATCGCTTTTAGATCCAGCCGTAAATCCCTTTGACCCACCGTATGTAGAATTACCCATTGTAGATAAATTTATAATGTAATCAAATTCTACAAAAGCTGACTGGAATTTGCGTAGAAGCATACATAAACATATACATATATTTGTCTCTTTAAATCCATTGAATAACAGTATTATGTAAATAACAATTTTTGCACTGATTCAACTTTTCTATACAAATGTACATACACATGTAAGCGCAAAAAACCTAATTATCCTATCAGCCTTTATCACAAAGCAGCTGCGAACTCGTCATAACACACCATTCTACATCAGCTGCTGTACTTTTGCGCCAACAACACGTTTCACGCAAATCACATGTAGCTTGCCGACTCGACCGCCACTGTAAACAAAAAATCAGCCGTTTTCAATATGGACGCCAGAAGTAACGCGTCACTTCATTTCCAGTGAGCGTACGTGCCAATTTGCCTCCGGCTCTCGCTGGAAGACAAGAATGCTGGCGCGGTGATTGGAAACATTGCCGAACAGCCTGGCTGAGAGAAATATGCCGTAAATGAGAACACAACCCATCATCTGTTATTTTTGTATTACGTCTGCTTTGTGGGATTTTCGTAACGCGTCAATTTCATTTTTCTCTCCGCCCTTTTCAACTCATTAACAATTTTCATTTGCATCTGTACGATTATGCATACCTATTTATACATATATAAGACATATGTACATGTATGTAAACACTGAGTTTCTATTTTCTACCCCCAATGAATCAAATGACAGCAACAGACGAACCAAACTAACTTATTCCAATAGTCATCTGTGTGTGCAGTGGCGGACGCGACCTCAAATGTAAATGTGTGAGAAATACTCTCCGCTCTTTGTCACACCAACGGCACAGATGTTTTTCACCGCTTTGCTTTCGCTAATAATAAGGCGACTGACGGTACAGAAGGCACATTTAGATACATGTTTGTGCGTACTTATTATATATACATATATAGAACCTGTATGTACATATGGTTTTTATGGTCGCTTCAATGAACATGCAGACGAACGTACACATATAAGAAAAATCAATAACTAATGTGGCAAAGGTACAAGTCTCAAAAAGCCAATTGCAATTCTCAAAAACAAGTGTTTACGTATTAATTTCCTGCGAACTTACTGTAGTTCCTCGTCCAATTCCTCTGCGCTGTTGTATTCGGTGCTCTCCAAAATGACTTCCTCTGTCTTGATTGCAACGGGTACAGACATTTTTGTGGAACGAAATGTTTAAAATTTTTGTGCGAACTGCTACAACGATGTCTCTTTTTCACTTTTTTTATTTTGATATAACTTATTTTTCGGCACACACAAACACACTCTTTGCAAAAACTGTAATTTCGCAAATATGTAGACACGTGTTTTAAATCTTTATATATGTATTTTGGTATATATTTGCAATAGAAATTGTCTGCTTAGACGACACTTTTCGGCGCCTTTTCTCACACCACTTACGCGCTGCAAACACCAACTTTGGTTCTAATTGCTCTTCACCCAGCACTTTTACCTTAGTTTTGGGCTGTTGCTAGATAATTGAATTTTAAGTAGTATTTAGAACTTCACGATCAGAAATAGATTGCAAATTGCAGCAAAGAAAGCGATAAATCTAAAGCGCGCAATTACACGTACAAATATTCCGTCACTGACGTTTGTCGCCTTTTCCTGACTTTACCGGACTGCGAACCAGAGAACTACGACCTGTGAATTGACAGCGACGCTGCTCTCATCTTTTCTCTTTGTACATTATTGGAAGTCGGCATAAAAACGAACGATTGAGTGGGTTGCCAGACTTCAAAATGCACATGTGATTCTGCTTTGAGGAGAGTTTGGCTGTAAACTACTGACGAATCGACAAATTTGCTGTTGCTATGGTGATGAGAAGTCGCTTGTCTATTTAAATTCTCTGCTAAGTTTTTCCGGCACTTATGGAGTTTCATAACTGAATAAAGTAATATACAAGAGCATGCCGTCAGAATGCTATATTAGTGGTGTGTGCCCGAATAATGAGAATAGATTCATGATTAAGACCTGAACTACTTATACTACTTAGCAATAGATGGCGCGAAATGTCGTGCAGAGAGCTTCACCAGAAAACATAAATTGGAATTGCACCTTTTCATTGTTTTATGTTCTCTGGCTTCAAACTGTCACTAAATTCTTGAAATAGCATGACGACACTCTGTGTCACCTTTTTGTCGAAGCTAATTTTATTTTTAAATTTTTGCAAGATGTTGTTACAGAGTATAACTGTTTTGTTCACCTAACGGTTGTTTGTATCACTTTAAACTAATCGAGATAGATATGGATTTGCCATATATAAACATATACATATACATAAACGATCTTGATGACGAAAGGAGTTGAAAAAGGGGCAAGCTGTAACTTGGCTAAAAACTAAGATATCTTGATGAAACTCAGAACACACCTTCGTTGGCACCATAAGAAGTTTGGTATTGCAGCTGCAGGAAACAGTGTAGCACCGCTCCCTATCATAAACCATTCAAGCTATTTCACCTAAATTTGCAGAGGACACCTTCTGAGGTGTATGAGAACATACGTAAAATCAGGCGATAACCTCGCCCATTCCTCACATAACGGTTGTTTTAAAAACTACTTAAAGTGCTATAAATCAATACCTAAATATATTATCAGAGTCATTAAATTTGACATCCAGGGAGGTACAGGAGGGCTCTGTAGTAGCTGGTGTCAAAATTGGACGATGGGTACCGTACCGCTCTTTAGGTGAAATCATACATCTCAGGACCTACTCGACCAGTTTCAACAAAATTCGGTAGGTAACATTATTTTGGCATTTCTATTTTGATTCTTCTTCTTCTTAACTGGCGTAGACAACACTTACGCGATTATACGCGTTTCTTCTTTTCGCAGCGTGGCGCCAATTGGAGATTCCAAGCGAAGCCAGGTCCTTCTCCACCTGGTCTTTCCAATGGAGTGGAGGTCTTCCTCTATCTTTTCGAGGCAGTTTAGGCCATTACTGTTAAAATCTTGTAGATTAAAATTTGAACTAAACGATCTATTCTGTAGCATACATACATATGTCATGATTTTAATTCTCATTACTACACATGTGGTTTATCTAACTCACGCTTTAAAGCTTTATCTTAATAAATAAAATCGTAACAATTTTTTATAACGTATTTTAAATCTTATGTCCGCGTCTTCATTATGATATTATCATGTCTCCAATTAGTGGTGGTTCGACTTCCAGATCATTATTCGCGGGGAGAAGATGTGGTAGTGCTTTCTATAACTAATGGAGATCCGGTAGAAGTAGGGGCAATCGAGTGGGTTTTCAGAGTCCTTCCCTCTGGGAAGCACTTCCAGTCAAATGGCTGATAATTTTTATTGCGTTGTGGTCCAAGTTCTTCCTTATCCAAAAGGGCTAACGATTCTTGTAACGAAAAATCCAAATGCATGAAAATGCACACGTATACATGCATATAACATTAAATACATCTACATACATAGTATGTACATATGTACTTGTATATACATTTTGGGTTTAGATTTGCTCTGCTAATTTGAATCAAATCATTTCAACAAATATTCATATATGTAAATACTATATGTACATATGTATGTATATATTTACGTGCTCGCATGCATACATATCCTTCAGTTGTTATGTACGGAGTGGGGCTGTTGATCACAGAATCGCAGAGCAGTTGAAATCAACGCAAATAAATTGGTGTTTTTTGAGAGGCTTTATATGTAAATGTAAATTCTCACAAACAACATTATGTGCGGTAATAAAATAAAATTTATAGCCTCTACTGTTGACATTCATTTTATGAGTGTACGCACACATAAACACATCAACCAATACACTGGCGAGTGCTTGTGCCGGCCGCTTTCAGCTTTTGCATGTATGTATGTGGGTCGTCTGCGTGTGTGAGTATAGCCTATTGCAAGGTTGATTGAAAAAAAAACAAACGGCATCAAAATTATCGTTAGCATCCTTTTAGTCCAAATGGATTTTTGGTAAAATGGCTGCCTATTTGCAATTCTGCTGATTTTGCTAAACTGAACGGAACTCATAAATACAATAAATCGCCGCAATGCACGACAAAAACCGTACACGAGTTGGTGTGTGTACGTGTGTGGTATGCGCGGCAATTGGCAATAAACGAAGAAGCAATCCTAAAAAACAGCCTGGCGAAAGGACAACACAGCGCAATAGCTACAACAATGTCGGAACGATTGCGATTGGCTATAACCGGTAAAAAACAAACAAACAAATATAAAAACACAAACATTTGCAATTTCCATAATATTAGCATTTCAATTTATCTCTCCTCGCTGGCAGAATCAATTCTTGCTGTTACATACATACATACATACATATGGAAATTCGGCTCCAATTAATTGATTTGATAAGATACGAAATTATTATTTCTACTTTTTTAATTGCACAAACATATAAAGAGAAAACTTCATCCGAGAAACCGAGAAGGCGCATTTATGAAAGTGGAATTGTGTGTGAGTACATACATATGTACATACGTAAGATTTTCGATAGTTCCGAAATCTTGTTGCGTTTCTAAGGATTCTCAATTTCGTGCGCTTTTCTTCACTTATTTTGGACACAAGTTCCGAGTGCAGTTCTGCTCCCAGCTGGACGCTTGCCTGACCAACGCAGTGGTATACCAAAATTGCTCGTTTTCATGTGTGTCATTCTGGTTGGGGAGGGCTCGTTTTTTACCAGCAAATCGCAATAATAATAAAAGTAACGATACCAGCAATAAAGATGATTTGAGTGTCTGGTGTTTTGCGTATCTCTGGGTTGGCGTACCGCTTCTCATATGTAACCACCCTAAATAAAAACAATGCCACCCCATATTTTACATACACATAAGCACATATGTACGTAACGTAGCCGTATCCGCATATGCACAAGTCGTTTTGATTACAAACAAATACATACATACATATACACATATGCACATATATAGGTTTGTCTTTTTGCAGGTCTGTAGTTATGCATAATAGTTAGAAAGCTTGTCGAAACTCAGATTACGCACGCAAGAATATAGCCGAAGACTGAAGCACCTTTCACAGAAGCGAGACTAGTGGGAAGTAAGTGTGAAAGAACCTTGGCCAGACTTATATACATATGTACATATGTATGTATGCAGATAAAGTCATAAAATGTGAAATGAATATTTTCAAGCGTGTAACCGTAATAAAATGAAATGAATCTTCGAGCCGCCTCAGCTTCCATGCGCTTGGTTCGAGTAAATTAGATTAAAACTATTTCATGCCAATATAAAAACGAATCATATTGAAAACAAGAGAAGTGCTTCAACTCATTTCCTCCTTTAATTTATGTACATTAGATATATATACACGTGTATAAATATACATATAACATGGACTTTAGGCTTTCGATGCTTTCTCCTCGTAAAAACTTTAGAACTTTGGGCAATATTAAAGTTTTGAAGGAATTGAGAAAGCTTTGAAAGAATTTCTTTTCATTTCTATTGACGCATGACTACCGTTTTGAGCATGGCTTGTCGTCCCTGAGCTGGAAATATAAAAGACGTTAGCTATATTTTCGCTAAAAAGTGGAAATGAGCGTCACTTACGGTGCTCTCTAGTGCATCCAATTTATATCACTTTTGAACACTAAGCCTTAGTGAGCCCACCGATTGCCAACAGCATTTGTCACAAGCCTACACAAATGCGGCTGTCAACAATCTATGTATGTACATATGTATTTTCACAGTTGGCTGAATGCAAATCATACTGCCAGTGTTGCGCCTAAATATTCGCCATATTTACAACTGCTATAATTTCCCACTGGGACATTAGCGCGAGCGCGGCAGGCATGAGCTTGCATAATAAATTCAAAGCTAAGCCACTTATCTCGCACCGCTTTTCGCCTGTGCGGCTAGTTTCGCTCACAGGGTGTCATGATGGATGATGGAGCAATTGTCGAGGACCTCATGGCGTGCTCGCCTGGCCACCCACCCATTTCTTCTCAAAGCAATATCATTTTTCATCGCTTTTACACAGACGCAGACAATCGCGCACAGTGGACACCGAAAATGGCAGAAACACAATGAATCTGCATGGATTCAAGTTTATTTACATATACACGCATGCATACACATGTGCATATGTATGTACGTACCGGCACAATAAATGTGATGCTGTGGGAGATATTTCGCACAGTTTATCTCACATTCGATTCCATTCAAAAATATAATTTGAATTACGCATACACTCTGTGGTTGGACGGAAAAGTGCTGCACAAGTGGCTAGTGTCATCTGCATGACACACTTCATCTTCGCTTTATGGAAATCGCAGTGACAAACACTTTGCCAGTGTTGTTAAGCGGTCAAAAGGTGTGTAATTCGTTGATTTCCTCTTTGATTGATGGTCATAGTTTTTGGGGAATGTGTGTAGATGACTAGGTGAATGCGTGCTACATATGTGAGTACAGATATGTGATTATTGTACAATGAATTCATTTAATCCTGGGCCAAAAAAATTATGAAAATCGACTCCTCCGCTTTTTGAACCACAACAATATTCTTTCTGTAATAAATTGAAAATTTCTCGAAACGGTTTTAAATTATCGGGATTATATGTATGTTGGGAATATAGGTTGATTAGGGAGCAGTAATGTAACTCATACGATATGACATACCCTCAGATAAGCATACCTACGTACCACAGTGGTTCCATTTGTATGGAGGATAGCGACAAAAATAGTTAGAATAGAGATACTCACCTGCAATATACACAGCATATTTCTGTTCATGCAAGTACGATATTCTGAAAAAATCGCAATTGTATAACGCCCACTTTTCATATTCTACATATATAATTCTAACGTTAAAATACCTGAGCATGTTATAAATTTTGTTCCAATTCCCGGATTTATTATTAATAAATAGAAAGGAAAACGGATGTGCCATTTAATTCATCAAACGTTGTCAACCTCAATAAAAAATTCCTTTACGTAATTAGTCTTCCAACAATTTTATTGTAGATTTTAAAAATGCGATTTTCTTTTTGCCTGGCAATTTTCGTTGACCTGTAATAAATAGATCTAAGCTCAATAATAACATATTTAGTAAATCCGTATTTGTTGCAATTCGAGAAGTTTTCCTCGTATGTTGAAGCCTATACCTCTTAATATCCTTGTTTTTGGCTTCCGCAGCTTCCTCTGATAGTTCTCCAATGGATATTATTGCACTCTCGATGACTTCGGAACCATGCACTAGGATCTTGTGAACTGAAGGTGGAAGATAGAACCAAGGGTACTTCTCTACAAGCCCTTTAGCAGTTTTAAGTGCGAATTGCTTAAATTTGTCCGCGTTTATTTTATATCCTGATGACATAGCTTGCAGTAATGCTGCACATCTTAGTATGAGCTCTTCGTCAACGCCCGTTATTTGAGAAGCCAAACCAGCATTATTAAAAAAGTGTCTAGCCGTGTTGCCATCGTTTGACGTCCCACTACCTCCTGTTTTTGGCATGTCCACTATTAAACCCATTTCTGATCTAAACTTATTTCTAACCTGAATTTTTTTTCCATGAGTTGAGTTTTATCTTCTGCCGACCTAATTTGCCATTTTATCAATTTCTGCCAATTTTGCTATTCTACGTTGCTTAGTCCGTTAGGAGCATGCAGAGAAATCACCAGTTGGGCGACCACGTTTACTCGCTTTTGCTTCTTCTTTTTCAGATGGCAAAGATAGAGTTTCGAGACTAAAGGTAACAATCTCTTTGTAAGAGATCCAATCCGAGTAGTTTCTTATAACGTCTGACTTTACGCGATGGTTTTGTTTCCACATCACCCCAATGCGTCTGCATAAATATTTTACACATTTCAGTATATCATCAAACGGATGTTGGTCACCTTCAAAACCTGTTTTTCTGACTATATCTTCAAAAACTTCCTGACCTTTCGTCGTATTTGATCCATTTTTGGAGCACCAAATTTCAAAAATATAGGAGCGAGAAAATATGCATTGATGAGACGTTCCTACGATAAGAAATTTAAAAAATAAAAATCTCAGAGAGAGCGAGTGAGACAACAACAACTAAGTCTACATTTGTTTATTGACATTACTTGCAAAAACCAAATCTATAACACGCACATTTGATGTACAAAATACACTTTGAAACTAAAAAGTTAGGTTAGTTAAGTGAACTTTATTTAGAAACCTGCAAATCCCTGCACATGAACTTAATATTATTTTAAACTATATACTTGTATCAACATTTACACACTAATCCGGTCACTGCATTCGGTTGACAAAGTTACTAAATCTCCAAATACATTTAACAAAGAACAACAAAACTGAATCAAAAAGACACTTCATTAAAATTTGTTATTCTAAAAACAACTGCATAATTTAAAAAAATTTTATTACTGAAAAATAATACTATTACCATCTACTTTAATTTCCATTTTCAGTATTTTTATTTAGACACTTTTTTAAATTAAGCTTTTGCAGTTGAATCTACACGTTGCTTTCGCTTTTATTTTTGTCAACTATTTACTTCTGTGCAAGGCCTTACATATGTTGCTTTCACTCAAGAAGTTCCGTTAGAAATAATCAAAACAAACTCAAAATACATAAATTTGATGGCATATGCAATTATTTATTTAGCTACAAGCCCAATATATAAACATAGAGTTTTTTATTTTTGTCGTATGGGAGGAACCACCGTGCGTACATATGGTATATGCATATGTAAGAGTGTAAAAACTGCGTTATTTCAATTTAAGCTGAACTAATTACCTTCGAAATAGAAGAAAAAAAGAAAACAAATTGAAAGAATTGCAAACTTTCTGCAGAGAGATGCTTCTTTTTAATAAAATGCGCACATTTAAAATCAAACAATCAAAGTCAATCAAAACTCAAATTAGTTCTGGCATTTTGGCTTTTTCTAATCAACGTTTTCCAGTTGCCTCATTTGGCCCAACCAGAAAGAACGTGGACGTATTGCGTGCGAATACCAGTGACATACGAGTATAAGCGTATATCCTATCGTATAGTTCAATATGTACATATGTATGTACGTACAAGTGCATGTTACACAACTGTAATTTCAACGAAAATTGGACATTGCCAAAAGCCAAAGGTGTGTTCTGTCAAAGATAACACGAACACAGGCACGCGCCAATTACACACATACATATACTGCCGACGTAGCCTCCACCATTGCGAAATTTAGAGAAAATGTACCTAATCTCCTTCACCCTTGTCCAATTACTAGTGGCGGCCGTGTGTCGTCCACCCTTACAATTTTACAACGCATTTTTATATTTCGTCTAAAGCTTTCTGTGAACACACTTATGTATATGTGCTTGTATGCGTGTGTATAAGCACGAGTGACCATCTACAGTATACTCCGTTCTTTGCAGATGCTTGTCCCCTCTGATGTCCACTGACGCAGCAACAACAGCCCCCACTCGGCCATTTTATTTTAAGGCAGAGTTTAAAATTACACTCAAACACTCACATACACATAGTGATACATTTCTTTTATGTGGGCGAATGTTTGGATACCAACGTAAGGTACATACATACACACATACATATGTGAAAATGTAAAAAAGTTCTACGTGCGGCTTAAGAAGTGAGTTCAGAGTGTGCGAATGCGTGGAAATAAAGTAAAAAGTAATGAGCAGACTTCCCCGGCCCTTGACACGGTGGAAAGAAATAACTTTCAATCTCGTTTGGAATTCTGTTGATTCTTATAGCTCACCTCTCATTCCACATTGTTCGGCTTATTTCGCTTTTTATCGCAATTGAATTGGAAATAAAAGATTTGAAGTTGATTTTTATTTCAGTAAATTGCTACATGTCAAATGTACATATGTATGTGTAGTATATAACAGGTATATAAACTTTTATATAAATATATAAACTTTTATATAAATATGTGTACATGTGTATTAAGCATGCATGTATAAAAAGTTGTTTACAACTATTTGAAAATTGCACCGAGTTCGATGAAAAGTTTCTTTGTGCAACCAAGCGATTTTCTTCCCTTCGAAGCCAGTATTAATCTTAAGGCTTATTAATGTACGAAGCTTGTCTCAAGTCGTTTCCGAACGGCTGATGGATTTTATAAAACGTAACACTCTTTATAGTCCAGTCATTATAGTAAGTTCACCTCGGAATTCGATATACCCATTTACATGTCTGTAAATACTTGTATATTGACACCCTAAAGTTGTCTCAAAACCTACATATGGTAGGGTATACCGTAACACTCTTTATAGTCCAGTCATTAAAGAGGTATTCACACATATAAATGGGTATATCGAATTCCGAGATTCTTACCTAATTTAAGCTTAGATGACTGGACTATTAGGTCTGTTGTGCAGAGATCCGAAAAAGCTCATGTATAATATTAGATATTGATATGCTGTAATCACCAGCAAATTCGAAAACGACGGCCGTACGCATTAAGCGTCTTCGGCTATCTGCTCGCTATGTCGGGGATCTGATCTCTTCTCAAAAATTTACGTGTGAAAAGAAAACAAAAGCTCAGTTCGGCTGAATACGCTACAAGAGAGTGTGTGAATACTCCTTTAAAGAGGACAGAGCTATTTCTATTTAATTTTTATTTGATCTTGCCATGGTTTGTTTCCCCGGCGAATCAAGTCGTGTCTACAGTTCAAAATCAAATTGATCGTTCGACAAATTTATTGAGTCTTCATTGCTATCCTCTATTTGAACGGGCTGCGAATAACTCATTTCACTTTTCTTTAACGTGTTTCTTATCGGATATTTTCTTAATAGGATAATTCGTATACTCGAAATGCTCAGAAATAACGAATGCAAAGTGGGTATGTGTGTGTGCACATACATATGTACTTGTATGTACATATATATATTGAAAATAATTTGCGAGGTGACTTGGACACAATTTTTCTTTTCCAAGCCATTTCATATTCAAGACGAAACTCAACAGCTTTTCTCTGAAAGATTTCGGACTAACCGCAGTCGTAGTTACTCGTATAATGGCGATTTGGTTGCCATATTTTTTCATGGGACATGTACAGTTGTATCGTAGAAACCCCCGAGTGACAAAAAGTTTTCCACTTGCCCATTCTCTTCTTTGTATATCGTATTTTTCTTGTTTTCTAATGTCCTGTGGGGATAAAGCGGTGTTCCAACAACCAAACAGCCAACGGATGATAAGCACGTGTGTGCATGGGTGTGATGGCCCGTGTGCCAAATTGCTATGCGCTTGTGAACGCATCAGTTGGTCGAAGCGAGCGCGTTCCAAATAATGAATTATTCTTCAAATACAAATACAAATATAAATGGTTAGTAAGGCTTTTTTAATGCAGTGTCTGGTATTGAAAATGCATAAAAATGCCATTTAGCATGTTCTCGAAAGGTATGCTATACGAGTACAATTCGAGTGTGCACATATGTATGTATGTATGTATGTACGTTTGAGTAAGTGTGATAGATGTGATATTATGTATGTACATATGCGAGAAAGTTAGTAAGTTTTCCCATGGATAGATTAAAATCTGTACTAAAATTGTAATGTTGCTAAACTGGTGTTTGGGGAGCTTTTGATTTATGTTAAACTTGTTTGGATATTACGCTTTGGGCTTTATAGATAGAATATGAAAAATTCTGTGTTAGAAAATTCCATCCTTTTGATCTGTTATCGAAACTGTTATGAGGTCGAAGTTTTAGATTATTTTCACTTTAGTAAAAAGTGAAGCAACGGAATCTAACAACGTAATGCTTTGTCATCGCCGCTTCAGCCGCTTCAGCCACTTCGTGTTTCTGCGTGTTTTGTTTTTCGTAAACGAAATATGCCATGATTTACCTCTAATTGCATTTTTATGGTCATTTGTGGGAGAAGTATCACAACTTCGATGTCCTTTCAAAGGATTACCGTTGTGAGTTATGAGCAGTTATAATGGACTAACGCCTAACAGGAGGAATAATGTGGTCCTGGAAATAAATCTCAAACAATGCTTACTTTTTAAGCTAATTTGATTTAATGGGCTTTACAGGGCAATCGAATTTATTTAGCTTTGTTTCGTTTCATCTTATTTGCGACGTTTATAGCTTTCTTGATTCAGCAAGTGACAAAAATTGCCGTTTTAATGGTGATTTATGAATGGATTGAGAAAATATTGAATTGCGACAAGCTAAAAAAATATAATGCATACATACATGTACAAACATACATATGTACTTAGATAGATGGATATGTATTTATGTGAAAGTGTGTACGCGTGGACGCTTATATTTATGGGCGGCAGTTATTCCTCATCTTGTGGCAATTTAGATCCGCAAATGCGATGCAGTGAATTATACGGCGATGTAGGCTCGGAGGCTACCACATGCATTCGTGGTCTGGAATATAAATATGAAATTACAGTAAGATTTCTGTTGAAAATTTTTAATAGGAGAGAATATGTACTCACCTGTAGGCTACAGATCTACAATGTGAAGTTTACAGGCTGCGAACATATGAACTCGTTGCTCGCATCTTGAAAAACTCAATCTTATCTCGGTTCTTTCATGTAAGTTTTGATATTTGATAATCCTGAAGAGAAGCGTTATCATTGATAATTTGTTCATTGCCAAGGTTTCTGTAGCTAACTCTTCAGGACCACTGTAGCACAGAGTATGTGCTCCACCTATTGCTTAGAATGTGCCGTGTAGGTCGTCCTTAGTTTACTGTTTTTTCTCTAAAATAAAGGGAAGAAAAAAGTTTTTCAATTACCAAAAACGCTATTGAACTTAGTTTGCACACCTCTCACGTTTTCCAGCATAGGGTGTGAAATACGTACACCCTCTCTAATGACATTCGGACACGGAGTCGAGTACTGTTAGCTGCTCATATCATGAATTTGAGAGAACATATTTTTCTTCCAGATGATGAATTTCTAGCTACTACTACATACATACATATGTATGTACATACATACGACTCTCCAAATTCAATTCTCACAAAACGACATACATATTAATCTCCATATTTGTATGTACACATTATGCAATGCAAAAAGAAACAGCAATTTTATGTATCTATTAGTTCACATTCGCAAGTTGTGTCAAAATGAAAAATCAGCTTTCCGAAGCATTGTTTGGCATAACAATGAGCTGTCCACACATGCACACCACAACTTGCCCATACATACATACACAGTTGCTAACAGTTGCATGCGCACAAAAGGATAAATAATAAATTTGCTCTAGCCCCTTCTCCTGCCCTAGCCCTAGCCTGGTCCTACTCCATACTTTTTGTTGAAACACATACATAGTTACATACGTATGTATGTACATAACAAAAATTAAGCATTTTGCATTATTCATTTGAAAGTATTATTGAGAGAGAATATCAATAATTTATTTAGTGAAGCTCTTTTCCGAACTAATATCCATTAAATAGCACCTGATATAAGTTTTTAAGCACTAATCTTAAGAGCAAGTTGCGAGCATTTTACGATTTGATATCAATTTAATTGATTTAGATCTAATAACTTGTCTCTGAACGAATTTACAATGTTATAATGGTAAGTTGGTCACAAGCAACCGTGTATTTTAATCAGATATTTATAAGCAATTAGCTAAATTATCCTTGTTTTTGTATCGTAAATGAGCGTGGACCTTGTAACCGCATAAAATGATCCACATTCAAAAAACCAGCCGATAGGTACCCAGCATGAGACTTCAAATGGTCAAGAAAACTTGCTGGTTACATACGAACTAGTTAGAAACAGATCAGATTAATACCAGAATACAGAACAATTTATTAAATAGTTATTTAATTCGACTTCCAATATTCACAAATAAGCATATCTATTATTTAGATTTCTATTTGGTTATATTTATTAAATCGGTATGGCTATAGTATGCTTCTAACGGCAATTCAACAATTCACGTCTCATAGGACAGCAACAGCAAAAGATATTAATTTCATGTGTGGAGAAAAAAGAGACGGCTGACTAGTTGAGCCTGTGGTCCATGCAACTATAGCTTATAACTGAATTTAGTTAATTTCAGGGTATATACTAAAAACAGCCTTTATCAAAACACCTTTCGAGAATCCTTACTTATAAAGTTCTCTTCATTTGCAATAAAAATTTGATGATTTTTCCAAAAAACACACTTTTCTTGCCAATAAAGTGAGGGAAAACCAAAGGACATCAAGCGTAAACAGAAGATGCATTCTTTCTTTTATAAGTCTTTGATGACTAAATCCGTGAGAAGCTTGATGTTGAGTAAATATTATAAAATAAGTTTTGATTGTAGTATACCCTTTATATGTTGAATATTGATATTGTGATAATTAAATTTTAATTGATGATAATATTTTAAATTTTAGCCGTCATTCGCTGCCGTAGTAACCAAATATTGCGAACAAATTTCAAAATATTATGGTTATGAAAGTTTTTGAAGAATCTCTTTTTTAACTTTAAGTGTCTTTGCAGAGACAGTATTTCCATTTATCCGTATTTTATGTCTCTTTATTTAGAATATTTTCGAAAAACCGCTGATATGTTTCAAAATTAATGAGTGATATCTTTCTATGGTATAATGGCGATTTCGAGGTTAACCGCATGCACATTCACATATGTATGTATGTATGTGTACATAAATAAATTCACATATGCACATAAAATATATGTAGATGTCCACCCTCAAAAATTCGGACATTCGCACTTTTCCCCTTCAATTTGAAGAATTTTTGCTGTGTTTTCTTTTTGCCCCCTCTCCTCGACCGCATGAAGCTTAACAACTCCTGTTTGTTTGACAACATGAGATAGGAAACCTTTTGACATGCGAATTCTATAGAAGCATTTATGGAGAAGGCAAAATTGGAATTCACAAAATTGTGAACAACTTTATAAATATGTTTATTTTTTGCTTTGTTGGTGAATTTTTACAGTTAAAATATTACAAATAATAAAGCACCCTCCCTCCGTTTTACGCCCACGTCTTGCTGAGAGGCTTTTGTGCCAAAAAATTGCAAATTCGATTACAATGTGAATTTTTCAATCTCGATGGTGAGGGGAGGAAATGTGTACGGCGGACGGATGTCTGTTTTCATGTTCTTTTGAATGGATAAGCAATCATAACAAATGATGGAATCCGTAATTTACTAAAGGAGTATTATACGATTGACCACCTACGTTTATTTTATATTTGTCTGACTGTGTATACATAGGTAAAGTTTTAGTTTTACTCTTCTTCATTTATTAATCACTTCGCACTGCATCGTAGTTACTTAGATTTCCACACTATCTTGATAAATCCATTTTATTTTGCTTTGCCGCAATACTTCAAATGCACAGAACTGTAGTACAAGAAAACTCCTTTTTTCAATTAAACCCTTAACAGGAAAATTTGGGAAAATTTCTGGGCCGATACGACCTACCAACCGCACAGACGTTCTTGGATTGAGTGCGACAGCGAACGAACTCTCTGGTATTTATAGCTCTATTCAAATGAAATGCCAGACAAATAATGTATATACATATATACATATGTATTTGTAGGTGTTTTCGTGCTTTCCAGCCATTTTCCAATTTTAAATTTGAATATGCGCAGCATCTGCAGTCAGGAAGTTGTTCGGGTTGTGGAATATACATAGAGAGTCGTGGAGTTGCTGACAAGCAAGGGTTACTACTGGGCTTTATTTCACCCCTTTCATTGTAATTGGAACAAGCATTGATGGCAGTTCTTTAACCCTTTGAGATTTTGTGTATGCCAAAACCGTTTTAGAACTCAGTACAAAGTTCTAAAAATTCTATTACTTATAACAGTATTATTGGAAAGTTAAGCATGGAAATCTCCCATCATAGGGTGAATGTGACATTTAATAACCGGTTAGTGAAAGTAAAAATTGGGGAGAAGAGCTGGAGGTTGCTCATCTACCAAGATGTATACGCATATCCGTTCATATCAGTTAAGCCTCATTTATGTTTAAAAATAATTTCAAAGTGTCGAAGAGATAGTCATACATTACTAAATACTTGTAGTATTGCTAAACGGTAGCACATAGCGTTTCGGTGCCTCAAACGAAAGCTACACATATATTCAAGTCTCATGTAGCAGTTTTTATCTGCCGATTCATATAATTTTTAAGAACAAATTAAATTGTTCGAAATCTAAGGTTTGAATTTGCGGTTAGTTTCGCCTTGAAGTCTCACTTATCTCCTATCTAAAACATTCACCGTTAAATCCATATAACCATGGGAGCGATTTTGGTCAGATATGGCTCAAAGGCTTGCATATTGATTTGTAAATCAAATTTAATATAACTTGGATCTGACGGATCATAAGTTTACAGTATCTCAAATTTTCGCGAGTCATTCGAGTAGCTTTCACTTTGAACTCCGTCATAGTTCCAGTTCCAGCAGGGGTTTTTGGTGTACAATTAGTTACTGGCATTTGCGGTGTATCAATGACGTTATGAATGGAGCATCATGATCAACAGTTTTGTTTGGGGATGAGCAATTATGGTCATTGCTTCTATACATACATATGCACATGCATATCCATGTGTTGGAGCGTACTTGAAAATAATAACGAAGCCTTGTTGTTGCCGCCGTCGTCACTCTCCACACCGAGTTAAAATGCAATTCAAATTGAATGCATTTGAGCTATAATTCGGAATTTTTTAAAAACTGCCATCGATAATTGCATTGCATGCATAAATGGCTCACTGTATGCCGCTGTGCGCTTGGCATGAATATGTATGTGTGTGTGCCTATGCACATGAGGCACTTGTTCGCCTCACTGCTGAATGCCACTGCTCATTTCGAATTGTACAAAGAATGCCGTTGCGAATTCTTATGCAAATTTCAGGTGATTGTTCGCTTTGTCGCACGTCACGCTAAAGTCAACAAGTTGCACTCGCCAAGCTACAATATGTTTCCATGTATGTGCATGTTTGCATGAATATGTGCATATGTGTGCTGCATGATCATGAAATTTTCAATTAATTTGCATTGAATGATCGTTTGTCTGCCATTTGCATACTCTCAAATCAAAGTTAAATCACAAGAGAATATAAATACATAAGTACATACATAGAAGATACTCATATGCCACACATTTGCTCTGTACGATATTTTACGATATTAGAAATGATTGGAAAGTGGGAATTTTGTGGATGTTACTCAAAAACTTTGTTCGAACACTGTCAGAGGGAGTGATAGAGCGTACCCGAAGTAGCTGTCAGCCAAACTAGTAAGAACAACAAATAATGGAAGCATTCGTTACATAACAAATCATATCGATGCAGGTACTATATAATATGAGCAGTCGGTTACTGTTGTGCGGACGCATTATGAAAGAAATTGGAGCACAGGATCTACTGTACAGATAGATGAACGCGAAGCTATAAAGCACATACTATTGACTCTTGCCAATACTTGTACATTTGCAGCATACTCCACGCATGCGCGTGTGTATGTGCTATATAAATATAAACGAAACAATCGATCAGTTGATTGCTAGTGCCAATGCAGGAAGCGACTTAAATTCCTTGAAGATCATAGTTAAATGCTCGCGAACTATGTGGCTGTGCGTGAGAATTCTTCCATCGGCTGACCGAGTAGACACACTGTGAAAAAATTAGCAATAATTTACAAATTAAACATGAGAATCGTCTTCGAGTATTCGAACATAGCATAAGATGTTCAATGCATTTAAGCACACATTTATACACGCACACAAACACAAACGTATATGTGTACATTGATGAAATGCTCATAGACGCGTTTATTGGCATTAGTGTGCGTGTATGCGTGTATGCATGTGTGTGTCATGCAAAAACTGCTAACAAGATGATGCGAGCATATTTGCTCGCTTATAAAAGCAGCGAACATGCATTGCTTCGGAATGATTTCCAAGAAGTCCACAATCGCATCTTGGCAAGCTGCAGGTTAGTTGCCCACTGAGTGGAGTGATGTTAATAAGGCGTCTCATAAATTACCGCCATTTACACGAGATCACAGTTGAGACGCCGTGACAAACTTACCGCTGCAACGGCACTCGGGCAGCGCAAAATTTAATATTATATAAATGCATCTGAATGCGCACACACTTACAAATGAGTGCCTAGGCACTAGGCGACATTGTGTACAGTAAGAGGCGAGGAGTTTGTGCAACAAGCGCAGAAAATGCTTAGGCATTTGGCGTCATCCTGTTGCAGTGCAAGCTCCTTATTCATATCGCGAGCGTTTTTGCTTTTTAATTCAGCAGAAGAATGATTCCGGGTTGATGCGCGCTATGAAATTTACATTGCACTTTAAATAAACACATACATATATATGTACATATGTAAGTAAGTATACGGCTTTGCGCATATGCATTGACAAAGTTTTGCTGAATAATTGATAATCGCGGATGTAAGGCTTTGCATTATCAGGCATACCCTGGAACACGTGAACTTTATGAACCAAATACATATGTATGTACCATTTTGGTCGAACACTTTTTGCCATTTTTCCGCTAGAGACATTATTCATCAAAGAATCGCAGATGTTATTTCGGTCCATTAAATTTTTCACAGACAATACATGTGGTACCCAAACATCAAGCTTCTTTTTATAGCCAGCCTCTTTTAAATGGCTCGAAACCGATTGATGATGAATGTTAAGCTCCTTAGCGATATCATGGCTGCTTATGTGACGGTCCTGGTCAATCTGTTCCATAATTTCATCGACTTTTTCAACGATAGGTTTCAACATACAATGTGCTTTCCAAAGTAAACAGGACTTTAGGAATCTAGCGCCCCCTGGTGGCGCCATCTATAAATCGACAGGTGCGTTAGAGTCTGCTAACTTAATTGATTGTCCAGTGAGAATTTCATGACATTTCATAGATTGGAAGTGAAGTTATTTAAGTGTCAGTATGTTTGTGTTATCGGTGCGAAAATGAGCTTCGAACAAAGTGCCAAGATTAAATTTTGTTTCAAAATTGGTAAATCTTTTACCAAAACGTTTCAATTGATGCAACAAGTTTATGGCGATGATTGCCTATCCCATAGCGGAGTACACGAGTGGTTTCAAGGTTTTCAAAGTGATCGTAAGGACATAAATGACATGTAGGCCAATCAAAATCGGTGATCACCGGAAATTCCATCGAAACTGTGCGTGAATTGACCATCTTCAAAACATCGACTTATCGCATTTTGACCGAACATTTGGGCTTACGAAAGGTGTGTGCACAATTTGTTCCGCACAAATCACGTTTTAACCATTAACCACTCCCCGTATTCACCTGATATGGCACCGTGCGACTTCTTCCTTTTCGGAAAAAAGGATTTGCTCAAGAAAAGAAAGCGTTATGAAGACGTAGAGACCATTCAAAGGAAGGATAAAAAGATCTTGTTTAAATCAAAAAATAATTTTGTTTTGCAAATATTTAACTGTGGATTCTTCAAAGATGTATAAATAAACCCTGAAAATTCCCAAAAATCGACTTTTTTTGAGGCACTAGCTGTGCCCTTTAGGTAACATTTTTAATAAAGCATAGAACTCTTTTTGGAGTATTAGATTATTTTAGGCAACAACAGCAGCTACATCTAACGAGAAATGTTGCCGATGGAAGTACTTGATTTCTGGAAAAATGGAAAAATGGTCGCCATTGAAAATGTTCTAAAGAGAGCTTGAATGTTGTTGTGATATAAAAAGGGTTGGAAGAGATTAAAATAATGGCAGCAAAGGGTTGTTTCCTATTTGACTGGAGGAGGGAAGTACACTACGTACTTCATTACTGCACTGAGTTTCTCATTGCAAGGTTGTGTCGTTGGACTTGCAACACAAACTACAACGTTTGCCATATTAGAAATATACTGAAGATATATAAATATAAGATATATACACTTACAAAGGATCTGAGAAGTGGTTTGATGGGGATAACGGTATTAAGCCACTACACCTACGGTGGTATGACTTTTATAGAGGCTTGTGAAATAATGAATAGAAAACTGCGAAAACGAAAATTCATTCCCAACCAAATAATGAGGCTGGTATAAAGAGACAAGATCTTCATAAATCTGCATTTACTACATTTGATAATTATATAATATATTTCTTTGGTTCGTTCAAGGTATATGTGCCCTGGAATTCTCCGGTGTGGAAAAGAAGCAAAAAAAGGTGAATGTTCAACAGATGAACTGTAAGAATTCGGAATTAATAAATATCCTTTGAATAATAGTTAGTTAGTATCATACCAAAGTGAGGATATGTATGTATATTGTAAGCACCGTCAGTTATTTTGCGTGGTATAAAGTGACATCAGACGGATATGAAGGATTAATCTAAAACGCCTGCGGTTCTCGATAACACCGAAGAGAGCTATAAGAAACCTTTCCCACTCCCGAACACTACTTTGTATAGAGGTCACAACTGCGAGGCCACCTAAAACACACTCATACATAAGTGTGTACTATGTGCGAATTGATTAATCATTGTAGAGAATATACTCGCCCATATGTAACTCCTTATTCAGTTCCTGCGTTATGAAACTTTGTAAAGCGGTGAGAGCATTTGGTAATGTTGTCTTTGTAATTAGATCCATTGCAAAGATAAATTGTTTAGATTTTGTACGCACATAGTATTCATATACATATACATACATATATGTGTAGATATGCTTAAAAACCAGCATATGCATGTAAACTCAGCGAGGTCTAACTGTCGTAAGCATCATTATCGGTGCCATCACAATAATTGTAATTATTTCTACTTGTATCACCATAACTTAAAGCTAATCAACATACCCGTACACTACGCACATTGCAAGCTAACTTGTCCACATACATAGTTGTATGTACATACATACATTCTAGTATATGCGTGCGAACTCTAAATAAGGCCTTTGCAACTTCTTCAGGTTGACTTTTTAGCAAATTGTGTGTAACCATTTAATAAGAGACAGTTTCACGAGCAGCTGTGTGCATTCATGATAATGACATAGGAAATGCGAAAATACTTTTTCGACTACCCAATGAATACTCCCACAAACACATAAATGCGTTTCGAAATTAGTTCACAAAAACAAATGCGAATTCGAATTCAAATAATCCAATTTGAATAAAATCAGGACTTTTTTTCACAATTTAGTAGCTGACCACGAGTCCAAAACTCTCGGCGGCACTCTAATAAATTTTGATGGTATCAGTAGAATAATTTGATTAGCGTTTTTTTATAAAATCATTAATTTTATAGGGCAAAATACTCAGGCTTTGAAGAAAAGCTACAAAAAGGGGCAAAATCTGGTCACTTTGTGCATCAATATTCATATGTGTGTGTGAAAAGGTGCGCATGCACGTAACATCAATGCAAAACGCAGAAAGCATTGAATTGCTGATCATTTGCCAATTCATCGCCAATGGGTTTTTGCGGCGCCTGAGATCTCCCTGCGATCACCGAAAGCTGCGGCTATGAATGGCATTTTCTTGCATTCCTCCAGCCTACAAAGAATTTAAATAATCGATGCATTCAAATAAAGTCACATTGAGGCTACCGAAATGTGTTATCCCGAATGGCATAGAGGCAGAGAGTAGGCATCGGATTGCTCAAGCAGACAGTTTGGAAGCTCGTGTATGCAGATGCCTGCAGAGGGGAACGCGAAACGAGCTTGGCTTGGAAGTATTTTGACCAAGGTAGAATGCGCGTGTTGACAGGGCTTTAGCCATTGTTATGCTCGCAGTCAGTATTGCTTATATTTTTGTATATTAAGAAAAGAAAACAATTATACATAACATATGTATTTGTACGAACATACATACACATATTTATACCTACTTATGTACACTGATAACTTCAACGTTTACAGCAACCGAAACAAAAAAATTGAAGCCACTCGTTTACCCCGATTGCCTTTAGCCTTTTGCGTATTTTGTCCATGTGCATTCTGTAGTACTAGATTATATTTATATGGTATGTATACATATCTCCTTATTTTGTGATAAAGGTGTGCCGCCAAACTCCTTTTTATGTCTTGCTTAGTTAATGAGATTCCTGTATATACATACATATGTATGTATGTATGTAGGTAGGCGAGCACAACTACAAATACTTCCACGATCAACACACCAACATAATCTTCAATTGAAAGCATACCATTCGGCGCAAACACGAATTATATTATTTTGAAACACACAACACGAAAAATCTCCTGCATCAATTATTATATTTTGTTTCAGATCTACATACATATGTATACTTTAATTTATACATGGTATAGTTCCAATACGAAAGGCAATGCATTGCCTTTATAAACAGAAGTGTGAGCTAAATTTTAAGCCTCTATTGGTGATCGCATTAATTTACTCTTTTACTAATTTTAGCTCAACTGAGAAATTAAGAAAACGAGCAAATACAGGCAAACAACCATAAAAGAGCGTGAGACCAGCTCAGCCACTCAAACCCCAATTGGATGATGATAAGAAGACATGATTTGTGCTTGATCGACTTTTTTCCGAGAAGTCATCTCAGTAGCTGAGAACGTCTACAGTCTCCACCCACTGGAGTGCTAACACATTAACAAAAGAAGATTAAGGGGATTAAAAACTGGGGCGTAGCGATATAAAATTTTCGTAGGGCTGAATAACCTTACCAATAACAACATTTGAAGAGCAGAAAGAGCTTGAAGAAGTTAAGTCTACGCTAAACACAAATAACGGCTTTAACGAAAGCACAATTGGCTGGCGAATGCAAAATTACTAAAGAGTTAAGCGAACAGTAAAGAGTTGGCGTTGCTGTGAGTAACCAAAGATATCTCAGAGCGTACTGTAAACATCTCTGAGTCGGTAGGTGCTATCTCGCAAATTATTGGCGTTGTGGAACCTATTGTATATATACTTATTTATACTCGTATTCTGTTTACAAATACGTTCACATATACACCTGTGTTGTTGCAGCAGTCGATAATTCTCCCAGACTTTTTAGCCGCCTTCTGTTTACAGACAATTTTTTAAAGCGTAAGCTTTTCTTTCATTATAGTGTAGTATTAGACTTAATACCTATATATTTTCGAATATCATATGTATATGTATATTTGCCATTGTTTGAGTTGGTATTTTCCTAATGATAGTAGAGAAGATCGGCAAGCCAACAAAGCGGCGAGTACTCGAACGTATCCTCGACACAATTGGACATTTTCCAGCAGCGATGTGCAGTGAAGCTTCGATTCGAACGCAATTGGAAGGCGGTCGGAGTGTTCACTTCATTGTCCGATTGTCTGCCGGTGCGTTTGTTTGATCGGTGCACGGGAATATCGCGTTTGTGCAAACAACTTTGTTGATATGGTATATGTAGCGGTACTACCGTGTTCAAAAGTTAGCAAAAACTGGAAAGATTACAATGTCACTCGGATATCTTGCATTGTGCTTCTTGGTTGGCAATCGTTATTAATTATTGTGATTTTTTCGCATTCAGTGTGCCCTTTGCACTTCTAAAGTGAAGTTACCGCGCGTTACATTGTTGAAAACCATCGGCTTGCGATCAGCAATCCACGACGGCATTTCTCAGAGGATCCGGCAAAGAGTGTTTGAATGAGTGATTCGAATTTCGGGAGGCGCGTTTGACGAATTGCGAAGCTGGTGTTCGGGAAAACTGCGTTAAAGTTATGCCTTCATAAATGTCGATATCAATTAAATAATATTGAATATAAACTTGACTGGTTTTAATGGCCTTAAGTTTCCCGATTAATGCAAAAATAAAAAATAAAAAGGTGTGTGTCTAATTTATTATATTACATCAACACGTGCAACTCGTTTAAATCTCTCCTACTTCGGAACACTGCCAGAGTTACATTGTACATATATTAGCAACCGAAAATTGGGGTATTTGAGTTTCTTGGAGCAACTCTTTATTATAAGTTAAGGTGGCTGTCTCAGGTATAGATGACGCAAACATTGGTAATTGTTGGAATGTCAACCATTTTTAATGAGTTCACTAATAGCCTCACCAGTCACACTGTCCTAGCAGAAACTTTAGACGCTCATAGATATGCAAGTGTGTATGTATGTATGTATAGGCGATATGAGTTATTGAACGATATGGTTGCGTTCTGATTTGCGAGGTAAGGCAACATCATACATACATATGTATGTGTCACATATACAAAGACATGTTTATGTAAATTATTGTTTAACTGGCAAGAAATGCGCTTCAAAAATGTAGTTTAAATAAAAGATAAGCATTCAACCTGTGTTGTTTATATTTGGCACGATCGAGGTATAGACAAATGTATTTCTCGGATAAACAAACGCATGTTCGATATCAATTTCAATATGTCGCTTATTTCCTTCACGTCGATAAAAATATTTTATTATCATTTATTAACAAAACACTTGCGTGCATGCACTGCACGTGTGTGCGTGTGTGTGTGTATTTTTGAATATAAATATGTACATATGCATTGGAAACTTACCTATGCATGTACATATGTACATATGTACATACCAATAAATCATCAATACATAGACGGGATGCATAATAAATAATTACTCACTTGCACTTATGTATGTATGTAAGTATGTACTCATGCACATGTAAAATGCATATACATTCATACATACATCCGCACATATGTCAATATGTATTACCTGTAATGCCATCAACGCACGTTTTATGTGTACAATCACCACACCGAGGAGCATTTCACCGTTTCGCGGGTACAGCCCCGGCATGTCTTGCGCCCTTATCACTTTAATTGTTTATTTGGTTCTTATTTGCTCTCAAGTGTTGGCACTTTAGTTATATTATTTTTGTAAGTATTTATCTTTGAGTTTTTTGTAAGAAAGTGCGTTGCAGTCCGAAGCAAAGCTCCGTTTACAGACTTTGAACCTGTAACAGTGTCATTAAGGCCTTCGACACTTGCACTCACACAGATTGAATGTGTAGACAAGTTCATCACTATCTCAAGGTGTACCTATGCGGAATTCGAAAGCTGGGAACAAATAATGCAGTTTTGACATTATAACGGTATATCGATTTCATATATTGTTATATTGGTTAGTCGAAAAAGTTTTTTCGTATATATAGTATAAATAAGTCCTAAGTTCTAAGTAAATACAGCCCAAAACGGCAAATAAGGCTAAAAGTTAGGCACACATCTTATGTGCTTGCCTTAAATGAGAGTAATGCTAACAAAAAAGCTTCTGCCTGCACATCCATCACTGATGTAAATATAAAAATATGCACAGGGTTTGTCCGGAAAGTAATAGGACTGAGTCGATTTAAAAAAAAATTTTTGGACCAATCGTAACCATTCTTTAAAAACTTTCAAAATAGACTCCTTCTGTGTCGTTGCAGCGCTTCTCCGTAATAGCCTTGAGAGCAGTGGTGTATGCTGCTTGGATCCCCTCTTTGGTTTCAAAGTGCTTGCCTTTCATCGGCCTTTTCAGGCAAGGAAACAAAAATAAGTCCGGGGGGCCCGTCTGGGCTGTAGGGCGGTTGCGGAAGCATTGTGATGTTAGGTACATAGGTGTTTATAAGTTGGAATCTTTTGCAATAAACCCAAGCTTTATTTTTTAAGCATTCTGCTTAAAATCGTCACCGACAAGACGCTGACGTCTTTGGCGAAAGCCGATCCTAGGCGCTGCTAGTTAGGTTATTTTTCGTTTTCCAACTCTGAAATTAGTATGCAAATATGCGCCAGTGTGTGTATCATAGTAAAGTCGAAATTACTCACAAATAAATATACTTTTCTGCTACTAAGCTTACGAAGAACATCTTTTTATTCTCAAATGATAATTTATTGCCATTATAGCTCGCAATCAATTAGCGCGTGAATGTATGTTGAATAAACGAATATGATTGCTTGTATTTAAGTATAAGTACTACGGTATTTACCTGTTTGAAAACAACAGGTTCCTTCAGCAAAGAAACTCTTCGATAAGAATGGGTATTTGATAGATAAGACTTCAGAATTTTATGAATAAATTTACATAGTATTCGTCAGCGTAATTCGTCATGCATATGCATGTATGTTGGTATGTTGGTATATTTTCGCAATACTCATACGAAAACCCATATACACACATGTACATATGTACATATATACATGTACATATGTACATATATACACATATAAGCAAAGGTGGAATACAGTTTTAATTCTTTATTTACAGATTTCGTTATCAATTTGCAAGATACTTGGAAATTGTTTCCTTCATACTCACTTACTAAGTGTATGTATGTATGTATGGTAAAGGTATCTGTAGAGGTATTTGTTGAAATTATCGATTCTGATATTCAATAAAACTTATAAAATTAGCGGGAATAGAGCATTAGTGTACTCGTAACAGGGTATAATATTTGTTTTGCTTGAACTTGAGAATGGAATGACTATATTCTAATATGACATAAGTCAGGATTAAAGAAAGCCCATTTACACTGAATAGCAAGACCCAGTCACTTTGCCGCTTCACAGGGCTAAGTTGCGACAGCTAAGAATAGGCTGGGTTGCACATACTCGGCAGGTGTAAGGAGTACCTGTCGCCAGCGCTTGAATATTCAGTACACTTTTTCCACAGTAAATCCATTGTTTAAACTGCAATAAATAAAAAGGCAATGTAATCAGTTCCGTTCGATATTTATATGACTTCCATTGAAGTTCATATCTTCGCCCCTCTTATCGCTTTGGAATATTCTTATTATGAGCTTTCTGTTTCTGAATAGGTGATATGTATGAGTATGTGTGTGTGTGTGCGTGTATTTATTTGTATGTAAATAGCTATCAATATAGGAGAATGCAGCAAAATATTTTGTATTTATATTCATTCCTTTACCAGGGTATTATCATGTTATTTGCTTACTTACGTTGTTGTAATTAAAAAAAAAAGTAATATGATCACGTATGCCTAAATGAATATTATTGTTATGGTCGTTCGTCACTGTTGCCTCACTTTTTAGTGGACTGTGTTTGCTTTCTGCTTAAATCATTTTTATTTACATACATACTTACACATATGTTTGTATATCTGTATATGAGCATTGTATCAGCTATCAATATTTACATACAATGGTACAGTTTCAAGTGGTTCGAGTAAATGATTCCCAATTACCTCAGCTCACTGATATTGCTAAGAAAAGTGTTAACAAATGTGAATATGAATCAAACACATGGATATATAATACAATATGTGTAAATGTAGGTGTGTCCATTAGTTCAGAGACTGAGGTTTCGGTAAGCAATTTTGTTTTGATGCCTTTAAGGTAATTAAGCCAGATTTTCGGATCAGCACTGTTGATAGTGCTGCAAATTCTATGTCTAATTCTAACTACACACTCAGTCTGTAATATATCTAGAAGTGGCATCATTCGATAATCATACCATATATGATCTAACTGCATTTTGTTCAAATCCGTACGAAATGGCGGTTCTAGAACAAGGAACTCTCGATGTCTCCAACAAATTCTGAGGAGGACTTCAAAAGTATGAAACAAAAACTCTCCGCCCAAACACGCACACACATTCATGTGTGTTTATAGTTCATCAATGCGTTGAAAACTGTTAAAGAAGAAATTTGTATCTAGTAATTGACGACACCGAAATAAGTCAAAAGTAAACGTTAATTTGACTTGACTACTGTGCAACATTCTTTATTGGTTCATCAGTAAAATGCGATAAACTTCAATGTACACAATCATAATTACGATGACTCTATATTTTCCGACCGTTAAGAATGCTCGGTGCGATGTCTTTGCCAGACATGTGTGTGAGTGAGTGTGTTTGTTTGCTTCTTCTCTGGTTTTTACAGTTTTATCATTATAATTTTGTTGTTGTGTCGTTATTTAGAGTTATGTTTCAGGTGTTGAAGTTATCTCAAAGTGTGTTTCCTTACTTTGGACACGTTCAATGCCTTCTTAAATCCCGAACTAATTAAAATGACAAATTGTTCGTTGAGAAATGGGTGCACAAATACATACATATATATGAGTAACATAAGTATATACTTAAATGTTTATACGGGAAGTACATGTGCGCTTAATGATTTCTTGTCAGCATTTGTCCGGGCGACGAACTGACTAAGTATTTGCTGGTAACTTAAAAATTAGCTGCCTATTCTGTCGGTGCGGCAATGAGTGGGCATCTTTGGCATTAACTTCAATCAGTGTTTATGGTCTTGTCATCTCCTAGAGCCACTAAGCTGGAAATACGATTTAAAAATTTAGAGGTGTCATGGCATTATGTCCGCAATAGAATATAGATGAACTATGCATTCCCAAAATTAGCTTAACAAACATACATATGTACATATTGTATGTATGTGTGTAAAGAAAAACAAGATTTAAAGGTATTCAAATATCATTACTAATTATGTACACATCAGATTAGGTCTTATGTAGATCATTTACCTTTTAATAGACAACATACTATATACAGAGTCGCTTTTGATCGTGGTTGAAGAAAGAGAACAGCGTCAAATGCCTTTGCAAAATCCGTTAAATTTGCGGTTTAAACATGTTCTGTTCACAGATGGCAGGCTCATGAAGAGACACTTTTACAAGCTTACTTTTTCCGATCCATTGAAATTTTAGGTCGATAGAATAGTGGAGGGTTCATTGTTCAACTTGTATTCTTCGGTATTAATTCTTTAGTGGAATATGAGCACAATATTTGTCTTTTATAGTCGAAGATATATATTTGGTGGTTCTGACATACGCGAAGAGAATCTATTTTCTTCAGATAGATTCGGTACTGACGCTCTCTTAAAATAACTTTTGAATAAGTGCAGGGATATCTACTTGCAAGGAATATATCTAGTCGTGTAGGAATTTCATTGTGCCAAATTTATGCTAGGGTTCGTTAAAAGCACGGATTGTATACCTTCATATTTATCACAATAACATTTGAAATATATATGTATATCTATAATATCTATGTTATAACTATTAATCTCAATTTTAAACCCTTCCAGACTTACGATGCATGTGGACTAGGAGTGGTTGTGGTAGGGTCGGAGTTACTTATGTCAAATAATCGTTGAGTCAAGTTTCGGTATGCCATTGTTGCTAGCAAATTATCAATCGGGTATTGTTGTTGCTCAAGTAGCATACGGCATGTTACTGGATTACAATAACATTTGCGTGATGAATAGAATAAATGCTGATGACAAGCACAACCGCAAGTATCTACTCAAATTAGCGACAAATGATTTGTTGGACGATGAGAGAATGTCTTTACCGGCTGTTGGGTCGCGAACAGGGTCTGCCACTGAGACATTTTCATATCAGCAAAACCTTGACCTGTACTGTCAAAAAGAGACACAACAAATAAACGCTCAATACAATTCCGTGGCACCAAGTGGCAGTGGTCCAACACCTCTTCAGTATTTAAACAATATTTTCGGGTTGAAAGCTCCGTCACAAACAGCGTTCGTACACCCAAATATCTCGTCAGAAGATGTTTTTAATTTGAGAAGTTTTCAGTATTCAAATGCGACCAGGCATTTCGAACCCAACCATTGCGATAATCAAGCTCAAGAAATATGTAGCAGTAATGTGCCCCAGAAGCAACCTCGCCTTTCTCTACTGTCAACAGGTATGCCAGCTGATCTGTCGAACCAATTCAATCAAGCGCCAATCGGAATTACCGCTACGTCTGCGTTGAAACGTGAAGGTAATACGAATGATTCATCAATGAATAAGAGTCCGCCGCGCGCATCTCTATTGGCAGCGACGCTGAATGAAATAACATACGCTCTACCGAAAGGGCCTGGAGCGACAGCAAACGCGATCACAACAGCCTCTGTTGCAGCGGAAGTCAAAGCCAGAGACGGAGTCAGCGGATCAGCGGTAGCTGAAAGTCCAGAAGTGGTAGCAGTTGAGGCGGCAACGACGAAACAGCCGTCAGCGATTTCCAGTCAAAATAACCCATCCATGCGCGGCATGCAAAACATTAACGGTCAGTTCACAATTTGCTACCTAAATTTATCTTCATTTTTATATACATACATATAATTGTTTGCTTAAGGTAACTTGTATGTATTGTTATATATACATGCATATGTACATGCTTATATACAATATTTTTTAGCTAATGTCGACTTTGGCTATTTTAATAGGTTGCTTGAAGGCTTTAATTGAAATGATTATATTACAGAGTCATCTCTTGGTTTTGGCATGTCCTTCTGTCCGAGCGAGGATTCAATTAGAAGCAGTATGCTTCATATTTAGATAAGAACTTCAGCTCGAATTCATTATAAGTCTTTACATAATAAAAAAAACAAAAACGAAGGGTATATTGCTTTTGGCAAATAGGTTGGATCTACTTAGTACTTTATACATACATATACGAAAGAGTTGGTCTCTAAGAACAATATTTCCCAGTGACGAAACCAAATGAACACTAAGATACGCCCTGATTGGTGGAAATACGCTGTAAAGATATATTTTAGCATAAGCCATGCGTCAATATCACAGTATATATATTTTTATATATACTCCATTGTGTATGTAGACCTGCAGTTATTCACACAAGAAGAGAGCAAGTTGCATTTTGCAAAAATCTAATAAATTCCCGAAGGCCTCAAATGGTTCAACGTTTAACCCAACCCTGGCCCTTATTTACTTTTTTTAATTTTTGGTCTGCTTATGAAAATATATATTTATAGAGTACACTGCTTTAAGTTAACAAATTTAAATTAGATTTTAATGTGAGTAGAAGAATCGGTTTTAGATTTTGATTTCGAAATTTTCGTCCCTGTTGAAGGCAATTGGCGTGAGAGCACTTCATTCTTCTTTTTCATATTCTGGTTTACGGACGAAAATTGCAATTATACATTCACCTAGGGATCAATTAAATTATGGTGTAGTGCAGGAACGCCTGCCAACATAACGGGTAAACTCGTTTGCACTACAACAATTTAGTGGCGCACAAATATTAGCCGCTTACAATGCAATTAAATCTTAATGTGCTTAATGCGCTATGTAAATGATTTTTCATACATACTATACGAGTACATACATACATACTTGTATGCATACCCAGCTGGAAAATCAAAATGCTCTCCTACACCAAAGGCTGCACCTCAGTGTCTTCTACGGATGGATTTGAACGGATGCACAGTTTGTTTATCGCCCTTTTTTGTTTGGACAATTGGTCAACGTACTGCTTATAGTTTTCCCTGCTGGGCATTTATATTTTTCTGTGCAAAGGTGTATGTGTGTTCATACCTATGTAGATATACATGCGTGTGTTGCTGCCGCTAAGAAGTAAAAATAATTGAAAATATCAAAATGGAATACTATACTTTGGCAAAGATAGCGTGTTTGAAAATTATAATTATTATGCCATTCCTAGCATGGCGGGGAGGGGGTTTCGACCGGCGCACAGAAGAATAGACAATGAGCCGGTGATACACATTGAAGTAGTCAGAGACCTTAATTAGCCAACAGTCTATTTAGTGTGATGTCCGGTCTGGTGAATCCATCTGTACGCAAAAGATTAAGCAGATATGAATATGTATATACATATATACATACTATACATACATATGTATGACAGTACATGCATGCAATCAACAGTGTTTGAGACTCCCTGCAAATGCCCGCAATGGCGAGTCGTAAGTTTCCTAAGACATTGGCCAAGTAAGCTTTACATCAAAAGAGTGGGTAAATAAACATATATGTATATACAGATATGTATATACATACATATTTAACTGCTTTCATTTAGCCGATATATTAGCATAAGTATGAAAACTAAGGAAAATATGCAAAGTGTAGAGTAGAAATTGGCTGGTTATCTGGGCAGAGCCATTGTCTATCGACGGTCAGTTGCTAAAGGTTAGGTTATGCTAATGTGGTAGACACGTGAGCCACGCATAGACCAGTTGTGGTCTTTCGCGTTTCCAGATGGAGTGCCGTTATGTAGTTCAGGGGAGGGTTTCAGGATGCCTGCGCTTGATGTGAATCTCAACAGGTTCTGTGGCCTTAATATTCACCCCTTTTCCCGTGTTTGATAACTTAAGGCCCTCAAATTTTTGAAGGGTTGTCTTGCAAGTGCGAGACAAGTGCATAAGAGATGCTCCATTATTTTCTTGGTTGTTCCTTGAAAACTGCAAAAGCTACTTTTGTGTTATAAATAATTCAGATATTTAGGGAGACAAAAAATGAAATTTTTAGGGAAAAATATTGATCATTATTAGCAATTATATAAAAGATAACTACGAGATCTGTGAGATGTAGGATTTATGATTTTGTTGAAGTCTGATTAGCAAAATGAAAATTGTAGATGGGAGGGATGTTATGGAGAATATGGACTGAATGTTATCACCGTAGAAGGTTTAAATTCCATCTGAAGCTTTCACTTTACAGTATGCAAACGAAACGAAATTAATATATCAGGATAGAACTTTGTCCTAGTATTCTTTTAAGGTATATAATCTTCCAACCAAAAATTGTCGAATTGTCTGTGAGTTTTTGTGTTGAAATTTGTGCCAAAAAAAGGGTAAAATCCGGTCAAGGGAGGTCCTTAGCCTCCGTATATTTAATATCAATATTTTCGAACTTGCTGCTGACTTCTATCGGTACATATTTGAGAAATCTTAAATTCAGAAAAGATCTCTTTCTAATAGCAGTGTTACTTTTTGCCTGTGATTGTAATTAAGGAATGCAATACTTCCAATTTTAATTCAAATATATACGAAAATCCCATATATAGTATCTCTTTACCTTGAGGGAGTATAAAATACATCTGATTTTGACGCTTCCTTAATTGCTGATAGAAAAATTTGGCCTTCCGTTCTATTTTCATTTCGTATCCACAAACATAAAATAATTGTTAGATAATTAGATGCGAGCTTATTAAATGAAATTGGTCTGCCGAGTCAGGTCCAACCCACATAACTGTAAAAATAAAAATTCGAATTTTTATGTTTCTGAAGTTTTGTTATTCTTCCATAGAAATTAGAGTTGAAGAGCTGTGCGCATATGGAGTTGTGAGTATATACGTTCAATTATGCATATACAAACATATATGTGGGGATTCATACTGATGTATATTCCAATATTATACATACGAGTGAGGATTTCAGATGTTATGGCTGTTTTTTTCGATTTTAGCTTCAATAAACTACCGTTCATGAAAAATGCCTGGCCTAAAATAATTTTCATATTCACAATTATGTACACATACACACACACACACACACCATGCATAATACCGAGCATTGGAAATAATTCTGGGTAAGTCCTATACATTTGTGGCGGCATACTCGCCAAATCCAAATCAGTCTTGCAATTCGAAAGCCGCAACGGCGCGGAGAACAGATGTACGATGTATGTACATATGTATGGATGTGTATGGGTGCATTTACGTATTTCGAAGGAAACGTGCGTACACGACAAATTATCTTCATAAATAATAGCGCCAAAATAAATGGCAAAAGAGTTGAATGGTCTCTCGGTCCATATGCAAAGGTAGTGCGCTTGTAGCCACCGGATGGCTATTAAATAAAATCGAGCAGACCTTGCGAATGGACGAGTATTGACGGCGATCAAGCGGTGATGTTTGCCAAAACCTGTTATTAGCATTTCCGCTTTTTATTATTATTATATATTTTTCGAACAGTTTTCTAGAAATAAGCCAATCATTTCCAAAGCCAAAGGAATATTTAGAATTTGCTGCAAATCTAGTTGTGTTCACGAGCTGTGCTAAATTATCCGCTGAGAAGACTTCTGCCCACAATAAAAATTGGTATTCAAATTAAAATGGAAATAAAATGGAAAGAAAATTGTAATTGAGACAAATAGCCGACTTGTACTTGATTATATGAACGAGAACACTATATTGATTTACTGATTTATTTTTTATTTTGCTAATTATTTAAATCATTTAAATATATACCCATATAATCTACCCACTGTAGGAATGTGATTGTGTTGCCTTTTATGAGCCTTTTTTCAGAGAGACTTTAATGGTGCTCCAACAAATTAGCAAAGCTGCCTTAGTGTGTGTGTGGGGCGAAGGACCGAATGCCATTATGAATATTGTACTTCAGAGTAATTGTAAATATGTATACTCTGTGTACCGCTACAAGGCGACTGAAAGGACCGCACACCACAGCGATAAATTATGATGTTCGCTTACATTTTTGATGGTGTTGCTGCTGCTGCTGCGGCACTTTGGCTCTAATTCGCCGCGCTGCGCATGCGGCTAAGCACCGGCTAATTGCGGACGCCAATAAAGCCTTCGCTTTCAACACATCCAACCGGTTCTGAGTCTTTAGATTTTGTTATGTCATGTCATGACGTGGTCCTGCCACGGCGCGCAGCAGAAGGCGCAATTCATTTCAAAGTTGAAAGCGGCGCCGTGTAATTAAATTGAGTAGCGCGCTAAAAATAATGGCTAATTTGGTTTTGACGTCTCCTGACATCTACATATGTTGTGTGTGTGTTGCTCTTGCCACGTCCTGTACTCGTACATGTGCATAAGCGCACTTTCGTGTTCATTTAAGGCTAATGGAGTGGTGAGACACCTGTTTTAAGCTCGTAACTGTTAACACATTTCATGCGATTTTCAATAAAAGCTTGTGGCAATTAGCATTTATCGAATGATCGCAAGGAATCATATTACATATACATATGTACATACATACATACACATATGCACCCACATATGCCAGAAGAGCAAGTGAAGACGCGCTGGTTTTCAATCTCCAAAAGCCTCCAGAATATTTCCTCGGCATTTGCTGTTTTTGTTTTTGCTCTCTGGTAGATGCCCGGTCTGCAAGCGGCTGATTTGGTGCACGCTTTCCCACACTTTGCAAAACTTCGCGAAATGAACTCACACATTGTTAGCCACGAAGGTTGCCGCCTCTAAACGAGCGCACGATGTATTGATATTCATTATCTTATATTTATATGCAACATATGTATGTATAATGTGCGCCGAAAATATTTGCATTCAAGGCAGTACCACTCCCTTCGATTCTCACACCGATTTGCCTAAGTGGCATCTTGAGATATACAGGGTTTGCCCGGAAAGTAATAGGACTGATTTTCTTCCGCCGCGACTGTACTTCGGAGCGAGCGCACCTACTGGATTCGGTAGAGGACGTTCCTAGCTAACGGACAGTGGTGTAAGCCGAAAATGCAGCGTTCGTTGGAGCAGAGGTACGCGATTAAATTCTGTGTGAAACTTGGTAAATCTGCGACAGAGACGGATCAAGCAGGCTTACCTAGATGTTGCTTTAGCAAGAAGTGGTGTGTTTCGGTGGCACCAGGCCTTTTTGGAGTGCAGGGAAGAGGTCGTTGATTAATCAGCATTATCCACCATAAACCGTGACGCCTTCAATGCTTGGAAATCGCGCTGGCAGTGCTGCAGGCGCAGAAGGAGCCTATTTTGAAAGTTTTTAAAGAATTGTAACAATTGGTTCAATAAATTTTTTAAATCCACTCAGTCCTATTACTTTCTCGACAAACCTTGCACATACATACTTGTACATATGTACTATATGTTACATATAAATAATGAGTATTTGACTTTTCGCGAATGCTTGAGTCAGAGTGCGTTATATACCCTCCACAAACAACAATATACTAAATGTACCAGGGGTGGGGGCGTGCTTCTGGTGTAGCACAGTGTTATTTGCTTTAGAATTTTAAAACTCTTGAGCTGGTGGTTTCAAATTTATGCGCATTAATTCTTCCATAAGCTTTTGATTTTTTTAATTTGTCAAAATTTATCCTCAGCTTATTAGCCTCTATTATAATTAGTATTTTTAACTGAATATGCATAGTTAATAAATCATCTTAAGCTCAATATATAATGAACTAAGAAATTTAACATAATATGAGGCTTCGTTGACTTTGCCGTTACTATCCGATAGAAACGCGTTAGGCTTCGTCAAATGAATAACTGCTTCACATAAACCACAGCGATTAGATAAGGCATTCGCTTACTTATAGTTATTTAGAAAGGGTGACCGTAATTATGCGTATTTTTAGCGTTCTGATCGCATTTACATATCAACAGTTATTTGCTGTATTGTATGTATGTAAATGTGAGTGCGCATGTCTGTTTGCAAATTTATTGCGCGAAACCACACTTGCACCTATGCACATATAATATGTGTGTATGTATGTATGTGTGTATGTATCTCCGTGAAGTACTAATATGCGCGTATGTACTTTGAAATAAATTTCTTTTAAGCTATTGTACGTGCAAGAGCAAGGTGCATATTAGCATCGCGAACAGGATTTATGACACTCAGCCGACACGAATACATATGTATGTGTGTATGGATGTATGTGTGTCTGCATTTGCGTACACATACGATTCAGCCACGAGAGCAGAAGAGCTGCATGAATGAACCAAGAAAGAAACCAAGCAATATGGTCAATAACAGCAAGAAACTCTGGCAATGCGTCGGTATGGCCAGATCGGAACGGCCATGGGAATATTTGTTTCTGTGCTACGCGTACGTTCCATTTAATTTGCATGAAACGTGCGGCACCATAACGTGCGCGGTAACGACGCACACTCGCTGGGCTCTGGAGATCGCACCAGTGATCGGTTGGGTCATGTTAGGACTACTTTGTGGCTGCGCGAAGCTTCGCCTGGGCGGTAACTGCAACCAATGGTAGGACAGGTACGAATGAGATGACTTCTGCCCTCACCTCGCCTCTTCTTTACCATCGCCTACTGGCCGTTGATGTGTACTTGCTTGTTCGTGTGTATATGTGTGTGTATGCCAATCGACAATCTGCTGCTGTCTTTTGTCTTCCGAAAGGCTATCATTATGATTATGACGAATATTACGTATATTCTTTTGCCTACATTTATTCTGTATGGTAATGCATAATAACACTTCCATTTATACAAACATACACACATACATACGTATTTGAGCTGCACTTAGAGTACACATTGTTGGTATAAGTACTTGTACATGCTCGCAAATAATAAACAATATATAATTGCTTCAATTAATAATTGTATTAAATAAATTGATGTTTGGCTTTGGACCAAGACTCAAGCACCTCATCTTCAGATTCTTTTGCGACAGAACTGTGGCAGCTACGCATATCGCTCTACTCTGGATTCTGGGAGTTAAAGCTGGAGAAATTTACCTTCCGGATAGTGCTCAAGTGGTTAAGGAAGATGGATACCGGCGAACTAACTCACGAACAAACCATCAACTCTGTTTTCAGGTTTTCACATAACAATAGATCTATCGCTGGAGAATGCAGTCTCCTTCTTAACATTAGCACCGATAAGAGGGTAGTGGTATCACCCTTATCTCGGAACTGCCTCGCCCTCGAGGCTAATTAGAAGTGTGAAGTCGAACTATGTAAATATGTAAATGTATACATAACCACCACCAGCTACGGTTGTAGTCAAGCTGAGAGTACCCAATTCGTTCATCTGAAATATCTGCTTATAGTTCGCGAATTTTCTTTTTAATTATCAACAATGTCCCAAACGGGATTAAGTACATTTCGTTTTTTGCTAAGGAACTTTAAACCGCCATGCTAAGGTTTTCTACTTCGGTCTAAGTACTTCGTTTTAAATGCAGATCCACACGTCTCCAATAAGTAAATTGAGCTATTTACTCACAAATCGCAAATTGCCACTTTCGTTCATTAACTCTAGCATTCCACCAATTGGTTGTTGTTGTCACTGCTTTGGAGAGCCCCGGCACGGCAGCCAACATAAAGTGACGATCCGTCAACGCCACAAAGCTAGACGAGAGACTACAAAATAAATGGCACACACACACACACGTGCATAAAACAAAGGCACACGCGACCAAATGAAGTATGTATGTTTGTGTGCATGTATGAGGAGCTAAAAGTGGTATAAGAGGCTGACGAGCAGTCATTGAAATAAGTGCGATGAATTATGAAATGGGTGTTATAAGTTTTGTACGGGCCAAGGGAGGGAAGTAAGAAAAGCTGTGGCGAACAAGGAATAAGAGAAATAACTTAATAAATAATAATAATAAATAGTAATTATTTGTCATAAACGCATAAAGTTGTTGTTGGTTTCCATGTGTTGGCTGCTGATTTAGCAGATTGCAATTTTTGTGGAGTGCGTTCTCGCAAGGTCAGATGATTCTACAAAAACGCATTTTCATTCTCCATAAGACTACAACACTAACAAAAGTGTTAATGCAATGAAGGCCCATGGAATTCGCTACTTGTCGTAATGTTAAGGATGTAGATCCACTGGCCACCTAATATAATTTATATAAATAAAGATCAGACTTTTAATCTTGTATAATAAATCCAAAATAAATGTGTTAGGTCTATAATTAAGCATTGGGCGTTTTTGACTCTCATTGATTTTGGGTTCGAATTTGAGTTTTTCATTTATCATTACGCTCTAGGAACCGTTCGTGAATTGAGTTTTTGACTATATGTGGCAGATCTTTTAAAAAGGAGATGGCTGTGTTCTTACATAAACTTTAGAAACTTTTCTTAAAATTTTATGGACCATTGATTTTTCGTAGAGGCTTTATGCAAGTCGAATACCAAGAAATGGAAATGCAAATTACAAAATGTGATTCAAAGCAGCTGTTTAGCAGCGTGTCTAATATTCGCCTATAATTTGCGAGATATCATATTTGATATTTTTAATGAGTTTACACCGTCGTGAATTGCGTTATATGTATGTACATATGTATACATTCATACTCATATACATGTCCAATGTACCTACATACATATGTATCTAATAAAAAATGCATGAGCATAAGATTTTATTCATGTGCACACGCGTGTGTGTTTGTATGTTGCGATATGAAAATACATACATATTTCGTTCTTGGCAGAAAGCTTAAAAGGAAAACAAAAAACAACAAAAAAAATGAACGAAAAATGTCTCTGACACGCAGCTCTGCATTTGCACAGCTTGTAGTTTTTCTTGGTAGTGTTCAAGAGCCAAAACTAATTATAATTGACAGGCAATATCTGACGAATAGTTGCACTTATGCACATACACAAACACACTTCTACATATATGCGCAAATACATCAGCAGACACTAGGAAAGCTTCCAAGCAGTATTGCATACGGATACGTGCATTTGACTGCATAGCTGAGCTCATTGCAACAGAAGCGACTGTTTATACACAGGAGACATTAATTTGCAACCTAACTGAGACGACGAGTAACAATTATTTATTTCTGCTGAGTAATTAGTTAAGCTGACGGCCCAAAGCCGCAATAGAAAACATACAAAAAAAAATACAACAACAACATGAATGCGGAGTTGGGAAAAGTAAAATAGTTTCTTAATTGCCCGGCAACGTACTGTCATTTTGAAATCTCCTACTCGAATCGTAGAGGTTTCAGAGCCCCGTCCACTTGGCTCAGCCAATCTGTATCATCAATGTTGGCGCAAATGCTTGACTACTCGTTACAGTTACAGAAAGGGTTACACCCAATGGTCAAACCCATTTGGGCGTATTCACAGTTATGCAAACATTTCTATTTGTTGTGTCTATTATGGTCATGGTTAGGTTACTTTACACGCTTTTGCGCCCTCTGCATTCTTCAGGGTCTTGAACTACACTTCTAGCGGTTGGTTTTCAGCAAAAATGTACTGAGTTCTATATTAAAGTTCGTGATGGGGTGATCCATAGTAGAGGAGTTCAGTTTATACATATACAATTCGATTAACGTTTACGCAGAAGTATTTAGTAAAAGCTTAGCGTTGATCAACAACTGGAATTGGAAGAAACTTTGAACGCAGGGCAAGAATTGGGAATTCTTCGATTTCCGAAAATTACGTATGAGGTGATCTGAGCGTAATTGAGGGCCACATCACACCAGCTGTAACAACGCGCAACATTGGGATTCATAATATAGCTAGCTAATATAAAATATTTGAAATCTGATGAAAAGGAAAAGAACTCCTATAAAGAGATATATGTACATATAGTCATGTTACACCGTTGTCGAAGAACATGCACAACTCAGATAATAACAGGAGTGAATACCAACCGTTTTTAATTATTGAAGAAAACAAATTAATTACCAACGCACCTTTTCAACACCGATATAATGATTTCTGATGAATTTACATACTTACATATGTACACACATATGCGTATGCAGGTGAGTGCATCCCAAGCACCGCTCACATCAAACTCACTTAAGGCTGTGAGCATAAGTGTGTGTCTGCACGAAAAAATGCTGACAAAACAATGGTTGCATTCAACACTGTTATTTTACAACTCGCTGCACACATTTTACAATAAACGCAACGCACATTTGCATTCAGGGTTAAATTTCATACTTTTAATTGCTGCAAAGCAGAAACGCATCTACGAGTACGGACGAGTACGCGAGTGTTAAACAGCAGTGAGAGTAAGCCAACTGCCACTCACACACTCACACACGCACACACATCCACACATGCAAACCAACTAAGCTATTTACTAGGTACGAGTTATTGGCAGCAATTAGCATGCAAAATATTAACATACAATTAATTGCAGCGCGCAGAGGAGCAAGCAGGCGCAGCAGGCGGCTGTGGCAGCGGCGTAATTGGGGCATCGAGTGAATGTAAACAAAAACTGCATGTTGCGCTCATCTAACCACCGGCGTATTTGCTTGCATTTAAATTTACATGCCTTTCTACGCTTCGAGGAATCGTGCGTACCCAAACACCCACGAATGCGGGCTGGTGGGGCGGCGTTGAGTGGGAGGGCGTACTGCATGCAAAACAGTTGCAAACTACATCAAATATGCACTAACTACCTTACAGAGAAACATTTTTGACTTCAGCGTGTAGTTGCCAGTACAGAAGCTGGGAAGGAAAGGCTGGTGCCGCTTGAGCTGCCAGGCTAGCACTTGACGCATAACTTGTATGTATGTAAGTTAAAGTTCAGTTGTTCTGCATCTAAGAATTAGCTGAATTCCGCCACTACAGCTACAAATGAAGAAATGTCATGCTCAACATAATTTTTTCTTAGGAATCTTTATGAATTTCAGTAAGTATATTCTATATTTTAGCAGTTCAAGTATGAAATGATTGTCTACTTGATCCGTTATTGGAATATAGTCTGTCGAGTTAATGCTATCTTATGCTAGAAATTAAATTCACGTCGCTGCCTTCAATATAGGCTTCAGTCAAGGTGCAGGAGTGATTTCCCTTTCATGATTTTAGGGTTTCTGACATTGTGGAGTGCTTGTTTGCGAAATTCAATACAAATGTGTATGTAAACAAGTTCATAAATTAAAGTAAATAACATCTGGATTCATATGTATATAGGCAGAAATTCAGTTGCTCCAGTATTAAGTATTATGTATACATGTGTACACGCACATACATGCATATGTGTTAGTTAACTGAGGGAGCAATCCTTTTGCGCGTGAAGCACGCGCCAACTAGGACTAGGAGGATAATCGCAAAGGCAACTGTACAGACAGCGGATCTACGAAATGATTCGTTGTGTGTGTGTGTGAGTGTCAGAAGGTACACACACATGTGCACCTATGTACACGCATATAGTATATAGTAACAAATGCTAAATGATGATAAATGGCCACAGTATGAAATTTAAAATCCATTCAGTTAAACTTAAGCGTATGTACATATGTATGTGCGGCGCGTGTGGAGATACTGCCAGTATTCACTTTTGAAATGTTTACTCCTTTTATCACTTCGCTTTTGCTTTTGTGTGATTACCTGCGTAATGTTCGGGGAATGAAAGTAACCCTTAAATTGTGGTAGAGGCACAATAACGCGTGCGCCGTATTGGGTTACATAACAGCCAAGTACGAGCAGTTATAGTTGCGCCTGCGCAGCACAAGGCAGCTTTGCCAACACTGGCAATCCTAGCGAAACTCGTGTTGACACATGGCATGAGTGCATCGTTTGGCTGTCGCCACGACTATCAGTGTTGCTTTCCCTCTACCTTGATTACGCCCTAATATGTGTACATACGTATATTGGGATGATCGCATCTCTGATAGGAAGCGGCGCGGGAGCACGCGTCAGCCGCATCAATGTGAGCACTGACAATGTTTATTCGATTTGTTGCCCATTTTCGATTTTTTATTTCTTCCGCGAATCCTTTCTACTCGGCCTTATTGTTGCCTTTGTAGCAATTTTAGGCAATGATCATCTGACACTGCGTGTATTCAGATGTGGTATTTTGTAAATCGAAGAACATAAATATGTATGTCTCTATAAATGTGTGTGTGTGAATTATATAAGCATATGTGCACCTACAAAAGGTTTAAAAGACACACACACATATATTTTTCACATTTATCACTAAATGCTGTCAAAGTAATTTTTTTTTTTTTTTTAATTTTCATTGGCTGCAATGTTTTATGGAAATCCTTTGGAAACTTGGCAGCAAATCTTTCGCCAGGTTAATACATACATATGTACATGTGTATGCATGTATGTAGATGCGAGTGAAATTATGAAATCAAATGCAAAATAGGGTTGATATTCACGGTCGAAAGGGTGGTTCGATGCCACCCTTTTTAAATTAATTTTATTTGAATGCAATGGATTTCGCGCAGCTGCCACTTTCACTCGAACACGCGTGCGCGAATGTGTTTTTTACTATTTGATTACAAACGAAGATTCATTAAAATGGCTGATTCCCGGATATACATAGGTACATATAGATGTACCATATATGAATATTGTATTATGTGTAAATCCATGTGTTATACATAAATGCTTGACAAAATGTATGGTATTGAAGAATTAACAAGAAATTCTTCACCTTTACTGGCGTAGAAACTGTTTACGCGGTTATATCCGGAGGATGGAGTTATGTGTAGAAGTTCACGAAAGTGAGGAAAGTTCTCTGATCGTTATTTACTTGGGAGTGGCCAGAAACGATTCTTTTACATATGGCTAAAGTAGCTCACGACTTCCGGTCCTAGACCATGCTCTGGGTAGCCTAAGAACATCCGTTGCGCGCTGGGTTTGGGACCCGCCACGTAACAAACGCGCCCAAACGGCCCTCAGATGAGAGACCACCCCTTTTTGATAACAAGAAATTACTATTTTTTAAATTATTAGTTTTATTTGAGAATACTGTCATATAAGAAAGAGAGCACTTTGCATATGAAAATGTGCATAAACTGATATTCACACGAATTCGTTCGCGGGTGGGTTCAAAAACCTCGCAAGCGCCAACATCATATGATCCATTTATGTGCAGAAAGCGCCGTTGCGCCGATGCGCAATTCTTCTAATTTTCTCCAGCTTATTATTATTGCTCAAAAATAGTTTCAAAACAGAAGAAATAAGTTATTGTGACTTGGCACGCAAAAAATCTCGCTTCGGTGAGTGGAGATAGCATGCGCGTACACACATGCGCCCACAAACACACATACATGCAAACAGCGTAATGCAATAAATGAACAAAACTCTACACTCTGCGCACTGAATGCACTTCTCGGCCAAGGCAATAAAAGCTGCCATGAACATTTTGCATATGTGCAGACTTTTCGCCTTTTGCCGTTTGCTGCGTGCTGCCTAGGCAGGGGCACTAAACCACTTTTGTACTATTCTAATTGCATGCATTTGCATACTCATGCATATGCAGCATTTGAAAGTGTGTGTGTGTGTGCTTTTCATTAGGTAATAATTGATCAGAACCGGTTTTCATCATAATTGTTAGTGTTTTTTCAGAATTCCTGACTCTTTGTTTAATATTTTACGGATCTCTTGGTACAGAGCAGCAATTAAATATTTTATTTTTGAAAATGTGTGCGGATGACAACTCTCGAAATGGCTACTTTTTATATTGAGAGCAGCGTTGTAGCAATCATCCGATTTGCGTAATAAATGTGAGAAATTTTACGAAAACTGACTGAGGCAGCGGCATTATTCACCTGAAACTGCTATTGCAGATCATTTGCATTGTAATTTGCTCTGCATAGACAGGATATTCGAAGAAATGCACAAAGGCAAGGATAATTTGAAGAGTAAATCATTGCTGCATGAAAGAAGTGCAAAATAAGAAAGATAAATAGGATGGCAAGCATTCACTTTTACTTGCGAATGCAAGAGCGCATGTGTGTGTGCGTGTGTGTGGGTACTCTGTTAGGGGTTCCTCCCAGTTTGTCGTTTGAGAAACCTGCTGTTCCCACGCTGACAAGGTGCCTTTGCCTTTACGAGCTGACAATAGTTGGCGTCGATACAGTTGCTGTTGTTGTTGCCTTCGCCAGCGCACAGTGACTTTGCCTTACACCTGGCCGTAACCATGCAAACGCTGGCTTTGTTGCAATCACATTGTGTCTTTGGCATTCTTCTCCTACCAAATTAATAGCAATTTTTCAATTGTTACACATACATACATAACATAACTGAAATATTGCTAAGTAAATGCATAAGTAGTTGTGCCGAATTGTTTTTGCAGCATCCAAATTTCCTTTCCTATTCGATAGAATTTAGTTTTACGCAAACGAACATAGAAACCGAGGCAGCTGGAGCCAGGTTCAGAGGAACATTCGTCGATTTTTGAAACCTCCTCTTTGACTACTTAGCATTCAAAATTAGTGAAAATATAATTCAAACAAAAAAAAAAATATAATCAAAATTTTGGTGTTTTCAGTAACAATTTGAACTATTTAACCTAATTCTTTTGGATCGAAAGCCGAGTTTCTCTAATATTTGTGTACATTCCAGGCACGAAGGTATGGGAATATAAGTGCGCACATACATACATGCATACACCCACTAACACTTATGCAAGCGATTATGCATTTGATTGGAGTTTTTTATCGCTTGATTTTGATTTGATGGCTTTTACCCTTCGGGAGTGAGCGCCGCTGCCTATAACGGCATGCTGTTTTTTATGCGCCTATATATGTAAATCCACCCCTTTTTTGGGTATTTGAGCATATGCATAGTGCTTTCTCATATGCAGAGTGGAGGAAAAGGGTTCCAGTCCTGCTCGCTTTGCGTTTGATGGCAAGTGAAACGCCAGCAGCGCTTTCATTGGCATATAACGGTATGTGCTTGAGAGCGGTTTTGATTTGAGCAAAAAACGACAAGCGATATTAGGCAAGAATGTGTGCGCTCCATGGCTGCTTTTTTTAGATTATGTAAATTTTCAACCCTTCTGCAATTTGAATATCCTTCGCCTATTTTTATATGCGAGCTAACTATTGGTTGCTTTTTTATTCACTTGTATATACATACATACATACATAGAATACAGACATGTTGGATCTGTGCTTTATAAAGAGTTTTTCGTTTTGGTTTTCAAAATGGAGTTTGTGCTATTGGTATATTTTTTAAGATGAAATCAGAAAACCTTTCAAAACTTAATTTGCTAATCCATCGACTGATTTTGTGTAATATCAATATGCTAAAGTAAAGGAGGAAAGAAAAATAACTGGACCTTCAATAAGAGAAAGAAGAAGTAAATTTCTTTACATCTGTCACATTGTTCCTCGGGTTTTTTTTCTTATAAAAAATGTAATATTATATTAGAATTCTTATTGTTACAAACATACACTTTTAACAAAGAAAGTTCTGAAATTTTTGGAAAAAATATTTTCAACTCGGCCATTTCGACGCCATTTCCGGTGACCCCTCGGAAAAAAGATGCGCCCGCGTTGGCAGGATAACTCCTTACAGGATCATCTAAAGTGAAAAAATACGTGTTTTAGTCAAAACCTTAACTTAGAACTTGGACGAAGGAAAAAAACTGAAAACTGGATTTTTGGCAGACATTTTTACAAAAAAAAGAAAAATTTCAGTGAAAATTTCGTGACTTTTTTTTAAATAGTTGTAAACGAAAAAAATCCTCGGCCAAGTCTTTAAGAATTGTATCTCAAAGGACTGTGTAAGATTTCATGAAGATCAGCTGAGTAGTTCGCGAGAAATCTTGCCAACCGACTTCAAAAGCACCGTTTCGAGAAAAACGCGTTTAAAGACGGCGCAACTTAGCCTAGCTAGCCTCGAGCGCACAAGTTCTCAAGGCCGTAGCTGCGAAACTATTACTCGGATCAACTTGATTAGATATTCTAGAGGTGTTGTATAATTTAATAAGACAATAAAAAAGATCGATTTTTTGAAACCCGTAAATCCATGGAACCCCTTATCACATATCATAATATTGAGGCTGTGGGGCTTAAGGGACAATCTTAACTGCTACCACTTGTTTGCTCTCGGCTGGGCTACATAAAGTCAACTAAGCAAACGGCCTTCAAATACTCGTTGTAATGGAAGCGCGTAGGCGGTAGTCAGATTTTATAAGATTCATCGAAGAAGCTGAAAGATTGAGACTGATATAAACATGCGATATACGCGATATAATTATGTATAATGAAAATTTAAAATTTAGAACTCAGTAGAATTTGTTTTGGCGATTAGTTAACCTTCTTCCAAATCGCTTTCTAATTCATAAGAAACTTACTAGTAAATGTAGATAATTCTTCGCGCATATACATATGTATGTATTTGTGTTTAAGTATTCTTTTGAAACAAAATAGTTTTGCGAAATTTTCCGTTACACAGCCAAGCCACTTGAAATTTAAGCCTTTCAGATTTTATTTCTGCGGGCAAAAAGTCACCGAATACTTCCGATTTTCGCAAATCTACTAACGAATACACACACATATACATACATACACACCGTGATTGCAAATATGTAGATACCCGCACATGCTTGAGAACTCAGTGAACATCATAATATCATTGCATTCTATGCAATTTGGCGCAAAATCGAATCATAAACGCTACTTTGTAACTGCTCGAGAGTTTGTTATTTCCGAAAGCTACCCCTATTTTTATATAACAAACTTGAGTTTTTCACTTTTTTACATTTCATCATTTTTTGCATTTTTTCACATTTTCTTTATTAGTAGCGGCGCATGTGTCTGTGGTTGTGTGCGAGTGTTCGTTCAGCGCACTCAATAAGGCAAATCAGAATGGAGGGAACTTGCATGTAGCAGCATTTTTTAACGGTTCTGCCAACTCAGGTAGCAAACAGCGGCGCGGCCGAGTAAGCCGTGACGGCACCGACGAGCGAACGGGCCATCGAGCTCATCATATTGGTGTTAAGATTTCTTAAGAAAGTACCTTTTTCTTTGCTTATTTTTTATGAACGCTTTTCCAACGGTCGCTGGCAGACAGCGTTTACATTGATTTGCTTTTTATTGCAATTTTCTCTGAAATTTGTTCTGGCGTTTTTACTATTTTTGTGTATTTTCATTTTATTTCTTTTTGTAAGCGTTTTTTGTTAGGCTCGCTCTCACATAGCAGCGCTATTTCACAGTTCCAGCTCATTGTGCAGTCGTTACACAATCTGAGGGTAGATTTATGCATTTGTCCTGCTGCATGTGGCCTTAGCGTTGTGTGTGTGCGTGAGTGTTGATGAAAAAATGCATAGATTGCATTTACCGTTTTTTATTCACTTAATGGCTTTGTGTCCCTTTAAGGAGGAAAATCTACCGACACTGCAGTAATGCCATTTTTAACGTACTTTCTCACGATTTCTCAGCATTTTTGCCGGCAACGATGAAGATAAAAAATAAATCTTAAAATTTTATGTCGCAAATTTTTTCGATCCCCCAAAATTAATGCAATTTTAAGGAATGCAGAAACGGCATTTCATGTCACCTATGCAAATAAGTTATGGCCCATCAGAAATTATTGATAAATTGTTTTAGGTTGACGGGGTGTCGCATCTGATTTTATTGGGTTGGTAATTAGATGTGTATCTACATATGTATGTAGGTATGTCTATGCAGCTATCAAGATCAGACTTCTTCAAAACGTCTCCGCATGGATTTTAAAGGATTCTCGTACGGTTTTGAGTTCTTTAAAAAAACCGAACAATTCTATTTGTATTGGTATGTTGGAAATTTGCCGGAAAACTCTTTTCTTAACTATCCTATTCGACGTCTTTATGCTTACATGGTCATACTTTTTTACATCCTTGGCTTAGAACTCATCGGTAAAGCGAAACCATAAAACGTTCCAACAGATTGCTTGCATCTCATTCAATGCGCCAGTATTTTTAGTAAATGTATGTATGTATGAGTTTGAATGTATGATGCACGGCATTGCAGTTTAAATGCGAGGATTCCTGTCGCGGTTGACCAAAATTTACCTGCAACTGAATGCCAGTTTTTATGGTTTCTGAAAATTTTTACGATTGTTTCGTAGATCAAGCAATTGCTTTTCGTGCCGCTGTTGTTGTTCTGCTTAATTTTACAAGTTAAGAAAATCAAATAAAGGTGAATATAATAAAAAGTGACTTTCTAGCGTTATTTTTTAACATTTGACTATTTGATGTTTCAATGAGGAAAAAACACTACTGCTTTATGCACTTTATGACTATTCGCTTGAAGTCCGGTAGGTCCATTTGAATAAAAATTAGAGTTTCTTTTCGGGCAAAAAAATTGTTGGTCATCAAATAGTTGGAAGCGTCCGTTTTCTCCAAGGCCATTTGATTGTTCAGTGAAACAAAGACGTTAATTAGGTTTGCGTTTTGCGCTCAATGCATCGAAACCAGCATACATACATATAAACATATGTATGTACATGTACATCAATGCGGTTATGCTTATAGGAAGGTTTGGTTTAGAAATTATAATTAAAAAATGCATACAATAAATAGTATGTACTGCTCTTGTACTTACAAAATTAAAAAAGCAAGAAAAAAACTTTAATTTCGGCTACACCGAAGCTATAATACCCTTAGCCGGAGCATTTCTGGCTGCATATATAGTATACATATGTACATATGTATGTATGTATATGTGTATAGTATACTTACATTTAAGTCTGAAAACGTAATCGGCCGTATCTGGTCCAAAAAAAATCAGTTTGTTATAATGGTCCGATATCGGCGGTTCCATTAATGGGCAGCTATTTGGGAAGAAAACGACGTTCGCCAAAATTAAAAGCAAAATCTTAACAGCTGAAGGACTAGTTCACGTACATACAGACAAACAAATGGACACGGCCATAACACGTCAGCTCGTCTTGCTGATAATTTCTATAAATGTCTACGAGAATATATTTAATCAGTACTCCAGCGTTTCGTTCAGGTCACTAGCACCTTAATGGCAAACTTAGTATATCCTCTTCGGGGCATATTGTAAATGTCCAGTGGTGGTCTATAGTATATAATATCTCTCACAATTTCGCATGTACATATATACACAGAGATATGATCAAGACTTACATACTTTAGCGATCAATCTTTCATATATAGAATTTCGAAATTATTGATATTGATTACTGAATAATGAGTAAGATATTTTCAACTAGTTATCTTTTGTCTCAAATTCGATAGTAAATTAAAATTTGCATTATTGATTATGTTTGTGCAATATCTATTTGCCATTTCCTATGAAATATCCAATATATTTCGAACATGATGAAAATATTTATTTCCTTCTTAAAAAACCATAAGAAATTATTTCGAGACTAAGCTGGTGGCATTACATACATATGTATGTATGTATGTAGAACAAATAATAACCTGGCGTTATCGATGGATGTCAAGTTAAAAGTTATTATACATATTCATATAAGAATGAAAGGAGCTTATAATTAGAATGTTTGGAATGTTTGCTCTAGTATTTATTCAGTAAATTACATTGTGGATATTTGTATGTACATTCATACATATCTGCTTATGTATGTGAAATGGAATTATGACAACCAGAAATTCATAAAGCAGGGAATTCACAAAAAATAATAATACCGAGTGGGTTTTCACAGCGAAGGAAACTCAAAAATTTAATATGCTGACCAATGAAAAACTTAGAACCCAGCAAATGGGGGCTTAGGCCACAGTATGTGCATATACATATGTATATGTCCGTATGTATGCACGCTCATACAGTCGTCTCCATATAGACAGCTTTGCAAACTTAAATGGGATATCATGAATGTAGAAGTCCACATTTATGTATAAATACACTCATGCATACCTTTTGCACATATTTATATGCTGATAACAATGTGTTAGTACATATCCAGGTCCATAAAATTATATGCATTTACCTACATATGTATATGTATATGTGTGTGTACTGTGCACAACACAAAAACCATCTATGTAATATTAAAGACAGTTTTCATAATGCAAAATGTACTTACATACATACATACGGATTTGTGCTCGTAGGTAAATGGATATATGTATGTATGTACATGTGTGCGAGCATTCAAATAGGCATGTGCATGTAAATATTAAATTCAGCTCCAATAGTGCTTTCGCCACCCTAGCCATCAGCCACCAGCCGCCAACCGCCAGCCATCCGCAGACGCAGCAGAGCAGAAGCGGCAGCAGCAGTTGACATCAACAATCCCCATCGCTCCAAACAGCCGACATTCAAGTGCAAGCGCTTATGGCGAATGGCGAATGGCGTTGGCGAGCCCCACTTGTGCTTCTTTGTTCTCTGCTTGTTCGGTTGCGCACAACAGCCTCAGCAAATAAAATCACTAAATTTAAATTTTAAGCCACACCCACTGTGTCAGTCAGTTAGTGGCGGTAGCCGCACAATCCAATGGGTATAGTAAAATTTTAAAATGTATAAAATGTTGTTGGCGCGTGCTTTACAATCTCATTTGCCACACAAACACATACAAACTCATGCACATGTGCAGAAGCTGCCATACAAACAGACGTCACCCAAACACCACACTTTGGCTTCATACCTTGCCGAGAGTTAAACTCTCTCGACGAACTTGGCTCGAGTGCAGCACAGCACACTCACTCACCGACCAAACCAACACACTCACAAAAGCTATGCACTCTCTGAGAATGATAAGCATATGCGCTCAACTGCGCTGGAGCGCATGTGGAACCCATTTGATCCACATGGGGGATGTGGCTAAGAGCACGTCTCCTATTTGATTAAAATATGAAATATGTTAAACTTAGAGGTATAATGGAAAGATTCTATTTGAACAATGTCGGAGGTGTAAATAATAAAAAATGGATCTTCAATTCTTCTTTCATGCTTTCCTATTTGCTACACTCGCTAAATGCTTGCCTCTCTTTGAGCGCATAGCTCATAGCTCTGTAAGTATGTGTGTTGTATCCGCAATGATTCGCACTCATTCATTGTCGGATGTGGAGCATTTGAAAAGTAGCGATGTCAGTTGGGGTTTCGTCGTTAAACTAGTTAAACGCGTTTTGTCTTACGGATTCTCTAGTAAACACAGAGCCATTCGCATTCGTATTCGCATTCGCCGGTTGTGAGTAGAATTCGATTCTTTTGTGGACTTCATCCCCGAAACGACACTTCAAGCAGCGCATATCCATGTTTCCCCTAGTGCGAGAACTCTAAAGAAAGACAAAATTCGCCAAAGCAAGAAAACAGAAAGAGTGAAATCATATATAAACGTGCCCGGAGTTTGGGGTAGAAATGAGAATTTGCCTTCTCAAACTCGGAAAGTGTTCAATCAAGTAAGAAAATGCAAATGCGACTGCACATACACCTACCAACTCGTATCGCCCTATGTAGCAACGCATACATTTATGTGTCAAACTTTTGGCGAACGCAATAAACTAAGTTCATGGGAATCATAAGGAAGACCGGCCAAAACAGTTGTAATTCAGTCACGCCAAGCGTCAGACCTTCGAACAGTTGAGTCTCCAACAATTTGAATATCGAAGATTGTCTGCTGAAGCACATCTTCATCGCTGTTGACATCCTGACACTCCAATAAAACTACACGAAAACGCAGTAAGAAAATAACATACCGAGTGTGCGAGCAGGAACTCGAACTACATAGGATTGCATTGCATTACACTAATCAAGTACCGCACTGCATAAGTATATGTGTCATCAGCTCCACGAGCATTTCACAGTTTAACCGTTCAAAGGCGATAATGTGACTCCAATATATGCGTCTAAGACACGAAACATCTGATTACACGGCAAGCGCGTGAAATCTCGAGCCAGTTAGTTGATAACAACAACAACGATTCATAATCATTAGTAAACATTATTGGAAAGCTTAGCCAGCGACGTCGAGAATCGAGCGTCGAGCATCGAGGTGTTTTGTGGGAAATCATCTTATCGGTATTTTAGTTTTCTGCGAAACACAAACGCGCTAGGTCACGCTCACCACACAAGCGCTCAGACACTCGAGCGGAAAACAACTCCGAGTACAAATGTGAAAAGTAATAAAGTAGAGTACGTGTAAATCGAACGCAAAAACAAACTTAAACATTCCCTCGGTTACTCAATTAGTTACGAAATATAAACAGTATAGTGACAACCCAAGACTCATTTAAATAATATCGAGCTAGTTTAGATATAATAATTAGATAATTGATCGGAAAAGCAAAATATTTCGGTGCATAATTCGTGAAAATGGTTATGTCGGAGTTACGTTGGAGCACAGGACCTAAAGACAATAACAATTCGTTGAAGCATGATCTGTTGAAAACACCGACAAGTGGGCACATAATGCAGAATAGATGTAAGTAAATACGAATATATCCTACATACATATATACATACATACATATTGGGGCATTACAAGCCCCATAAAGTTGCATTGTTTTGAAGTGATGTTTTTGCATGAATTACTAACCTAAATTAAGTGATAAATATTGTTGACTTTGGTTAGTTCACTCACTTGTTTACTCAAGTTTTCAAATTTAGATAACAAAAATCGTAAGAAAATCACAAGGAGAACGTAATTAAAGTCTTAAGCTTTAGAAAATAGACAAATAGTCCGGCAGCAGGAGGTTAAATTATGTGGTTATGATAGCTTGATGTGGAGTAAAAGATGTAAAAGGGAATAATTTTCACCGACGTAAAGTGCTCGACTTTTAAAGAAAATTAAAAAAGTAGAACGCAGCTCTCTAGTGGATATCTGGTAATCATATTTTGTGCAGAAGCTTTTTCCAATGAGTCTCATTTAGCCAAATCATTCAGTTAACTATGTAAAGGTTGAATATACTTAAGTGCAGTATTTGGTTGAATCGGTAATGCATTATGGAAAGGCAAATATGTGTTCAATTCGATGATTTTCTGAGGGAAGAAACTGTTATTTTCACACTTCACTAAAACCCTTAAAATTAATAACAACAGACGAATAAGAAATTAGGTGAGCTGAGACATAATAAAATATGTGCATACATATATGAAAAACTGATTCCTTCCATTCTATATCGAGTACATAGGATGCACATATGTACATCTACTTACATATGTATATGCGAATTATTTACAACGTGTTGCTTTAAATATAGTATATTTATAACGACCACACACCCACAAAAGAGTTCATACACACACACCACAAACTGTAATATGCTCCACTTACATATGTACATATGCACATCTATGTGTATGTTTGAATGTACATATTCTTATATTTCAGCAAATCACTTCTTAATTTAATCGCAAATGTTATAACAGTTAGACGTATTTTGTCAGGTTACATGCCCATTATTCAGAAGAATTGACAAGTGTGTTCCGTTACATGTGCTGGGTACTCATTTTAGGTTATTAATAATAACTACTGCCGCAATAAATCTGACAATCGGCTAATAAAATGCCAGTGGAGATAGTTGTTGGTGGAAACAAGTTGATATGGTTCTTTGGCGCAGTTTCCGTAAGACTTTAACAGTTACTCATTTGTCGCCGGCGATCGTCGCACTATGATCCAACTCTTACATTCACCAATACACACACACACACACACACACGAACGCCATTATGAAGCCCACAGCCCAGCTACACCGCCCCACGGCTACCGGGGCCCCATTATCAATGCTTTCTTTTGAGTTCACACTTTGTGCTAATCATTTTTATTAATAAGCGCTGAGCACTTTGACTGAAATCTCGATTTCTTATCGAGCGTTTTGCCAACGACTTTATTTTCGTTTGTCATGGGCACATTTTTTGGGCTTTTTAATTTGCTCCTAACATACAAATATTGACTGCTGCTGCTCTTCCTTCGGTTGTGCGTGTGTGTATGCAAGCCAATTCTTCATTTAGTTTGTGATCTAGTCATAATTGGTGTCACCGGTGGTTTGTTTAACCATATAAGAATTTATTTTACTTTATTGTATAGTTGTACAGTTTTTGACAACTATATTGATTATCCGTTAGATTGTCGTCGTCAGATAGGTGGCAGGTTAGTACACTACATAAATATCTAATTATTATTTTTAAATTGATTACGTATAATATGTCAGACGGCTATTTTAATATGAAGTTTGCATCGCAGATAAATGTTATAAATAATATTTAGACAGACGGGAAGTAATATATTATCTACATACATATGTGGTGGGGGTAGAATCTCTTTGTTTATAAAAATTAATTTAAACGATTCCATCTATTAAATAAAACGTACCGAAAGTAGCATAAATCATTGTGATTGCGTCCCGCCGACGGTTTTTGCCACTTGTTGGCTTTGCATGTCCACCATTCAGAGCAACATTTGGAGGCAAAGTCCTTGCTTGAGCAAAGTGTATGGCTTAATATATACATACTTAACATACATACAAATGTACATATATATGCAGAACATAAAGCACCTAGATGTGTATTTACATACGCAGATGCATGGGTGTATGTATGGACATTTTCTGAACATTAATGCAACCATAAATGCACAACATTGTTAGTGTTTCTATTTGAAGGCTAACATTAATATTGTAATAGGAATTGAAGCGCACTCCAAAAGCTCAAAAAGCTCGTAAAAATGAAAAATACTAACGCGTTTTACACAGTTGCATATTTAAATGGATTTGTGGATGAATCACGGCGCATCTTTGGTAATGGCTACATGGACAACTAGCTGGAATTGGCCGAACCCTGAAATGCATTGCGTTGCCTTGCAATATATTTACCATATACATATGCATTTCCGAATCTGTAGCGTGACTCGATTTCGTTTCTAACTGATGTTGCAAAAATCATATTTTAAGGCAAATAAAATGTTGTATGTCTAAGTACACTCGTGTGGAATACAACTGCATACACTGAGTTGGTATGCTATAGTTGTTAATATCAGAGGCTTTAGGAGATTACATGGGTTTCGTTTAGCAAAAATCCGTCCACTTTAAATAACTTCCATTTTTTACACAAAATATTAAATATTTTATTCAAACCTTCTATTATTCCAAAGATACATATTGTAAACAGTCGTTGTTCAACAAAAAAATTTTCCTTGAAGGTCTTGTCAATTATATTGTATCTCGAAGACTTGTGTAATATTTAATAGGAATCGGTTGAGTAGTTCTCTAGATATCTTGACAACCAAAACTATTACTCGAATAAACTTGAGAACTTCTAGAGATATTATAGAATTAAATAAGAAAATAAAATATTTTTCTTGTATTTGAAAAAAAATGCTCTTATTGAAAACTATTTGGTTTTGAACACAAAAATTAATGTGTATATTTTTTTGGCTTTCAGATATCAGCCGATTGGCTCGATCGCCTTCGCCACTGCAATATTCTGGTAAGTCCTTCCACTATACTTATTAAATAATTTCGATCACTGAACGGGAACTTTCAACAAAACAGTAATGTTTCACTTAAGTCTACCAAATATGCTTTTTAAATTCAGACCATTCACCCTATAAGTATGACAAATAAAAGTACCGACAAAAATAAATAATTAAGTGAGAGCTCAACTCAGAGCATTCCATTGCAAAACATAATGACTCAAGGCGTTTATTAACGTTTAACCGCAATAACCGATGGAGCACCTGATTTGAACTCGACTTAAGCTGTTCTTCCGTTCAAGAACTGAGAAAGTTTTTAATGCATAGATAGCTGGCAGTGCAGAGCAACTGCTAGTAAGGAAACTGCCGTTAGATGTGATACCAAAATGTTATCACAACTCCCAAGCATACGAGTATATGTGTGTATGTGTGCATCTATTTGGTTCATAAGAAATTTCGTGTTCTTCACCAGCTCATCTCCACGGCTGCTCGGCTCGGACAGAGCAAGCTGGTGTGTGATAAATTTACGATTTGTCTTTCAATGCCGCACCATATGAAAATGCTAAACAGACCTTCGGACCAAGAGACCTTCTGTTGCTGTTTACTGTTGTAAAACATCTGCTCTCATACACACTGGCTGCAATAAATATTCGCTTAGTTGGAAGCAGACTTTTTGAGGGCTCAAATGAAATCGAAATGAATCAATTTTTGTAGGTCATATTGTTTTCAACGATGAATGGTGGAATGAACATATTTATTTTATAGTACTATTAGATGCTTTTGCTTTTGTGTGAGCAGCACACGCAGATGTGCACACACACGTACTTGAGGAGCTGAGGCGGAGCTCGCAACCCTTGCCTGGAGTGCCTAGCGCAGCACGCGAGTGCACTGCAAACATACATACATACAAGTAATGTAACAAACCCGCGTGCAAACAAACATATAAGTTAATAAATGTACACACACCTAGGCACATACATATGGTATATGAGGGTTAGGAATACTGGTAGGGTAGGGAATATGGACTCGACCCTTTCGTCGCTGCCGTTGTTGTCGTAAACGACACGCGTCTTTCGCACTTTCGATTTTCACTCCTTCAATAACAAGAAAATGAAATCTGTCGCTACTTAATTTGGCTTTAAAGAGGTTCGTATAAACTTGTATGTGAGGATCAAAGGATGATCGCGCTAAAAGACTGTTCAGTTATCATAACAAGCAATCGATTGAGCGACGATCCTGCGGGTATTGTTCCTTCAAACAAAATCTGGGGAGCTGCCGTCGGCGCTTTTCACCTTGAATAAAGAGGCGCAGGAGCGCCAGGCTGAGGTCATCATTGGGTCCATTGCGCTCCTGGTAGATGCAGATGCACCTACACATCGTATTTCAGAAATTGATTCTACAGAAACGTAGCTTTTTCATAATTTTCTCCTAAAAATGCTCCTTTAAGAGAAACTTCATATTTGGATATAACGACCTTAACAGTATAATAAGTCCACTATCAATAGGTGCGGGACCTCAACAAGTAAGAGGGCTGCTCAAATCTTCATACGTGTGCATTTAGTAGTTCAATACGATGTTTCGGTTGGCAATCGATTTAGCAAGTCCAGTAAGGGACATTTTAAATTTGGGTATGTTTTCAGTTATTCATACATACTCATATTTATATTCAGTTATATGAGAGCGTATTATCAGGAATAACTGCATAAAGTGGTGTATGTAAATTTAATATTCAACCGGTTCATTATTATTCATAACCCTATTCGATGTATGTGGGGTCAAGAATTTGCAATTCACACTTGGCTGCATTTGGGGTTTCGTGGTGCGAGTGCGAGATTTCTACAAATCGGCGTATCCTTTCCGTTGCTGAATTTGGACTTTTTATGAGAGCACATATTGAATATGTGCATGTAAATATGTAGTCTCATTTGAAATTCGCACAGAAAATGCAAAAATGTGTGTGTTGGTGCACACGCAGTTATGTTTGGTGTGCCTTTTTCGCTCTGCCCCACCACATGCAGAGATTTGCCAATATTTGGTGCTATGTGATTGAATTTACATATTTTCAGATTCCTTTACGAGTGCAGGCGCTCTTATTGGGATTGCATGCAAAGCATGCAAACTTGGGCCACATGCTACTGACCAATCTGTGCTTTTATGGGATGAGTCCAAAGGACAGTGGCGCACGCCAAAGTGGCTTAGCTGAGGGGTATGTGTTTGAATTTCTGCTGGAAGATGACGACAAATGGACAGATTAAAGACAGTATCTTAGGTTTCTAATTAGAGCTGTATTTTAAGTGTAGACTTGCTCCCCTCCTGTGCATAGAATCGCATGTGGCAAGTGGCGCCACTGCTTTTACCTCTTCGCATATGTAGTCAGCACATCATCTGAATACCAAATATTGCACGTACATTTATTTATAGGAGTATGTAAAAATTGAGAATTCTCCAAATGGTCAGCAACATATGGGACGGAATTACGACCACGGTCCGTTCAGTCAAGTAAGTCATCAAATCTGAAAGGGACTTTACTGCCACATGATAAATGAATGCATGCGTCTCCGTGGGTATGTAAATGTGTATTGCAAGAGCTTACATACAAGCGTTTACTATTCAAATTCTATTCAAATATTTCACAGTCATTCAATTGACATCACAACGTGGAGGTAATATGTATAGTACTATGAGCAAAAAATAGTAAGACTTTGTTCATAAAAAAAGTCTTAATTCATACTTCAAAATCTAAGTCGTCTCCCTCAAAATTATCCAGCTTGGCCAAACACACTTGTGCCAAGTTTTTTTCCAATCTTCGAAACAGTTTTTAAAGTAAATTTCCGCAATAGCCTTCAATGTGCTTAGCGATTCACAACTCACGAAGAATCAAAGCAGTATGCGACTGTGTATTGTCGGGGTTCTTTTTACGAATAGCTTCGCGCAAACGACGTATACGACTGAAATAGTATTTCTTGTTGACAGTTTGGCCCGTCGGAAGGAATTCGGAGTACACCACACCTCTATAATCGAAGATAACTGTCAACATAACCTTGATTTTTGAATTGTTTTGACTTTTTTTCGGCTTCGGTTCATATTTGCCACGATATTTGGCCGATTTACCGTCTGCTTCCGGGTTGTAAGCATAAATCTAAGACTAGTCGCCAGTGAATATAAGTTTCTAGATATCCTGGAAGTCGCCAAGCATTGTTTCACAGACGTTAACGCGACGATGTTTTTTCGAAAAAATGGGTGATTTCGGAACCAATAGTGCTTTCACTTTTCTTAAGCCCAAATAATTTTTCAAAATGGTTTTCACTGATCCTTCCGATACTTCAACGTTCCCAGTAAGATCTCTAACTGTTAATCGTAGATTCTCAATCACCAATTGCTTTATTTTATTGTCGAGTTGATCATTCGTTGGTGTTGATGGCCGTCCTGTACGTGGTTCCTCGTCGACACGTTCTCGACCCTCTTTGAATAATTTGTACCAATCAAATTTCCATCATTTTGAAAGTTTCGGAACTTCTTTGTGGAATGCACTTTATGTACTTCAGAAAAACAAGCGTTAACTACTCAATAATGATTATTTGATTTGACATTTGGCGTAGATGTCACTGATAGTAGAAAAAAGTACTTCGAAGAATTTGGAGTGTGCGTCTAAATATTAATCGACTTATATAGGGTTATACAAATAGCCTAAATATTCAATTGGTAAGTTTCTGGATGAAATTAAAAGAACTAAATGCATGGGCAACCTGATTGCACTAAGCGATTGACCGTCTGGTGCCTTGATTTGGCAGTTGATCACTATTTAATACCACAGTTTTCATTTGAAAGCCTGGGACAAGTAGCGCAATTGAATAATTTGTAAATTTGTAAGTTTTATATAAATATATTATATTTATTTATACATATGTATGTACATATGTCTGCGCGTTCGTGTTTTTCCTTGAGGTGGCTACTTCAGTTCTTTAAAATTCAAAAACTCAAACATTTGAATGGCGAAATGAAAAGAAAACACCACAACAGCATTTCGTCTCCAATATTGCCATTCTCATCCCCACTCCCGTCGCACGAAACCGAGAAACCGAAATTTGCACATTTTCACAAAACAACTGTCGATTGCGACATCGGTGCGCCTGAACGTGGGTTGCTATTTGCGAAAGATTTTCACTTATTTATGACGGCACAGAGGGCGGGAGCGGGGTGCTGAGAGCGAAGGTTGAAACTCAGCGGACTATGAAATTGACCACATTTAAAAAATGAGAATGAAAATGAAAAAAACATAGTGTGTAGTTTTCTTTGCGCTTTCCTCCGCATTTCGCATAGGGAAATTGTGTTTGCTTATGCTAAAATTATGCAAAAGGTGTAAGCATTGACGTTTCAACCACTCGTGCCATGTGTGGGTTCCGTCTCTTCAGAGGGATGCATCACACATACACACCCGTACACTTTAAATATGCTCACATGTGCTTTGCCGGGAACTTTGCATAGTTAAGTTGAATTTTTATGAAGCGTTAAACTAACACAAAATGGTCATTTACAAAGTAACCAAAGTCTGAAAGGAGTTTATGTGCCCCGCATAAGTAAACATATCGATTGAGCTCACATCAAAGGAGCACGTGCGAACTGAAAGGTTTTCCAAGTATTTGCCCGAAAATTTACATTTACATTTTCATTTCACTTTTAATTTGCATTTATATTTCTTAAATAGTTACCATTAAGGCATCAAATTAACCCCCACTCTCTTTCGTTTTAACGCTTTAGCGTCCGATTGTGGGGACAATAATTCGGTAGCGGGGAATTCTAGTGATCGCTGCTTGTCACCGCAGAGTCCGCCAATATTTGCTACGCCACAGGACGAACACCAACAACATCAGCTGCCAACCCTAAAGTCCCACCTGTTGGATGTGTTGAACCGAGGCGACACAACGTTGGAGTACAAATTAGGTGTTGCCAAAGATGTTGAGCATATGAGGGACACAGAGTCCGGTGCGCTTAACTTAACCAGTGAAAGTTCGCGCCAAAGTTTGCAATCACCGTCACCGTCCTTGAAATCGTTGCGCGCCGGCCGCTCTACACCTACAACGTCCGCTTGCGAAAGTGCGGCACTCTGTTTTACCAACAACACATATCCAATGCCAAATATTTCCTCGCAACAGGCGCAACTCGCTGTGGCGGCGAGTGCAGGCCTGGGCCTTGGCAGTCCGCTGTTTCCCCACGCACTCAACACCTCGATCTCACCGCAAGACTTTACACAGTTCCAGCAGGCACTGCAACAGCAGCAAACCGCATTGCATCAACAATTTCAGAGCTATATAGAGATTTTGCGCAGCGGTTCGTTAGGCATATCGCCAGATGACCCGAGCATGGCCACTCAAGTTGCTGCCGCTCAGTTCCTATTTCACAGCCGTGTGCAGGCGCTCACTCAGGCAACGCAGCAACTGCAGTCTCTTCAGAAGCAGCAGGAATTGCAGAAACAATCCCATCTCCAGCACCAACAACAACAGAGAGAAGAAACTTCAAAATCTTGTAATTTGCACACTTCAACGCCGGCCCACACGCCCGTACAAAGTCCCGCGTCATCTCCACTGCCGCTACAAACGAATTTTAATATGAATGCGCATAGTCAAATAACGCCGCCCAACCCGGGCACTAGTCTGAAAGTGAGTGGGATTCTTACGCCGAATACGATCAGCGGCGCCCCACAAACGCCTCAAATGCTAAAACATGCTGGCGCCGCTCAACGCTTGGCTGGGGAACCGTCGCCAGAGGAAACCACAGATCTCGAAGAGCTTGAACAGTTCGCCAAAACTTTTAAGCAACGTCGCATCAAATTGGGCTTCACGCAGGGCGATGTCGGCCTAGCCATGGGCAAACTCTACGGCAATGACTTTTCACAGACGACGATTTCGCGTTTCGAAGCCTTAAATCTGAGTTTTAAGAACATGTGTAAGCTGAAACCACTGCTGCAGAAATGGCTGGAAGACGCCGATCGAACGATACAGGCGACCGGAGGGTAAGTGTTTCCAAAACTACAAATCAAGTACATAAACATCAATTCAGAGCTCGCGATATCGTCTTTAGAACGATAAACGACAATAATTGTAGAAAGCTTAAGACTTAAAGAGTATAACCGATGGGGGTTTCTCTAAATAGCATATATACTTACATATATAATTGGATTTTTTCAACTTAAGGTTTTGCTTATTGGTGTTTTCCTTGTATTTCTTTAATCCACAGCGTTTTCGACCCAGCTGCATTGCAAACAGTGAGCACGCCCGAGGTTATGGGGCGCCGCCGGAAAAAGCGCACTTCAATCGAAACCTCGATAAGGGGGGCTCTTGAAAAGGCCTTCATGATGAATCAGAAACCCACAAGCGAGGAGATCAGCCAATTGGCCGACCGACTGTGCATGGAAAAAGAGGTGGTGCGCGTTTGGTTCTGCAACCGACGGCAGAAGGAGAAGCGCATCAATCCGTCAATGGACAGCCCGACCGGGGACCACGGCAGTGAGTCGCCTTACATGATGATGCAGTGAAGCTTTTCTCTCCATGCATAAACCAGCAGTAAGACTATGACTAAGCCTACAACTATTTCGTATTAAATCAGGCCATCAAAATAATGATCCGGATATACACCATCCCTATATACATACATACCTCTGAATGGATGTGTGTGTATGTTTAACAAATTGTCGACATATGTATGCCTGTGGACTCGTATATATGTGAGACGAAGGGTTAATGTAAATTGTACGTATGAGCACACATATCTACGCACTAGGCTTAAAGCCTTCCAGGAGAAAGGTCCGCACACATACACACGCAGATATGTATACGAATTCCTAAGGTGACTTGCATCTTGAATTGGCGCAGGCTTTTATATGTGCTTGTGTGCTGTGTTAAAAGCACTTATTTAACAATAAATTATATCGGAATATTATATAAATTTTAGTGTATATAGGCAATATGGATATTTTATGAGGAAGCTGAATATGTTTTATTGCTAAATGATAGATCATAACTAAAGTATTTTTGTGTGCAACGTTTATGAGATAAGTTACTATTCTAATAACTGGTGTTTATTTGTAAATGTCAACGTTTCTGGTGAATTTGTGTTAGTTAGGTAAATAGTATTAAGAATAACGGAATAACCAGGGGTATTTTGCAACAGTTTCAACACAAACGCACACACACACAAATAACTGTGTGTGTAAATCAGTTTTGAAGAACATAATAAAACAAAAAGTGAACTTTGTATGTGAATACATATGTATGTATACTAGTATGTAATCATAACTTACATTGCTAAGATTGGGAAAACTGTATTTCACCGAGACATTTTGTGAAGCATAAATCCTGCTTTGAACGGATATCAACACAGTCGAGTTTAGTTCAAGAACTATACCATATGCATTGAACATATGTATATATGGTATATGTATGTGTGGATCGTCTCATCTATGTACAATACGTATGTAAGAACTTTAGTCTAGAATAAGTTACTAGCATTTAGATTATATTTATTTGTTTTAATACTGTGATAATAAGTAGAGGTTTATTGAAAATCTTCATAAGGAAAATTCCTGTATAAATTCCACGAAGATAATTTATTGCAGTAAAATAAAAGTATGAAAAAACAACAAACACTGCGAGTATTTATTTTTACTGTGTTGAATTAGTGAGTGTCACAAGCAGGTGTTGTTGCAGGTGCCCTTCTGTGGTGGTTTTGTGTTTTTTACGAATAGGAAGCATCGAAAGCCGGAACACCATGTCAGTGTGAAACTGTGGAACTTTAGTCCGAACTAAACCTCCTACTGTCTTGTAACGATCCCCACTTCTATTGGTAATTGAGGTAATTCGTCTTAAATGCGGAGAACAAAAAAAATATATTTGGGAACTGTGCTATCGCTGTACGCTTTAACGAGCTTTTCCCATACTTTAAGTGCAAGCCTTAGCTTGCGCCCACTACCCAGGTTAAGGCTTTCGACATGCTGGTGGTAGTGGGCGTATAAAACCCTTTATAGCTTGCTCTTTTGTTGTCGCATTTTGAGAGGGTGTAGGAACTATAATTCGATGAAAATATCCTTGAAAATCACAAATAATGATCAAATAGGTTTCTCTTTCTTAGACCCTCAGTTAAATTATCAACAATTTAGAATGACAGTAATTCACAAGTTTTCATCTAATTTGGTCCAGAAAGACAACTTGAACTCCAAATAATAAATATTGTATGTATGTATGTATGAATTCCCACAATTATGCTTTGGCTTTTGATTATAAGAAGGCGTATTAATAAGAAAACGCTCCAGCTCTGAAAGTATTCGACGCAATACCCGCCGGGGGAAGCAGAGGAAGAGGAGGACCTCCACTCCGTTGGAGAAGAACCTGACTTTGCTTGGAATCTCCAATTGGCGCCAATTTGCGAAAAGAAGAAACGACTGACGCGCTGTTATCAACTCGGCTATAATCGCGTAAGTCTACGCCAGTAAAGAAGAAGAAGAAGTATAAATAAGAAATAAATAAATTTGGGAACAGGGATGCGAATTTTTAATTAAAACAAGAAAAAACGTTAACTTCGGTTGCACCGAAGCTAAATACCCTTCACAGGTGCATTTCTCTTAGTAACTATGTGTTCAGTTTGTATGGCAGCTATATGCTATAGTAATCCGATCTGAACAATTTGTTTGGAGATTATATTGTTGTCTTAGAAAATAATCTATACCAAATTTCGTGAATATATCTTGTCAAATGTAAAAGTTTTCCATACAAGCCCTTGATTCCGATCGTTCAGTTTATATGGCAGCTATATGTTATAGTGGTCCGTTTAGGCAGTTCCGACAAATGAGCAGCTTCTTGAAGAGAAAATGACGTTTGCAAAATTTCAAAACGATATCTTAAAAACTGAGGGACTAGTTCGTATATATACAGACAGACGGACAGACAGACGGACATGGCTGGACCGACTCAGCTCGACTTACTGATCATTTATATACATATGTATATACTTTATAGGGTCTCCGACCCTTCCTTCTGTGTGTTACAAACTTCGTGACAAACTTAATATACCCTGTTCAGGGTATAAATATTTGGGTTAACAATTAAATTTGAATGCTTGCGATTAAAATTCTTCTTTTTAAATTTTCAATCTGGTAGTTGGTATTAAAAATTTATTAAATGCTTTTTTAACCCCGTATTCGGGAATGCAAAATAAAAAAAGTTTTGGGTAATTTGTGTAAAATATAATAATAAACTAACTTTTGACACGTGCGAATGCTACAAATCCAACTAATATAAATATGTATTTGCTTTAAGGTGAAGTCAGTAATGCAAAATGGCAATACTTTATATTATATATGGATTAAGGGATTGAAAAAATACTTCTAGATAAGGCATACAAATGAAAAATATATAAAAATAATATGGCGCTATAAAAACAAGTGGAGCAAGCAGTGTTTAATGTAAAAATACATACATACTACTTGTATATACTATGCTACTATATACATATGTACATATGCATATATTTTACGATAATAGTGAATGTATGTAAATACAAGTCTGCAAGCATACATACATATGAACATTTGAGAAGACGTAATTATACAGACACACATATCTGTTTATTCATTATTGCATGAAGCGCATGCAGACACTTCAGTTCCAAGAACACTTCTTCGCTTGGAAATTCAGCAGCGAAACACGCAAATATTATACTTACTTATCATACATAATGCGGAAAATCTGAATTTGTTCGTGGCACGCAATGATTCCATTTTCATCATTTCTGTCATAAGATATGGACTTGCATAAATTCGCCCCTACTTTGCATACAAACAAGTGTTGCACGTAGCAGTTGGCGTGTGTGCGTTCGTGTGCTCTTCTGCTCGTATCGCCTTTGATCGTAGGCACAATGCGATCGCAGAGCGAGAAGCGTCTTTAATTACTCAAAGCTCCCGCCTGACGAGCTCAAAATAAGATTCCCCTTCTTCTCCCTCTGCTCAAAAACAAGGGATCTTGGGCGATAACAATCGCGCCTATTGCCCACAGTTGTTGCAATTACACATACACACGCATACATACGCGCATGTCTATGCTATGTACATACATAGTTACGCTGTCGAAAAAAAATTTGCATATTACTTTTTATTTTAACTATATGCATATCCATGCATAAATGTACATATATGTACATATGTACATACATACATGCATCTGCGCATGTATACACACTCGCATAATGGTGTTGAATATGTAACGACGAGTTAATGCTCATTTTTGCATGCACTTTGACAGCATAACAAATGAGCACATATACATACATATGTACATTGTTTATATGTATGCATGCATATAAGCTGAGCTACGAGACTCCACGGGGCTATAAAGTTTCGCTTGGTCTGGTTAGGTTCTTCCCATCATATAGCAATTTTAACGATTTGCCACCGAATTCGTAGCTACCGATGCAGATGTGTGTGCGTGTATGTATGTGTGGCGCTTTGAGCTTCGTCGCTATTGTCAAAATTATAAAGCTAATAATAAATGTTCCCAAATGTGATGTGTGTTGGCTATAAATAGTAGTAATATGAGATGGGTTGGAAGAGGGGGTGGTGGGTGTGCTCGTTTACTTTACGACCGCACTTCATGGCATTTGCCTATGCGCATTTCCATACCCACACTCTTGCATGCATGTGAGGCAGTGGCAGTTTGCCGAAGTTTTATGATAAATTTTAGCCAACCTGTGTATCGGAATTGCCGCTCAGATGCACTCATTTGTGATTGCGAGTCGCTTATCGCTCGGCTCACAGTCGTTGCCATCAAACGACCGCCAAGATGATGGCGCTAATTAAACGCACACAGCGGGTCTGCGGTTGCGATGCCGGCGCAACTTTTCCGACTGCGCTTTGCTCATCGCCCATTGCCCGCCGCGTCCCCTCGCGCCGGCCGACTGAGGTGAATAATTCATGGAAACGAATGCGAAGCCATCATTTATGAGCGGCTACGAGTTGGCGCATATACTATTAAAATCTAATCTATGGGGGTGTGCATAAGCATACATATGTACGTCTGTCTGTGTATATGTATATTTGCATGAATATGCATTGCATGCACTCGCTGAGCGACCACTTACTCCGTCGAATATATTCGCGAAGTTATCACCGTTCCGCGCTTTCGTGCATATGCTTTCATTATTGCAACGGTAACAAAGCTTATACACATAAATATTCGTCAAGACTGCACACTGTGGATGTGTGCGCATGTGTCAGAGGCGTCTGCCGCTGTTCTTCGCTCTTGGCTGCTCGCTCACGTATTTAGCCAGGCGAAGAGATCAGTTCTAACCCAGTAAATACCGGTGGATCTGCACATGTTGATTACATTCGGCTTGAATTGATATTCAATTTCATCGTGCTTGCACCTCCCATACGGATCGTATCTTAGCCAATAAAACATAGTGTGTCACTACCTCGCATTTATTATATACATATATTTATAGTCACTCAATCAGAGCATGCAAAATACTAAAATTTACGAGTATAAGTTTATTTACATACATATTTCACTTGCCTCCCGTCGTTTAACTTCGTCTTACTGGCGTCGGATTGACGCGCCTCTTCGATCTACCAAGGACTCATTAATATCGATAAATAGCTACACTTTTTGTTCACTTTACTTATGCACTTGTGCTGTACTACTGCCATGCTAATATTACTCATAACAAAGATTTGGTCACGGCAACACTATAAACGAAATTTTGAAACCTAGAAACTTCTCATTTATAGGACACAATAGGGGTGAAGCAAACTTTTAGCAACTAAAGCAAACACAGCAACAAGAACGCCATTATCCCGTGACTCTAATTCATAGAAAGCAATAATCCGAGGGAAAGCGACACTCTTGTGCTTCCGAATTTTGTGTTTGGAATGATCTTATACTCCCGGCGTGTCCTACCATAGCTCCACGAGAGTGTGTCGTCATTACTATTTGCCTCTACGTAGGGATGTGAGTAAGTGAGTGCTGAATATACAGGGTTTGTCCAGAAAGAAATAAGGCTGAATGGAGTCGTAAAGAAAAAGTTTCAAAATAGGCTCCTTCTGCGTTGATGCAGCGCTGCCAGCGCTATTTCCAAGCATTGAAGGCGTCACGGAAGGCATTCTCCGGAATAGCCTTGAGGGCAGAGGTGCATGCTGCTTGGATCCCTTCTGTCGTCTCAAAATGCTTGCTAGTTGTTCACAAGAAAGGCGGTGTGAGCCGGGGCGTTGTCGTGGTGCAACTTCCAATCGGCTGCGATGTCTTGTCGGACCCGATTGACCTTTCGTTTGAGTCTCTTGAGGACTTCCACATAAAACTTGCCGTTGACGGTTTATCTAGGAGGAACAAATTCATGGTGGACGATATCTTTGATGTCAAAAATGACAATGAACATCGTTTTCACTTTGGATTTGCTAATTCTTCCGGTTTTCATCTGCGACCTCCTCCCGGCCCTCCAAAAAGGCCTGGTGCCAGCGAAACACACCCCTTCTTGCTAAAGCAACATCTGGGTAAGCCTGCTTGATCATATCAAATGTCTCTATCGTAGATTTCACACCGAATTTAATCGCGTATCTCTGCTCTAACGAATGCTGCATTTTCGGTTTGAACCACTCACGTCGCGCGAAAATATGTGTTCTGTCCCTCCAGGTGCTCGGAGACAACTGACCAGCCGCTTGTTCGTTAACTAGGAATGCCCTCTACCGAATCCAGTCGGTTCGCCCTCCGAAGAACAGTTGCGGCAGAGAAAAATGAGTCCCATTACTTTCCGGACAAGCCCTGTATGTAGCTATATTTTGAGTTAAAACAAATTTGCGTTTGAGCCCCAGCGCCCATGATTATGCTTCCAAAGAACCTTGAATTTCAATAGAAACAATTTAGTTCATTATGAGTTCTCACGTTATGGAAAATAGGCAATGACTTCTGAACTCTCTCCACACACCTTCCTCCGTTGCCGGGTAAAGTGCAGTAGGGGTTGCTGTAAAACCGCATAATTGCAAATCGATTATTCGAGCACACAATATTGAATTTATAACGAATGACAATACAATTGCATTGCCATGAAATGTGGCCGCGTATGTGATCTACTCGAAATTATTGCATGCCCCTATGTGCCCAAACATGTACACAAGCACATGCACGCATACCACCTCATGTACGTAAGTTCCACGGTATGAATGCGGTCAATAAAAAATCAAATCAATTTCAAATAACTTTTGCGTGTCCTTAATAAATAAATAGCAACAACAACATTAGACCCATTAATGCTTATTAGTCCGTGAAAGGAAGCATATTAAATTTAATGAGTTTTGTGAGAGAAAAAAACGACCAAGTGCAAACAATTATATCTCGGTGAGTGCAGGTGTTTACTTTGCAAGCAGAAACACATATCGACTGGTAAAAGCTTCGATTTTTACATTCCATAAGCACACATGCCACACGTTCACACTTGCACTATGCACGTACTTTTGTACTACATACATATGTACATACAGATAGGACTCTGGCAAGTCCCGAATTTGATCATTGGCTTCACATGGCGGCACTATCGTCCTGGCAGCTACTCCTAGACATTCAATTTCATGGGTCATACTTCATCCGAATCATTGGATTTCGCATTTCTCCATTCATAGATTTCGGCAGTTCTCGTTCCAGAAAGGGTTCTAAGCAAACCATATATACTTGGGAATATGTATGCATTAAGCCACTTTCTAAATGCAAAATATATCTGTTCACCACAAAAAGTTACTGAATTGTTTTTAATTACTTACTGCCGCTTAAATATGAGTACAAACACATGCGTAAGTATGTAAATTTCCACTCAGCACATATGAATGTATGCATTTAAAGGCTCATGATCGATATTGTTGCTCCCGAAGTTGGAGAATACCAGCATTGCTACAGAAACGCTATGTTAATTAGTGGCGACGCCGTTCGCGTTTGTCTCCTCACAAAGGCGTCGTGTTTTGCAGTCATAAGCAAAATAGCCGCGGCAAAGATGAATACAATTAAATTCGAATTTAATCGACACAAAATCGCCACCGCCTTTGCCGCCAACCAGAGATGATATATTCATACTTATTTGCACTCATTTGTTTAAGACGACCTCCTAGGAAATCGGCGAGCTCGCAAATAAGCGGCTTTAGAATAATCGTTCGCCTGAGTAACCGGCAGAACTTTTCTTTAACACTAACATTTATCATATATGTATGTATATCTGGGCATGGGCTCGCTCTGATGTAGCGACCCTATACATAAATGTGAACAATTTATATTTTTAAATGTAATTTTTGCTGGGCTTATTTTAAGTATTTCCTACGAGCCATAAGATTTACATATGAGCTAAAGCAGTCTTATTCAACTGGAGACGCCACTCATGCGGCATGTAGTCTTCCTCAACTTTCGGACAATTACAGTTTTGCATGCCTTATAAAATTAATTATTAATTATTCTAGTGTTTTCAGAGAAAACGAAATTCGCAAAAAACCACAGCGGCATTTATCAACGTCTTTAGGCTTTGCACAGCGATTTGAGGTTTGGTGTTAAAAGCTGCAAGGGGATAACGAGGAACATTTTTGTATGAGTGAATATTTTTGTCCACACTCTTACATATTAGTGTGACTGTGTGCGTAATGACATTTAAGGTGGACATACTCGAAACTGCATAACCTTGTTAGTATGTATATCTTAGACCTGGTATACATATATTATATATTTGGCCAGGTATTCACCATATGCTAATCTAGAAGAAGGTGGGAGTAAAACGATTTCGGAGAGCATTACGATAGCAAAATTTTTCTCTCTAGGATTTTTATGACCATTTCGGTGAAGTTTTCTTAAAATTTGCTCCACGTCTTACATAAATGACATGCTCGTATAAAATGAAGTACCATAAAAAGCTGTGCTGGGATTAGGCTCAGAAGTGACCTTGAATTTATCCATTGTGGTCATGCAAGTCTTCGAACCTAATCAAGCTCTTGCATCAGACAATGCTTCCACGTTGTCATAATATGCTATTGCATTATATATTGGGTAGTCGAAAAAGCCTTTTCGTATTTCTGATCAAATTTCAACTTATTTTTTTTTTTTATTTATAATGAACTTAAATGAACCAAATAAGTATATGATAGTCCTCGAATATATTAATTGTGCCAAGTAGTTATGTTATTTAGTCAAGTCTCAGCCACAGAAAAGTGAAATTATGATTCACTTAAGGATCTCGATAGCATTTCAGTTTAATGTGAGTTTTGTGGCTGAAAGCTATTTGATCGTTCGAAGGGGCTGTTGCCGTGTTATTGGCGCGTTTAGTCGTAAGTAGGCTGCCGAATTCGTTGTGATCCGCTGTCCGAGGCTCGATGCCAAATGAAATCGAGTGTTTATTGTGTGAAGCGTGTCAAAAGTGCGTTTAGGAAACAAATGTTCTTGTTCCATTGTTAGGGGATGACCAAATGATCATGGAGATAAAAGAATGTGGCACTTATAGAACACCGAAAACCAATATTACGTTCAACGCAATTGCGCAGCCGCACTTTAGCCTGCACACATACACCCGTACGCACGCTTAAAGTGTGGGTCACTCGTGCCATTGACGCCTACACACTGAGCACGGCTGGCCGACCTTTTGTCTCACTTCATTTTATAGGACACACTACCACACGCACAAATGCACGCTCATGCGAGTCCATAAGTGCGTGTTGGAAAAATAAAACAGACTTTCATCTAAAATTTAGTGATAGACAATTATTGCATTTGAAAGGCTCTAGGACACCATAAATCACACTTGGCGCAGCGTCCAAACTGCAACTCATTGCAGCGGGCATGGCGAGCATCCGTGCGGCTGGAACGATCCGAGCTGGCAGAGCAATCTGCTAAACAACAGTAAAGCACTCACAGCGCCTATTTTCTTTAGCGTTGATTAGTTGACAGTGGACTGTCGGCCAATCGCATTGTGTTCGTCAGTTATTGTCCCCCACTTTTGTAAATGTTTTCGTCCTGGTATTGAGCTGTTTGCGTTGGGCAGAATTGCACCTGGATGTGGTGGCGTCGGACAATGGACATAATTGTTTTATTTGAAGAGATTACGTTTTGGAAATGAAGTTGGCTGAAAACGAAATAGGGCGAATCATTCGTCACCATTTTTCCTGAAATTGAGAAATTTTTCAGTATATGATTTTATTATACTTCATAATGGTTATACGCTTCGCCAGAGCTCGAACTCAAGCGTTTTTAAACAAAAGGATAGAAACTAAACAATCTGCCCTATAAATTAACACGGTCAATGTCTTACTTATATATCCCTTATTATTATTATTTACACTCGTGCTGCAGGGCTAAACTTTAATATATCCAAATGTGTGGGTTCTTATGTTTTCTTACTTGGATTGCAGAATTATCCTTCTGTCATTTGTAAGGTATTGCTTATTCGAGGGACTAAAGCTTTCAAACTGTTTTCTCTCAATGAAATCATTTCGATGAAAAAGTTGTACTTACAGTCAATATATGTATGTATGTTTGGTATGTAGTATACAACAAGGCACATACATATAACCGATATATGTCGAGGTAGGCGGCTTATCCACTGGTGCATACATACAGACATACATACATACCTAAATGTCTCAAAGCGGAATCATTTAGCCATGAGACATGAGTTGCCTACAAAATTAGCCATTTTCGTTACAATTAAACTAAGGGAAGAAAACATTTCTTATGAATTAATAAGCGTGCACAAATACATACATACCCTCATACACAGTAATTTCAGACCAAGTCTATTAGTTAGAAAATTATTCGCAAATTACTTACTCTATATTATGGACCAGTTAAAGCTTATTTTGCACTTTAAATAGACCGTAGAGTTATTGTTATAGAATTCCTGATATTGATCCAAACGAGTGACAGACGAATGCTCAACTCCGTTAAAAATTTTCTTGAGGCTGTTAATCGGTTTGGATTGATAGGACAACAGACATATGTAGTTTTCTTCGTGCCTATTTTCGCTTGAACCATTAAGTTAGGAGAGGGAAGTTGTATTTGGATTAGTTAAATGAATATAATAAAACCACAAAACTTTCGAAATAACTTGATTAAATTTGCAATAGAAAAAGAATGCAGCCACTAAGTGAACAGTGAACTCTATCCATTGGGTGGGAGGAATGAGTCCGGACAAAAAGGAGAAAAGAAACTCATAAATGTCGCCACGAACTTGACGAAATACTTAATTCCGGCCGCCATTAACAAACCAAGAGTTACGAGTAAGTTAAGTTATCACATTAACTCCGTAATGAACGAATGGCTGAGTGCATCCACAGTCAACCGAAGCTGGCCGAGGCATGAATCAAACCTATTATGAGGAATACAAAAACAAAGACAGCGTTTTGGAAGGAGTCTCATTGAAATGGGAAGGTGTGCTTGCAACAGTTTGGCATAATTAATTACAATACCAGTGGACCGTATATACTACCTATATGTGTATGTGCATAAGCACACACAGAAGCTCGTCGGTAAAAGTGAAATTAGGTGTCATTAGCTCAGTAAAATGAAATAAAGAAGCCGTTTTCAAGGGTTCCACTTGTTAAGAGAGCTGAACAGAATATAAAGACTCTACAAATATGAAACTATGTTAATCGGGCGAGACGCAAAACATAGAGTAGATTTAGCTCTTTATTTCAAATAGACTTTTTGAATTTTTGTGGTGTGGTTTTTGGTGTTAAGGAGCTGATGTTTAGGCCTTAAACAAACTTGTTAATAGTGGACTTGAGGATTTTAGTTGTCTAATTGGGTCAGCTTACTTTCGAAATCGAAATAGAAAGCAAAATTATCTCAGTTTTACGAATAAAAATTTTGGTATCATAGGTAGAATGTCCCTTTGTCAACTCAGATCGCAAATCCTCATCTCGGTGACGAAATACTTAACTTGTGTGCACTTTCTAGTTTGCCGCTGGGCTTATTGTATTCTCGATTTGATTAAAGCGCTGTTAGCTTTTGTCTTTATTTACCGCTAGTTGGTGCAAAAACTTTTGCAGACAGAGGAAAGCATTCCACATTTTTTGCCACATATCCAGTAAATGAGTATGTTCGTATGTATGAATGTATATTCAAATTTTCGTTTGTCACATGATTAACTACGTGGTCAAGGTTATACATACATACATATGGACGCACAAATGGGAAAAACAGGTCCGAGGAAAGAACGGTAACTGCGAGGAATGCTCGTACTATGAATAATTTGAAGAGTTGCTTACGAATTGGTCGCCTTTGCAGAAGCTTTCTTTGATCGACATAACTTTTATTTGACAGCGGACTTTGGCATTCCATCAGTAACAAAAACGGATGATATTTTCAACACAGAGTTGCCATGTTGCACCGATTTTCTAATTATTTCTCGTTGAATTCGATTCAATCACAATCAGAGTGTCACATGGCAGTCGGGTTCAAAACAAATCGTTGTGTTCCTGGCAACATTAATTGAAATTCACTTCCCATTGTGATTCAAATTATTGAAAGCTCAGCGATCATTGGCAATTGTTTATACTCTTGCAACCTGTTGCTACAGAGTAAAATAGTTTTGTTCACCTAATGGTTGTACCTATCACCTAAAGCTAAGCGATATAGATATAGGTCGATTGGCTGTCTGTCTGTCCCTTCGTCCGTCCATGCAAGCTGTAACTTGAGTAAAAATTGAGATAAATTAATGAAACTTGGTATGCGGGTTTCTTAGTTAAAAAATGACGAATAAGTAAACGGACCACTGCCACGCCCACAAAACGCAATTAACCGAAAACCTATAAAGTGCCATAACTAAGCATTAAATTTAGATAGAGAACTATAACTTCGAACAGGGGAGCGCAGCAGCAAGTGACACCTGTGGGCAGAAAGTTTTGGAGAAGTAGGCGTGGGTCCGCCCTCTTGTAAGTTTAATGTACACATCTTCTACACGGTGTGAAATGGGATGAAATCGATGATAACCCTGATAATCTTGTCGACTTTAAACCGAAAATATCGATCAATGTATGGAATATGCAATTGGAATTCAGACAGAATTCTTTTCTTTCTCCTTGTGAAAATGAGCGAAATCGAACAATAACGCTTCCCATATAGCACAACTTAAATTCCACTTCCTTCGTTCAGTTTCCAGTACACAAATCAAGAAGCAATTAATATAACGGGATAAAACTTTGCACTAATAATGTCTTTAATTTATGCCTTCTTGTGAACAAAAATTGTTTAAATTCATTAAAAACTGTTCACCGAATATTTAGACCCCGGTACCTATAGTTGATTTTTGATCGAAAATGTCGGTCAATGTGTGATATATACAACTGAAATTACGGGATAATCCTTCTCTTATAATGGTATGTCTGTATGTCAAAAATTGGTTGAATCGCACCCATACTTCCCTTAGCCTCCATAAACCTAATATAAAAATTTTCGAACTTCCGGGTGACTTTGTACCGCACATATCGGCCAATAAGTAAGTTATCCAAATGAAAATAAGATATCGTGTTTTACTCATAATAGTCTATCTTTGCGCCAAAAATAGTTAAATTTGAGCAAAAATGTGGCCCAGCCGCCATATAATTAATATCAGGATTTTAGAACATCTGGTTGACTTTACTCTATAGTATGATTGGTTTTACACCTTAAAGTATTTCCCGGCTTTGATTCCTTCAAGTTGCAAGAGTATAATACTTAGTTCGGTTGCACCCGAACTTAGCCCCTCCATACTTATTTTTTATTATTGTCTTTATGCCACTGAGCAATCATACAGTTGCAATGGCTTCATGACCGAAAGGAATATTTTTTGACGAAAAGATGTCAATTCTCGTACTCTCCAAAGCGACGACACTCAAATATTCTCCGCGCCGATTGACAAAAAAATTAAATTAAATATATGTATGTATGTGAATATTTGTACCGCTTCGTGAGCTCTCAAGTCGCGGCGGCATTGTGCTTGTTGCTCATGCGAGCGCTCATATTAGCGTAAACGCTTGATCCTGCCGCCAATGCTGCCGGCCGCCTATTTAAATGCAGACAACACACTTGCAAAAACTCGGCTATTGTTGCTAATAATGCCGCTACTGTTCGGACCAAACACGCACACAGACTCGTTATTGTTGCTGCTGTTGTTGGTATTGTGGCGAACGAACGACGGCTTGTTGATGAAAGCGCGCAGAAGTTGATGGATGTCCAAGAGCATAGCAGCAGAACCGAAGACGATTATTGGAATGGAATTGGAGCAAGGGGACAAGAGGCCGCCAAAGAAAAGAGAAGTAGAAGAGGCAGGCGGAGTGGAGGAAAACGGGCTGACTGACGGCTTGCCGACAATGATTTTTTCATGCAATCGTGTACGCTTTGAAGTCCACCGTGACCGCATACAAGCCCATATGTGCGTATGAGTATGTGCATAGGTATGTGTATAGATGTGGGTAGATCTGTATTAAATCTCCAAGTGAACCAACTCGACGACATTTCTCTGGTCAAACAGCCTCACTTAGCCAAGTTAGCCATCATATTTACATACTTATAGTGCCCGCAGACGGCCGATATATGTATGAAGGTGGTACATATCGACAAACTATTAAGAATATAGTGGTACATATATAGACATACATACATATGCACATATGTATGTACATGTAAGTGTTCTCTGCAATAGAAATGATAGCAATCGTTTGCATTTTCTAATAGTTCCTCAGAACTAGAACGCGATTAAGTGAATTGTCTTATTAGCGGATATTTGAGTTGGAGCTTCGCCTTGTTTGTTCCGCGGCGCGGGGACATACCTACAAACGCTATGAGTACCTAAACAGTGTGGACGCACATGCACGGCATGTACATATGTATGCGGATTGAAATTACACTGAAATCGCTCGTTATGTTGCCGAGCTACTTTGTCTTGCATTAAATATGAGCTACAAAGTGGTTGAAAGTTGCAGTTTTACACATCAGCGCAATTTTCCTCTTTGACAGCAATATAAATTTTCTATTTAGAATATGGCATGGTATTGCATAATCGTTGAAGGTTCGTGCGCTAAATCGCCAGTTAGCGAGTCCATAGAGTCCATAGAGAGAGTCTAAATTATAAATTATAGAAAAATGAAAGAACAACGAATTGATTGTTGTTAAAAGAAAGGCACTAAGGGTGTGGCGCTTACAAACACTCACTCATATATATTCTCTTCAAGGTAATTCCAGATGTATCTGGTTTAATATGAAACTTATAATTACGTTTTTTTCTGATCTTATAGTGATCTTAATACAGGGTTTGTCTCGAAAATTATAGGACTGATTTTCTTCCACCGCGACTGTACTTCGGAGCGTGCGAGCACCGACTGGTTTCGGTAGAAGGCGCTCCTAACTAACGAACGAGTGGCTGGTCAGTTGTCTTCGAGCACCAGGATAGTCAGGACAAACACGTGTTTCTATGCGTGGTGCAAGCCGAAAATGCAGCTCACTGACGACCAAAAATTGCGACGAGTGGAAGTGTGCCAAGAAAATTTGAACATGTGGGAAAATGACTCACAAATTTTAATAACGTAACCACAGGTGACGAGTCTTGGACCTTTGAGTATGATCCCGATGCAAAGAGGCAATCTTCCGAGTGGCAACCCGCGCCAAAAAAGGGAAGAATGAGCAAATCCAAAGTGAAAACGATGCTCATTTATGACATCGTCTACCATGAATTTGTTCCTCCTGCACAAACCGTCAACGCCAAGTTTTATGTGGAAGCCCTCCAGAGACTCAAAAGGAGGATCAATCGAGTCCGACAAGACATCGCAGCCGATTTGAAGTTGTACCACGATAACGCCCCGTCTCACACCGTCCTTCTTGTGAACAGCTACCTAACAAAGGTCGGCATCCCAACGCTTCCGCAGCCGCTCTGCAGCCCAGAAAAACTTATTTAGTTTTGTGTTTCGTGGCTGATAGTGTTTGGAGCTTGTCAGCTTGTAGTGCGCCTAAGTATAAAAAGGATTTGGAAAACCGCAAATTTTTACCCTTTGCCGTACTTACGGTTTCCCGTATTGACTAATGCTAAGCGTTAAAGAAGTCTTCATGGCGCCGCTGTCGCAAAATGCTGGAAAACGCCCCGTTACGTACATCTACAGGGTGTCTCAGCAAAATCAGGCAAAATTCAGGCGAATGCGATATTAATGGGCTCAGAATCTATTGCTCTGGCTTTGAATACCCTATTTGAAGTTATACATATGTACATAAGCATGTACATATGTTGCATGTCAGTACTTTCATGGGCGCTTGCATGCCCTCTTCGCGTTAACAAGATGCGAACGCCATTTTCGATCGAAAACCAGGAATTAACTCTTTGCATATTGTATAAATTAAATTTAGCGGCACGAGACGCCCATCGCATGTTATTTAGCATACATACGCCCCGAGGTGTCCAAATACGTGAAATGCACTTTTGCTGGCCCTTTCCGCTTAATTATAGCTTATCTTATTACAATAACTGCATCGCGCTTAGCCACTCACACATACACACGTGCACAAGCGCATACATGCCCACCTATGACTGCCAGGTATGCACTTAAGTATGCAAACACATACACGCGCATTTGAATGAATCGGCTCCGACAATGCTCAGTCGGTGCTCCTAAGATCGTTTTTCACTTTGTCATTTCGCATTTCGATGCGAATTGGCGCTTTCAAAGGCTTTCGCATTGCGCATTGCGCATGTCGACTTTGCTTGTTGAAATTCTAATTGCCGGTTGGCCATATTATCGATTCGGAAATGCAATAAATCAATTGAATGTTTTGCTTGTTTACCTTTGGTCGGAAGGCTTACGCCGCTGTCGCATTGAGTGTGCAAATTCAGAAAGAACGTTGAAATTTCTCTGCGCAAAAATAATAAAAGTAATGGAAGAAACGCGCAAGCGAATAAGTTTGTATGTGTGCGTGAGTAGAACTGTATAAATTATAAGTTCGCAATGAACTAGTATAAGTACTTACATATGCTTATGTATAATTATAAGATTAATTTGAAAGTAAATTGCTTTCTCAAGCATTCTTCAGGCAGAGCTGACAGAAAGTTTGACGTTTTTTGCGCCACTCTTTAGACAGCTATCGCACTTCCCATAGTTTTGAACATAACCGTTAAAGAGAGGTGGGCGTGGTTGCCAACTGATTATCCTCATTTTCACAGTGCTGAATGAATGGCGGAGAGAGGTGCAATGTAAATTTCTTTACGCAGAAATTAGTCTACAATGATAGGCCTTCACTTAAGTAGTTATATAATATTGCATGGTGTATTTATAAATGGCGGCGTGACACCGTTAGCGATTTGCTCCACTCATCAATGAATCTTTCTTATTGCGTCATTTTGGGTTCATGCCCTGCCGTTGGCAACTCCGCCGCCATGCCTACATTGCCCTTCTATTTAATTTTGGCATTTGTCAACGGATTTAAGTTTCAGTTCACATTGTCATTTACTTTTTTATCATCTTCAACTTTTATCTGGCGGCCTTCAATGCTTTTGAGGGAGGCGTTTTTCCACTGCGTGGAAGTAAAAACAAAAACATAAACATTGTAACGATCCTGGCGCGTGTCCTGTGGTAATTTGACTTCACTTTGCCGTTATTTTGACGCAATTGGAGAAAGCAGAAAAAAGGACGGCAACGAATGCGTGCAGAGGAATAACTTCGTGAATATTGAAAGTGGCGACTTGTGACGAAGTGTGAACCCCAATAAATAAATTCCTGCAATACATGTATGTACATACTCGTATGTGTGTATGGTGTTCTCGTAGGCATATTCATGGCGCTGCGGCGAGAACTTCACCACTATGGCCATTTATAGAATTAATTGCCACATAACGACAATCAGGAGCGTGAAACACGAGCATTTGAGAATGTCCAGTGACACAAATCGAAATCATCATAATGTCTGATTAGCGCGATAAGGATGTTCCATTTATATATTTTTTAGTTTAGGTTATTACTACATACGGACATACTAGTACACATGACTCTTCGTATTTATTTCGTATTGAATTTCAATTTTCTAACGATTTCTATTGGCTTTTCTTTGTGATAGTGTACTGTAGGTAATGTGTCTTCCGAGCATCTGGTTCGAGGTGTGGCCACTTAAATTAATTGAATAGCGCACAAACATACCAAAATACTGTACTTTGACTTGGGTTGGAGAGGAACAGCCGAGTAGTCAACTTTCGGGTATCTTATAATTGCACCCAAATATCCGGTTTGATCGATATAGATCTCTCTGGGGTCTAAATTATGCTTCTCTGTGAGAATACTCGAAGTGATGAGCAATTTTGAAAATATATTGATTTCAATATAAACTTTTTCGAATATTTGAAACTTTTATATTCTGCTTTCTCCAGAACGGACAAGGCAGCGCAGCAAATGGGTCTGGTGGTGAACAGTCGTCGCGCTCGCGACTTGGCACTCACGTCACTGTTGACAGTCATAACTTTGAAGTCGTAGATAATTTCGTCTATCTTGGAACCAGCGTAAACACCACCAACAGTGTCAGCCTTGAAATCCAACGCAGGATAACTCTTGCCGACAGGTGCTATTTCGGACTAAGTAGGCAATTGAGAAGTAAAGTCCTCTCTCGACGTACAAAAACCAAACTCTACAAGTCACTCATTATTTCCGTTCTGCTATATAGTGCAGAGGCATGGACGATGACAACATCTGATGAGTTGAAGTAACGAGTTTTCGAGAGAACGGTTCAGCGAAAGATTTATGGTCCTTTGCGCATTGGCGAAGGCGAATATCGCATTTGATGGAACGATGAGCTGTATGAGATATACGATGACATTGACATATGTAGTTCATCGAATTAAGAGACGGGGGCTGCGCTGGATAGGTCACGACGTACATATGGACGAAAACACTCCAGCTCTGAAAGTATTCGACGCATTACTCGCCAGGGGAAGCAGAGGAAGAAAAAGACCTTCGCTCCGTTGGAAATACCAGATAGAGAAAGACCTGGATTCGCTTCTCCAATTGGTGCCACCTTGCGAAAAGAAGAAACGGCTGGCGCGCTGTTGGTAACTCGGCATGCATTCATATAACAATTCGGTGCACATTTTCGAAATTTTAAAATACTTTATCCGATTTAGACCAGTTTGGGTTAACTTGTTTTAAGCAAGTGTAATAACAAAGACGTTGCGTTTTCTGTTCGTGAAAAAACTAGGGATTCAGGAGAGTTTACGTTCTATTTCACATATTTCATTTAATTTCTTATAAAAAAAATCGGTACAATGTGAGCAAGTATTGGATATAATCTAGTGGGAGTCAGGCATCTATTTCAGATTCAAGATTTGTTAAATGGTCAGTGGCCGAATCGGAGATCGCAATAACAGGCAAATTGTCATAGTAAATTAATACGTATCTATAAGTGCACATACCTTCTTACATATCCATATGAATATATAAATGTCTTCTTTCTATGCAATGATCAAGTTTACCTAATACTGAAATGTTAACAAGGCTTATAAAGCTCGCACATACATATGTACATATGAATCGCCTTCACATTGTTTATTTGCTTTTAGATTTACTCTAATGAATCGCTCTAAGTGAATAAGTAGGAAAAGTGAAATTAACCATGTGGAAAGGTAACTGAGAAACGGGGCTAAAAGAAGACGCGCTTTGTTGACGTTAAATAACACAAAACACCGCAAACATAATCATATGCATAGGCACCATACCAAGTGATTGTGGCCACGGTTAACAAGGAGAGCAGGCAGAGTGGCACGAGCGCATGCGCAAACGAAATTAGCCAGCGGCTTATGCTGCCGTGATTGCGCCTGTCTGCTGCGTATTATGAATGTATAAACGTATGTAAGTAGGTGCAAATGTTTGTGTATACATTGTTATCATTATTTCCGTTAATTGTGATAGGTACACAGAGCAGCAGTAAAAACAACAATGCCACAATAGAAACAGCAGCGCATCAACTGATTAACAACGGGCATATTCAAACTAATTGCAATAATTTTCGTAAACACGAAGCGACCGCAACGGTTGACTTTGTGGCTTTTGGTTTTTATTTGTTAGCAGTACATGTGCACGCACACACACATACATATAGACGTGTAGCACAAATACTCTTTTCTTGGCACTTTGTACACTATTTGCTTACAGCGCTTACGTTCCATTGCCGTCGGTAGCCGTTAAGTTGATTACTGCGCACGCGCCCAATACACCGTCGTCGTCATACATACACACAAACATACTTTGAAACATACAAACCAATCTACATAAACAATTGGCCGTCGGATGAGTGTCAAAACCAAACAAAGCATTTGCGCAAATAACAGTAATTTGGTACTCACCCACACACATACATGTAGACTTTTAGACAGATACACACATTTATATGAAGTCCATATTTATCTTTTTCAGTTTCAGTGAAAATTAGGTTATAGTTCAGTATTTTCCCCACTTCCATTCTACGAAAGATCTTCTGAAGTTAGTTTGCGTGTTGGTGACAAATGCTGGAAGATCAGTTGTTTTCCACGTGGTTTTTTGTTTTTGGTTTATCATTTCTACTCTTATGAATATAATTAATCGAAGCAGCTGCTCTTCCGAAGTTTCGACTTTCAAAGTGTTATTTCCGGTTTTCAAGAGTGAGATGATGAAGCTCTCAATTCCCCACTTCGTCGAATGACGCTGTCAGTGGCGTAGGGGTATCGACCAGTCAACAAAAGGACGTTCTCATTTAGGGCCCCTGGTAGTCGAGGTATACGCTTTGATTTTTACACATATCCAATAATTTGAATAAATCTCCATATGTAAATATAGACAACACATATGTATATATGTATGTACATATGTATGTACTCGCTTAATAAAATTTATCTTGCATGCTTTACCATAAAAGTAGTAAATATCAGAAGCACTTGGCTATATTATCTTGTTACGATAGCGATCGCTTAGCGCCCAGACGACAAAAAAAACTAGAAGAGCGAATATCATGGTCTGGCATCGAAGCAGACAGAATTAATAGATTGAGATCATCAACTTGAGAAATCGTCCCAATGCTTGCTCCGACCGCCGGTTACATATAAATATGAAAACTCATGTGTGAACCTCCTGTAGATGAAGCTCATTATGTTCCGTATTCAACAAAAGTGATAATGCTAATGATACGAAGAATTCTACGCAAGCGGAAAATAAAATAAACCAACTAGAAACTGAGATTGGTGTTTTTCTAGGCTTTATGGTAACGAAACAGGCATGCCACAGCAACAATTGAGTAAAATCCGGCAGCCGCTAGCTGGCGTAGGTGGGCAGAAGAAATTGTAGCTGCAGCAAGAGTAACAGCAGATTAACGTGGTATCTACACCCACATCGTCCATAAGTGGCAATACAAGATCGCGCGATAAATATTCGCTGATCACGTATCTGATCCTTTTTTCCACTGCCAATGCATGGAGAGCACTGCTAGCTGGCTGCAGCGCGAGTCTAGAGCGAGTGATCATTTAAGCTTAACGAAGGCTGAAATGTGTTTCTAGTTGGACACGCGCAAAGCACGATCACATGATATACCTAAATACCACTACATACATACACATGACTGTAAATCCATATGTTTGTACTTACGTAGTTATAGGAGTATAGAGCAAAGAATTCACTTCCACGATTCACATCGTATCATAAAACTTTAAACTGCCGAAGTTCACTTCTCAGCAACAGACACTACCAAAACTTTAGTGCTGGCTACCTTGAGGGTATTTGAAAGAGGAGGGAATTGTCTAAGAACCTTGCAGCTCTTTATTAAGCCTAGAAAAAACCTTTCCTTAACAGTCGCTTGTGTTTCGTTAGAAGGAGAAGTTCCTTCGTATTTGAAGTGATCGGCCAATCGACGAACATATGTATGTGTGTATGTGTATTCATAACCAGATTTCCTAATGAAATACATATGTATCTTTGGAATTTCATAGAAAAGGTTTTCGAAATGCAGAGTCATCATTATTCATAAATGTCTTTCACTCATTTGAATAGTGCAATGCCAGCAATGAGAGTCGCGTAAGCATCACCGTTTTGGTCGCAGTTTCTGTCATCTATGTCTGGTAAGTGATGCCTTGTTATTTATTGGAAAATCGAATTACTAAAGTAGTGACTTGAAAAGCAGGCACCATACTTGCATATGTAAGTCGCATTGGATTACTTTAACTTTTGAAATGCCACTAGCACTTAATCGGTCATATAAACGTATGTGGTTGCATGTCTATAAATATTTATCGACAGTTGATACATATGTATGTGAAGTTGCTACTGATCTGCTAGAATTCAAATTAATTTATAAGCAAAACCATTTTTAATGGCAAATAAACGAACAGCCTTTACCCATACATACACGTATGTATGTGCATTAGGGCGGATCGAAACCCTCACAGGGACCACAGCACCAATACTTGGATACTACACTACTGTGTTATAACCTCTTTCTACGCCATTTTCATTTGATTATCCCAGTTGTTTGTTCGATTCGCTACTCCCCTAGCTTTGGTGTATCGAATTCAGCTATTTTAGCCAGCTCTTGCTGCTCGTACTTCCATCATGAGTACGTAGTCTTTTCATAGCAGCAAAATTATGCCAGTTTACATACTATCATATATTTATACATATGGATGTGTGCACTTGTAATGGTTTATCTAGCCCAAATTAGCTTAAAACTTTTCGTACGCCCCTCATACCCAGGCCGCTTTGCCTCGGCACTAGTGCTACGTACTCCTAAATTCCCCGTCACGTATAAGTGCATGTGTGTGTATGAGTGAATGAACGAATGCACAGCGTACGTGCAACGTTCAACTGGTGGCATTTTTTGCGCCTATGAATATGTATGAACGCGCTGCGCTGCTTGTAACAAATATTGGCATTAGAAAAATGGTGATGTGTTTTTTGCAATTGAATCGCAATAAAGCTCATTTTTGCTAGCCTTCACATGACAGCTCGCCACATACTTAAATGCATGTGAACGCTTATATGTATGTGTGTACGTATGTGGACACAGTATGAATTTCGTATGTGCAGTTGTGTTAGCGCCTGGGTAACAAGTGGCCATTTTAAGTGTTGTCCTCTTTGCATTTTATTTGCCTCGATGCATATGTATGCGCGCATGTACATATGTACATACATACATGCATACATAAATCCGTATGAACAAGCTTGCCAGCAACGGTATGCATATGTACATGCATAAGTGCACGTCTGGGACAACCAATCAATCAAGTTTTTTGTGCAACAACAAGACCGGCAGCGGCAGCGGCAGCGGTCGTGGCAACAGCAACAACGTCGTATGCAGAAAGCAGGACGTGATGTTTGTTTATTTATCGATTTGTAGCTTTGAATTCGTAATGCCGAGGCTTGGCAAGCAATGCAATGCGATGCGCTGCAATGTGAAGCTCCGCGATGCAAAGAATCAGGCAGATAAGCGGAGTCAAAAAAATTTACATTGCAAGGTGCAAGATGAGCAAATGTTGTGCGGAGAACATGGCAATCCAATGACAGCGAAAATGATGTCTGTGGCGGCCATTGGATGCCGTCTATCCTGCTGGCTGTCGCTGTCATCATCGCCATCGCCATCGCCATCGTCAACGCCATCGTTGGCGTCAGCTTGCCACAGTGTGGCGATGGAGCCGCCATCTGCATTAAGCATTTGACGTGCTGCCACATTATCGAATACTTTATCTGCTTGTGTCTGCCGCTGCAACATCCACTATTTAACAGTCGCGAGTGCGTGTGTGTGTTTGCTGCGTTTTTTATACTAATTAAAACTAAATAAATGAATAAATTACACACAAGCCAATATACATAAATATCTACATATGTATGCTGCTTGTGTGCGTACCCACACACACACACACACACACAGGTATGTACGTGCGAACTCATGGTCTCACGTCGCCTCTGCGAAAGCTTCTATGCAGAATTACAAGCAGTTGCTTCAAGTATGATCGAGAAATCAATGAGGGGAACCGCGAGAGTGCCCCAGTGTTCTCGAGTGTTTCTAACATCTGGAAACCCCTTTGAATCAGTCACCACCTCCATTTGCTTAAAATGTGCGAATGCTCACTGACGTACATGGCAGTATTTCAGAGCATTTGCCCATAAAAAACATTTCAGAGCGCAGCTTACCATACCGATCTGCAGATCGTGGGTGTTTCGATGGGCCAATGGGCACCAAACTAATAGTCAGTCACATCAATGCGTTAATAAGAATTAAATGAATTTGTATTTTATCTTGTCTTTGATCTTTCAATTCAATTATATTGAAATAAATTAAACGCGTTCAATTGAATAATTAGACCGCAGCAACACCGCACCGCCGCACCGCCACGCCGACGAGCACATCATCGCGGCTGTGGCCGAAAGCCAAACAGCTTGCTCACTAAATTCGCTCCGAATTGTATCGGTTGGTGGGGTTATCGATTTCATTTTCTCGGAACGGGGCATTGCTTACACTTTACGTGTTTGTTGGAAAACAAGGCTCAAGATATTTAGCTCATGTCGCACACCACATTTGGTGGGTTTGCCGTTGTAATTGTAGCTGCTGTTGTTGCTGCGAGATCCGTCAGCTGTGTAATTGTTGTGGGAACATTTGCGCACTTTCCTCTACACATAAATACATACATACATATATATAAATATCTATTCTTTATTGATTTCGATGACAAATTAACATTGTCCCCTACAAATCTTCATTGAAATGTGGACATCCTTAAGTCAGCACATCAACATGTTTGTGTAGGTGAGTTGTATATGTGTGTGTGTGTGGGACTGAACTTGCTCGCCGTACATACAGACATACGTGGGTGTTTAAATAATTCAATTGAACTTTTATAGTATGCAACCCATTATCCAATATTACACAATTGGATCCAATTGAATGCGTATGGTGGCGCCTGCTGAATTTCTCAGCTCATTATACTATGAGTGCACACCCACATATGCATAGATATGTATGCATGTTGCAATTACGGCCAATATTTTTAGAGTCGCGATATTTGCAAACACTTTTCTGTGCTAAAAATAGCAGCCGAGTGCAGAGGTCCCCATGCAGTAATCGAAGTGCTTCGAATTGCTTCCGCTTCCAACGTATTCTCCAGGTCTGTCTCCTAGGAACTATTTTCTGCTCTCAGATCTCAAAAGTATACTCACTGAGAAGAAATTTTCAACGAATGAAGAGGTGATCGCTGCACCTGGGGCCTATTTTGAAGCAAAGGACAAATCGTATATGGCAGTGTATCGCCTTTAAAGGGAACTATGTTGAATAAATATGTACGAATTTTGAAGAAAAAATGTGTTTTGCTATGGTAGGCCCGAGACTTTTCATTTGACCTGTTATATGTAAATACATATACGACTTTATATAATATATAAAAACAACTTTTGAGAAAATTAATGAATTATCGGCTAATGAAGTTTCCAGCCATAGTGGCAACAGACAACTATAATATCAGCCTCGAAATCCGACAAAAAATAACTCTTGCCAACAGTTGCTACTTCAGACTGAGTAGGCAATTGAGAAGTAAAGTTCTCTCTCGACGAACAAAATCTAATCTCTAGACTTAAGACCAAGAGGAGAAGGATCTGGCATCACTTGAAATTTCCAATTGGCGTCACATAGCAAAAAGGAGAAACGACTGGCGCGTTGTTGTTAACTCGGCTATAACCGCGAAAGCGGTGTCTACGCCAGTAAAGAAGAAGAAGAACAAATAGTGGCATTTTTATTTTGCACAGAGCTTTCCCAAATTGTCGTGAATGATATGATGTACACGTTCAGTTGATATGTTTAGAGTGCCCGTTATCTCGAACAAGTTCACTTTGTGATCATCCGAAATTATTTCGGAGACTTTTTTGATGTTTTGGTCGGTGATAGCCTCTTTTAGGCGTCCACCGACTTCATCGTCCTCGGTGCTTCGTTCAAATTTAGCAAACCACTTTTCAACGGTTGACTTCTCTGGTGCTGAGTCCAAATTATGTTGACCTACCCAAACTTTGGCTTCAACAGTATTTTTTCCATCAAAATGTAATGGTCCGATGTCAAATTTATACATGAGGCTTTTGAGGGTTAGGCAAATTAGAAATCAAATAGATTTAATCCTAGTAGTGCCATATATGTACATACATATGTGTCAAGCCGGGGACTTTTCAATTGACCTATTATTTACATACAATATATTTTAGCCGCTTTACATATGTATTTGTATTGTCCCTTTAACTATATATGGCTCAAATATTTCCAGAGGAATATGGTGGTATATTTGTGCATATGTGTGAGTGTATGAGTGCAGGGTTCCAGAGTTTAATTAAACGTGTTCGCACTTCGCTCTGCATAACCGTAACGCTGTTATACGCTCTGCTGCCATATCTTACCATACTAAGCAAATAAGCGATGTGCGTATGTAGCTAAGCTCAGGCAGGTACAAAGATATCGATATATATTTGAGTTTTAATTAAGCTCTCCTTAACTCAATGACTGGCTGCCCCTGCCCTGCGATAAGCAGATACGAGTGTGTTAAACAATTTTCAATTAATCGTAATCAACGCACACACACATACATATCTCAAAATTGATGAGTTAATGTACATATGTATGTGTTTGCGTTTATTTTGTGTTTTTATTAGGTTATTTTGACAATTCTAATTTCATAAAACATTATTTGATTAGTTTAAGTACAGCATTCAATTAAAGGCGGAATTTCTAATAGCGAATTTGATATCTCTTCACGTGCGGAGCAATTCCTAGTGCCTCTTCAATACTTATGTAGTAATGTATATATAAAGTAGTAATATATAGTATATAAAACACATACATATTTACATTTAAGTTATGAAAAGTCAACATCGAATATTTCGCACTTCTGTGCAACGGCTTTTTGTGGCTTTAATGCAGCTCTACGAACTTACTGAGCGCACCTTTTGTGCATTTTATTTGAATACTTACATATGTAATGACTGCAACAATATTGCACATACATATGTACATACATACACGCATTTACAATGAGTATCTGTGGATATTTATGAGGCGTTCGACGTGTGTGTGCTTGTGTGTGTGTAGAAGGCGCATATGGGCAGCTCGTAAAAACTTCAATTATACGAAATTTCTATGAGTAAATTTTCGTTTTACGACTGACTGCTCCATTTTAATTAACCAGTAACAAGCTGTCCGTACTCCCGATGTCAAATTATTATTAAATTTGTTATTTCTCGTGACAATTCTTAATTATCTGCTTCTAAAAGTTTATTGCAGCTCATCTGTAATTCTATTTACGATCAATATTGATATTTTGATAACAATTTGATAACGTCATGATGTAAGCTCGCCTCGTCGCCGTCACTCATTCTGAAGAATACACAGACATGCATACAAATGCTTGAGTTTACACAAAATCCCATTGTTTTTACTTACACGAGGAGTTGCCTAAATAACAGCTATTTCTCTGCTCCTTAAAAATGAAAGCTTTGGAAGGCAAATCGTTTGAGGATGAGGCACTATTTCATCAGTGTAAAACTTTTCTCGACGAAAAACTGCGACAAATAATTTTCACAGGCTTCTCTTGAAGCCAACTTCACTCCATTAAGGGAGTTCTGCATTGATCGAAACAAATAGTAGTCCGATCGTGCAAGGTCAGGGCTATATAGTGGATGCACCAAAACTTCCCAGCTAAGCTCTCCCAGTTTTTGCCGAGTGATCCAAGATGTGTGTGATCTAGCGTTGTCCTGATGCAAGACGAAGCCCTTTCTGTTGATCAGTTCTGGCCGTTTTTTCGATTGCTTGCTTCAATCTCATCAGTTGTTGACAATAAAATGTAGAGTCAATCGTTCGACCTGAGCAGCTCATGGTGGATAATTCATTTCCAATCCCACCAAACACTCAGCATAACCTTTCGAGGCGTCAATTCTGGCTTGCGACCATTTGTTGAGCCTCACCACACTTGGACCATGATCTTTTTTCACATTATTTATTTTTTAAACAAAAATTTCAAAATATAGCGAATTTCTTCATTATTTTCACTCGTTTTAACCAGCTGTAACTTTTTTACAACTTCCCCGAATTTAATTCTTTTTTTGGTTAAATGAAGCGTAGAATCTCGCCTTTCCAACACGATATGGTATGATACAACGTGATTGGTGGCACTGGAGATATACGAATGCAACGACATCTATTGACAAAATACTTTTTCGACTACCCAATATAATGATTTTCAAGTATACATCTTCGTACCTGAGCCGGTTTTTTCTCTTTTGCCACATTTTGCCTGTAAATGTTCTCAGTGTTTTTGTTATAAACTTGAAAACTTATTTAAAATAACTTTCAGATGTTTATGGTACACATTATAGTCGGTTAATAAAATGTGGTTACCACCTGGCGAGAAACTGCAGATTCTACATTACTAATTTTTAATGGAAAATGGCGGCTTGCACATCGATACTCCATTAAAACAAAGTACTAAAGTAATGAGCGCAAAGAGATGCGGACTTGAAGAAATGACTTTGGCATAAATACACAGTAACATATATATATATTATACATACATATATAGATATAGATACGTGCTCTTCTAAAAAGTTGCACCAACAAAGTGTCATTCCATCACTCATTCATTAATTGCTGAAAGCAGGTTTTCGCCATTGCACTGACATAAGTAAGTATGTGTAATGCCAAAAGTAAAGTTACCTGAGCAGAGCAGTCAAAGAAGTGTAGGGGATAATATCAGGCAGGAAATGGCAATAGCTCCACATACAGCTGAGACGCACTCTGCGACCAAAGGAAGATCAACGAGATGCATAGTTCAAGAGCTCTCACACCACGGATCTACACGAGGTATGCACAATTAAAACTGCAATATTCCTTACTCTCAAACCATTTCGAATATTAGATATTCCACCGGATTTCTCCCCGCATTGCGTTACCTCTTTCGGAGTTCGTGCTTTAGTTGCTGATGATAAAGCGGCGTTATTGACAAGTTGGCTCACGCGAAAGTTAAGGAAAAGTACGACAAGGACAGACGGAGTGAAATTCAAGCGTAAATCAAGGACATTCGACGGGGATTCCCGATTGTGGCTAAAAGCAAAGACATGACGCCGCGCGAAGGACACTTGTTGCATTCGTGCTACATGCCCCAGACGTTTTTATGTACGCCCGCATATGTGAGCACAGCAATTTCTGATGTTTTGACTAAAGTAGCCGCAGAAACAAATGCTTCCTAAATATTCACAGTTGTATATACTTGTATATATGTATGTGTGCTAAGCCCATTTGTAAATAGATACATATGTATGCGTATGTGGAGACGTGCATCCTCCTATTAATGTACAACAAATGAGCAGACCAACACGTGGTCTGTTGGATGGGCGATTAAGCAAATGGGCGGTTGCGAACAGACTCTTCTACGAGAAAGTGAAAATGAATCACGATTGTTTTTTTGTTTTTTTTTTTGCTTTCGCCACAGTGCCAACATTGAACAACTAACGCCAAATGTGTGTACGAAGTTATTTGTAGATATATATGTATGTGCATACACCCATCTGTGTCTAAAGAACACTTACTTACTATATGTGGATATGGAGCAAGTGGAGTGAGCGCGAAAATTTGCGCGAAGAAACAAGTTCAACACTGGTCAAGCTCACAAATTGACCTGGGAAGAGGATACACAAGGAGATGTGCAAGCGGACAGAAGAGGTCAGCGCAATAACCCACTTACCTCAAATGCCACTAATTTCAAGCGCATTGAACTTGTACTACTTAAACGAATACGTACCGAAGCTCCGCACTACTTTTGCTATATACGAGTACATACTTCTTTTTTATTTACTCTCATTTTGGTACTTTGACGACCCGAAACTCACTCAGTCTGCTTGTATCAGACACCCAAGCAAATATTTGTTGCATATGCTAAAGGATTGCAAGGTGCCGACGGCTTTTGGGAACTTTGGGTTAGGATTGAACTTAGATTACTTGGGTTATGAAGTTCGAAACCCAAGTTACTTAGGCGTTAGGCACAGCATGAATACACACCTAAATGTACATTCTCTCGCTCTTATTTTTACGATATTGTTGTACGGTAGTTTTAAATTTATAGTAGGGAGTATTTTTTAGGTGAACGTTCAGAAAACTCGGAAAAGGTTCCCAATTTTACAGAATTTTTGGCCAAAATATAGCTATTTCCAATATGGTGTTGCCATCACAGTGGATTTCTTTCAAAACCCCACCAAAAAACATAATATTAGTAAAGCTGGCTGGCTTCAAACTGCTGAGCTTCCGTAAGAAAACAAACTTCTTCAAAGATTTTCCATATGCCACAGCGGGGATTTAACCGTCCGTTTTGTCAAGTTAGTTCAAGACATCATTCAAGATACAATAAAAGATCATACATATATTCGCCGTATGTACTGCAACACCAATTCGATGGAATATAATTTTTCAATTCCAGTCTGAAAATTCCGTCAATGAGTTGGCTATCAGGAATCACTTCCCCTGTCCATTATTGCAATACTAAATAACGCTAAATGAGATTTTCACAAGTTTGTAAGGAAATGAGTCCAGCCATAGGCACTTGAGGAGCGAAGACACTTGCAGCGTCATAATCGACAACACGAAAACGATACTTTGTGTCTTGGATAATAGTTTTGTGGAATTGCAATCGTGTTGCAAGTGCGCACACATATCTACACATACACCGGAACGCATGGCATTGTCATAATTGATCACACCTTAGCATTTCGCAATGCTATAAAGTACGATACATATGTACATCTGTTTTGCTTTTACCCACTGTTGTTGTGGTTGTTATTGGTTTTTAATAAAGCAAATATGCCAGCAATAAAGGCAATCAAATAAAGTAAGGAGCTGGGAGTAAGGCAAGGCAAGGCAAGGCGTGAACTGCAGCAGCCCTGTCTTCGTCCGCCACTTTTGTACTGCTGAGGTGAACCGTGTATTTAGTTCAGTGTTTGTGGCTGAACTTGTGCTCCTTCCGAATCGCAATCTTCGACGCAGACAATTGTTGAGTTTCAACACCTTCCAGCCAAGTACTCAGTCAACCGGCCGCACAACCAATTTTCCACCACAACGAACGCCACAAGGTGAGAAATGAGATTTTAATCGGACTTGTCTGATTTCAAATGAGCTTTAATGGGGAACCTATTTAACGCTTTTTCTTACCTAAATGCTGTGCCCTCTTCATTGTTTTGTTATTCCCATTTTACTCCTAGGTATGTCATCTACGAGTACACCCACACCCGTTTACTATTGCAGTCTCACAGTAGTTGTGTTTCATTGCAATTTCCTTGCGCATTCACCTGACATTTCAGCTTTTCGTTTCGATTCATTTGAATTGATTTTCTTGAGTTTGAGAAAACATTCCGTTCGTCGTGGCTCGGAACTAAGAGTGTGAGCTCTTGCTTTTTAGTTCACTTCACTCATAAGTACCGCGAATGTTGAGCAAGTCCAAGTGGTGTAACGCAGTAAAGTTTTCAAGTAAATATCTCCGCTTGTTTTGCATCATTTCATTCATGGTTGCATTACTAACAATCATTACCTGAGCAGTGCACTACGTGCGCACACATTCACATATACGAGTATGTCCATAGGTGTTTACGAGTTTGCGAGAGATTCCAGCCACCAGATCCGGCATCCCGACTGAGACCTCACACTTGGTTGCCATTAATGCTTTAATAATAACTACATACTTGTATGAGCTTGTTGAACGCAAATCGCGATAAGCACCAGAATCCGCTGCTGAGCAATGAAACCGCAATAGCCACCCGTATTCCGCATAGTGTCCTCTGGCACTTGAGCCGCTGCCACCGATATCGGCCCGTTAAGCAGCAATTCACGCAATCGCCACAAAACCAAAGAGATGCAACAACAAAAAGACGCACAAAAGAACGCCATAACTGGAGTTTAGGCCGGGTCGCGTGGAGAGTAAAGAACGGATCGCTTAAATAGCCTTTTTGCTGGCGAATGGAGCTGCAGCTGTTCGGGTGTGAATTGCAGAGTGCGCGCGTCGCAAAGCGTTCTCATACCCACATAGATGCCAACTGATGTATGCGCGTATAGAACACCAGTGGAAGCGCGCACTTATCTACATAAGTAGGTCCATAATTGTGGCCTCGTTTTTGTTTTAAACCAGCTAAGCGTGCGCACATGCGCGTGCTCCCAAATGCATGAAACGCGTACAAAGGCGAAAATATCCGCAATTATCAACACGCAGCGCAAATATCCCTAGGCCTCTACTCCTCTACACCCAGTTGCGCTTCAATGTTGCACAGTCCCTTTTTTGCATACACATCCTCGCATGTCAGCGTGTACGCCGATATGTTGATACCATGAGCTCATAACAAGCCCACAGAACAAGCCTACTTGCTACACTGTACGGAAGGCGAAGGTGTTTTTCGCAGCCGACTTTTTGACTTTGGGCGCAAATGCCCAGCCGAAGCCACATACACACTTTCACATAGTACTTGTGAGTCACCATGAAAATATTTATATTTCGACATTTAAGCAGAAAATATTGTGTGAGACCTCGTTATCTGCTGCGCTGTTTCTGATCGGTTTGCATTCTTTGGAGATTACGCGGGGGTGATGGAGCAATTTTTAACTTTTTTACAATTTGAAATTTATAAATTTCTGTAACTATGTTTTTAATGCAGCTAATCATGCTGCAAGCAACAAACGACTGCCTCTGCGTGCTATATGTCAGAGGCTCATCAACCTGTGTTTGACAATTATTATGTATTTTCGAACTATCTCTCTAGCTCTATTTTCTCATATTTTCTAGACGTTGATAACTAAATTAACTCTAACATAAGTATTAGTTTCATATTAAATTTAAATTTCACGCCAATAACTGAACTGTGCTATCTGTGAGACTACTAATAGGTTGAGCTAAACAAAAACCCAGGCATAAGCCATTTACTACATTAATGATTTGGACCAAACCAAAGGATCGTGTAAGTAATTGACTCAAAAAAAAGGCATTGCAACCAAGTCCAAACACACTACCCAGTATCCGAAATTCTTCGGCTAGGTAACAGCTTCCATCGATTCGTATATTTCAAAGAGAAATTCGCAAACTCAGCGAGGCAAAACTTAGAGAGGGAGTTTTAGGTCGACGAATACGGCAACTTATAAAGAATAAGAGCTTTGAAGAAAAACTGAATGATTAGGCGAAACTCACCTGAAAATGTTTGGTAAACGTTGTCCAAAATAGAAAACCATAAATGGTAAAATTACAAAGGCTTTATAAATAAAGTTATGGTATAATGTCATATAAAGCTTAGGGGTGTAATATGTTCTTAAAAATACAAAAAATTTCTTTCTGGCGAATTTGGGTGCTGTGAGTAACGAACAAAGCATAAGGTTCCATTTCTGTTATGATATATGCCATGGGGCACAGGAATGCTGGTACAGGGTTTGTCCGGAAAATAATAAGAGTGATTTTTTTCTGCCGCAATTATACTTCGGGGCGTGCGCGCACCGACTGGATTCGGTAGATGGCGTTCCTTGCTAACGAACGAGCGGCTGGTCAGTTGGCTCCGAGCACCTGTAGAGTCAGGATAAATCTTTTCGCGCGACGAGTGGAAGTGTGCCAAGAAAATGTGAAGATGTGTTAAAGTGACCCCAAATTTTTTATTAACGTAATCACAGGTGACGAGTCATGGATCTTTGAGTATGATCCCGAGATAAAGGGGCAATCTTTCGAGAGGCACACGCCGGGTCTAGAGGAACTCATCTTGTTCATTGAAAAAAGAGTGGAAACCATTAAAGCTTCAAGTCGCTATTGCTACATATCAATTTTATTAAGATCAAGAAAAATACTGCTGATATACTCTCTTGTACAATCCAAAATTAGAAAATTGCAAAGAAAGTAACCAGTACCTACATACGTATTTACAAAAAAGTTATGTGTACATATATATCTAAGGGATTTCATACAGACGCGTGTATTTAAGGCATACAGGGCGTATGAAAACTAAGGCGTCAGTATACTCGTATTATGAAACTTTTAACTGTAGGCATATAGCTATGAGTATGGTCTCACCAAACACCGCCCAACCTCCGGGGTCAAGCTGCAAAACTTGTATTTGAATTGTAATCACTTGACACTTTCCCCTCTCCAATTTTACCTCTCTCGTCGACACTTGCCAGCATAAATGGAAATGCACACTTACATCTTCACAACCACATGTTATATACACACATATACATATGCTATGTATATAATTAATACATAAAAATGTTTCTTTGTACACATAAGGAGAATGTGTCAGTTGCTTTAAACTCACGAGCACAGTGAAAGCGGAACGCGCAGATGGTGGAGGTAGGGGAGGATCCGCTGTTGACACACACGCGTATGCGCTGATGGTACGAATATTTTTGCATGGATAACGGTGCATAGGAGTTGATGTCCAAGAGTGAAGCAGGCACAGCTTAGAAGCAATTTTAATGCCGTAGCCATCTTCTATATTCTTGCATGCAAACGCTTGCATATGCTCTTGCCCACACACTCAACCATATCCAACACAACCACACAAGTTCGCTAAAGCACACACACACTTGCCTGGCTGGGCACTTCATGTCCTGGCTCAAAGGAGAAATTTTATGAAAGTTTATTTGCTTTTTGTCGCAATAAAAAATACTTTTCCTGTCAACCCGAGCATGTGAAGCGCACAAATACACATACACACACAAACGGCATTTGTCTCTAATGAATGTCTGCGTGGAGTGTGGAGTAATTTTATATGAAATATGTAGATATATATTTTCACATGCATTTATGTATTTATGTCGGCACTAAGCATTAAATTTGTAATATTTACAATGTACTTTTCTATGTGAGCACATACATATGTATGTATGTTTGTATGCATGTGTGTGCACTTGCCAGTGGAAGCACCTATTGTAGCTATTCACATGCAAGTGTGGCTGGCATTTTATTTGTATCTACTTCACTCAACATACATGCATATATACATACATATATGTATTATAGTCCACAAGCTCTTGCGGGCGCATATACAAGTACTATATGTAATGGGCTGGACATAACCAAATACTTTCAAATTCAAAATTATTCTTCTCTTTTCAATCTAAAATACTCTCTCCTTCTACTTTTATGAATAGGGGAGCAGGCTAAAAAACTCACGACGACGTGCATAAAATTATGGTATACGAGTGGCATACAGGCGAGAGTTGTGTCTTGCTCCTGCGTAGGACATGCGCTCAAAACTGTCCAATAAAATTACGTTGCTCTCAAATTTTCATAACGCAATGTAAATAATTCTCCCTAACCACGCCGTTAAAGGAGGAGTTTTATTCAAAAATTTACATGCAATTTCTAGTAATAAAAGGCCATGGAAATGGAAAATGCTCGAATGCGACGACACATAACAACGTTGCAAGCTTCGGGAGGTGCAAGCGATTTCTATGTACTTACAACAGCCGCTATGTACACAGGCAGCTGGAGCTTGCTATGTAAACTTGCTTTCAAATTCATAAATTTTAAATAGAGAAATATTGGAAAATGTAATTTTGCCGCAAATGTTATAGCTTAAGAAAGTAAGGTACCTATGAATGTAGGTGCTTTGACGAAAGCAAATCGAATAGGACTCAAAATATTGCTGATCCACTCCTTTTTTTAAAGAATTGCAATTTCTGAAATCGTTTTGGATGGCGTGCAGATATTACCTTACCCTGTTACGGGACTAATACTTCGTGGTATTACGTGGACATAACAATATTCATACTCGTATATAATAATAACAAATAATTTATGTTTTTATGTCTGCTAAATGCTTGATGAAAAAGTTTTTACCTTTGAAGACAATATGCCGCTAGAATGCACACTGGCTCTTGCGTAGTGGTAGTAGACAACAAAGCTTTCAACTCATGACGGCCGCCATTTTGGAAAAATTAATGCCCCACGACGATCTTTCGATGATATCAATGCGACCACCACAAAATGCGGGAGAAAATTAATCAAAGATCTAGCAAAAGGGAAATGCATTGGAGGGCCTCACAAAAATTCCGAACCTGGGTAAAATATCACGTTAAATGCTAATTTGAAGAGTTAGACGCTTCCCACTTTATCTAAAATATTGATAATGGACCATGTCCATGTTGGCTAAGTAGACGACACCATAAGCGTTTTTATAATTTCGGTAAAGTTTACCAGAACTTAACTGACTAGGCAGGACTGAGGCAGCTGGTTGCCAACCAGATATTGAGAAATACTGAGACTCTGTTTAACTACAAGACTGGAAATACTTGCCAAGAATAACAATTAATAAGCGATTCCGTCACTCGGCGACCAAGCAAAGATTCGCCAACCACTCTCATTTGCATGTTCAATTAAACTTACATACACATCCGCATATGAACGTGCGTCTGTCTATATGTGTAATTGCTCACTTACGTACGCACAATTCGCACTACATACAAAATGGGAATTAAAGAAGCATTCTATTCATGTGTGTATTTGGGACTGTCTGCACCCACACACGCATATATAAGCACAGAAAAAACTATTCATACGTACGAAAATATATATGTACATATGTGTGTGTAGATGCATGGGAGCTATGTATAAAAACAAAGCAGCGTCAACTAATAGCAGCCGAGATTTGATGTTGGTAATCAATGAATTAAAGCGATAGTGGCATCGGCGAAGACGCACAGCAGCTACCCGGAAAAGTGAAGAATTTTACCAAAAACAGTCGCCACAGCCACGAAACGAAAGAAGCGAGCAAAGAAAAGTACGCGTGCTTTAAGAGGCTTCATCTTTCATGCCAGAAGCAGACCGCGACCACAACAAAAGCACGAAAGCATAGAAGCGTAGAATATGTGAAGAAGCAAAGCGCAACAAAACTAAGAAGAAACTTAGTCAATGAGTGGCGAATGTGGCAAAACAGAAGAGTTCGGTATGAAGGGGCTAAATAGTGCGACGACGACAACTTTAATGAGCAGAAATTAGCAAGGAACAAAGCTGCAACAGTGGCAACAATGGCAACAACGGCTGCAACGCCAGTGGCAACGGCCAACATGAAACCGGAGACAAGCAGGCTGAAGCTGAGCGCTCTGGACATGCAGCAGGCAAATACCAAACGCATTCCCTTTGATAAAGAGAGAAAAGAGTGAATGGCTAAGGGAGATTGGCAACGATGCAGTGCTGGTGGATGCGACTGTGGGATGCTGGAGAACACTGAGAGCACTGTCGACTCACGCGAGTCTGCTATTGTCGCATCGATTGGCTGATGGGGTGGTGTCTTTGGCGAATATGTAAAGTTTCTAATTGTACTCTTACAAACACATTTATTTTTAAATATGATTTCGGAACTTAATTTTCAAACAAACTCTTTGATTTACAGATTTACATAGAGGCAGTTCGAATGTTTAACAAACTGTCAGCGTTTCGTCGCTAGCGAAGTCGACGACATAAAGCAAGATTCGACGTTCGAAGTTTTGCTCCACTGTCATGCGCCATGCGCTGCTGAGCTCCCGCGCAGCTCAGCTTGCGCTGATTGGCTGCTCGGCCAGTTGGAGGCATTGTTTACCACATCGAAAGCGTCAGCTCCGCTATTGTGTTCTCTCCCGTTTGGGGGGTGAAGGGAGCTGCCCGCTATCGTTTTTGGTGCTTTTGATGCCGCGCCGTTCGCTGCATTTCCCCAGTTTGATGAGCGCGTAAACCATTTTGAATAATTTGGCGTTGGCCGTGTTCTTGTGTGGCTGGTGGGAGAGCGTTTTTTGGATGAGGCGCTCTCTGCTTGTGTGGAACGTAATTTCGTGAGATGAGCTCTCTATTTCTTATTATTATTTACTGGCGTCATCTGTGCATATGTGCAGATTTTAGATAGTTTACTTTTTTGATTTTCATGCTTTGTTTTTTTATTTGTTGTTGTTGTTGCTAAGTTTTTATTGCCATTGGCCGTTTGGAATTTGGCATTACCGCCGCCTGCCGAGTGCATCGGCTATGCTTTTTGCAGCCCTGCAGTCGCATTTTGAGTTGCATACATTTAGTTTGTTTTCGACCGATTCGTTTCAATATGGTACGGTTCATTAGAATTGTTAACGGCTTTATAAATACATACTAAACAACGTCGATGGCATAATTTGTTGGAAAAAGTGCGCATAATACTCGATACCTAAATTAAGTCGGTCCGTAGGGTTGGGCGCGGGGTTGGTTTGTACTTGTGGTTGTGATTGCGGTCGCATTCAATTTAGGGTAAATGGGTCCTATCGATAAAGTTGCTTTGCATTTGCTAAATAGGCGAGATTAACAGAAAACGCGGACGGAATTGGTGTCACTGGCTAGTGAGAATTGTGCATAATTACATATTTGAAATCTTTGAACAGGCTGTATTCAATAGGAACACCAAGCTATTGAGTAATATTGCCCGATAATCACCAAACTTCCCGGTGTAAAGCTCGTGGCGGTTGGAAGTTTTGTCAAGTTTACAAACGCTTTCAACTGAATCTTGTTTAACGGTTCCATACGAGTCCATTCAAATTACATATTTATCCCTGCGGTTATTGTAAATGAGTGTGTATGAATATTCCACAAAAAAATCCTGATAGTGTCGGTCTTACAAATTTAGCTGTGATTTTAATGAAACATTTACGCTTTTCAAGACCTAATATATTTAGACAGAAGATAGTTTTATAATGTTCGGGATTTTATTGACCCAAAAGACTGTTCTTCCTTCGGTTTTGTGCAAATCGGATCAGAACTTGATATAGCTTTCCAATTTATTAGATTGCCTGCTCTAAGTATATACAAACATATGTACACACATACAAGCCGGCCGATGCTCTACTCTCCCTATATTCTGTATATGAACGTTTGCGTGTGTGTGCGTGCGCTAACACAATTCACTGCACACGTGTGTGTGAAGGAGCGCTTACATGTTTTCGCAATTGAAATTTTTTAGTGTTTTGCTGTCACTTTCATTAAATTCTCGAACTCTGTCAATATCATGGCGACTTTGCTGTTGTTGTCTCACTAACAACAGGGCCATTAAAAGTATTGTGCTGCCACATAACTTGTCCTTCTCAAAGCGATCCTCTCCCAGCATTTTTCCCCCATAACAATGTCGCCTCTCCCTCCGTCAACAAATTGCTTCCCACAATAAAAAATAAGAGCAAAAGGAAATTTACTAAATGTTTGAAAGTTAAAAAAAATGTAGTAGTCCCACAAGCTGCATTAAAGAATGGTAGTAAGAAAGACATGAACGAAATCCTCCCATCGCTTGGATGCTCGGCGCTCGCTCATGTCCACCGATTTATGCGGCGAATTGTGCGGCTGCCTCACTTTTTCAGCACTCAGCCGGCTATTGTGGGCCAGCGTAGGCTTTTTCATTGCTGCAATTGTGTTATTGTTGTACGTGTTGTTGTGCACTGCGACTTTGGCAGACGGCTGTGGACGCGGTCGGCGCGTTTTTTGCTGCCTGCCTTGTTGGCCGGTCAGTCGAGTGTCGGAAGTCAATCAAAAAGCCCGATGTCACATGCAATTTCTTAGGCGATTCTGAATTGATGAGCGCGAAATGAGCGCGAAACGCACTTTGATTCATTTGAAAAAGCCGCAACCGCTAGATTGAACGACTTGCCGCGCGCCGACTTGAAGCCGCAAACGCGAAAAGAACAAGCAGAACAAGAAAGAAACTAGCTAGCGAATACTCTACGGTTGTAGGGATAAGGCGGCAAGGATTACCGAGATACCAGCATTCCTACACATACACACCAGTGTACATACGCATACATTCGTGTGGCATGTGGCCGCAACGAGAATTGTGTGTTTTCGCGCGTCGCTCAAGAATTGTAACATACAATTAGTTCGCAATTGTTTTTGAGTGAAAATCAGGCCATTAAATTGGCAGTAAGGCAACGTTCGCGGCGGCAGTGTTTCATCGTTGCGTTACAAAACGACAATTTACATTGGTGTCCACACACTCACACCCAGTCACTCATAAATATTGTATGTGTTGGAGACGGTGGAATCGCGGAAGCGCCTTTGACTGGCTACCACAATTCGATTAAAGGGGTAAATCTTCGCTCTAAGTGCAAGTGTATGTGTGTGTGTGACCGTAAGTATAAGACTATTGGAGTGAATTACTTTGCCGACGGCACTCTCGCTAAGGCCACACTAGTGATCTTCCGTGCATCGTTATTGAAATTTCCGAGTGCTACAGGGCGTATGTGTGTAATTTGTGCGCGCTTTCCTGCCCACTCGTTCATAAACGACGAGCATCGACAAAACAGCTATTTGCATATCTACTTGAGACGAGTTGTGTTTCAAAGTTTGTTTCCAACTTTGAGTTAAAAAAGAAATTTGTTCAAATACTGATGTGAAATGTGAATAATATCGGCAAGCGCGAAAGAAAATCATAACCGTCGGAGTTGGACACAATAGAAAACGTGAGTTTTTATCATAATAACGGAATCTTGCTCAAAACGCAGTGAATATTTATTGAAACGAAAGCTTAAAATAAGTGGCAATCTGTTGAGTTTTAAGAAATTCAAGTTTTCGAATTTATTTTTCAAAATTTAGTTGCCTAAAGTATTCAGAGAACGTTGAGTAACTTTAATACTAAAGCTCAAGGAATGTGAAGCAGTCAGAGTTTTGGTGAGACGATTTTGAAAGGGAAACTGAATATAATCCAAATAGAGTCGTTTTTATGGAGTTCGAGTCAGAAGTGGAATCATCCCCGCGGCAGCTGAAACAGTGCAGAGTTTCGTCGGTCACATTTCTTACTTTTCCAATTTCAAAACTAAAGGCCAAATGCTGTACACAATGTATGCTCTTCGTTACTACACTATATATAATATGTAGTTAAAGGCATGTGTGTGCGCGTGTATGTACCGTTAGCGTCGGTAAAAGTACAAACGCTTCTCGTGTGCTCGTCTTAATGGGCGGCAATTGCTTTTGACATGCAAACAACATCAGTATCCAAGTGATAACATCGAAATGTACGAAGTTATCATTTTCTGTACCATCGCCGGTCTATCGCTCGCACTTTAATGTGTTTTGCATGCATTACAAATGCAAACAAAGCTGGAAAACAACTCATATCAGCGCCTTAATTTGCGTTTGTTCTCGGAAACAAATTCAAATGCTTGAGGCCCATGTGTGGCTGGGCGGTGTACGTCCTCTGAGAGAGGAGTGGAGTGGCGTTTAATTGTTGCGACCACACGAACATGTTTGCAAACACCTGAGGAGTTCTGTTCTGTTGTTTTGAAAATTTGTTTAGAATTTTCTACTTTTCATTAATGAGCTCTAAGGAATTTATGTTTTTGAAATTTATTTTTTAAAATTTAGATATAAAAAGTATTCAGAGAACTTTGAGTAAATTTTATGCTAAAGCTTAATGAATGCTAATGTGAACCAATAACGTTTTTGGTGAGACGATTTTGAAAAGAAAGCAGAATATAATCCATATAGAGTCGTATTTATGTGTTAGAAGCGGACCATATTCAGCTTATTAAACTATTCGAAATATATACAGATACGAGTGGATCTAGCGACGCTTTGCTGTGGTATACATTTTATATTATTATTCATATAATAAACCACTCAATACAGTGAAAATTTTATTTACGAATAAAGGCGAGAACGTTTTTGTCGGTATAAGAATCCAAGGGACTGTACTAGTATTTTGAATATGTTCATAGGAAAATATAACGAATTTGAGGCTGATTTCTCAATGTCTGGTTACCAGCCTTTCTGTCCAGTTAATAGAGTTGTCCGCTTAATAGAGCGTCCGTTTAATAGACTGCATTTCTTATTTATGAATGGTTTTTACTATCCTATCTTCTAAGTTGGTTCGAACTGGACACAGTGTGATAAATTTTACTAAAATCGGTTCAGTAGTTTAGGAGTCCATCGCGAACACACAACGTGACACGTAATTTTTATATGTATATAAAGATATATATAGCGATTTACATAATCAGCAAGCAACATCTCGTAATTATGAAAATTTCAAATCCACTCGAGTTAAGTTCATAAATCGCTTGTAGGTTTCAGGTAGTCCGCGAATGTAGACGCAGATAATTTAGTAGTCTAATCACTTTGTGGGCATCAGCTTCGCCTTATTTCGTCTGTCCATGACAAAGGCTGCAGATTGAGTAGCACTTGATGATTCGTAAAAATACTCCAGTCAACAGTTTAACACCAATTACAAATGCGATTATCTTGGAAGGGCGAGATAAATTGGGAAATTCACCTGTTCAGTGGTCTTTGCATCTCTGTGCGCCACAAAGGCAGTCCACTTAGCAAATTAAGCTTTCATCAGCTCGTTAAAATCGAAAAGAAAATTATCACTATTCATTTTTGGTGAATTTCTCCTATTTGTACTCGTATTGTTCCCCTCTTGTCTTCCAGCCATGCAAGTGCGTAGCATATTGAAGGTAACAACAGCAAGAAAACAATAATAGCTCGGAAACAAATCACCATCGGTGCATGGGTCAACATCATAATCTAAAAGCGCATCTGTACAACAACATTTCGAAACGGTTATAATGAGCCAAATCGCACGCAAGCAACTAAGCAACTAAACAACTAAGCGACTGAGCGGCTAAGCGGTTACGCATTCCAGAGACGTGGCAACAACAGCCCGATGCAAGCTAAACGCGAAACCCATAAATCATAATAAAGCGTTCGCTGACGAATTGCTGCCCCTCCGTTGAACATTCCGTCTTCAATTTTCGCGCTTTGTTTGGATCCACGCGCTCGTTGCCGACGGCTCCGGCAACATTTACACAACGCAACGCTGCGAGGTCTGAATGCCACTGCTTTTGGCAATGCCCGAACCAGAAAATTCTCTGTCTCTAATGACAGTGGCCGATGTTGCCGCCGCAATGCCCGTGGCGGAGGTGACAAAGTCGCCAACTCGAACCACTCCAACGGTGGCTGCGACAAGCAGGCCGAATGCGGCCAGTCAATCTATGCCTATCAAACAGCAATCAAATACAGTCTTAGCCTCAAATGTACTGACATCAACAGCAATAGCAACAACAGCATTGACAACAACGGCCGCAGTAACCGGCGCATTAGCCGGCACAATGCTTACGGCAATGGCTCCATCTAGTACGGCGATAAGAACAGCAGCCACTACAGGTGTTAATAGCCAAATTACAGACGAGAGAGGTAGCGTTACCTCGCCACATCATCACTCAACAGTTGGCGTTGTTAGCAGCAATTATGTAGTAAATGAAATTGCCACCGCCAGCAGCAGCAAGCCCGACGGAGCGAACGCAGCCGACGCAGACAACATCAATTGCAGTGTGTTTGGTGGCCGTTATGACGGCGTGTCCGATACTTCATCAAATCGACACCATCGCCGACATTTGAATGGCAATAGCCAGCAAGCTAACAATTGCGACGACGACTACGACGACGTCAACAACGACGGCCACGACGACGGAGACAAGGTTAATTGTTACGCTTCAGGCACCCGCTCCCCTCTGTGGCACGTCGGCGATAAGCAAATCTCCCCCGCTGCCCCAACAGCTCTAACGTCGGCAACAGCTTGCTGGCATGGGTGTTATTCGCCCACTCGCCACCAAGAGAATGAATCATCAATTAGCGCTGATGGAGTGACGACAGCACCATCGCCGCATTATCCGCAAATTCACGTCAAACAGGAATTCCTTCAAACGCAATACATGCAAGCCGAAGACGAGGTTGCGCACGGAGATGAAGAACGAACAAATGATAACAGACAGACGGTGCACACAGCTGAAGCTGCTCCCGTCAAGCAAGGTATGTATGGTAATGTTCTCGGATGATTTTAATGTCATAATATACGTGTGTATGGGTGTGTGTGTGTGTGAAGGTGCACTTTGTACTCAGCTTCAATATACATATGTAGGTATTAAAGGTTCTGGGTTAATCCACTTTAGTTAATACGGAACACATTTTGGTATCGAATTAAACATCTCATTGAGGCTTCGAAATTAAATTAATATCTAGTAGAATAGTGGCGTTAACCGCTTTGGTGTTTTCTGTATATTTTTGAAAATCGGAAACATCACAGTACACCCCTTGCGTCTAACGTCGTTTATTTGGTAATTTATGTATATCTACATCTAAAGTAAAGCTAAGAAATATTCGCACGGAGCAAAAAAGCAAAAAACTTATCAATTCTAAACAGTTCTCAGTAAAAATCCATTAGTCCTTCTAGAGATGCAGCGTGTGGGCTCTGAAAATGGATAGGCATCTTGTTCTGGTGGAATCCGTATAAGCATTTAAAGGTTCCATTTTTTCTCAAATACTTCTTCTGTATGCTTGCAATATGATGTTTTAAGTGAAGCTCGGAATGCTTCTTGGAAAGAAGTAACAAAACTTCTGCCCAACTAATGAACGTACCGCGTGCCGTGATACGACTTGCCCGATTGCTATGTTTGAATTTCAGTTTTCCATGAGCCCATGTAACTTTGAACGACCCCAGTAGGAGGGGGCATTGCGCAAGGTATTCAAAGCATGCAATATGGTGGCAAGTGTCTCTTCATAAACACGCCGCCACTTACTTTCAACACCTTCCAAATATAAGCTGTGACAACAATAGTAGCAGCAAACATATGCTCGGAGCATTAATGTGTGGTTGTGTTCGTTGTGTTCGTACAACACGAATGAAGGTTAAAGCAACAAAAAATTGATCATAACAAAGGGGCGTTCAAAATTCAATAATCGAGAGAAAACAAGATGTTTCATCAATTGGCCCATCCAACCATTGCCCTTCAGGAACACACTTGTCCTAAATGAATGTTTGATAACGACATCCACACATGCAGGCACACAAATCACATACATACATACATGTTCATGCCGAAACGAAAGCAGACAGTTAAACAACCAGAAATCATTTATATGAACCACTAAAGACTTGCGAGCCAGCACTTGAGCGCTCGTGTCACTTGCTGTTATTCGTGAATCCTTGCCGCTCAGTCCCATTTGCACGCTCCAGCCGCGCCGGCTTGTTTTTTACTACGCCACTGCAAGTGGGTTAACATATGCACCCTTTAATTTGTGGCCCCGCACGGACGTCTCAGGTCGGCACAGCGTTCGGCAACCCTTTCAATCTTCATAAATGTTGCCAATGTACTTGCGACATTAACTCCTTCTGCTCCGTTCGTTTTTCTAAAAAGCAAACACATGCACACACGCACACACACATACACATATGGGAAAGTATATACTAGAGGAAGTGAGGCGGGTTTATTGGTGTCCAGCAACAACAAAATTAAGCTTTTGTTGACACTACCCGCAGTACTCCAGGGCACTGTGCGGAAATTTCATCGGCGGCCCGGGCGAGTCTTTATCGCAGCGCTGGTATCATGTGTGCAGGCATTAAATTTGGGGAAATCTCTGACTTAGAGCTTAGTCTCGAGGAAGCAGGTCGTTGATGTTTCGGCGAGTTTATTGCACAGCAGACGACAAGTGAAATGGGAATCCTTTAAACGCATAAAAAATTGAAAATCTCATAAGTACTGCTCCTTGGGCGCAGGGTTGCGATGCGTGAGCGGAAGTAGGAGTTGGTCACTTTTTCATTGCAAATACACATAAGCAGGCAAAAGGGTTAAGTTGTTTATGAGTGCGTGCAAATAGACCCACATACCCGTACACACACATATACATACGTGGGGAGGACTGTCGTGTGGTCGGGTTGTGCAATCTGTTGCTGCGAAAAGTTGTTAACAGTTTGTAAATACCTCGTTTTTCACTTTAACACTTACTTTTGGCAATTTAGGCATTCACATCGAAATCGGTCAAACCTAAATACATACATCCGTACATACATATGTACATATGCCTGGGCGCAACCCCAATCTGTGACAGTTCAGTTAAAGAAATCTGTGTGTAAATGTCATTTGGGGCAAAAGTTTTCTGTCAGCTGGTCTCACTTCTTTGGGCGTTTTTAAATTGATGACTAAACGATCAGACGGAGTTCTAGGGCGCGATTGCTAGCTATTTCGAGATGATTGGAGTTTGCCAAATACATACATACATATATATGTATGTATATGGAATACCTGTAGCCGAGGGAATGCAGTTAGGCATTAAAATACTGGTCCCACTGTTCGCTTAGAACAAGCTTTAATGCGTTTACGGTAATAGAGACTAAGCGCCAACTCCAAATGGTCCATTTTATTAATGATTATTTACTGCAAATCGGCATCTCATTAGCGACTGGTGTTAGCACAGAAAATGGTGGACTTGTGCAATATTTTGGCTGAGAGGTAAGGTGGAAGTGGTAGGCGTCTTTAACTGTAAAACATTAGCTTTGTCTAACCGCATGTTTACGTTTCTGTATGCATGTATTTTTGTATGCTTTGTATGTGCGACAGCTTTACATTTGCGTATGTAAATAAATGATCTACTTGGGAAGCGGAAATGTTTGGGTCACATGCAAGCCAGCGCCGTTTTGATGTTCCGAAGATTTGATGCGGTAATAGGAAATTTTTGAGAGTTATGTATAATTATGGAATTTAATGTAAGCTATCCGACAGGTGAGCTAAAACCGAAGAGGAAAATCAACGAAACACAACTACATATGCATATACGTGGGTTGCCATTTATATTTCGGGATTAGTAAACAAAAACAAATATTAATAATTGAAAATAGCTTTATTGATTTTCGAAATATTTCTCTTTAAGATCTGTACACTTTTGAATGCGTTTGAACCAATTGCCAAATCAATTTTGCCACTCTGATTGAGGTATATACATATGTATCTCCAAAACATACGTTCTGAACGCATCAACCGCTTCTTCAGGTCTCTTTATCTTTTTCGTACCGGATAAAAATATTTTGGTGCTAAGTCAGGACTATACGCAGGATGACTCATATAAGTCGAAGTCCAATCGAGTGCTCTTTACTTTAGGGCTCATACGCGTAAATCCACAATTCATCATATTGCGCTATTCAATAGATGCATTTCGAAGCACCGTTACCGTTTAACATTTCTCACTACCAATGTCAAATTTTACGATAAAGTTGCGATTTTCCACATTACAATACTAGCGTTGCCAACTCCCGAAATATAAAAGGTAACCCACGTATACATACGTACTAAGAGGCAGATAGAAAATGGACAAAAATCAGAAAGAAGCTGTTGCATACTCACATATACCGTACGCTGACCACATTATGCGTAGCACGCCACCGGAAATTAAAGTAATTTCGAAAAACCCAATGCTGATATCTCTGAACAAAAGAGATTCACGCACACACAAGACTAAAAGCCCAGTTGGCTGACAAATGTGCTTACATACTCTACTTGTACATTTTACTTAATGTTTGAAAGTATGTATGTCCCACTACATATTAAACATTTAAATTGAAGTAATGCAAAATATAAAATCGAATGCAAATCAGCACTTTGAACCTATTAGAACTGCATAAACTAAACTTACTGTTATTTGCGGATTTCTCATGCAACAACCATGTGGAGAGTTGAAAGAGCGCACTTTTAATTAAACCCAAATCGGCACCCGAAAATGTGCAAACAGCGTCTAATTGAGAAAATCAATTTTGTAAATAAATTTTTTTGTATGGTTGTATGTGTGTGTAAACAAGCCGATTTGTCTTTCAAAGTGCAAAATACATTTCATTCACAGTCCTCAATACGAACACAGGTGACGAATGCACGAAAAGAGTACGAATGTGCCCATGCAAGTGCATAAGTATGTGTGTGATGGTGTATAGGCCCTTCGCATCATTTTTTATTTATTTACCGCAGCCGAGAGAAGATAAAAGAAAAGCAATTATTATAATTGCAGGCGATATGCAGGCAACTAATTGAAGCAGCGTCGTAAGGTAGCCGAAGTGCAATCAAAACACAATAAGAAAATCTCGATATGCACATGCGCGCATCCAAGACAGCGATGATGTGTGTGTCAGTGTGTGAGCTGGTGCATTCAAGTGGACCAGAAATATCTGTGAATGCAGTGCATTGTTCCGCTTAATTATCTTCAAAAATTAAAGAAATGCAACGACCGCAACACAACAACATCATCAGCGGCATCGTGGCATCGGCGCAGGCGCAGACGCAACCGCTCCATCTTTAGGGGTTAATGTGAGAAAACGCACACAAAACCAACACCAGAGAGGTTTGGTGACTGAAGCTGTCGGCACAAGTGCACCGACACCGGCACCGCGCGTTCACTCGTTCGTTCTATTCGCGAGTTCGTCTGCCGCATTATCCTGTCACTGTCAATACGAGCTCATTTGTCTTCGAGGCCGCTGCTGCGCTACTTCTGCCACCGCCAATCTCTCTGCTTCAGCGGCTGCTCGCATTGTCTGCTAATGGATCGGCGGCCAACCAGCGAGCGCTGTGCCTCAGCATGAGCTGCGCTGCCAAATTTGAATGTCTCGCATCGATCTTCTATGCAGATGCATTGAATTTCTTTTGTGCGCGAATACAAATCTTCCACTCTGCTCATTTAGAATGCATTTACAGTTGCAGTGAAACGTCAATCAAAATCCGCTGCCGCTGCCACTGCACCTGAGCTGTCTTGAAATCATTTATCTTTTTCCATTGCCCCTTTCCCATTGCCGTCTTCGTTCATATCCATATCTATAACTAAAGGCAAGCCCAGTGTTTTATTGTTGCTTTTGGTTTTGAGAAATTAGATCCTAATTTGCTGCCGCATTCGATTAAGGCACTCTTTGAGGTTTTCATTATTATTTCAGACACACAAACCTTTATTTACGCATTTACTCACTGTGGTAATTATCAGTTTTGTTAAGCCCTTGCATTCCCATACTCAATGTATTTATGTAAATGGGAATTTATTCGTGCGAATGTACATACATACAGGTACATATGTATGATAGGCCTGTATGTTAAGTAATGGTTCATTTGAGACGCTAAATATAAGGCTTCGGCGCATATGAATACAAGTATACAGTACGAAATAATATAATTAATTTCGTCTATTTGTATTTATCCCTAAAGAAGATATACAAGTTTGTATTAATGTTGCCATAAAATATTTAAAAACTGCATAAAGTATATACATATTATATATATACAAAGTGTGTTCCAAAGTAAACAGGACTTTTTGAATCGAGCGCCCCCTGGTAGCGCCATCTATATGTCCACTGGTGCGTTAGAATCTGCCATCTTTATCGATTGTCCAGTGAGAATTTCATGACATTTCATAGATTGGAAGTGAAGTTATTTAAGTGTCAGTAAGTATGTATTATCGGTGCGAAAATGAGCTTCGAACAATTTTGGTTTAAAATTGGTAAAACTTTTACCGAAACGTTTCAATTGATGAAACAAGTTTATGACAATGATTGCCTATCCCATAGCAGAGTGTACGAGTGGTTTCAACGTTTTCAAAGTGGTCGTGAGGACATAAATGACGATCCACGTGTGGGCCAATCAAAATCCGTAATCACCGGAAATTCCATCGAAACTGTGCGTGAATTAATCAAAAATCAGCCGAAATCATCATTGAAATTCATGAAAATGGAATTGAACATCTCCAAACCATCGATTTATTGCATTTTGACCGAACATTTGGGCTTAAGAAAGGTGTGTGCACGGTTTGTTCCGCACAACTTGACTGAAGACCAAAAATTGCTCGGAATCTAACATACGAAGGACATCATTGTGACCAATTATTTGACCAAAAATCACATGTTAATCATTAACCACTCCCCGTAGTCACCTGATATGGCACCGTGCGACTTCTTCCTTTTCGGAAAAATGCATTTGCCCATGAAAGGAAAGCGTTATGCAGACGTATAGGCCATTCAAAAGGCTTGCATCGGCATACTGGGGGCCATACCGGCCAACAAGCTAAAACACTCGTTCGACATGCTTTTGGACCGTGCAAAAAGCTGTATTGAAGCAGAAGGAGACTATTTTGAATAAAATAAATTGATTTTGCCGAAAAAGCCATTTGATCTGCTTTTTTTTAAGTCCTGTTTACTTTGGAACGCACCTTATATGTACATATATACATAAATACTAGTAAATATTCAGCATGTCAAGCTGAGTGTCATCTGTTTATCTGGCCGTCTGATATACCCAAACTAGTTCTTCAGTTTTCAAGATATAGATCTGAACTTTTACACACGTCCTTTTACCCATAGAAGCTCCTCATTTGGTACCACCGATATATCAACATCGCTGCCGCCCGAAATTAACCGTTTTTACAAAAATGTTAAAATGAGTTGGCGGGTTCCAATATACATATTTATCTCTAGATTTATAAAGTGTTTGTTGAACTTCGACTTTCGAAAATTTCCGATAAATGTTTTAAGGTCCATAGACCTATCTGCTACCATCGATTTTTTATTTAATCAATAGCTTTGTCATATTAAAAACATACTCGTATAACTGAAAGTGATTTTTATTATTTTAGAATATTCAAGAAACAGACTCCCTTCACACAAAACCGCCTGTGGTTGTAAGTTCAGGTACCATTTCAACTCACAAATAAAGCGGAAGTTTTTCTCTAAAAGTTAAAAGTATTTGTATATCTCTTTGACAGAAGAACCCGGGTGGGTATTACTAAGAACATATATAATAAACCTTTGTACGTACTTAATTACATGAATGGGTATTTCAGTCCACATATACATTACATCAAATTAAGAAAATAATACTTCTAGATACGTACGTATGCACATACTGGCAGGATACTGTAATTGATCCCAGAGGTTTGAGTACGCGTAAGCAATTTGGCAATCTTATACTACCCTAATGCCGTGTCAATTGATGGGCTCATGCATAATCGTAGCTGTGTACATAAGTATGCTTAGGTGTTTACACGAGTACATATGTAAATTCTCACAAATGCATTTGGAAGTGTTCAAAGGATGAACCGGAAAACTGAATTTTTCGAAAGAACGCATACTTGCACGAGTACATGTTATGAAGAACCTCAAATCAACGACCATTAATCACTTGCATGCATACTCATTTGCAGCGGAGCGGAAGACCTGAGATCAATTGGAGCTGAAGGCAAGAGCCGCTTATGCTCGTCGTCGATCGACAAATGATCAATAGAACTGACCACATGACGTATTTTCACACCTCTTCCACGCGAAATTTTAATTACATGCAACATCTGTGTGAGTGTTTCCGTATGTGTACGCGAGAGTGGCGCATTCATCCAGTGAGTGCGTCCAACCGAAGGGAGAATTAAATAAATTCGTAATTATGCTTCAGCTATTTTTATGCATCTTTTCCGCTTTTATTCAAGCCATTAAAAAAACTTAATGTTTTGGTGCCCAAACCAACTATGTTCTACTCTCTATGCTCGCTTCTAAGAACTATAAAAGACATTGCTTTAGAGACATCGAAACAGTTATAGGATTGTGTTTTGGCGACCGAGGCAAAACCGAATATTTCAGATATCATTTGAATAAGGCCAAGAAAATGCCATAGCTTGCTATATTACTGAGAAAGGTCCACGTGATGCGTGTGTATGTGTGTACTGTGGCTGTCGCTTCGTTTGGCTTAAGTTGGACCTGCCCATAGTTGGGTTCAGATGCAAAAGCGTTAATACTCTGATGTGAAGTTGCACAAACTTTCCCATGGGTGGGACTTTGTAATACACTTGTGATATTTGTATATCTGAGTATACGCATGTCTACACATCTCCTTATGCTGATATTCACCGAGCCCATACTTATATGCATAATGTTCACATATACTACATGAGTGTGTTTGTATATATGTATGTATGTGCAAGGAATGATTCGTGCGTATATGGACATATTTGGCTTCACGGCCATGCATTGGATAAGTTGGCCGCTGTGCGCAGTGCGAGCCCTGCTGTTACACCCGTACATTGTGCGGCTCGCTCGGCTCTAATATGTTAAACATCTTCCACCGGCCCAAAAACAAAATGCTAAATTAGATTTTTAATTAAAATAATTTCGTATGCAATTTAGATAATCGCGGGCAGGAGTGCGCGCGCGCAAGCGCAAACCCACTCACACACACCAACTCGTAGAAATATGCCGGTATTTGTCGAAAGCGCATGCAACACTTGCTGCGTGCGATCGGCCGTTGCTGTTTCTGTTGTTGTTGTTGCCTTCATGAGGTTCGCTAAAATGTTTTCGCTTAGCGATCTTTGTTGTGGTAGGTGATTCAATAGTGCGGCAGTACGAGCGGGCGTAACGTCAGGGCGTTTACTAAAACAACAGCAATAGCTGTACCAGCACCGGCACCAGCACTAGCAGCAGCAGCTACAACAACAACAATAATAATAATAACAAAAGCAACAACAAGCATGTCCGACCATATTTTGAGCTCAATTGCCACTGACCACGTAAGTATTGCTTCCATACATCGGTTGGGAACACTCCATTAACCCGGGCCACGAGATGGATGCGCAGGCGGCCGATTGAAGAAGCCAAGCAAGCATGGCAGCAAGGTCAGGGGCGACGCGTTCGTGTAGGCACCAGCGAAGGAAATATTTAAATTGATCATCTCCACTTAATAAAATAAGAAAATCGGCAGCAGCAGTTGCATGCATTATGTGGTCTCATGATTCTTAGCTTACTTTGCGTTTGGGCTGCTGCTTCTTCGCTTTTCGCTTGGCCCAACACAGTTCAGTTCTGAACGATTTTCATAATTCACCATTTCATATTGCAATATTATGGCAGCTGCTGCGGCCATTACTCTGGGAAGATCGCATCCGCGGCAGTTGGTTGCGCGCAGCGCCCGACCTGATTTTACATGTGTCCATTCCCAAGCTGCCGCTTGCTCGGCTTCTGCGTCTGTATCGGCGACATGGTTGCGGCTGCGCTAACGCCCATTTGTTCACTGACGATCGGAAAGATCATACAGCCTGCATGGCCGGTTGGCCCTGATTCCCATGGAAGCCGCTGACCAACTCAGAGGCTGTGCATGTAATTAAGGTAACATGTTGTTGCTGGGCCACGAAGCCTCCTCTGCACTAAGTGCAACCACGACACCAACACAAGGCACTAGCTGCTGGTTGTTGGAGTCCAACAAAAAGGCAGGCCGATTTCTACAAGTATGAAATTCGTTCTAATTCATTTACTCAAACTGCATTTTTTGCTCATTTATATTAAGGCAAATCTCCTCGCAATCAAGAACACATGGATGAAGGTTAAAATAGAAACTACAACAACATACCGCTATGATGAGATTCTGACAAACTACCAAAATGCAAATGACTGACGAATATGCACGATGATCCTTCGTTTGAGAAGAAAGTGAGCAATAAGTCAAAAAGGCGCACAGATAATGTTAAAATTAATCGCCAAGCTAAAACCGAGCAGGTAAAAAATCAACTCAACGCAGTCCTAATAAGAACTCTGGCGCCGAAGTGTACAAAAGAACCGTAAAACCCGTTAGTTTGGCAGATAAGTGCAGCCGGTTTTCTTCCTTCTAAGTCAATAAATTATTATGCGCACAGGAGTTCTTGATATGTCAACGTGGATTTCAGGTATACTTATGCATAAGTGTACATATGTATGAAGAATATTGCTATTTAAACGTGGGTTTCACTGAGCTGTACACTACTCGAATAAAACTGTACTGTTTAATAAGTAGGTACTAAAATCTTGGATGAATGTTACGCCGCTTTTTGTTGTTGTCACATATTGTTTCGTACATTTCTCAAGAGCCGTTACCTGCTGCGGGGTGACAATTAATAATGGCAAATCTTCTAATTGTTTTCATTCGTTTCCACTCAGTGCCGCATGTGGCTGCCTTCTCACCTGTTCTGTGTGCGTATGTCCATGCATGTAATATTAAATGTGACTTTGCTTTAATGGATTTGTAGCCGCTGAGGAACCCCATTGTTCAGCGAAATCCGTTACATTTCATTACAGTTATGCTCTTATAACACAAAAGCCTGTGGAACAAAAGGGTCTTTTATTACAGAAATGATGTCGATAGACTCGCGAAAAAGGTGCATTTGATCTTTCAGAAGATACTTTTTGATGCCATTAACATACACAGAGACCTAATATTATGTATGAGAGAACTTTCTGCAGTAAAAAATAGTTTGAAAACTATAGCCAAACCCAGAAACCATTTGTGTCAAACCGAACAAAGAACTTTCTTCAATATTAGGTAAAGGCTGTGTTTTTCTTTGTTTCTTTTGCACTTTATTCGCTCGTTGACCATTTACCAAACCATACATTTCTTTAACGGGTTCATTTCCGATCCTAATCTACACTTGTACACCTCACTGAATTCCGGCATATTTTGAAGCGTTCCCATGACTCGAAACTCCTCGTAAGCATGCACGTCGGTCTTCATGCGTCGCACCTTGGAAGCGTCATCTCTGCCGGTGCACCAGGTTTGGGCGAATTTCAAAAAGTATAACTGCTTGTTGGTCAAATTCACACCGGGTATGGGCTTCTTGTCCCCATCCAGTTTACCGTAGCTATTTAGGTAGGCGTGGTACGAGATGCGCGTGCCCACGTTGTCTGCAATGTTGTCACCGGACGTGAGCGTGCCATTTGTTAGCACACCATGGAATATATACTTGTTGTACTGAGACTCCAAGCAGCGATAGCGCTCCTTGAAATTGCGCAAGGACGCCTCGGTCCACCAGTTGAGTTTCTTGCCATCGTAATCATATTGATAGCAATAGGAATCGAAGCCGTGTGCCATCTCATGACCAATTATATTGCCAATGCCGCTAAATTTGATAGATGCTGGGTATTTCAGGTGATAGAATGGCGCCTGAGAAATGCCAATGCCTATGAAGACCAAATTTAAAAAGTCCGCATAGTAGGCATTCACATCGCGCGTTGACATAAGAGGCGGTATTATCGCCTTATTCACCGAACGCATACGTACCCTGGCACGATTCTTCTCGACCGCTTGTAAATTCTTATACCAATTGTCGCCAATCTGCACATCTTCATACACATGGTTGATGACGTCACGGTGCCGCATTTCGTCAGAGTAGCCGACAGTGATGTCCATGGCGCGTAGCTTCGTCTTCGCATTCGAACGCGTTTCGTCGTCCAACCACGTGTACTTGCCCAACAGATCGTAGAAGGTTTCTTTAATGTGTTTCGCTAGTTGTAAAATATCTTCCCGTCGTTCGGCGTCGTAAACATTATCAATAAACCAAGGAAGCAGTGCGTAATTGAAGTATATACTCGTATGCTCCCGACAATTACTCTCCATTGACTTATCACTCGTTTCGTACTTCCATAAATAATAGAATTTGGCTATTGTGCGCCACTTCAGATAACTCCTCAGAGTTTCTAGATCGGATTTTTGCAAGAAATTTACAAGGGGATCTACATCGGCGATGGTATTTTGCATTATCCAGTCATTTTTCGCGCTTCCATTGAATGCTACTTCGAAGTAACGTGTCCAGTTCAACAAGTTGTCCTTGTACTTCAGTTTGAATTCGCCTAAAGTGAGTTCCTCGCTTTCGTTTCGTCTGTTCGAATGCATTGTAAGATTCTTTTCAAAATCGATGACAAGCTTAAATTCTTCGTTGAATTGCCGAAGTTCTTCTTCATTCTCAATTTTAAAATCTCTTGTCATATTCTTAATGTCGATGACATCTGAGTTGCCCAGAACCTTACCCGAGGCACTTAGCAAAACGTCGAACTTGCGACTCTCTGTATCATAGTGTATTTTAAGAGGAAGCAAAGGATACACGCCATAATGAGACAAGAAGTTTATGTTGATCCAATCAAATGTTTCATTTGATTCTCGCTTTTCATTCAAGTTGAATGCGAATTCGTCCATCTCCAAAAGCAGCTTATAGCCAACAGACATATCCTCGCTCATACGCAAGCATGATGCAAAAAACGCCTTCGCCTTGGACTCCGCATTATCCAGTTTCATTTCCTTCTCGGTGGCATTTTTTAAGAACTGAGTGAGCATTTCATTAACGGAAAACTGCATGCCGTTCAAAAATGTGTTATTTCGAGAACGCGCCGGTATCAATTCGGCCTGTTTCCAATTGCCGCAAGCGTATTCGTAAAAGTCTTCACACGGATCCACGCTCTGGTTCATGCTGGCCAACGTGAGCCTGCCAAACTCCTCCAAAACCGCGTACTCGTCCATTTGTGTGGGCAGCCGAAAGAGCGCACTGCCCGTGCTATTGAGTTTTGACTGTGTGTGGCCTGGCCGTTCCGTTGGAATGCTCATCGCTTGCGCCACACGCTCAGGCCAGGGCCATGGCCAATCGACGATTAGTGTAATGATCAGTAACGCTAATAGACCATGACATGGTGATGACATTTTTAAGCTTACTGCCGCTTTGGATAATTTCTGCTTAACAATGCTCTGTTCTGTTCTATGTGAATTCACACAGTGCTCACTCGCAACTATAACGCTTCTGTACACCACGAAAGCTTATGTACTTCTAAGCCACCACTCCAGCTTGCGTTTTTGGTTTATATGGATTTTCGCCCAACTGATTTCTATCGGCTCATCGGCTAAAATCATTGTTGTTGGCAGTCGGTTGGCCCAAATTCGAATAGAAATAGAATTTATGAAAGTAAGCAAGCACACGCTCATATATTTGACTATGCTATGTGCTATGCCGGCTTGACTATTCTACCTGAAAATATACACGTGTGAATGTACTCGCTTCTGTTCGTATGTGTGAGACGAGTTTGCAATTAAACTTTTAATGCGCGGCCCACCACAAAATGCTCATTATGGCCTATTTTTCATAAACTAATAAATTTATTATTTTTTGTATGTATCTAATGTGAGAGATTGAGGAGACCTCATTTATTATTTTGAGACATCAAAATCAGCTCACCACAGGTTGGGTTCTTCCCAAATCACTTTTACACTAGGGTCGCACGCAGCATTGAATTTCGCCTCACTTGCGACTTAAACTCTCTTTCAAAACTCTGAAACCGCAAGGCCGAAATGTGTTCTAATGGTACTAGAATTTGCAAGTCTTATCTGATAAGTTATTTCCAAATTGTTTATAGATTACAGGGACCGACGAGCTTTTTTACATTATGTTTTGCGGGACTATTTAATTTGGAGAAACAACGATTTAGCATATTGACAGAGATTATGAGGTTCTATCAATTTTCGCGTGTACATTATCCTCATTCCTCACACATCTTTGCAATATGTGGAAATGAAATATTTCAAATAACAAGATAACCAATGCTGTGCTACAAAGGAGTCTCACACATAGCCTTTCAGCAAAACTTTTTATCGATCCCATCTGAAGAGCTACGTAGAAATACAATACTAGAAATCACATCTTAGATTTTTTAGATGTATCTGCTATTAATGGGACGCTTGCGGATATTGTAGTACAACATGCCATATTTTGATCAGAAAAAAACTATGCGTATCTTTCAAGATTAAATCGTTACCGAAAGACTAATGGATTCATCTACCAAGTCCAATCATATCTGAAAAACCGTCAGCTGTTTAATAATACTTGCAGAGAGGTAACCACTATTAGGCCAAAACTTATCACTTTAAAATTGTCTTGTTTAAGGCCCGAACCCACAACGCTGGGTAGCGTGCTTATACATCGCAGCACCCAAAAGCAAGATCTTTTACGCTTTGCGATCAGTGGCAACACGACATTCATTACATGTACATATGTATGTACGATTGGTGTTTTGAAACTGAAACTGACGTGCGACTACATATAAAATGCTTTCATTGCAAGCTTTGCTCATTTCTTCTTGCTAATTTCAGCTCATAAAAGCACAGCGTTACTAATATTGAGGTGACAGCGTCTTTCCGCGCAAACTTCCATAAATACATTTTATGCTCGTTTGATTGATGCCACTCAAGTAATAAATACAAAACTCACCTAAAACACACACACACACGCACATATGCGCATATGCCGCTAAGATTTCGACATGCAAATGACTTGTTAAGGGAGTGTTCTTGCTATTCCAGACATCTTCGGCTCTTACTGCCATCTCACCGGTGTTGGGTCAAAGAGCCATTTGGCAATTAACCCAAATTGCGCCGCCGTTTGTTTGTTTGTGTGCATTGATTCACTTTCCTTTGCGTACACACCAGCACCACAAATAGACGCGCATTTGCGCATGCGTGACTTTCTGCGCCATTAACTGACCCATTTTGAGATATTCAAATATCTTACTGTAATTCGATCTGTCATCTGCGTAAATAACCTGAAACGCTGAGTAAATGCCTTCATAATTCATTTGCCGAAGAGGAATTTAAAAAGAAGCAGCACACATTTTATAATTTTAACTCAATTTTGCGAAAGTGAGGAAAACGTTTTTGATTTCTATTTATGGTATGGTATTAAAGTATAACTGTTTATTTACAGACATAATCCCTTGAATTCTCCCAACGCTTAAAACGCGAGCCTTGAGTTATTCAAGAGACGCCCGAAATTACAATCTTGCGTCGAGTCTTTGGATGTGCCAGAGCACGCTCCAATTTTAACAAACTGTTTTTTATTTAATTGAAATGTCTGCTCAATAAAAAGTATGCAATTACTTCATAAAGTGAATAAAAATTATTTTTTTCTTAAGAAAAAATGCAGAAAATGAAGAGAGGGTCAAACAATGTATGGATGTCTCGAAGTTTTAAGCCGTTGGCAGCTGCGTTCGAACAATGATAACCCTGTCATTCGCTGACGCGTCTGCTACGTGGTGTTGGAGCTATGCAGGAACTGATGATCCACGCAAATAACTCTACGTCATAGGTACACACATACATACATACATATGTATATATAAGTATATACGGACATATGAATATATTCGTATGCTACACATATCCAATGGCGGGTACTCAGCTGTAAAGTCGAAATTGCAACGTGGCGCAAACTGAGCCAATAGACGCAAGCGATTGCAATTGTTGAAACTTAAATTAAATCCTTTTTCAGGCTCAATTTGTTTCATCCACAAGAAATCTGTTTGGTCTCGCAAAATCCCGTCACACCATTCGACACAGCGACAACGTAAAACACACACACGCTCTACAGGTACATACATATGTGTGAGTTTGAATAGAGAAATCCGTTGCCACCGCAGACGTGAATTAAAAAATCCTTTTCCTCAAATTTACTCTTAAAAAGCGATACACCTTTCCGAAACCGCCACTGCGGCGATATCCTTTTACTTTTACGCGCACTTTCCCTTTGTTGCGAACGACAAAGAGGCGAAAAGAGCCTTAACGCAAGCTGTACCAACCAAATGAAAAGGGAAGAATGTAACGAATGATGCCAAAGTAAGACATTTGAATTTGCTCGTCGAAGCGTTCGTCTTTCTTATGTATTGGCGACCGACTTTTTGTTACTTTTTGATTAAGATTTACTCATACCAGCTTCAAAATGATTGACATATAGGCAAACAAGTACACACCATATGTGGCTCAGGCTTTGCTCTAAAAAACGTAACGGCTTCATAAGAGAGGAATTCTGGTTGCCATTTTCGCTACAGATTCAATTACTCGTATACTCGATGAAAACGTGTATGAAATTATGAATAAAGAAATATTTCCACGGCATCAAAATAGACATGTTTTGAAGTAATTTAAATTGCTTTTGCCTAACTATTCGATAAAGTATTGCTAAAATTCTCTTTGCTGTCTTAATTTTTCAAAGAAAAGTTTGAAGAATGTCTGTAAAATGAAATATGATTATTCAAATAAAAATTCATTTCAGTAACAAGACGAATTCCAGTCGTGATTCAGCCAGCAAAGAGCAGAGAAGTTGTGGGGCCTGTATTGTGCTTTACTGAAGATTGACGTCTTCTATATGCAGAGAGTATTATTAAGAATATAGAAATTTTGAAACATTACAAAAGTTATAAGACTTAATTTTAAATAAAATATTTCGGAAACATGACCACTTCTTCGTGCCGATTCGGCAGCTTCGCTGCACCGCGGTGGCTACCATCCGTCCACATGTTAGTTTCTAAGAGAAAATTGTATGTGGAATAGTTTATGCTTTATAATTGTGAAGATATTTATGTATATGTTTGTTAGGTGCATGATTTCTGCCAAAGGTGTTGCGATGCGCAATTACTGTGCAACTGAAACGCGGGGCTCATCTCGAACATCTCGAGTCGCTATCGAATTGCCACCGAGTTTTCATTTCATAGCATTGTTTGCCTCTTCGAGAATTCCTGCACATGAAAAATTGCTTAGCACGCGTGACGTACTCACATATGGACGACGTTGTGCATATGTATGTTTGTGCATTATGTCAACGCTTGTGTCTAATGTCAATCCCTTCGTCATAGAAGCACCTTTGCTTTCGCTTGATCTCATTTGCTGGCAAAAGCATCTGCCGCCGCTTCCTTTCCCTTTTACCACCAATACAACAACAATAGGGTCGCATCTTAACAACATTGCCACGCGTCTACGTTTGGCTTCCTGTGCGGCGACACTGCTCTCGCGCACTCCACACACATGCATAAGGCAAGTAAGTACTTGTGGACCTACCACTCCGCGTTGTTTTTTATGCTTCGCAACCCTTTCACTTTTTTACAAATTGCTCGAACATCTCTTTCTCTCTGCTGTCTTCTGCTACCGTGTTCCGTCTTCCGTCTGCCGTTTGTCGCCTGGCCTGTGCCATATGGCTTGTGGCTTATGTCTTCCCTGTGAAGGAGTTAAACGTTTTCTTATTTGAGCGTTCAATTTTCACACGCGTGTCAGACGCCTGTCCATATCCGATTGCGCCGCAGCTCCAGCTCTGGCTTCGGCGAATTGCCACCTTTAAAGGGGTGCCAGCACTCAGCGAAGGGTGTTAATGTTTCCTAATACTTCCGTAATGTTATGCTTAATCATATAATCATATAATGCGCCGGCTGATATGAGTAGTTAGAATGTTTGAGTGTGTTTTTTAAGCATTTACATGTGAGGACCCAGAGACTTCTGGACACACATTTGTAAGACATGTAATATTTATTTAAGTATTTAAGGGGTGCTGCACTTTGAGAAGTGATTTATCATTAGTCGTTAAATTAACCTAATGTGATTATGAAATATGTATATTATACGGTGGAACGATATTTCATAAGCGTGGATTGTCAATGGCAAGTTCATTGTATTGGTGTACAGTGATACTTTTACCATATATCTAGATGGTGGTCATAGGATTAGACACCGAACTTCTCTCACTTCGCTGAAAGTTAAAACTTGGCAGAGAAATGTAAAAAAGTAAGCTGGTGACCAGGGATCCTGTGCTTTTTAGAATTTTATTAACCTAACTGTAACACAAATTAATTAAGACGCGTCTTATAATCACTGAACTTGGAGTGCTAGTCGCTCCCTCTTTCTATGGCTACAAAGACTCAACATTCATTTTACAAAATGTCGTTTCACTTTTAGAAGCGGTCTGTAGGTTGTTGGAGCTCCTCCAGTTAGTTTTTGCACTACTCCATAATCTAATGGAGTATCCACCAGATGAGTATGGGAAAAGAAGGCTTCGTAAAACTCATTCGGCCATTAACGAAGGAATATATCGTATACACTCTTTCGCAGCAAAATTATTTAAAGCACGAGTGCTTAACTGTAGTTCGACTTTTGCAAGTCGCTTCCAAGACACTTTATTTACCAGATTGCTATTTGATGAATTAATCAATGTCAAAAAGTGGGATGACGGCGTAAAATTAACGGCAAAAACATAACGATAATTCGATGATGTTGTCATTTTCGCTTTAGTCATAATTCATCGCACATATGTACTCGTATACCGCCTATTTCTATATGAATGTAGGTATGTATGTGTGGTGTGAGCAGCAAATCAGAAAAGAGTTAATCATGAAAGACGCAACTGTGTGCGTAAGTATGTGTGTGTATGTTTAATGGTAGGCAAAAAGGGTTGTGAAATATTAACAACAAATAAGTTTTAGGGCAAATTTTGTACGAAAACCCGAAAAAGGCAGCCCCGTTGGGGTGAAGTCGCATAACTTTTCGAGAAGGCTATGGCAAGTGGCAGTGGCACTAATGTGCTACATTATGGACTCAATGATAGGCGTTTGCATTCATGCAGTAACATGTCCATATGTATGTACAAATGTTGAACACAATTATGTATTTATTAAAAAAGCAATTGATCATTAATGTCAATGCAAGGGAGGGCATTACCACTCTGTCCGAATTTGTCGCCATACTGGACACATATTAAGTTAACTACAATATTTAAAAAGAAATCATTTCGTCATTATTTTTCAGAGACGGCGACATCGAAGGTTCTCGACGCATCAAAGGGGCTTTTTATACACTGCCCCTGGCATTTATCACCGTTCAACTTAAGCTCAAACTCACGAACACCAGCGCCAGCGCCAACAACAACTTCACTCGCCGTTGCTGCAATAAATGCAATGGACAATCAAAATGTACATTATAACGGTATTTACCCTTTACCCCTACCTGGTCAACTGTTAGCCGATGTCACCAAAGGTTCAGAAAACACACTTCCCCAAGCCGAGCTGCAGCCATTCCAGTTGGATCATTTGGAGTATATTAAATCAATTAACTCCGCAATGTTAGCGCAAATCGAGGAAAATAACTCTTTGAGCACTCAACTAACAATTAACAAGCTTCCGAGTTTATTTGGCAGTTTATATAATCAACCTAATGGAAGTTATATAAAAAAAGGATTGCATAATAAACTGTTTCAGCAAGAGACTGAAGAGGCAAGTGGAGTCACTGCAGAAGCTGGGAAATCCCCAACGCTTCAACAGGTGTTCGAAACTGCCAGGTCCAATCGACTGACGACGTTGTCTATACCTCATGTTCGTCTACCATCCGGTGAACGCCTAAATGACTCCCTCATCCCAATGACCCACGCAGAATCAGAACCCACAAAAAAAGTGAATGGCAATGTTTCCCTAGCAGCTCTTCACAATATTCAGCTCCAAACGCCGCCATCATCTTCGCCGCAGCAAATGGCCGAACTATTTCTGCAACCAACGCTGTTACCTCAACGCATGCTTCAGTTTCCACAGACCCCGCCTGTTGCGACTAACTTAAAGGTACCCAAAGTGGGGCAACCATATCATGATAACTTTCGCAATCAATATAGAAATCAAATGTCCAATAACGCTGACACCTTGGTCTCGGCCGCCGAATCTCTGCAATTATACAAATCCATATCAGAACACCAACCGCCTCTGAACAAAGTTGGGTTGCAAACCAAGAGTACAATGACAGGTCCTTTCCCATTCAGAAACGACCCAACCACAGCCAACTCGGCAGCAGTGGCGACTCCAACAAATATGTCAGCATCGATGGAAATGAAAGCGCAACCAGCAACAATGGGGGCACTAATTAATACGTTTCAGCCTTCATTTATCTCCATACCTCACACATCATCAACAACTCCAATGTTCGCGCACCGGAAGCCACCTCCTCCACCACCCTATTCCCTTAAACACCACAGAGACTGGAAAGTAGAAGAAACGTCATCTCACGAGACGTCTACATCGGCGCTGCCGTCATACGTTAGAAAGTCATTAACCCAGAATGCCAACAACACTCATGGTGCCGCGTCTAACGACCAAACGGCGAGACTTTCTCAACTAACGAATACCCACAAACACACCCACAACCAGGACCACGTCCACAATAAAACCAAAAGCAAGCAGAAACAAAGGCAAAAGCAAAAACAAACACAAAAATCGAAACAAAAGCAACCAGACTATGAACAGGAGTGCGTAACATACACATCCTTGGGTTATACTAGCAATGGAGAGCAATTGTTCGTGCGGCATTTTCACGAGAGAGATCGTCTCATACGAGAGCATCAATTAAAGCATCGCATATGCAACACCTTCAGTGCTAACAACGACGATTTTGATGGTGATGGACGCGGTCGGCAAACAACTACACATCACGAAGAGACGACAGCATGTCTGGGGTCACCCGGAATCCGTGAAAGCCTTGAAAGCGTCGCGGTAGCCACAACAAAGACCACGTCAGCATCGACTGTTGCTGTTGCCGTTGCTGCTGATGCTGCGAATGGCATTGCCTTTGTTAATAACGCTAGCACTAATTCTAATTGGCATGGTGTCTGCCGTAGTGTTGATGACATTGTGCCGCCACTGGACCAAGACCAAACCGAGCGGGCGACAGCGACAGTGGCAGTGGGTGCTCTTGCTGGCGTTCGTATCGACGACACTGCGGCTGCGAGGGATGATTTGGCGCGATTCGAGGAAATGACGACACGAGACAATGCACTAATCTCAACGACCACAGACACGTCCCCCAAAGTCATGGATAGATGCGCGCCCCACACGCAGGTGACGAAACAAAGAAGTGCGAATGTTCCAATGGCAGGTGAGTAGCGATGAATGAACAAATTAATGCAAAATGTAACACGAGCCGATTAATGAAGTGAACGAATTTTGGGCGGGGGACGCGTGTGTTATTATGCATAAATGCAGTTATACGAGTGCCGCAACTGCAAAATGTGCGATTCAGCTTTATATAAGTGTGGATTGATGCGAGCTTTTTTATGGGTTTTAATTGGTGGGCATCAATATAGAAAAGACATAGCGTGAGTCCTTTCATTGTTGAGAAATATCAACAACGTTTGAAAGTCCCAATTGGTAATTCGAATTTGTTTTTCTGATAAATTTATTCTAATATCACCTTGTTTAATTAAATTCCTTAAGTCACACTTTTTCACAACCTTGGCACTTCGTGAAGGCCTGACTACTTTTCGATGGTCCGTGAGCTCAAAATCAGACAGGGTATAAAGTTTTCTTTAGTCTTGCAGAGACTATATGCAAAACAATTTTTGCATTGGTGTGTATTAAACGTAAGAAATTCCTTAATGCTCTCATTCTTCAATTTTTTTTTTTTTTTCGAACAAAAAACGTAAATCGTACATATTTAAATTGGTTTACGCGGTCCACTTGCGACAAGAGATTTCATTCCACTTCTCTACTTGGACAACATGTTCAAATTTTAAAAAACAAAAAAAAAAAAACACAGGAGCACTTGTCTGCTAACCCCAGTGGTGAGATATGCGGCAGCGCAAAGGCATCGCCCACGCACTGGTGTGTGAGTGTGTGTGTGTTCATTCGAGGCTAATCAAACTCCATTACATGTGAAAAATATGAATTTACACCGTGCATAAACAACATGCGTAAACAATTTCAACCATTTTAATGCCCCTCAGCCATTTTTACCTAATGGAATTTAAAACCACTTTGGTTGCGGGTACCCCAAAATATTTTATTGAGTAATAACATGAAAAAATGCACTCACCACCCGCCTGCAGTGTTTATCTGCGCCCAAAGTGAGTACTGTAACCTTTGACATGGCCCGACTTTAAAGTTCCAAGAGCACCACCACACCGACACATGCTTATGTCGGTATGTGTGTGCCGTGTGTGTGCATGCATGAGCAAGTAAATTCATGGCATTTGACAGCAGCATCGTGGAGATGGCAAGCCCACCACCCACCGCCCTCATAGGGCTTCTCAAAAAGTTCACAAGTTTCGAATACTCGCATTGGTGAGATTTACGAGGCACGAGCGTACAACTGATGGTGGTCACCCACCAGCACACTCGCAAATAGAGCGATTTACGACGCTCTGAAGGTGTGTGAGTGTGAGTTTTTGAAAATCTTTGGGGGAGGTTGCTTTGTTAATAGGACAAAGGTGGCGGTAAAAATCTAAATCCAATAAAATCACTTTAAAAGGTATAAAGAATGAAATCATAAATTCCACCTATAAGTAAATGTGCAAAAATTGGATTTGTTCACATGTCTTTGTGATACGCTTGATTTTCGAATCATCATGGGGAGTTTACATGAACAACAACAGAAAAAAAACAAAGAGAAAACTTAGGAATATAAGTACTTTACTTTTAAAGTGTATTCTAATACAGTTACATGAAAGATATGTATGTATGTATGTACATATTTATTTATTTTAAACAGAGGCACATTTTTCTAATTTTTCGCGCTTATTTTTCTTTTTTACTTAATTGCATTGTTCTGACATACGTACAAATTATACGACGTCATCTCAATAATAAAATCCTAAAATCCATATTAAAACATTCTTATTCCAAATAATAATAACTATTGGGGCTATCCAAGGTACTGGTAAAAAACACAAACATTTCTTATAATTTCATTTTATATTTGACAGAGCAATCCATAAAACCTCTCTCTAGACAAAACTATTTATTACAGTAATAGTATTCATTTACCTGTAAATCGAGCTTACTTTCTCACATCAGATCAAGGCCAAAGAAGAAAATAAAGGCAAAGCAAAAGCTTCTGTAATCCAATCCGTTTGGAGTCTTCATAAACCCCATAAGACACCTATGCTTACATCAAGACTCATACTAGGCCATCAAGACTTGCACTAAGCCAAGCTTCTGCTCGTATTGCTGCTGCTCGGGAGGTACACAAGTACAAGCACCAGAATCTACTAGTAGCAAAGGCTCTAATTACGCATTAAATAGTTAATGAAGCAACCGTTACGCCGTACTATTATCCTATAAAACTGTTTTCAGCCAAATGGCATATTTCTCATAGTTTTTAATTGAAAAAATCCATTAAAGGGTACGAAATCACGCATTTTTCCTTTAGCCGCAGGAACGTGTGAGAAAATATTTAGAAAAATACGTTAAATTTAGCAAAATTGCACAATGTTTAACTATGTGCCTTGAGCCATAGTCATAGACCCTTTGCAGTGACAGCTGAGTACCTACATATGTAGTACTGCTTTCTCCGCTCAAAATTGCGATGGGATTTTTTCACTATTTTCATTATTATTTATTTTTTCTGTAACGCATTTTTTACATTTTTTCGACAGGAAAAAAATATCTGCATCAAATGTCGCAAGTTTTTCAGAAAAAACTGTAAATTTAAAGTGTAGGGTAGTAGTACCGCTCGTTTTTTACCTCCACGAACGAATGTGTGGTAGTTTGTTGTTCTTGTAAAGTATTCTTTCGGCGCAGTTACGGCATTTTGACTTGCTGTTTTTTAAGGGTGGAAACAACCCTCTGCCTTGTAACCCTGTATAAGCCGTCGATGATCTTGCGTAATCTTTGCTATGTTTGTCTCCTCGGCTATTGTTCTCACTTCGTGCACGATCGCTGATTGCATTAGAATTTTCGATTTTTACCCTTGAATTTGCTTTAAAAAACACCAGAAAATTTTATACGCAAAAAGAAGAAATCAAAAGAAATAAAGAAAAAACAACAAAACAACAAAAATAAAAAATAATAATAAGACGGAACGGGGAGAGCCATTAGTCGGTTCCGAAATATTCCTGATTGCATAGAAGAGAAATCAATAAATGGCAATAAATAATCAATTCAGTATGCCAAGTTGTGAAAAGAGGAAGTTAAGGGCTTTAATTTGGGATTAAATCTCTTTTTGCGCTCTCACCAAAACACCATGTTTCCGTTACGATTGTTCATGTATTTATCCATACAAAACATAGAACAGTGTTTTCTGTGTTTTCGCCAGTTTTTGCGGGTAAAATCAAAAATACGCAAGGGTTTCACAACAAAAATACTCTTTTCACAATTGCACATGTTTAATAATCTTTAAGGAACACACTACTACCACTATGATGAGGCATTTATTCTACATACATACGTTGGTACTTTATGTATATACTTGTCCATACTTGGGTGCAATTATATAGTTATTGGGTATGTTTTGCGCGCGAATTCTACTTTAACGGCTTGAGATGACGCCAGGTGTGGGGCAGGGTTCGACGCTAAGAGATTGTTCATGCAAAGGATTGCCTGCTTGAAAAACCGATGAAGCCGTTTAATTCTAGAAAGGAAATAAATAATTGTTTACATGAGAAAGTATTACAATAAAAACATTCGATTCTTATGGTCGAACACTACTTGAAGAAATATTCCAATAGTTAATTTTCGATGATGCTCATTGAACAAAGTCTTTATTTTGTCATGAAAATGACACACAAAAATTTACAGGCCGTATGTAAACATGTTTAGATCACTTTTACTTTGCGCTCCCAGATTTGTGCGCTAATAATTCAGAATTCAATACTAGCAGAAGCTGAGGAACAAAGTCCGAACTTTCGGCATATAAATACCAAATACTTCACACATACATACATATATACACTGTTGCAAAAAATTCTAGAAACAACATTCGCTCCTGTACTTAAAACCAAATTGTTAATTATGTACGAAGATGTTATATGACACATAAAATCGACATGACATATAGATATTTAATTATGCTCTCCTTTTTTAGTCAATTTCACCATAAAGCTGTAGAATGGAATATTATAAAAAAAAAAAAAAACAATTTAAAAACAAAGAAAAAAGTAAAATCGTTGAATTAATGCAATACTCTCTTAAACAAGGACCAGTGTCCAGTCGGACAATACGAAATAGACTAATTGAGAACAATTTGAAGACACGTTCAGCTAGGAAATTTCCGATTCTAAATACTGTCTTCGATCCTAAATACACCATTAAGACTGTCAAACATGGGGAAGCCAACAATTATTAAAAATAAATTTTAACTGAATATATATTTTAATGGATAATTTAAAAAAATCCGGTATTACTTAGTTTTAAGTGTTTTGTTTCCATTATTTTTTCCAAAGCAAACAATTTAACTTATATTATTTTGTTGACAGAAAGTTAAAAAAATAATATTAAAGTTCCTCAAAATGAAGTATACTCCTATCTATGTTAAGAAACAAAAATTAAATAAATGTGTCTTTACTTCCTTACGAACTATTTTGGAGATAACGAATGCAACCGGTTTTTTCTATTATTTTTTCCAACACTGTATTCCCTTGAATTGCCAACAAGGCAGAAAGCACTATTACAGTTTTCCGTTATGAAAAAATTCGAAAATCAATATAAAACTGGTAAAGTAATAACTAGTTCACAACCAGATTTTCGAACTAAGAATTAACTTGACAGAAAAACCAAAGGTAATAACTTTTCAAATATATCAATGCATTGAGTACTATTTTTGCTATAAAACTGAATGAGATAACTTTTTGGCATATTTTGAATTTTTCCAACCGAAATCTGTCCGATCAACTCGCGCCGTGAAAAAATACCAACAACTTGACAGAGAGAGTCACCTGACTAGTTGGGCCTGCGGTCCACACTAGTCGCAAGGTAGTTGATAGTCAGTTAATTTTACTACAGGGTACACATACATACATGCATACATACATACATTATGTATTGGTAACATAAGTCCACGCTTAGCAATTCTAATTCGTCTCCCCTAATAGTATTTATGATGATTTCCATGTATTTAAATTCGTTGCAGTTCACTTCAGTTTGATTCATCTCTGTGCGAGTACTCATGTAAATCTTCCGACTCCGTACGCACCCTCTACTCATAAGGCCGTGCCAAAATCTCCCTTTTGGCGCAATTCTCTCAAATTCGGAATGTGTCCATTCATTTGTGTTCACTTCGTTTGTTTTCTTGATTAATTTCCACGCGATACAAACACGACCACCCACACATGCCGCACACGCTCACTTATTTGTATATGTATGTATGTATGTACATATGTATCACATGTATCTGCATGCACACATACATTCACACTCACCACAGGTCAATGCAATTCTAATCTCGTGCGTAGAAACGCGATTGCTCGGCATTGTCCTGCCGAAGCTTTTAGGCAACGTACTCCATGCATGGCGTGTGTGTGTATTTGCGTAGGTAAACAAAGTATGTGGTTGTGTGTTGGTGCTTCGCCATGCATGCTGTCTGGCGCGCGTCTGTTTTTGGCAATAATCAAGTTGCACGTTGCTTAGCTCCCTCGCCTCTAAATCGCCCCGTCACAGCGAGTTTTGTGACAACTTTAATCAGCAACGAAATGGTGAACTTTCTCAATGAATTTACCTCAATTCATCGCAAGAGGGTGGACAGTATGCCACAAACAATTTGCCTACATGAAAGGAAATGTAAATTCGGCGATTTTGGATGAGGGAGCTCTGGTTGCCAGTTGGCAGGTCTCCATGCAGAACGTACACAAATGGGGTTCCCTTAGCATGTGTTCGGCAACATATATGTATGTGTGTACATATTCACACATAAATAAACACATAAACATCTATGTTACGGAGATATAAGTATGTATCTAAAGTGTCCACATTTAAGTCAAATTCCGCTTGAAAGTAGTTTTTAGTTAATTTTCCAATTCACAAAGTGAAAAGCTTCTCGACTGTCACCATGTGAATTCAATCTATAGATGGTAGATATGGATGTAAGAGTTCTGGGGGCCATCGTAACTAGAGCATTGGGTGTGCGACCACCGTTCAGTTGGTGGAATGTTTGAATATTGCTTTCTAATCAATCCAATATTATTCTGATTATTCTGTTGAATAGTGGGCAATGTTGAAACTCGCAGGGAACTGGTGTGATCTTCAGAGATGACGTAAAATAAATGTGACTAGAGAAGGTCTGCCAAATACGGATACGTGCTATGGCAAGAGAACAAAGCCGCCTGCAGATCTGGAAAATCTTCTGCAAAGATTACAAAACAATTATAATTAAGCGATTCCAATATAATTGGAAAGATACCTAAGACTAGCTGTTTATAAGTAATTTTGATTACACGACGGTACAGTTCAAGGGCCACCACGAGAGGTGCCTGACCTTATGCTTGTTGTTGCTGTTGCAACACGCTCATATTTGCACTCTTTATTCGAACTCCTCACGTTGCCGCAGTATTAAGTTCCAGTTAAACGATTGAAGGATGTTCAATGATTATGTTAATAGACTTACATATACAGTTATGTGTGTGTACTGGCTAACGGGTCAGCGTACTTATGTAAATGACTTGTTTAATAGATACAATTACCAAATTGAAGTGCAATGACACTTTAATCAATATTTACACATAATTGCTATTAATCTGTACATATGTATGTATGTGTGAATCGAGCACGATTGTAGATCGCGCTGTTGTTGAAGTTAAGTGAGTTAAGCAAGAAGAAGCCTTCTGCCGACCAGTTCATTGACAATTCGGACGCATTTACACAATTCAATTCGATAACTTAGCGTTTCATATTACAAATACTAGCCATTCTTCAAAACATATTTACAGGCTAAAGCTTTCGGTAGTATATGTACACATCAATAAAAACAAGATTTCAGTGCAGAGCGCTTACTCGGGAAAGCCTCTCATTAGCGGGTGCTTAGCCAAAACCTAGCTCTTTTCGTATACACCCAGGTCGCGCTCCTTTTCTTTAAGGCGCCACATTTTCAATAATGCTTTTGGATACCTGTAAAGAGCCTCTAACAAATTGAAAACTTAATTTGCGTAATGAGTTCATTCAATAAAAGGTCTAAAGTCCTAGTGACTTAGCCAGGTAATATACAAATATGTATATGTAAGTACGTAAATACATACATATGTATGTAGGTATGAGCGCATGCATGTATGTATGTCGTCGAATTAACTGAGAAAATCAATAAAGAACACCTTTGCACTCGCCGTCCAGCAGCTTCACTTATTTAAGCATCTCCAGCGTACTTGAAAGGGCCACCGCAACAACAAAAACAACAACAGCATTGGCAACTGCAGATTTTACGTTTTATTGCTATGAAAAACGACTCAATTACTTTGATACTTTATGCATAAGCCACACCCATTCTCATAAATGCGAGCAAACACATGCATACGTATGTAAATACTTGCACAAATACATATCAGTTTATATATGCACAAATATACATACACCCATAAATGGGGAGCCGCTTTGCTTCCACAATGTATGAAAGCTGCTGCAATTGGGGATACGCGTACGCCGCCGACCTGCATCCCTCGAACGGCCGCTGCAAGCCATCATGAGCGGCATAAACGGTGTGAACGTCAGCTCACAAAGAGGCCATACTCCTTATGCTAATCGCGATGCCGCGACCGTCATCGTAATGTGCTGAGCGAAAGAGAAAAAGTGACCGATGCACACACACAGTTACTTACACGCCTATTTGCATCGCTCCAGATGAATGGTCTGCACTATGCTTACTACACTTGTATTATAGATATGTGCTGCAGAGAGCTTAGGGGAGCACGAAAGAATTCCAATTAGAATGCAGGCGAGCAGTCACAAAGATGCAACACAGCAGCATGAAACACGTTCCACACAAATGCACACTACTCTGTATGGTTGTAATTCGGCATGAATTATTCTCTGCAGCTCCGCTATGCATATGGGAGAGAGCGGTACAAAGATTGAGCGGACAAACGCCAGAGAGAGAGATCAAGATAGAGAGCGCAGGCATGAGGAGAAGTGTATACTGAGTGTAGTGCCCCTTCACCACTCGAGTCGCGTCGAGTACGCATTGTGGCTAGAGAAAGGACGAATGCCAAGCAATAGAGAGCATAACACTTTATGGCTGAGTGCTAGGATTCTACAAACTCACGCTCGCATCCACACATATCTACTCATATGTACAATTGGCAAATGCACGAACACAGTTGCAGCGGCATACTACGCCTGAAGAACAGTTGCAAATGCGACGATTGCACTCGCCCCGAACGCACAGGCGAGAGGCCGCTCAAACGTTCTGAGCGCTGCCGCGGCGAGCGGTTTTACATTTTTATTATTTACATTTACAAAATTGGAAATTGACTCAATGCTTTTGTATGGCTGCAAGAAGTCGACTTGCCAAGGTAGCTGACACACGCACACACACACATTCATACATACATATATTTCTCCATATGTATGACGTTATATGCACACGCGTGTAAATTTGTAAGAATGAGTGCGGCGAATGTGTTGCACGGTGCGGTGCGGTGGCCGACTATCATCTGTGTTACGATTCAGTTGCATTTCTAATGCGCACACAGCAAGATACATCCAAGAGAGCCGGTCTCGTTGCGCGATAACCAAACGATTGGCAAATGCATTCGTCCTTTGCAACCGACGACAATAAATCGCGAGTTACGACTACACTTGGAAAAATCAAAACGACATTTACTACATATTATTTTCATTAATTCAAAACACATTTCTTGATTAAGTGACGAAAAAAAGCGGGAGGCTCGACGAGCCCTAATTCACCGATAAACAAAGTGAATGTGAAAGATTTGTGAATTTGTGCAAAAAGTTGTTAAATATTTTGAAGTGCACTCGCAGCCGCACAAATACACACACACACATAATACAAACTGTAAGTCATGATGGTGATACAACAACAAGCACTATGGAGTGCGGCGGCACAATCAGCGGCTTCGCCCACAGTAGCCAATGAGGAGCAGTCAAACAATGAACGGCAGTTACAACAACGTTTGGTGGATAGCCAAAGTCCAGAACTGTGTAATGAACGAATTTTTATCAAGACTGAACCCACAGAGTTCACACCGCGAAGCTCCGAGGATCATGAAACCCCGCCAGCGGATGAACTTCAGCAAAGTATGTAGTAATAAACAATGAATTCGAATATTTGCCACTAAAAAAATTGTAAAATATTAAGATTAGGATAGTTGATAACACCTAAGTTGGGTAGGGCCAAACTGACTTTTTCCCTGAACTATACAGAAGTCGTATTTTCGAAAATCAGATATGTATCTAAGGATTACTAATTGAATATGTATATAATTTATATCTAAGCCCTCATATACCCCAAATCATTTACAGACATATTTTGATCCAATTGCAAAGTCTGCTTTATGATCCAAAAATATATTTACCCGCATAGATAACTCTATTTGGTATGACTTCCCTCGGTCGAATACTTTGCTTTGGGTTACGATAGTTTTTGGAGCGACTCAGTATCCAGAAAATAGGCTTAACATGTAATCAAGTTATTAAATTCTAGTAAAAGATCGGGTTTCGATAGGTAGATTATTTCGCCTCACGTAACAATAAAAATGTTACTGCTGTAGAGATTCCAAGAAAATCTTAATTAGAAATCAAAAAAGATCCCGTTACACGATAAAATCACAAATCGGCTTGGAAGACTTTTGGTTGCGCTAAACTCATTCTGTTGAGTGCCACGAATTTAGCTCATAGAATTGTCTAGTAAACACTTGCTTAAAATTCCGCAAAAATTGTAAATAAATGTCGCATGATCTGTAGTATAATTTTCCAATTTTCTGCAGTCCATCCGTTGCGTTCTCACCACAAAAGTACAAATTTGTGGGACAAATATTTTTTGGTGAGAAATGCACAAGTCCAATTTTAATACCATTGGATAGATAGAAGAGACCAAAATAATGATTCGCGAATCCTATTGTTAAAATCGTTTGTAGGAGGAAGCATGTATAATCTATACATTTTTTTACTGTTATATATAGTATATATTATATGTATTTAGGGCATGGCAAACAAAAAGCTATTAACAAAAATTTTACAAACAAAATTTGTGCGTCCTGTATTGTCCTTTCCAATAAGGATGCACAGGAGGGGTATCTGGCGGCCGTAAAGAGGCCTCTCCCATGTAATGTGCAAGAAATTGGTAATAAAAGTAGATATGCACGAATGGCCAAAGACCAAAAGACAACCCACTGAGCGTCTAATCATAAATAACTGTCTGTGCAGTGTAGATGTGTTTGTGAGATATTGAAATAATGCATTCTAATTCTTTGATCTCCGAGGAACGATTGCAAAATGTGCACTTTTCTGTCTACCTGTTCTCCAAAACGAAAACAAGTAGGGAATCACAATTCAAGTCATTAATGTATGAGTGTATGTGGTGCGGTGCACACCCCAGATACTTTGCATGCCGCACAGAATTGTAAGAAACACGTTTGCATGACCACACTTTCCCACAATTTCAATATAGTTTTTCCTTTGCTGTTTTTTTTTTTCATTGCCTCTTTTGCATGTCTTGCACTTTTTATGAGCGAACAGACACAAAGAAGAGTCCAGCTGATTTTACATTTGCCGCAGGAAGACAATTAATTTGCTCATTACATGGCATATTTATGCATGTGTGTGCCACAAATGAGTCGGGTTGGTTTCGCACTGAAAATGGTCAGCTCGGTAGGATTATCGCCGGCGACTAAGGCTGCGCACAATACAAATGTCGGTAATTGCCGTTAAGTAGGGGGCACAGCTTCCACAAATTCGCAAACGAAGACGCTTGAGAAGATCATCGGCGTGCCAGACAATGTGCGTGTATATTCAGATTAGTCGAGTTTTGAGCCAAAGTCAACAATTTAAGAGGCGATGATGATTTTGCTCCTTTGTGGTAAGACTTTTAGTAAAGGAGTGAATATTCGAAAGCGCTACTACTGTATGTGTGTCATTTAACGCGAGCAACAACAACAACAATAACATGCACTAACATCACAACACCATCGACGTCTTAATCGAGCGCAAATAAGCAACTTTACATATTCGTTCAAGTGTGTGTGCGTTCATACCAATGCGCTGATACATAGTGAATGAAAATCGTGCATTGGCGTGTAAGCACGTATCCTTGTACCACTTGTAATCTGTATATGAATGTGCAAAGCAACGCTCCCTTGATAATAGATAAACCAACCGAAATACCAAATGAAATACGTAAAAAATGGCAGATTGTTTTCGCTTTTTACTTCTTCTACCATCTATGCATACGTTTTTGGCTTTTATTTTTTGGTTTCTGTTTATTTTGAGACAGTAATCTGTATATTTATATTTCGAAATGGACAGTGCACATTATCCCCGTATGCATATATTGTCGTAAAAATATAGGTACCCTGCCAAACTATGGACCATTGCCGCCACTACTCGGCTTTGTCCTTTTTTGTTTACACCCCAGGGAGCTATAAATTTAATATCCACTCTTTGCTAAATAAGAGCAAATGCCAAAAAAATGTTCTTCTCTCTTTTTTATCACGCTCAAATGCAGAAGATGCCTCAGCGGATAAATGCAGCTTATGCTCCACACCTTCGCCGCTCGCGCCCGTTCACTTGTCGCAGCCCCGACTGGACAGGCGTTTGTTGGATCACACCAGTGCCCATACACACGCACTCAAACAGATGTGTCTATGGACACAGCTAGAGAGCTTCTTCATTGTTATTTGCAAATATAATGTGCACTCAAATGAGGTTATTTATGACAGTAATGCATAAAGGATACGAATACTCCTAGAGGCATTCGGCACACATGCATGTAGGCACGCACACACCGGCAGGCGTGTAGGTGTCACTGTCGAGCGGCAGAAGTAACAATCTCCATACATAGCGAAAGGAAATGGGAAATGGAGATTTAACTAAATGCGGCGGTGATGAAATTGTAAGCACGTCGCCCACTGACATATACCAATTTCTTTTCTGCTTTATGAATACGACTACTCACAGACATGTATGTACGTATGTATCTGGTTTTATGTGCCGTACATATTTACATATTCTATTTATGCGTGTTTAGTATATTCATAAATGACGCAAATGTTGGAAAACTCCTTAACTGAGAACGAAAAAGATATTTTGCAGAAACTAAACTTCTTTGTGGCGCTTAACACGTTCGCGGACGTGAATGCTATAGCATTCATTTTCATACTGATGCAAAATGACGTGAATGCTATAGCATTCAAATTTTAAAGCCAATTTTTATTCATTTAATTTTATACAATCTTAAGTTTTTGTAATTAATACACATTTTAAAATAATGACCAATTGGTTCATTAGATACTTTCATTATTTTATCTTTTCTCCGTGTATTTACAAATTTCCTCATGTCATTCTGGTTGAAAAATATTATCTATATCGTCGTGGATGCTATAGCATTCATTGTATATAACGGTTAAAATACGATGTTCTGACTACTCTTATAATATATGTCTAATTACATTTCGGATATTACAACTAGTTTCAAAAATAATTGCCTGTATATTTTTGCAGCTCCCTAAAATTTTTTGCGTCCGCGAACGTGTTAAGGGGCTATACCAGTGTGACGCATGAAAAATTAGGCGATTTTCGTGAATTTTTTTTAAATAAAGTACTAGATTGAATATTTCGACGTTCTGTGGACGTAATAAAGTATATTTTTAGCTATATTAAAATTTTTTTTTTTACAAAAATATTGAAAAATAACGGAGTTATGTGCTGTCTGCGGAAGTGCCGAAAAAAAAATGCCTCAACTGCTGGCATGATTCCGGTCGATTGAGTAGCTGAAACAAACAAATTCAAAATGTTTATTAAACTTAAATATATTTTCTATACAATGAACTACGATCTTTGAAAAATATCAAAAATTAAGAAAATGGCCTAATTTTGAAAAAAAAAATCGTTTTTTACGAAAAAATGGTCGTTTTTTAATGCCAAATTGACAATTTTCAACTAATCAAAAAGATCGTAGTCTATTGTATAGCAAATGTATTCAACTATATCCTGTTTTAATTTGAAGTCGATCGGTCAACTTCTCGTTGAGTTATCATGTCAGAAATTTTGAAAAATGTCGTTTCGAGAAAAACGCGTTTAAAGTTTCACTTATATGTAAGTATATGTTTGGACCTCTGAGCGGTCGCTATTTAGAACGCTGCCATTCAAAAACTATTTAAGATACGACCTCGCCGATTTCACAGGATATTTTTGAATATAAAAACTATCGAAAAAGCAAAAAAAATAAAATTTTTTTTTGAAAGTGTCACACTGGTATAGCCCCTTAAGAAAAGCAGACTTTTTCAAAATTGGCTTCAGATTTAACTTATCAAAAATTCTATTTTCTGAGTATACTATAAGTCTACTTCATACTTAGCCAAACAATTAATAATACCCTTAGCGTGTAAAATTGATTAAGTACTTTTAACTAAGTTACTCAAGAAAGGGTTAAATAAATGGGTTTGAAATAGTTAAGTCATAAAGAAGGAGTTTTCAAAACTCCACTCAAAAAACTTTGCTGTCTAGCAAAGTATTTAGTTAAACGTTTCTTACTTTTACATAAGCGCAACGCATGTTTACACGTGGCACTTTATTCAAAATCTCTTAAATTCGAATGATGTATGATGAATTTCGAGGCTTAGTCAGATTAAATCTAGCATGTTTCTCGAAATTAGATGCTCTTCATTAAAGCCATGCAGATATTTTGACACCTCAAGACTGCCCTATATCATAACAGCTATAGCACTCTATTTTCTGGACCTGACTAGGGGGTTTCACTCACTTTACTTCGCAAAACTTTTGCTGATATTTGCATTCAATTTGCTTTTTTGGTGGGTGTGATTGCATTATGCATGTGGTGCATATCTGCCAGCATAAGGTATGTATATATGTATGTAGGTCTGTACATGTGCACACGCATGCCAAATTCACCCCATAAAACTAACGAAATACTCGTACTAATGGACATTTTATGCCCATTTAAAGCAAAAACAAAACCAAGTGTACCACAAAAAAACAGAGTAAGAAGTTTGCCCAACACTCCTCCCTTGCCCCCCTACGAAACGAAAGTAGCGAAACAAATGTATAAAAACATTGCATGCAACATTCAAATTGACAAGTTAAGAAGACGTGCCATTTGCATTAAGTTCCGTAGTTTCGAATGGGCGAAATTGTCGTAAACTCGCCGAAATAGCAGTGAGCACAACAACAGTGTGATGGCAAGCGGCCAAGAGGTCATCAACATGAGTGAAGAACGCAAACAGCATCAACGCCACCACCACCACCACCATCGTCACCATAACAATCACCACCACCAACAACAACAATATTAACAGAATGGCCTCAACTACACCCCCACAAAGATTTGTTTCCAACTCAATTCGCATTCACATTTGCCGGGACACATCTGCAGACTTGGACAGCGTTTATTTACTTAGGATATTTGCACGGCGGACGATGGACAACGAGCCGTGGTCGAAAGGGCATTGAACATCCAATGCACTCCGCTGCTGCTGGCCTTTAATGAAGAGGGAAATAAGGATAATCAATAATTTGCGAAGAACATTTGAATTGGAACTCTTGGAAGTCTTGGACAGTGGACCACTTAACCTTTTGCCCGTTGATTGGAACTTTTGATAGGAAATAAATAAGATATAGCACGAATACACTTATATATTGCTGCATATGTCCATATATGTATATATACATATACATGCATTTCCATATTATTGATGTTTATTTTTATCTCTTCCACAGATCCATTCAATGGACACATGCGATACTCGCCGTCACCACTTCGCTCAGCAGCCGGTAAGTACCAAGCTGGTCAACTCCTTTATATGCAACTAAATATTTTAATAGCTATCTACATATGTATGTACTATATAAGATGCACATGCATGTTTGTATACTGTTATGTATATGGACGCGTGCCTGCCTCGAAACTTTAATCCGTTACCTCAATTCTTTCAACATGCATGTTCCTTCCATCAATCCTCCATTCGCTAATTTTATCACATCCACACACACACACACAGAGGGATACAAGGCCCCTGAGTACCCGCAACATTATGGCAATACTTCTAGTATTTAGAATGTGCGACAAATGCGGCGGCGTCCCTTGCTTCTCGCCCATTTGCTCATAGAGACACGTACGCGGAGCACGTGAATACAGAAATTTATTACCGACTTCAAGTGAGAAGTTTATTAGAGTTGCTATATGCTGCAACTGCTCAGGGGCGGTAGAGGAGAAATTCGCTACGCGTGTGTCGTGTGCGCAATTTTGAATTTGTTCTCTTTCTTTTGAGTTTTGAAAAGGATGCAAGGGCATAACTCCGGCTCGTGTCAATATCCTTATTGCATTAGCTCTATTCTAAATGTTGGGCTGTAAACTCGTAATCATACACATACATAACGCTGAATGCGGACAAAACTTAAACCGCTGCACGCTCTGACCTGGAGCCAGGCACGAGCAAACTCAGCACTGAAATCCGCTTTTTATTCGAGCACGAAAAAATGCGTTCATTATTGAAATAAGGGACTTATATGTTTAAAAATTTTCGTAATTAAGCAAACTTAGTAAACAAGCTTCTAATAATATGAACGCAGAAAGAATAAATGCATTTATAGAAGTGAAGGTAAAACTCAAGCTAGGAAAATTTAACATAATAACAGTAACAATATTTACTTAAATTAAAAAAGAAAGCCAATAATCATATTTCAAAATATGTATGTAAATTACTAAAAATTGGCTGCTCCAGAGCTGATGCCTTTTAAAGTAAATTATAAAATCTGACAAACTCGGGCACAAAAAGTGACTTCAGACTCTCCATAGCAACCTCCTGACCAAAAATGCATTCAAATATTTAAAAAAAAAAGAAAAAAGAGAAAAGATAATTGATTTCCATATTCGATTAATGAAAACTGTTTAACAATGCCTAATATGCTCAATTGCTCGATAAATTTTATGCGTGATTTTGCAACTCTGCTTCTTCTTCATCTTCATTGAAATGCAAGCAATAAAATTTGCGGCAATCACGATGCCGATATTTTCGACGCCCCTTTGCACATGTCCAAATAATGTCATATCGGACATCTAACTGAAAATTTGACTATCACGGCCAACAACAACAACAGCACATACGAGTACGAACTCTTATTTATATACAAAGTTGCCTTTCGCACCAAACTTGACCCCTCGCTGCAACCCTCATTCACACAGATGCAGTGCTCGGGCCGCTGGCATGCACAATGACAATTTGTCACAACTAAGAACAAAAACCGTGGTCCAAAGTGGCACAACAATGCAATATCACATACTTACATACATTACATTTCAATAGTTCAAATAACAGTTTCAACAATAGTACAATGACCATAATTCGGCGAAATTAAAATTCCAAAGCAACCCTGTGACACCTCGGCAGCAATGGTCATCACGCTCTGTCCACCAAACGACGAACATAGAGCAAAACCAAACACACATACGGCAGAGTGCAAGGCATTTAGGGGACGCCGCGGCGGCATCCCAGCAGTCGAACAAGCTGTCTCCTGACAAACAGGATATTGAAATCATAGGTTTTCACTCACACAATACTCGTACGTATGTAACCTTGTGAGTTATTTTAAACATATGGATGTTTACATATTTTCAATAATTTTTTTATTTACGCCGCAGTTTTATTAAGTGTATATAGGGGTGTGTGTGTGTGTGTGTACGCTTATATGTGAAACCGATATCATCCCACAACTGGCAGAATTTCGCTTTTGCAACGCACGAAGTGATTTCCACGTTCCACGGGTGCATGTATTTTCCACCAATTCATGCATATGTACTATATATCTGCATGTGTTCATGTGTGTGTGCATTTGTATGTTTGTCCAGCACTCTAAACTAACCCCTAACCAGACTTCAATTCATCCATCTCATTAGGTGCAACACACAGTACAAATTGCCGAATGTTGCAATGATGACGCACACTTTGTCTGAGGTTTTAAGGTTATGTAAATTTGTCGCCGTCTGACCTTTGGGCGCAAACAAATGAGGGCACCCATGCAAATGTAGTGACAGCGGTGGCAATTAAAATTAAACGCTATTTTAATCGTATTGCACCACCTATTCGCTCAGCAACAACAAAAACAGAACATTTACCATCCATTGTAGCCTACTTCGCGGGGCATTCACGCATTGTTAAAAGGTTCTCGTTAGTAATCGAACACACACACATACACACACACATGCATGCAAATGAACAAGCATTTAAATATCCAAAGATCAACAACAAAAAGGGTTGTCATTTGCTCGCTTTTTATTCGCACAATCAACAAGAGTCACCGCGAGATGCGGATATGCATATAAGCAGATCATTGGCGGAATCACTGAGTCCAATAAAAAGTGGCAGCGAACCCTTTGCCGTTATGCAAAACATGCCGGGGGTACGCGAGCGTAGACAAAGCAACTGTTGCGCACCCTGTGCTCCGCCGCCGAGGCCAATCGCTGCTCATTAATGCACCCTTTCGCGCTTTTTACTCGAGTGCTCGTCACTTTTTATTGCTGCTCTTGCTGTTGCTGTTGCTTCCTACCTTCTACACTCCACACTTAGGTGCGTTTATTTGCTTATCACACACACACACGCGTACACACCTAATAAAGCATTTATTCAAATTATAGTGTGAATATTAATGGGCAACACACACACACATACACAAATGAATGTACGTTTTTATGACGGCGTGAATACTCAAATGCGTATGCGCTCCGGCGATTTATGGACAAATTAAAGGGTGTTGTAATGACGGTGTTTACCATTTTATAAAAGAAAACGGTATTGGGAGTTGCGTGAAATTAATTGAGGTTTTATTGGAGAGTGGCGCGTGCCAAAGTGGTTTGTTGACGTTGCTCTTCTTAGTTGTTGTTGTTGTACTCATAATCATACTTTAAAAAATGATATGGGATTTATTGAAATTGGGTTATTACATTGTATGGTTCTAATTGGCGCGCGCGCTCAAAATCTTCACATGGAAGGTGTTAAAATTTGCCTACATGCATACATACACACATACATATGTAAGTATGTAAGTATTTGTATATAATGAAGATTTCAACTAAATGGCTAGTATTAGGCAGCAAGCCGAAAAAGCTTGATTTGTCTTGAATTCCTCTGAAATTCCTTATGAGTTTTTGGCAACGATGTTCAGGATTTTGAAGTATAAAGAAACACGGATTATAAATATTCGGCCTTAATTACCACCTGCATATTTTGAACAAATTTGATTGTAGTGATTTATATATATACTATAGTCTAACCAAAGTTTGCTTACGGTGGCCAAAAGGAGTAGGTCAGATCGTGTCTTGTCAAAATGTGGAAGTTTTTCTATTATCCTTTAAGAAGAGGGGTATTTGCGACAATCTACTACTTTGGCACTGTAAATTTTTTCTCAAGCGTCATTCTGAAATCCTTAACCTAGCACTTGCAACGAAAGAAGCATGCAAAGCACATTGCAGAGTAAAAAGTTGTAAGTTTTCTTAAAGCAATGACATATCTAGGGCGCGTTACAATGAAGCAAGATTGATTTGCCTCAAGAGTTATATGCAAACATATGTGAAATCTTCACCTAGACCTACATTTACATGAAATCATTCGCGTAGTCGCAGTTAAGAATGGAACTGATGCAAAGGTACACACATTCAACTATGGGATATGCATATATAATATATGAAGTCGAACGATTTGAGGGTCTCCATAATGTTTGCGTCCAATTTCGTGCAATAATTAAAGTGGATCACAACAAATAACCAATCGATATGTGAGCACATATATGTACATATGTTCATAAGTGTGTGTATGCGTACTAGGCCTGGCTAGACGCTAGCCCGAGCCGAGAACAATTGTCTATTCATCAACATCTGCTCGATAGCAGAAATGCTTTGTCACTTCGTCATATTCTACTCATACCCAAGCGGCCTGCATTACTCGAATTTCCAAATGTATTCATAATTTTCGAAAATAAAAAACTGAATTTCCTCATTTTTGGAAATCCTTAAACGCAGTTAAATGGTTTTGTGTGTCATGTCAAGCAGGGACTTTGATGTGAAATCGTGACAAGCGTTTTTTAGCAGAATCTCTATAACTTCCGGCATGATTGATTAAACTCGCAAATAATTGATTTTATGCTCCATGCTCTCGTTTGTATGTATGTATGTTGGTATGCGTGTATTTATACGCGCGTTAGGCGAATGAATAGTTGTGTTTTTACGCTGATCCAGTAAATTATTTCCGTGCATGTGTGTGGGTAAATCAGCGTTTAGCGCGTTTTTTGCCTTGCCTTCTTCGGCTTTCACGTGACTTTGCACGGCGTCTGCTCGTAAGCTTTTTATTATGTGACGAATTAGAACTACAAATAAGGGTTAACGTCAACCAGCAATAATTAACAAGTTATGATTGATGTCAACTCTGACCCAACCCACCAATAGATTTAATTAACAGATAGCTTTGATCCCTTTAAAGCGGGGGACAAAGGACACTTTTTGCCTGGAAATAGAGAAGGTGATTGGACGCAACTTGTATAGAGAATTGTTTGCTTTGGTGGCATTAGAAGGGTTAGAAGCAACCCTGCAACAAATATAGGAAATTAAGAACGAATAGCCGAACAACAACTAAAAATTAGCAGCGCGGTTTTGAAAGATTTTAAATTTATAGCCGATTACTGACTGCATGGACCTTCATGCGTGCATATACATATGTCTGTACGTATGTAACTTTTTTACAGCCGACTCTGCGGTCAATTATCTGTTAAAGTATCTCTGGGATTGCATTAGTTCCATTATTGAAGTGATTTTTATTGCCGTTTTTAAGGCGATATGCCATGGATTGTAATGTATATTTCGATTTGTGAAACTTCTTTGTTTTTAGTTTGTATTTTTTTAAAACAGAACTACCCCTGAGCATTCAGTCGGTGTGTGTGTGTGCTTGACACGGCGAGCGGTTAATGCTGATTTGAAGTTTAAAATGAAGGGTATTCGTTTGATTGGTCCGTAATCAAGCGCTACAAATTATCATCCCTTCCCGTACGTTGTGACAGACGCGAGAAGGGGGTTTTGCTGCATGGTTGAATCAAACAACCCACACATACATACATAAATATCTGCACATGTATGCACTATGCTGCCCGCATTGAAAATACATTGCTTTAAATTGGGACATTTCATTTGAATCTTCCTTCCTGTTTCTCTGATTTTACAGCATCGAGTGCGAAATGTCCTCGGGGGGTTTCAATTGCATTCACTTATGTTGGTTATTTCGCTTGCATTGTGTCGGCAAAATCGGCAGTCTGGCAATGTTTTGTGTTCGCAGGCGTTATGGGGTGAAAAGCAGCGCTGTAAAGGGGTGTGAATAACGAATCTTTCAAGTTCAAGTTTTCCAACAGTCGACAAAATGAAAGTTAGAGAAAATTATTATTTTTCCGATTGTTTTGCTTTTCTCAAAGAAAAGCGTTGCGTTCTCAGCCATAATTTGCGCCGAGAGCTCCTTATGCTCAGCACAATCGTCTTTGTTGGCAACATCTCACGCTGCGGAGACTATGTGACGAGATTTTCGCTTTTTTAGACAACAAAAGGAAATCGAAAGAAGAAACGAAAAATACAGGAATGTTTGTGCATCGATAAGCGTAGCATGGTGCATTTGCAGAGGTGCTCTACCTAAACCACTCTCCAGGTGATATTTTTGCTACCTCACAGGCACCGAGTGGTCTGGCCTCTTGAGTACCGAGCGCAGATGCCTTGGGTAGACATTAAGATTTACATTGGCTGCGTTTAATATCTCCCTACTATAGGGCCTTCTACCCAGTTTACCAACTTAAGGTCTAATGAACAGCTCAATACAGCAAAAACTCAATTATTAGAAGACAATAGAAAAAACTAACTTTTCTAACATAAAGCTTGAAGGACACATTTTCTAATGGTTAAGTCCAAGGTCTGAGTAGAACATCAAAATTTATATTTAAATTAATTCTCTCAAGCACTCAAAGTACGGCAACAGGGCTACACCGCGTATTACTATATAGTAAGTGCAAATATTTAGGGCCGCAAAATGCTTTCGCAAACATTTTTTATCCACTTTGCACACATTCAAAGCGCCTTCCAACGCGGTTATATCAAATTTGTTGAAATTTCAGCCGACAGGAATGGGCAAAGCCTGCCAAAGCGCTATCTCGCCAAGCAAATACCGATGGCAAAGGCCGCACACACACAGGCACTTAAATTGGCAATTATTATACATGAGCGAGTTTTCTAAATGCCTTAAAATTAGCCAACATAAGTCAACCCACACAGAGAATATATAATTTTATTTTCTTGCATTTTTCCTGCTCCTGGCTCGTATCTATCGAAGACAGAACGACCCAATATAACCCTGAAAAGCATTTTCAGCTATCAAAGCTCACACTGTAGGCTTTGTGGCTGGACATGAGCGCTCATTCGGAAGTTTGAATAAAATTTGCCTCCTTAAAAGAAATATTGGAAATTGATAAAAGACAAGAACCTTTTGCCGTTACCGCTGGTCCATTGAGCCAGTGTTAAACATCTTTGGAATATTCAATTTGTGCCATGGTCAAATCGAATTATGCTCCAGTTGAAATTCCCAGTTAATGCACATATGTGTGTGTGTGTGGCGTAAGTGTATTTGAAGCTTTGGCCACTTAGGTTGTGGTTTGAACATTTGAGGGGTTGTGTTCGGTGGAGTTATTGTTGTGTGGCATAAACAGAAAGCATTTGTTGAAAGAAATGAGGAACAGTAGCGTCATTGAATTGGAAAATTGAAAAGCAAAATATTTATTTCTTCACATAACTGACTTCTTATAACCCTTATCTCTCCGCTCTTTTTACAGGCGACAACGATAGGCATGAAGATGGAGGGTGTGCTGAGCAGTTTAAGCGATGTGTCCTGCCAGCGAAGAATTTGAGTAAGAAGCGTCGTCATGAAGTGGCCGCAGAGTCGGACGAAATACTTGACCTTGCTCCGCAATCACCAAAGAGACTAGCGCGTTCACCACTCCGTCCTGTGACGCCGGGCGAGATGAATGCAAGAACCGCTGATGAGCACTGTCAGCAGCTATCGGAAAGTGCGTCGAACCTCTTTGCTGCGCTGCAGAGTCCACTGGCGCCGCTACTGCTGCAAAATCACCTTGGCATGGCAGCACCAAACTATGCTGCCAGTGAAATGCAGCAGGCGTTCCAGCTCCAACTGCAAAGCTATGTAGATATGATGCGTCAAGTAGCGCCAGATAATTTTCAAAATCCAACAGCTACGCATTTCCTGCTCCAAAACTCTCTCCAAGCCATGGCTCAGTTTCAAGCTTTGCAACAATTTAAACAACAACAACAGCTACAACAAGAGCTGCAACAACATTTTGAAAGCGAAGAACACCCACCCACGAGCAGATTTAATTCCCAAGGCACGCCAGCACGAGGAATAAAACATTTTTCCACGCCGTTGGTCTCATCACCATTGCGTAGCCCCTCTTTAAGTCCAGTTAGTCGGCGTCACATGAAATCCTATAAGCTTACACAAGACGATGAAGAAGAAGAAAGCGGCAACGCAAACTCTTCGCAGCAGACCACACCACCTAATTCTGCCTTGGGTCTACAAATGGGCAGCGCCATCTTAACGCCAAATACGCCCGGCATGTCTTCCATATTCCCCAACACGTTACCCGGCGCAACAATGAGCTTCAGCAGTACACCACAAAACAACAAAGCGGTCGGGCCAAACACAATGTCGGCAGCAGCACGCTCTCTCGACCAATCGCCCGAAGAGACAACCGATCTGGAAGAACTCGAACAATTCGCCAAAACTTTCAAACAGCGCCGTATCAAACTCGGCTTCACGCAAGGCGATGTTGGCTTGGCAATGGGAAAATTGTACGGCAATGACTTCTCGCAAACCACCATCTCACGATTTGAAGCACTCAACCTCAGCTTCAAAAACATGTGCAAACTAAAGCCGCTGCTGCAAAAATGGCTGGCTGATGCAGACAATACAATATCAAAAACGGGCGGTGTGTTCTCACTGAGCTCCATGACAACAACGCTCACTACACCCGAAAACATAATTGGACGAAGACGCAAAAAGCGCACCTCCATCGAGACCAACGTTCGCAGCACACTCGAAAAGGCATTCATGGTCAACTGCAAACCCACTTCAGAGGACATCAATAATTTGGCGGATCAACTAAATATGGACAAAGAAGTGGTGCGCGTTTGGTTTTGCAATCGGCGGCAAAAGGAGAAACGCATCAATCCCGCCATGGACCTGGACAGTCCGACAGGCACACCACTCAGCAGCCACATCTTCGGATTCCCCGCAAAAGCGCTCAGTATGTCAAACAGCCAAGAAGCCTCCTCAATGTGCGGCAGCTCGATTAGCTCCTTGTCGCCTCATTGCGCGAGCAAGCAAGAATGATCCCTAGGCCACAGTGATGTGAATCGAAAAAAGTCCTATCGGGAAATAAGCAAACCCCATTCGTCATACCTGCAGAGCTTGGCACCGCCGCTACATTCGAGCCCGTTCTTCGAGAACCGCCAGGCTTTGCAAAGGATTTGGCACTTCTGCGAGCAACCGTCGTCGTTTGCGTCGAACTCGTTCGATACATATTCACATTACACGGAGCTGATCTAAACATATTCACACAACCATACATACCTAAGCTAAACAAATGTGTATATACAAAAACTAAGTATTTAAGTAATGTAGCGCTAAAATATAGACATTACTTTTACGAAAGTCTATCTCTTGATCATATCAACGCCCGGCCACAGACAGAGCCATAATTTAATTATAATTATTTAAGCAGTTACAAGTTCCAAATGTGTATTTTAAATGTTTGTACAATCTATCACTCAAGTATTACACAGTTATGTAACAGTTATGTAATGCGTAACGTATATTTACGCATGTCTGAAGAGTTGGTAGTATATATTTCAATTTGTTTTTGGAATGAAATTAACCGAATATGTACATATATTATTTACACACATACATGGGCAAGCATTTGTGTATGTATGTAAACGCATTGAATGTGTGTGTAAGTCGCATTTAATGAAATTACTTAGTCAAGGTTCCTATATTTATGTTCAAATCCAGTTCATGTAATTATTTATGCGCAACACATGTCCAATTCAGGCGAGTCTAGTATATTTTTTATTAGTTTTTTGTTTCTCACACTCGAAGAATTTGAAGTGAATCGCACGAAGCCCCAAATGCCGATCTTCCATTAAAAAGCAATTTTTAAAATCCGCAAATATTTTCAAGTGCTTTTCGAATTTTTACAAACAAACATATGCATACATACATACATATATACATGCGTACATACACACAATCACAGATAATTGGGTATTGCTTTTCGAAATTTCTGGAAAAGTTTTGATTTCGAAAATCAGCATTCAATGTCTCCAAATCTTTTTTCAACATTTTCGCCTTTTATTCTTTGTATGTATGTATCATAAAGATCGATTTTTTTTTAATTTGGTTTCTCTAACATTAAATGTGCATTCATATTAATTTTATTAAAGCAAGGCTCACTGCGCGCAGCTTCCGAAATAAGCCTGTGTGCAGATTGTGCTGGAATTGGTTTGCGTTTTATAGTTTGAACTGCACTTTCCACTAGAAAATGTTTGCCAATTCCAATTCTCCTATTCAAATAACATTTCTAATATTTCTGCAAAACTGTTCAAACTTTTTGGAGGCTTTCGTGCATTTTATGTTGCTAATTGTAAATCCACTTCAGGTTGAGCCGAGTGCTTATATGGTGTATATTGTATAGGAAATTTTAAACTTCTTATTAAATTATTACTTGTAACTGTATACATATGAACTTCGATTATACTAAATTATAAAATAATTAATGTAGATTTGTAGAAAAATAAATGAGTTCACACCGAACGCAAGGATATCAATACAAATAAAAACCAAGAATGTATTTAGCAGCTAATTATTGAGTAAGGTTCTTATTTCAAACACCCGCTTAGATAGAGTCAAGCCTCAGATTAGTATTTGCTGCAGACATTTCTTCCAGCGCTCGGCTACACGTGCACCAACACAGATTGCTACTCACAAGTATGAAGTCAACCACAAAAATTTAAAGGGTTTTATATGCCTCCATTCCGATTTTTTGAATACCGAGTTTATTGGGGAGAAATATTCCAAAAATTTCTCGACGCAGCTAAGAAGAAATGATTATGTTGCTGATAACACAAAGCAAAAACGGACAAAATTTTATTGGCAGTGCAGAGTCCAAGGTTTATAAATAAATGTAACTCATACGCCCCGTCGCCCGTATTCAATATTCTATTCTATTGAAATAAGGCATAGCAAGAATATTAAACGTTCACCTACTGCGCGACAATTGGTCAAATTCTTACTCGTGTTTTGTTTATTATTATTCTCTTTCTGTTTGAAGCAAACTTTCTAACTACAGAATAGCAACTGTTACTGTTTCCGGAGTCAACTGCCATTTTATAGATCACGAGTTCAACATGCAAAATCTTATATAACCAAATCCATTCATAGAAAAATTCAACAAGCCTCTGCAAGAGACATGAAACCTAGTGGCTCACTTGATCCGCATTTCACAGACATATGTGTCATGAGAGTGGGGAAGTAGAGAGGGAAGACGGACAATATATTAAAAGTATTACAACATTTTTGCAAAATTGCGTAACTACGTCCACACATTTATCGGCGTATAAGTGTGCGGTTTTCGTTTTATATTCAATTAGTGGAAATTAAATTAAATTCGCACTGCGAAATTTCCAATTTACTTATTTTTTTTTAACACTGCCGCACCCAATCATTAAAATGGAATTGAAAATGTTTTTCTTCCTTTTTGTGTCGAAATTTCCACAACTACAAAGAAAAACATTTGATCCTCTTACGAAAATAGACTTTTCCTATCTAAGTGCCCTCTTAACTTTAATCTACAATCTCATTTTTCTTATTTAATTTCTATTTTGTTGGACGCCTCGAGCACTTACGCATGCATTTTTGTTAGCGGCAGGAGGGGAGGCGTGCGCACGGAATCAAATGGTCAAGTGGCTTTCAGCAGTCGCCAATAGCCCAAGCTTCGTATACGAATACATATGTATATGTTTGTCCGTACAAAGCTAACACACCCCTCTGCTGCCCATTGTAATTGGGTATAAAAGCACTTTTTACAATGTAGTCGCACTGTGTTCGCATAGATAAGAATGGCGTTTTTACAAATCCACACATATGCATGTGTTAACTCATACATATACACATATGCATATGCATTTGTTTGGTTGAATGTGCGCGCACCTTTGATCACCCGAAGAGGTGTATTGTTATCCGCTGCAAGTGACTAAAACTGAAACCATAAGGCGACGGCGCCAAAGTCAAGCGAAATCTACTCCCACGAAATTCTTTATTCAAATTCAAAGCAGTTTTATTCGCCAGACATTTATGCATCGCAGATATGCAAGTATTCATGCGACATCCTTTCAGCGCTTCTTCACCGATATTTGCGCAGGAATCGCAAAGTTTGTCACCCAGTCTCAACCACGAACCGCGAATAATTTAATTTTCAAAGAGCGAATTCATTCTCTTCTAATACATAGGCTATAGTGTACGAAATATTTCTTGTAGACATACTATCCTGCAATACTGATGGAATATTTTCCAAGCTTCTATTTTACTTCAAATAATTGCTTATTCTCTTTACTTTGCATATTCAAAACATATGTGAAAAGCTCTTTTATTGCCATTATGTAGACACACGGGAGCCTGATCATTCAGGAGCTCGCAATCTCATGGACAATATTAAACCATCTTTTGTTAGGATGTGGTATGTATTTGTGATCTTCCGAATTTGTATTTAGAATGCCTGCAAATACTTGTACCGAACTCGTTCAGTTCCATTCGGGAATGTTTAAGTTGTGCCTATTCGTCGGTCGATAATTCGAGTCGAAACTGAACAAACCATTTTAATTTTTCCTAGAGACAAGTTATTGATGAAATTCGACCATAATGGGCTTGGAACGTTCACCAAAATAACAGCACATCGCACAGAAACGACTGTTATGTCCTACGAAATGTGTTCAGATAGCAATGCGCACAGGCCCAGCCAACGCCGCGACAATTTTCAAAAGGTGTTCACTAATGTATCTATACTAGGCATGACCTAAATCTGAGGAACCCGGATATCAGTATACATATATCAGCGTTCTTTTACAACATCACACACTTTTAGTAACTTGACAGAGAGTTTGTTGCGCCATTTAATACGCGATGGGAATGAGTTTAAATAGCGAAGGCTCTGAGCCAGAAATTTTGCGGCCTGTTCAGATTTTTCCCTCAGGGTACATACATACATATGTACGTACCCGCTTTGTGTACACTAGACGCCATTTACATTCAAAATCCTCATTGGACAGTGCTCCTTGGCCCCCTTAAGCCATTTGAGCCATTTGCAATTTACAATTCATTTTCGTTAGTTGCTTCTGTTGGACAATGGGCCTCTTATTCAGGTGCAGGTGGGGTGGAACTTCACAGAAATGAGATAAAAGAAACGAGTCGGGGCAGCCAGCACAGAGTTCGGCAAACAAACGCTTTGGCATGTGCAATTGTTTACATAGACCTGCAGTCATTATTTGCGGCATACGTTAAGGCGCTGATCGGCTACAAAAGATTCGATTTGATAAATTTCCGTTTTTCTCCTTTGTGCCGTTCTACTTCTCGCCCAAGGCTCTGCTTTTGTATTGTTTGGGGTTTTCTTCTTTCAAAGCGATTTACAAGCACATTTGCGAATGAAATTTTGATTTCACTTTTAAAAGTTCCATTTTCGCATAAGTATAGTGCATATGTATGTATGTGTGTTGTGTTTGTATGTGTGCATATATGCATGTACACATGTGCGAATTCTAATTTCCGTGCTCTAATCGCACATACACCAATCGGGCATGCACATGTATGTGTGTATGTATGTATGTATGTATTTACATGTACTTAAGTGAGCTTCCTGTAGTTGACCATTTACAAAAACACACTTAGCTCCTCTATTCATCTACTCAAGTATTAATTTAAACATTCATTTTTACAGCTTGAAAAATGAATTTCGCATATTGGACAAGGTTACCATTTATTATAATGAAATTTGGCATGTACGGGTAACGCCTGCCTCCTATGTACATATGTAGCGAGTATATAATGTACAAGGCAGCAGTAGATTGCATTTGTTAAACCATTTATCATGGTGAATAATATGGAGTTTTGCTATTTTCCTCGCTTGCACAAATTCAAGTACGAATGTGAGTGGATATGTGCTTGTGATAGATTAAATATTCAATTATTCCTTACCTTTGAACAGAGAAAAGCTAGAAACGACTTCACAAATCTCATAAAAAGTTCTTCAGGTTCTAGAAAAGTTCAGTTTTAAAGTCAGCTTCATAGCCGGTTTCACACACAGAGGGTTTGTCCGGAAAGTAATAGGACTGAGTCGATTAAAAAAATTACTGAACCAACCGTTACAATTCTTTAAAAACTTTCTAAAAAAGACTCCTTCTGCGTCGATGCAGCGCTGCCAGCGCGATTTCTAAACATTGAAGGCGTCGCAGAAGGTATTCGTCGGAATAGCCTTGAGAGCCGAGGTGCATGCTGCTGGGATCCCCTCTGTCCCCCCGCCTCAAAATGCTTGTTTTTCATCGGCTTTTTCAGACAAGAAAACAAAAAAAGTCCGGGGCACATCTGAGCTGTAGGGCGGCTGCGGAGTCGTTAGGATGCCGGGTTGGGCGTTTGTCCAGGAGCACACCACTCACATTGTCAGTATTTGTCGAAGTCGCAGGTCTCCTAGCACGGTCTTCATCAGCGACCTCTTCCCGGCCCTCCAAAAAGTTCTGGTGCCACCGAAACACACCACTTCTTGCTAAAGCAACATCTGGGTAAGTCTGCTCGGTCATATCGAAACGTCTCTGAAGGCAGATTTACCGAGTTTCACACAGAACTTAATCGCGTACCTCTGCTCTAACGAACGCTACATTTTCGGCTTGCACCACTCACAGAAGCACGTCGCGCGAAAATGTTTGTCCTGACACTTCAGGTGTTCGAAGACAACTTACCAGTCGCTCGTTCGTTAGAGGAACTCCCTCCACCTAATCCAGTAGGCGCACGCACGCTCCGAAGTACAGTCGCGGCGGAAGAAAATTAGTCCTATTACTTTCTGGAGAAACCATATAAAGTATTTTCTTCAGACGCAAGTTTCAAATTCAACACCAGGCGGCCCTCAGAAGCGTAACAATTAACTGCTCTTCTCAATATTCAAATCCATGGTTCTACAAAAGATCGTCAACTTGGAAAATTATTTGAAGAGCATGTTCTGATGCCACCACAATAACAACAACTTTGTTCATTTTGGGTTCACATAAACAACGATATTCATTTCACAGCAATGCAGCTTTGGGGGTAATCTGGCCTAGAAATTTCAAAAAGCCAATTTCTTCCACATTTTCAAAGTTTAGACCCTTATGCCCTTAAAGGGATTTTTAAAAATCCGAATTATTTTCGGAGCGGATTTTGTGACGTCAAACGCCAAACTTTAAACGCGTTAATCTCGAAACTATTTTTTTTAGGCGTTGGCATGACATTTCAAGTTCTGCTTAACCGACTCCTTTGAAATTCGATAGAAATCTTTGTTATATAGTACATATCTCACAAAGTACGTTGCGAAATTTTAAGTATATTTTTTTTAATGCGAAAAAGTTAAAAAGGAAGAAAAATCTATTCTTTTTTTGTCAAGTCGTCGCCATTTTGTGAGTTGTTTTCCTTTGTCAAAGGTCATTGTGATACCGATATCTTTACTATTCAAGAATTTCTTCAATTTGTTTGTTTTAGATAACTACAAGGGTTGGAATCATGTAAACCAAGAAGCACGTTTTTTTTTGGCAGCCCCCACTTTCATTATCCTTTATCTTAATTTGAAGAATCCTAAAATTTAGGCATCTAGTCCCCCTCATAAGAGCATTATTTAGACTTCAGGATTGATTTGTAAGTAAATCGAATGTGTTTTATTTAAGTAATAAGTACGAGCTAGCTGGTTGGCTTCTTCGATCAAAGCTACATGGCCATTTTGGGTTCGTTCCTAAAGGTCGTAACTAAGTCAAATGCTTCAAAGAAAGCATAAGCACATCCCATATACATACTTTCTATACCTTTGCATGTGTGTTGCATGCGGGCTGTTTGGCCCACGCACGACTGCTTTGAATGCGCTCATTTGTTCGGATGTCAACAAGTTGACATATTCTAAATTTGCGTTCCCTTCGTTTCGGTAATTGATTGCGGAGCCTTTCAGGCATATGAGCACATTACGCCGAATTAGAGGCACATATCCACATACACACATATCGACATACAAACATGTGGATGAATTTGCATCTGGGAAACTGAAGCTTTAAGAACTCTATGCAACCCTAACCTAAAATAAGTTTTTTCATGACTGTTGGCATGTCAATATTCTAAAATGAACTGGAAATTCACAACGTTTATTCAACTTAACTTATCATTAGCAGAAGACGACCACAAACATTTGGAAATATTGAGTAGTACTTCCTTTAAGGACGTCTTCCCGACAACTTGCCGATTCTTCATAAAATTTTAAATTTTTCGTCGGGGCCTTGGTTACGCGAGACACGTGCGACCCCTCAAATTTAGCCCCAGCAGATGTGTACATTCTCTCCTTTGGATACAAAAATTATGTAAGACGAAATGAAGCGCGAGTCAACAGAAATCTTTCAACTAAAAAACTGTTTGGCACAAAAAGTAAACAAATAAATTGAGTTACAATTTCAGCAATGAGCAAATAGACGCGGGCGAAAGAAACTAAAACATCGAATTATTAAACGAAAAGCGAGGCAAACAACGCAGCTATACATATGCACATACATACATGCATTTGTATGTATGTATAGACAAACAGAAACAAGCAAATTTTCAGCAACTCGAGCGACTAAATCAAAAATCCATTCACATACACCAACTCAGCCAAAAGCAGCGCAGTCCCTTGGTCCCTCAGTTCGGATGCTGGTTCGGCCGAGGTCCAGTCCGAGTCCAAACTCGAATCGAAATCATACAAAATTATGTCAACAACGAAAACATTGCAAAAAGAAGCAAGAACAAAAGCTTGAAAATGAGCGATTTTTAACAGGGCGTTGGGCGAGAGGCGGACCCGACTGCAAATATTTGCGTTAAAAAAGTTAAAAGGCAAACATTAGCAATAACGGAACGACTGCAAGGATGCCAAGAACAATATTTGCTCCAGTCAACTGCCAACTGCCAGGAAAACTGAATATGTAAGTTACAGATGTACGATTGGGCATGTGTGTGTTTGTTAGTGTCCGTAGGTACATGCATATGCAAGTATGTGTGTATGTTGATACAAACAACGGCAATATGAACATCGAAATAACTGAAAATGATGACAATGATTATGTGTACCTTGGAACATTTGACAAACACACGCGCTTGACTTCAAACCCGCTATACTCGCTGTATACTAAAAAAATATAATATTATATATGTGTGTTAATGTGCGTGCGTATGCGTGTACGTGTACTTCTGGCTATACAAATAGAACTTAAAATCGCAACGTCCCGCTCGTTTGACTGAGAGCTTGCTGTTTATTCGCCGATAGCAGAGACGTTCACTCCCGCGCGCTCGCACTTGCGCACCCATAAGCTTCAACCCTCGCCACTGTAATCAACTGGCGGTCGGTCAACTCCCCTCAGCGCCGGAATTTACAACAGTTTAAAGCGCTTTAAATTGTTTCGCAACTGTGGAGGGTGGCTGGCCAGGAACAAAGGCCAAGAAGTGTGGGCGCCAAGCTGCCATAACGAATCTCGACACATTGGCGAATGGCGAGCTTGGTTTTACATGTTTGCATTTAAATGGATTTGTAATGTGCACTCACAGACACAAGTGCTCATGCAGACACACACGCACTTTGCTATGAAGTCCTATCTCCTTGGCAATCGCACGAAACACACACGAAATTTAATTGTATACAGTATGTACATATGTGTACGTGTGCCTGAATTTCACATCAAACCACACACACGCACAAACACATTGGCTGTTGCCTTTCGCCCAATTTGCATACTGTGATTCCAAATGGCGCCTGACGAAGCTGTGTGCTTATAAAATGGCCGACTTCACTTGATGCGTTGGCATCTAGCCTCCGCAAAGTAAACCATGGTATCAAGCAGCGTTTACCGTTCCACAAAAGAGATCATTTTACTCGTAAAAATGTTTAGCAAAGTTCATCTCTTCCCCGGCCTTTTATTTTGGCCGAATTTGAAGCTCCTTCAACGTGTTGACACAATTAATTAACTTCACGCATAGCTTCTCTCGACGCCAATCACATTGCCATCGCTATTTAGTTTAGTGGTGGTGTCATGCGAGTGACAACAGGCTAACAAACTTGACCATTTGAAATAGTAAACCCTTTTCGTATACTTAAAACCATTTCAAGAGGCCTAATCATTTAACGCACATCATAAAAATCACATCAAGTGTTTTTTATTTACAAAAGGGTAAGAACACACTGTACAAGCACTCAAACCCTTACATAACGTTCTTTAGGCATTAGAGCCAGTGGAGCAGTGGACAGAGGAGAAATCGGAGAAATTGCGCTAACCAACTTCTTCAGCAAAAAAGGGCGAGCAAATAAGATCGTAGTATTCCAGAGGAATGATGAAGAGCACTGCTTGTCAATGTACATATGTATGTGTGCAAGTAAGTATATACATATGTACATATGTATGTACATGTGTACGTATAAATTGCAGATATGATCTCAAATCGCATGCCAATATCTTTGTTTTTCATGTTTTCTTCTAACGGCATTAAATTTTATTATCTGCAATTCCAAATGCCTAAATGTATGTGTGTATATAACTAGTTTATTTAAATCCAAGCAGAACTCTTTAACATGCGGTGGCTATCTTATTTATTTATTATTATTTTTTTTGTATTAATTTGATTGATTTTCGTTTGCTATGAAATGTGGGAATGATTTTTGTCCAGCAAGAAACCAGAGCTTACTGTTTGAAATTTTTATAAATAATTAATTCACTTACCGTCAATAGATACATATATTGCGATTTCTCAAAAACACTCCAGGAGCACTTAGTCATAATTCTTTGCATTGCACAATTTCCTTAAGCCTTCTTCTTCTTCTAGAAAAGAGAAAAATCAGGATTCAATTACATAAAGTTGTGTAGTTGGAAGTGTGTTTTTTCTTACGAAAGTATCTTTCAATCGTTATTTTCAAAGTATCTTTAAGTTTTTCTCCAGATTGTCTTTTTTAGATTTCATTTTTTAAGTTTTTTGTAATCTATTCGTATCCAACTCTCACTTAAAAAACACAACATTCACAGGACGTTGCAAAAGAACACACACTTTTATTGGCTGGAGTATTTTAAAAAATTATTTTAAATTATAAAAAGGAGGTAAAACAGCTGATTTTGGTATTATGTGGAGAGAACGTATAATTGGTTTTGACAGAGAACGTCTATCATGATGATAGACGTTCTCTGGTTTTGATCTTCTCCACGTTCCTTCCTATGACTGTATCATGGCTCACAACCGAATAAGCGCGGCGCCCAGCGTCAAATAGTTTTAAGCAGCGAAGTAAACTGACTAGTCGCAATTTCAATTTATTGTGAATGAAGTAGTCAAGTGACAAGTGGCAAAACGCTGTTTTTAGACAACAAATAAACTGATTGATATCGCGTACTATTGCAGAGTTTAATAAATTACGTGGCGTTCTGATTGCTAATGTGTTCTTTATAAACTAGATGATGGAAATTATATTCTAAAAATTCCAATATTCACATAATCATAACTTAATGGCTTTCGTCCAAGTGGTGCAGGTGGTACTTATCGCCGGCTTGTCATTGGTAGCTGGAATCTTAGCTGTGGTAAGATATGTTTTTAAATATACATATATTTGTTACGGAAATATATTTCAAAAATACTTTAGCTTTTTGTTATACAAAAAGCCATAACAAAGCCATTTCCTGTTATTAAAAGACGTAAGGAGGAGAGGCATTTCCTTGACCCGATAAGGATACAAAATGTTGATTTCCCCTCTGTGGAAGATGCACCAACAGTCCACTTAAGTGTTATTATACCAGCTTATAATGAAGAACAACGGTGTGAGTAAAATGTTTAAAAATACATTTTCAACAAAATTATTAAATACAATTTGTGGTTTTCAGTGCCAAAAATGTTGGAAGAATGCATGAGTTTCTTAGAGGAAAAAGCGAAAGATGAGATATTTACTTATGAAGTAATTGTCGTTAGTGATGGGAGTAGTGATGGCACAGTTTCTCTTGCATTAAAGTATTCAAAACGCTACACCGTGAACAAATTTCGAGTGTTAGAGCTTTTGGACAACCGAGGCAAAGGAGGAGCTGTCCGTTTGGTAGTTGAGCAAATATTGAGTCATAATATTATTTTTTTAATTAAACGTATTTTTGAAGGGAATGCTAAGTGCAAGAGGCCAATACCTATTATTTGCTGATGCAGATGGTGCGACAAAATTTTCCGATTACGATAAGTTGGAAAATAATATGAAAAGTATTACAAAAGATTGGCAGTCAGATGGAATTGTGGTCGGATCGCGCTCACATCTTGAGCAAGATGCTATTGCATCACGTAGTCTATTCAGGTTAGTAATGCGATTTTATTTAGCAAGTGTGTGTTTTGCAGCTTTAAGATGTTGTTTCATATATTTTTAACAGAACACTTCTTATGCACGGTTTTCATTTCCTTGTATGGCTCTTTGCTGTCCGAAGTATACGAGATACCCAATGTGGCTTCAAATTACTAACTCGTTCCTCTGCACATACTTTATTTAAAAATTTACACGTTGAACGTTGGGCATTCGATGTAGAGCTTCTTTATATAGCGGAACGCTTGAAAATACCAATAGCTGAGGTGGCAGTAAATTGGAAAGAAATTGAAGGCTCTAAATTGACACCGGTCTGGTCGTGGATTCAAATGGGAGTTGACTTATTTTTGATCTGGTTCAGGTATACGATCGGAGCATGGCAACTATGTGACCAAAATAAAGAACATGTCTCGTAAAAGTCAACAATTTAATGTTAATAAGAAATTCGCGCAAACTTACGTTCCAGTACTACTGCATTGTTGAAACACGATTGTTTAAACAATACATACATATTTAAGTATTCTAAAAGTAAACCAAACAGATGAATGTTTTTTTTTTTAAATAAATATTTGCATTTTCTCGAAAAAAGAAGTAATAAAGTCTGGGAGACCCAAGTTATTTACCTAAAAATTATTCAGTAAATAAAATTTCTTAAATATAAGTTTCTAGATCAATTAGCCTCCTTGTTAAACATTTAATTTAAATCTGTATTTTAACAGATATATGTATGTTACATTTACATGTTATATGTAACACCAATGTCTTCTGTAGTACTTGCCATACCAAAACAATATGTTGAAGAGTATTTTGAAATTATTATTGTTAAAACACACATTTACCCTCCACAAGGGTGTTCCCTTTATGACAATATTTATCTGTGATTACAAAATATCTTCAATATCACTCACGTTAATAGGAGACATGTTTTTAATGTATTTTATACCCCTTATACGTCTACAAATAAAACGATATGGTTTACCGCTTTGTACCATGTCGGATACAATTACAGAGATCTGGCAACCTGAAACGTTTTACCCGGTGAATGTTAAACGAGATAAAGAAATAATGAACAAAAGAACAATGATCAAAACTCGAAAGTGGACAAAGAGAAACGATCGCCTTGGCGCAGTCGTAGAGAAGAAGAGTGTACAAGCAAAGCAGGGCTTAAATGTAGTACGCGGTATGGCAGAGGATTATTTCCGCGAATTCAGCTGAAAAAATATCAAAAAGTAAAAATTGTATTCCTAATATGTGCTCGCAAAATTAATAACCAGGTGAATTAAATAGTATATTGAAACACAATAAATACGATAAGTTAATTACCTAAAATATCCAAAGATATAAGTGCGTGTTTATACATTTGCGGAGTAATGAGTAATGAAATAAAGCACAAAACAACAAGTAGATGCCGAAACTACATTGATTGGACGAAACGTCGGGGTAGGGGCAAATATGAATGAGTCTGAAATTCCTAGAATTGAGACCTGCTAAATTCGTTTGGATACGTTTCGTTAAGTCGTTCAAACATTCCCTTGGTATATGTACGTATATTTTATGAAATGCAATAGCTTTCCTTCACAGTAACATTTTAAAAAGTGATAAGAGGTATTCTTAATAATTTGATAAGCTGTTGGCGTTAGAAATAATTCAATGCTTATCCGACAAAGGATCTGTATATAATGAAATCAAAGACGAGGCAATGCTGGTGAAAGTTTGTGCATAAATAATATATACATATATATTTAAGAAGGACTTAATACACTCTCGTTCTGCTTATAGATGAAAGCTTAATGTTAAAATCAATAAATAACAATAACTTATAAGCCAAACGCGGTCAAAATATAATGCTCCAGTAAGAAAAGGTTTTGAGTCCTAAGTTAAGTTTACTTAACCTCATTAAGCAGTTGACATAATTATTTAATAACGGAAAATTTTAGATTTTACCTAAAGTAAACAAGGCGTAAAAATTGTGTATTTCTCTATTACAGCCCGATCTCCTTTAAAATATGTATATATGATAAATACGTAAAAAAGAAAAACAAGTGGTGCTTCAAGATAAAGTTATATAATTTCGTTGGAATCAACTTTTGCCGCAGACATGAACCGTTTCTCACATGGTAGCATTCGTTCATCTTCTACAGTTTGCAGTAGCAAATCATTTCAAAGTAGAATGGATAAGGTTTCCGAAAGGCTGTATGATATTGTTAAAAGCGGATCGATGGTAAAACGAGCTCAGAATAAAAAACGTTTTACACCAGTCAACTATAAACAACGATGGTTTGAACTCACCAAGAAGTCATTATCCTATTTTGACGTGGAAAATATTGAAGTAAGTGCATTCATTACACAGTTTGTAGTTAGATTAAAAAATAATGCGAATATACAAAATTAGGGTTAAAAGCTACTTCAAGTAAATGCGACATATCCAAATACATCGTAAAAAAACTGATACGAATCAGAATATTTCGGAAAAGGAATATATCTATCGTACCTCTATGTCAAACAATAGTATATTATAGTAAATACAAATGATAAGCATTTATGTATGTAGTGTTAAAATACTAAATCGAATTGCACCTAATCCAGTTGAAACCAACTATTCTGTCGGAGGAATTCTATCAGACAATAAATACGGGCTTCAATGTATTTACATTGTATTTAAGTAATGCAACATGTGTAAATGCCGGTCTGTTAACATCAACCCTTATCTATTACTCAATGGCGAAGAACTACTTTCCAGTCTACAATATGGTCGCTTTTGCTTCCATTGTTTGCTAATAGGCTAGGCATTTTATCTCCTATAAACATTGTAGACAACTATGTATATCTAATATATTTTAATTAGCACATTGAATTCAGTGATTAGAATGTCGCTCAATCGTTCAAAGAATCGGAGATTATACAGCTTCTAACCATTACTTTTCTAATGGTCCCTTGGGCGACAATAGTAATATTTTAATTACAATTCAGGTATTAAAAAGCTTCTCGTAAAATCCATCGATGATCAGAAGTGGCTTAAGGCTTATAGGTCCCTCTATTTCTCGGATATAGTAAACCCAAGGCGCCAACAATGTGTGGAAAAATCGTTCAAGGTATCAGACAAAGCAATGAACGCTAATTCTCAGCGCATACATACCTATATATATTATGTTTTCAAATTAGGTATTCGTTTTTTCAATATACATTTACAATTAATATATTGAGTAAAAACTTTCTGATCTCTCCAAAAACGAAGGATTTGCACATCTGGCAATTATATTGTTTGCATGATTCTCTTTTCTACATAAGTTTTCCCAACTGAAAATCTCTACATAGGCAAACCCTCCCTGATTTGTTGTTTTCCAATTGGTATACAGGCGCATACATACAAACACAGCAGCAAATATCCCCCGTATCCTGGCAAGTGAGCAGGAATAAGTCGCTGTTTTTCGCTACCGTTAAGAACATTGATTTCATTGCTTGAAATAGACAAGTGAACATAAAGACAAAAGTTGTTCAACCTCAAATAAATTTATATTAGTTTTTTGCACAAAACATAACAGATTTTTGAATAATCAAAAGCATATAGCTTTTATAAAATATTTGCTCTTACGACGTTTTCCACGCTTTAATGAGTCGAACAATTTAATCATCCCCTTTGAAAACGGGCGTATTTTATGTTATTGTTTCAAAAGAAGTTAGTAAGCTTTGGAAAAGAAGTGAAAATTGTTCTAAATATAAATATATTTAGCTCAGCAGAATATTTATACAAAATTACCAAAATAAAGGTAATATTTACGATTGTGAAAAGCGCACCCAAATCCACACAACAAATTTGTGAAAAATGTAAAAAAAAACATAAAAAAATATGCGGAATGGATTCACAGACAAATTACAAAAATTTATGCCAGTTTAAGAAGATTCACAAGGCGTTTTGAATGGGTAGAATCCATATATTACAAAATAAAAGAACAAACTTCCAAAAGCCCCACCCAAGGAAACTTATGTATAGAAAAATTTTAGTATACGGCACCGGTCATTGAGAGTATTCATGTAAGTATTAAAAACAATTACAATGAAACACCAGCAATTTACTAAAAAAAATCTCCACCAGAGCTATATTTTGAAATTTGGTAAAAACTCTTTTCGAAAAAACTTATGGAAATTATAAATAAGATAAATATGTACTAAAAGGGTGGTGGAAAGTGAACATTTGTCATTAATTTACCCCAGGATAGGGTGTCTATTCGGTATCAAAACAACGCGTAAGCGATAATAAACTCGATACGTTAGATGGGGGTTCAGTGAACTTTTAGAAAATATTGTAAATGAATGAAACACTTTTCGCAGCTTCAGTACAAATGTTTGGCGATTATACGAAAAATGTTATATTGCTGCTATAATTATCACAAAAACGAATTTTTAAAATGTTTGTAAACAGACAAAAATTTGAAGTGCTTGGACTTGAATTTCATATTGAAATGTTTTTATTTGTAGCGTCGTCGGGAGCGTGGTCGAGTTCCAGTAAAAGGTGTTCGCTTGGTTGAAACTGCTATTGTTAGCGGAGAGGGTGGAGATCCTTTTGCACCAAACGTAAGTAAAATATTTAAGTACATATATACAAAGTCTTCCATGTTGAAAATGTTTGTTGTAGGGATTTCCGTTTCAAGTTGGTTATTGTGAATCCTCCAATGATCAACAGCTATCGGGACGTTCTGTACCACAATATATTTTATATTTATTAGCGAGTAGTGAAAGGGAACGTGATGATTGGATACGTGCCATAAGAGAGGGTTAGTGAGTAACTAAGACGTTAATCCGTTTTTAAATTATTCAAATTTTAAAATGTTCTTATTGATTCATTAGTTTGTGAAGAAACAAATACGCCGAAATCATATCGTTTCCATCCGGGTCTTTGGACCGGTAAAAGGTGGTCCTGCTGTAAAGGAATAAGTCGAGCAACGTTCGGATGTCAGGCTGCGACCCATTGGTTGGAAGCGAATAATAATCCAAGTGAGTACACCCGAATTTATACTATTAATTACATTATTTTTACATACGATATATTACTTATTGATACCCTACAATGTTTTGGTATCACATAGCTGTAGGAACTGAAATTTAAGTGTTATGCTCATCAGTAGAAATATGCTAAGGGCAACAATTTTCTTATTTACTTAGTTCAAAACAAGAATGCTTGAGTAAAATTTCTTTAAAATAAAATTCTAGCGAAATATTATTAAATGACTTAATATTCAGTAATATTTACATATGTAAAATTGTCAAATTATTTATTTCCTGATGTTTTTATTTAAATGAGTAAATGTGTCTACAAATACACAATAGTGAGTAAGAAACTGTTGAGCATTTCCGAGGCAAGAAATACACTCAAAATTCAAAAACCGGTTGCGATTTCTGCCAAATTTATGAAAAAAATAAAAGACTTTGGGAGCAAATCGTAACTAAGAAAAAGAAGTGATAATTGAGTGAAATAGCAAAACGGTGAAACTTTTGTTCCTTAAGTCTAGAGCCTAACTAGAGACTGCACGCTAGATCAGCAGACTGTAGGGCAAAAGGCAAACGAGTTTTACTTATTTCTTTGGTTTCATATGTTTTGTTTTTACCTTTTTGATGTCTTACACATTCTCCCAATAGTCGAATTGTGTACCACCAATATATGAACCATTAGCACAGACACGTGCAATGAACTTGACAACTTTCAACAATCGTTTATTTGTTTTCTGTTCAGTGCTCATTTGTCCAAATTATTTGATTTTTTCCTATTGTACTAAAGGTAAATACATATGTATGTTACTATTGTTTGTTTGCTTACACTGAAATCCACATAAACATTTGAAGAAAGTGTTCATGATTTTATTAATCCAGGATTTTTCTATTTACGTACATATATATGTCCAAAAAATATGGTTGTGAGTCACCACAAATATAGATATTGTACAATCCTTAACTAGGCTATGCGGCTGTTAGATCGAATCAAAAACTCGCTTTATTCTCTATTTTGACTCAGAAATTTATCTAACTTACTAACAACTCACCCTGTATTCGTGGAAATGTTAAAATACGTACATGCGTGCTCATGTAATTTCCTAAAATATCTTTGGAAAAGTTTGTCTTGCGGAGAGTCCATGGTCCATGATCGATTAGCTATGAAATACTGGTTTGTCTATAGCGTGTACGTTTGTGTGAGTGTGTCAGCATCTCTGTTCATATCAACAAAACATAGTGTTCACCTTTTGATTAATGATTTGGTTATTATGTGATTCTAAACGTGGGAAATTAACCGGGTAATAAAGCCTAAGACATTTCTCTTGTAGCTGACCACGCATTTTTCGTAAGAACATATAAAGTCACTTAACATCTATCGCTTGCCTGGTTGAAGAATTTTTTTTTATTTTAAGCTTCAATCTAACATATACAAATTGATTATGAATCAGGAAAGACTATACATCTTTTAATAAAAGCACATATGTTCATAAATAAATATGTATGTAATTACATATGCACATATACGTAATATATTTGTATTAATATTTAGCCCTTAGGGTGCAGACATATCCGTAACCTATTGGAATCGATTATTTAACACCGAATATTTATACCCTGAACAGGGTATATTAAGTTTAGAGTTAGAGTCGATTTAGCCATGTCCGTCTGCCTGTCTGTCTGTCCGTCTGTATATATACGAACTAGTCCCTCAGTTTTTAAGATATCGTTTTCCAATTTTGCAAACGTCATTTTCTCTTCAAGAAGCTGCTATTTGTCGGAACGGCCGATAGCGGACCACTATAACATATAGCTGCCATATAAACTGAACGATCGGAATCAAGTTCTTGTATGGAAAACTTTCGCATTTGACGTGGTATCTTCACGAAATTTGACATTACTGATTAAGGTTCTAATATAATCTCCGAAAAAATTGTTCAGATCGGATTACTATAGCATATAGCTTCCGTACAAACTGAACACATAGTTACTAAAAGAAATGCACCTGTGAAGGGTATATTAGCTTCGGTGCAGCCGAAGTTAGCGTTTTTTCTTGTTGTTTCTAACAATAAATTCAATATTAAAATTTTGCGTATGCCAAAAGTCACATTTTTTAATAAATTATTGATCAAGAATATATTGATTATACATACATATGTATGTATTAAAGTACTGATATATTTGTGGTCTTAAAATAAATTGCATTAAGGCAAATTTTATTTATTTCTTTCGAATGAAAATTCAATATAATATTTTCATTAAAATTGCCATTTCAAACAAAAAAATAACATATGCATTTCCATACATACATACGTTCATAAAAGGTGTTATATTCAAAATATGCGCCCATCTACATAGAAGAAATTGTAGGTATATCCTCAAACTAGAATTGCTTGGGGAATGGCAGCGCCGAAATCACTTTAAATATGTTTATGCACCAAGTCATTGGGTGCACTGAAAATGATGTGCTATTTAAAGTTCACACAAATATGCAATGTGTGCATAGATGCTTTAGTGTGTGCTATAAACGATTATGTACGTAAATGTATGTGTATATTTACGTAGCCTAACTTCTAGTAAAGATTCCCCCTTTTTGAGAGTTCTTCGAAATTCTCTGCCCAACCCAATTTATCTTTCGTACTCCCTTCTTCCAAAAATTGGTTGGTTAAGGCTACCCAACTTGTTGAGCAAGCTGCTTTGAGCAGAAATTGCTATGAGAGGAAAGCAGTAAGCACTATCACTCGGACCGTACCACTTTGGTTTCAGTTTGCGGCGAGACTCAAGCGAATGTGATCGTGCTGCGAGACACCTCTTCGGCGCCTGAAGTGTGTGTGGCATTGTCTGTAGCTCCGGTAAATTCATTGTTGTGCTAATAAAGTAAAAATTAACATACACATGCATACACTCGTCGGTTTTTATGTATACAAAACGCAAAATATGTGCACAGGCTTGAAACGTGTTTAAAATGTATGATTATTTATTTTTATTTTGTTATTGTGTCGTTTGGTTGAGAAAATGTGAATAATATCTGCTGGAATAGAAAAACGTCGGTTATCTCGGTATTTTTCAGCTCAAAGACGCTAGAGTATTTATTTTTCCATATTTGAAACCGATTTCTATATTTCTGTTTAATAGTAAAAGCCAACGTGTTATCTGCGATCTTTGACTAGCAATGCATAAATACACCACTAGTCCGAATGAAATTTCTAAATTAATATTTTTAAACTCACAGTGCACAAATTACAAAAGTAGCTCATTGCAAGTTTATATGTTTATTTGTAGGAAGAATTAATTAAAAAATGTGGAAATTGCATTTACATACAGTCAAGGCCAAATAGATTACGGTGTTAATTCATGTATAGTATATATAGTTATGTGTGTGTGGCCTTCAAAGAAAACAAAGCATTTAGGCATATCTTCCTTTTCAGAATAACAAATAAATATAAATGTGAAACAGTTCTCAAAGGTTTATTGAATGAACTATACCGTACCTGTACGAGTACTATTCCAGCAAAACCAAAAAAGTTACAAAAAGCAAAACTCAAGAGTGACTTTGTGATGAGGAGCACTCAACAACGATTGACGAACGAAGTCTTGTGAGAAAGCAATAGTAAACTAATTATGTATATATGTACATATATGTATGTATGTGAGTATGAGTGTATGCATGTAAGAAAATAAATTTCTTTATATCGTAGAACTGTTTTCTCATGCTAAGCCTTTTCTATTGGCTCTGAAGTTTTACTTTGATAATTTGTACTAAATGAGCATTTCCCTAAACCGGTTCGGTACTTTACCTGTTACCTTTACCATTCGCAAGATAAAGTTTGGGCGATGTAAACGAAGAAAATGAAGTATTCACGTCAAATATTTTCTTAGAAAATGTATAAAACTCATTCAGAACTCATCACGAATTCGATACGACCTGTCTTATTATGAGTGTGTTATCTTTGGATCCCTCAGTAAAGAATGCATTTATTATCCATACATAAACATAGGAATGTGTAATTTCGTATAAATAGAAAATAACCAAAAGAAGGAATATCTGAAGATCTTACATGGATGTCTTAAGACCCTTAAAAGAAGTGTTCGCAGATAAACATGTCAAGCCACTCCTTAAGCCACTTTCTTATTTTTCGCTTCCTTCCTCTTTCTCTCTTGCTCAAGCTTGTTTTGCTTCTTGGACTGCTCATTTATTCACAATAAAAATATGTTGACTTTCCTTAAGCAGGTAATTTTTTGGTGGAGGCTAATTTCTACATAAATATATATTTATGTTGATTCAGACATGTGCATATGTATATGTATGCATATCCTATTTATTTGTACATACTTACATAAATATGCCTTGAAAAAATAAATACGCTTCGTGTGTATGTATGATAACAACAACAATCCAAAAAATTAATCAACTCTACACCTACCGTTTTGTGATAACACTATCTATCCATCTGAGGAAAAAACAACATACATTTGAAACGCATGTCCTTGGTCACATTGTCCACTCTCAAATGCGAAGAGTATACAAACTTTTCCACAGAATTTTGTAATATAGGTATCCATTTCAAATATAAAGTTATACACATGTGTGCATTTGGTCGTCTATGTTATTCAAAGATCGCAAGTAGATTGGCTTCCAATAGCCTGGTGAACACAATTAGTAACTAAGTGAAAATAGTAATAAACTTTGAAGCTTACTCTAGTACCGTGGCAATGAAAGCCGAATTTATGCAGAGTCGGCTAAACAATTAATCTACATCTTCTGGTGCGCAAATGATTCCGTGTGTTAGCTTCACGGAAACCAGTGTGCTGGGCAATATGAAAGAACGTGTAAAAGAAATGAAAGTGTTTGGCTGTCGTTTGAATTTCTGGAATAATGTCGGACAATGCCTGCCAAGCTCAAAAGGTATGTACATACTTATTACAAATAAGAAGCTAGATGTCTTTAGTATACCTATTTTGAGATATCACTAAAATTTAAAAATTAATTGTTATAAGTCATCCCAAAGGAACTAGAGCCATCTTAATATATTTTAATAGCGTGCAAAATGCTAGCGTACTTCTTTCATCGATCGTAATGATAAGGGCAATTCATTAAAGCCGTCACAATATGTTCCCAACAGGATTTCTACAAAGTTTGTCTCCAGGCCTGATCAAGTAGTATCAATGTTAATCCTTCTCGCCTGTAGCACTATCGAATAAATCTATTTATGTACTATATTCTCTTAGTATTTATGTACTATTGCGGTAACTGCATGTTCCCAAAGTTAGGCAAACATTGTAGCTTGCTCGCAGCTGTTGCTGACGTCTTTAACTTATTTTTATTTTATTTTATGTGTGTGTTGATGTATCTGAAGCAAACACATGTGTACATGTGAGTGTCTACTATTGAGCTGCGAAACCAGAAGCGAGTTTTGCTTGCTTTTCATTGCCGTTGTTGTTGTGTTGCTGTTGCTATTGCTGTTGTCGTACTACCAGATATACACAAGCCGTGCGTTGAGTATTTGTACAAATTGTTGAAGTTTATTTTTTATACCACTACTATTACATATACATATACAGGTGTGTGTGTGTGTGTGCAGCACGCATTGTGTATGAAAGTTGAGATACTTCGACTTAAGTTTGTTTGAATATGCATAGTGGTTTTTCCACTTTTTTACCGTTTCTGCCAGCTACTGTCGCACCAACTGGCTATGCCGTTGACTATTGTCTCCTGATAGTAACTCAATTTAAGCGCAACTAAATCTGAAGCAAACTTCGCTCACAGCTCTCTTCTGAAGTGGCCTGTGAACAGTTTTACTGAATGCAACAACAGTAACCACAACGACCGCGATAGATGCATAGACGCAGTAACAGGTTGGCAGGTTGGATACTATTTATATTTCTTCTTCTTGCCCAGTTGAGTTTTAACTTTTATTAATAGAAGATCGTCGTGTACTCGCAATGCCATCGGAGACATACATATATACATAATTGCATATATACAATTATACAATTTCTCATGGCTTAAAAAATCTAAACCTACGGATTTGACGACGCTGAAAACAGAATATTAATAATAGAAAAATCAAGAAATATTTAATTAACCCACATCAGGGCGACTAGACGGCTTTTGAATACACTTGTACTTTCAAACAGCAACCATTTTTCTTACAACAAAGCAAATTTCGTTTGCAGAGTGGAAAATTGCACTATTCATAGTGTGTAGACTACATACATATCTACATAAATATCTGGGTTTACGTAAACTAAGGCAATAAAGAGTGTTAGCAAAAGTGAAGTGAAAAGCCTCCGATGGTTAGATATTTTTCTAAGTCGATAAAAACGGTATTTTTCTCATATTCGCGTATGTATGTATGTACATATGTGCATTTGTGTTATATTCGCAATGTTGAAAACGAAATAAATGAGTTGAAAAAATAATAAATAAAATTTGCTTAATATCAGTAAAAGTCAATAGCGATCCAAAGATATACCCAAAAGATAACTGACTAAAAGTGGAAAACTTAAATAAATTAACAGAGTTTTAGTTGTGAAGTTTCGATCGAAAATTGGCAGAGGAAAAAGCACACTGTTCGGATGTGCGGATTCGATATATTTTTCAACATTGTACTTTGTAGAGACTTCTTCATTTTTCCACTCAATGTTGAAGTACAAACTAATTTCATTGTTGTTTTTACGCTGCGTTGCTTGTAGCTTCTTTATAATTACATATATGAATATGTATGTGTGTATATGTTTTGAAGACGAGGCTTCGTCAATGTGGTTACTGTAGTGTCTTGCTGATGTGTGGTGTTCTTCAAGTGTTAATACTTACTTTATTTATTTATTATTTCTTTTTTATAACCCATCTAACTTAATGTCTTAAGTAATTACGGACGAATGCATGTTGCGTACGTGTGCGTTAAGGCATTTATGGTGTTTGGCTTATTGGTGGACTGCGTTTGAAGGTGATCGTGCAAGTATACCCATTAGCTGTTTGGAAACATACACAGCAGTCCTAAGGCCTATGATTATACTACAGTTTGTATGTACATGTGCTTTTTAAACCCAACATACAATTTAGTTTGCTGCAAACTTAAAGTTAGTCCAGAAGCACAAATTAGAACTCTAAACCGAAAGACTTTCATTGATAAGCCTGCCATCAATTGTATGACAGGTGCTTGAACCTAATATTAATTAAGATTGTTGGACTTAAACAACACAGAAAACGTTCGAACCTCAATTAAAAGTACTAAAGAGCGGAGCTCTAGATTTTACATTATTCATACTAACGGATATATGAATATACGCATTACAAACATTCTCATAAAATAAGGTTTTTTAATGGGATAACCGCTAAACCAAAATTTCATCGCGAATCGTCTTCTGGTTTGAGGTTTCTTGCATAGTGAAGAAGTGTCAAAGCGCTATGGTGTCAAAGTTGTATAGGCTTACACGTATTTTAAAAATCGAATATCAATCACTTTAATCAATATAATTATATCAAGAAATCGGCCTGCCAATTTACAACCCAAGTCATCTGATTTGATTTCGGATATACTTATAAACCAGCCGTGTCCAACCACTTGGAAAGCAACACTCAGCTTATTATTGCCTAGAGCCCGTTTAAACGCTAAATGTCATAAAATTTTCGAACTTAAAATATACATATATTGACCACTTCCTTTCAATAATTTAACTTTAATAAAACTTGTATCCCTCTAAAAAAAACACCCTTTACATGTTTGTAGTTACCGCGCGCGAAATTTACCGCAGCATATTCGCACTCTCACGATCACTTCACTTGCCGTTTTAGCAGTCACAGATTATACCCACTACAGACAGTGAATTGAGTAAAAGCAAACACAACCGCTACTAGCAACTGAGTGCTTTTAACAGCAAGCATTTCCCTGCAAATTCATCATTCAATTGCTGAACGTCTAAACATAAATTGAAAGTGAAAACTATTGTGTGTATTTGTATTATTTGTTGTTGTTCAACACCTTGCGTCCGGCTCCAGGTGCATCTATTCGAATTAACTGGTGCAACTATGATGCTTTTATCCGCTTTGAAGTTGGGTACGTTACTAGGTATTGTATAAAATGTGTGTTGATTGTAATCTAGTTTTATTTTATTCTCATTTTCCTCATGAGACGTTAGTTACTAAGCAAAGTTGCTCTTACAAACATATGATATGTATTTATCCAAGATACGAGTATACATACATACATTTCTCATAAAAACAAAAAAGTATATGAGCCAAATATGAGAAAGTTGAAAAGTAGTCGTAGTGATGATTTTGAATGCATTTGTGGCCGATATCTTTCAGAAAATCATTTTGTTGCCGTTCGGTGCTTTTTCAGCAAAGCAGCTGTTTTAGGAATGTTGCATCGTCTATTATGGCAGGTTGTTATTTTGTTGCGATGTGTGGACGTACGCAAACTGCTTTACATTTTATTTATAAAGCACCGTTACAGTTACGTATTTGCGTTTTTAATCAGTAGAAGTTTTCTTCAAAGTAAACTGAGCTTTTAAAATAAATACGTCAAAGTATATTCAGACATATACATGAAATAAATTCAGCTGAGTCTATCAACATACCCCGGTTCGCGGGAGAATTTCATAACAAATTTTATTATTTTTTTTTTTGTTTTGGTTTATACGTCATGCTTAAAATATTCGAACTAACACCACTCCTCCCTCAGCTCCCGATGCTCTGCTGCTGATTTTCTACTAAAAAAAAGAAATCTATAGCAAGTTGCTCAATAAAAGCAAATCAGAATTATTGCAACCAAAGCAAAATTTTGAAGCCAAGCAAAACAATGCAATATTTAAATACATTAAAGCTTGCTGTTAGTATTATTCTGATGAACATGCGTATGTATTATTATATCAGTTAGTTAGCAAATAGTGAGTGAACTCAATAACCTGCCAAAATAAGCCTTGAATCTATACACATAATTTTGTGGTTTGTCCATGACTCAAGCACAATGTTTGCGCACTTTCTTCGCCAATATGCGACCTCCGGCTGACGTGCGTTAAGCCACCAACCGATTGAAATCCCACAACGAGCTCAAAGCTAAAACACTTTATACAATTTTGGCAACACAGTTGCGCAATACTTTGATGGTTTGAAAACTCCTACACTAGATGGTATTCGCTGTCACTTTGTGCGGACAATGTACTAAAGGCCATTTGTATTTTTGGTTGTTATGTACTTATAAGTATGTAGAAGCACAAATGCGTGTATGAGCCTAGTTACAAACATTTTAAATTTTCAATAAATTTTGCCATGAGCTTAATATTTAATTTCAATAATTTTTATAGGTACAGGAAGCTCCCCTGCCCAGAACACCACTCGTAGTAGTAGTCCGAACAACTCCACCTCGACCAGTCAATTTAATCTGCATCATAACAGTTCCGGAAGTTTGGGGAGCTCGACACCTACATCTGCACCGCTACAAGTAAGATAACTTTTCTTTAGAGATTTTTCCACTTTCATAATTTCACATGTTCGGCTCCGTTTAGCCTTCGGTTACCACCTTTAAGCAATCACCAAATATTTTGAATAGCGGCGCTACATCATTGGACAACACAATGCCGGGAGGTATTCCAACGCCGGGTACTCCAAATTCTAAGTCTAAGGTAAGCTTAAGCTCTTGCAAATAGTAATTTATACATGATATATAACTTTGTGCTTTTGTGTACATTTGCAGGATAATTCACATTTCGTCAAAGTTGTGGTGGCTCTTTACCCGTTCAAAGCAATTGAAGGTGGTGATTTATCGCTCGAAAAGGTAGGGTAGCCTTTTTATTTATGAATAGAATGCATTTACAATCATGTTGGTTCTTCATTAGAATGCTGAATATGAAGTGATTGATGATTCCCAAGAGCACTGGTGGAAAGTGAAGGACGCTTTGGGCAATGTGGGCTATATACCAAGTAATTACGTTAAGCCGAAAGCTTTACTAGGCTTGGAGCGTTATGAGTGAGTGCACAAATTTCCCAATATTTATTCAGAGTTCATTGCATTTAAACAAACATTATTTTGACACGCAGATGGTATGTTGGCGATATGTCTCGCCAACGCGCTGAATCTCTTTTGAAACAGGGTGACAAAGAAGGTTGTTTTGTGGTGCGAAAATCATCGACAAAAGGTTTATACACGCTGTCTTTACATACCAAAGTGTGAGTAGAGCAAAACACTCGTATATTCGAGACAACAAACGAATAACATTTGCATATGCTTCTCTTCTCTCTAACTATTTAGTCCACAATCTCATGTGAAGCATTATCACATCAAGCAAAATGCGAGGGGCGAGTACTATTTGAGTGAGAAACATTGCTGCGAGACCATACCGGACCTAATAAACTATCATCGACATAACTCCGGGGGATTAGCGTGCCGTTTAAAATCATCGCCTTGTGATAGACCAGTTCCACCAACTGCTGGATTGTCCCACGGTAAGTGGTATTAATAATTATTTGTTTATTTACATTTCATTTACATTTTTTAAACCATAGATAAGTGGGAAATTCACCCAATGGAGTTAATGCTCATGGAAGAGCTTGGTTCGGGACAATTCGGTGTGGTACGACGGGGAAAATGGCGCGGATCCATTGACACTGCTGTTAAAATGATGAAGGAGGGCACAATGTCCGAGGACGATTTCATTGAGGAAGCCAAAGTGATGACCAAATTGCAACATCCTAATCTTGTGCAATTGTATGGCGTTTGCTCGAAGCATCGTCCTATTTATATTGTTACCGAATATATGAAACATGGATCATTGTTGAACTACTTGCGCCGGCATGAGACCACACTGATTGGCAACATGGGTTTGTTGTTGGACATGTGTATACAGGTATGTATAATTGATTTCTCCGTTAGTTTGCAATTCACAACTTTACGTTATCGCTTTATTATTGCGCCACAGGTCAGCAAAGGCATGGCTTACTTAGAACGCCACAACTACATTCATCGTGATTTAGCCGCACGTAATTGTCTCGTTGGCTCGGAAAATGTAGTAAAAGTCGCAGATTTCGGTTTGGCTCGTTATGTTTTGGACGACCAATACACAAGCTCAGGTGGCACTAAGTTTCCTATTAAATGGGCACCGCCGGAGGTGTTGAATTATACGCGTTTCTCTTCCAAAAGCGATGTCTGGGCATACGGTATTTAGCCTATATTCGGAATGAGTTCAGTTTAAACAATTTTCTCGAATTTTTCATTTAGGAGTACTTATGTGGGAAGTGTTCACCTGTGGCAAAATGCCTTACGGCCGTCTTAAGAACACCGAAGTGGTGGAACGTGTCCAACGTGGTATTATATTAGAAAAACCAAAGTCATGTGCAAAGGAAATATACGATGTAAGTAAGGGCACACAAGCCTTTAGCTTTTCATATAATAATTGAAATTTGCTTTTACATTACATAAATTTGTGCTGTTAATATTTATAGGTTATGAAGAAATGCTGGTCTCACGGTCCGGAAGAGCGCCCCTCATTCCGTATTCTCAAGGAGCAATTAGCCCTCGTCGCTCAAACACTAACTGACTAAGCTTCAGCAGAGTTTACCGATGCGACATCAGTGATTGTCGAATTATGTACTGAGTTAATTTATATAGATATTAGCTAAGTAATCGAGGAGTGAAATATTAGGAAGGAAAATAGAGTTTGCCAAAAGCTTATTCTTTAGAAACAAGTAAATGCTAAGTAAAATAATCAAACTGCTAATATGAATTCATAATATCATCCATCTCTTAAAGTAGTCAATACTTTTGTGGAAACTAAACAAAAATATATAAGTAGGAACATAAAACAAGTCAAATAATTAAAAAATATGAAAAAACAAACAATTTCATATTAAGAATAGCGATCTTCGCAAACGTGCGATTTGCGAAAGTATTCGAAAAGTTGTCAAGCTGACTTAAATACATACATAAGTATATGAATGCATCCTAAAATGTTTGTAATTTTTTCAACTAGCCAGCCACGTTAATTAAGAAATGAACAATTGAAAGAGAGATTTTTGAACTATTTTTAGTAAGAAATAACGTTTAGTATGCTTTTTTATTGTGCTTTTTACTTTTATATACACAAAAATGAACGTATGCATCAAAAACTAAATTTAGATATAAATAACATAATTCGAATATTGAAACTGATTAAATATAATGCCTATGGATATCTTAAATGTAAGTCAAGACGCCATGTATGATGTGAGAATAGAGTTCACGTTGAAGAATTTATGTATTATTTCATATTTTTCCGTATAAAACTGCGGCAAGTTGAGAGTAAAAATATAATTAAAAAACGCATATATAAGTGCATAGGAATGATTTCTTTCATAAAATATATATGCCTATCCAGGCAAACACTCACCGTTCTAATATCTGTTTTTGGTTTACATATTACCATATATGTATATGTATATGCCTATGTGGGTAAAAGAAGAACATGAACGAACACATTTATTTTTAAGTCGCATTGTGTGCGCATAGTAATTATGAATTAATATAAATTCTTTTGTGATTTACTTTTAATATTTGCAGATGAAAGTGAAACTTGAATGCACCTTATGCGTATAGCAACCGCCTGTATTATTCACTTAAACATATACATTTGTATATATGTGTATTTGAAAACATTATATATGTATGTATGGGTGTATTTTGCGATATTTCAAGTTTTATTTGATAAATATTTGTAGAACTATGATTTACATCACTATTTTGATGTACAATTACATATCCGTTTATTCATATACATATGTACAAACATGCATATGTATTTCTGTGTTATGCATTTGTACGACACGCAATATCCAAGCATTGGTTTTTTTATTATTCGTATTATCAATGTTTTAGTTGTATTTAAATTATTTTGTAAGATGTAATAAGAAAATAACGAATAAAAACATACATACGCGTTTTTATCAGCATTTTTTTTTTATTTTATTTATGCTAAGGCAAATTAATCGCCTCATAGAGCGCACATGTATTGAAATAAATTAAATCCAAATGTAACCAGTCTATAAAAAGGGAAACCGTTTATCTGCTGAAAGAGTGACACGGCGATGTCAGTTTACACAATGGGAATAAAGGTTATGTGTGCTAGTGTTAGCAGCACAGTGCTTTGATTCCATTTAAAGTGGGCCGCTGCGCAATGCACTTTGCTTTTTTTCTACCTTCTACCAAAACCTCACATCCCTTATTCAAACATAAAATGTGTACATGGACATCAATCATTTTGAATATTAATTTTGATTTAACACAGAACGAAAAACGAAACTCACGATTCAAATAAATGCTTAAGTGCAGTTTGGTGCAGCATAATTCTGTAATTAAACATTAAGAAATACAAAATTGCGTTTATGATCAGGTCAAGCATTGATGGCCACACATGTCACCGAATATATATATATAATTCTAAGATAAATCCCGAAAAATAATGAAGACGAACGAGTTAACTAAAAACAGTTATCAGGCGTTTATGGCATGATGAGTGTGATGCGATGCAGTAGAAATACCCGAGTTGAAGTTGTGTCATTCTTCAAAGCGGTTGTGAAATGTTTCATTTAAAATCATATCACAGCCAGCTTTGAGGAGCGATACGATTTTGTCAACAGCATCAATGGATGGCCACTAACTATTGTTGTTGGCTCGTTCTAAATGTTCAGTTCGGTAATTGAATGCCAAAAGTTTAAATTTCACAAATTAATTAACGTTCAATTTAAACTCACCAAAAAGTATGTTTTTCAGCGGTACATACATATGTCAGCATGGTGGTCAACTTATTTATGTGTGGGTGGAAATTGCACTTGGGGGAAAAAGCAATATCAGTGGGGCTTACAATTGCGCACTGTGTGGGCACAAAGTCTAGCGTCACTTTGCGAATGGTTTGTACGCTATTCATTTGCTAAAATTTCATTTCAATACTGTTTAGAACGTACACGCATGAAACGCCGTTAAAGCGAGAAATTGTGTGGGCTAAGGTTGTCTGGTTGAACTGTAGAATCCAACGCTAAAATTTTACTTTAAAATTGCAAATTTGCCTTACAGAAAATACGTACTTCAAAAAATGAGAAGAGTAAGAAAATCGAATGAATTTTCACCTTAATCGAAACTCGAAATATTTTACCATATATGTATATCCTCGTTTACATGAATTCGGCATTTATTGGAATAAAACCGTTAGATAGTAAAATGTATTTTGTTGCTTACCTCTAGCTTGAATTGAAAAAGCTCTTCCACTCTCCCAAACGAATATTATCGTTTGCCTTTATTGGAGCTTTGCCCACAAAGCCCCTTGCAATTCAAAATGTAACGGACCGTTGTCATTATTTTTCAATAATTTTTAAAATTTGTCCATAATTTTTGTGTAAAAATTTAGTTGCATGCAAAGCTATATACATACATACATATGTATGTAAGTGTGTTTGGAAATTTAATGACAATTTTCCTTAAGTGCGCCCACTGGCACTCTTTTGGGTTGGGTACGAGTTCAATTAAGAGAATCGTTCAGGTGTAAGCATAAGCTGTGCGTTTGTGCGATTGTTTGACTTGTTGAATTTCGTTAAATTGCACATAAAGATATACACAAAAGCTCTTTTAATTGAATTAAATTGACGATCGACGCGGTCAGGTCGAAATAATGCGTTTTAAAAACTGATGAATATGAGAGATCCACAATGTGAGTCTTGTGCTTATACCTAAACGTACGGCTGCAAATGGAAATGCGATTTTTATTTAATAGTGTTCCCAAAAATATTATATAATACTTTTTAAAAGTAACGGCCGAAAGTAGGGAGAGAAGTTTGAAGTTTTCTAAAACAATTGTATACTTGTCTCTCGACTCGTCGGATACTATATTTTCAAGCATTTAATACAAGTATACACGCACACCTAAGATTCCAATTTTTCATGCAAAAGCTTTTGAAACCGAATATATCTTGCCGAAAACTAAATTTCCGTTATATCAAAGCTTGCGATATAAATTCTTTGTATACGTACTTATATACATAAGTGTAATACATATATATTTCTTTAAATAAATTGTGTTCTCATATGCTGAAATTTTTTTTTAAATTTGTTATATCGAATATTTTAATCAATATTAGTTTTTTCTACCGACTAGCACTTGTTCAGACAAATTAAAGAACACTCACACTCACTCATGCATTGAGCAAATAACTTCACAATTTAGAATTGACACAACACCTTGACGATGCGGGAGCTTTTGTAAGCTCTCGAACACCAAACCCACCAATGCTAACTTCAAGCTTGCTCTAGCAAGTTAGACGAAAACTAGCAGCGCTAGCACTAAACGATTCAGTTGTAGCTCAACCGCCAATCCGACAAGTTTGCCGAAAATCGCAAAACCGCTCCATCGCACTTCTACTCAATAAGCAATCAATTAATCTTCCAAGCCCCGGCGAAAAGTAATAACACTTGTATATAAACAAGAACGCGTAAAAAACTAAAATCTACGATTATAAGCATAATTAACCCAAGTGATATACGAAATCGAAAATACTCATTTTATCCTACTCTACTTCAACTATTAACTTGTATTTGTAAATAAACGGTGCAAGGAGTGTAATCGCGTTTTCCGAGTTAACAGATGAACTTAGCGATTTCCTGGAGCTAAGTTCCATAAATCGACTACGAGATAGAAAAGCAGCAAACGGCTTGAGGCGGTACTGTTAACCGAAGAACAGGCTTATCGCGGAGAGCAACCAAGGTAAAAAAATGCACCAAAAATCGAAATAGACGGAAAGTGGGCGGCTTTTTGACATTGCCACTGTGGGCTGCCAGTGTCTGTGGCATAGCGGCGCTGAGGGTGCATCGACGCATATACTCACACACACTTATGTAAATACACAAATGTTTGTGCACGTGTATGTAAGCTTGAGCTAGTTTCATGTGTGTTTTATTGTTGTTGCACTGCTGCTGTTTCAGTTCATTGACTGATTGCCACGAACTGAAATGGGATAGGTGACACTGTTGTTGTTATTATTTCTTAATTCAAATTGTTTTCCAAAACGTTTTGGTTTACAAATCGATCCATACATACTTGTAAGTGTATATGTGTGTGCAATTGTGGCAAAGCAGTTCGAAGCGCCCGCACTGTTTATCATGAAGCTATTCGTGAATGCTGCGGAAATGACCAAATAAGTAGATCTCTCATTATAATTCTGATTTTTTTGCGAAATTATTAACGTTGAGCCGATCTGATTTATGAATAATGACAATAAACAATTAATTCGCTGTTGACATTTAAGGCAGCATCGTTTCCATACACATTTATTTAATAGATTATTTGTTTGTGTGTGTGTATGTGTATGTAGCTTCTGGATTATTATCTCAAACCTTTGCCGACAAAGCAAAAGCGTTAAAATCAGACTACATATTTCCACTAAGATTTTCTAACCATGTTTTGCATAAGCGATTTCGCATATTTTATTTTTATATATGTATGTATGTATATTATATAAATTTCTATTATGTGTGAGTAGTTCGTTACATGTATATGTATGTATGTATATGGATTAATTACTAGTAAAAGTTGATATTTCATTAATAATGCTGTGTGTGAATTAGAAACGTTGATAAACAACCTTAAATACATACATATGTAGATAGGTGAGTAGGACAGGTTATACCCTCCAAGCGATTATAAACATTTCCAAGTCAACTCTTAGAAACACACATAGTAAAGACATTCTGCGTATAAATATATATTTGCGTACAAGCATTGAAAACAAAACAAATGTATGACATCAGCTCAAAAAACCGGTCTTTAGATTTCACAGCTAATCTCATTTACCATTTCCCGCTTATGAACTCACTACATCATGCAAAAAAGCCAATCTTTCCAACGAACCGGACTAGATGGTTGAGGTGCCGAATTGAAACTCTTTAATTGAGACAAGCGAATGGTGTTTATTTCCGAATAAGCACATACATATGTAGGTACAAATGTATATGAGGATATGTATGTATGATTGTAGAAAAGTGCAATTTCCGCACCACCAACGCAATCAGTGATCGGCTAACCATATTAACCAGCTTAGCTAAGTAAACTCATTTCGTAAAACGACCAAACGACCAAACGACCGCAAAGCCACTTCGCAAACGTCTGCGAATTTACATTTACTTTGGTATATTCTTGCGCTTGCATTCTCGATCAGTGGGATCTGATCTGTTTTTGGCAAGCTACCAAATGCTGGGCCAATATGTCAACGACACTTTTCAGCATTTTCTTCCGTGGAAACGAAGCGAAACGTAGCGAGCTAAGAAATGTTTGTGAAAGTTTCCAACGAAAATCTATACCAACTTAATCAAAAAACAGTTACTTGTGTTATATACTAGTATATACTAAATAGTACTAGTATTAGCGGCCAATTTACGTTCGCAGCATGTTTCTTTAAAATTGACGTCATTTGTTTTATATGAACCCATTACTATTTATGTATACATGTGAATATAAGCTCTTTGGCGATTTATTTTGTGTTTTATTGTGCTATTGCTCTTTGGCTCTTTGGCTCTCGCTGTATTATTTGTATAAAAACTCCAGTCTTTTGACTTCGATTTAAATATGTGTATTACCTCATCTCGCCTCGCGGAGAAAAAATCAAATTAAAATCCCATTCTAAAAATATGAAATCATGCTGGCAATATTGAGACTGATTTATTACCGAGCGTACACTCACACGCACAATCAGCTATTTACCTCAGCTTTGCGGTCACTCCACCTAAGCTGATTTCATAAAACTGAAGAAGTATAACTTTTATTTATATCTTTTTAGTGAGAATTTTCTTTATTTACTATATTCTAACGATTTGTAAATGGTTACATTATATGCACCTGATAAGTTCCCGAAGGAGTGCTCCATGCAAATGTTTGATTTTATGAACCCGACCTCCGCTCTAAGGCTTTAAAAACTCTTGAAGATTTAGTTAGTCATCTAACGTGTGTCAATGAATATAAGTAATTAGATATTTCTATATTTAGTTTTTATACGCCTGCATAATTATCCAATTTGCAAAAGAACTTTAGTCGAAAACTTTCTTCGGCTTTTTTATTCTCATCCTACGCATTTTACTCATTTTGTCTGGCATATTTAATTAATTGTTTGACTTCATTGAATCTAAAACATAGTACACCTATGTATGTCTGTACGTATTTATTTTAGCTCAATTCCATATATAGACAATAATATACAACCGTAGATATGTCTATATATTTATTTGTATGTGCATGTGAGCTTTTGAAAACCAGATATCTAACGTAACGCAATCTCTGATGACACAAACATATGTCTCAAACAGTCATTCAGTTGTGTGGGCGGCAATGATGTATAGTTTTTCAATGCGAACTCACCGTGATCGTGCTTTTCATCAACATACATACATATTTATTCACATACACATACTTATGTAAAACAATTGGCATTTGTGTCGATATTCTGTCAAAATGTTACTACCGATCTCAGAATAATGGTTTTTTCTTTTCTTTACCAAATTTACCAAAGGTATTATGATAACATATCCACCCGATTGGGCCACTCGGCGTATGAGCAACATTTTTGTTTATCACTTCATAACTTTTATGATTGTGCATGCAGACTTGTAACATCTGGAACATAGTAGTTTTCAGGCTGTCTTCTAGTCGATTTATAAATAAACAGTAATCGACTAATGGTTGCTAAAAAGCTTATACACTTTGCTTTGTGTATATTTGTTTCGGGCTCTCACATTAACATATATAGTGACCCCTTAATATTTATATGTTTTTATGACGTTGCAGTAAGAGCTGTTAAGCAGGCCGATGCACATACATGCATACATACATATAAAGTGTAAGCAAAGGTAATTTGCGCAATGCGTTACTTCCGTCTCCATTATGGTTGTAATTACTATTTTTTCGATCAATTACGAATTATTGCATGAGAAATTAACACGAAGGTTTCATAGGTTTTGTTGCTGCGCTTGAAACGCTAGATTTACTAGTGAACAAGAGGAATTATCATAGATCAATTGGGTATGTAGAGGATTTTCGTTTCATAACAAACCTACCTCAATCACTAAGCCACACCACATCGGCCAAACACGTAGTCACTAACAACCGAACACCGAAACACACAAAAGAAGTATTATTAAGTGAAATCAAAATGAGGACAACCAATCAAAAATACTTTTACTATACATATACTATATATGCTAGCTGACATACGTACATATGTACATATATGGATAATTATATAGTCATATATACTTTTGTACATACATATGCATGTACATCGGTACACATCCATTGCAGCCGAAAATTTTGGATATAGATGGTTTGTTTTGTTCCGCTTCGCTACGCCATTAAAATAATGGTTGTCCTAGAAAATTTGACGTTCTTCATGACATTCCTTCGCATGTGTGCATACATAAATATGTGTGAGCGTGTGTGGCTTTGTGTTTAGAAGCAATCGATGCATAGTAACTAAAAACCAGCTGACTGTGTTGTTTTTATTTATCTATACATATATATATTCCCGTATTTAGTATTTGTTTACATACATATACATAGTATATGTGTAATATATACGACCAAGACCATTAACGGAGTTTCTAACTTTTTATGAGACAAAGTAATCATTGCTTACAAAGTGAATGGAAATCATTCATACATAAGTCAAGTCCTGATACATTCATGTGTTAACAGGCAAAACCTTATGCGTCGTAAACCAACTGCTGCCAACCACGTACTACATATGGATATCACACTTCACGTGAACATAAAAAAGGTTATACCAATCTAGAAAAAAGATGTTTATCGATTCGATTTATTTTCTACAGACTTCCACTTGGTTTGCCCGGAAAGTAATAGGACTGATTTTCTTTCGCCGAGATTGTACTTCGGAGCGTGCGCGCACTGACTGGATTAACGTACGTGGCGTACCTAGCTAAAGAACAAGCGGCTGATCAGTTATCTCCGAGCACCTGGAGACAGGACAAACATTTTCGCACGACGTGTTTCTGTGAGTGGAGCAAGCCGAAAATGCAGCGTTGGTTAGAGCAGAGGTACGTGATTAAATTCGGAGTCAAACTCGGTAAATCTGCGATAGAGACGTTTGATATGATCAAACAGGCTTACCCAGATGTTGCTTTAGCAAGAATTGGTGGGTTTCGTTTTTGACATAAATGGCATCGTCTACCATTTATTTGTTCCTCCTGAACAAACCGTCAACGCCAAGTTCTACGTGGAAGTCCTCAAGAGCTTCAAACGAAGCGTCAATCGGGTCCGGCAAGACATCGCAGCCGATTGGAAGTTGCACCACGACAACGCCCCAGCTCACACCGCTTTTCTTGCGAACAGCTACCGAACCGAACCGAACAGCATCCCAACGCTTCCCTAGCCGCCCTACAGCCCAGATGTGGCGTCCCCAGACTTTTTTGTTTTCTTGCCCGAAAAGGCCGATGAAAGGCAAGCATTTTGAGACGCCGGAGGGGATCCACGACTTCAATGCTTTGAAATCGCGCTGGCAGCGCTGCATCTACGCAGAAGGAGCCTATTTTGAAAGTTTTTAAAGAATTGTAAATATTGGTTTAATATATTTTTTAAATTGACTCTATTCTATTACTTTCCGGACAAACCCTGTATTCCTGATTATGAATGAAACAAATTGCTTGAGAACCTGTCGTGATAAGCATAATAAACAAAGATAAACAAAGTCACCTTTTGTCTGTTTGAGTCTTATTTCTACACATTTCAATTATTTTGTATAACAACAAAAAGCAAGCAGAAACACACATAACTGCACATAGTTCTCTGCAAATATTGCATAAATAATAGATCTCAATACGGGCAATATGGTCACTGTGGTAATTTTCTATTTTGCACGCCTGTATCAAATGGAAATTTTCATTCATACATACATCTGTAGATAAATTTGTATATTTCTCCCCACAGAGGAAAGCAGCAAAAACGACAAAGCTACGAGGACCCTGTGAACCAGTAAATAAGAAACGACTGTTGACCATGGGCACCGACATCGAACAAAGACCTTGGACACCGACTGTACGCCGCGGTAAAATAGCCGCGGAGACTTCTAGTCCGGGACCAGCATGTGTGCAACTACCAACTTTAGTCGGTATGAATGATTGTGAAGCACGAAAACAAAAACAATAAAAAATGGTGAAATGTATAATGTTCCGTTTTTATATTCGCGCTAGGCAAGAAAGTACCTGACTCGAAGAAACCAGGTGCGCCAGCGTTTACTTTTGGACAGAAACATCGCAGCAACTTCGATTCAATTGGACCGGGCCCAGCGCAATACGATGTCACCGGCTTGGGTATGAAAGGAAAAGCCACTCCTCCGGCAGCGAGCTTACGCAGTCGTCCCAAGGAGAAAACACTCTTTAGGACACCAGCACCCGGCGAGTATGATGTGGATCGAGCTGCAAAGGCCGTCATTGACGCTACGCCCAAGTATTCTTTCGGACAAAAGCCTCCAAATGAGAAGCCAAACCTAACGCCTGGTAAGTTTGTTGGTACTTCAAAACACAAAGCATTTGCTTTAGGTATTCATCAAATAACACTCAAATCATGTTCTCGATGGATGGATGGATGAGCTTACTGCACATTTGCTGGTCTATTTTCTAATACACAGCCAATCATTCAGTATTAAAACTCATCAAATGCATGTGCCCCATTCTCATAACTTTGCAATATTTCAGTTCTGTGTCTTTGAGTTTTGCATTCAAACAAACCCACAAATTGGAATTTCAGATGACGTCCAATGGTGGTTTAGCAACGTATTAATAAGTTGTGCTTGTGTTAAATAGCATGTAAAAGCTCGGTTCGTACATCTGAGCTTACTTAACTATGTACCAAATGTTAGCGATAAGAAATCAAAATTCCTAATCAAATCAGAGGTAAATTGTTCGTCCTTTTTAATAACTTTGTAGTGTAGTGAGTTGTTGTTTTATCTTGCGAGTATTGAACAAAAAGCTTCATGCAAATCTTCAAATACTACCTTAATCTTTGCCACTTTTATTTAAACTACGTTATTATTTATTTTAGTTAGTTAGTTATTTTACGATTTTTGACATTTCTATACATACTTTTAAGTAAAAAAATAGTTGCACGGAATATCGGTGAGCTCCATTTTTTTACATTATACATAGAAATATGTAGAAAATAGATGTACAACACTTTGAAAAGTATAATTTAGGGCATTACACGATTTCAAATACACATTTATTTTTGCAAGTCTCTAAAATATTAGTATATGGTACCTTATGCAGTTGGAAGTGAGTAATTGAGACAGTTGAAACTTTTTAAGAATATGCTGAGGGAGTCCAAAAAACAAATCAAAGAACCTTTTGGATTGAAAAATTGGTTAATTTTCTTACATTTTTTTAGAATATATGTGGTCTCAATTATTAAAACCATCTCGGGATTTAAAACTTTTCTAAAGAGCTCTGACTTACAACAAAAAACAATAAGAGTGTCAATTGTTCCAAACGAGGCAGTACGAGTGAAATATATTAGACCGTATGGCGAATTGTTTATGGACTTTAGGAGAAGATATTTTTAGAAAAAACTCATTACAGTATTAACACAAATTTCATATTTTATCAAAAATAGAATTTACCACTATGAGCAAAAATTAGCAAGACTTTGTTTTTAATTTTAATTATGAATAATACTATTTGAGAGTATTCCTTTGTTGAGAGTTTGGCCAGCCTCGATAATCGAAGAAAACTGACAACATTTTGATTCTTGATTTTTCACCTGCTTTGTCGTGGTTTTTTTGGCTTCGGCTCACCTTTGCCACGATATTGGGTCGATTGATCGTTTGTTTCTGGGTCGTAAGTATAGATCTAAGACTCATTGCCTGTGATAATACGCTTCATGATATCTTGGAAGTCGGAAGGCATTGTTTCATAGACGTTAACGCGGTGCTGATTTTCGAAAAAAAGGAGTAATTTCGGAACCAATTGTATTTTCAGTTTTCTTAGACCCAAAAAACCTTTCAAAATGGCTTTCACTGATCCTTCCGAAAATCCGACGATGCCAGTAAGATCTCTAACCGATGACCGTTGATTCTCAAGCATCAATTTCTTTATTTTATTGACGTGTTGATCATCAGTTAATATTGGCCGTCCTCGCCGTGGTTCATTGTCAACGCGTTCTCGACCATCTTTGAATAATTTATACCAATCAAAAACACTTGCTCGCTACAAACAATTATCAGCGAAGGTCTTTTCCAACATCCTGAACTTTTTCGGTACTAGAAATTTGATTCCGCACACACAATTAACTTCTTTGTTGAATAATTTCAGTCATCGTAAAAATCGCCGAATGCAGACAGACAAGCGTATACCAAACACTAATGATTTTTTTGATGTGACATTCGGCACAGATGTCATTGACAGTCATACTAACCTAGAAAATACTTTGATGAATGGGTTTTCGCACGGAATATAAATAAAAAAAATAAAAATAATTAAGTCTTACTATTTTTTGCCCACAGTAGTATAAGTGACAAGTTAGTGATTCCGGTCTTAGCCGGTATTTACGAGCATACTTCTATGTGATTCCTCTTTCCTAGGTATTTAGTCTTTCCTTTTCTTACATATACATAGGCAAATGTATGTATGTATGAACGAGTATGCTTAGTAGTATGTGCATGCAGTTAGTTGAATGTTTGTATGCTTTTGACATCTCTCTCCAAGTAAATTTCTTTAACTAATAATCCCAATGAAAGGAAATGTGCATTCGCCTGTGCTCAAGACCTGTTTTAATTCCACATTTTTATTTCTCTTCCAATAACGGCAAATAACCAAAATTTTTTAATGAAATGCTGGTTATAAACAGCGCCAAATAGCTATCGCCCTGAGGTTTCATTTATTAAAAAGAAAGCACCGAGCTACACTTTTGGTAGAAGAACAAAGCTCAGCTTCGAACAGGCGACTCCAGGTAATGCGTTATATAGTACATACTAGTACACACAGTTAGTACACAAAAACAAAAAACTGATTATTAGATAATTCGCAACTTTTAGTAAATTTAGATACTTATTGTATACTATATATGTACAAATGTATGCTCTTGTAAATGATGAGAAAGTAGTCACGGCTTTGCCATTTGATCATGTATCAATTAACATTAATATCTGAGCTTATACTAAAATATCATTTGACTGTGCTTAATTGAAATCAATACGTATGTATGTCCGAACCGTTTCATCCCGCATAACTCAGAAAATGAATCTGTCATTATTTTTATTCAAATAGCACCCGGTGACTACCAAACGGAAAAAATCCGTTTAGATCACAGTCCTGCATTTTCTATCGCGGGTAGACATGATATTAACATATCCAACGACTCGCCTGCACCAGGAACATATTGTCCCGAAAATGCTCGCCTAGGCAATACGCCGGCTTATACCATCAGCGGAAGAACTGCAAAGATATCAATTAGCGAAACTCCTGGTCCGGGAAATTATTGTCCTGAAAAGGTCCGTCTCGATCATACCCCAGCATATACAATGGCAGGGAAATATGACTCTAAAATCAATAATGCCACACCCGCGCCAGGAGATTATTGTCCTGAGAAGGTCAGACTCGATCACACACCTGCGTATTCAATGGGTGGTCGTCACAACTTACAAAAGCCCAGCGACACACCGGCACCAGGCGCTTATTGTCCTGAGAAAGTACGTCTTGACAACACCCCATCATACACAATGGCTGGAAAACATGATCCCAAACAGAATAACGATACACCCGCGCCAGGAGATTATTGTCCTGAGAAGGTCAGACTCGATCACACACCTGCGTATTCCATGGGCGGTCGTCACAACTTACAGAAGCCCAGCGACACACCTGCACCAGGCGCTTATTGTCCTGAGAAAGTTCGTCTTGACAACACCCCATCATACACAATGGCTGGAAAACATGATCCTAAACTGAATAACGACACACCCGCGCCTGGAGATTATTGTCCTGAGAAGGTCAGACTCGATCACACACCTGCGTATTCAATGGGTGGTCGTCACAACTTACAGAAGCCCAGCGACACACCGGCACCAGGCGCTTATTGTCCTGAGAAAGTTCGTCTTGACAACACCCCATCATACACAATGGCTGGAAAACATGATCCTAAACTGAATAACGACACACCCGCGCCTGGAGATTATTGTCCTGAGAAGGTCAGACTCGATCACACACCTGCGTATTCAATGGGTGGTCGTCACAACTTACAAAAGCCCAGCGACACACCGGCACCAGGCGCTTATTGTCCTGAGAAAGTTCGTCTTGACAACACCCCATCATACACAATGGCTGGAAAACATGATCTCAAACTGAATAACGACACACCCGCGCCTGGGGATTATGCACCAGAAGCAGTGAAGCTTAGCCACTCACCTGCATTTAGTATTGTCGGCCGGAGAAATGTCCAGCAAATTAGTGATACACCAGCTCCGGGTGAATATTATTCTGAAAAGGTCCGACTAGATCATACTCCAGCATTTACCATATGCGGCCGAAAATACCTTAAACACGCAGAAAACACACCATCTCCATGCGATTACAAACCCGAAGAATGCAAGCTTGGCCAGTCGCTTATTGTCCTGAGAAAGTTCGTCTTGACAACACCCCATCATACACAATGGCTGGAAAACATGATCCTAAACTGAATAACGACACACCCGCGCCTGGAGATTACTGTCCTGAGAAGGTCAGACTCGATCACACACCTGCGTATTCAATGGGTGGTCGTCACAACTTACAGAAGCCCAGCGACACACCTTGGCCAGTCCCCAGCTTATTCCTTTGGCATAAAAACAAATCTTCACATCAGAAATGAATCGCCGGCACCAGGGCAATATGAATTCGAGAAAATTAATATGGATCGAGGTCCCGCGTACACTTTTGGTTTAAAAGTAACTCACGAGCAAGTCAGTGAAACCCCAGGTAAGCCCTTAATATACAGACATATGTCTACATTTACGTGTATAGCATTGTATTGCACGCATAGAGCTTAAATCAAGGATCAATTGTACTATATGCAAAAAGTATTTATGACTTCACAACACGTAGCTTTATACTGTGCAACTTAGATAAATTACTGGTTATTTATTTGCTCTTATGCCTTAGCATGTGTACATAAGAAATAATATTACGTCTTCACAGCACCCACTGCTTATGAACCAGAAAAACACACTCTCGATCACGCACCTTCCTTTAGTTTTGGCTTAAAGCCCAAGAGCAAGTTGACCACCGAGGCACCAGGTACGTTTTTAACACATTTTTATATATTAATTTTAGTTTAGTTTAGTTTTACAATGAAAAGTTCCTTATCGGTAACTCGGTCGAGCCATCGGTTGTGGTTAGGCATAAGTAAAACATCAAGCTTGTCCGGGAAAGTACTAGTCCACAATTAGATAGAGCAATATTTTGGAAAGTTAATTGAGAAAGAGAGCATAATTCTATGATTCTGCCTCTTTTTCATTAACAAAAGTAAAACAACAGAAGAATTGAATAAAATATACTGTTATATAATCGTTTTTTAATTGAGAAATATTTTTTTGATGCTGGCTTACAAGATATGGAGCTTACAATTATTCACACCAATACAAATGTGTGGATGTGCAGTTTGTGTATGTGTGTATTTATTTTCGAATTTATTATTCTCCAAGCACCCGGCTATTATCACCCAGAAAACTGTAAATTAGACAATTCGCCAGCTTTCACATTCGGTCTCAAAGTTGCCCCCATGCCAGGTGAGTACAGCGGTAGAAATTCTCACTCCATATTTTGTATATATTTGGCTTTGTCGTGCTTTGTATCATATTTTTCTAATTGTTTCCGGTTATCCTTGCTTTCTATCTATATTGTATGTATGTATTCGTAAACTAAATTGATATTCTACATGCATGTCCGGTACGTGTCGCATATTCAGCTCTGCCAAAGGGTGCTTATGTAGAAGATCGGATTTTGCAAAGACGAGAACGGCGTTTAGCCAGTCCTGGTAAGTACACATTTATCCACTATGTACATACATATCTATAGTATATACACGAAGAGAGCGTTCCATAAGTGCTTGATTAAGGATTTAACAATAATGAAATGAAGATCTAGGCTTCACCTACTTATTATTTTAGTTCCATTGGACAATTAATTCCTACTTTATGGAAGTTTTCAAAGTTACGAAAATTAATTTTTTTATCACTTCGTTGGTTTTTTTTATCAATTCGGATACCATTGGGACCTCTCGCTTATGTACAGAGTTTTTTATGGCATTCAAAAACACTTTGGTCCGCACAAATGCAAGTCTTAGAAGCAACCTTTTCACATGCTCGCCATTTAATTTAACTTTACTTTTCAACACACACCTTAGTATACACGAGTGCTTATATACACACAAATTTCACATATTCTCACTGTAGTACGCACCAATCAAAACCAGAATCTGCTGAACGGCGAGTTGGTAAACTCCACCGACAATTCATCTAATCATGTTGAGCGCACATCCAATACAATTACCAGCACAACAATAAGAACAATTGGTGAGAAAGAAGTGCTCGAAAACGGGTATAAAACGGACAAAGCCTCTCGGCCGCAGCACACAGGCGCCAGCAGCACCAGAACAACAGTTACACAGCACATCGCCAGGGGCGCACTAAGCAACGGCACTGACCTTAAAGCGAACGCTAAAGCTAAAGCCACCACAACCACTAGCACTGTAACATACACGGTTGCCGACGGTGGATTAGATAACGGTAGAGAAATTCACACCGCCCATGCCAGAGCTGATGCCAGCACGGCCAAATCAGGCGGCTCTATCACCAAGACGGTGGTACAGTCGGACGGCTCAGCTGTTACAACGACCACAACCTCAAAAACTTCGTCCATCAAATATGTTGTTGAGGCTAACGCCACACATGAGAAGAGCATAAGGTAACAGGGTAACAATATATATGTACAAGTATATTGTTAATGTTTATAATCTCACAAAAGTTGCTAAACTAGTGCGCCTACTTACCCATCCATCCATTTCGCCAAACGTATGTGTACAATTAACTCATCATCTCAAATCGATTACAAACACTTTAAAATGTTATTGAACCAATGTTATTCTCCCAACAGCTCCTAATGTCTATAAAATACCCACCGTCTTGGGTATCAGTAAGGAAGGCCCGATACGTTCAGCACCGGCCTTCACAATGGCCGGTAGACAAAAGCCGCGCTTAATTCCAGCATTGTTGCTGCCCGGTCCCGGTGCCTACGATGCTGAATACTCGGTTATGAAATATAAGCCACCTATGTACACAATGCGTGGCAAATTCAAATACCCGAGTGATGAGCACAATAAACCAGGACCGGGCGCACACTGTCCCGAGAAGGTAAATAATTATCATACAATTTACACATGTCTTTATGCTTGTAACGGCGCACATGCATATTTATCTAATAATTTTAATTGTTCTTAAATCGATAATAGTATCAGTTGTACAAAACAAGTCCAGCACCGTCATTTTCAATACATCATAGCCCATTTTTGGGTCAAAGAAAATCTTATATTATACCACATCTCACTCGTGCATGCCTAGTTCCCGCGGTGTGAAAATATTCAAGATTTCTATTTAGCCATGGGACTATTGAGATCTATTATTTTTCAATGCGAACGATTTCATACTCATTTTACTTTAATTGACCAGTCAGAATATATAAAAATTTTAAGCAAGTCACATTTTACTTCTGCAAGTATATTAAAACAGATTTATCTCTTATTGCATCTAATAATAGACATACTTATGTACATATGTACGTATATAATTGTGGGTACATCTGTACATTTCAGGTTAATCTCTCACATGTTCCGGCCTACAGCTTCGGCATAAAACACTCGCCCTACATCGGACAACTACATGAAAAATGTGATTACGGTTTCTCTGGAATATGTTGAAGGCGCTCCCTCATTGCTGATTATCAAAACTCCAAGACGGTTTAGTTAAGTTATATCTTGAATGTATTAATACTACACATACATAAATACACATTTAAACTAACAAGAGACCTTCATGTGTTGATCTATGAATGATCTGACTAATTTTTACTAAACTGGAATTGTGCAAACATTGTAAATCGTTAATAAAATTTGGAAAACATAATAATATGGATAAATTCGATTAAGCACAGACATAGTTTTCCTCTTTTCGATACTTTTCTGTAGTAAGATTGGCATTTTTCTTACAAATGACCCTCACCTTCTCTCCATCGAGATGATTTGTTGCAGCTACTTATATATTATAGTAAAGTAGTTTGATATTGGTGATTCCGACAAATGATTCTTGTGGAGAAAAGTGTGCAAAATTTCAGATCGACTGAAGGACTAGTTCGCGTATAAACAGACAGATAAACGTACATCCGTGCTAAATCGACTGGGCTCATCATGCTGATCACTTAGACATATATTTTATAGCGCCTCTGTCCTTTTAGATATGACAAACATCGTGGCCAACATAATATACCCTGCCGATGGTTGGAAAATGTAGATTGATCACGTTGCGATAGACGGACGGACGTACTAGACGTACGTTCTATCCGAGGTGGCAACATCGGCTCGGATCACTACTTTATTTCAGGCAATGTACCACACTAAGTGCAGCGAAAGCTGGACGTCGAAAACCGGCAATTGTAACAGACAGCCAAGCATTACCGTACTCGGCTCTCAATCCTGTTTAACCATGCAACTCTCATTGCAAGGACGTATACGAACAGTGGGTCTCCATTTCCCTAGGCGGATGATTGATGATTATAATAGCATCTACTAGGTAATTCAAAGCGTTTAAACCACCTGCGGACAAACTCTGATCGCTAGAGGGTACCAAAGTGTAAAAAGGGCTCGCTTCAAAATAGTGATAATGGAAATATGTACAAGGTGCGTTCCAAAGTAAACAGGACTTTTTGAGTCTAGCAGCAGAGTGCACGAGTGGTTTCAACGTTTTCAAAGTTTTCAAAGGCATACTGGAGGCCATACCGGCCAACGAGCTAAAACACTCGTTCGACATGCTTTTGGACCGTGCAAAAAGCTGAATTGAAGCAGAAGGAGATCTTGAATAAAATAAATTGATTTTCCCGAAAAAAAACATTTGTTCTGTTTTTTTTTTTTAAGTCCTGTTTACTTTGGAACGCATCTTTTATATAAAATCATTCAAGGCGTTTAAACCCCGTTCCGAACGAATTTTTATGAATAAATAATTGTAGTTATTGCAGACTCTAGTATGAAAGTTTGCTTTATCAAAAGTCTTGATTTAAAGTCAACAGAGCCAAGCATTACTCTCCAGCGAATCGAACAAACTATACCAGATACGCAAATAAACGGGCAGCATTTGTGGAACAGCCCTGCGCTAACATACATACATACATACTTATCTTTTGACACGTGCGCAATAGTGTTATAATTCTTCCTTAGTGGAGCAAAACGATACTGTAACCATTTATTTTGATTTTCTAATAAATAAATATAAAAGAACAAAAAGACATTTTTAATTTCATTTGTCATTTGAACCATTCACAATAGTTAGCTAAAGTATGCAAACAGCCACTTTAATGAGGTATTCACATACTCTTTTGCTTCAGTTTAACTTGATAATTTTTTTGCTTTCACTTGTAAATTTGTTGGTAAAAGGGAGCAGAGAAATAACCAATAGAAAATAGAGAGAATTATATATCATATTTAGGGCCATTTTAAGAATATCTGGTTAACATTATTTTTAACCGCAGGTAGTTTGACTGGATGATGGCTCAAACTGATCGACGGTCGCCGTACCTACGTTTGATTATTGTGAATGTGTGGGGAAAACAGTTCACAAAACTTGGATTGTGAACACATGAGTCAGATATCGAGAAAACCATTTTTCACATGTTTCCGATAAGGGTTTGGTTTAGCGTTTAACCAGATAATGTATATCTATAATAAGGAATATTAATATAATACAAAAAGATTTTCTGTTTGAGTGTTGGCAACACTGACGTAAATCATGAATTCGCCTTGGTACTATTGCTGTCTCAATTTTAAACGGACGATAGGTGAGTGTGATATGTTTAAGCATAGTTGCCATCTTAAGTCTTTTTGCAAATTGAAACCCCAAAAAAGCCCAGTCTCCTTTACAGTGATTTTAACTCATAGATAGTGAGTAACATACAATTTGCACAATATATGTATATATATTTTTTCCTTGTGCATTTAGCACAAGCTCTTTTAAAGAAACTTTACTTAATTAAAAGAATGTACGTGCATTTTTGTCATAAAACATCTTTTTTGGTGCTTTTCTGAAAGTTAAAAGGTGGCAACTATATGTTGATTTGAGGTATTTCTGAACAACTCGGAAAGATGTACAAAGGTAAAACCCGAGTGATATAATTAAAATTTCAAGTGGCTAAAGCACATTCATAAACAATTTTGCTGACGAAGAAGACGTGTTTGCAATTTAATAATCATTCAAAAATAATTGAAATATTAAGTGCATTCCGTGCGTTCCGTGCATTTCGAATAGTTTCCATCGGCTGTACAAACATTTATTATACGCAGTAAAAATATACCTGTAAATCAAGAATGATAGATCATTCTCGTCTGCAAATGTGATAAGTGAGTGTGGTTGTGAAGTTTATGTGCTTAAGAAGAACTTATAACGGAATTTTGTTTCGACACATCACTCAAACAATTTTATATAAATGTGAAAGAACTTACAACAGGACTTATATCGGAACAAAGCTTTTCGGCTAATCTCACATACAGTTTTTTTTTATAAGTACGATAACAAGTAACAAGTTTTTTCTTTGATGTGTAAAGTAATGAACCCAATTTAAAATATACATAATCGTATAAGATTATAAACAAGAACAATTTTTTAAAATAAATAAATTTATGTGAAATCATTTAATACGGGAAATACCTATTTAGCACTGCAAAATGTCGAAGTCAAACCCAGCAGTGAAGTGTATAACGAGTGATAACGAAAATACAAATATTACGGATGGAAGTGGTACAAGTGGTTCATCCATTTTAGCAGCTAACGCAGATAATAAACACATTCCAGAAAAAAAGGAATTTTCCAAAAACATTGATATTGAAGATCAATCCCAAGGGATAGATTCGGGATTTTTGTCTGGTCCTCAAAGCTCTTTTCAAGAAGAGCAGGAGGAAGCAAAATATAGCTCCGATGGAAACGATGCAAACGACTTCAATAAATCAAAATCAAATATTATTACAACAGAACATCACGTTAAAAACATTACTGGAATTTCCCAACCCCACGATAAAATTCAAGAGAATATATTTGTTGTTGATTCGGGTTGCATAGAAGAAGAATACGAAGAGTTCAACGATTCAGGTACCAAATCCGACCGCCACTTAACTACCAAACAAACACTGCATAGGAAACCACTGTCTGCAACCGCTGCAACTAAAAATTCGAATTTAAGTGAAGAAATGAGACTCAAACATGATGTAGATAGTCATATATCGGAAAGATTTTGCAACCTAAGTTTAGAAAGTGGAACTGCAAATAATTTAAATGCTGCTGATAGAATTCCAACCATTCAATCAACAGCAATATCAAATAAATCGTTGGGATTGTCCAAACAGTCTGTAGTGGAACAAATTTTTCAACAAAATGATGATGGAGACACGTAAGAAATTTTTTGGATATTTAAAAAAATTTTAACTAGAATTCTATATGATTCGAAATGTTTAGTAAAACTAGTAATTAATTTTGGTCAATGTATTATTATTTTCTTTGCAGTTACCTTCATTTGGCATGCATATCGGGGCAAGAAAATTTAGTAGCTGCCCTTATCCCATTGGCTATGGAACAAAGCCTTCTGAACATAAAAAATGATTATGAACAAACCCCACTGCACTTGGCATCGCTTTACAGCCATAAAACCATAATGCGTATGCTATTACTTGCTGGCGCCGAGGTATGTAAAAACCAACTAATATAATGCATAAATAAATTATGATAATCAAATAACTGTTTAATAAAATATATATATTTTTATTGACTAAATAAGCAGACTTAATTCTTTATATTTATAGCCGAATATACGAGATTGTGATGGAAATACACCATTGCATATTGCTTGTGAAAATGGAGATGAACAAAGTCTTATTGCTTTAACAACACCATTTAGCGCCCCAGAGATCAATGCTGCATGTCAACTATTCGGATTCGCACAGAGTAAACTTGTCAACAATTTTGAAATCAGAAATTATGACGGTATGTAGAATCCTTAATCGTATAATTACAAACATATTTATCCTCAAATTCATTTAAATTTATGACTAAATAAAAGTCATCTGTATTTATTTTTTTATCTCACATTTTCCTTATGTTATTTATAAAACAGTTTTGTTGCCAAATTTAAAATATTTGGACTATTCACTCAAACATGCCCGGCCTTTCGGCTAGCCAATGATACAGACGTTCAGAAATGGTTATTTTATTATTTATAGCCACCATGTCTGTAATTATAATATATAGATTCAAATGTACATACGTGTACGCAAATATCAGCATACATATGTATGTAAGTATATTCAAGGAAAACAAAACGTTATTGCGCAAATTAATGAAGAATATTGTATGCACGTAGGTTTGCATCTATGCGAACATATCACTGTATACATATGTATGTAGATATATTAGGATATTTCTTATTGAGAAAAGATATATGTATGTATATGATTTTATATCTCTCCTACATTAATTTAATGACAACAAATCGTAGGACTACAAAGACGACAAAGTTCAAAATATTATATGTATGTACATATACCAAGGAAGAAAAGAATATTGGGTGTTATATTTGAATTTAAGTATACACATGTGTACAAAATCGGTTATGAAAACAAGCATTCATGGCTTTGGTTATGCAGGTATTTTGCCAAAGCATTGTAGTCATCGCCCATACGATCTTGCTAAGTATAATCTGTCGGGGTTTTCCCCAACAACAACTCAAACGACAACAATGCGATCAACACGAAAATCGGCACAAAACGTTTCTGCAAAAGCAGAGCAAAATGTATGCGCATGTATGTCTGTATGTACATACATACGTCTAGATGTGTTTGGAGTGTGCATGCACTTCTGCAAAATAACCGCAAATTCATACGTATACTACATTATATATTTGAAGTTTGAAATACGATAATGGATGTACGCGCTTGGGGAAATTACACGTGGACTTTACTGAAAATATATGCTTACATGCACACGATCAAGAATTCAGTTCAAAATTCTTCCGTAATTTTCCGTTTGCAAGACTTGTTCATTTGACACCAAAGAGTAAAAATTTCCTCTTACTCTGGATTTTCTCCGATTATTTATTATAATAATATCTGTTGTTTGCTGCTTCAATGTTTTGGTTGTATTGTATACACAGATGTTACTTTGAAAATGAAGTAATTTCAAGTTCGGTTTGGTTTATCCACATCATGATGTGTGAAGAAAAAACCCAATTTAAAAATATTTGATATATGCGTGGTTGCGATGCCACTGACTTGTGTTCGCATTTGGTTGGTTATCTATTCGCCATTCAGTCAGCTTGGTGCAAATGTGTTGTATTTGAATTGGGCTGGTATGAACGGGTTTTAACAAATTTAAACCAAGCGTACAAAACCTTAGTAAGGTTAACCGACAATTAGACAGCTTTTTACAAAAATTTGATTAAAAAGTTTCCTTTTTACTGCATTTCACTTTTTTTGATCATTCGTGTGTATTAAAGTAATTTACACTATATTCATACATAAGTACATACATATTTACATGTGTATGTATAAACGAGTGACATGCATGGAACATGTGAAATATTTAATGGGAGTAATGCGCATTGATCATTGGCCAAAAATTATTTACACAATTGCGTTTAAGCTTTTTTTAAGCGCACGCGCTAGTTTTTCAGCACGGCTTCGACTCGTCATCACTTCTACTATTTGGATAGCCATGACTGGGGTTTTCTGTTATTTCACTTGCTTTATACGCAAGTGTGTATGCCATTTAAAAGTTTTCTCCACAATCGTCACAGTCGCTGCATTGTTGAGTGACAAACCTTTTATTTATTTTCATTCGTAGTGAATAGCCGGTAAAACCATGTTTTATTTGCAATCGTTGAGCGAGCAAAAACTGCACCTCCTAATAAAAAGCATTCGACAAGTAGCTTTGTACTCTGGACATTCCACAATTGTGCCTTAAATTTTTTTTGTACAGTTGTTTTTTTTTTTTTTTTATTTTATGAAAAACCCTAATTTGTACAGTTAATTAATAGAAGTAAACTGCAAAACGACCCACTCGCTCGCAGGCAGTAATTACGTCGGATATACATATGTAAATATCGCGTAACCACAATGGGGTTACATTGAACTTTTGATTGATTTGTCGATCTTCATGAATATGCCAAGGGTGTGGATTTACGGACTATTCACATTGTCGATTATAATGCTAGACCTGGCATTTCCGAATGTATGTTTCACATTAACACCAATTACTGTTTTATGTTTTAGTATGAGAAATACTTATTATATTATAAGGAAGTTATTAGAATAAAAGTTATTCAGGCATAATTTTTAAAAATCTAACACCATATGTATGGTATAATCCACACATGTACATTGAACATGCTATGCATATATTTTTCCGGTTCCAGCGTTTTTGTTCCTATTGAAGGATCATTAGATTTTGCAGATTATCTACAGGAGATGAGAACTACAATGTAAAAATGTTCACCATTGCATTCTTTGCTAAGCTGTTATGGTATCGTCGTCATATGACGATGACTGTTGTCTTTATTGCCGATATTGCCTTGTGTTCCCTTTGGTTAATTTTAACGCTTTGACTAGCTTAACCGCCATTCTTATATACAAAGGCACTGTTGATTTCTTGTGTACAACATTATGGGAATTTGCCGGGTTTTTCTAAACGCAATCATGTGGGTCGTCGAGCAAATATTTATATATGTATGTACTATGTACATTCGTTTAGCGTCATTGCTTAGTTGTCATTATTAGAGCAATCAGCAATGTAGTACTCGATTATGTACATATGTGTGAATGATTACTGTTGATATACTTCAAATCAAAACATAATTATAAAAGTGGTAATATGTTTTATCAAAACATTTTTCATGTTCTTAGATTATTTATCATAGAAATAGCAATTTTCACACTTATACTTGATATATTTATAATACACATATCTATGTTTTAGACCGTGCATATTATTTTGTACAAACTGTTATTTATTTTCTTTGTCTCTCTTTTAGGCGAATATTGTGTTCATTTAGCTGCTGAAAGGGGTAATCTTCAAATACTAAGATCATTGGTGCAATCTGGAGCAAATATCAATGTCAGAGTAAGATTTTTATAATGCTTGTAATCTAATGAAATCATAAATTCTAATACATGTTTATTAATTTGTGCAGGAAGGAAAAGGTGGATACACACCACTACATATTTCTGTCGAAAGGAACAATGAGGAGCTATTAAACTTCTTACTAAATTATTGCAAGCCCAAACTGAACTTGGAAGCAACAACTTTCGGTCGACGAACTGCATATCAATTGGCATGTATTTGCAAGAGGTCACAAATGCAACTTATTTTAGAAAAGCATGGCGCAAAACAACTACCCCTGCCAGATGAAGATGAGAGCACTGAAGAGGAGAGCAGTGACGATGAATAAAAATAAATAACTGCCTTTTCTACTCCTTCAAAAGCTCTATGTTTTAATAGAGCAATTAAAATAAAATATACAGACACATACTTTCATACATACATACATACATACATACATATGTACATTGATGTGATCATAAAAATATTATTAGTGCAAGAAAATTTGATTTTAATTCGTTCAATATATGTATGTTGTTATTTTCTAGTCGATTGAGTGGTAATTTGTTAATACAATGGGTAGTCCCTTTTGAATAAATGTGTTTGTGTCAAGTGGTTAATGCTCACAACTTCATTTTTTGATTTGTGTTCTATGCAACCACCGTCGTGAATTAAAATGTACATACGAAAAATAAAGACATGTACTGGAGCAATAACTGTAATACGACTCACATTGGTTATTTATAACACTAAATTTCTCTAATATTTTATATGGCGTATATTTACCGATTATATAATCTGACTGACAAATTAAATTGAACTAAGAAATACAGTACATTATTTACTGGTCGGGAGAGAATACTGGAAACATTTTTAATTTAGCAAACTAAATCTGAGATTTTGTGAATACATCTGCGGTATTATTTAATGATATGGGCGTACAAGTTATTACCTATTAGTAAAATAACTATGCAGAGCATTCGTGGTGTTATTTGTTTCTGCGATAAATGAAAGTTATATCTAGTAATATTTTTTTCAAGCTACCCCTTATGCCACCAGCTTCTGTAAAAATTTAGATTTAACTTGAGTGCCAATTGGTTTTAATAATATTTATAGATTGAATAGTTTAGGACCATACAACCCTCCCAACCCTAGTACAATTGAGCTCTGGATATTACGGGAGCTTATATGTATAATATACATACATATATCGGGACTTGAGACTTTTGGTCTAATATTGCCGATTCCGGTAAGCATTAACGTAGTATCTCTTTGCTTGAGTCATTCCTGTTATCGCACAAATATCAAGAATCTAACCATTACGGGGCGAAACTTCGCCAAGCGTCTATCTGACTCGAGTCACATCGTAAATCCCAATTATGTATGTATATGATATTTGAACTTTTCATCATTTGTATGGCTACAACTGCTTGGTATAACACTTGGCTTCAAACTTCGATGTCTAATTTTGAAGACTAAAAGGATTAACTGACGTGGATTGGAATAGGGTAATGTCAGCAGCTGATCATAAGTTTGAATTCAAAAGTCCACGTACAAAATATTTCGCAGTAAATACGTTGCAGTAATTTATGACATATTTGTGCTTTGATTGTTTCCATAAATAGTTAAATGTTTATAGATTCATGTACTTACCGATCAAATTATGCCAATTAATTTCGACACTTCGATAACTTTCAATACAAATATGTAGATAAAAGTGTTCAAAAGAAACCTTGTAGAATAACGAATAACAAAAATGAAAGCATTCCATTCACATATGTACAGTATACTAATCTTTTTAATACAATATAAATAATTTTATTTAAAATTAAGCAACCTTCAGATGTAAAAATTAGAACTGGCAATACTAATCGGAACTTTTCATCACAATTTGTAGTAGAGCATTATGTACTAGATTAAATCAAAATGGCGACCAAGCAACAGGCAATGTTGTCATTTTCGCCAGTTTTAACGAGAAAGCGAATTAATCAACACATATTGTGTTAGAGTGAGGTTGGCAGCAAGAGTAAAAAATTAAATAATTTAAGCGCAAGCATTACGTACACTTATTAAATACATAAAAGAAAGCGTATATTTGTTTGACCAAAGAATAATAAATTCAAGGCAACACTTAAAGTGATTTGTGATTCTAACGTACCTAAGCATTTTAGCATAAAAATGAATAAAACAGCCGTCGATGGAAAATAAAAACATTGAATAAAACGCGAATTGGAGAAGTGAAAAAATGTTCATATGAAGAATTCGAAATTTGTACAAATATATGTACATATATAAAAGCATTTCGCACATAAAAATAAATAAGCAACATAAAAACATGATTTGAATAGTTCCTATATTGAAATTCTAAAGTGATTAAAGATCAGTGAAATACACTCAAAGTACTAGTCATCTTATTTTAAACTTTGCTCATGACTAAAAAAAATTATTCATTGATTTTAAAGTGATCCTTTTAAACTGTGTGTTAGGAAATAATGAATTCGATTTTCATTCCAATACGAATTCTTTCGAACAATTGGTGAAACTTTTGGAGATATACATATTTTGTCTCAACGATATTTAACTCCCGACTAATGGAAAGATCATATCTTGACATAATATTGGAATGTTTTTTTTCATTATTTTTTCGTTTACGGAAAGATCTTTAACATCCCTATAACTTACAGTGCTTTAAAAAAACTTGAGTTATAACCTTGAAATTAAGTGTTTTATGTTGTTTGAAAAAATGTTTTTAATATAGAGCTCAAAATAAGTTTCTTCAAATATATGTAGAATACTAATTGAAGTTTAATTTCTATATTTTTAGAATTATTTGATAGAAAGCAATGAATTTTCTTGTTATTAAAAGAAGTAAACTGTTTGATATACATAAGTATTTGTGAATGAACAATATTTTTAAAAGAGTAAATAACAATAAAAATAGTTTCAGTGAATTTTTATATTGCCAATTATATTAAAATAAAACTATAAAATGTCGAATAAAAATACAGCGGAATTTAAAAGTGGAAATAAGAACACCGATGAAGAAAGTTGTCAAAAGAAGGAGTTATTAGGAAATGTAGACTTCGATTTGGCACACGGAACGGATTCGGGGTTTCTTTCAGGACCACAAAACTCTTTCTTCCAAGAAGATGAAGAATGTAAACAAAGTTCTGCTGAAAACATTGGTAACAATTTGAATGCCCAAAATCCCAATATCGATAAATCAGTACACCGAGATGGGAATTTTGCTAATATTGGCGAACATTGTGAAAAAGCTGCTGAGGAATTATGTATTGTTGATTCGGGCTGCATTGAGGAAGAAGAATGTGAGTCCAACGATTTACATGCCGACACTGAGCCTCCTCATGCCATTGTACAGCCCAATACACGATCGCGACCACAAGTAAACCAAACAAGTGCATCTGAATTTACAAGTTCACAAGATAATAAAATGAAAACAAAGCAAGATGTCGATGCTCACATTTCAGAACGCTTTTCTAATCTTAGTTTACAACACGGCACAATAAATGACTTGGGCGCGTCTTGCAAAGATACTGCCGTGGACCCTGAACAAGCGAAACCAACAAAGGCATCGGCTGAACTCCTCAATAAATTGCCAGCATGGGAACAATACTACCAACAAAATGACGAAGGAGACACGTAAGTTCTAAATATAAAGTATACAAGCTTTATTTTCCCATAATCACGGCCGTTGAAAGAAACGCGGGGGGATATAGGATGCGAGTCCCTAATCCATCAATTGTTAAAAAAAATCTGCAAACAAAATTTTCAGAGCACTGTGCTTACCTGTGCTCCCGTACCGGGAGTAATTGTCTGCGATAACCCTTTCTATGTCTCCCCGCCAATAACAAGTTTTGTTAAATTATGTTAATGTTTCGTATTTATGAATTTAAGTCATTATTACTCAATTGGGTTAAAATTAAAATTTAATTTTTAAATCTTTTAAATAAAATATCACTGTTTTCATGTATTCTTAAAATGATTTTTTATTCAGTTATCTTCATTTGGCTTGCATATCGGGATACGACAATGTGGTAGCTGCTCTTTTCCGCCTCGCTATACATCCTTGTCTGTTGGACATAAAAAACGATTATGGACAAACTCCCTTACATCTAGCTGCGCTAACAAAACAGAGAAAAATTATGCGCATGCTATTGCTAGCTGGCGCCAAGGTATGTTTGATCTATGGAAAAGTTAGTATACGTTTATAATATTAATAGTCAATCAAGTATATGGTTTAGTAAATATGGGCTCTATTCTGTATTTGCAGCCAACCATACGCGACAACAACGGAAACACAGCCTTACATATTGCTTGTATGTCTGGCGATGAACAATGTGTGAATGCTTTAACTGTTCCATTTAGTGCTTCAGAGATCAATGAAGCTCACCGCCAGTTTGGTTACAGATCCAATGATAAGCGAGTTTCTTCACTTAGTTATGCATCTTTACCCACTGGTTTAGAAATTCGCAATTACAACGGTAAGTTATTTATTTAACTTTTGTTTTCGAATTTTGAATCTCTTTTTGACTATCATATGGTTCCTAAAGATAATTAAATATAGTCGTTTAGTGAGAATATATGATATATACAATGAATTCAAATAAATATTTCCGTATGAAAGGCAAATTATTTTAGTGCGACTATTTGCTTGATTAAAAAAAAAAGCCTTTCCAAAAATATAAAAATTGGCGACTGTCTCTGTTTCTCGGCTAGACAAGCGCGAAGACAACATAACGGTAACGAAAATAAGGAATTCTCAGCGTATATAGATATTTTTATTTATAGACGTAATATTTCGCTATGTTCATGTGTGTATGTGCATATTATGTGATATAAAATTAAACAGCCGTGGAAGCCATTGCCTTGAACAAAATTTACGTAAGCATATGTATGTACATAATTTCATTTACTTACACGTTTATATGAATTTATGTACATATGTATATTCAGAATATAATTACATAAATATGCACATACATTTAAGGTATACAAATTTCTTAATCTTTTATTCAGTAGAATACATACATATATATACATACATATAATATATAATTTGTATGTCCAATACGGCATTTCAGAACACGATAGATTTTTGGCGCATGCCGAAAGTACTGACGTCAATAAAAGTTTTTCCAAAGGAAAATTTTAATTTTTGCGCCCCTCAGTCGCAAAGTTTTTGCAAAGGTTGTAAATAATTGTGCCAACTCCGGTATGAGAAACCAAAATAAACTGACTAAGTTATGTAAGTTTGTATGTATGTGTGTATGGATTAAATATTTGGTTGACTCAGGTATTAGCTTGTTTTAGGTAAACCTGTTACATTATACACATTTATGTGTATATGTATGTATAGTATATCTGCACCAATAATACCGTTAATGTATTGATCGGTCAAGTGGAGCTATAAATAGCGCATGCCTTCAGTGAGGATACAAGGTACATTGCTCTATATATTTATTCATATGTACATAAGTATGTATGTATATTCATACATAAATTGTTTTCTTACATTTTTAGTATGATTGTTGCTATTGTCCCTAGAAGCAATATATGAATATGTCGTCAGAGGAACGGTTTTATAAACATATTGTTAATAAAAAAACTGAAGTTTTTATACACAAAAATAATATTTTAGCCATACAAATATTGAAAAAAAATTAAAAAGCCCAATTTGACTGTTAAATAAATTGATTTACTTTGCATCTTAAATCTTAACGCAATACACATGTATGTATGTACATATGTGCATAGGATGTAGTTCACATCGTTGTATTATATGCCGTTTTTTGAAGAACAAATGTAGTAAAAGGCGAGTAAAACAGACCGACCTAAACGCCGCAAGCTAAACGAAAGTGTGTTTCTTGTTTATTTATGTATGTACATATGTATATTTTTCGCGTTCTTTGCACAGACGTCAAATTGGCTGACACACAAAATTCTTCGTATATTTCGAGAAACTACCTCATTCGTAAAATTATATACAGAGATATTATATGTTCAAAATGTAAAATTGCGTGAACGTTTCAAGGAAAATATTTGTACACCAAGAGTATATTATTTGCATGACTTCTCTATAATAATTCACGTACTTTGATTTTTTTTGTAAGATATTGAAAGTGAGGTTATTTTACAATGTGCATATGCTTTTTCTACTTGACTTGAGGCAGTCAACAGGTGTCTGGTAATGCTTGATTCAACGCACATCCCCTTGTTATTTAATGCGCTCGGGGTGGACTTTCTTCGTTTTCTAGAAACTTTCCCCTCAATCGGAAGAACCCAAAGCTTTGTTTGTACTTACATTTGTATGTAATTACAGCTTAGTGATGTCTAATGCTGTTAGCATGTTTATCTACATTCATTACATTATGTATGATGAACACATGTAATATAAACTCGTATCCCCATTGGTTAGTATTTTGACCACAATGAAATCAAAGCTCATTGCAGTCGCCGCGTTTGATACGCTGCTAAATATAAAATATTTTGGGGTTTTCCCCAACACCAAATAACAAAAGCAAATGGCAACAGCATGATTAGGGCAAAATTCCAAACAACCGATTGTACAGAAGAGCAGCGAAAATGAAGCGAGACTAACAAATGACTGAAATATGGCTGAAGAAGTTAAACTTTCGAAAGCTGACGTTAAAAGCAACAAACTTTGGATGTACATATGTATGTACATACATATACGTTTGTATATACACACTACGTAAAACATATAACGGAATCATGTCTTGTGTTTTGGTATTTAGGGTATCACAGGATACCCCGCAAAAGGATATAAAATTAACTTTTCTGTTTTTCTGTCGAAAAGTCTTTTCAAAGGTGGTTATCAGCCTTTCGAAATCCCTGTCCGTTAGTTATATTTATCATAGACGTATTGGTAATGCTCGTTGTATTATTATCATCTGTCATAAAAGCTGTCCGATATGTGTCCAAAATCTTTTTGTAAATTGGTTGTGTTCACTTTGGAAAATACCCACTGATAAATCGTTTTATGCTTTCGTGCTTACCGCTGCCTTATTTGTAACCGTTGAAGTGTTTTACCGCATTTCAATATTGTTGTTAAGATTACTTGTGAATCGGGCTTGAATGTGCATTGATTAGATACGAAAACAACAGAATGTAATATTTAAAGTGAATCCGTATATGTATGCCTGTGTATACATAAATAACTGAAAGAATTATTGAATTTTGGTTACATAATTACTGTATACAAAATAAAAATTGATCTGTGCATTTTTATTTTACCACTGACTAGCGTTTACATCACCGGCCATCTGCTTGCTAGAGAGTCTCCGAAAACTCTTTTATTCGGTTGCGTTTCACATGATTTGGGTGTCACGAACAGGTTTTACTCTATCTGTTTATACCAAGCGTACAAAATGCCAGCTATGGAGGCTTTAATCAATTCAGCAATGAGGGCCTATGAAAAATTAACATTAAACAATGTAAAATTTTCACAGATTTTCAGAGTATATATTCAAACCTTCAAATTTAAAATTGAAGGCATCGACATTGGCATTGGCTACGGAAGTAAACTTCTTAGATAGGATCTAAGTAACTAGTGAAGTTACTAAACTATGTGCATTTCGAGTAAGTTTAGGTTATTTTTATGCTAAATCTCTTGAACTCTCTGAAAGAAATCAAAGTAATTTTTCACTTATGTAGTATCGTTTAACTGTTTTATTGGTGCACGTGTTACTTTCTCAGATTACTTTCGACCATTATCGGTTTCTTCGTCTTGTCTTATTTGGTTTTATTCGTTTTGAGGTTTTTTATAGCGGCATTTCGTTGAAAGTTGTCGCTGGGGTTTTCTGTTATTTCACCTGCTTTGCGCAAGCGTTTTTATGTTTTTATTACAGTTTCGCTACAATCGTCACATAACTGAAAGCAGTCACCAATTCACCGTGCGAATAGAGTTACATTGTTAAGTGTCAAATGCTTTTGTATTTCCTTCCTTCCAAATAGGCGGAAAACCCGCCTTTAGTTAGTGTTTGCGCTGTCTTAAATACCCTGCAGAAATAAACTACTTCTTAACTACCTTGCAACTAGTTTCAACCTCATAGTAGTTAATGAAATTAACTATGATTTATGGCAGGTAACTGCAAACATATTTGTGCTTATATTGAAATTGTTTTCCGAATGAGTAAAGCTTCATGCTTCTTGTTGTTAACTAATTCTTATCAAGATTGTAGGGGCCATTGGAAAAATGTTATTTCATTGAAAAACCCTATCGTACAAGTGTGTACATACAAGTGTATATTCATGCGTATGTTACGTATTGGGGAATTCAAAAAGATCTAAAACTTGGCGGTGACAGCTTACTCACTCGTATCTCTTATCTTCAATGCAAAATTGTTTCTGCTTATTATAAGTACGTTTGTGGTTGGTAATTCACAGTCCATTCATTTTCTCGGAGATTTACTTGAACTTCAGTTTCCCGACATGCTCCGACGATTCACATGAATCTACATCAAACCATTCAAATGTTTTTGATGAGTAATATTTATGGCAATATTACAATTTTGACTAATTGGTACACATACAAACATATAAACATAATATTATCAATATTGTAATTATAAATTATACGAAAACCGCATGTTTCTCGAAACTTGCAGGCGATACTGTAGGTAGGATAAGGAGAGCTGTTTACATACTTACATACATACATATGAATTTACGTATTCAAAGCAATATAAGATTTATTTTTGATGTTTTCTTTCAATCACTTGGAATTTGTAGGAAGAAATTCATTGTTAAGAATGCTAGTTCGGCTCTAATCGCTGCAAAGTAATTTCCGAGCTTACCAATGCCTGTTGATCTTGTCCATTAAATACATATGTATGTATGTACTTTGTGTATTATTCTAGTGCTTTTGACAGCTTTTTTTATACTAGATCGATTCGGCTACCACTTGCCCAGTAGAAAACCGCCTTGAGGACGAACACTTCATACTATCGTACTCATTCGGATTCCTACTGGGTTACTATCGTTGTCATATAACGATTATTAGCATTATTGTTTTGTTTTTGGCTTTGTTAATTTTAGCTTTTACGAACTTAACTCACATTTCTGTATGTAAAAGTATTGTTGCTTACTTGTGTACTTTATTATGGGAATTTCTCGGGTTTTTTCTGAACGCACACATAAGCGGCCCATAAGTGCACGGGCACGTTTGTTCGGCGTCATCGCTCGATTGCCATGGTTCACTGCTATCATGTTTATATGAATGTACATATATATATGTCTTTACTGTGTGGGTTAGTTGGTGTAGAGAAGTCTCAGTTCCGTCGTATGACTTCTGTATGAACATACATATGTACATATGTATATAAGTATAAGTATAAAAGTAAATTGAATTTATGAATGTACATATGAAATACTTGTTTCTGGCTTGAAATACCGTTGGCATTTTGTTTAGATTATTTCATAGTCAAAATGAGAGCTTAAAAGCACGACTAAGTACGCAGTCCTGAGCTAAGAGCTTAATTTGTTACTTTGTTCACACACGAAGGATTTAGTTGCCGGGTATCGCATTTTGCCCGATTCAGTTGCCTTTAATGAGCAACAAATGATTTCACGTCTGCACCCACACTTATTGTATCAGCGGTTTAAAAAAAGAAGGTTACCAATCTCACAACATTCATTCATAAATTAAGTATGATGTTTTTTGGTGCGCAAAGCGCCGAAACCGAAAGCTGCTTTCGACAGCACGAAAAGGAGCTACCTTTATGCCGCGATGTCTGAATTTGGTATCCCCGCAAAACTAATACGGCTGTGTAAACTGACGTTGAGTAACACCAAAAGCTCCGTCAGGATCGTCAAGGACCTTTCCGAGCCGTTCGATACCAAACGAGGTTTCAGACAAGGCGACTCCCTATCCTGCGACTTCTTCAACCTGCTTCTGGAGAAAATAGTTCGAGCTGCAGAACTAAATAGAGAAGGTACCATCTTCTATAAGAGTGTACAGCTGCTGTCGTATGCCGATGATATTGATATCATCGGCCTCAACACCCGCGCCGTTAGTTCCGCTTTCTCCAGGCTGGACAAGGAAGCACAGAAAATGGGTCTGGCAGTGAACGAGGGCAAAACGAAATATCTCCTGTCATCAAACAAACAGTCGTCGCACTCGCGACTTGGCTATCACGTCACTGTTGACAGTCATAACTTTGAAGTTGTAGATAATTTCGTCTATTTAGGAACCAGCATTAACACCACCAACAATGTCAGCCTGGAAATCCAACGCAGGATTGCTCTTGCCAACAGGTGCTACTTCGGACTGAGTAGGCAATTGAAAAGTAAAGTCCTCTCTCGACGAACAAAAGCTAAACTCTATAAGTCGCTCATAATTCCCGTCCTGCTATATGGTGCAGAGGCTTGGGCGATGACAACAACCGATGAGTCGACGTTACGAGTTTTCGAAAGAAAAATTCTGCGAAAGATTTATGGTCCTTTGCGCATTGGCCACGGCGAATATCGCATTCGATGGAACGATGAGCTGTACGAGATATACGACGACATTGACATAGTTCAGCGAATTAAAAGACAGCGGCTACGCTGGCTAGGTCATGTTGTCCGGATGGATGAAAACAGCTCTGAAAGTATTCGACGCAGGACCCGCCGGGGGAAGCAGAGGAAGAGGAAGACCTCCACTCCGTTGGAAGGACCAATTGGCGCCATGTAGCGAAAAGAAGAAACGACTGGCGCGCTGTTGTTAACTCGGCTATAATCGCGTAAGCGGTGTCTACGCGAATTAAGAAGAAGAAGAAAGCGCCGAAACCAAAAGTCTACATACGCATATACATATGTATGCATATGTTACAGGTATATGTATGTACATATATATTATAAACAGATGTGTGTACATATGTTTATTACATATATAAAACTACATAGTATATAACAAATACATACTTAAATTGTATTTTTGGTTTAAAATTTGCTAGAATAACGAAAACCATTATTTGCAATATATGAATATCGGGGTAATTCGTAAACCAATTTCACACTTTCGGCATTAAACTTCAGTACATCCAATACTTTATGGTCACTTGATATCTTACATGCCGTACCTATCTCCTTAGGCTACTCAAGTTATCGCTTGCACAAACGGTCGAACGGACAGCCACTCGGCATCCAACTCGTCTCATCCTCCTGATCATTTATTTATACCTAATTTTTTTTTATCAAACTGGATTACACTCTGTGCGACATGTTGAGAAAGTATTGAAATAAAATGACTGTTATGTATAATGTGGAAATATTTCGAACTTCATTTGTTTTGCATCGACTGCTATCTTATAGTATATTAAATATTGAATATATCTATTTTGTTGCTTTTAGGCGAATATTGTGTTCATTTGGCTGCCGAAGGAGGCCATTTACAAATATTAAAAACTTTAGTACAGTCTGGAGCGGACATCAATGCCAGAGTAAGACTTTTATAAGACATACATATACATAATTCCATATGGAATCATTTTCTAATATACATACATATATATTTATTTGTTTGCAGGAAGGAAAAGGTGGATACACACCTCTACATATTTCCATTGAAAAGGGTAATGAGGAGTTATTCAATTTCCTCCTGGATGATTGTAAGCCGAATTTGGAAACAACCACTTTCGGACGGCTGACTGCATATCAACTAACATGCATTCTGAAGAGGTCACAAATGCAAAGCAGTTTAGAAAAATATGGCGCAGAGCCATTATCACCACCGGAAAGCGAATATGAAAGCAGCGACGACGAATCGGATTTTGAAGAATCTAAGGTGAGATAGAAATCCTAAATGAAAGGTGATAGCCAATGCAAGATGAATGAAGATCCGAATAATTGATCAGATCAACTTAAATAAGTTACAAGAAGAGATACACAATCAAATTTGTGTTCAGTTTCCTACATCGTTTGTAATGCGTAGAAACCAAATAAAAAAATAATCAGAACTAGATTCAAAACTAATTATATTTTTATAAAAAAAAGTAAAAACATAAAAAAAATAAATAAATATATCTAACTGGAATTGTATATATGTATGTAAATTCAAATACTTTTGAAGTGACAAAACAAAAGTTTATTTTTAAATAATTTCTTTAGTTACGTTTGATTTCTTTGGCTTAGTTTTTCATTTTTGATTTGCTGATTTTCAGTTGTTACGTTGGAGTTTATTTTATTTTTATTTTCAGAACTATGAAAGATTCGTCGAGCCGGGATACTTCGGAGGCAATGTCATGGCAGTCATGTAAAAACAAAGAACCGCCTTGTTTGGCGTGTTCTTTTCGTTTAAGAGAGTACCTAAATACACTCGATGTACTTAAGTTTATTAACAATATAAGGATACGAATTCATAAATGCCGAACGAAATTTAGAAAATTATAAGCATATCTTTACCGTTAAGTAGTTAAAGAATTGGTTTATAAAATCTCGATATTCTTCTAATTAATGTATAAATTATTATAATTTTCATGTACGTATTTTACAATAACTGTGACATGACTGTGACTAAGTATTTACTATATAGTAAAACATATGAAAAACAACCAATATCTTCATATAAAGGGACCTAAAACAATAAAATAATAATATATGTATGTATGTATATGTTGCTAACGCAACAATCGAAAACTGAAATGGTTTTAATCTATACTTTTGGGAAGAAACTGATTCAAACTTCGAGTTTCTTGATTCTCCTTTGAGGTTAGGAAGTTGAAGTTGGGTCATGGTTGGTCATGAAATAGTGACACCTCAAAATGTAAGCCGCATTCTCTACATGTAGTATGTATGCATACACAATTCTTATTTGTTCGTTTTGTTTTTGGAAATTTATTTAGAAATATTTACTTCATTAATGAATAATTATGACATTTCGATGCTTTGAGAATGCTTTCAAGCCCCGAGAGAGTTTCGAGCATATACATAATATATATATGTATATATCGATGCGATGGCGTTTATGTATGTGAGTGTATTATTTTATATTTAAATATTTCATTTTACTATGTACTGCCCTTAAGCATCTGCCAAGTGCATCCGATCTATCCAAAGCCAATAAATAATGGCGATCAGCTGCATATGTGGACGTTCCAGTATTTATTCGTATTTATCAAAATAACGTTTTTTTAGATCTGGCGGATACGTAACATAGATGTAATGCTCATTTTGGCCTATGTCATTCTGCATAAATTCTTGAATAGATGATGAAGCGCGTAGTGAATGCTGAGAGGCGCCGCTATTCCGATGATGAGAGGTTAACGGCCGTGGGTGGGTATTGTAATGCCGTCCTCCTCCCGCAGCCACACCCATGCTCGGTTCGCTATCCAACGCTGTGACACCGGATGTCCCCAGACCTGCAGTGCTCGCGGACTTTGGTGCACCGCCGGAACTGTTCATCGTCTTGCCACCTACAGTTGTAACCGCTGTTGTGGCAATAGGTCTACTTGTATAGTCGCGTCGGTCTAAAATGTCCTGTTGGTAAACGTGACTCTGCGTCGGTGCATGTCGATGGTGTGGTGTCCCAGCCATGTCGGCCACCGTTGAAGTGCTCTGAGTATGGGCCTCGGTCCTGTATCGTCTTGGACTGTGGCGATAATCGTATTGAAGTGGTTCGGGGTATAATTCGTGGACCGACTGTTGGTAATAGTATGGCTGAGCCACGTTTTGCCGCATGCCACTGTACATACCGGTAGAGGTCATTGCCTGGTGCTGCTGCTGCTGCTGTTGGTGCGGGTGTTTTATTGCGCCTGATTGCTGATACCGTTGGTACATGTAATCGTGCTGATTTGCATTGATTGTCGTCTCTTCGGAACTGAAATAGACAACTTTTGCTTAATCAAAAAGCATTCAAGAATAGTGTGTTGCTTGACTTAAAACTACATCACTTGTCGTCGGTGATGTGAGTAGACGCATTAATTACTTACTCAAATAATATCCAAATAATGTAGTAGCAAAAGCATACTCCAGTCGATAAAACGAAGATGAGTATTAACGTCAACCCCCAAGGAAATGTGCGGGACTCAAGCGGACCATCCTCCCAATAGCGTTCGCATGATAAATACCAACAAACAGCTCTATTCATTTCCTCTGTAATAGATGTTATAGAAATATTATATCATGCACTATAGATTAATAAATAATTTAGACAACCTTCCATTTCTTTAAACATCTGATCCGTCATAGTCAGCAGAAGGCCAGAGATGCAACTGCGAACTAAAAACTCGCATTGCAATTTCAGTTTGTTAAGTTCCTCGGCCTTGCAACTGGAGCGTGTCTTCTGCATGTTTCCATTCTCGTTTTTGGGCTTGCTGCTATTGTCAGGTTGATTTGGACTTCCTTCATCTGCCTCATTGTGATCTTCTTGTACCTTTGATCCTTTCTTTTTGGCTTTCTGGCTTCGAGGGTGTGGTGGCGGTTGTGTATTGGCAGCCTTGTTGTGATCCGCAGATGTAGAACTTCCTGTTGAATGTTCACCGTCAGCATGTCCCTTTTTCATATTTTTTATTGGTTCATTGGCAATGATGGTGGTCGTCTTCTTGCTCTTTTCAGCAATAATTATATTTTCGACTATGTTTTTTGGACAGGAAGTTTGATAGGGATTTCGGATGGGTTACCAATTGAGTGTAGGATCTACATACATATACATATGTATGTATGCACTATAACTTACCCGTGTCCTTAAATTTATTCTGACCAATTTTGTCTTGACATAATTGACGAGTTTGTACTTTAGACGCTCGTGTACCGCCTATAGATGAAGTTCTACGAGGTAAAAATAAAACTTTTAATACTCATAATTTTGAAAACAATTTATTAATTTTACCTTAGAGGTATTAAACTCAAATATGGCGTATTCGCTTTAGCTAATGCCGAATTCTGACCCAGAGAATCGCCCCAAACTTCGATATCAGTGACGACATGCTGGTCGCTGGTGGTCAAGCTGGATGACTCCTCTGTTTGGAATACCTCGCATCGCATTATATCACAAAAATCGGCCAAGCAGACAGCATCCTCGGCCTAATTATAGGAATGTAATTATGTAAACAACGATATTCATATATACATATGAAGGCTCTAGCTGTTTTCCAAACCTCATTAATGATACTTTTGTGACGCGTCTCAAAGTGTAAATCCAAAAATCTTTCTTGATAGAAGCTTTTACCACACAGGCGACATGTCCACTGGGTTGGTCGGTCTCGTTTTTTGGCATCTTGGCATGGAGCAAAAACATCGCGCAGCGGATGTAACGGACATTCTAATGGTAATTTCGCCTAAAAGTAGATAATCTCAGCAACCGTGTTCATATGGTTCTAAATGTACTCACCGAATATTTATCCAATATGGGTGTCCACTTTGAACGCACTATTTTGCGTACTAAGCGACTGCTATCTTTGGAGCAAAGTAACTTTATTATTTGTGTTTGAGGCCATGGTATAAGCAGTAAAAAATAAATTAAAGTTATCTGCAAGAAAAGTGTGGATTAGCAATTAGTCCATAGCTTAATACAACTAACTACAACTAAGCTGAAAGCATTATGTTATTTTACTCGTAAAGTGGTGAGGACACCTTCAGTTAGTAAAAAGTAAGGATTATTCCAAAACTATTTCCCACAGATTGAATTCAGTTTTAATGTTTCTCTGTTTTTGACACATACGGCATATGTACATATGTATGTATATGGAAATGATAATGTAACATCGTTACGTACATATGTACACAATGCTGAGCCGGTTGTCAGTAATTTTTAGGTCACTGACGGTTGAAAAACAAGAGAAAATCGATAGCTTAGTGGAGGGCGCCGCTGCCAGAAATAATAAACTAATAACAGAGCTTGCTGTAGTGTGAAAATGTAGAGGAAAAGGTGGAATATACATATGTCTATTTTATTATCTCACAGTTTGAGATGCTATAATTTCAATTGTCCATATTTACATACGTATATAAATACTCTATGTATTGATTCATATATGTATGTATGTATGTATACATATATCACTTACCTCTATATTAAAATATTTACGCGACATTCATAAGAATCACTTCACAAATTTTGGCAGAAAATATGAAATGGTTGAAGTTTTTCAACTAACGGTATGGATAAACCGTTCAGCTACATATTGTAAAAAAAACAATTTTAAGTAATTTTGGAAACTTTTCAAATGTAATATAACTCACTCCACTAGTGAACCATTTCAAAAATAAAATCGCACTTAAATAAATATATCGAACATTTTCCCCGGTTACATTAAGTCACAACGCGTTTGCACCACAAGACGTGCTTTCATGTTCTAGATACTGGTTGTTCGAAATTCGATTATCCTTTTCCTTTTGCCCTGTAAGTGTATAGGTATTCGTTGTTGGCGACAGTGTTGCTAACATTACAAAATCTCCCCTATCCTGCACTTTGTTTCTTTTCTGCCGGAAACCGTGTTGCATTTAATGTTGACGTTTAAATACGTAGATATGTATACACCGAGTTATCTTGTAAATTAATTTTCCAGATACAATTTTTTATATTTACTACCATCGCAAGCATACATTTAGGAGCATAATTAAATGTGTAGATAAAAATTATATGTAGAAGATTGCATTTTCTTTTACTTACCGTTTATATTATTAAAACAACCATTTAAACAAAAATGTTATATTTCGTCGCATGTAGCATCATTTGGTATTTTGTAATAACTTAAAATTTAATTTAATTATTTCAATTGAATCTATTTAACCCGACGGTAAAAAATAACTTAATTTTAAAGTTCAAAATATATGTATGTTACAATTTAAATATTACTAGTTCACTTGTCTAAAAAAATTTTAGACAAGAAATTCTTTAAATAACTAAAAATTATCAGTGAATTAATTTCACAGCCCGTTGTACACCCTGTTAATGGACGCCTGATCAAGTATTTTTTTAAGATCTAAAAAAAAGTATTTATGTATATATGAACATATGTATGTATATTAGGTAGACGTACAAAATTTTAAATTTTATACGCCCTTTAATTTCGAAGAAATGTTATTTTTAAAACACCTACCTTCTTTTTCGGCATCGGTCAACTCCTTTTTTGGAAACTCCACATCGAATGTAATATAAAGATTGCCTTGCAAATTATTATTTTCATAATTTGGCATACCTTCACCCTTCTTACGAATCCGTGCACCTGGCCACGTTATTTTTTCTCGAGTAATGCTCACAGCGTGTCCATCCAAATGTGTGATGTTCATAGTAAATCCAATAAGTGCATCCTTAATTAAAGAAACATTTATTATAAATTATGTAAATGGATGGGTCAATATAATTGCAAACCTACCTGTAAACTTATTGTAACGTTTGTGTACAAATCATCGCCTTTTCTTTGGAAACTCTTATGCGGAGTTTGCATAATTTTAATTATAAGATCACCGGGCTCACCATCCAAGTGGGGCTCACCTTCGGCAACAAAACGTGTTTCTTGTCCATCTACCATACCTGCTTCAACTTCAACTTCTAATGTACGCTCCTCATTGACAAGTTTAACGTTTGGACATTCATCACAAACCGTTTGCTGTATCATTTGGAATCGTCCGGGACCCAAATTACGAGTTACCATTTCTTGACGGCAGTTACACTTACGTGTACCGGTAGCCGGTTTTAGCACCGGCTTGTTTCTAACAATTTCTACAAAGTTGCCAGAATACAACTCTTCCAAAGTCACATATAAGTTCATTACAATATTGGCTCCGCGAGCAGTTTGATGTTCATGTGGATCACCGTTACCAAAGTGAAAACCAAAATCACCAAAGAAACTGGCGAAAGGGTCGGCTCCATGATCCATCATCCCATCTTTTTTAAGACATTCCTCGCCACATCGATCATATGTTTTTCTTTTGTCCGGATCGGATAGTACTTCATATGCCGCACCCAAATCTTGAAATTTCTCTGAAGCTGAGGGATCATCCTTGTTTTTGTCTGGATGCAGTTCTTTTGCAAGTTTTCTGTATGCTTTTTTAATTTCATTTGTTGAGGCCGACTTTTTTACATTAAGAATTTTGTAGAAATCTCGACCCGCAAAGGCGACACTTAACAGGCAAAATGCAATTTGCACCAGCAAGATAAAGGCTAAAGTTCTCATCGTTGTAATTTTTAGTACTCACTTATTTAATGTAGTTATTTATTTTCATAATTTATAAGATTTGATTTAATTCTTATCTTCGAACTTTGCTGGCAAATGTGCGAATTATATTGATACACTAACAATACTTTTGTGTGCGTGTTCGTGGTTAGCGCTGATTGGTTACCACTCTGCTGTCAAAAACGTAGAGATGCTACCAGTATCGAATTTAATATCGTAAATTGAATAACTGATTAAAATATGCTATTCACGATATTCTTTATTGATTACAAAAACATTAAAAAATATAATGTACATCAGTAAAAAATAAAACTCGATTTCGAATTAATTCTTACATTATAGCAAAAAACCGGCTTACGCCTAGCATAAGTATTTTTAATAGAAATATATTGTCAATATGAGAATATACTAAAAATCTTTTCGCAGAGACTGTTTGTTATTGTTTACGAATCAATTTCACCATGGTGAATGGTTTATTTTTGTTGTTAATCGTTTAGATGTTTTTTGCTAGTTTTCCGCGAATTGGGCTATTTATGAAGGTTTAAGAACTAATAGTGTTCATTGTACAATCTCTCATTGGGAATCGTGCAATAATTTTTTTAATAAGAGTAGTATGCAATAAAAATAAGAATTTTTGAAGCTATTGTCATCACATATAACAATGAGAATTAATAGATAACAAATTGCAAATCCTGGTTGTTTACATAATAATGTAGGTACCATATGCAAACATCTATAATAATACTAAAATTGAAATATTGTGGGGCATATGATTGTATGAGTGGATTTATCTGCAATACCAAGGCTGCAACAATAGCTGAGTATTGCAGTTTGGCCAAGTTACTATTTGAGGTCAAATATAAGTATTCTTTAAGCCATGAGAAAAATTAAGTGTATATAGAAACAGGGCAGATATAGTGGAGCCCAGATTATTTAAAAAACTTTTTCGGATATAGTATAGCTTTTAAAGAGATTACAGCAACATAATTTATTAAAATGTCTCTTTTAATTACTTTTCAGTTAATTATATCGTAGTTTTCTTGTCGATAATGAATTATGTATCGAAATTTCACAGCAGTTGTTATTAAGCTTTATATAATATATAAACTTGAACACAAAGCGATAATTAAATTTGTAGTTGAAACTACTACAAGGATCACGGTACAATGACAGAACAGACTTTTTTATATCCGGCCGAGGAGTGTCAAATCGGACCTTCTCCTCAACATTAAAAAGTGTGCAATGATATCTGCACATATGTAATGTAAGTAAATAGGGGGATTCTCTTGCTCTTGCAAGATTGCAGATTGCAAAAATCCTATACCGAAATATACAAGGGCACGAGGAGCACCCGTTGCAGAATCTAGTGATATATGATTGGCTGATTCGGCCAATTTATTGTGAATGACTATTATGCATGGCTATTGTGAATTGGCGCACCTTCTGCATACAATTTTAACAAAAAAAATGTAACAAATCTTTATAATTTAAATAGAAATTACAAAATTTATTTAAAATTTACCTTCCTCAACAATTTAACATCATGACTTTATGTAAAATGACAGCTAAAACAGGGTTTCAATTATATTTCTGCGTGACATTGTACGCAAATAATCATGGGGTTTGGTCTGACATATTTTACAGGACTTGCAAATATTTTTCTGCGTGTGTTTGTTGTTGTGCGGTTGTATTAGGTGGAAAAATCTGCAATTCTTGCACCGTGCAAGGGTTTTGCAAGAGCAAGAGAATACCCCTACTGTAAATTCTATAATACCGTTATTCCTCAAAAAAGAATAACGAATTTATATAAATATGCATTAGTACCTACATACTTACATAAGTATATATTATGAATTGAGGCCTTTATTCATATAAACCGACAAAACAATGAATGTAAGTATACACATAAACATGTTCGTTTGCATATTCTTTGAATGTTGCTGAGTAAAAACGTAAACTTCGGCCCTGACTAGCATTAAAGGAAAATAACACATAGAATATACATATTTATGCTTGCATCGTATTAATTTAATTCCACCAATAAGGCTTTCAAAGTTTAAAAAATATTTGTAGTTTTTTGTGTCGAATTCAATTTTATCTATAATAGCATATCAATTATTAATGCCTTTCGAAGCGACTACTATTGCGTATCGTCTGTTCCATGATCCATCATTCCATCTTATTTAAGACATTCCTCGCCACATCGATCATATCTTTTTCTTTTGTCCCGATCGGATAGTACTTCATATGCCGCACCCAAATCTTCAAATTTCTCTGAAGCTGAGGGATCATCCTTGTTTCTGTCTGGATGCAGTTCTTTTGCAAGTTTTCTGTATGCATTTTTAATTTCATTTGTTGAGGCCGACTTTTTTACATTAAGAATTTTGTAGAAATCTCGACCCGCAAATGCGACACTTAGCAGGCAAAATGCAATTTGCACCAGCAAGATTAAGGTTAAAGTTTTCATCGTTAAGTACTCACTTATTTAATGTAGTTATTTATTTTCATATAAGATTTGATTTGATTCTTATCTTCGAGCTTTGCTGGCAATTGTGTGAATTATATTGAATCGAGTTTTTTCGTAAAATAATCGATTTTTCGGAATCGATCTTCAGTAGTCGAAGTCGATTAAGAATCGATTCTTGACATTCGACTTTACTATTAATTAAGTGAGTAGTTTCAAGTTATACATACTACATACGAGCACAAGAAAACTCGATATTCTTAATTCTTGACGATAAATTTATTAAAATGGCGCCTAGCGCTGTATGGATTTACTTTAAAAAAATAAACAACGGGTCGAATGTCCAGTGTCACCAATGTGGAAAGCAATTAAAATATAATAATAGTACGTCTAGTTAATCAAATATTTTAAATTGATTTAAAAACTTATTTTATTAAACTTGTTTAAACAATTTGAATTATATAAAAAAATTTTATATGAAATGTAATGTTCTTGGTACATTATTTATAGACAAAAAAATATAATTGTTTTTAACTATTTATGTGTTTTATTTAATCGATTTGAATTATTCATTCAATTTATGCCTTGTGATTTAATAAATACATTTTTGTCTTTTTAATTTAAAATCGATTAATCGATTCTTAGAATCGAAAAATGTAAAAAAAGATCGGAATCGAGAATCGATTCTGTAAACAATCTTTCCATCCCTAGTTCGTGGTTAGCGCTGACATCGTAAATGAGGCGCTGATTGGTTACTACTTTGCTATCAAAAACGTAGAGATGCTACCAGTATCGAATTTAATATCGTAAATTAAATAATTGACAAAAATATACTATTCACGATATGAGCCGAAATTCTTCATTGATTACAAAAACATTAAAAACAAGTAAGGAAGGGCTAAGTTCGGGTGTCACCGAACATTTTATACTCTCGCATGGTAAAGTGATCGAGATCGAGATTTCATTATCCGTCATTTACATATTTTTCAAATACCGTATTTGTGTAAAGTTTTATTCCGCTATCATCATTGGTTCCTAATGTTTATACTCGTATTATACAAAGAAGGCATCAGATGGAATTCAAAATAGCTTTATATTGGAAGAAGGCGTGGTTGTGAACCGATTTTAGCCATATTTCGTACATGTCATCAGGATGTTAAGAAAACATTATATACCGAATTTCATTGAAATCGGTCTAGTAGCTCCTGAGATATGCTTCTTGGTCCATAAGTGGGCGGCGCCACGCCCATTTTCAATTTTTAAAAAAAGCCTGTGGGCAGCTTCCTTCTGCCACTTCTTCCGTAAAATTTAGTGTTTCTGACGTTTTTTGTTAGTCGGTTAACGCACTTTTAGTGATTTTGAACATAACCTTTGTATGGGAGGTGGGCGTGGTTATTATCCGATTTCTTCCATTTTTGAACTGTATATGGAAATACCTGAAGAAAACGACTCTGTAGAGTTTGGTTGACATAGCTATAATAGTTTCCGAGATATGTACAAAAAACTTAGTAGGGGCGGAGCCACGCCCACTTTTCCAAAAAAATTACTTCCAAATATGTCCTCCCTAATGCGATCCTTTGTGCCAAATTTCACTTTAATATCTTTATTTATGGCTTAGTTATGACACTTTATAGGTTTTCGGTTTCCGCCATTTTGTGGGCGTGGCAGTGGGCCGATTTTGCCCATCTTCGAACTTAACCTTCTTATGGAGCCAAGGAATACGTGTACCAAGTTTCATCATGATATCTCAATTTTTACTCAAGTTACAGCTTGCACGGACGGACAGACGGACGGACAGACGGACGGACGACAGACATCCGGATTTCGAGCTCTACTCGTCGCCCTGATCACTTTGGTATATATAACCCTATATCTGACTCTTTTAGTTTTAGGACTTACAAACAACCGTTATGTGAACAAAACTATAATACTCTCGTTAGCAACATTGTTGCGAGAGTATAAATATAATGTACATCAGTAAAAATTAAAACTCGATTTCGAATTAATTCTTACATTATGGTAAAAATCCGGATTACGCCTGAGCATATGTATTTTTAATAGAAATAAATTGTCAATATGAGAATATACTAAAAATCTTTTCGTGGAGACCGGTTGTTATTGCTTACGAATCAATTTCACTATGGTGAATGGTTTATTTTTGTTGTTAGTCGTTTAGATGTTTTTTGCTAGTTGTCCGCGAATTGGGCTATTTATGAAGGTTTAAGAAATAATAGTGTTCATTGTACAATCTCTCATTGGGAACCGTCCAATAATTTTTTTAATAAGTGTAGTATGTAATAAAAATAAGAATTTTTGAAGCTATTGTCATCACATATAACAATGAGAATTAATAGATAACAAATTGCAAATCCTGGTTGTTTACCTAATAATGTAGGTACCATATGCATACATATATAATTATAATATAATTGAAATATTGTGGGACATATGATTGTATGAGTGAATTTATCTGCAATACCTAGGCTGCAACAATAGCTGAGTATTGCAGTTTGGCCAAGTTACTATTTGAGGTCAAATATAAGTATTCTTTAAGCCATGAGAAAAATTAAGTGTATATAGAAACAGTGCAAATATAGTGGAGTCGAGATTATTTAAAAACCTTTTTCTGATATAGTATAGCCAAAGAGATTAGAGCAATGTACGTAAGTAAGTCCATCTTATTAGTCATAGTTAACTGCTCGTAATGTTACGATTCGAAAAATTAATCGAAACATAATTTATTTAAATGTCTCTAATATGTATTGTCGGTAATGAATTATTTATAGGAATTTCATAGCAGTTGTTATTTAGCTTCATATTTGTATGTATGTATGAATTTGTCCTCAAAATTTAATGAATGGCGTGTGTGTTATGTACTAGCTTTTTCCCTTCATGACTAATCGTTATAAGTATGGCGTTGTTAAACAAATTTAACATTACATACATTTACATATGTATGTATATATAAACAAAGCATATATACACAAAGCGATAATTAAATTTGTAGTTGAAACTACTACAAGGATCACGGTACAATGACAGAACAGACTTTTTATATCCGGCCGGGGAGTGTCAAATCGGCCCTTGTCCTCAACATTCAAAAGTATGCAATGATATCTGCACATAAGTAAACTGTAAATTCTATAATACCGTTATTCCTCAAAAAAGAAGAACGAATTTATATAAATATGCATATGTATGTACCTATTTCTAAAGGCCCCAATTCAAATAAACTGACAAAACTACGAATGTGTATACACATACACATGTTCGTATGCATATTCTTTGAATGTTGCTGTGTACAAGAAAAAACGTAAACTTCATTACTAAAAGGGTATGTGATAAGGATTTATCTAAAATAGTGTACCAATTACTACTATTATTGCGTCTCGTTGAAAACTGTTTGAAGTTATTTAGAATTAGCGATAACGCCGTATCAGCAGGCCTTTGATTAGCTGCTAAATGTAATTGGATTCGAGGGAGGCACTTATAAAAGAGATTAGTGGTTAAATGCAGTTTAGTTTTCAATTTAATCTGCTTTGAATGTGTATTGTGGCAATTCACCAGTTAACTGTACATTTTTGTAACATATACTATTTATATACACACACTGAGGCACTACTGAATTGTTCATTAGGTAAATCAGTAAATACCAAAATAGTCTACACAAACTTGTTTTTATAGTTGTTATGTGCAACCGGGTAATTTACCCAGAGAATAACTATTTAAAAATTAACCAAACTCGTTCTATTAAATATAGTATAAAACATTTTCGTTCAGTGCGGTTTGTTTGTTGAGATATAAGATATAAAAAATCTTTATTTTTGTTACTAAAATAATTTTCTGGCAAGGATTAATAACGCAATGTTTTCGTTACTTCCATCTAGCAGAATGAAACTATTCTTTTGAAAGTAAGAGACGCACAGTTGTTCTGTGCCTGACGTAGCGGATGAACGGTACTTCTTTTGTATCATCCGCCGACCATCTAACGTTTCTTTCTTACTGCCTGCCTTTTCGTTCGTTTCTTATACCTTTCGCTATATTTATTACGCCCTTGAGACCGCTAAAGCAACGACAAAGAAAGTGAAATATTTCAAAAAGTCAGTTCAATTTACACAATGTCATCTCTATATTAGTTACCGAAGTATACATTAAGGCAAAAAAGCACCAGGAAATTGTAATTAAATAAATGTGTTTTATTAAGTCGGTAGGACTGTTCTTAATTACTATGCCAGATATGAGCGCGATCTGTCAACCAGTTTGTTTACAGCAGCTGCTAGTCGGTACACCCCAGTAGTGCGTAGGGATTTTTGCATAGATAAAAATATCGAACAAATAATTTGTCTCCAATTTTGTAATTCTAATCAAATTTCGTTTACGGAATCATTGCGAATGCTGAAAAAGACTTGCGGTGATTCTGTTTTATCAAAAACACGATGCTATGAGGAGTAAAAAGCCTCCAAAGACGGTCGATAGGTCGTTGAAGACATGACTCGTTCTGGACGCCCTCCGACCTATTCAACTGATTAAAATATTAAATTTTGAAGGATGTGTTACTTGAAAATCGTCAGACAATTTTTAGAGAGATGGCATGAGAGCTCGACATCTCTCGCGAGTTCGTACAAATGATTTTTATGGATATTTTGGGTATTAAACGCGTTCTTGCTCGACTCGTCTCGATAAAGCTGATTTTTTGTATCAAAAATAGTACCGTAAAAAGATCTCTTTGGAGCAAAAACGCAATGAATATCATCGATCAACCACCTTATTCACCAGACTTGGCACCGAGTGATTTTTTCTTGTTCCCCAAACTGAAATTGCCGCTCCGTGGAAACCGTTTTCAGTCGATCGAGAGATAAAACGAAATTAGCTGAAGGAGCTGAAGGCCATCCCAAAAAGGCCTATTACATCTGATGGGGATTACTTTGAAAACGACAACATAAATATTGTTTTATTTTATTCGCAATTTCCAGGTACTTTTTTGTCACAATGTATAATACACAACTACGAGTATTACGTATATTCATATGTGTATTTGTGAATACAATGATAATTAGTGATTGAATGCATGAACCTAGTAAGTGTGTGTGTATGTGTAATACATTCGATTAAAGTTCATATTTTCTTTATTTATTTTATGTGGAATGCGAATTGTAATGGCTTTGTTTGCAACTTCTCAAATGGCTTATCGCTCTTTAGTTGTTTCACATTTAAAAAATTTGTTTCGTTTTCCCATAATAAAAGTATTAAAACTCCATTGAGATCCCTCACTTACACACAGTTTTATCCATCGGTTAATCGCATTTTTCGGATCGGTTGTCCCTTGAATATTTTAATATGCCAATTCACTTGCATATGGATGTATGTAAGTATATAGATACTTATTTATTTGTATGCATGTACCGTTTATAAGGCATGCTAAAGAGTTTTATTTAAATTGCCAATTGCGATTGATAAGACAAAAATCTTCATTTACTTGCCATAATCTTTATATACCACACTCAACCTATTGATTTATGATGTTATGTATGCGAATGCGTACTTTTGTATGCAACTGAGTTTTTATTTATTTAGTACTTGAGGAGACCTTTGGGCACACTTTTGACATGGACGAGTACACAAAAACCTTATTAATTTTTTTTATTCTTAAAATCTTCCCTTTTTCCCTTGTTGCATTGACCTTTTAACTGTTTTGTAATTAGAAGTTTTATTAGTTTTGAAAAATATGAAAACCTCACGCCTCGGAATAGAGCTAACTTTTTGATATTTATTGCGATCATTTTTTTATCGGAATTATTTTATTACACATCAACAGAACTCGCACCGTTTTCATATTATTCTTTTGATGGTCTTAAAAAAAGTAATTTAGCTTTATTATAATTTCTTACAACTTTTTTGCAGTAAGAGCCAGAGCTGAGTAGGCGCACTCTGAATTTGTCTCTTCGCTTAACGAAAATACTCTACTGCTTGTGAAAATATTTTATTTTTAAGTCTGGGATAGTTTAAAGAAAAAATAAAAGAAACAAGATGTGTTGTGAAGCTTGTAGCGTTACTCAGCGGAAAGGATGGATTTTTGGTTTTGGCACTTTCTTCACCGCTATCGGCATCGCTCTGCTTATATTTTGGAACGGAATCGCAGAAAATATTATGAAAAAAGTTAGTATGCATTTTAAAAGATAAAAGAGAACGCCACGAATTATGTGTATAATTCATGTTTTGAAATACTTTCAGAATTTGGTAATTAAAGTTGGTACAGAAGGCTATGATAATTGGGTGGAAGCACCCATTCCAATTTATTTGGAATTTCATTTGTTTAACTGGAGTAATCCTGAAGAGATAAGAAACCCGAACGTCAAACCGCATTTTGTGGAAATGGGACCATATGTTTTTCTTGAGAAGCACTTGAAACAAAATATTACGTTTTTCGAAAACAATACAGTGTCATACTTTCAAAAGCGAACCTGGTTTTTCGATAAGCAGCGATCTGGTGGTTCTTTGGATGACATGGTGACAGCTGCTCATGTGATTACAGCGGTAAGTGGAAGGAGAGCCAATTGGTCATCGCGATTCTAGGTAAATTGTGTTTCTTTGTTGTAGACTGTTGCTGATCAGATGAGACATAGAAACAAACTTGTCAAAAAAGCGGTTAATTTCATGCTGAATCATGAGGGCGGTGAGCTGTATACAACAAAAACAGTGCGCGAGTGGATCTTTGAAGGATACAAGGATAGGCTTATCGATTTTTTAAACCTTTTCAATACAACAAAAATAAAGATACCATACACTCGCTTTGGCTGGTTAGTTGACCGCAATGGTTCGGCCGAATATGACGGTCTTTTCACAATACATACTGGTGTCAATGATATGGCTAATTTGGGTCGCTTGACGCATTGGAATATGAAGAATGAGACTGGCTTTTATGGTGCACCATGTGGCACCGTTAATGGCACCACCGGCGATTTATTCCCACCGCATTTAAGTTCTAAGCAAGAAATCACCATCTTTGCGACCGATGCGTGCCGTTACATGAATTTGGCGCCAAATGGTACTGTAGAAAAATACGGCATAACTGCATATAATTGGGTAGGAACGACGGAGACGCTTGATTCTGGTGAAAATTATCCAAATCAGAAATGTTTTTGCGACCCGAACGTCGAAGAATGCCCCAAAACCGGCGTTGTGGAGTGTAAAAAATGCCGGAACAATGCACCAATTTATGCCTCTTTTCCACACTTTCATTTGGCTGATCGTAGCTATCTAGACGCAGTTTCAGGGTTAGAACCGGACTCGAATAAGCACAGTTTCAACTTAGCAATAGAGCCAACCACTGGCATACCGCTGCAAGTAAATGGACGTCTACAAATCAATATGATGATCGAACCTGATAATGACTTCGAGTAAGTTTGTGTGATATACGAGTTTTTAAGTGTATGTGTATATTGTATAAATGTATGTGTTCATAGCATTTATCGTGGTCTACCCAAATTCCTGATGCCCATGTTTTGGTTCAATCAAATAGCTGTATTAGATGAGAAATTAGCCAGCAGAACGAAGGTAAGAATCTGCACTAAGTACGTCGCATAAAGTAGACATATTTGCCATTTCAGCTTGTTATGAATTTGGGAGATTATGGGTTCTATACCGGAATTGTTTTAATAACAATTGGAGCCATCTTCTTTATTGTTGCTATAGTTTTGACGTTGACTAAGCGATGGAAACGCACACCGATTGATGATGACGAGGACATGCTTACGACTTAGGTACTGTTATCGTATATCAAAAGTATAAACTAAACGAAAAACTGGGTATAACTAGTTTTATAGTATCTTCTATTGTACAAAGTCATGTTAACAGGAGCCAAAGTGCCAGCAGTTATTCCGGCTGCGAAAAGTCTGTGAATATATGCATGCTATACTTATAACAATTTACTTTGCAATTATATTAAATCGGCTGCATTTCTATTTATATTTATAGATCTTTAAATTATGTATTATAAAACGCTGAGTTGTGGTTATATATTTTTTTAATATGCAATAAATATATGATGTTATACATATATCGTTTATATGAGACGGAACAAATGCATGCTGTAATTTACTCAATCTCACTTCTATAAATATTCTTACTATCGCGCACATCAGGCTCAGAGTTTGGTTTATGTAACGGTTGTTTGTAATACCTGAAACTAAGCAAGGTAGTTATAATGTTATGTATATCGAGACGATAATGAGGGTCAGAAGAGGAATTGGTTCCAAGCAGCAACTTGGGTGAAAGTTTTGAGCTTTTCTTATGAAACTTGATACACTTAGGAGGTTGGTGATGTAGGTCGGAATCGAACTATTGCCTTAATTTATATAACCCGGTCACAAATCAAAAGACACCGCTTTTTGCACATTTCGACCTTGTTCAAGTGGGGAAAATAATGTATTTCGCAAATGTATGGGTATATTTCATAAATTTTTATTTGAAATTTGTATTTATAATAAACTTTACGCTAAACAGTGGGAATGTTTTTAGAACTAATTTAGTATGCCTTTTTAACCTTGATTGATTTCGACTTTTGTATATGGTGATAAGTTAAAAGCCAAATAATTCATTACAATTCTCTTTTAACAAACATGTGTACATATTGTATATACATCTCAGTACAATCGAGAGTGTTTGCATGTAAATAATGTTGTTAATGCGATAACAATTTCATATTGTTTAGTATTATTTAAATTGCTATTGAATATATTTAATTTATGAAACTTTTAATTTTTATAACAAATAAAAATAAACAAACGCAAAAGTTGAATGAATACATTTAAGGAAAATAAACAATTTGGGACTCGTGTTCTGTCATTCTTTTTGTGACATCCAATGGTTTTAAAGATAATTGTTAGAGGAGCAGTTATGCATTTGTGCACAGACCAGCTTGATATAACAAATTGTCCTTTTGAGCTGACACTCAGATTCACTTTGACTGGAATATTGAATTTCGTCCCGAATTGCGAATTGACCAATTATACAATATATACGTATGTACATACATATGTGTGGAGTATATATTCCTGCATTATTTGTAAAGGTAATTATGCCAAAAATATCACTTTTTGTTTTTCATTCACCTTATCATATTTAACTATAGACTTTTAAACGAGAAAAGCCTACGTAAATTTTTGTGACCTGAAATACAGAAAGATCAAACTTCACCTATTACCTTTCCACACCATACCATAAACATGCCGTATGTATATAAGTACATTTTGTTGAATGCAATAATAATAATATTTAGACATACTTATTTATAAATATACCTTCTAAAATCGTATCTCTTTACTTATGTATGTATGTATGTAAGCATGATTACCTACTACATAACGTACGGTGGGGCAAGTCTAGGCAATATTTACTTAAATGCATTTTGCATATTTAAAATCTCCAATATGTTTTACATAAATACGGTAAACTAAAAGTATTTACTCACTTACACCCTAATCGCTAAGAAACTAAAAGAGGTTAGATTGCATTACTATTGACTTATGGCTTCTCATGGATAACCAATCGACGATCAACAGTCGGCCATTCGATCAAATTGATTCGTTTTGTTCGTTCCGTGTTTTTCGTACTTTGCTTAAGCCTAAACTTCACGCACCGTTGAACTTACATATCTATATACTGTTATAGTGTAGTCGTTGCTCTCCTTTTGAAGAAAGAAGAAGAAAAAAGTAAAGAATCTCTACTCTTTCGATTCCTTCGAAGCTTTAATGTATGAAACATTAAAATAATAAAAAAATTAAAAATAAATTATAAAAAATAAAAATCGATCACAGTTGTTTGGGCGGATTTCGTATAATAGTATGCGAGTGCATAATATCTTGTTTAATACAGATATTTGTAAAATATCGATATGCACTTTGTAGTGGTTTAGTCACTTCTGTTCATTGCAATTTTATAAAAAGTGGGAAAGAGAAGCATAACGAAACAATGCATTAAAATAAAACAGTAGGAATAAATAAATACAAATTAGAACTCATGTATGACATAAGTTTTCATTTAATGTGCTACGGCGAAAATAAATATTTTCGTATCTTCATACCCAATTTCTACTTGTATTGTGAGTATTTGTGTACTATTTGTTTGCTTGTTTTTTGTTTTTAATGAATTTCTAAAAGTGACTAGATTAAAGTGTTTTTCTTTTCATTTTATAATTGAAATGAAATGAGGTCAGTTTTTTGCCAAGATATTACTTATATCTTTCGGATTTCCAGCAAATGCTATTACGTGCTTTTATATTAATGTACATACATATTTACATGTATGAAGTGGGCACATATATAAGTATATGCCACATAGGATTGATAGATTGCAGCGCCTGATTTCTTTTATCAGGCGTAACCCTCAGATCAGACCCAATTAAAATCTGACAACGAATAGTTGTATAAATTTGTTGTCCTAGAGAAAATATATCAGCACACCAGTATGAATAGATTCGTGACCTTTGCTATAAGTACGCGTATGTAGAGAAAACCCTCGCCTGCACACCTTCCCCCTAGACACTGTGACTTTTCGTAGAGAAACTTTCCGTGAGGATTATTTACTTCGTTATTCTATGTATAGTCGACGTTTGGCGTGATTTTCATTTAGGAATAGAAAGTAACACCTGAACAAAAGAAATCGCAAAAGATCTTACGCCTCCTGTACTTATGCATACCTCTTTTGTTTCAGCTTTGTGATGGACTGGGTGCACCAAGTGCCAAATTGCATTTACATATATTAGCCTAGTGCCACTCGCCGGTGTGTTAGAAAGAGCCGTCAATTTTGACGTTTACTCTTCCATACTTTTGCAAAGTTTCGCGTTTCCATTCGGAGTCTTATTTTAACTCTGTTTGAAAGGTTGTTGGCAACTGGAGTCATTACAGATTTCAAATTTAAGAATTGTAGCTTTTATGGTGCTTCATAATTGCTGGATCCATGACATAGTTATTTGCCTCTGCCATTTGCATGGGTAGAGGTGGAAGTTTGTCATTGGGATGGCGATGGCTTCCCACTGATTTTCGGCCTTTTCCGGTGACCAGCTGCAGTGTCGATGCTGTTGAGGTTGTGCTTTTCGTGCTGGTGTTTGCAGAAAGTGGAGTGCTTAGCGTTGACATTGTTGTGCTTGTTGATGTCGCGGCCGAGACCATAGCTGAGGACGAAGCTGAGATCGTATTTGCCGCTTCATTTGCAACGAAAGCTTCAGGATTAGTTGTCAAGTTCTTATGCACCGGTTTGCTGTTGTTGATTTGATTTGCAGACACCGTGGAGACTCGACCACTGCTTGTTGATGCTGCATTGGTGTTTACATTTCGCATTGCAACAGTTGTAGATGTGCGATTCGCTTTTGAAGCGGCAAATACTTTGGTCTGTTTTAGTAATGACTGATCATTGCAGAGCGCAGAGATAAGTGGTAAATCCAAGTGTTTGCTTTTTTCACGCAGTACAGCAATATCGAGTGGATTAGTAGGGACGTTGTTTCCGTGACCGACATTGACATTGTCACCGTTGGTTTCTTTCGACTTCATGTTTCCAGCAGATGTGATAGCTTGTCGATGGGCAGCCGCCGCACTCGCTTGAAGATGTGCTAAGATACTGCCGCCATTATACGATATGGGGTTCGGTTTTGGCCGTTCGCCCGCCCATTGCGCACCGCTCGAAGTACGAGTCATATTGTTGACACTCTGATTGGTATTCAATGTGGGCGGTTTCCTTGGCGGCAAGTGATTGCGAATCGTCGATGAACGTTTGGACGATACTGTGCTGGTTGCAGTTGGTTTTGAGGGAACTGTGAAAGGAATACTTATTAAAATTATACGAAACTACAGTATTAGTAATTATAATTGATGGCACTCACTTGGTGGCGGCTTTTCAGATGGAGTAGGTATCGGTGGTTTCTTTAAGCGTCTGTTTACATATGGTGGTGGTGGAGGAGGGGGCATGCGTTTCATTTTTGGAAGAGAGTCAATTGAATTTAATATATTGTCATCTGAACGTGAACGTGAACGCGCAAATAAATTTGTTGCTCCCGTACCGGGTACTGTCAATGCGGCAGGATGTAGTGGAGGCGGTGGAGGTGGCTCATACGTAGAGCATAAGCTGGCCATGGATGGACTGTAAAGCGGCGAATATGTGCTTGGTAGTTGCACATATGTGTCTGATAAATTCTGGGTCGACGCATAACGTGAATGCGTGGATAATGCTAACGGCAAGTAAGGTGTGCTTCGATAGATCGCGTGTCCCTTACATGTCTCCCAAGATCCAACATGTGCCCTGCCTGTGTGATAAGCTAAGTACTGATGGTGATGCGGGAGTGGTTGGGGTGGCGCTTGCGCCATGGCCGCATATATTGAACTTTGTTTAGCATCTAGATACTCTTGCTGACTCACTGCAGGATCTTGGATCGGGTATATAACATAGTCAACGTCGCTGTAGAGCTGTTGTTGGTACAGCTCGAGTTGTTTGCGTGCTAGCTGATTACCATAAACTCCTGGTTGTGATGGTGGAGGTGGTGGCGGTGGTTGACGCGGTATATTTGGGGGTGGTGGTGGTAAAAACTGTCGATGCTTGATCACTGGTAATATAACACAAGTTCGTGGTGTCGGCTTAATTTCTGGATAAGGTGGTGGTGGTGGTGGTGGTTGCTGATGCAACGATGACATGCTGCTGTGTCCGCCATGCAATCTATAAGGAACAATTGGTATACCAATTGTGCTTGGGATGACGCCAGCTCCGGTGGCAGCAACAGCAGCAGCCGCAGCATGTGCCATTGCCGCTGCAGATATGGATGATTGTCTTGTAGCTGAAGCCGGAGGATTGTTGGCGTTTAGTGAAACCTGCGACGCACTGATGTAGTGAGAGTTATGTACAGAATGCTGTGAGAGGTGGCTTGACATATGTTGGCTGGAAATGGAACCTGTTGTGGACGCAGACGATGAGCAATGCGTAGGAGCAGCATAACTGGGCTTCTGATTATCACTAATTACACTGGTATGGGCTTTAAGAATGTTTATTTGTGGTCGAGTGGTAATGAAACGAGCAGTAATTTCTTCCGTTTTTAAAGAGCTCATAGATCCTGCAACCGAAGAAAAAACACTGCTGGAATGATTGAGAGAAGAGGTGCTGGATTCTACTGATACCAGCGAGGTGGGACGCGGTTTATCCGAAGACGGATATGGTGGAGGGTCACGACGTCGAACGGCTGGTGCCGTTGGAATGGGTGCACGTGATACTGATGTACCCACTGGATTTGTGTTTACCTCATTTGGAATGATTGGCGATGGCACTTTGGAAAAAGTTGTAGCAACTGTAATGCTTTTGATATTATTGATGGGCTTTTGTGTTAAGGGAGAACATACTGGAGGCCCACAAAGACCAGTCTTTTCATGTCGTGCGTGATATGGCGGTGGAGAACGCATTGGTAAGTTGCCAAGGCCCGCTAAATTCGTTGTATGCTTCATGTTATTGCTGTCGATACGTTGTGGGGGTGCTGGAGGATCCGTCGGTATTAAATCGTTAATTAAATCTTCAACATTATCATCATCGGTTGGGGCAGTATCTTGATGCCCCTGAATGTATGATTCCCCTTTGATGGGCAACGGCAAGGTAACATAATCGCAGTCTGAATCTAGTGTACTTGACACCGTCTTACGATTGGGATATGTGCCGCGACCAACTATTAAGTCGGTTAATTCCTCTGCTGAAAGAAGATTATGCTTATTGTCGGTTGGGTCGCTGCCATCTCCTCGGAAGGAGCCACTTGTGCTTACATTTGAGTCTGAGCGTAAACGGAACTCTTCATTCTTAATGCGTTTACCATGGTAATTTCCACCATCGACTGAGTCCAAATTGGGATGAATTTCATGCAAATTATTGACATTCGCCTCCACTTTGGTGGGCTGAAAAATACTTATTCCATAATGGGAGCTCTTCTCAGACTCGGCTATCTCAGACGATTGTCCGGTCATTTCGCTACTATGCATTGTGTATACACCTGAAGTTTCAGTGGGTGGAGCACCGTGGGCCAATGTATATACACCAGAAACACTCTCGTTTTCATCGCGACTGGAAGATGCAAAATCGTGTTCAATACAAGTTGATTCCGCTTCACTGAGGATGGAATTTTGAGCGGTGTGACTAAAGCCCAATTCAAGGCTACTGGATGTAGAATTTCGGCGCTGCATTGGAGTTGAATTGATTATGGAATTCACCGCCAACGATGTTAACGTATTATTTGTGGAGTCTGAGTTGGGTAAAACCACGACAGTACTACAGGTCGATGAACACTGGGAACCAATGTTGTGCTGCGAACTGGGCGAGTCAGTGGCAGTAGAAGAGTCCGCTGCTCGTTGCGATGCCTGATTGGAACTGCTGCTAGAAGAGTTTCCCGCTGAATTGTGACTTCGGTCTGGTGATTCATCACCGGAGTTTGCGGAATTCGAGTGTTGCTTTTTCCGTTCCTGACGTACGGATAGTGCCACTAATTGTTCCTCCAAATCCTTCAATGAGACCTCACCCACGGATGAAGTCTGTCTACTAATGCTCGGATGATCAAGTAAATGTGCCAATGCTAGACTCTCTGTGGACGGTGCCGCAATTGGTACAGGTGGTGTGTTTATCATGATTTCAACTTCATCTTCAGAATGAACGCGGTCACTCACTATGCCCGAAGTGGTGTTAGAGCTAGTGCTCGAAATTACGGATATGCGCTGGTCGCTTTTATTTTTGTATGGCAAGTGTAAACTGCGTGAATATGTGTAGCAGGCATGAAGACAATCACTCTCTTCCTCTTCACGCTTAATGACTTCTTTTAGACGAGCCGCAATCTTCATGCTGAACTGATGAGTTTCACGGCACAATGTTAAAAGCATTTTATTCTTTTCGTCCGAGGTAGCATAAAGCAGAATTTTGCAATCTCCAGAACGAATTTCGAACTTTTTCCGTTCGAACGATAGCTTGGTAATACTAGGCCATAAGAATGTGGTTTGTTGCTGAGGATTTTCAAAGGAACTGAAAATTTTTATGCCCTTTGAATAAACCACAAACCACGAACTGCCCAAACCACTTTCGTTTTTCGTAGAACGCATCCTGAAAATGTGCGCATTGACGCACTCATGCACAAGACTGGCCTGCTGAATGTAATGAAGCTCTGCGTCGGCCGTTGACATGCCACGATATTCGCGATGGCAGGCCTGCAAAGCACTCATTGCCCAAATCGTGCGTAGCTCAGCAGGCAGATAATCATTGAAGTTAAAATATTCCTTTGTAGAGATGTTCGTCGTCGTATGAGCCAGTGCCGAAAGAGAGGTGCTCGAAGAAGTCGACGTTGTTGGTGGAGTGCTGGAAGAACATTCACGATTTATAGAAGACATCGACGAAGAGGCTGAAAACGAGGCGGCCATAGCTCCAAGACTACGCTTTAAGCTACCACTGATAGGGAAAACTGATGTGGACGATTTTGGTCCTATTAGTTCTTGTAGATCCGTATTTGCTGATGAAGTTGTGACATTTTTTGTGCTTAGAAAATTGGACAGTCGAAGAACACGGTCATTATCATTGCCTGGAGGTTTGTTGATTTTCGGCAATGTCGTTACAATTCCAGTTGCCGGTTCAGTTTTCGGTAAAACTGTCGTTTCTGTTATTGTTTTTGCCGTTATGTCGGTATTTTTTGCTGTTAGGTTTGAGACTTCACTTGTATTGACTGTGGAATTGGTAGCATGTGGAGAAAGCTGGTTTAGGTGGTTACACTCCGTGGGTTCACCATAATTGCTTTCTCTCAATAACAAGGATTTTAAAGTTGTGGGTCCACTTGTTTGTGTTGAATTTGGTGCATCACCTAAATCAGCTTGTAATGCTAATCCGGCGAGCAATATCATTGACTGTTCTGAATATTCTTTAGGCGTTTCCCGTTGTAGAGCATTGTGTTTTAATTGCAGGTAGTAATTATGGCGGGATATCTCATCTTTCAATATAAACGGGCTCTCGATATAAAATTGAACACGAAAGTGTAATTCCAGGAGAGGTCGTCCATTTGCGTCGAGGCCCTAGAAATATACAATTTAGTTAATATAAAGTAAACCGAAAAACATGTCATCAACTTACGTGTGTGTGTGACGAGCGCCAACTTTTCGGGCCGTATTTGGAGAGTTTGCTCTCCGGATCCGCAAACATGTATTCGCCATCTGTAATTGGAATAAATATCAATTATTAGACATTCAAAAGTTTTTCATACAAAAAATATTTTTTTGTTTTAATTTTTTCTAAAATATTCTCTAATGATTGGAATAATTCGGTTTTTATCAGGGGATATTCGGTTAATTAGGTCGATGTTTAGAGACGAATCCAATATATTGGAGTTCAGAGACAAGCTTTAATTTCGATTTCTTTACGACGCTTTCTTTGGACGCTTCATTTTCGCAATAGGGCCCAAATCTAGCTCCCTCCGTTTGCTACCCTACTTGAACCAAGCACATACGCTGCCATAGCATGGTGAAGCTGGCATGTCGGAAAGCAGCTGCATCGTGCAATCGTCCATCGTCCGGCGCATGTTTGTGAGTATGAATTGCCCATTTCAGCATTCCTGTCTGAGAGCATGCACTACCTACATATACATACACACACATGCTGTACATGGCATCTACCCGAGTAGAAGTGTATATACTATACATACATACATACATACGTACAGATGCACAAGTCGTTTTTTTAATTTATTTTACTGATTCCGCGGGTTTGGCTGGAATTTGAATTTCTTTTCGTGGCATTTACTTACACCTCTTAGTATTTGCTGCGTCTTGCATTTGTATATGCATATGTATGTCCATCCGTACATGTATGTGTGTTCCTTACTTTTTTATCAACGAAAATAGTTGTTTGGTATGAAATGCCATATTTTTTACTTTGTTTTGTTACTATTTCTTACGTCGGGCAGTTCGTGTTTTTATATACATACATACATACATACATATTTCAATTTTATTTTATTTGTTCCGTACACTTTTTTTATAAATTATTATCATATCTTCTTTGAATGTATGGATGGAGTCGCGTCTGCTGCTTCGTGTTGCTGTGTGTGTGCTTCCATGATTCTTGTTGTTTTCGCAATCGCCACATACCAACATCAGCATTTTCTCTTCCATTTATTGTTAATGGTGCATAATCATTATCGGCAGGTAGCGGCCGTCAAGATAGTGGCGACTAAATAAAGAAGATTCGACAATAGCAACAACAACAACACTAACAACATAATATTTTATATCCTTGTTGCGGTCGTTATTGTTTTTATTCCACTTTATATATTTCTCTTGATTTTCATTAGTCAATTTTTGTTTGGTTTTGTAGCTGGCGATCGCGTGCAACCGATAAACATCGGAAATTAAAATTCCTCTCTTATGGCTTCAACTTGAGATATTTGGTATACCTCTTTCAGACGTTGGCAGCGGTTACCTTCTGCTGCTGCTGCTTTTGATATTTACATATAAAATATTATATTTTAAGGTCTTTCCTTCTGAACACCTTATCACTCGCAGATGTGCATATGTATGAATAAGATGATACGTTCTTTTTTCTCCACAAAGTGATGTACTATAATTCAATAATTCTTTGTGCACAAGAGGATTGGATATATACTTTATTTTTATATACTACTAAACTGTACTAAATTATAATTGGGTATGTGGCTAGTGTATCTCAAGGTTAGATAAATTTTTCTAAGCCAGTGATGTTAGGATTCCAATAAAATTAATTAATTTTGGCACGTTGAAAGAAGCTTTCCCAAAAGGTGCTACGAAGAGCATGGTAAATCATGCACGAAAAGAAATATGCTTTCGTATTTCCTAAAGACTCCTTTGACCTTAGCAAAATATTCAGATATCATCATTATAGAATAACCACAACAAGTCTATTACCTCCAGTCTTTTAAGTCGTAGCTTTTGAATAAAAAAAGTTCCGATATGTTCGATGCCTTACCGAATCACTGTCTTGTCTCTTGAAGAGATTTAACACAAGCGCTGCTCACTCATGAACAGTGGTCAGTGGGTGAGGGGCCGCGGGTAACCATACCGATACTTTATCGACGAGTGCAGCGTCCGATAAGGTATGAAAAAATAAAACTAATAAACATAAACCAGTATTTTGAAAAGGTGATTACAACGCACCAACGTCGCCTAGTCCAGCTAGCGATCAGCTCGACTATGCAACACCGTAGCAGCCGGCAAGCACGGCAGATTGAGCGGCCATTGGAAGCTTGTTATTGTTGTAGCTTTGAGCAATGCATTTGGTTGGTGTTTACGATGCAGCGATGTTACTTGGACAAGTGCAGCAGCAGAGAAGGGTCGCAGACGCAACCCGATGCTTATTTTACCTCATTAATTCTAGAGATCCATCCTTTGGTATGTGATCACATACACACACAAACCTAATATATAAATATATATAAATGTATGTATGTTCTCATCTTAACCCGTATGCATACGCTTATGCCAACTGCCAGTGTGCCTGGTCAAGGCAAGAAAAACAGTCACTGATTCAAAAAGCTCCACAAAAATGCTTCATAAAAAGCAGAAACACATAAAAATGCTAAAGACACAACAAATATTGTTCAATAAAGCAGCCAGCAAGTCAGCACGGCGATGGTGAGGTATTACGAAGCAACGTCCACAGCTCGGCGAGTGTGAGGAATGCAGCAACAGCCGGCGGCAAGCGGTGAGCGGTGGAATGATGGAGTGATGGCGGCAAGTGGAAGGCCAAGGGCAGTCGGGGTTAAGGCAGGGGGACAAAACTGGCAATTGGCAGCGGACACAAGACGCGTGTTCAGTAATTCAGGTAGCAGTTGCGCGCACTGCCATAACACGAGAGCGCTCAGGCCAGCGCACGGACGGACGTCCGCCGATGGCTGATGGTCGCTAGTCGATAGTCGTTGTTACTGGTGGTGGTTGTTGAATTGTCGACTACGACGACGGCGGCGATGACGACGCTCTGTTGCCAACACAACCAGTAGCCGCAGAAGCAGCAGCCGTGGCTACATGCTCGGAAAACGAAAGAGAATGGACGCACACCTCTGAGCCGCAAGAACAAAATCGTGAAACCATAAATGCAGGCAGGCAGACCGGCAAGTAGCAGCTATGCATGTATGTACATTGAAAACGGAATGAAGACAGGAACATAAATACAAATCCCGAAACAGCTTAGGAATGTTGACCAAACTGGCTGTAGACTGTAGGCAGTTGGTTTCCACTGTGACTGCAACGATTGCGGCGATTATAAGGCGCAGATAGGGGCGGAGCGTCAGTGAGGATAAATGTAGGTACCAGTTGGAAGAAGGTCTGTAGATGTAAATGTGCACATGCACACATACACATGCTTGTACAGCCATGGCTAGTTGTGTGTGCAGCAACACACTTACGCTTATGCTCATATCTGTGACGTTCGCCACCAATCCTTAGCTTAAAGTTGAATTGCGAATGTTATGGTAGTGGCAGCATGCAGCTGGATGTGGTAAAAGTACGTCCATTGCACAGACACAGGAATGCAGCGCATCGGTGGCAACGTGCTTCAGAAGCACAACACTTGCAACATGCAACATTTTTGGTTGAACAAGAATAAATATGATAAATAAAGCATTGATTACATGCGCGTGTCATTTGTCGTTCATATATACACATATGTACATATATGTATGTGTGTGTGGCAAGTAAAAAAATTCCATTAAATGATTTTCAAAGGGAGCAAATATAAAATTATTGAAAGAGTGAAAAGTATATACTATATTTAGTATGTTAATAGCAAACGCATAAAGGAAAATTGCTTGATGTTTTTTATACTATAATTTTCGTCTGAAAATAATATTTCAATTATGATCTTATTAAAAGATTTTTTGTTATGTATTAATATGGCTTAGATAGGATGGGACTTTTGAAAATTCTGAAATGTCTATTTTAATCAATTTACAGAACTCAACTATATTTGTGCCAAATTTTATATTTTTCCCGATAATATTGTATAAGATTAAATATTATTTCTTAACAAAGAAGTAGCCGAAATATGTGGTTATTCTAATAATTGAAAAATTCCAAAAAAACGGTAGACAAAACTCATTCTCATATACATACATATGTATGTGGCATATACACATGTATGTTCATATTATGTGGAGGATAGGTGATGTTATGTAAAACTTACCGATGAGCACCGCCAAACCGAACAATTCTGTATCGAGCATGCCTTGTGCTGCAAAATGTAGGCATGTTTGTGTGTACACTTCTCTCACCCGACTCTTTGCATCGACTAGGAAGTATAAAGTTTTGGGTTGCTGATTTCCCAAAAGTCTGCAAAAAAGCATAACGATGTATCAAGTCACATTCTAGGTTTACATTGATAAACGAGAAGTAATAATGCAAGCGAGAGATATCCATGCAAGCGATTGAATATAACTGCTGTAACACACCTACCTTAGGGCCAAAAAGCGTGATCCTGGTGATAGTTGTTCGGCCGATGACGCGCAAACTTCTAAAGGCGCGCTGACAGTGCAAAACGCTCGCATGCTGCATCATTACTTAAATGCAACAAGCCCTTCCGAAATATCTTTCTGTAATCAATCAAACGCAAGATAATTAATTTTATTACTTACAAATGCGGTTGGTTAAATACATATGTGTATGGTGCGTGTAAGTTGTTGTTGTTTTTGGGGGTTTCTTTGTCAAAAAGTACGTAATTTGTAGGTTTACAAAAAAGGAAAGTCGAAGACAGACGATCGCTGTGGACCACCAAAGGAGAGATCACGTGCCCACCCATCGCCTGCTGCGCTAATAAGCACAAGTTCATAGAAATTTTGAATTAAAACCTAAAGCACACAACAGCCTCGGATGAGACTCGACTAAAAGCGTAAGCGGTTTCTACCCCAATAAAGAAGAAGAAGAATCCCAGTCTCAACATACCTTTCCTGACTACTATTATAACTCCTTCTTAACGCCTCATGTTTCAACGATTTCTAAATTTATTAGAACTAATTCGCCGACAAATAACCCGAGTTCTAACGCATACATATACCAGTTAATGCATATTTGCATGTGTATAAATTAAACAGCTCCCCGTTGCTACTCTCTCCTTGGTGTTGCCCATATTCGTTGAATAATAACTTCAAATAATTAATTTATATGCACGAATATATCTTTATGTATGCATGTATATACATATGTGTATATATGTATGTGTGTGTAGGTATGGCTTCTTGCGTGTAACTTTCTTTGAGACCATCGCTCGAAGGGTTTGTCGCTTAAGTCTTTTGTTATTGATAAGTGAAATTTCGGTAAAGCGTACATAAATAAAGTATTTGTAAATTTACCTGCATGTATGTATGTAAGTAGGTAAGTAAGTATGTAAAACAATATGTTAACGCATACGTTCTCTTATTACATTATTAGAGCTGACAAGAAATCAATATCCCATATCAAAGTATTCACTTTTGACAAGTGCGTTAGCGTTTAGTGGATTACAAATATCACAAAAAAATAAAAAATAAATAAAACACTTTTTCTAAAAGTCGTCGACTCAAGGTAAACAATATCTAATTCGAGTGCACTTCCGCGGAGCAGAGCTACCCATAATGGTCGTAGTTCCACAGACAGACACCAAGTTGCACACCCCAAAAAGGGGACGTAAGACATATGTGAATACATGGTTTTTTAAAACTGGCGTTAAATGGAACTTTAAAATATTTGCCAAAGTCTATACATGTGTACATGTGTACATGTTTACGTAATGTAAGCCAAATACATAGGCATCTGTTGATTGAAGGAATGCAAATGTGTAAATAAATATGTATATTGTTCAGAGGGCATTGTTTAACCAACTTAAGGTGTGCTCTGTTTTCGTGTCACAGGCCGGATGGGCTAGGCCAGCTAATAAGCCGTTCAATATCAAATAGATTTAATTAGTTGCATTGATATTAAATTACATGCGTAGCACACATGTGAACCCCTGAAATCCCAGGCTATTGTTCTCGACTCTGCCGTTTAGTAGAACATTTATATACTAATGATTACGTATTTGTTCGTCTCTGACCTTCAGTCGGATATAACGAAAGAGGAAGTCCGGCCAACGAAACGGCAGTACTTCAAAACGTTCGATCGTTTGCGAGACTCAAATCAGAGTAAAGTGCCGAATGCAAATATAAGAATTGAATTGCCTGGGTATCTGCTAAATCTAAATAAAGCAATATGAAATCTTTTGGGAAGGAGGTGGTTGTATGTGCATACGCCTGTATTATTCAGGGCTTACCTCCACTGCGCCAAAGGCAAGACTTATTAAACGACACCTAAACCGACTGTGTTTGCCGCCAATTTTTGCTAATGGCTGCCATTTGCATTATGTAACAACTGCGGATACAAATATAAACACCTGATTAAAATGGGTTTCGATCTCCTTTTAATATTGTCTACAAAGAATATTTACACCCATATTTACATGCATTCGGAGTTGAAATAAATAGCGTAAATATACAGTTTATACTTCTAATTATTATGTGAAATATGGCGCACATTTTTCGCTTAGGAATTTGGAATAAATACTCGTGTTGTCATCTTCGCGTGCATTTGAACATTTTTGCTTATCACTTCACTGCAATATCTGTTTCTTCATATGTACATACATATATGTATGTATATAATATGTACATTAGCACAAATTTAGAATTGTCCATTGAAAGAAAATCAACTTTAATTAAAAACGTTAGAGCGAATAGGTGTGTTGTGCGTTGATTTCACCTTTCTACATTTGTATCCCTTTATCTGTATGTATGTATGTGTGTGTTTAAGTGTTTGTGCATTCTCCTTTGTAGCCGCTTTATTGTTTTTCCGTTCGGCTCGCATTCCAATTGACTTAGTGTCTAATGAGGCAAACGCAATTTCATTCAACAAACACATACACACTTATAAACCCATGTACATACATACATATGTAAGTATGTACATATGTATGTGCGAATTAAATGAGTGATCCAACACCCACCGACGATTATCACACCAGTGGACGGCGGCCAGCAGACACATAAAGAATTCGGCTACTTCAGCAATGAAAAGGCAAATTTTGGCATCGAATTTGTTAAATGAAAATTGGCGAGCATTGTTGTTGCTGCAGAGGGTGATGATGGTGCATATCAAGAATACTTGAGGCTAATGCTAAGGCCGCTGCTGCGCAAAATTGCACTACTGCAGGGTAAGCAATCTTGAGAAGGATTTAAATACACACAACACACACACACACACTGGAGCATGCTCGGAATGTGGGAGTACACATTTTGCCCCTTCTCTCGCTGCAGTAATCGTTGCTATTCGCCTTATTAAATCTTCTCTTCGATAGCGTTCGTTGTTATTTTCTTGCATTGCATTGTTGTTATTGTTTCGGCCGTTGCTATCTCAATTCGCATATATTTTGTTGTTGCTCGAAAGAATGTCATGCCATTTTTGTTGTGCTTCGCTGTGCCTCCATTCTCCACTTCGCCGTTTGAGCACACACAGCAAGAGATAACGACAAACATGCACACACACACCCCTTTTGTCAGTCAGCACTTGAAAACCGAATGCGAGAGAATCACCGCGGCTCAAAACTCCAACCGCACACACACACACTCACACAAAGATATATCTATGCGCTGAGGAACCGAACCGATCGTGGAGTGGCGCGCGCTTTCTGGCGTCTTCGCCATCGTTGGGGCTTGTGACCGCCTTTGAGTGTATCTGTGTGTTTGTGTGTGCGTGTGTGCGCGCGAGTATGGGTGCGTCTGCTATGTAAGTGCGTATTTAGAGAACGCAACGTGGATTTTCAACTAGATTCTATTGGATTTCTTTCCCCATTGTCACAATCATTTCTAACCAGAACACCACGGTGCAGGCCAATTGCAAAGCTTTACTTGCATGCACATACATACATACATACTAGACATACATACATATGTATGCATATTATATGATATTTGCATTATAGCTATTTGTTGTGGTTTGTATACAGATTGTTGTAAAATAACAGCACATTCACCGCACTCAATCGAAGTGACCGCCGTTCATGCAACAAATACATGGCCCCGCACAGTTCATGGGATGTTCAAAATCATTGAATACGATCAACGAAATCTCCGAATTGCCTTTTCACTTATTTTGATTATCATTTTTATTTCCATTATTATTGCTGTTGTTGTTGTGGTTCAATTGTTGTGTTGGTCACAAATATCGCCGAGTATTAATATGGCACATTCTTGACTGATTAGTAAGCGAACTTTGCACAACCACCTCATAATTTCATACCAACACACACACACACACATACATACATACATATATACTTGAATACATATGGTACATACGTACATGCATGTAACTATTATATGAGTATAAGTAATTAGTATCCAAATAACGATCGCGAAACACTTCCAAGTCGACCGCCGTTACCTTTCGTCTCGAACGCAAATGCTGTGAGATCACTTATCACTAATTTAAACATTCCACAATTTGCTGAAATTATTCGCATATTTATCCATAGTTATACTTATTTATACATATATGTGCATTTGAACGAACTTATTCGTGTAATTTCGACATGAAAACATACTTTCTTTCGACACGGTATTTCAGCTCACTAGTTTGCCTAAATCAGCATGAAGAAACTGTCAAGTTGTTACGCTTTGTCGTCTCTTCTCCGTTTGCCCGACTTTAATTCATTTATTTCGCTAACTTTTTCCACTCAATCGCTCCAGTATCTTTGTAACCACTGATAACTTCACTTCACGTATTCCTATATATCTTGTGGAACATTTCTGGTGAGTTTGTTTCCTTTTCTAAACTTTTTTGTTTCAGATTTTTTTTTTTGTATATATTTACAGAAAAGTAATTTTTTAGCTCAAACGTATCGAAATCTTGACCGCTTCGCTCAGCACCATAAACCGAACTGAACCAAACGCCCTGCGAAACCACAATTTTTCTCCGTCTCCGCCATACGAAGATTCCTGACCCTCTCTGTGCTGAGCAATCGAGCATTTAGCTCGTATACCTGTTTGTGCCAGCTACACTTTTGCTTCACTGTGCCTGCGTGTGTGCATTTGTGTGAGACGTATCGGCGAGCCGAGCCGTGCGCCAATGGTGGTGCGGTGCGAATATTTCTTGGGATACCTGCTGTTGCTGCTCCCAAATACCAGCTACCAGCGTCGAGATACTCGTTGCTCGGTGTTGCTTTATTGAAAACGTGATTTTAGATTGGAATGCGCTATTTTGTTGATAATTTCATACAAACACACATGCATACGTTTGTCCATCTTATTGTATACTGGTAGAAAGTGTGTATGTGTGGGCACGATCATGAATTCATGAACTTTCTATGTATGTAGTACAGTATACCATGCCATACAAGTGTGAGCATTCTCATATAGACATGGCGAGAGACTTTGGGGGCTCCGAACAGTGTATGAGCAGCATTTCAGTTCAAAATCGCGATCGTTGGGAGTCTAGTGTTTGTTGTTCATTTTTCGTGCCCGCCGAATATTTTCTGCGATCGAGCGCATGCACGTATGCATGTATATGTGTGTATGCATGCCAGTATAATTGTGTGTAAGTATGTAGAAGTGGAGTGGTGTGCATGGAGCATTGCCAGCGTAGACATTTGAATGACCATAAATATAAATGGGGTATCGTATATTTTCTAATTGGAATGCGGCAAATGTTTAAGCGCGGTGTAAGCCTGCGTAAGCGGGTGTGGCGCGGCTAACCTGAAATGTCGATTTAATGCGACCGTGTGCACATACCGACACAAATCTTTGTGGATATGCGCTGCAAGTGAGCTTATGAATTTAATTATTTATTAACTTACGTACATATGCACATACATACACTTGTGCCAATAGTTGAATAGGCTACAGATATTTGCAAGTACATACAACAAAAAATCCCATTGGATACCAAATATCTTCGTTTATTTCTTTCTAAGCCTCTTAGATGGGCTGGCACTCCCAGTGCGTTTCAGGAGTAGAAAACACCTGTTTTGGTGACTGCGGATTGTACGAAGTACAGTCTGATTGAAACTCACAGTGGCTGATACTATACATACATACTTACATATGTACGTATTATCGTAAAGCAGGATAAACAATAAGTTTGAGCGTTTGGAATAATTGTTAAATGCGGACGAAAACCATCAATATCCCCATCCACTGCTATATGCATGAAAGCTGACACGACGAAACCTATTAGAAGATGTTTAAGTAAATCAATAACCCACTTTAGAACTTGTCCGAGACCTTAAACATTGTTAGATTTTACAAACAATCACCAGTATAAACATAAGAAGTACTTGCGCCTAAGTTCGGGAGTAGCCGAACATTGCATACCTTCGCAATTTATAAACTTTATCCGCATCCACAGGACACCAGAACGCCATCACCACCTATTAAGAGTGTCTAGAAACTCTTGTACCTCAATTTTGACCCAGGCTATAGCTTGCACCGACGAACAGACAGACATGGGCCAACCCTATTATTTAACTGGAACCAAGAAGATTTGCCTTCAGTTGCATGCTGATTGATAAAGAGTTTACTTTATTCAGTTTAGAGGTTTGAGGAGTAAGAACGAGGCACAACAACTACAATAACAAAACCATATACACGTATCTATACGTGTAAATGCTTGTACGTCGTAAGAATTTTGATTGTGCTTGTGTCTGTAAGACATAGCACGGTTGAACTGGATGTGTAAGTGAAATTCCATTGGTCTGCTGCAGCGGCGGCAATAGCGACGACAGTGACAGCAACAATAAATAACTTGAATGGTCGGACTGCAAAAAGGCAGCGATTACGACGAAGGCGAAGGCATGGAACGAAGGTCAATAAAATAAACCCTAAACAGCTTTCAAATCCTTAGCCGACCGATTGAGCCTCGGCAGCTATTTTCACGAGTACAGTTAAAATTATATACCAAAACTATTTACTGCAAGGTAGAGTGTTACAAGGTAAGACTTATGAGCGCAAATAAAGTAATTCCCTATTCTCAACTTTTTTCATAGACTTCTCAACCATGAAGTTAGTTCGGGCTTGTCTTCATTCAAGTCGACACCGCAAAGCTTTTGGAACGGAAAAGCTTTCTTATGAAAACATTAGTAAAACCACCGGATCAGAAATCAGAGTCCGGCCCTATAATTATTTTGCTTTCAAGCAGGCAGCTTAAAAAGGTTGTTCGGTGATACGTACATACATAACTGTAGATACACAACCAAACTTTAGAGTTTATATGAACAGATGGAAAAAACATTTTCACATCTTAGCAGTTATAATACATATAGTGTATGTATATGTATGTTTCAAGTACCTATTAATAAACAGAAATGATCAGGTCGATCGGCGCTCGAGACCAACTGACGAACAGTCAGCTAAACAGGCAAAGCCAAGACAGGTCAGGCTTCACCGAAGACCAAGCTGATGCAGCGCACACAAATTGCCGCACGAGCTCGAAATGCTTCTACCTCCTTACCTACGTACACACCATTCCTTACATCGGTTAGGCTCAGCTCAACCCATTCAAGTTATGCTTGCATATCCAACTTACAGATTCTCGCGAACTGGTTCCATCGCCATGCTGGGACAGTGGGTAGTTGTTGTTGTGCTGAGAAGGCTAGCAATTTCGTATTCTTATTTTTATTTCGTCTTTCTTATTTTTCAGTTCATTTTATAAACGCGCGCTCCTCCCGCCTCATTCTTGCGATGCATGCATATACACACATTCATATGTATATGTGCATGCTCCTTGGCCGATTTTTCTAAGGGAAAAGATTCTTAACTTGCTGCAGCCTAAACCACATTCTCAAAATATTTGTAGGAATGTCAGAAGAGTTTTTGGACCAAATTTTTCTCCTGTTCAACAGCCAACAAGCCCGTCTTGTGGTGCGACGGATTCAAAATAATCTTTAGTTGACAAAATCGGCAGCATTACGAGGGGAAAATGGTGCTAACCGGGTTCTGGTTTTGAATAGAAAACATTCTATTCTGCATTTCTGACATACACTTGATACATAAGTACATACATACATATGTATAAAAGCGCCTGTTTGTAGCCATTCACGGGAAAGAGCGAAGCTTTGAAATGATTGGAATTTTTATTTTGCCCCAAAATCACTTGGGGAATTACCAATGAACGCCGTAAATGCAAACAATTCGCGAAGAATTTTCTATAATGCTGTATGCGGGCAGGTATGTATGTATGTATGTTTTGTTGTGTGCGCATTTGTATCCATACACATACACACATACATGTTTACAGCGTCAAATAATACGGCCAAATGCGAACAAAGTAAAGCGAATTCAAATTAAAACATATCTCCACATTTCGCATACAAACATATCAACATGTGTGCATATGTGTATACATGTATGTATGTAGTGTGTTCATATGCTTAAAAACAAATGTACGTATGAAATAAGGTAAACAGCATAAATACCGAAACTTGTTTTGGCTACCAAACGCGTACGAGCCGCGAGAGCTGAGCAATCGATGGCGGTGCAGCGTTTTTTGGGGAGGGAAGCAGCCAAAGCTCCATAATACCAACGGCAAAAGAGCGCTGGAACACTGGATCGGTCGATCGTTCGATTGTCGATTTATTGAATCGTTTGTTGCCCATACTGGCTGGAATGACTGCAATAAAGTGAAATTCACGATGCACCAAATACCATTGAATGCGAATTCGCGATGCAATGCCAAAGTACGCGGAGCAACATACCAAATCAAACCGAAACCAAGCTCAACCCAACTCACATACTCGTATCTGCAGCCAGGAGCCTTGCGCCAGATTTACAGTGTGCATTTCGAAATAGTTGAAATGAGCCCTAATGAAGGGACCGTCGTATTAATTCGTTAAATAAACCCTTTGTACTGAAACGTTGTTGGAAAACAAGTAAGATGGGTTTCTTTAAACGTTGCTTCAATTAGAATAAGGTGGATTTTTTGCTTTTCGGGTAGTATTGCACTTACCGTGTATTTTTGCTGATATTTAGAAAATATATTTTTTATATTCTTTGCATTTGGAAAATACTAAACGAGGGCGTAAAAAATCATAATTTACGCATATTATACATGTATGTATGTATGTATGTAACATATCTATGTAATTATATATGCTGCATGTAAGTAAAAATCATACAACCTCACATACATTCATCCATCCCCATATTCTGCTCATACGCATGTACTTATGTTTGCATACTCGTATAAAGGTATTTATGTATGCCACTCATTGCTGCTACTGCATCACGCTTTTGCCGCTGAACTGCGCATACGCAACACATGACAAACGTCAAGGAAACGGGCTGGCCTTAGTCCCCCTTTTCTTTTGTTTGCTTTGCCGTTTCTGCAGCTACTCTGTGCCTTGTACGCTTCGCCCTCTGGCTGGCGACTCTGGTCCTAAAAATCAAAGAAAAACACCAATTGCTGCACAGTAGCAGTTTCATGTTAATGCGCTCTGATATTGCAGCGAAATGCTTACAACAAGGCATCAGGCTCAGCATTTCAATTCGCAAGCACATACAACGTCTTCCAATTGGGACAAGTCGACATGAGCAATAATTGAGACTTTCGCAGATTTGAAAAATCGGCGGCCAGAAGAGGTCGCTGAAAAATACCACTATTGTGTCCTTTGCCTTGCTGAAAAACTGAAAATTATCGCTTTGCCCTTTTCGAAGAGATTTTTAGATCGCTCATGCCACATGCTCAGGTTAAAAGAGAATCCAGCTTCCAGCACTAGCAGTCCGCTTAGCAAGTACCGTGTTTGAAAGATCATGTTCAAAAGCAAGCTTCTGTTATGGAGAGAAGGAAATACTGACGGCATTGCCAACTATGCGAAGGCTTTGTAAATGCTTGCGACGTGTGATGGAGCAACTGCTGCAAGAATCCACATGCAGTAGAGCAAAGCTGCTCAGCTTTATGGTATGCCTCAGTGGGCCCTTAAATGGGCCAGTCCGAAATGGTTCCTCTAAAACTACTTACTTTTCAGATCGCCACATCTGCCACATTTGTTCCACGTTGAATTCCTCTATTCACCAATTACTTTGCTCAAATTTTAAATTTCTGGTTTTTTCTACATACGAGTATGTGCTCCAAACTTAGCCATGCCTATAATGAAGAACCATCTTAATAGCTGTCTTTGATTCGCCAAATTTGGAAGAATTCACTGGTAGAAATCGCATAGCCTAGGGAAATCAAATAGAAATGAAGTAGCCAGCGGTTATCATGTTTTTGTAATGTGATATCTAACATACACACTTCGTGGTGTTGATTTCAGGAAAACCTATGGTTGCTTCCGCCAGTGTTTTTTTCGACAGAGGAGTAGAGCTCAAACTCAGCTAGCAGAATAGTCTCGAATCGAAAACTAATATTACGAATAAACACCCTGTAGGCGCAACCTTGAACTATCGCGCCGTCATGACAACGGAAAAGGCCAAACAAAAGTTTTCATTTATTGACATTTCCGAAGCTTTTAAGAACACAATATCTATTTATTAAATGTGGGAACATAAAGTAGACAAATATTACATTTTCGTTTAGCAGTTTTGCGGTTGGTATGTATTTATATATATGCAGAGATTAACATAAAATACTTCGCGAAAAATGTGATGGCTTCGAAGGAATTCCAATCAAGTTGTGTGACCTTCGAAATTGTTGAAATTAGTTCATATCCGGTGTTAAAAATTCCAACAAGTTAAATCAATAATGTCTGAAGTCAGAGAAGCCAATTGAATTTAAAGAGCGATTGAAGCAGCAAACACTTCACATAAAAAATCGAGCAGAGGAAACCTCGAACAGGCAACGATCTGAGCGGCTATTGTACGAAAAGCAAAACGCCATCAAAACAAAAAAAGAAGCGCACACGGTCGGTAGGATGACGACAGCAGTTCCTTTGGCTCCATTGGCACCGCTGGCAGCGCTCCCCTCAACGCGCATGTTGATGGGCACAGCCAGCAACATGAGTTCAGCTTGTGCGAATGCCACGACAGCCATGGCGTCACTTTCAATACAGCAGACACATTCGCAGTCCCAGCCGGAGTTGGAGCCGCAGCTGCCGCCGACGATAACAATAGCCGCACTCGAGTGGCAGTATTTCCAAGCGGTTTCACTGTTTCGGCGGCGAAAATATGAAAAATGCGTTGAGGTGTGCAATGGCATGTTGCGCACTGGCCATGAAACGAATGTGCAAATGTTTACCTCTTCGTCGGAGAGCCACGAGGCCGATGTACAGTACAGTAGGGGAGTTGGCGGCAGCGGCAGTGGCAGCGGCAGCATAGTCAGGAACAATAACAACAGCAACAACCTGAATCTCACAAGCGGCTCAAGGCAGGGGCGAAGCCTCAACCAAAACTTTAAAAGCAACAACACAAAACATGGTAATGCCAATGGTAATAACAATAAAGTGAGCATGCCCACGTGGATGATGGAGGGCGTATGGCAATTAAAAATGCGCGCGCTTACCCAACGCGTCTACATCGACGATCTGGAGACGGACGATGCCTTCGAGGGGGGTGAGTATGAATATGTGCATCTGACTGCTGTCAAGATGAATTGCACAGTAGCCAAACTATACCTCTACATATATTCAGCATTGTTGCCAAGTAACTAGCTTAAACTGTAGCGCAGTGGAACGTTTACTAAATCGCTAGGACGATGCTTTAATCCCTTATTAACTGTGCATTGATAAAAGAGGCGGGGTTTTGGGTCCTTTGCCTAACTCAAACAAGCAAGTTGTTAAAAATCAATGGAGAATTTTTAAGAAACTCGTCAAGGTAAGATAAATCATATATTTCGACAAACTGAAGACGCAGACACCTGAATCGAGTATATTGTAAAGGCAAGGGCCGCCAAAAATAGCCCGGGAATGAGGTCTGCTGCTACAACGAAATGTAAAAGTTCACAATATGGTCATTGCTTTGTGACCATTTTGCGAGCACCCATTCTTTAATCTTCACCAATATATTTCAATATATACCGACATTTTGACCGATGCACCAAAAGAATCGCTATCTTTTAACCAGTCTCATAAATGTGTGCTTTTGTGCCATTTTATATGTATGTATGTGTGGATAGCCGACATGAATGTTGAAAATTCCGAGCTTGAGTGGCTTAACGGATTACGATTGCATTGGAATATTTCAGCTGCATTCCGTTGGCATGGCATGCCGTGGCAGTTGCGCAGCCGCACACCATCTCAATGCCCGAATACTCATGCCACGCTTCTCGCATTCCAACGTGTTCAATCACCCTGAATTTTTATTTTCATCTCGTTACTTATTACTTTTTTCATACACATGTATGCACACATAGGCAGGCACACTCGGTGATAATGCGGCGGTGCTACATTTTGGTTATTGCATGTTGCATAGCCTGATACCGCCCCTAGCTTATACACACGATCACATACCATACTTTCCGGCTAGTGCACTCGTATTACATTTGCTTTCGAGTACTTTTTGATCTTTCGAATTGTCTTTGTTTTTGTTTTTTTTTTTATTAAAACATGTTCATATTTTCATTGGTCTCTCTGTTTAATGGTGTATTAATGCTGGGGTCGTACGAACACAGAGAATGAGGAAGTGGAGTTGGAACGAATCGCCACAGCCGCCCGGCCAGGTACCTCAATTAAAACTGCATTCATACCACGACCAACTACAAGCACGCTGCGAGCTCACACCACAGCTGCAAAAAGAAATGACCTACCAATGAGTGAAGGGAGCCGCACCGCGACCACGCAGGGCAGTAAGAGCATGAGACCCAAATCGGGTATGGTAAGGCGATAAATCCTATTAAGATTTCATATTCAAATAGTCATGGCATGCCCATATTCCAAGGTGCGGCCGGGGACTGCTACCTCTCGACCTGGTTCTTCAATGGGTAGCCGTACAGCATCACGATGTGGTACTGCTTCGCGCATTCGTGCTTCTTCTGCCGCCGCATATACGGTGGGTGATGTTACTGCGAAACTGTACCAAGCTTCGCGCCTCAATCCCACGATATACGCCGAACGAGAGGCACTTATTAAAGCGCTTTTTCAATTCCTCTACTATCACGAATCGGATGTTCAAAAAGCATATTCACTTTGCGAAGCTGTCATGGAGGTGCACAAACAAAAACGAACTTCTGGCTCCACTCGTTCAGGGGCACCAGTCGATTGGTGGTGGGATCAGCAAATAGGCCGGTGTCTGCTTATATTACGCTCTCCACGAAAATCGGAAACATTTCTCGTGCAATCATTGGCAGTATTTCCTCACCCCGATACGTTTTTACTGTTATCACGATTATATCAACGTCTGGGTGAACCCGAACGTGCACTCGAACTCATCGGTATGGCTGTGGACCGACATCCGTTCAATGTCACATTTCGCATCGAACAGGGGCGTATTTTTGATGCTCTATCCAAACCCGATAGTGCAATGCAAATATATCGTCTCATCACCAAGCTTAATCCTATAAATGTCGAAGCGCTAGCCTCAATTGCGTTGAATCACTTTTACGATGGAAATCCTGAGATGGCCCTTATGTACTACAGGTGAGTCGAATTCTATGCCGGCAAATGAACTCTAATACGGTTTTAATTTAGGCGAATTCTAGCTTTGGGAATTCACTCGGCAGAACTCTATTGTAATATTGCATTGTGTTGCTTGTATGGGGGACAAATCGACTTGGTACTTCCTTGCTTTCAGCGAGCTCTGCTGCTGTCCAAGACTACCAATGAAAAAGCGGACATATGGTACAACATGAGTTTTGTCGCACTGGTAAGTTTTTTTAGCACACTCATCTAATCACTCACATTAGGGTGTGTACATACATATGTATAGTCATAGAATAAATCTAAAATAAATACCCAAGTAGGCTAAGTATTTAATAAATTAATGTTTAATATCTACTTTTAAGTCAACTGGCGATTTTCATTTGGCTCGTCGATGTCTTCAGCTCTGTCTAACAGCGGATGCGTGCAGCGGCGCCGCCCTTAATAACTTGGCTGTACTGGCAGCGCACTCTGGCGATCTGATGCGCGCCAAATCGTATCTCCAGGCAGCAAAGGAAGTGCTGAGAGACAGTCCGGAAATCAACAGTAATTTAAAATACATGCAAGCCCATTACAAACTCTAACGTATGAGCGTGAAAACTACAAAAGTTTCTGTAGAGGAGGCAGCGCCCTAATCTAGCATACATTGAAGTTGATATTAAGTATGTATAGTATGTATATTATTTATTTATTCCATCAATTTTATGTGTGTAAATAAATAATTACATTTTACTTGAAAATTCTAAGGGATCTGTAACCAGGCATATATAGCTTCGAAACCCACGTGACTAACGGCGCTAGCCTCCACAATAGTTAACTGTTGCCGAATTTCCTTTTGAAGCTTCTAAAAAGCATAAAGAAAATAGGAATATATGCAAATTATTGTCTTAAGTACAGATTTTCGTAACAAAATGATAGGAGCTTATAAACAAATCGAAAAGCTTAAAGTGATTCTACAGCACGGTCTTGAAAATGTGTTTCTGAACTTCTAGTTCTACTTAAAATTGTATTTTTGAATCAAAATACAGAGTTCTCACGGATATTTGTAGCATAAGTAAAGCTTCATTGCGCATCTGCCGGTAGGCATAATCCATCTTAGCTAAGACTAATAAAATTCGACAGCGCTGCAATCGAGGCTCGGCCAATATAGAATAGAGCAGAACCCCTTCAAATACACAAAAGCGTAAATAAGAATTAATCTAAAATAAATGGACATTTACGTAAACCAACCTGCTGCAGAAATTTGACAAAGATTTGAAGTGTCGACGACATAAATTATCTTCGACACTTTTTCATAGTATTGTCGCCAGAGTGGTGCCATCGCCCCACCAATTTCCAAAACTCGTATGCATTTTAATGGAGCCTTGAGCCTCTTATTCTTTAGCTCTGTGGCGCCTGAGACTTCGTTGCTGTTCTTTTCATCATTTAAATGTGTCTGTTTATTAGTTTTCTCAGTTGGGTTTGAACCATTTGGAAGCCTTGTTGAAAGATTGATTGTAAAAATATTTGTGCCATTTGTTGGCATTGAATAGGTTGTCTCATCAATACAGTCCGGATTCTCCAGTGCCTTTAGAAGGTGGGTTTTTCCTGCACGTTTCGGCCCGACACAGATGCAGGACATTTGACTGACAAAGCTCGCATCCATTTTACCCCACGATGAACTTAAGCTATTGCTAACCACTTAAACAGTACTTATCAACTTTAAACGTTCTTTTATTAACTACCGATAAATGCAAGTCAAATAACCGTTGCTATGGAGACCGTCATGAATATTATGGTATCTGTACTGATCTAGTACTCTATCATTGTTGTCATAGGCAATCATTTAATAAAAATAAATAATTATCACTGATTCTTTTACTACATTATAAAAGCAAATCAAATTCTAATTGAGTTAAATGGAGTGCATCGAAGCATTATTTAATTATAGATTAGAGGTTCGTATTCAGACGAACGCCAAAGGTAATTTTTTAATTACTTGGCAGCACTAAAAGTAGAAGAAACATAAATTAATAAACCCGTTAAAAAGAAGTTTAAATTAATAAGTTTAATAATAAAAAAGATATGACTGTATCTTAAATCAAAAGATCAGGATTATACGTTCTCTTGAATGCGTTATGTAATTATTGCATTTAATAATAAGTGTACAGATTTGGCAACTTGTTTTAGCGATAATTTCATTAATCTCATGCAATCTGTTATAAAAATTATGTATATGAAGCGCCCTGTGGTTAATATACCGGACAATTTACTCAATTGCAACATATGTATTGTTGAATTTTTTTATATGAAAGCGTGTATACAAGTTTTGTTCGTTAAAGTATTAAATATAAAAATATGGGTACGAAAAGACCGGGGACAAGTTTAGTGTTGGCGCACGATACAAAACGCAGCAAAAATGATCTAATTGCATACACCAATCGCGATAAAGCGTTGATGGAATCGGTTTGAATACTTGTACTTCTGCCTTATTTATATTCTCTAATAAATACATTTTTAGGGTGTTCGACGTACATCTAATTTAATGGCGCCAATAATGCTATTAGAAGGTCATGAGGGAGAGATTTTTACAACTGAATTCCATCCGGATGGCGACGTACTGATTTCGTCTGGCTTTGATAGACAAATATGTCAGTGCAAATAAAAATTGAGAATTGTATAATTAATTACACCCCATTTACCTTGCAGATGTTTGGAATGTGTATGGCGAATGTGAAAATGTAATGGTAATGTCTGGCCACAGCGGTGCGGTTTTGGAAGCACATTTTTCGACGGACGGATCAAATGTATATACATGTGCTACTGATAAAACTGTCGCCATTTGGGACATTGTAACAGGGCAGCGAGTACGTAAACTAAAGGGGCATACAAATTTTGTAAATACTGTTCATCGTACGCGCCGGGGCAACCAAATGCTGTGTTCAGGTTCTGATGATCGAACTATAAGAATATGGGATGCAAGAAAAAAGAATTCGGTACACACAATGGAATCGCCGTATCAAGTAACTGCGGCATGTTTCAATGATATTGGAGATCAAGTGATCTCCGGTGGTATTGATAATGAAATAAAAATTTGGGATGTACGCAAGCATCAACAGGTGTTGCACCGATTACGTGGACATACTGATACAATAACGGGGATATCGCTATCACCAGATGGTTCATATTTACTTTCTAATTCCATGGATAATACGCTTCGAATTTGGGATGTACGCCCCTTTGCTCCGGTTGAAAGGTGCGTAAAAATTTTTCAAGGACATCAACACAACTTTGAAAAGAATCTATTACGTTGCTCATGGTCACCGGATGGCAGCAAGGTAAAAATGTAACATACTGTAGTATTAATTGTATCAAAGTTTATATATTTAATTATTAGATATCTGCTGGTTCTTCTGATCGCTATGTTTATATTTGGGACACTACAAGCCGGCGCATAATTTACAAGCTACCTGGCCACAATGGCAGCGTTAATGATGTCGATTTTCATTCAAGAGAACCTCTGATATTATCTGCGTCCAGTGATAAAACTTTGTATCTTGGTGAAATCGAGGATTAGACTATGTAATGTTATCCTGAAGATAAAGTTTTCATTTTAAATACGTCGCCTACAATTAACATAAAATAAAACAAAGTGGATTTGTGTTTGGAATAATATCGACTATGCTAAAATGTATAAACGATTATTTTAATGGTATCACACATGTCACTTTCAGTTAAAAATTGAGTGTTAGCTATTGAAATGGCTGAAGGATAAATATGAGATATGTGTATAAAACTCAGTTGATTACACATATAAGCGGGTAAGAAATATGTATCTGCCAAGTTTATGAAAGAAAAGCTATATGTTTGCTAATGTTTATAGTACTAAACGGGCAGTGTACTTGTTGAGGATACGGTACTCTTGAACATTTTTCCGAAGAACTTTATTCCGGAAGCTCCACCGGGAACAGTACCAACTATCATAAATAGAAGAGCGATTATTTGCGCTACAGCAAAGAGGACGGTTAACGCTGTGCTATGTACTAACAGTGCGCAGTAAAGTGTTGCTATCAAAGAGCTGGTATATGTGCCGGATACCAACATACGTGGCTTTGAAAAAGCAGTCTTTAGAAAGGCACCGAAGCCAGATAAAAAGCAAAAGCCAAGTATGAAAAACATGCTACCCAAAGAATATAGTAGAGCGAATTTGCGGGCTTTCAATATTAACACTGGTACGTAAAATATGGAGATGCTGAAGCAAAGAGCACCCAGTCCTAAACAAGCAACAAAACCAACAATGCGCTGCAGTCGTGACTATAACATAGAAAGAAATTCGTCATTTATGAAATAAATATTAATTAAAATTTATTTTTTACCAATTTAGGACAACAACTGTCTTGTGTGTCTTGCAGCCAACTATTGCTGGGCTCCGTTGGCTCAGAACGCGTAAATAATTTTCCCAAATCTGGCACTTTGATTTGTGAAATTTTCGCACTGAAGTTCTTTTTTTGATCGCTTTGAAGTAGCAAATATTCATCCAAATCTTGTTTCAAGTTTGCCATGTTTGTAGATATAAAAAGTTGGTCACAGATAGGATGTGCCACGAATTTGTTTATTTTTTACTTTTCACACGAATGAAATAAGTAAAGTAGTTGAAGAATTATAAAACAATAGTACAGGGTGTTCCCTATCACAGGGTGCACGATGCGTTTAGAAAGTATGTACACTGTGCAAATTCGGTGCTTTAAAGATTTGTGAATAATTGTATGGATATAAATTTGTCCTTATTTAAGATATTGATTCGTGTGAACTTCGTAAAAATTGTTAAAGAAATTATTGTAATTTTCCTCCCAAAACAAAAAGAAATTAATATATTAGTTTGTAAACGCGATTAAATAGTGTATAATATGTAAATTGAATTAAAATTGTGTATTCACTATTTGGTTGTATTAACTTTTATCTGTATTACATATAAAGTTCTACATTTGGGATGTTTCAGCGTAGCTCTCTTATTAGTAAAAATATGTTAGATGCTAGAAAAAAAAAACAATAATTAAAAAACTCTGACATGTGTCATCATTATCCTTATACATTTAGAAAGAGGCTTTCTCACGCGTTAATAAACAAATTGTTATGAAGAGCGCATTGAGGAAGGCAAGAAAAATCCGCTCGGCTCTCTTATATGTATCAGTATCATAAATGCTGGTTTCCCACCGTTCTCAAAACATATTCATCAATGTAAACAACATCAGGTACTTTAAATCAATTTGATTACAGATGATTTTGAGTAAAACAAATGCAATATATTCGAATGATCAATTGACAAAAGATATTTGCGAGTTATTAACATTAGATAGGCAACGATAAAATACACAAAACGAAAGCGGTAAAGTATCTCAAAGATATTTCTGTTCTCTTACCCATAAACATATATCAGAGAATAGATAATTTAGAGAGGCAACATTCTCTCTCATTTCACTGACTATGCTTACACGTTTACAGCTCTCCCAATAAAACAGGGTGCGATTCGCACCACAGTCAATTCATAACTGTACTCTCAAATATGTAAAACTATTGTGTTATTGTAGTTTAGACATTTTATTAATATTTTTTATGCATATGCTGAATTCCTCGGTCATAGCTATGTGTTGAATATATTTTTTAAGAATAACAAAACTTTGTATCCAACATAATAAAAGTGAGTTAATCGAAATGTTGATTCCTTAGCATCGCACCCTGTTTACAGAGTATCTGGCGCACGATATAGCGCTCTCAGGCGCTGCTGGCCAGCAATTCTTAGGCTCAGTCACTGAGTAAATCGCGATGAGGTTGCATGAAAACAACGTAACGCGCGTTTCGTCTTGGAAACCATACGGTAGATATTGTTGTATACACTTGTACAGCAACAAAAGCAGCAGCATTTAGAAGTAGCAGCCAACAACAGCAAAAGGAAGATTTTAGAAACACAAAGGCAAAAAAATTACAAAGCAGCAAAAGGTGAATGGTGAAACAAAGTAAAATCCAAACGGAAGTTAAAGCATTCATTGAATGTATTATTTTAAAATTTTTGGTAAATAAAACCACCAAGAATATATGCAAATAAGATATATACAAATGAAATCGTAACGAGTCTGAACGAATTTTTCACAAGTACGGCTGAATCGCGCGCGCCCCCCGTTTTGTGTATAACTGTGTAGGTGAATAGTGTCTATGAGTGTGTGTCTGTAGAGTTGGGTATGAAAATATGCTATGGAATATGGCAAAGCGACGGGTGAAATGTGTAAATCGTACGGTAAATTAAGGCGGTCGTACAATGCGAATGTAGGGTGTATGCGACCCGGCATGGTACGGTGCGACGTGATGCGACGCGGCAAAGCGCAATTCGTTGCAATACCTATATAGGTGTTGTATGTATGAATGTGTGCTCGTTCGTTCGAAAAATGCAATGTCGGTTCGTTGCAGTACGGCATAACGGCAAAGGCGAATACGAATGTTGACGGGGTGGGGTGAAATGTGCTGTGAATCGAACCGATGCTTGACCATTGGAAAGTGCAATAATAAAATAAATGCAAAAAATAAAGACGCGAATGTGTTCAAAAATAGCAACAACAAAGATGGTATTTTGAGCGCGACAAGCATTAAATATAAATAGAAAACATCAAAAAGAAATTACGAAATTTCGCCCATTTTTATGGCGCTATAGCATGTGCCCCCAATGTCTCTTCATCACACAGCACTGTATGCTAATGTTAACGAAATGGCAGCAAAATTGTGCCTTATATGCGTTCAAAATAATATAATTTCCGATTGTGTATGTGTGCATTTTAAAGTGCATATACATATTTATGAGTTCAACAAAAATTAAGCAGAAGCAAATATTATACGAAACTTACAAAAAAATTAATATTGTTTTGGTCATATATATGCCCTTTAAAAAGTGTGAAGTGTTTATATTATATATAATTGTAATTTGTTTATATTTTCCATTTCTACAGTGATCACTTGGAAGAAAGAGTAATTGTTTTACAGCAAAAGAAAATGAAAATACGAAGTTCATAAGCAATACAAATAAAATCCGAAAATATCAAAAAAAGAAGAAAAAAATTCCTGATCAATTGTGTACAACAAATTAACAATATAAAAATAAAACAAGAGCATAAATAATTCTAAAAGTATCAGATTCACGGAAAATAATCAAGCACATAAAATCACAGTTTAATCAATACATGGAGGTTTTTCGAAGTTAACTATTATTTCAGAAACAGTCCATGCGGAATATTAAAATCTACTAACACAGTAAGTGTTTTTTAAGCGTATTCACAAAAACATTCCTAAGTACACGTATGTATGTGTGTGTAAATACATATATACATATTTAAAAACACGTCAAAAATTGTATATTTTTGCCTTTAGAAATTGATCACGAAAAATCAATTTTTTAATAATTCCTGAGCTTAACTATTACTGCAATTATTTCCTAATGCATATCTCTAGTGTATGCCACTTAAATTCATTGAAAAGTGCATTAACTACGAAATTAACATTGGATTTTGGTTACATAAAAGAATTTCAGTTAAAAGTTGCTTTCTGTTTGATATTCCAACCGATTTTAGATGCTGCGCTATCAAAAGCCTTTATATATAAACTTAAAGTTATTTACTATCTTGAATTCGAATTTAAAGGTTTAATATAATAATTTGTATTATTATGAAATAGTTATTATTTCACTAGAATATAATGGAAATAAGTACTATTTTTAATTTCCTTGGAAACAGTAAAATACCTAAGTGTATAACTCTTAAAAATTTCTTATACATGAAATGTTCAACCATATGAATATACATATGTACATATGTATATGTACCAATGTATACATATATTTAGTATTATCTCTATTCACCAATTAATTATTATTATTTTTTCAAATTTTCAGCGCTTGAAAACATTTTAATCCATTCCGCCAATGCTTCGAATAATCAAGTAAATAGAAAATATCTAAAGTGGAGGAAATCAATTGATAATAAAATTTATGTTAGAGTTTAAAGAATGCGATTTAAGTTGATATTTTGATTTAAAAAAAAAAAAAACCGTGCAAATGGAAAATTGTGAGGAAATAGACAAGATTAAAGCATAATACATTCAATTACGGGTAAGAAATTTAAATTCTAGAGACTATGAGAGAATGGTAGTAACAAATCGAATTTAAAGAAAGGTTTAGATAATAGTATAATTTTGAATACATGAGGGCACTGTGGATTAATTTTGGACAGACGATTAAATTGTCAAACAATTGACTATGACTTTTATCAGTTAATATGTAGCTCTGTAATTGTAGCACTAAATATGCGAAATTGAACATACTATGTATGCATACAAGTGGAGGTACATGTGTTTTCTTAAATTCAGTCATACGATATTAATTATCATTCTAAACTTTTGAAAAGATGACTGCGTCATTTTTACCGGTTTTGGGCTTCTTTCCAACATGCGGAAACTTAGAATGGTTCCCAAGTACATCAACTTAAACTCGGCTATGGTCCCTTACAAAGATCGTAAAAGGGCTCTGCTAATGCGATTCGGGAAAAATATTTAAGGACGGTACATGTATTAGTGAAATATTCGTAGTGTGCGTAGACAATGACGAAGCGCTGAGATGAATAAAAAAGAATGAAACTCCCATTAACATTTGTACATGTGTGTGTATGAATGCATACATTTCGAACGCGCCAGCAATTGAAAGCGGACAACCAAAGAATTTCACCAGATTTAGCTTTAAACTTAGGCAGTCAATGTAGAAATAAGAATAAAAATCCACTAAGTGGTAGGGGGCAGCAGTCATCTGAGGTCGGAGCGCTAGAACCATGAATTGGGTACCTCATGTTAGCGGCTCTCGCATACTTACACAATTGTTAAGTGCAAACATCTACAAACTATAGTGAGCACCTCATGGATACGGTGTGCACGACCACGATGATGGTCCCCAACTCTGCTATTTGTACTAGAATACATCATGTCAGCCACATGATACACACACACACGCATCATCTGCTTTTTACACGAAATCGAGAGAGATGCACTGATGCAGTAGTTGAAAGTGCGACAGAAATGCCATGAGTTCTATACTTGTGTATGTGTATCTCGCCTAAAGAGAGCTTGTCGCTACACAAAGCAGCAGCAGCAGCAACAGCCACAACGCAATAGGTAGTTAATCGGCATGAACGTGCAATAACAAATAGAACGCAGTTGCTGAAACTCAATACACTCAAACATGAGTACGTATATACTTAAATGTATATAGGCATATCCGCTATGAATAGGTTTGTTGGTTTATGTGGCTTTGCGCGTCACAGCCCAAAGAGCTGTAGGGGGTTTCGCTCACCGCGACAGCGCTACAAACGCAACGTCAAGTGCGAGAGGGAGCGAGCATTTGGTACCGCACGAGAGGTTTCGGTCGTAGAAACGAGATATCGAATGTGTTATGAATGTTTTTGGCAGCTTTAACGACAGCGGCACATACATACAGGTTTATGTACATATGTATGTACGCAGAGAATTCGTTTCACAACGTTAAACCGCTTTGCACTCTGTTTTGCTATTCAATTTTACTGCAGTGCAGCAAAAGTCGAGCGACAAAAGTCGTTATTTGCTAGAAACTGGCATATTGAACAAATGGAACGCATAGCCTGGTTTGTGCTCTGAGAGCCAAAAATCGGATCGGGAGAGAAAAGTACCGAAAAATAAAATGATTTCTTACAACTACATATTCAACATTGGTCACGTATTCAAACGTTTTGAGATTGCTTAATTTGTGCCATGAAATGGCTGCCGTACGCAGCGTCGAGTATTCGTTTCTCACCGCTCGACAACGCTCGTCTTGTTGCTTGAGTTTATGCTGCCGTGGCAAAGTTTGCACAATGTTAGTTCGGACTCCGGACAATTTGCGCTACTTTAATGCCACTTAATATGTACACATGTATGTGTGTATTGGTAATGCGTTTATGTACTGCAGCTTGCTGCAACCGATTTATGTTCGAATTGTAGGGTGCTCTCTCTTCCACAAAACGAAGAGCTGAGATAAATTTCGACGCTGACGCAGGCAAAAATCATTCAAGGGGCATCGTCGTGGCTAGGAGTTAGTCGCAGAATTACACACTGATAGTGCCTGGACGCGAATCCATAAAGAACGCCTGCCAAATACTTTTGTCGCAGAAGCGCTACCTATGTATGTATGTCGATTTCATTGCGAGGGTGTTTTGTTGTTGCGTAAATCTCCTCTATGATTAAATACACAAAACACTTGCATGTATAGGGTTGTATGTACATACATACATACATACATACATACATACATACATTACGTAAAAGCATATAATGCTCGTATCACATCGGTTATATCTTTTTGTTGTCGCTGTCTTATTTATTCATAAGATACATATTTATTGCATCTGCATCTGCATGAGTACATTCACACGTACTTACATATGTATGTACAACTAAGTTGGTATATACATAAATGCATGACGGTGTGCACTTTACACATTGTGTACAATAATTCCCGAATGCACTACTAAGTGTGTTGCATTCGACTAAACATAATGGTCGAAGGTGAATTCATATTAAATTTATGTACATATCTCTTTTGTCTACCCAAATCTTTGGGGACCAAAATTTACGAACTAATGTACTTAAATTATCTGTATATTCACATACATCCATACATGCTACATACATATGTATGTATATATAAAGCATTTAAGCGATTTTGATGATCCTGAATGTATCCACTCTTGAGCCTTATTTCTGTCCAAATCAACAAAGTTGTAAGATGTAAGAATAATGAAGCAAACATTGTTGTACCATCTATTCACTTATAATCCGTTAATCCCTAGTTGTTTTGGTGTCCACCGAATATATGAAGGATTTCCATCTTATATTTGATATGCTCCAGCGACCTCTTTTACATATAATATACATAATTAAATATTTTATTTTATCCTTAATAAAAAGACATTTGAAGTTCAGGCGACAAATGTCACCAGTTATTCAGTTTGATTGGTGCTAAGCTGGTAGTAGCAGAAGCTGCAAGGTCCAATATTTTTATTGGGTTTGGCCCTTTGGAGAGATTCCTGGTGGCTTTGGTTTAAACCTAAATGCTGGTAGAATTGAAAGATTCAGTTCAGTGTAAAGTCGTATTGCGGTCGGGTGCCGGACCCACAGCATCGCAGAGGTTTTATATCGGCCTCGAACCCGACCAAGGTGGAAATGGTGTCCCTTCCACCTTAAACAATTGGAACCAAATAATGCTTGCAAAAAACTTGCTTTATCAACGGATTATTTTGATCTACTTATGTGCTTTTCAGCACCGTGATGTTAGGCCATCAATGGCAGGTACTCACGTAAAACACACCGGACGTTGTCCTTTATGTAAATCTGATTAATTTTATATGAAAACCAACCTATGGGATGCTTATTCTTTCATTTTTACTGCTTTAAATGTTCTTTTAATATACGATGTGTGTTCAAAAAATAACGTGAAGAAGAATTTTCAATTTTTTTATTATGTTGATGTAGGTTCATTAGAGCATACCAATTTTTTTACCTAAAGTCGCGTATGTGGAAAATGTTCTACGGATCATTTTGAAAAATATTGCATAAGAGACTATGGGTCTAAAATCGGTTTATTTTCTTCTTCTATTCAAAAAGTATTTATGGTCTATGGAAGAGAAGAAAATTTTTGAAGATAATACTTATGTCAATGAGCAATAGAGAATAAAATAAATAAATGTGCTGTTCATGTGTATTCTAATATAAGACATTTGTGTTGAATTTAGAATTCCGTATTAGTATTTACATATTTTTCACTTTTATATTCTCTAACACTTCACTAATTCGTTTGTACACATTTATTTCTCACTATAAAGTACAAATATAGCTTTCATTCAATATTTAACTTCTTCAATTTTATTTATTTACACATTAACCTAACGGTTGTAAACTGAGAAATAGCCAGTGTTCCTTTACGAAAACTTTTTAAATGAACCGAAATGAGTAAAGATAACGGGGGTATACCCAATAGAAGAAAATAAATAAAGTATTCGATTATCGCGCATAATTCCTTTCTGCTTTGGAAGCCTTCGGCCGCGATTAAAAAAAACCTTGGGCCAACAGCGGGGTGTTCTAATTTTTTTGTTTACGTAGGACTTCTTTTGCGTTAGCGGCCTTTCGTCGCTCTTCGAAAAAAAATAACCCTGGTCTATCCAGCACCGAGGTTTCTCAAGAGAAGGGAATTTGAAAAATATTTTTGTCCATCATCTTTCCTTTTATTTTATTTTTGTTCGTTTGCAAAATTTATATTATAGTAACACGGTTATTTGTCAGCATGCAACCGTTAGAATTGAACAATAAGTTAAATATTGAATAAAATCTAATAAAATGTGTTCAAACGTATTGGTGAAGTGTTAGGGGGGATATCAAACTGGAAATACATTTTAAATCGGGAAATACTTAAAATAGTAGAAACTTTCAACTTTAAATGCAAATATCTCGAAATGGCATGGCTTTATTTATTTATATTCTTGATCTGGAGGACCTGCTATATCCGCCCTACCTATTTCATTCTCGTAATCCTGGGACGGTATTCTAAAGCCGGCCCAATTGTCTTGTACTAGAATACAAATGAACAGAACATTCATTCACAAGTAAAACGCGCAAACGGTGTTTATTTTTTCTGAAATGTGACATAATTTATTTATTTTTTGGTAATTTTCAAGAAAATGTTTATTTATGCATATGTAGGTACATATCAATAGCGCCTACAAACAACTATGTGGATTTCGAAGTGAGTAATTTGAATTCAATGTGCATAAAATTTTAATTTGTGAAATAAATTCTGCTGAAGTGAGTTCTAAATTCAATCCACAAATTTATCGCGTTACGTAACAAAACCTCTTTTTTTTAAATAAGTATGTAAAATTGTGGAATAACATAAAAAAAATTAATTTGGTGAAGTGCAAGTGTCAAAATAAGTGAAATAAAGGAACGAACAAATTATGTGTGTATGTAGTTTTCGATAATCAAAATGCTAATATTTGTATATATGTAAGTATGTTGAATATAGAAAAATCTCCATCTATTCGATCGAAACACTAAAGAATCTCCTAACGTTCGCGCTAACAACCGCACCCCAATGCGCATTAAATGCGACTAAATGGCAGAGAAAGCAAGTCGACGAGTGTAGGCGCTCGCGCTCGGCCCCAACTGCGCCGGCAGCGCTAAAACAACACGACAATGAAACCAGCCAGCGCCGAGTTTTAAAGTCAGAAAAAAACACCTAAAATACATTCTCGTATATAAATTGCACATATGGGTAGGGGGTCGAAGAGGCCAAGAGAAGAACAAGTATCTTTTGCTTGGTCTTCGATTGATGTGACGGAATTGTGTGAGCATGTGTATGGGAATATCGATGTGAGTGTGATTGTTCGCTGTGGCGTTTGCATATGTGTACAGAGTGGACCCCAAGTACTTAATAATGACAGAGAGAGAATAAGGTGGTTATTTTAACCCCCCTGCCGCACGATTGCTGATCAGACCTACGGTGGGCAAACTTGTGTACTTACTTGGCCAGCCAACAGCTCATGTTAAATACCTCACCGCGGCTTATGAACTACTGCAACTACACACAAAGATAACAATGTATGTAGGTGTGTTGTAACTCACGTCTGCATGAAAATATACACCTACTTATGGTATACTATATATAAGTGGATGGTTAGGCATACGGCCCCACAACCGAGCGTGTATATTTGTGTACTGTGTATGTGTGTAAATATTCCTCGTCGCCGCTATAGCACCTTCCATACTTCGGCCAATCCACTTGAACAACACCAACGAAAGTATATAAACTCTTATATAAAAGTACTTATAAACGTACATAAATAGCATTTGTGTTTCCGTTTACTGTTTATATATATGTACTTATGTATATCATAAAATCATTTACATATGTATGTATGTTTGTGTAGCTATTTACATGGTCCATGTGTTGTTTTTCCATGCAATGTGGGGTCTTTTGAAAACTTGTGAGCACTTGCATGGATTCCTACATCCACATAAGTATGTACATATGTACATATGTATGTAAGTCCAAACGCATGTATGTATGTATAATGATATTTCTACAACGGTATGAGTGTGACGAAATGTGCAGTGGGAGATGGACGGTGCATTTTCCTTCGTGCCGCTGTGTGGGTGTGCTTATGTGATCGGCTGGGTTGCACATGATGCTTGGAACCTGCACTGTTTCCACAGAGGCAAACGTCAATAGTACATACTACATGTATTATTTATGTGAACATGTATGTATGTATGTGTACAAGTGGGGCCGGGATAATGATGCAAGTGGGCAGACAACACGAATTCGAAACCGAGCAATGCATGCTTCAGTCGCTAGTCAGGCTGCCGGAAATATAGCTCACTTGTTAGTTCGTCCAGTTTTTATACATATATCCATATATCCATACATTCGTATGTACAAGTCTTGGGCTATAACTGGAATAAACGAACATACTAGTATATTGTACATAATAATTTACTTGATCTTTCCTGCACTTCTCAACACCCGCATTGCATCCTCGAAAAACGCATGTTTTCACTGTGCTGGTGTTTTTGAATTTGTGGAGCAGGTTTATTTCTGCATACATACATATGTATGTATGTATTTACCTATGTACATATATGAGTTGCTTTGACGAGTCTGCGCACAACAAAACAGCAACGTAAAGTGAAATAAAAACACAGAGCTCGTATTTATTTAGTTTTTTCATGCAATCGCATTTTATATAACGTCGACGATAACGTCAACGGCTTTGCTAGCGACATTGTCCGGGGCTTTAAGGATTTCTGGGCATAAGCTTGAACAGATAAAAGCAAGAATCCATAATATCTTTATATGTACATATGTAAGTATGTACAAGAGCTCTTACATACGACATACATACATATGTATGTATGTATGTATGTGTTTATGAAATGAACTCCCACTTTGCTGCAATTTCTTGGCGGTGGAGGCTAAATGCAATAACACCAACGGGGCTAATAGATACTTGCACAGTAGTGACAAACGGCGCTGGTTTTATATTCATATATGTATGTACATATGTAAGTATAATAAAACAATTATATATAAAAATAACAACAAATGTTTGCCGTATTGTTGCCTTTAAAATGTACTTACATACATGTGTGCATATATGTATACTATATATACATATGTACATATTTACATATGTATGTAGATATGTAAATAATTCCACGTAATCAATACAATTGAATGAATCCGTTTTCAATGCAAGTTATAAAAGTGAATCCAGTGCTTTTTTTAATGCAAGTATGTCCGCTAAATTAAATTTGGGGCAACCAACTGAGGGGTAGGGAAATACACGGACAGGGAACTGCTTCAAACACTACTACTGTATTTCCTATTTAGCGCTTAACCTCCAGAAAAGTTGTGATCTGAAGGGTGATTCTCTGCCACGCAGGTGTGCTGAAGTACATACATACATACATATGTACATAAGTATATTATTAATAATTTGTTAATTTTTTTTTGTTTTGATTTATTGTGTTTTGTGTTACACTCCTATTATTTTGAACACAGCTGGGCCTACATACATTATTTTATTAATATTCAGGATCTCTCAATTTTGTCTTTGATTCTAAGTTTTCATTTGATGCTAATTCTTCTGAAAGGACATAATCAATAAGAGCCGTATCCTAAGTAAAGCATAGTTCTCTAATTTATTTGTGGTAGTTTAAACCCTTAACAGGGAGGGCAACGTCAGATACCCTATGAAATATATGTACATATGTATGTATATGTATATATATGTACATATATCAATATGACGAACTGGGGTGAATTTTAGAATAGCATTCAGCGATTTCGGTGTTAAAAAATGGTTGCAAGCAAACAAACCAAACAAATTGAATCCCAGTGACGAGCTTAGTTGATTTAGCCACGTCCGTCTGTCTATCCGCTTGTCTGTATACACGTACTAGTATTTCAGTTATTGAGATATCAATCTGAAATTCACACGTCCTTTTCTCTCCCGGAATTTGCTAATTTTTTGACAAATATAAATAATTATATGTTTAAACTGATGCACTGTGTATATTATAAGAATAAAAATATAAAATAAGTATGTTTTTCTTTCTGCTAAAAATAAAAATTGACCTCACCATCTCCCATATACTATGTACACATGTATGTATGTATTTATGTATGTATAAGTCTCAGTCAGGATTTTGACTAAATAGCAACAAACACATGTACGAAGGCCTAGAGGAAATAGTATCTTCTATAAATGATAAAATTTGTGTTTTTAATGACGCAACCCTTTATACATATCTATGTACATATGTATATTAATTTGGTTTTCTGTACAAAAGTAGTAGGCAACATTCACTTCCAGATCGTTAAAGGTAGTTAGGAACATTTGAATGAGTATGTATGTAATTATGTATTGTAAGTAGGAGACTGCGTTATAAATAAAATAAGATTTCTTACTAAATTTGCTAGCAATCGTGTGTGTGAGTGTTATTATTCTGTTCTCATATGTATGTACGTATGTATGTAGGTATGAGGAGTATCTATCTTTCTTTGCATGTGGTTGTTGTTATATACTGATTTATACATTTGTAGATACATACATAAGTATGTGTGGAAAAGTGAAGTAGTAGAAAAGGAATCAGCAACCCTACAAAGGCTTAGCCCGACATTGCAACAATAGCGCTATAAGGAAAAATAACACCAAATTTATATTTATATGCGCTCATCACAATTGTATTTATATACATAAGTAAGTATGTCCATATGTGTAATAGCTCAAATTTTATAGAAATCTTTACCATGAATTCCCATCAAATGAGAGCCGCACATCATACATACCCACATGTTCAACCGTCAATTTTTACAAAATGTCAACTATGGGACACCCTGTGTAACTGGCAAAAACCGTACATAGTGTGCGTATTATATCTTTACCTAAACAAATCATACAATTTTTTTATAAGAGTTTATGCATTCATATAAACACGTATGTATATATGCATGTGTGTTCGTATGAAAGTTAAAAGCGCTTATTTTGATCGACTCTCTCGTTCTAGCATTTACAACTGTTCTCTACATCGCATATTCTCTTGTTTTTCTACCACCCTTTTCTTCTTCGCACACTAGTGTAATGAAAGAACCAAGAACAATATGACAGAACCAAAATTTACAAAACGGCAACCAACTCATCAACTTCATTGCCATGCACACAGTCTCATTAATACATACGTTTGTACATACACACAAATCTATTCTGCTATGTAAATAAATCGAAAATTCTCTCTTCTTTCGCGCGTACTCAGCAAATTTTACCACTTATTACCTCCCTCCCGTGCGCAAACATCATCTAGTCAATTATATACTCGTATTAAGAAAACATTTCGCCATGTTGCCAGTTTTCGTCGACTTGTTTCTTTTTTTCTCTATTCACTCATTTGGTATTGTATGTACGTTCGGCTCTTGCTGCTTTCGCTGTGCCTACAGCAGTCGCTGCAGTAGCCGCTGCCGACGCTGCTATCGGTGCTGTTTGCCCTGATCTATTGTGCTGCTTTAACATTGCTTTTGTGTGCGTACGTTGTTGCCACATTTCCAGTTTCCGTTAATTGTATACGAGCCGAGTAGATTTATATACACACATATACACATACGCGCACACAAACTCAAGCCAATTTAGCTGAATTAAAGTATGTATGGGTTTGTATCTACAAAACAACCGACTGAACGGTCACAATAAAATGTTATATGGAATTTTCAACATTTGGTCATGTTTTGTTCGTGCTTCTCACATTTTAGGCATGTGAATACACAAGCAGCCATACATTTATATTATATATGTTTATATAGGAGCACATACATATGCATATACACATACTGCTGTTATAAAAGCACGTTGGTAGGTAGCTCTTCGTACAAATTAGAGTAAGAAGTTGATGGTCGGTCGATTGCGGGCTAGAAAAATATGTATAGACACATGTATGTATGTATGTACATACATTTGTATATATGTATAATCACATTTTTCTTATAATTGTTTACTTACAAGCGGTCATAAAGAAATAAATTTGTATGTACATATCTACAGTTGCTCACAGAATTGAGCGTACAGCAATTATTATTGAAGTAAAACCTTAATACCAACTTCTATACCGAGTCTATTAATATTTTATTTATATCTATTAATTAACAAAGTCTTCGAGTACTTTTTTATTTTTCTTTAAATCAATAGTTTATTAATAATAATTAGTTATTAAAGATAGGAAAACTATGTATCTTTTGTCGTGGCATATCTTTTATTTTTTGTGTGGAGGCTACGAACATTTCCTTCCAAGTCTTACTTATTTCACGCTTAAAGCTACATACATATGTATGTATGTATCTCTGTTTTCTAGGTGAATATAATGTATGTAACTTATGTATGACTTAAACCCACAAATTCGCAACGGTGACGATTTAAATTGTTTGATAGCATTATACAGCCAGTCCCGACCTACATACTTATGTACATTCAAGTATGCTTGGATCAAAACGATAATTGTATCTCGAGTTCTCTGTAACTGCCGTAAATTTCTTGAAAAAATGTCCATTTAATAGCTTTGTATCCTTCAGTAATCTACCCACTTTCCCATACTTTTAACGATTTGTTAACATGGACTATACCGAATTCTAGCCGTTTAGTTCTAGTTATTCAAGGATTATTTCTCCAGCGTTACCAAATATCATAAGACAGTTTAACAACTTTGCGATAGTTTCTGTTTAAAGTGCGTTACAATGCTAAGTTGTTAATATGTATATCCGTATCTGTTTAGAAAAAACCTATTTATACGCTCAATTGTGTGAACAACTCTACATCATAACATGTTTTATGCTCATATGCTGCTGGTATTCTACTACCAGCTCCATACATTTCCATAGGTAGCTATTAAAAACCATGAGTTTTTTTAGAATTTTCATAGTATCTTCTTGGAATGATTTTAAGTTCGGAATCATATCGCATGTACATATACATATACATATACATACATATGTATGTATACGCATATCATTTACACATTATACATATGAAATTCCTCTATTAACGATGATAACCTCAAAAATATGGATTCAAAACCAAAACGTTGCTTTCGCAATATAGACATTGCAATGGTGAAACAAGTCTTATGGATCGACTCACTAGATCAATGTTGTCGTGTTTTGCAACTTATTAACAACGGCTTTACCCGTTAGATTTGGCTTCATGTGGAGTTCCCGCTACTGAAACCTCAAACTTTTACTGTTTGGAACTGGAACTAGGTTCAACCCAGAAATTAAAGGAGCTCATTTCTAAGACTAAAATTAAAAAGAACGCTCTGTTCTTCGGCGTGTATTTTGTTGTCGGAGATCCCTTTTAGGTTACAAATATTGTACTTCACAACAAAATACACGCCGAAGAACAGAATACAAATCTATTTGGAAAAAAAATATCACAAACGGTTTTTTTAATTTTTTTTATACTATAATGTTATTTAGAATAACAGATTCCAAACAATGTCTGTATACAATTTATGTATGTATATCGATTCTTACAAGATTGATACCTAATAAGAAAACTACATTTGTACATATGTACATATGTATGTATTTGGCAATAAAAAATAAAAACTTTAAACAATTGTATTTCTTTTTCTTACAGTAAATGTGCGTGTGTAAGTGCTTATAATACATTAAACTCAGATTATTCGCATTCTATCGACGACTTTTCGGAAAAATAATTTAACGATAAGCATATTCAGTCGTCCTTCAAAGTGAATGGGGTGGAGCGCGCCCCTCTTAAAACAAGTCGCCTCCATGAAGTTTTATAAACAAAATGGTACGTGAAGAAACCCGAAAAATTTGTTTTGGTCAAATACCCGAAGCGAGATTACGTGAGGATACAAAAGGCAGAGAACACTTAAAACGGTAAGTTTAGAAATCAGTAGTTATAAATACATAAGCATACATTTTGGACTCTATGAATTTGAATCTCCCCAATGCGATATTATTCTAGTTTTGCCGAATCCTTAGGAACTAGAAAAGGGTTGCAGAAGTGAGTTTGGAAGTTAATGCACGATAATTTATTATGTGTCACAAATAATTTTTTACTTGGTTATAAGATTATCGAAAAAAGTCCGTCTTTTTGTGAAATATCAACTTATCCCAGCAATTCCATAGATAGATGTGCTTACTTACACATGTACATAGTACATTTGCACATACTATACCTACTATATGTAAGTAATTAAGGAGTGACAGCATAGTGGATGCAAAGTGGTGACGAATCCATTTGTTATCAAAAACAATTCCAAAAGCAGGCGTTCATTCATTTAAATAAATTCCGAACACCAATTTCGTCCCATTCTGTGTAATATTCATCCACATCATAGCCATCAAAAGGAATGGCCACAAGACAGTTGCTTTGCGTAAGAGAACATACACAGAAGCGGGAGCTAGTCAGGAGTATCATAGCAGCTGACAAGACGAGAAAGAAAATATACACAAATGCATACATACATGGATATCTACATTCATAAAAATTGTTTGACACATACATACAACGTATGTACAATAGCTGCATTTATGCTTATTTGGATGTCACATAGTTGTATGTGTAACCAAGAATGTTTGTTGTTGAGATACAAAGCCAAAGCGGTATTGCTAGAAGTTGGACTTCCTGTATAAACTCATACATTCACATTCATGTATGCACAGGCATATTCGTGCTGAAGAACTGCCTAGCTAGTTGTTCTGAAGAAACGATTGAGTGGCAACTGACGTCTCACGCTGCTGCGAATTTTTCAGCTCTTTATACATATAAAACCCTGTTTATATTTTCCAGTAGAAAATCCTTGCCTGGTGTGGGCCTCTTTTCGCTTCCTCTGACCTTCTTCAGTCTTTCATATGGTTGAAGTCGTTTTGTGCATTTTGTGTGAACCTATCCAATCTACAGACACATGCTTACGTCCACATCGGTGTGTGTGTGTTTGCATGGCTGCGTCACATGAATAACGAAAACAACTCCCAGTTGAGGAGTAGAAAAGCAACGGCCGGCGACGTTGCCGCTGAGACTATCTGAAACTTGGCGGTAAGTTGTTGTTGCTTTTTTTTATTTTTGTTTTGTTGTCAGCCCGTCTTTTCACTTTGGTGACTACAGTCACATTTCTAAATGAAGCCGACGGCTACGAAACGATTCACCAAGCAACCAACCAACAAACCAGCCAGCCAAGAAATAAAAACAAACATAAAACAAAAAATACAAGCACACACATTAACACGTTCGTCGAGTAGGTAATTGTCGGCAAACGTTGTTGGAATCGGAACAGGCGAAGAGTGCATGTTACTCAGCGAGGCAGCAGCAACGCACGAACGCTTGTGTGCCAAAGTACAATTCGGGCAAATACGAATAAGTATCTCGTGCGTGTGTTCGCATTCGTCGGTAATATGAAATCAAAGGTGGTAGTAGCGGTGGTTGGTGCGCATCCATAACAATGCGCTGTGTGAAATGTGGCAACATCGCAACGACGACAATGTTGTTTTGTATAAATCCATTTGCGAGTTGCTATAGCCAGAGCAGCTCGGCATTTTAGCTCTGGCTCTCACAGTTTCTGTGGCGGGCTGTCGGTTGCTTTCTGCCTACTGTCGATGGCTGCGCTGATGTGTTATGCCTGCGCCTAACTGCGAGATACAAAGAAGCAACTACAATTTGCTCGCCTCTTTCTTTGTTTGTAGTAATTTTAGTTGCGTTTCAGGTTATTTCTACACGTCATGGTTCGGTTGTCTGCCTGTCTGCTGCCCGCCAACCGAACGTCTGTTAATCGGCCCTAGCGACCGTCTGTCGTCCGTCCGTTCCTCAATCTATCTATTCGCATGGCAGCTGTGTGCGTGTTTACCTTTTTTGTAGGCTGTTCGGCCGTGAATGTGTTAGTTCTCGTTTGTCTTTTCGTGTAGGTTTCATCGTCACCGTTTTGTTTTTCTCGATTTCGAGTTATTTCGCAGATACTATTTATTTTTCATGTCTGCTTTAGAATACACAATTCACGGTAATTGCTTGTTGTTGGCTCTGCTGCCGATGTTCATGTTATCGCCGTACTCTGCTGATGCTATTTCGCTATAGTAGTTTCATTATATTGTATGTATTTCGCGAAGTAGGTATCTGACGGATACTCGTTTGGTAAACAATTTTTGTCTTTACCTTACCGGTATATGTTTATGTGTGCCTTCATGGCGTAATGTTTATTTTCTTCCAACATTTTGTGTTGGCTATTTCCCGAAAGCGGCTAAAATCTATTGTAAGGAATACATACATAAGTACATACATACATATATTATTTATGAGAACCTCATCCATAGTCAAGCTGGTATAGTGGGGCTACTAAAGTTTAATCATCCAGTTTCGTTTAACAAGCTTGAAATGACTCCTTAGTACCGGTTATGTACTATTACATGTGCATGTGTGGATATGCTTTCTTTGGTTATTTTAACTTGTATTTTTTTCATTGATCATAAGCACCTCATAACACTATAGGAGGTACAAAATAATATACATATGTACATACATACATACTTATTTCCTCCTTATATACAGATGTACATACATAGATACATATGTACATGTGCTAAACACAAACCTACATGTGTTTACAAATATATTTTTTATTCCCCTGCCAGAATATTAAATAATATACATACATACATACACTGAATCCTAATTTCTGCAAATGAATAATAACGGATAGTCTATTTCTATCTGGGTTCAGCGCATGATTTGCATAATCTTTAGTAAAATCAAAAACTATAAATATGCGTACCATCGGCCACATATGTATGTAACTGAAAACACTATTAAAATTTTAGAATAACAAAACGGAGAGTTAGCATGTTATATTATTAAAAAATGAGATAATTTGTAAATATTGGTTAATTGGAGTTATTTCTACCTACCAACATAGAATACATACATCCATATGTAGATATGTATATACATATTTTTGAACGTAAAAGGAACCTTAGACCTCACTGGATTACAATCAGCGGTCTTTCACACACACACGTGGTACGTTTATTTACTACAACCAAAAAAATCTCATATGGATATGACTACGATGTAATAATGTATTTACAAAAACTTACACGTACTCACATATACATACATATGTATAATCCATAGGTGGACATACAAACAAGTGTATAAAAGCAAATAAGTGAATATGTGCAATTCCATTCGTATTTAGCCAAGAACTAAAGTATGTACTGAATAAATTCACACATGTGTACATTTGTACGTATGTACTATATGTATGTTCGTAGTTATTGCAGTAAGAAATTAATTTAATTACAATTGGAACAAAACGAATGAAGAAACGCGCTCGTCGCTCAGTCGAGCAATCAGCCGAGTCAGTGGCAGCGAGGGAACGTCAAAACATGAAAAAGGCAAATTGTTTATTGGATGGTGTGGTGCGGTAATGGAAAATGAGTCATGCGGCGGAGCAAAACAGATGCACGTACCGTACTCACTAACACCAGCACGCTCATGCGAAAATTGATAAATAGTACAAATTACATATGCCGAGCTCAATATGTGAGTAATAGTGGGCATACGCCAGACATGGAATGGAATAACACACCATCCGGCGAATGAAAAGCCACTTATATAAATACGTGCCTTCTCACATATGGATGGATAAAAATAAATATAAGTATGTATGTATATAACCGGAGAACGGCAAGTAAGATTGAATTCGAGCTTGTGTGAGCCTCCATAGACATGTGAGCAAATTTCTTTCTTCGCAATTTCCCAGCTATTCACTTGCACACCACCGTTGTAGTCGGACGCGACGAGTTGCTCTCCCGTCAGTCGCAACTCGAGCCCAACTCTATTGCATTCCCGCTGCCACAAATTTAAGTCAAGTCTGTATAAAATTTTCTAATTTGGTTTTTTTTTATGCAGATGTAGGAACACGAGTGTGTTTAATTTTTTTGCTACGAATTTTTTGAAATCCATATGGATATTCATACAAAATAAAATTGGTTCAAATTATTTAAAATTAAAACCTTTCCTTGTTTATACATACATACATATGTACATATGTATATACATACTTGTGGTTATTCGTAAAAACGAAAATTTATTTGTTTTTAAAAGGCACAACACAAACTTTATAGTATATTATGAACTACATATGTATGTATGCATGTTATGTGGATATGTGCATATTTAAAATGTATAAAAACGTATTAAATTGCTGTATTCCTCACATACAACCGTTTCTCCGAAAACTTAGTGTTTATTAGCTATGGTAGCTTAGTATTTTCGGATATTACATCACACAAAAATGGAGAGGAAAGCAGGAACAAAAACAAGTTTCGATTAAAAATATTTAGAAATACTTGTAAGCTGTATTGAACTTAAAATTACACAGAGTGATCTTCTTTATAAATTATAATTCTATCAATTAAAATTGAGATTAACCGACCTCAGACTTTCTTATGATCCTATGTAGTTTTTATATTTCAGAGGATTAAGTAAAACCCCAAATAAACAGTTATTATCTTTGTGCAACTAAATTTATTGAACTCTTGATTCTTCAAATAAAATAACTTAACGTTTAATGCTGATGTTTCACCTTGAAAATTTGGTACATATTTATGCAGGTATTTACCATATAGAAATAATAGTTTATAAAATCATCTTGCTGACAGCTTGGTTTATTTCGTACAATATATTATGATGGACTCAATAAGATCTCCTATAGACTCTTTGTTCTTGAAGTAGCGTTGATTGTTCCCTCATACGCGTATTCATTGGAAAGTGCTCGCTCGGTATGCGCAACACCTTTCGAAAGTCTCAAATTACGCTCAGCAAAGTGTGGTCGCCGGTTGTGTAATGAATTCAAGCCTTAGTCAGACACGTATAGCGTATATTTATTGCCCATACCCAACGCCAGTGTATATATTTATGTACATACTTATATGTTTGCTATTTCATGTGTGGTAGAAAAGAATTCATGCTAAATACTGTGTCGGTACAATTTTTATTGAAAGTTCTCAAATAACACAACTTAAAATATACATAATATGTATGTACATACATATGTATACTACATGTATACTACAAACATATTAGGAGAATGGAATATGCATGTACATATTGCTTGATTATACTAAATAGTATATGCAGTACGTCAGATCCTGGCATCACATGTGGGTCGCGTTAAGAAAGGTGTGTGTGCATGCATGATTTCTGTTGCCCATAATTTGGCATACGTAAAGCCCGTGTTTAGCGCGGTTCGTCTATTTTTTTTGTCACATATGTAGTTCACCATTGCTTGGCTTCCGCGTTGTATTTAAAAGTCTGCCCTGCGAAAGGCCATGAGTGGGTGGGAGCCTCCAGTACCTGTAGACTAGGTACGTAGAACATGCTCAGAAAGCAAATTTTTTATTTAAGATTATAGTTTCGGAAGATACAAGAGTTCAGTTAAAGCAGACATATTTAAAATAGTATTTTCATATTCTTATTACAATTGGCTAAACGATTCAACAAGAGTTAGAGGAAATTATAATGTATATAGTACAATGCTTGGAATAATGAAACAATAAGTGATATAAAATGTTACGCGCGAAAGCGGACATGCATGCTCATAAAAATATAACCATTTTTTCCCATAAATGTATGTAAGTGCAATGAGAAAATTACAAATGCGATAAAATTCGATATCGGACTGACGTCAATTGCCGCCAATACATACGGATGTAGCTGTTTAACCATAATATTGGGAAAATGCCAATATTAATTTTTTTAAGATAAAGTATACACGAGATCCCTATTCGCTTCGATTGATTCAAACACGCACACACACCCACAAATACGTAAGCGAATGCAAAATCAAATTATAGCCTCATTCGCCATTTTTCCCTTCAGTTCCTCATAGCATTATACATATGTATGTGTATGTAATTATTACCCAAATTATACTATAGAGGCACATCTGGTCACACGCTCTTCAAATGTATACAACATTCGTGATTCGCTGCATTATTGATAGAAAAATCGATAAAATAAATTCTTATTAAAGGCGCAAAAGATTCCTCAGAGGGGTACACTATGAATGAACTATAATTATAAAGCTGAAATAAAATCAATATTTGAATGAAAATGGCAGCTGAAAGAGTTGCACGCTACCATTGGTCAAACGTGTTCGACACAGCTTTTGAAGGATAGAAATCCACTTAAACATCCTGAAGCTGTCCACACGCCTAAAGTTTTTGACCTTATCGATGTTCAAATGCGAGTTTCGAATAATGTGAATAAATTTAACATTTGTTCAGGAGAGCGGTCTTTTTATACTTTTGCAACATGTTGCTACAGAGAGTAATAATTTTAATAGGACTGTGGGCTGTCCAAATTTGAAGATAAGCGTGGCACCACCCACATTTAGATGAAAACCCCTATCTTGGCACCTTCCCGACCGATTTCAACCAAATTCGGTGGGTAATATTATTATTATTATTATTTAAATATTTCTATACTACAATGCAAAAATGTGCGAAATAAGACAAAAATAACGCGTACTTCCCGGTAACACAATTTCAAATTCCATTCGGTTTCTTCACTTTCCATTATATGAATCAAGAAGCGAAGCTTTTGAGTTGTGCCACCTTATGACCAAAAATTATCCAAATATACGATATAGAATACATAACTTTTTACTGAAAATATGGGTCAACCTTTCAAAAATTTATATTATTGAATTTTTAAAATAATTGTCTTTGATCCTGGCAAGTTGCGAGACAATTTGGACTTTTTCTTTTGAGATATGGAACTATGTATATACGCTGTAATATATATTTTTGGTACGAAAATAACGTCAAATTTCCAATGTATGTGCATACATATGTCGACTGTCACTTAAATATTACTTATACGCTCTGTTGAACTGAAGCAAAAATACGTGTTGCTTTCCAGTGTGGTGTAAAATATATGTATGTATGTTCGCCACCAGCATTTTACATATCCAGGAAATATTTCTTTATCTCTTTTTTGTTGTTCTTAACACAGAAGTATCGAAAATTGCAAGGACAAAACCTGCAAGAAGGTGCTAAAAAACATACTCGTAATCGCCGGCACATTTTGCGACGCAATATTATTGCTGGTGATCAATTCCATTCACATCGGCACAACCATCGCATTCACAAACACATGTACATGTAAGCCCGTTAATATGAGTGCTTTACAAGCGGCAAATGTCAGTAGCGTTATCTGCCCTAGAAGTAATAGCTCCATGGAACTTATAATTGTGAATAACCGAATTTGAGCAGAAAATATTATCATATAATTATTTGAAAACTAATTTGTGTTTCTGAACCCCAGTAAATTCAGCCTCAAACCAATCGAATCTTCGATTCTAACATTAGATATCTAGTCCGATTCGAGAACAATGTAAAACGAACTGATCAGAACTATAACTGGAGAATAATCAGCTCAATTACCTATTCGAAATAAGACAGATGTAATAAGCTAGTTCGGATTTGACCTGAACTGAATGCCATTTACAAATTTCAAAATTCAACTAGATTCCAGTATATTATTTGAGAAGAAAGCTTTATTTGTGGTGGAACACAATGTCTCTGTGTTCTGTGTTTTCTCCTGATTACATTTTGTAAATTCTAGGATCTGCAATATGATTTCCTTTATTTAGTCATTGTGTTTGTGTTGTTTTCTCTCCTGGGACTTGGATTTATTTGACATGAATTTAGCCCATTCCCACGAGTTTTAATAACTGTTATTTAAGCCTTCACTCTGCATTTGAATTGAATAATACGGCACTCCGAATATGTTCGTTGAATTTATATTTAGGCTCTGTAATTTGTTTTTGTAATGTTGTTTTACTTTGCTTTTAGACTACAATTAATCATTTAGAAAAAATATCACATCATTGCCTTTAGGTGATAAAGAAATATTTACTCAGCCAAATGCTTGTGTGTGTTCAATGTGAGTATCAGTTAAACTGACATTTCAAACTGATTAGATCACATGAAATTCGATAAGATAGTGTGAGAAGGGCATTTTTAGTTATGATTGGACGGCAACGGCAACATGTGGCTCTAGCAAGCAGTTATGGCAGTCAAAACTAAATGCTTACGTATGTGTGAATTATCGGTACTTGACCGACTTTTCATAATTACGATTGTAAAACTAGCCGTTTGATTTTACTCTATTTGTGCTTAGATTATATTTGCGTATGTCCGATATCGGCAAGATGTGGTCATGAAGACACGTTGAAACTATCTATATATGTACATATTTATACTGCAATGCGCATAAAAATATAAAAAATAATGTTCGTAAATATTTACACACGTATTTTAAGACAGCAGGCAGCTCTAGAATAAAATTTTATAATTGCTTTGGAAGTGAATTTCTTTTCGGAAGACATTTAAGATGCCATCCTTTATTTCTTTTTTGTCTTGAGCTGAAGAATCTGCAATATTAATAGGAAATAAATTAAATTTTTTACGAAGAAATCTGGCTGACTTCATCTTCATCTGACATTTACAGCCACGGAATAGCACACTTCAAACGCCAATTTGCCCTATGTATTTGGACACTTCGTTCACCAAGATATCGTCGTTTTTCACCAAGATTTCAACACACATCCGCACCATATTTATACTCTTACAACATGCTGATGGTCAGGATGACGAGACGAGGGCTTTATGGGAGCCGGTGTGAAAATTGGACGATGGGTGTGGCACGCGCCCACTTTTTGGTGAAATCGTACATATGTACATATATCTCGGGACCGTCCGACCGATTTCGACTAATTTTCTTAATTTATTTAAATTACCCAAAGCCAACTAAAATTCTTCAAGCCATTAATAGGTACCGAATATGAAGACCCCAGTATTTATAGTTGACTTTAGACCGAAAATAATAAATTGTGAGATACATATGTAGATGTAAAAGTGAAATTCAGAGAGAATCCGTTATTCACAATAGTAATTCTGTGTATTAAAAATGGCTTGAAGTCAGTACTTTCCTGAGCCCCCATATACTTAATATGAAGATTTGAGTTATCTCAATGAAAATTACAGAACGTGTTTTACTCATAACAGTATATCTTTGTACCTAAAGTAGATAAAATTGGGAAAAACTTGACCTGTCCCGATATAACTATTCTCAGGATTTCCGAACATCCGGCTGTAATTAATAAATAAAATCGGGTCTATACGACCCAAACTCCCATAGACTACGTAAAATGATTTTCGTTTTTTTCTGGTTTAATATCGTATGTCTAATTTTTCGGTCAGTGTACGAGTTATGTATATAGACTATATGTACATAAAAAATTGCTTAGATTCCGATCCTCTGGTTTACGTTTTACATCTTAAGATATTTCCCTGCCTTTGATTCCTGCAAGTTGCAAGAGCATAAAATGTTCGGCTGTACCCGAACTTAGCCCCTCCTTACTTGTTTTCATTAACTTTGAATATAAATTGTCTGGCTGACTTAAAAGGAGTGGCTCTTCTCTTCCGTACTATGATTTTATCAACACTATTATTTGTTTCTCCGCGGTCTGGATTTCTTAAAATCGTTTTGTTTTTACAAGATAAGTATTTTTTGGCATTAGGATATTATTTAGAATATATACATTATATAATTTCGGCAAAAACTTTTCCGTTTGGCATATATGTAAGCTGTCTTGTCCGCCGTGCAATGTTTTCCTGCTCTCAGTTTTTACGATATATCGACGAAGGACTAATAATGATATTAGTCCTTAAAATAAAATTAAAAACACGAGAGAACTTGACACAATTGTCTCGTACATCTCATCGTTCCATCGACAGCGGTACTCGTCGTTGCCAATGTGTTAAGGACCATACATCTTCCGCGAAACCTTTCTCTCCAACACTCCCAAGGTCGACTCATCAGATGATGTCATTGTCGATGCCTCCGCACCATATAGCAGCACGGGAATTATGAGGGACTTGTAGAGTTTGATCTTTGTTCGTCGAGTGAGGACTTTACTTTTCAATTACCTACTCAGTTCAAAGTAGCACTTGTTGGCAAGTGTAATTCTGTGTTGTATATTTCAAGGCGGATACTGTTGTTGGTGTTGATGCTGGTTCCAAGATATACGACTTATGACTGTCAACAGTGACGTGCGAGCCATTTCGCGAATGCGATAACAAAGATTTTACTTGTCTGAAACCTCGCTTGGCATCGGACGACTTGGAGAGGTTTTTCTCCATACTGACCGAGCTTTAAAGAGGTGATGTATGTTGATCTTCCTTTCGCGAGTATTCTCCAAGATTTGGCGTATGGTGAAAATCTGGTCGATTGTAGATCGTCGTCATCAAACATGGGACCTTTCATCCGAGGCTGTTACTTCATTCTACGTGGCGGGTCCCAAAACCAGCGCACAACCTCGCTATATATATACATATATATATATATAGCGAGCCGCTTGTTTCATGCCGACAACCGCTAGTAGCCGCACCTCCGGTGAACAGACGCTGCAATTAGATTTCAGTGAACTCTTAAGCCGAATATGTCGAAGTGGCTCCACTGAAGCTTTCTCTCTTTTAGTCGTGACCCCAGGCTTCACACGTGTTGACTACCGCATCTTGCACAAGGGTTACTTATGTTTCCAGGATGCGCGGCGAAGACGCAAGAGTAGGAATTGGGTATAGCCCCACGTATGTAACTGCTGCCGATTACATTACATACATACTTGAGCGAAAAAATATTTGGGACAAAATACAATATAACATTTCAAAGAAGAATGGTGAGGATCCTTTTTAGCTCAGACGGAGGCACAAACAAGCCATATTTAATACAATAATCAGTAATGAAAAGTAATGTTTGAAAGCAGGTAAAAACCGGTCGCCATACAATGTGGTCAAGAGAGGAGTCTGGATAGGTAAACAAGAAATGTACCTGTTGTGTGTAAAATGACAACTTTGTTCGAATATGTGCTTCAGCTCGTGTGTGTGTGCATGTGGTATATACACAAATGCCGATAAAAGTGTGTAGAGGTGCAGACATTGTGGATGAACGGAGAATTATAAGCATAAAATACCAGAAATGTAAACCGGTTATTGCCAATGAGCAAGAAATATATTTACGTACATTTAGTTTAAATAAAAATATTCGTGTATGTATGTATGTGGATGTGTCTGAGCGTCGACATTTTGCTTCCTTTTCACATTGATGTACACAAAATACCTGATCTGATATGAGTGCTGTCGCATGTACATATGTATGCAGATACAAAGGCGATACAATAGTCGGCGGAAAAAAACTCCTCGAATATAAATAATGAAAACTATGAGAGTTGACAGGCTTTTTATAAACATTTTACTGCGACTTCTATGTGGTAGCTACATGCAATATATTTACCTTATGGACATTAAATTTCAAAGATTCATGAATAACGCGTTGGCGGCTTGTCTCCATTAAATGTCTGTTTAATACTTCTTTTAGAAGGGGTCAGACGCAAGGTCCGCTTTCTACCACTTCTTTTATATAAAATCACAAACTAGCATTATCGAGATATACATATCTACATATTTGGATAATACATATATTAAATACAAAAATATAATATATACAAGCGACAGGCATATACGGTCATACATATGTATATACAAGAAAATACGTATGCATGGAATTAAGGCGAATAGTGCAATATACGTGTCTACATTTCGGTGTGGCTTTCTAAATGCAACAATCGTTTATTCTCGTACCAAAATTCCTATAGTCACCCGCCAACTCATAAGTTCAATTGTGTAAACAAAGAGTGACCTCTAAGAGAAGATACAATATAATTTTGTGTTTAAACAGTTTCTGTGAAGTCCTCCAAATGATCTTAATAAATTTTGACGAGCACTTAAGGCGCGCTTAAGCCAACATCACTGTTTGCTTAGTTCCCATTTTGTGCTACTTTAGGTGACGAAGAGAAAACCATTATTATCTGTATTCCTATACGGTTTATTTATTCATACAGGTTGATGTGTACACACGTATACTTGCGACTGCTAATAAATGCTTAAGCATACATACATACATATGTATGTAGGTATACGAATAAGAATAGTATATGCGCATATAAAAGACGTGCTTATAAAAAACTTTCCGTTTAAGCTAATAACACAAACAAAAGAAAATAAATAAAGATTGAAAGAAGACACCAAGGCTGTTACTTGATCAGTCCCATTTCACTCCGGATCGCACCGATTGTTCTTAAATCCGCTGTGCCGCTTGCCTACCGATCTTATCCCCTTGAGCTGAATTCGTCACGCTGTAACTGTTAAGATTGCTTTAAAAATCAAGATGAAAGTGCGAAATTGACTGATTACTTTAATTGTTTGTTGTAATCAGCCATAAAGTATGCCATAGATACATACATATACATATATAATGTATATGATTTGATGAAATCGACGCGGACGATCTCTACTTCCAATAAAACGGTGCGCCGCCTCATATTTCTCGTCTAAACATGGACACATGGACGCAAAGTTTGGCGACTTGTTATATTCTGCACCTTTTCTTTGGTGTTATGTTAGTTCAAAGGTTTACGAAAATCAACTAGCAATGAATGAGGAGCTTGAAAACAACATTCAGCGCTCTATAGCCGAAATGTCGGACCCCCGGGTCTTCGAAAATTGACGTAAATGGGTGGAGATATGCAAAGGTAGCCATCTGGACGACATATTGCTCAAATCATAAATGACATAAAATTATATGCATAACAGAATAAAATTCATTGATCAAATTAGACATCACATTATTGATCCTTAATTGAATTTCATGTAACATGACGTGGTTCCTCTGGGTAGAACCTATATATCTTCGAATTCAAATTTAAAGATGTATACATAATAATTAAAAACACAATACTTACTTCTAGGCCGCTGAATTAAAATTCCGAACGTCCAAAAATTTGTTTCGAAAAGTGTCCATCCATTGACAAGCAATCGACCTTGATTTTATTTATTTCGTAAAAAAATAGTCGATTTATTGAAATTTTGTTTACTCTTTTAAAGGAATATGTGAAACCTTTTTTTAGAACGAAATAAAATCGAAATGAGTTATACTACTCAACAACTACTCTGAATTGGTAAGAGGCCGGTGAGGTGTCCTGATTACGAATTTGAGTTTAAAAAATTTTGCTTCTTAGGTATTTTTGTCATTTTAGTTGGTTGTAAACTAGTGTTATAAATATTAGGTTGGAAAATATCTCCCTCCCACTTTTTTGATCCGTTTCGTTCGATAATCTGTTTCCATCTAGACGGCAACTTTATTATAACCCCCTCGTAAAAGCCCCCTCATTATTTGCGAAGAACTCGGACAGCCACTTTTCACAAGCGTCTTTTGAGTTCAACTTTACACCAACTAGGGCGTTCGCCATGGACAGGAAAGGGTGTTAATCACTTGGCGCTATGTCCGGGCTATATGGTGGATGCGATAAAACCTCCCATCCGAGCTCCCGTAACTTCTGACGAGTAATCAATGAAATGTGTGGTCTGGCGTTGTCCTGGTGGAACACCCTTCCTGTTGGCCAATTTTGGGGGCTTCTGGTCGATCGCCTGCTTTAAGCGGTCCAGTTGTTCGCAGTAGTTGGTAGAATTAAGCGTCTGGCCATATGAGTGCAGCTCATAGTGGATGATTCTCTTCCAATCCCACCAAACACACAGCAAAAACTTCCTGGCCGTCAATACCGGCTTGGCCACTGTTTGAGACCTTCGACCACGACCGTTTTCGCTTGATATTGTCGTATGTGATCCATTTTTCGTCGCCAGTCACCATCCGCTTCAAAAATGGGTCGAGTTCGTTCCGTTTCAGCAGCATATCGCAGGCGTTGATTTGGTCCGGAAGGTTTTTTTGCGTCAAATTATGCGGTACCCAAACATCAAACTTTCTTATGTATCCAGCCTTCTGCAGATGGTTTAAAATGGTTTGGTGACTACTCCTATCTTCTGGGCGATGTCACGAGATGCCACATGCCGGTGTAACTCGATGTTTTCCATGATGTGATCGGTATTCGTCGTCATAGGTCTTCCGCCGGTTGGCTTATACATGGTTTCGTTTTCACCCGCTCTGAATCGTCGAAACCATTTCTCCGCAGTTCGAAGTGATAGAGTACCATTCCCCAAAACGAAGGAAAACTTTGAAATAGCGCGAATTTCGGCATTAGTGAACTTCATGTTTACACGTCTATAACTGTTGAACGCAATATCCAAACTAATCATGCATAGCGTCGTTTTGTAGGTTATGTTAAGATCTTTCAAATAAGTTTAGTATTGCCAGATACGAGCTCTGTAGCGCTTTATACATAGCCGCGTAATTCAAAAGACAAAAGGGCGGAAGGGAGATATTTTCCAACCTAATATTTATAAATATTATATAGTATAATTCAGTTAATTCAGTTTCCCAATATGTGGAAAAATTTTCCTTGTGACAGGATTCATAAACTGCCACTATATCAGATATTTTTATACTCTCGCAACAAAGTTGCTAAGGAGAGTATTATAGATAGTTTTGTTCACATTCACATGGTTGTTTGTAAGTCCTAAAACTAAAAGAGTCAGATATAGGGTTATATATACCAAGGTGATCAGGGTGACGAGTAGAGTTGAAATCCGGATGTCTGTCTGTCCGTCCGTCTGTCCTATAAAGTGTCATAACTAAGCCATAAATAAAGATATTAAAGTGAAATTTGGCACAAAGGATCGCATTAGGGAGGGGCATATTTGGACGTAATTTTTTTTGGAAAAGTGGGCGTGGCCAGCCCCCTACTAAGTTTTTTGTACATATCTCGGAAACTACTATAGCTATGTCAACCAAACTCTATAGAGTCGTTTCCTTCAGGCATTTCCATATACAGTTCAAAAATGGAAGAAATCGGATAATAACCACGCCCACCTCCCATACAAAGGTTATGTTGAAAATCACTAAAAGTGCGTTAACCGACTAACAAAAAACGTCAGAAACACTAAATTTTACGGAAGAAATGGCAGAAGGAAGCTGCACCCAGGCTTTTTTTTTAAATTGAAAATGGGCTTGGGGTCGCCCACTTATGGACCAAAAACCATATCTCAGGAACTACTCTACCGATTTCAATGAAATCCTGTACATAATATTCTCTTAACACCCTGATGACATGTACGTAATATGGGTGAAAGCGGTTCACAACCACGCCTTCTTCCAATATAACGCTATTTTGAATTCCATCTGATGCCTTCTCTGTATAATATATACATTAGGAACCAATGATGATAGCGGAATAAAACTTTACAAAAATACGGTATTTGAAAAATATGTAAATGACGGATAATGAAATCTCGATTATCACTTTATCATGCGAGAGTATAAAATGTTCGGTGACACCCGAACTTAGCCCTTCGTTACTTGTTAAATCACCATTCGTTCGTTTTGTAATTTATTCGATGGAAAGTCATCGGAAGTTCCAACTACATATGTATGTACATTATTTTACGTCTTTATCACGTCTGTATACTATTTTTCATACTAGCTTTCTAGAGACTAAAGGAACCCGACTTTCGAAACAAGTCCGCAGAAGTTTCATATGTTCACATGGATATATCCAATCTTTCTAATGGAAAAGACTTTTAAAGAAAGGAGTTGATGGCTACTATCCACTTTTTTTCAGATATAAGATTTGCAAAGGAAATTATATGTTTATGACTGAAAATTCCCGACATCCCAGCCCACCCAATTTGTAGTTGACAAAGATAGCAACTGAATCCAATTTAAATCAAATTACATATGTTTATTTGGTTTCTTGGCAAGTTACCAATTGGTTACGTTTCAGTTTTCCGTATGACCCACTGTAAGCTTCGTTCCGAACTTCAACAGCGGAGTGTCAGCTTGAAGCGTTCATTGACGCACTTGAAGTGTTAAAGTTGAAATGAAGTTTTTGTGTTTGGACGCTGCACACTGCCCGATGCTTACTGCTCGCTGCTTTTGCTGTTGTCGTTGCGGTCTTTCTTCTTTGTTTCCCCAGTGTTCGTGACGCTCGCCCCTATTGCGGTGTGGCTGTGGCCACAACTCACCTACAAAATTTCCAAATGTCATTGACTTATGCTATAGTAGCAGTGCTGTGACTGTGGCAACGGTCACCATTATTATTATTGTATATACATACATACATATATATATACATATATACATATATAAATTCCCTATGTTCAAAGCTTTAGACACATGGCTACTGCACTAAGGTGTCTAGCGGCGCTGGCACATATGTACGTGCCTCTGCACATACAAATGGAAGATCAGCTGACTAATGGCCTCATTGTTGTGCTTTTGCGCATACACACAAACAAACATTTCTACTATTTTGAGCGCTTTTTGTCATTGTATTCCTATTATTTGTTTATTTCAAATTTCTCCATACAATATTTCGATTTTGTTTATTTTGTAATTCTTTAAACTTTCTGTGGACCATTATTTATGAACACCTCGATTATTTCCATGTCAAACTGCAGTCGGCTTCACGTCGTCTTTTTGTATGTATACAAATAAATACATTTACATAATTTTTAAAGTTTCTCTAATTTATTTTTAAAAGTGGCGATTAGTTTTCTCCAAGCAATGGAAAGCGTCTGGCTTCGACGTTGACTTGAGACTATAAGAAAAGCTGATCTTTACTTAAAAAGTTATTGCTGGAAGATGTTGTTGAAGACAACTCAGATTCGTCCTGCGAGATGATTTGAATCAGCTTTCATTATTTTTGTATTATTTAACCCGGGACATAAGTATAACGTCACGAAGATGCTGAGTATTATGTGAGCTTCGCAGTTCAGGGCACAGTGCTTGATTGGTCGGTGAATGGGTAGACGTTACCCTCACCACATGGCAACTCCAAGACGGGAAGTCCAAATTGTTTGAATTTCAGAAATAGTGACATTTAGAGACCAGAAGTTAGGTAAAATAAATCGTCTTCTGATGACCGACCGTCTGTAACATAGCGACATAGCATATGTATGTATGCAGTTGTATAGTATATACATAGTATGTATGTATGTATGTGTCGCTGTGAGTATACGACATATTATCTACTTTATGTCGTAAGTGGATCGTCACCTGGCCTCATAAGTGGCATCCAGAATAGAAAGAAGTGAAGCAAAAGCATTTGTGGATGTGGTTGGGAGGCACACATCTATGATAACATAGACTCTATTTATGGATGTGAATATGTACATACTTATGATGTGTTTGTGTGTGTGAGTGTGTGTACATGCGTCAGTGTGAAAAATGAAATGGGAGAGCTGCGATTAAGAAGCGCGCGCGCGAAATGTGAAATAAAGTTCATTGAACTGCTGGCGAAATAAGCGGAAAGACGAAACATACGCCAAACATACGAACTAATAATAAACATGTTGCAAGGCAGACAGCTTGAGAGAAGGGTACTAGGGGGGCATAAAATCGGTGACAGAAACCAAAGCAGCGCAACGATGGCGGAAACAATGTGTAGAGCAGTGAACAAAAACTATGATAACAGCTTGCAATAACAACAACCACAGTATCAGTTAGCAGATTTTCTTTTCTTTGCGCGGTTTTGCTCAAAGCTTCGCCTTTGTTGATGACTTTGATGATGTGGAAGAAATTGGCTTTCAAGTTTATCTTATACACACTTATGAGCGTGGAGTCGGCGGAGTCGTCGTCTATCTCATCTAAAGTACTAGAAATCCTAAGTTCTGTACAAGTGCGTTCACATAGGGTACATATATGTATACACACATACAGACACACTCGTACATAGATCATTCGTATTTTGTACTTTTCCATGGTCATGATAATACAATATTTGCAATTAGCAACGACGGCGGTGGTTTTTAGCGACACCAACACTTCAATCACAATCTCTTTTGTAGAGAATATTTTTTTACCACACCTTTGGTTATTCACCGTGATAGCATGGCATAGTTGTATACACCTATTCTCGCAATATGTATCTATAATTTATAATTTGTTAAGTTGAGGCGATTCCCATCCTATATACTTACTGTTTTTGAGAACAACAGATCGAAAACCCCAACTTGTTCGGCATTTGTAAATCCATAGTACTACCATACTACTCGTATTACTTTTTCATTACACCAAGGATAGTTCGAAATGCCGATTTATTCCTTCAACGCGGAAGTCTATTGTTTTGAGTCCTTCCCGTTTATTACTGCCATAATACGAATTCGAATAATATTTGATCTATTGAGCAGGGAGAAAGTAAATATATAAATTTTTATAAATATGTATGTATGTACATACATATATGTATGTATGGTATAGTAAGAATTTTATAATGTTCGACGAGCTTAATCGCATGACAAAAAAATTCTCAACTCAGCTAAAATCCTTCCTGAAGATATTTATTAAATCTGATAACATTTCAGCTGTTCCATTAGGTGCCATTTTAGTTGTCATAAGTTTCACGTATTTTGGATTTGGTTATTTGAAAGTTCCCTAGTATACATACATACATACATTTTTGGCATGTTTTTTGTACATTTTGAAATATGTGTTTTCTGCTCTAGCCATATACATATGTATACATACATATACATATTACATATATATTTAATTTATATAAAAAATTTGATAATGTAAATATGAAATTGAAAGATTCATTACTCTAATACTTTGAATTTTCTCGTTTTAGGTACGTATTCAAACTCTATCACCATGTACATATGTGTGTATATGTATATGTATGTATAATGTTGTTCGTACCGCTTTTTGCCCTTCTCAAGTCCTGGATTATTGAGATGGTAAAGAGTGGTCACATGCCCGTAAGTACAGATTTCATGACAATATTTTATACATGTATCAACATTTTTATGCAGATATGCAAACATATTTCTATATTATAGAGCTGCATATTAGTGTTATCTATGTATGTACATTGTATATACAAAATTTTAAAAGAAGCCTTAATAACGATAGGATAAAATTATTTTAGAAGTTCAAGATGCGATATCCGAAAATATATTGGGTGCCATAACATAACTAAAATTTCCTTCGCTCCGTGGACAGGGATGTAACCATTCCACCTGCTTTTCCTAATCGCGGGTTTGGCATAGTACTATGCTAGTTCTTAGGGTTTTGCTCAATTAAAAACGTTCCACGGCTAATTAGGCATTAAGTTCTTGAAACTAATTAATTCCATAAGCACGTGTACTTAGTATCTGTACGAAGAACTACAATTTTAAAGGTTTTTGTCGCATTTTACAGATTTTATATACATATGTACATACATATATTGTTTGGGAGAGCTACGTGCTCCAGAAAATATAAATTAATTCCAACGAGAATTTTCACTGTTGTGGAATAACAATTTTCGAAATAATTGTAACGAAAAATCGTCTCTAATAGCTCAATAGATCAAACTAATAACAAATTCAGGGAAGGTGATATCTTCATTGAAATCGCCAGCGTTTTACACATACATAGAACTTGAGATAATCCAAGAAAAAATCATTTAAAATTTTTCGAGAACGGCAAAGTTCCTCGTCTCAAGTTTTGTGATGCAATTTCTATTGTTGTTGTTATAATGTATGTAAACAATAATAAATTACTGCTACGGCAAGCGTAAAATACTCTGGTCTGCAGAGATTTTGTTGCCATAGATATGCCATAAGATCGTGTTTGATTATACTATATACATATGTATGTGTTTAGAGTTCATTATTACAATTATTAATGTTTTTGAACCATTTGCTCTGGTTTATTTTTAAATATTGGTTTAAATTTTACCTGAAAAAATCAGAAAACATGAAACCTACAAACAAATATAATTATAATGTCCGTTTTTTAATATTAATGTTACATCGAAAAATCGATTTCGAAAACATATGTTGTATTTGAATAAAACCCTCTTCTTTTACAATTTTTCGCTCTCTAGGGACCATAAGTAATCGGTTTTGACGTGGCGACCTTATCAACCTGATTACAGGGATCGTCTAACTTGATTGCCTTATTTGCTCCTCGAGTATTAAAGTTTGTCAGCATATTTTTCTCAATTTATTCATATTGGTTTATGGTTACTATTAAAAGCTTTAATTTCCACAGCAGTTATACCTTCAATAAAATCTGAATCTTTCATTAATAGTCGTATACTAAGCTTCGGAAATTTTCTACAAATCTAATGGAAACAATATCAATCCATGTCCAAGGCTTTGACAAATTGCTTTATTATTCCTAACTTGATAACGTAATGAATCATTGAGTTCATTTTCAGAGAATATCTTTGGTCTAGATGTTTCACCCTTACATTCACTTCTATTAGTTGTTGTTGTAGCGGCAGATTTTGCCGAGTTGACAGTCCTTGGCCGGATAAAAATCCGGGACCGTTCTGGTTACGTGGACCCGACTGTCGTGGGAACGGAACTATCACACTTCTATTGGCAGATTATAGCGATTTCTGCGAATAACTTTTGAAACGCAAGGGAGGAAAATCTTTAAGTTTTATAGACTGTAAATCTAGAAACATAATTTTCGCCTATTTTCGGCAAGGAACCTGAAAGTAAGGACCTGGTTGTGTTTTTACTATGTGAAAAAAGAGTGCATATCCTTTTTATTTCTAACAAGCTGATAATTGATCAAAATATAACATCAAAATCAAGAAATGTTTCTTTTGTTGTGCTGTGGTATCCTTGAAGCTTTGAGTACTCATAACTCGGATGGCGCACAGTAAATATTACTGCACAGAAACGCGACGAAATCCAGGAGGTTGTTCTGAGGTAGTATATGGACTGGTGTTCTCATGGGTTCCTTTTTCCGTATACTATTCTGTGCACCGATATATAAATTGAAAAAATTGGTATGTGTTTTTTGTCTATGTATGTACAATATATGTATGTATGTTTTTTGCTGTTTGTGCGAAGTTCCCACAGGTAATGTTAAGGTGTTGCAGCATTTCAGTTTCGTTTCTGCCGAAAAAATGTTGAATTATTCATCAGTTCCCACCGAAGCGGTGCTCATTACATAAACTTAAATCATATGAAATTGCATACATACGCCTCATTAATATTCTGAGCTACATTTGTTGTTTTGCGAGTCTTGCTGACGAGATTACACGTTATTGCATTGAAAAATTGTGTAAGTTACATACAGTACTTATGTTCATATGTAAGTTTGGGGCTATTCCATTGTGTCTTGAATGTAAATAGCTGTAAATTTCTCACAGCATCGTGCAATATCTCCAAAAGAAGTATAATTGTGAAGTAAAATTTTAAACACATTTGCCCCCTTAAAGAGACATATGTATGTTTGTGTGTACCTGTCATTGGCAGTATTTTATAATAATTTCTATTCCGAAATGACAAACTTCTGTAAAGAGTCAAATCGTTGTGTTCTAATCACCATCCTCTAAAAGCCGCTTGTAACAAAGGGTTTGGATTGTGCGCTAAAAGCGAGTAAAATATAATAATTTGTATAAAATACTCGTACAATAATGCTTTAGCGCTTGAGTGGCGATTTTCCTACAATTTTCTTTCTAAAATTTAACAGTCATTTTATAAATTTTCCGTTAAATTTTCTTCTGTACACAATTCCGTTAACTTTCTTGTTGTACACAAACATCATAGACTTTCAACTTAAATCACCGCGCTAAAAATCTTAAATAGTAAATTGTTAGGTGCGTTTCTAGATATGACTCGATTGGTATTAGGTGCTTTTAAAAAGGCATGAAGAGGGTTTTAGTAAAAATGTCTGGGATGCATTGTTCTGCAGTAAGCCTTTGCACTCTAATTTAACAATGAATTTTACATGCATACATACATACATATGTATGTGTAAAACACGTTTGTTTATTTTGGCGACTGGGTCGACGGCTACCAATGGACGGGTGCAACTGTGGGGTATTCATAATTGTATTTCAAGTTAGATTGTCTAAAAATACCGCCTATGAAGAGATCGCTTTCATTTTTGTTTCACAGCCTGAATTATATTTAACCACAGCATCAGGATTATGCAAACAAGGATTTCATCTGATGTTATATCGGTGTTTAAGCACCGGGAATCATTGACGCAGTGCATATGATTTTGTCTGGTGTCTGAGGATACATACATATGTATGTATGTATACACTCATAAGTGCATATGGTATATGCATTTAAGTAAGAATACATTCAATATTACTATAACTTAAGGACAACATGCAAATGTACATATATGTACACATGTATATATCAGTTAATATTTATATTTTCACGGATTCTGCACACTGTGGATGTGCACAATCTTATTACGAGTGGAACTGCACATACGTAGCTTCACACCAACGTGAAGATGTAATTGGATCATGCGCAAAAACTGAGTCTCTCTTCTCGTCGGTAAACGGGGGCCGTTCCCACTATGTTGGGCCTCTCTCTCTGAGTAAACGGTTTTTACATATCCTCCTATGTACTATATATATGTAGTTACTAATAATCTTCATTGTTTATGCTAACGATGATAAATTTTTACATATTGTCTCTTATTTACATACTATATGTACATATATTGTTATATAAACTTTAGTGCTCCAAGCTCGTAGAGCTGGCGAACATGAATGAACATATCTGCGCTTGCAATACGCGATATTACAGATATTGAGCTTTATATCCTATTTTAAAACGACCTCCCTTTATAACATATACGTTACATATCTAAAACTGTGCATAGCATGTGCCGTGAGAGATCCCGACCATTCCCATTGGATACCTCATCAAAAGCAAAGCGAAATAGAAAAGAAATCGACGGAAACTACATTTAACTGGACAGAAGACAAGAGCAAAAAGAGAAAACAGATGAGTTTAATTGAGGTCGAAAGTTTAAAATAATAACAATTATTGAAACCCGTGAAACTAAAAAGAAGTCTGATGTTGATATGCCCTTAGAAGGCAGAGCAAGGATCGCTGCGCATGTACTCACATATGTATGTATACTACATATGAGTATAGAACATTATATTATATATGTACATACATACATACATTCATATGTAAATGTATATTCGTAATTATATAATATGTACCATGCCATTGGTGATTATATGAAAATATGGACCTGATACATACACATGTACTTAGTTGAATGATAAGGTCACTGCAGTGAATTTCTGCTAAATCCATCTAGACAGAAAGACAGCAGTCTTACCAATTATATAGTACAACGATTCATTAATCGGTCATTATACAACCAATAGTTCTGTTCCATAATAGAAATAGTTTTCGGATTATAATCCCGCTTCCTCTCCTTGTAGCGGTTTGATACAAGAGGGCTTAATAGCAGCCATCGGACGATGGCACCGCCGACCCTTAGGTGAAATCACATAAGTATCTCGTGACCTTCTCGACCAAATTCGGTATGTAACATTATGCTATACGGTCCTATAGACTTTCCAAAAGAAATCTGACAAATCATGACGAAATATCCTACTAATAAATAATGGCAACACTGTTTTGGAATATCGAAAAAGTTAATATGAAGCTGATAAAAAATATATAAGAAATATATAAGGAATCAATTCGAAAATATAGCTTTTAGAGCGATAGACTTCTTACTACAGTGGGCCTTACTTGATTACTACAAAGTTTAAATTGTTAATAAGAAATACGTTTAAAAGCTAAATTTGTAATCATTAGCGATTTCCTTCAATAAATGCATTATTTTGTGTTAAAGTATTATGTTGTAAATTGTAATTGTTAATAAATTACTCTAGTAAATTTAAAATAAACAAAATTTTAAATGTTTGTGTTTTACTTTTGCTAAATTAAAACGCTTGTTTGTGAGGAATTCTCTTGTGAGTGAAAATTTGGCTACACTGGTTTTCGAACGTAAATATTTTTACTTCTTTGCATATTTATATTCGTAATTAGGGAGAACATGTTTTTGCAAATTGTTTTGAATTACATCTAAAGCTGGGTATTAATGAATAAATAATATTGTTCTTTGGTGTTTAGAATAATTTCCATAGCCATTCTTCGTGTATTGTTATTTCTGTAACGGAACAGACCATGCCAAGTTTAAAAGCATAAAAAAATATTAATTACTTGATAATTGTTGGAAAAATACACCGAAATACTGAATTACTGAATGGCCGGCCTCTCTTAACCTCTTTGCAATTCAACTTAGATGATGAAGAAGAAACAAAGGTAATGAGATCAGTGATATGGGATACAGTGGTACGGTAGTACAGTAGTCACCGTTTATAATAAATACTATATGCATTGTTTGTTGTTGGTTTAAGAATTATTTATCTTGTAATTGTTAATGCCAACAAATGATGAGGTACTAAATTACAAGCGGTTTTCTCCTTTTGTAATATTCTAGGTCTACTGAAGATGTTCCAACTCCAAATTTTACAGAACGGAACAGTGGCTTCTATGAACGCAATTCCCGCATAGCTGCAGAAAACGATACCTATTTGCGTCGTTCAAACCGCTCGACTATTGGAAGCAACGGTGGTTATCAAACGTCAAACAGCTTGGCAACGTCAAGTCCCACGGCGTCTATACAGGATATATCCCCTGTAGGCACTGTAACTTCTGGTGGTCCCGGTATTAATGCCAGTGGCACCTTAGATAATCGTAATAGAACACGTGATCGTTTATACAAAAATGGACCTTATTTATCTGCACAGTTAAACGAGAGGCAAGTAGAAAAAAACAAACAAGAACTGTAAATTTTTTAGATATTGGCGTTGTAGGAAAAATATAATAAAATTTACGTTCCAGAAGTTCGAACGGTGCCACCATCAACAATTACAACCGTGCACTGCCGTCGTCATGGTACGACGCTGCTGCGACGAATACGAACAGTCCTGGTGGCAGTGGCAGTGCCGTCGCCTCAACAGTAGGCAGCAACTGCATCCACAACTTCTATTCCACCTCAAATTCAATCACCTCACCTGCCTCCTCCATCACAACGGCAATTGCTCGCTCGTTAACGCCACACCAGCGGAGCAATTATTACGGTACTGTGCCGGATATAAGTCCATCAACGTCGTCGCAGTCTGCAACAACTTCAGTGTCTAGTGCGTATTGGATGAAAAATAATACGAATTTGAACAAAATTGCTAAATCATCCGAAATAGGCTTAGAGTCGTCTAAAAATTTACTTACAACCTCGACCATGACGACGGATATGTCGGCGGGAATGGGCATGGGTGCACCAACAGCAACTTCGACAACATCCTCGTTTACAAATAATAGTGGCAGTGGCGGTGGCGGTGGCGGTGGCGGTTGTAGTACAATCAGTAGTAGTTATAGCAGTAGTTTAAGCAGTAGCAGTAATATAATATCGCCAATGAATGCGACAGGCATTTCCACCACGCTATCTTCACAGTCAACTGTTGGAAGTCACGCAAATGGTAACAATAATAGTGGCATTTTAAATGTAGCAACATCTTTTGTTGAAGCGGCTGCAGACGCTGAAATTCAGCTCCTTAGAAATAGAACTGGCATCAATAATAATACCACCTCTTCCACAGCTCCAGAGTTAGCTGCTACGAGCAGCTGTACCACCTCTGCCCTCTCGACTACACATAGCGCGCTTCAACAGCATACAGCGCGTGCGCATCGTTTGCATGGACGGAGCACGACATCTTCGAGCCGGTCGCACTCCCGTTCACCCAGTAGCTATAGCTCGTCACATAGCTCCTCATCATCAAACACTTCATCCCATTCACACGCATCAAGTCCAGTTAGAGGCAATGAATCTACTCCGTGCAGATCTTCTGGCGGACTGACGAGCAAATCGCGAAATTTACAATCAGCAGTTACGACCCCTCCTCAAGGTATGGACTGCTGTAATAAATAAATATATTACGTTCATTCATCGATACTCTATTTAGAGAGTCTTCTATGAAGAAAAAATCTTATTTAACATGTGTTTATTGTAATATGTGAATATAACCCATATTTTGAACAGATATTTGGTAAACTTGTAAAACAATGACAACAAAAAACCATTTCTTCTAAATTTTGTATTTGGCAGTGATTTGGCAGTATTTGTAAGGTGCTATTTAAACATATACATACGTGACATATAAAGACGGAAATTAAACTACGTACATACATACTTCTGTATTATAAAGAGAACATTAGGAATGGTTGGACTAGAATAATCAGAGCCTTAGATATGAGCTTTCTTCTATCCTTCATTTTAGAAGTGACTGACCACGCCTACTTTTGATATGTGTAAAGTGTAAAAATTGAAGAGATTATGTTTTGATGGGCAAGTGTTGCGATGGAATGTTGTGATACATACATACATATGTATTTAGCAAAATTATAGCTTGTCTATTTAGCACTATATATGTATAATATGTTAATAAGTAATTATGATTGTGTTGGTCTCGTTTTTTTGAACAGGTACTAGTGGAATGGCGGGCAGTGGCACTGCCAGCAGTAACTCAAGCAACAGCAGTAGTAGCAGTGGCAATAGTTCATCCTGCAACACAGTCAATCCCATTGTTCATTCCGAAGACAATCGTCCGCTCGCTATATGTGTACGCAATTTACCCGCACGTTCCTCAGACACATCCTTAAAGGATGGTCTTTTCCATGAGTACAAAAAGCATGGCAAAGTCACCTGGGTAAAGGTGGTTGGCCAAAATTCGGAGCGCTATGCCTTGGTATGCTTCAAAAAACCAGATGACGTGGAAAAAGCACTGGAAGTGTCACAAGATAAGCTTTTCTTTGGTTGTAAAATTGAAGTAGAACCTTATCAAGGTTATGATGTCGAAGATAATGAATTCCGGCCGTACGAAGCCGAATTAGATGAGTATCATCCGAAATCGACGCGTACCTTATTCATTGGCAATTTAGAAAAAGAGATAACGGTCAGTGAGTTACGGAGTCATTTTGATTGTTTCGGTGAAATCATCGAAGTCGACATTAAGAAACAAGGTACCCAAGCATATGCATTCTGTCAATATTCGGATATAATATCTGTGGTTAAGGCAATGCGTAAAATGGATGGCGAGCATCTGGGAAGCAATCGTATTAAATTGGGATTTGGAAAGTCGATGCCTACGAATTGTGTATGGATAGATGGTGTAACGGAGAAGATCTCCGAGTCGTTACTTCAATCCCATTTCTCTCGTTATGGTACCGTTACAAAAGTGATTTTGGACCGATTACGTCACTTAGCTCTGGTTTTATACGACCAAATACAATACGCCCAGACCGCGGTAAAAGAGATGCGCGGTGCAACATTACGCGGCCGACGATTGCAAGTGGATTTTGCTTCACGCGAATGTCAGGATGCTTTCTATGATAAGCTGGATAAGCAGAATGCAGGTGCGAAACGACATAAAAGTAGAGTTTCTCATCCATTCGAACATTTTATCTAAATATTTCGGAAACCTAGACTAAAATATATATTTACAAAAATGTGCATACATAAAATGTTTTAAAATACAATGTTTTATTTCGAATGGAAGGTCTTATGATTGTCTGAATATCTTTCACCTATTGTTTTTTTTTAACTATCGACACGACATTAACTAAATTTGTTCGAAAATAAAGGAGTGAAATAAACCACTTACCATCACTTCGAAACCGTGGGCTCAATTGGTTTAATACACATTGACAAGTGGGCGTGGCTCATTCTAAATAGATTCTCTATAAGTGACAAATGTACACAAATTCTTTTTTCAATCGACTAGCTTTGGGGGATTTTTTTTTGTTTTATTTTGTTTGGACGCAGTTTGCTCAAAATTTTTGTATATCGACAGTTATGAGTGCTATATTCGTACAGCTGTAAACAATATAACCAAAATAGTAAGAATGAATCAAACCATAAATGTTTCATCGAACATTTCTTTATATACCGACTCTTATACTTATTTATAGTTTAATTTTATGTTTTCATTTTTTAATGTATGTGTATGTTATTATTTTTTCAGGGAATCGATTAAACAGATACGACTCGCAATCGCGTTCACGCGCATCGTCGTTTAGCCGACATCAGAACTCGAACGATGGATGCTCACCCAGTAACACGCCTGGAAGTAGCAGCAGTTGCAGTGGTTCTAGCATAATAGCAAACTCTGCCGTTACTGCGCCAGTAGCATCTATTGTCGGCGGTGTTAATGCTGGAAATAATTCCACGACGTCAAATAGCCCGTTGGTGACGCAGAGCATACCCATGTCGGGTAATTCGACGCCAGCCCGCAGTCGTGGATCTCGCAGTTCACGACATACCGTTGACTACGACTACCTGGACATGCGTCGATTTCGTTCCTATGACGAATATAGTCAGGGTTCGGGTGCCTCTCATGATGAGGAAGTCGCCCCACATAGTGCGCATTCGACAGGTGTTTGCGGTGGTTTGCGGTCCGACTCACCACTACTGTCACGATTGGGACCCATCGTGAGTGGTATCGGAGCTCACACAGCAGCAAATGTGAATGAGAGGGCAAATGAAACGCTTGAAGTGACGGTGAATAGCGGCAGTAGTCGCCGTCGTTGTGATAAAAGTCCTGCGAAACAAAAAGGTAACAAAATCTATAAAAATCGCTAACACGCCATCTATAGAACAGCATCTTCATCGATCTCTATGTTCTGCTTACAGGTGATATAAGAATTCTACAAAAAGAACGTTCCCATCTTTTAGAGCAACTTGAGGAATGCCCGTCCAGTGGTGATGAAAGTATAGTGAGTCCGCGAAAGCGCATTAAAATCGATCATCATCATTCCATGATCACCAGCAGTGGAATGGTATGTTACAGCATCATTAAAGTTATTTTTTGTTTCACACAGTCCTAACAAATTTTTTGAATACCATGTGTTTAATTGTGAATATTTATTCATTGCAGTCTCAGTCTCATACGTCGGAGACAGGAAATACCGCTGGTGCTCAACATAAAAGTAACCTAAGTTCCAACTGTGATGCCACTGAATATGATATCACGGCAGCCGCCGGTCAACGAAAGAGTGAAGTGCGCCGCCTTTCAGATTCTAATAACCAGACCAGTCTCAAGTACCATCAACATCAGTATCACACACATTCACAATCAATGCAGCCATATCAGCAGCAACTGGTTCGCCGACCGTCCATTGATATAACGGCAACACTGGGAGCTGTTGGCATAGGATCCGTTTCTGCGCGACATGGAAGTGTGAGTAGTACTGGCTCTGGAAGTGATCACCACCATCAAGCATCACTTCCTACCGCAATTGCTTGTAAACGGCGACGAGTCACTGGAAGTAATAGTAATGGAAATAGTAGTACGCTTAATTCATCTGCCTCAAATCTGCTAAGTGGTGTCGTATCCAATAGCATTGGCTGTGGAAACGGTGGTGGTAGTGGCGGTGGCACAATGAGTGACGACCATCAGCAACACAGTACACGAAGTCGTGGCCATCCTTTACATTCCCATCACTCCCACGACGCCAGTGGCGGAGAGAGTGCAGAAGGCTCACGTCCAGGCACTCCACTTTGTGATGAACGCCCCGAAGTATTGCCTAGCGATCCACGGCGTCCGCCCCGTGAATGTCGGCATGAGCCAATGATATTGCCACTTCCGAAATTCGGTATACAGTTTTTTCATCAGCATCGCAATAGTCTAGCAGGGCAAACAATTTCGAACGCTACAAGCCACACCGGCATCAATGTAGGTGGCTACCATCATAATAGTGGCGGATTGCTTTCCTCTTCATCTATGGCAGGGTGCAACAATAATATCAGCACTCACATTTTGTCCAACACAAATGTAAACAGTAGTAGTCATTCTAGTCATAGTGCTCTGCCAACAACGACGACTTTAACAGCGTCATCAGGTTCCTCTACTGTGCCGGGATATCCGTTACATAGTCCATCTAATCGATATTCATCACACTGGCGTCCGCATCAACATCAACATCATCATCATCCGCAGCATAGCCATGGTCATAGTCATCCCGCGCATACACACTATAATCAAACATCAACTGATGTCGTTGGAGCATCGATGGTCAGTCCTTTGCGACCACGATCGCTCAGCTCGAATTCCAGTGATTCCGATGCTCCAGGGCAATTAAGTGGTAGCCCTTCTTTGGAGGAGCGCATAAGAACGCTGGATGAGATGTATGAACGGTGGTCTGGTGGCGGAGGAAATAGTGGTAATAGCGGTGGTAATGGTCCTAATGCTGCTCCGAATGTAGTGAAACGTCATGACTTTGTCAGTCAAGGTGGCCCAACTGCATTTCGGCACGCACATCGCAGTGGCGAACATCATAGTGGGGGCAGTACTTCATCGCGATATAAGTTTCCAGATATCGATGTGTGTGATCTCAAGCCCTCGGAGATCGTTAAATCAGTGTTAGCAAAAAAATCAATATTCGATGATGATTTGCAACGATTGAAGAAGAATCAGTGGTACGAGCCGTCTTCAGACGCCACACAGCTGGCGAAACATATAATTGGAGTTTGCACCTCGCCGGGCCTGCCTAATTTGGCAGCCACGAAGACGCCCGTGGTTGGGTGCAGCTCTACAAACAGTGGAAATACAGCGTTAAACAAATCATCAGGTGTCTTGTTGCAGCGACTAAGCAGTCTTTCGCCCATGAATTCACCACAGGCGTCGATATCCCCATATAACAGCCCATCTCCATCCCCATCTGTGAGCAGTAGTATGACGACAACCATATCTTCGTGCCCGATTAAAGTCGGAACAACGACTGCGACAAGCTGCATTAGTACTATTTTAAGCACAACAAGTGCCAGCAGCATTTCTACAGTTGCTTCCGCTAGCAGTTTGGCAGCTGCCATGAAGGGGTTACAATATCCATTTCCGAGTCATCCACCTTTGCCGAGTACGGCTGCTCCTCTGCCTGCTGCCCAGCCGGCTCCACCTACAGGTCCCGCTCCTTCAGACCCGCCACAACCGAAATCATCTCAAATAGCGATGTCTGATACAAGCAATTTGGATGTGAGTAACACGAGAGCGAAGACAAATTCGATTACTAAAAGTTTGAGTGTACCATGGGCAGCACCTAATACTGATAATGTTGGGAAAAGCGACAGCCGGATTTTGACCAAATCAGTTTCAGTTCCTGGTAGTACAAATGCTGGCACAATGAAGTCCTTGAATACGCACACGGCTAATAACGAAGTGGCGTCTCATGCTATAAGCCGGAGTACCTCATCAACAGCTGTTACTAAAACTAATGAGGAAATGTCCAAAGCTCCGAAGCAACTATCGAATAGTTTGACGGCGATTTCGAAAAAGAACGAGCGCACATCTCACAAACACAATCATCGCAATGAAAATGAGAAACGTTCAGGGCGAAGTGATCGCGCATCGGAAAGGCGGAAAAACTCAACAAACTCTCAACATTCAGGAGTTTCGACGTCTACACCACGAGTTGAAGGAGATTCAAGTGAAAATGAAGCAAACGATAGTAATATTGCTGAAAAAGGTCAAAGGTTAGAATGCGATGATAGGGAGCCTGAAAAGGACAGAGAAAAAGAGAAGTCACACAAAGAGCGTGAGAGAGCTCGTGATAAGGAGCGAGAGCGTCAGGAACGTGAGAGGCGTGAACGAGAAATCCGCAAACAAAAGGAAGAACATGAAGCTCGAGAAAGAAAAGAGTGCGAAGAACGGGAGTTCAAAGAGGCTGAGGATCGACAACGTCGAGAGCTTGAAGAAAGAGAGCAAGAACGTGCATTACTTCGAGAACGGGAGCAAAAGCAACGTGAACGCGAACAACTTGAGCGCGAAGAACGGGAGCGAAAAGAACGTGAGGACAGATTGGAAAATGAGCGTAAGGAAAGGGAAGATCGTGAATGTGAATATAAAGCGAATGATGAGCTATCCGAAAGGCACGAACGAGGAAGAGAAGATGCCGATCATAACGATATTGAGCGTGAAGATCGAGACATTCATAGAGAACATTCGCGAAGAAAGCCAGAACCGACAGATAAGGTTGATAAGGTAGATGAGAACCGATCACATACGCTTAATAAAAATCAATCTGAAAGCGATTTAGCACGGCAGATTAATGACGCCGAATTTCAAAATAACAAAGAAAATTCAATTGATGAACCAAAGAGTCCAGCAACCGTCGAAACTTCTAGTAAACATCGTGGAAGAAAATCGTCACATAACTCTCCAATACGCCTACCAAAACGTCGTCTTAGCTCACAAGATAGTAATCACGGCAATATAAATAGTTACCCTTCCGTAAGTGAGGACCCAGTCAAACGTTTACGGATTGAGACTCAAAACACAAAATCAAATGAGCGACAGCATCAGAAAGAAACGACTCCTGGCTCTGAACACACGACCAAGCACTCAAGCAATAAGCATCAACATCAACGTACATCCAGCCAGTCTACAACGGGTAATATTGGGACATCGGATTCGGTTGTGGTTTCCGGTGAAAAATTGAAGATTAAAGAACATTCGAATAAGCACAGAAGTAGCAAACATCATAGGCATCAGCTACAGCAACATCCAGGCAATCCTAAAGACATTAGTAAGGGTGAATGCGAAGACAATAATATTTCTGCAACCACAGCGTCAACATCTGCGACGGTCATGCCGACAGTGGTAGTTCCGTCAACAGATAAAGTAAATCACCATGAAAACATTTCGGATCAAGAGCTTGAGAGTTCAACAGTTCATTACCTAAGCAGGAATTCGCTTAATTCGAGTGGGGATGAGGGAACGTCTCTTCAACTGTCGAGGTGCGTAGCAAGCGGTAGCCAATACAAGCAACGCGATCACAGTGGTCATCACGTGCGTCATAAAAACAAACGTGATCATCGTGAGAGAAAGCGTCCATCAACTACAGAATCTTTAGTGTCGGCAACCAGCAACCACTTGACTGATGAGGAACTTACGCACAACCCAAGTCGACGAACATCGGTTGCGGGTTCGCACAGCGGCGAATTGACAATACCTATACAGAAATGTAAGCAGGAGAGTCGAAGAAGTTCGGAACGAAAATCTTCTCGTTGTTCAGATGAGGGTCTTATCTTGACACAGTCACATCCTGCACACCATCGACAGGGCAATAACGTGAAAGCAACCCCCTCACGGAGAGTTATCATGAGTTCGGACGACTCCGACGATTCAGACGATCCAACAGATGGTGGGAAGAAACATTCAATTTTCGATATACCTGATGAGGGACCCTATGTTTCAATGTATGATAAGGTAAAAGCTCGTTCCTGTAAGAACATGCAAAAACACGAAGAAGAGAAAAAGATCAAAGCGAAATTTACGCAATTGAAACAGTCACGTGCTAAACGAGAGGAAAAGAAACGTTCAACTAGTTATGAAGGTGATTCAGATTCTGACTTCGAGGATCGCAATCAACGCAGTGGCGGAAGCAGTTCTTACAAATCACGCAATCAAAATAATCTTACATCTTCCTCCGATGACGACGATGCTACAAATATGGCAACTCGACGTCGAAGCTCGCAAGCCTCTTCTCATCCTCATCGCATGTTCTCTGACTCGGACTCAACAACAACTGCTGAAGCAGAAGCACGACGTAACAAGATACATCATAAATTAATGCGACTGTGCGATGATGATGGTGACGACAGTTCCGGCGACGAAATACACGCTAACGCGCGAAAGTCAATGGCATCATCGCCAAGCAAACGAAGCTCCAGCAAAAGAAATTCACATTCAACACGCATAGCATCCGACTCCGAATCTCAGTCACAACCAGGTGTAGAGATAAAAATCAAACAGGAGCTGACTGACGAGGAACATTGTGATAATAAATTCAAAATGCAGATAAAATCAGAAATCCTGCCATCAGAAATGACGGCAGAATCAGATGATGTTAAACCAAAAGAACCTTATATTAAAACAGAAGACGAATCGAACGCAGGGTCTATCGAAATTAAAAAGGAGTATAAACATTTTACTGGTAATTCAGTGATTGAGAATCCTGATTATGAACTGACCTTGGAGCATTTATCAACTAAATCGTCCTTGAAAGTTCAGCAACAATGTTCGCCCGAAACCCGTAAGAAGCACAAAAAAAGCAAGAAACGTCAGAAGAATAATCTTCCGATGCCAAATGCTCCAACAGCACACAGTATTGTGGAAGCGAAAAATGTGTTGGTTACCCTTACACCGGGCTCTTTTCAGATGATGAATTTTATGAGCACCCCGGAAAGTAAAGTAAAACCTTTACTGTCACCGTCGTATGATCCATTTGATGAATTGAAACGTGAATGTTCGTCGCTGTCCACAACAATTACCCATGCAAACAATGGCGCAAATGAATTGTCCGTATGCGAGAAGAAACGTCACAAGGAACGTAAGGAGAAAAAGCGGGAAAAAATGCGTAATATGAGTGATGGCGGGGGCAGCATTGATTCAGATAAGTTGTCCAAAGAAGAGCGCCATCGGTTGAAGAAATCGAAAAAGTCGAAGAGCCTCGATACCACGAGAATGATATGTTCTGATGGCAGTATAGTAAAAGCAAATTTAGCGGCGTCTATTTTGACAGTACCGGTGGCTATTACACAATCAGTTCCAACAACTCCACTTGTTGCATCACACACAGAGCCGATGACACAGGCAGCCAACCTTCCAACGACAACATCCAAGCGTGGTGAAAAGATGGAAGATATTTTTGGGCCAATATCGGATGAAGAGTCCCAGTTTACCGATGCTGAGGGTAAAGAATTGTCATCTAACTTTTCGGTTGATACAAATTATGGTGGACTTTTGACATCGTCAAGCAACATAACCGGACCGGTAGTTTCGGCAGCACTGAACCCCTACAAGCAGGATCCACTTACACCAAAATCACACACAGTTGAAGAGAATGAAGAGAATAAGCAGAAGGCACCTGCGTTTATTGGAGATGGTGGGGAACATATAGACCGAGAACGCCACAGGAAAGAAAAACGCGAAAGACGACGGAAAGAGCGTGAGAAGTCGCGTGAACAACATGCTCTCTCAGCGTTGCAATCGCGAAAACAGCATCACATTGATGACGAGAACAGTGTTGATCTTGACGAGGCTGGTCGTGCTCTAGAAGCACAACTGATGGAAGATTCCGATAACAAACCAACTGAAGATGCCACACCCTCTACCGCTACAACTTACCGCAGTGATATGACTGATGTATTTCGGTTTTCTGATGGTGATGAAAATTCTCTCGACTCGAATATCCCGCGTAGAGACAAATCAGATGTCCATGAAACTAACGCTTCAATCCACACCCAACCAATGGGAGTCGCCACAAGCACAACTTCTGCAACGCTAGTACATATGAAGAACAAGGAGAAAAAGAAAAAGAAGAAACGGTCGAAAGAAGAAAGGCATCATCATCAACGACGCGAGTCGAATGCTTCAGCGAGTTCTAACCAACATCATCCACCGCCACAAGAACCGCAGCAACAACTGCCATCACAAACAGCTTCGTTGCAATCACAGCATTCCGTTATGTCACCACCATCAAAACTTTCTATTGATATATTGGCAGCAAATGCAAAGCAAACGCAGAATTTAGAGAATCAAATGGATAAAGATGAGAGTGGAGAAAATTCATCAGCTCTCACACATTCGCCAATCTGTAAACCGTCACCCAGTTTACCTTGTTTAACTGATGACGACATTGATTTAGGTGTGTCATCGATTATACAAACAACACAATCTACCAATGACATGCTGACCCTATCACCTATGCGCGAAAAGAAGCTGATAAGTCCGATACCTAATACGCCTACCACAAACACTACTCCATTTGTGAATGATAAGTCTCAATCTAGCGCTTATGATCCAACTACTTCTCCAGTAAGTTCGCTGACGTCGGCGACAGCTGCCGCTTCGTCCACACCAACGACAACTAGTGCGCCTGATATGGCTAGTTTGGCGACTGCATCCATCGAATCAAACTGTGCCACCTCTACCATAAGCACACCAACTACAACAAAAAAGAAACCAGAAATATTTATACCTGGTTTTGATGGTAATTTGGATGAGCAGATAAGTGAGTCGGCTGTAAAATCTATATCTGTCGAATTTAATTCCTCGATATTAGATTCAAATGCCGATGAACCGAAAATTCCAGTAGAGTCCCCTCCTGACCTTGCCCCAAAACATATGGACAAAACAGAAGACTCGAAGTCAAGAGTAACGATCTCTCAGGAAGAGACAGAAAGTGCTGTGTCTGCATTATTGGGTGAAAGCTTTGGCAATTCCTCCAATATTGATTACTCGTTCCAAGATGACCCACTTGAGGATGATTTAGCTGTGGTTGATAGTGTCAATGTCGACGCTTCTGAGCCAGATGAAGAAGCCGCTATTGCTGCGAAGGCTATTGAGACAACTATTGAACCTTTGCAACCAGAAGAAGATGCCGAGGAAGTGAACAAGGCCGTACAAAGTCTTAGTACCGAAGAGATGGATGTCAAAGTTGATACACCGCAATCCGAGCGTGGTCTTCAAATCGATACTGATACGGAGGAGAACGCAGATGAAGCTGATAGTAGCGGAGCAAGTTTGAAAATTGATGAGTCCGTAACATCCGGTGATGTATCAGACGAGTTAGCTGATAAAGAAAGTAAGTGGCATGAACATCCTATTATGAAACCAAAATTGTTCTATGAAATTGTTTTATTTAATTTTTTAGAAAAAACAAGTCCATTCCGTACAGACGCTCCAGAAGACCAGAATGAACCCTGCTCAGTCATTACAAAAGTGGAAACAAGTTCTCAACCTAGTGAAAAATCAGTCAAAGCGAACTTGGCTCCAACAATCAAACTAGAACCCCCAACTATAAGTAACTTGGTCCAACCGGCTGTACAGCCCGTGAAATCTGTACTGCCATCTATGATCAGTCTACAGCCATCCACATCTACGGTTGTCGATGCAGTGCAAGATAGGTCAAGAGCAGTTGTGGCGACACCATTTGCGGAAAACAAGACAAGCTCTATTTCTTCCGCTACAACATCTTTTACCACGACTGTACAATCATCAGTAACCACGAATATTAGTTCGTTATGCACTCCACCTATATCCGTACCACAAGAGAAGAGACCGTTCGTTGTTACTACATTGCCGAATGCGCTTATCACGCCGCCCACCATAAGCATTCCGGAACCGCCAACCCATTTCGCCATACCACATCTACTGATTTCCCCCAGGAATGGTGGTAGTGGTACAACGTCAACGCCGGGTGAACATCAAGTTCTTCTCTCACCTAAAGCTCAACAGAAACAGCAATCAACGCAAATGGTAGGTCATCCGATGCCTGCTTACACGATCAACGTACGTTCGCCGTCTCCACTCAGTCCACAGAAACATAACCCGTCTAGAGGTAGTACACCTACGCGACAAATGAGCCCCACTGCTGTAACAATTGCATCACCAGTGCCAACAGCAAAAGTCCAGCAACAGCCATTGTTGTTGCACGTTAGCGGACAACGTTCATCTTCATTGCATCAACAACAGCAACTACAGTCGCATGTGCTGCAGTATTCGCCCAACGCAAGTTCACAATCTCCCAATTTGTCAGGAAGTCCTGTTACTTCTGCTCAACAATCAGCTACGGGTGTTGGCAACAATACCAATAAGATCAATACTGTACATTCGCCACACCAAATTCAGAGTATAGACAGTAGTTGTGTCGCGGCAAGTAACAAGAATCCCAGTTCGTCGCCAACTCCAGTTAGCGTGAATGTGACAAACGCTCGTAATCAGTCTTCGCAATTATCGGCCATGCAACCATTGACTGTGCAGAAAGTGCCACAACTGCCCGCTCATCCCACCATCATTAGCAAAGTGGTGAGCGTGAAGCCCCAGCAGGCACAACAGTCATTGATGTCGCCGCCACTACAGTCTGGGCAGGCTAGCGCCAAGACGGCCTATACGACAACTCATCAGCCGACAACTGCCGTTCAACAACAGCAACAACAGCAGACCATACAAACACAACAGGCACAGCAACAGCGGAATTCAACGCAAATTATTCAGTCAATGTCGAAAGCACCGAATTATCAGCAGCATTCGCAGCCACAATCGCAACCACAATCACAGCCGCAGCAATCACCAAAGTATGCGCAACAGCAACACTTACTGCAACAACAAAGACAGCAGATACAGCAGCAGCAGCAGCAACAACGACAACAACACCATCAGCAAATGCAACAACAAATATTACAGCAGCAGCAGCAGCAGCAACAGCAACAGCAGCAACAGCAATTAATACAAATGCAAAAATTGCAGCATCAACAGCAACAACAACAAAATAAGCACATTCCATCACAGGTAACGGTGCAGCAACAACAACAGCAACCGCGGCAGCGAATTTTGCCTCCAAACCACCAAAATATACAGCAAAATCAAACACCACAACAATTTCAGCAGCACCAACAAATTCCACTGAATCGTCAAGCGGTAAGCCCTCCAAATACCACACCAACTCCCACGCATCAAAATTTGGTAATATTACGTTCACAACAGCCAGCCATTTCTGGCCCAACATCTGTGAGCAATTTATCGCAAAATGTTGTACCATGCCCTGTGCAAAGCGCACAAAAACAGGAGCAACTGACGACATCTGCGCCCGTGCAACAGCAAACACTAAATCCAATGAGCGTTGCTGGAATGCAGTATATTCCTCAAATGCAGTCCCCAATTCCGCAGAGCTCCAGCAATCTACAGCTGTCGGCTCCACCTTCATCTCCGGCTTCTCTAGAAACTGCCAAACAGGCAATAACTACAGCAAATACGTCGGTGCTTCAGTCAAATGCACAAAAGATCCCATATATTGTTGATATTAAACCACCAGTATCAGCTCCAACACCGACATCGCCGTCGGTATCTACAACGGCAGCAAAACAAATTCATACAATCGATATGAATAAACAAGCACAGAAATCTTTGCCGGCGGCAGCTCATGAGAAGCCAGTGGAAAAGGTGGTAGAAAATGTGTCTGTAATCTGCAGTGTTGAAGGCAACGTGGGTGTTGAGAAGACAACATTCAACACAGTTACTCAGCAGAAACGAGATCTTTCGATGCCTGCGCTTAACGCCGACGAAGCTACAATCTCTATTGGTACTGTAAAAGCACTAGATTCGGTTATAAAGAAAGTTGATGTGCCCGAAAATAAAAATATACACAGCTTGCCTACCATTCCTCAGCACACGGAAGTCGATGCGAAGCCCGACAAACCATCCGCTTCCATGCCGATTAAAAACCAACAAGCTGCGAATATAACTGAGGTAAACAGCAGTATACGTTCAACGTCGGTTGCTGATGAAGTTACCAAAACTGGTAATCCATCAATAGGTCAAAGTGGAATTAATAATGTTTCGACGGAACATACGAATCTAATTTCTTCAGATTTGGTAACTCCCATTTCTGCAACCTCTGGCACAGATCACGAAACTGAAGACGAAACCGAAACGAAGCAGTCAACTGTAATGACTGAAGGCCCTATCGGCTTGGGTCGACTAGGTGTAAGCACACGTGGAGGTACTGCAAAACGCGGTCGTCAGCCACGGGGTGGAAAGAAGCATGCCGGTGGTGCTGTAACTTCAATTTTACCGTCTCAGTTGGTAGCTACTTCTAATGAGATATCTGGAGTACAGACACGTTTACGTAAACCAGCAACAGTAACGCCGGTAATGCGTGGACGGAAAGGACGTCCACCACGTAACTTTTTGCTACAGCAACAGCAACAACAGCAACAATCTCCCCAGATGCATTTGGCCAGCGAAACATTCGACACAGCTAGCACTGGTAAGAAGGCGCCTCCACAGCAACGGAATGCTGCGGCAATAACAAGAACCCCGTCAGCTGTGGCTGGTGACTCGGATGTTTACGAATTTCATGATGATTCTGGTGAAGAATCGAAAGTTGCACAAGATAACGTGCATTCGGTGGGTAGTCCAAGTGGAAGTGATGTTAGACCGCGTTTGATTTTGACTATCAAACCGGGCCAAACTGCTCCAATCGTAAAAGCCAGCGAGAAACCCAACTTGACTGTTGCGGATGATGTGTCTGCTACAACAATGGTTTCGACACCGCTTCAACAGCAACAAGCAACTGTTAAAGTGACGCCAACAGTTCAATCTGAGCCGAGGGAGAGCAGCAAATGCAAAAACCAAACATCTGCAACCGTACTTACGCCATCTTCAACCGCGCAACTAACTCAGTTACCAGATATGCCCACTATGGAAGTAATCCAAGTTCCTTCTATATCTGCAACTACGACCGGGACAATGGCCCCATCTGGATCAGTACCAACTTCACAGAAAATGGGACATCCGCAGCCACTACATGCAATACCTTCATCATCCGCAAATTCAATGGATTCAGGCAGCATAACCGCGGCGAACACTAGGAAATCGCGGCGATTGCAAGAGAAAGACCGCTGTACCATTGACGACGTCATTGAAGATGTAGTGCGGAATACCATAACCGCGGGGTTGTTGCAGAAAGGCGCACAAACTCCGCCCAGACGCTCTGGACGCAACGCATCGCACGTCGCTTCGAAAAAGGATGCAGGAATGGAAACCCCACCTTCATCGCCAGCGACGGTGCGTCCTCGACGTTCAAAGGATCGGAAAGAGAGCACTGAACATACCAACGCCTTGAATGATCTATCTTCGAGTGATACAGATGAACAACATAAAAGGATAATCACAGCACCATCGAAGCAAGAGGAAGAAGTAGTGTTGCCTGTCAGTACGAGTAGTGTAACAAATACACCCAGTTCCGCGGCATTACAAGTAACTCTTGTATCTGCAGCACCAACAGTAACAACAGCGCCGATATCACAACAATCTATACCAGTACCCTCAAAAACAGTTGCATCCACGCATATTCATGCACAGACCATAACGCATGGAGAAAAGCAATCTCTGCCAATGCCGCAACAACTACATCACATTATGCCGCAGCATCCGAAAAAGAAAGCGCTTGCCGCAGCGGAGATAGAGTCGTTCGTTGCCGTCAATAGTGTTTCGAAAAGTAATAATCCATCTACCACGTCATTGTCCAGCATTGACATACCTGCAAGTCACTCATCTGCTCCAACGACACAGAAAAGAAGTGGTGGAACCGCCGATATGGTAAGTAAAGCACTTGTCGACCCAGTAACGGGACTAATCAGCGGCAATTTGCAGCATGGCAAGGATGGCAACCTACCAGGTACAACAGCAGTAGCAGCAGCAGCAGCAACATTGGCCACTATGCATAAAACGCCTTTGGACACGAAGAAAATAGTACAGGCGGCTATTGCGGCGGCTACAGCAGAGAACACAACGCAATCAAGCGATGTTCGTGGTACAGCCGCGTTGCTAACTAAAGCAGCGACCAGTACAAACATTTTGCAAACATCGCAAATGGTTGCGCAAACCGTTACGGTTTCTGCTTCCAATACAGTTCCTCATATTTCTTCCACAAAGTCATTGCCAGTTGAAGGTTCTACCAAAGTGTTGACTACTCCCATATCCCTTTTGAACAAATCTGCTGTGAGTGTGGTCGTAAAGACAACAACAACACCTGTTATCATAAAACAACAAATTGTGCAGCCCCAAACAACTATAAAACCTACGATTTCGGCTAATAGCAAACAGTCAATTGTTGTGCAGCAGAGTCCGGTGGTTATGCACGCCCAGCCATCAAATGTTCGCCCGCCCACTCTAAAAGCACATGTGCTTAACAGCCAGAAAACATTGCAGCAGCACCAACAGCAACAGCACCAGCAACAACATCAGCAGCAACAATTGGCACAGTCACACCATATTGTGTCGCAGACGCAGCAACCAACGCCACCTGCAATACATCAACAGCAGGCGAAACATATTTTGGTAACCAATTCGAATCACTCGATCGGATCTAATGTAATAACGACCCGTCATGCGGTGCAGCAGCAGCAGCAGCTTTCACTTCCGCCTCCGCAACAGCTGCTCGTAAATATTCCACCGCCGAACTCTCCGCAAGTGGCAACGAATATAAACTCACCGCAGTTGCATCATCAGCAACAACAACAACAGCATCAGCAACAACAATCACAACAGCATCAACAACAGTCCTCCCAACAACCGGCTCAACAGACGCTCGTAATCAAGCAAGGCCAACCGACCAATGCAGGTCAATTGCCGTCCCAGCAAACAGTCCATGTTGTCAGCTTGAAGGATCCGGTTGGTCCTCAAGTTGGGGAAGTTCCGTCAGGAGTACAGCACCAGCAACAACAGGCAATGCAAGGCGGTAAAACACCACAACATGTAGGAACGTATGCAACGTCCTTACCTCAACAACCACAGTCGCAACAGCAACAGCAACAGCAGCATCAACACCAACAACCTCAGATAACTGTGCTAACACCACAGCAACAGCACCAGCTTATTAAACAGCATCAACAACAGCAACAACAACAGCAGCAACAACAAACTGTGCTTCAACCACCTGTTAGTATATCAATGGTCACTCAACAGCAGCAACAACAACAACAACAGCAAAGTCCTCACGTTCAGTTACCACACGGCGTGACGGCAGTACACCATCAAGGTCGTAACAAAATGCAGTCTCAACAACAACCACAACAGCAACAAACATCTCCGCTTGTAATACAACCAAGTGGCATTATGGGTCTACAACACCCGACGATGCTGCTGCAAACCAAACCACCAACACATCTACAAGCGCAGCAAGCCCATCAGCAGTTGACGGCATCACCACCCTTGCAAGCTGGTGCCCTTCCGGTTGTTAGTGGTGCTAAACCCACTATCACTGCTATGCAAACACTGCAAGCGCAGGGAGTGCAAATATTGGCCAGCAGTGTGACAAGCCCACCGCCATCGACGCTCAAACAGACTACACCACAGCAACAACAGCATCCGCACAATAGTGCCAACGTACCAGGTAATTTTTTTAGCTAACACTCAAGCTGTCCTTCACCCTTTCACTTTAATCAAAACTATACCATATTAACTTTTCCATCATTTCCTTTCGTAGGCGTTAGCAGCATACGCACCAGCATTCCAACGTTAAGCCCTCAGAGCCAAACTCGTGTTACGCCGCTACTTTTGCCGACTGGTATGACCATGCCGCCATTTGAATCCAACATGGTAAGTTCCACCGCATAATTGCCTTTTAATTTTACGAATTTAGTTGATTAAGTTAAAGTTCCGAGCCAACACTAACGTTTTGAATACATTCAAACCTACATGAATGCGTAAGTGAAAACTCATTAAACATTGATTGTAAAGATTAGCTTTATGTACCTAAGTAGATATAGATAGTTAAGTAGTAACCGCGGTTCCTTCTTTATCATATTTCTTCGGTGGACGCAGCACGACATTGGCACCTATTGTACAAGTTCTTCTGGTTCGCGTGCAACAAAAAGTCCACCACCCGCGCACCAACAGGCTTCGCCCATAACTCCGGTAAAATGGACTTCTTTCTTTTGTATATTTTAACCCTGTCTGTTATGATTTCAAGATTTAATTGCCTTAATTTGTATACTTTTGAGCGCAAATAATGACTATTGTACTTTCGATTCACAGAGCGAATCTAGTTTTCCTGTGGGTGGTATACGAGGAGTACCGGCACGTGACTCGTTTATCATCTACCAGCACATCTTAAGGAATCAACAGGAAACAATGAACGCATCAATACGTGGTGAATTTGATGACAAAATGCTCGGTGGAAGCCCGCCACTAGAGCTGCGCCGACCAGGTAGCGTGCCACGCACCGTTGCCGTGCCACACGGCTTACAGAGTCCCCAAGATCGTGCAACGGGTAAGTTCATATCGCCTAACCTAAGTTCATCAATCATTTGTTTAAGTACGAGAGTTGACAAATGCATGAAATCCTTTAACAGATTCGCCGCAAGTAGCACAAGTGTATGTACATAACACCCGTTTGGCACACCCACATTACACCGAGCGATCATTCTACGAGGCGGGCCGGCAATTGCCCATTGAGCCACCGCCTGCTCATCGATCAGTTGCAGCGCATAGCGTAGTGGGTCCACCAATGCCGGTAGCTGTACCTCCACCCGGCGCCGGAACATCGAGCCCATTCGTTGCTGCACCAACGGCACAGTTGTCAACGTCGACACCGAACGTTGGAGGTGGCAATGTGAATGTGCCTCCGCCAGCAACAGCAGTTGCACATTTACACCCCGCTCAATTGATGGAGCATGAACGGGAACAAAGGGAGCAACGCGAACGAGAAGTACAGCGTGAAAAGGAACGCATAGCCATGACAAGTAAGAACTAAATAATCTCAATATTTTATGAGAATACATAATTACGATATAATTTACTCTAGACTCCAATATGGATAACTTGCCAGTTGGACAGCAGACAGCAGTGCAAGTGAGAAACATGCAAGTTGCGACACCGCCTCACGCCAATCCCCCTGTGGCCCAGCCACCAGCGGCCGACTCGCTACTCACGTTGCTGCAACGCTATCCAGTCATGTGGCAAGGACTTTTAGCACTGAAGACGGATCAGGCCGCTGTACAAATGCACTTCGTATTCGGAAACCCACTTGTGGCGCGCGCTTCGCTGCCCTGCAATCGCGACGGCAGCACTCCACCACTACGCATAGCCCAGCGCATGCGGCTGGAACAGACACAGCTAGAAGGTGTGGCCAAAAAGATGCAGGTAAGTTGAAACTCAACCACATATTGACACGTGCACACTCCAATAGCAACAATAATAGTAATAGCAAGTTACAATGTTTTTAACTTTTCAAATGATCTTATTTTACAGTATGAAAATGAGCATTGCATGCTTTTGGCTCTACCTTGTGGGCGTGATCACGCCGATGTCCTGCAGCATTCGCGAAACTTGCAAACCGGTTTTATTACCTACTTGCAGCAGAAAATGGCTGCGGGTATAGTGAATATTCCAGTACCAGGCAGTGAACAAGCGGCATATGTTGTGCATATATTTCCATCATGCGACTTTGCCAACGAGAACTTGGAGCGGGCTGCGCCTGATTTGAAGAACCGAGTCGCAGAGATTGCCCATTTGCTAATAGTAATCGCAACTGTCTAAACGGCCACTCACACACAAAAGAGCCTTAAACAGGCTTGAATCAAGTGGCATGTTCAACTGCCGCACCTCGCTTGACAGAATCATACAAAGAAGGTCCGAGACATTTATGTTTTAAACACAAACTCTCCGCAACAAATATGACCAAAAGAAATAATTAAAAACGAAATATACAATGTCGCGAAAACTGAATACATACATACATGCTCATATTGCGAAGGAAGAGTTTTCTAGCAGAAGCAAAACGTTCACAAAAATTCACGAGTGAATGCGAAGAATAAAGTGAAAATATTGCCAGATCATTATGCATGCGATGCAACAAAGATGTATGTATTGGTTAAAATGTATCTAAAAATCGTGTACATACAATAAGAAACGACATGAAAAACTCACTAACGCCACTGACAAATGCTCAAGCTGGCGCAATGTCAACGGCTCCCACTTGACACACCATATATGAGAGCAAGCAAGCAAAGCCCATATAATATTACGGAAGTGCGTGCAAATATTCCAAAAGAGGTATTCGTAATTCACGCACTCAACTAAAAACACACAGAAAAATGAAGCAAAAAACGTCAATAATACAAAACAAAAAAGTATATGAACTTGTTAAAAATGTATAGAAAATTTATTTTTATGCTTTTAAGCAAATTGTTATAAGCTTTGTGAATACCTCTTTAGTTTTTGTCTAATTAATTATAAATCATACATTTATTTGTTTTTGACACCGCAATAGTTTTACGGGTAAAAATTTCCTTAGTGTTTTCGTAGTGCAGAATGGAAAAAAGTATGAAATAATTATAATAATTTTAGTGCGAGTGAAACATTAAACTAATTTTATGGATATCAACAATGAAATTCGTAATTTATATATTTGATCTCAAACTAAAGAAAAGTTTTACATCTTAGTTTTTGCTTTATTTCCAACAACAGTAATTAGCAGGCAAAGCATATGGAAATTTCATGTTTCCATTTTTGTTTTTAAATCACTTAAAACAGAAATGACTACAATATGCCTTGTCTATGTATATGTGTGCATAACAATCAAAAAAGGAGCAAAACTGACGTCTAGCACATGACCATTTCTTGAAAATTCCAGTCCCAACTAAAAATCGGAATTGATGGGCTTGAGTTTATAAGATTGTGTACAATTCCCTTGAGGCGGAGTGTGTATAGTGAGTGGGATTGAAAGGCACTCTTATGAATTCAAGCAAGCATTAAATATATGTTGGGGCTATGCTTAGCCGAAAGCGTTGACTCAATGGAGATGCAATTTCTCCACGCCGTTTGCTATTAGTAAACGCTTGAATATGTATTTTCTAAGCAAGTTTCAATCCGGAATACACGAACTTGTTATGTGCGAATGTGTGTTTATGTTTATGATTAATTTACTAACAATTATGAGGTTCTGAGAATGCCCTTAGATGCTTGTTACAATGTAAGTTCAAATACCAAAAACAGAAAAACATAAGGGAAACTAAAACTAATACTGAAAAAGCTGCTTGTAGTCTTACATACATCCATACATAATATAAATATCCTTTAAGAAATACAAATGCGCAATTATGCAACAGCTTAAATTTACTTAAAGCTCCTTTGTAGACCTCCAAAGGTTCCAGTGAATTACTTAGCTTTTACGCTCATTGCAAAGTAATGTATTTAAAATTTTCACTTGTGAGGTCTTTCGTTTCGTTAGCCGCATTTCGTTGTCTTATAAATTGTTACTGAAAAGAAAATAAGAAAAAAGTTCCCATTTCACTAACTTTATCTAATTTCATCACTGCCATTTATGATATACAATTACATTCGTTTAGGATGCACAATTATCTCTTGTAAGGCGCACAATTTTGTTTGTTTGCCGTAACAGGTAATCTTCTGTGCCTTGTGAAGAATTCCTAGAGAGTGCTCCAATAGCATGAATATATCAATATGTATATATGTATTTGGCGTTTTCCCGTGCTTGCTGTTGGAGTAGTTTCTACAAACCAATGTGTGTTTTCAACCGGATTCGACGTCTGTTTTGCTTCCCATTTTGTATTGTTGTCAGCTTGTTTGCATAAAACGTTTTGTTTATTATTCAACTTTTAGCTTTATTTCACTTTTCGTTTGATCTAATTGGAAATCTATCACGAGGAAAAAGTAAAAAAAATGTACATATATAAAATTAAAAAATAATAGTAATAATAATAATAATAATAAAAAGTAGCAATAAGATAATCCTGGCGGGATTGTATAATATAACATGTCTACCCTTTCCCACTTTTATTAATTGTATCTTTGGTAATGAATAACGTTGTAAAATATTAATATAGAGTGTAAATTATCTACATATGATATATACAAACATACATATATATATGTATATATATATATATACATATATGCATATATATGCATACATATAAATTATTATTAGTAATATTAAGCGTTGATGTAACTAATTATTTACGAGATAATAGTAGTAGTGTCTATTAAATAAAATACACATAAATAAGTATGTTAAATTAATGTACAGTTATTAATAAAATTAGTTTTTATTATAGTTTTAGAACAAATGAAAATCATTAATTGCAAAGCACCCAAAGTTGCGTTTGTCAAATAAATACAAAAAAGGTAAAAAAAAATGAATTAAATGAAATAAAAAGGATACTGTAATATCTAGTAGTAAAGAATGAACCGAGCTGTAGATGCGAAAACAAGTTAATAAAGTTAGTGTATAATATTAAAATTAGTATATGTATATTTATACATATATGTACATATACATATACATATATGAATATTATAACGGAAGTGCGTAAGTGAAGAAATTTTGCACTCGCCCTACTGCATAAAAAAACAAATATACAAAAATAAAATATAAATTATATACATACTTGCATAAATAATTTAAAAAATATAAACTAAATAAGTTTCAATATTATCAATACATACATACGTTTTAAGTTGTAACATGCAAAGAGTTTCTCTTTTTAGTTTTATAAACAAAGAAACTACAAGGAAATACAATAATAAATTTTCTGTTATTTTTTTCTTACAACAAATTAAATAAACATTTTATTTTTTGATTTTGACTAGACGAGTGTACACTTTTGAAAATATTACGTAGTGCTCTTTCACAGCTTTCTTCGGAATGACTGACATTTATTTTAGGTTTCTCAATCCTTCTTCATTCACGTAGCAAAATGTCGATTTCCTGTTTATCACCCACTTATAATGTTCTTAGTTGAAAACAAATGAGGTTCTGAACGTTTTCGCATTTATTAAAGAGTTTCACAGCGATTTGAGATTTTCTTTTGTTTATTGCCTCTAGAAGTTTTCGTTATTTGTCTGTCATTCCTTTGCAGCTGGTCACGTCAGGAGTGTAAGGGCGGGCAAAATTCAGCTGCACAAACTCCCATTGCAAAACCTCGAAAAAAAACTACATTATGCATTCGACAAATGTCTGATGTACACCAACGTCGGATGATTGTATTCGCATAAATAAGAAAGACTAGGATTCCTAAGCAGAAGTGCAGGCGGCATGTGTATGTGTGGGAGTTGAATAATAATCGTAATAGTAAAATAAATCTAAAAATTATTGTATTATAATAGTTATGACCAATGCGAAAGAGAAATATTCCCTACTCATTAAATGAAGAAAAATAGCAAAATTTCAGACTATAAGTGTAATTGTTAAAAGGTTTAGAAACATATATAGAAAATACTTGAAAAGTGAAAAATACTTACGAATATAATCAACAACCAACCACTTAACCGGTTCTGGTTTGGAACTGGAAGTATCTAAATTCAATGAACCAGCACATATGTAGTTATGCATACTTACATACATACATGAAAACAAAAATACAAAATGGTATAGACATATGTACATAAATAAGGCTCGCTGAGTTCCATCGTCTTTAAAATCGTTAAATCCTAAACCATACTAACATACATAGAATTTATATAATTTCGAATCGATTTTCAATGCTGCAAAGAGATAGATATACAAACAATATACTATATATACAACATATGCGTATGTATGTACATGAATAAATGTATGCACTTCTGTGCGTATGATCTGCTACAAGTTGTAAATTATATAAAAAATTGATTAAACACCATAAAGATTATACACACACACACACACACTATGTATAGAGGTATTAGTAAATAGGAGTTCTAAAATCTTAAATGAAAAAAATTTAATAAACCAATGCATAAGAAAAAATTGAGAAATTTAAAAGATAATTTCAAAGTATGTAGGTGTTTTGTGTGTGATGAGGAAAGATGTAAATATTATTAATAATTGTATGGATATATATTATAATTAAATTGACGTAAAATTTAATTGAAATAAATGAAAAGAATATTAAACATTAAATAACGGCATTCTTAGCTTCTTATTGTTAGGCTCTTGTTGTTGTTTATGTTTGTGTTGGGACTCCAACAAAACGTTCTTCTACGTTCACTGGGCGATCACAGTGTGCCCAGTTCAATCCTTCGTGTTCTCCGATCTATCTAGCTTGGTATACGAATTTCAGATCAGGTATACACATTTTAACTCTCAGCAGAGAATTGCGTAAATGTTAAATTAAACCTTTTTGCGTATAAATTTGCAGTTTTCATTTAGGGCACTTCGTCCTGAAAAAATACACCATTTAATAAGAGAAACGGGGAAGGAGGCTACAATATAAATAAGAAATAAATTATTTAACATCCTCTGGCTTCGGCTCTAAAAGGATGTTATTTTGCACCAAAGACACAAACCCGCAAAATATCCCACTATTTGGATAATCACGAAACTGAGGAATTCCAGAGCAACCGGAGATTTGACTTTAGTACATACATACATATATGTACATATATAGTAAGTTTTATCAGTTTGGTTCGACATCCTCTGGTCTGATAATGATTGTATCTGGTCCGAAGCCTAAAAAATTTGGAAATATGCGACTGTCGGACAACCATCAGATTTGAATACAATCGAGAACTTATATAAAAACGTTAAGGAAAAGATTGGACAAGTTAAATCGAAAAATAAGAAGGAACTCTGAAGAAATTTTTATAATTTGTATTTTACCTTTTTTATGTATTGTTTTTGTTTTAATATTTTTAGTGCTACCAATAGCACTTGACATGAAGTAAATAATAAAAATATATATTAGCTGAATTGAAATCGAATTCATATGTTTTTAGAACAGAAAATTAGTAATATGGTTGGTTCTATTTTATTATCCGTAACTGTCTATATACGCATAATATACATATGTATGTACATACCTGTATATACATATATTTAGTATTATAAGCACACAAACAAGTAAGTTCAGGAGGAAGCGAACAACACCAAAGTTTTCAATCCAAACTGATGACATTTTCAATTGTGAATGTGTAAAAAAGCAATTACTAATAAATGAACAGCTTGAAGAACAAATTCGTATCTACTCAGCACACACATACATACATTACTCGGCTATTTGGCCTACTTCACGCCCACTCTTTTAAATTATTAGTCGTTCATTTAGCCACCGACAAGAGTTTTGAAAAGTCTAATCTCTAATTCCTGGTTTTTAGGTTATGGCACTCTTCCGGAGAAAACCGACATTTATACATTAACCTACTATAACTACAACCACACATATCCCTACACTACACCGAGTCAATTCCAAACCATGGCAGAACTATCTCCTAAATAGACGGGACTGGTTTTCGGTTTATGGTTTTTTTAACATGATAGTGTCTTCCGAATTGGCAAAAGTGAAAGAAACAGATATCGTCTGTCTAATGTCGCTAACGCCTTATTTGTTAATTCATAACCTTAAAATTAATAGCTAAGGAATTTATTTAAATCACCATTTTTATTATCCTCTCATTGAAATAGTCGAGCCGTTGCTCGTTACATTTAAAATATTGGGTAGTGGAAAAAGTCTTTTCGTATTTCTAATCAAATTTCAACCTTTTTTATATTTATAATAATAAATAAATAAACAAATATATTCCATTTTGTCGACCACTTTTTGTCATTTATCCGCTAGAGTCATTATTCCATCAGTGTAAATCGAAATTTCGAAATACGAAAAGACTTTTTCGACTACCCAATATATGTACTATATATGTGAGCACTTTGGGATATGGCAATCCTATTCAGATACTTGTTATTAATCGCAAGATAAACGGCAATGTTCTGGCTGAGTGTGTTCTACTTGCGCGAAAGACTTTGCCTTCCGTGAATCACGACGACAATCGGAATGGTCTTCTTATCGCTTAGCATCTTATTCGTAGTTATCAGGCGAACGATTATGTACACACGTTTTGTAAACATAAATAACCATTGTGGAGCTTCTGACATCCATTACTGTCAGCTACTGGCTATTGGCGAAATCTTGGTTGGCATTGCGGCATCACTTGTCGGCGACAAAACCATACTCGCTCATAATTAAGGCAATTGTGGCAATTGTGTTCCGATGACAGAGCACTACAGACTCATTTGAGTTTTTCAATTATAAAATCGGACGGACTGTTAAACGATATTAAAAGCGGTAAGGAAGCAGATGAGAAGCGTGAGCGCATTGGAACGGTTGTACGAGTGAACTATTATAGTGCTTATATCCCACTAGCATATGCTTTGACAGCGGGGGGGGAGTGAAGAGCAAAAATAATACGCAGATGTGTCTACCAAAGAATTTAAATGGTTCCACGATCCAGAAAATCGCAACAACTGTCGGTAATATGGATGAGGGACTTTGAAACACAACTATTTTATTAAAGGAATGTTTCGTTTTGTGACTTTTAGGTAATATACTATGCTTGAACTTTGGCATCATGCTCGGCATCACGCCAGCCCATATTAGACTCTATATGGACGAAAGGACCCCCTTGAACCGCGTCGCCGACGATGTTGAAGCAACTTGGATCAGCAGTAGTATTTTTGCAAGCGCTGCTTTGAGCTCAATCGTATGCGGTTTCATTGTGGGAAAAATTGGACCCAAAGCGGTGCTTCTTCTCAGCGGTCTGCTTCAAATCGTAAGCTACCAATTTCATTGCTGCCTTCTCAATCATGAACTCAAACTGCCTCATTTTTTCGTACATATCAGTCCAGTTGGTTTTGTATGCATTTCGCATTCGACATCTTACACATCTATTCGTCCCGCATTATGGCTGGAACGGCTGCTGGCGCCGCCCTCATAGCGTTACCCATATTCATAGCGGAGATATCTGAGGAGACCAATAGCGGTGCCCTAATTGTGACTATTGAACAGTGGCGCACAATGGGTTCACTTATCGGTTTTTTGCTTGGCCAACACTTGCAATACGATTATGTGGCGGTAGTGGCGGTGTGTATCTCCTGCGCCTTTACCATGATGTTCCCGTTTAGTCAGGAGAGCCCGTACTTCTACATGCGGAAGGGTGATGTAAGCAGGCTAGAGAAGTCTTTGCGCTGGTTTCGAGGTGTGCGTAGTATAAACGATCGCAACCGACCTGAGTTCTTACGCGAATTGGAAGATTTCAAAAGCAACATGGAGAATCATTTTATAGCAGAAGAGCACGTGCCTCGTGCGTATTTGTGTAAGACCACGCTCTGCACTCTGGTGTTGTTTGTGGGTGTGCATTTGAGTGGTATCTACGTGATATTAGCCTGGTCGGATCTGATATTTATAGATGACGTCTTCGTTCAGTTTCCCACGGACGTAAGTGCTTTGATTTTCGCGCTCGTACAGTTTGTGGCAGCTACAATGAGTGTTTGGCTCGCCCCAATAGTGAGGAGAAGGGTGAGTTTTTCGTTAATAGTGATGGGAATCTGAGAGCTCATGGGCTTTCGTTTCAGATTCTCTTACTTATTTCGGCACTGATCTGTGGCTTTGCTTCGATTTGTTTGGCGGTTTGCATGGCGTTAGAAGTGAACGGTCAATTGCGATGGGTCGCCTCCGTGTTATTGCTGCTACATGTGTTTTTTGCTAACTTGGGCTTGTATCCGTTAATTTTTCTAATTCCTCGTGAAATGCTAGCCACGAAGGTTTGTAAAAAGGCAGAGGTTTGATTGAACAAGGTTTCTGCATAGCATTTTTCAATCGCTTTGTTTTAAAATACGGTTTCTCCAATGGAGTATAGCAGTTTCGAATTATCGAATCAGAAACCTATTTGTCCAAATCTTCTGTTCATCATTTGTTTTTCGTTTGCAGTTGCGCGTTACCTTAACGAGTCTTTCCTGGGGCCTCTCATGGCTAATGACTTTTATTTTGATACAGGTTAGTTACAACAGTTGCTGTGAACAGTTACAGTTATTACATTGTGATGAGATTAAATTTATTGTACAAGTATTTCCATTCGAAAAGTATTTTCAGTCTTTTGAAACGACATTCGGACTCTATGGATATTTCATCATCTTTGGTGTTGGTTGTGTCAGCGTTGCGCTCTTAGCTCTATTCGCGCTTCCGGAGACGCTAGGAAAATCACTCGAAGAGGTACAAAATAGGTGTGGGCTCGAAAGTCAGGCGGGGATTTCGAAAAACAATGTGCCACAGCTTGGACAAATCCATTTAGAGCGATACTAAGGTACTTATACTAATCATGAGCCAAGACAGTTTTGTATGTTAGAAATATGTAAATCATACAAATACAAATATTTTTTTTAAGAAAAATAAAATGTTGTGTAATATAATGATAATAGTTCATTAAATAAATAGAAAAAAGTTCAAATTGGTTTTATACGGGTGATTTGGCGGAGGAGGGTTGGCAGTAAAGCGAACCATCTTATTCTATAAGCTTAGGCCGGAAATATTGTTTATTCGTTCAATTCTACGACTTTTTGCGTTATGATATACACCATTTTGAATTCTGGTTTACTTGCTGTATAGTCGTTGTGGGCAATTCCTAATGAAAAAAAATATACATGTATATTCTGACAGCTCGCGTGACTGGCTTACAAAAGACCAAATTCACATTAAGCTTCTATGCTTTGCATGCATGTATGTATGTATGCACGGAGCAGATGTCAAATGGTGTTTAAGTATATATCGAGCCTTTACCGCCATTTTAGCGTAAGCGACAAAAACCAAACTTTACAGGAGAAGGTTTTTTTAAATACTTTTAACCATTAATGTGGTAGTAATTTAAAATTTCTCATACATTAATGCTTTTCAGACATTTACAGTTATAATTGAAAAAAAAAAAATAAAATTAATAAGTATTTGTGCTATTTATGGCGCTTACATTTTTTTTGCTGTTCCAATCTAAGGTTATTTTGGCGTTTACGATAAAAATATCTATTAAAGTAACTAAGTCTAAGGAACTGTATTTGGTAAATAAATACGTATTTTTGAAGGTTTTTAATGAAATAGTTATAATTATAACTGAAAAATATATTTATTTATATAAAATATTTGAAATATTTGTTAAACTTATGCTATGTATTTACAAAATAAAGGTTTTCTTTAACTTAACACCACGTATTATTCCTCTTGGAATCCTCTTGGAATAATACGTGGTGTTAAGAGGAGTGGTGATATTAACTGCATAGTTTCCTTTATTCGGGAGTATAAAAAACAATAGCATACAAAAACAAATATCACATAAATAATGTAAATGAGAGAATATTATATGCAATAAAATTTCAATAACCAAAATTAAAATATAATACATACCTTAGCTGCTGGAGTCGACATTGTTGATTTATTTGATAACTGTTGTGTTTACTATCTACAGTACGATTATAACTCAATTAACACAAAATTTGATTATGCGTCAAACTATTTTTAAACAAAAATCCAATGAGAACGATGTTTGTTTCATCAAACCTTTCATGGAAATAAACGTGTGACGACAGGTACAAGAATGGTTTGCATATACGAGTAGTAAACACCGTTAAGTCAAGCACTCATGTCGATTGCGATCACAAGTATTGTCGCTTGCACGACATGAAATTGTGCGCAAGGCACTTAAGATAAAAACGCTAGGTGTCGCTTACGTTAAGGTTGTATGTATGTAAAATGTATGTATTTACGATAATTTTAGCACTTGCTTTAACTTTATAACGTTTTTTTTTGGAGATAAACATCAACAGGGATAGGTCCGTTACGTCTTAAATTACTAGTTTCTATAAAAAACTCATTTTCGAAAAAATTGTCGCTTACGCTAAAATGGCGGTAAAGGCTCGATATGCATATGTATATGTATGTATGTATACTGTAATGCGATGTATGTAAGCGGAATATTCCATCAAACATTGCACCGAGGTAATCTCAATGAAAGATGAGGGAAAAAAGTCTGAAGGAAAGCGAACACAAAGTAGTATGTGAATCAGCCATTATTTTCGATTGTTATTCCACAAAACCTCAAACAACGAAAGCGAAAATGATAACAACAACCAAGCCATAACCACTTAATTTCACCATTATGCGATTGTAAATTAGTTTGTAACTTCATAGAGAACATCCGTCAACGTTTCGCCGTCTCATTGTTTGTGGTCGATCCGATCGGGTCATAATTATTTAAATCGTTTATCTTTCGGTTAGATATTACGGTAATTAACGAGGATTTCACCCTATCGTAGGAGGTTGTTAGCTGCTCATCTATGTAGTGTATTATATCATACGTGAGGGCTTTAGACGAACGGGTAATTTTGCACGGGTTGCGATAAGAGCGATATCACAGGTGTATGGGTGTACAGGTGTATGGGTGTGCAAGTGTATTGCTGCGCGCTTAAGTGCTTAGGCAAACATGTACGGCAACTTTTATTCTTTGTTAATCCTTTGCACATCACCGACTTCAACAGATCATAGCTGGTCTGAAAATAAGACCGTAAAACCGCGCTACACCCAAAGGCAGCACCTCACAGTTAGCTGACAGCTCGCCGAGTGCAGATGGCAACACATTAGAAATAGCTAAGCAAATTTTTAGCAAAACGCACAGCAAGAATAAGCTAGCTGAACGAAACCGAGAAATGGGACAAGCTTTTAGCTGAGCGCTGAGATTTAAAATTCCATTCAAATACTTAACGAGTTGTGGATTAGAGTTGAAAGTAGTGGAAAATTTTTGTATTTTGCTTCGATCTTTTTGGGCAAGTGAATGTGCGTTTGTCAGTTCAAGTTGTTGAGAAGAAAGTTACTCGGCGCCGAAAGATGACGGACGGAAATCAATCGAAATACCAGTACTTGGTTGGAATATGTGGTTAGTATGGAGCGATTGCATTGTCGTTGCTCCTTCGACAAATGTCACCAAATCAATTACATTCCTTCTCTCCGGCGTAATTTTTATTATTATATATATTTGTTTTGCGTTTTGATTTTTAAATCCACTTCAAAAATTAAGTGAGCTTGTCGCGTAAATATAAATATTCAAAGTAACGCAGTGCAACCGGTTTTTAAGCACATACTAGTCGGTTGGCAAAATTTAAGAATTTAAAAATTTGTTTCTAAAGTGGCCTCAGTGTGGCGGTCAAGGTCGTGCGCAACATTAATTCACCGTGCATTCGATATTTGCAAATAGTACCAGAGCGAATTGACAATAGCCACGAATTGGGAGAATGTCACTGCAGTGCGCTGCAGATTGCAAGGCGCATGGCAGATTTTCATAAGTGGTAGATAAGCAACGAAACTAGTTAAAAGTCCATAAGTGATACTCAAATTCTTTTAATTTGTTACTGATAGTCGCCATAATCTTCATACTCTACACTCTAAGTGCCTTCGTTGAGGGCTTTCGTCCAAAGATGTGTAAACTCGCAGCTCTGTACTTGGGGCATTGCGAGTGAGCACGTGAGGGTGGGGGGAGGTTTGATTTCCTGATGTTTTACAACGACGCAAATTCTAACGGTGGAATGAAAGTGTACACTTCAAATGTCTGGTGCTAAAAGGTAAGGGTTGCGACACAATCTCTACATTGAGCGTAACAGTTCATATTAGGGCTCCAATAAAATCCTTCTCACAAGGTTTTGACTGCATTTGGTCTGTCAGGTATTTCGGATTCAGTGCGATGTGTTTTAAGGCTTCCCAATGACATCTTTTTCGAAAATAATAAATTTAATTCAGAAGAAATTCGACTAGTCGCAGTAGTAGGATTATTCAAATAGACTCAATGCTACGACTAATGAAATATTGTTAATCGGTTAATATTCATATGAACGGTTATAAACTCGATATTCGAATAGTCGGTTTTTTTTTTAAGAGTGTAGACATATAGTCCGGCCTATTTATCTTTATATTTTAAATTTTATTCTCATGCCCTTAGAATCAAAGATATTGGAGAGGAACAACCCAGTGATTTAATAAGTGTTCTTAATTTACCATGAAGAGGACCAGAACGGTTAGATACAGTTTTTATCAAACTTAGTGAAATCAACAAAGTGAAACTTGGATTTGGTAAACATTTCCTAAGTAGCCATGAAGACAAATTATATAAAATATGCTGACAAAAGTTCAATTACACTATTTCTCTAATGATCTGAATAAATTTCTGGACAATTTAGGAAATCATAGTGATAGGGAAATTGGTTTCACCTGGATCAAGGTCGGTGGGATCGTCACATGATGGCAGATTGCTGAGAGATGTCGACGAGAGCAAATCTTACAAAATCGTTTATAGATTCATGAATTGTTAGCACTAATATGTACATATATTTAAAATCATATAAGATTGATGGCAACAAAAGAATTACCATAAATGGTATTATAATATAATAACAATACCAACATAGACACACAGGGGGCTTGAATGTGAATAAATCGTTTGAGTTGAATTAATCAGTATAGATAATTTCAATATTTTAAAATGTATTATGTCATAAATCTCTAAGATCTTTTTGGGATAATTTGCTGCATTCTACAAATAAATTTGTGTATTCTATTAAAAATATTTTTTTTTATCAGGCTATGATCTTCAAGAGGATCATAAACTTCTTTTTAGCTCAAATACATAAATCATACGTATTCATTTCACCAACATCATAAACGAAATGGGTTTTGCAATCTAAGTTATTTATTAGGCGGATAATCTATATGACATTCACTTTTTTATATTTTCCTCTCTTTCTCTCCCCAAACATCTTCATTTCACTTCTTGGGTTCTCCTTTTCAACAGCAAATATTATGACGATATCATATGGCGGCTTCTCTGGCTGGCCATCTGCCAGCTTCGTGGAACTGCAGTCCAAAGATAGTCCGCTCGAGACTGGGCCTATGTCGAGTTCGGATGTTGGTTGGGTGGGTTCTATAATTTGCGTGGGAGGTGTCCTAGGTACGATATTTTGTTCGTGGTTTGCTGATCGTTATGGGCGTAAAAAGTGCATGCTGTTGGTGGCGTTACCCTCATTGGTAAGTAAATACTTAAGCAAGTCATACTGGTAGCACCCTCTAATACTAACTAATCCAAATACAACTGATTTGAAACTACTTAATAATCTATCAATAGTTTTTGTTGTAGCTAAATTTGTATATACATTTTCAATTTTCCTAGATCGGTTGGTGGATTATACCCTTTGCTACTACGCCGACTCATCTTTGCATTGCACGTGTCTTCGGTGGTTTTGCTGGAGGTGGCATATTTACTGTTCTACCAATCTATACTGCCGAATTGGCGCAAGATCAGTGAGTATGAGGCTTCCTGTGTTATTATGGCAATCGTAATGTTTTTCTAAACAGTGTTCGCGGTATTTTGGGGACAGTTCTTATGTTAACATTTAATTTCGGCATACTCTGTGCATTCGTTCTGGGCAACTTCTTTACCTATGATAAGGTGGCTTGGATCCTTTCATCGCTGAGCATTGTGTTTCTGCTATGCTTTCCATTTTTGAAAGAAACTCCTCAACACCTTTTAAATAAAAATAAAATCAAGGTATGTTACCCAAGTTCAGTATTGCGGGATAAATAGGTTACCCCCGCAAAAAACCATATATACATACAGAAAATAATAAATTAGTCCTTTTTTCATGATCTTAATATTAATTTGTTAAATTCCAGAAAGCTGAGAAATCACTGAAATACTTTCGTAATATACGAGCACTGTCACACGAGTGGCCTGAAGACTTCAAATTTGAATTGGATAAACTGAAGGCGGATGTTAAACAGAAAGACGACAATGACGAAAGTAATGCGATAACCTGGAAGGATATAAGTAAGTGCTGCAGAATTTGTCTCTGAATTACATAATTTCTAAAAATTAAAATGTTCTTCGGATAATTCAAATATAGACAATCTAACAACACGTAAAGCATTCCTGATTGGTATTGGCATTATGACATTGATGTCGTTTTCTGGTTGTTTTGCTATGCTCAACTATTCGGCGAACATTTTTAAAGAGTCTGGCTCTAGTCTTTCGCCCACATTGTCTGCAATAATTGTAGGCGTACTTCAATTGGTCGGATCCTACATGTCAACGCTTTTGGTGGAACGCGCTGGTAGGAAGGTGAGTAAAAATTTCAAAAACTAATCAATTAAAAAATCGATAAACGATAAAATATCGGGTATCTTGAACTGTTATATACACTAAGTTAAGTGCTGCTGAAGTTAATGGCATTCCTATATTTACAGTCTTTACTGCTAATTTCAACCACTGGAGTTGCCTTGGGCCACATTATATTCGGTGTGTACTCTTATCTCGATGTGCTCGGCTACGACGTTCGTGGATTCTCTTGGTTGTCAATCTTCAGCTTCTCATTTACAATATTCATAGCGAGCTTGGGCTTGTTGGGGCTGCCCTACCTGATTATAGCGGAAATAATGCCACCGAAACTGCGCAGCATGGGCTCCATGATCGGCGTGATTCAGTTGTGGATCACCACTTTAATTATACTAAAGGTACGTTCTACGAATAAACTATCATACCCCTGTCAAACATACTCTATCATAACTGCTTATATATGTTTTTCTTAGTGTTTACCGTTAATGATCGAAGTGTTGGGTATGCACGGGATGGTCTTTGTCTTCGCCGGTGTATGCATTGCTGGCATCATATGCATCTATCTGTTTATACCTGAGACCAAAGGAAAAACCATCGAGGAAATCCTGGAGAGTTTATAGTATTAAGTTAGTACTATTGTTTATTTGTAATAAATTGATGTTCCTAGGTATTTAGTTTAAATTTGAGCAAAGCTATATTTGGGCTTGTTTTGTCAAGTATTTAGACCATATTTAACTAAGGCATTGTAGAGATGTCACTCAAATGGGCAAATGTAGCTTTTAAGATTATTTGTTTTTGTTATACAATGCATACAAGGTGTATTCCAAAGTAAACAGGACTTAAAAAAACAGAACAAATGGTTTTTTCGGCAAAATCAATTTATTTTATTCAAAATAGTCTCCTTCTGCTTCAAAACAGCTTTTTGCACGTCGGACGGGTGTTTTAGCTCGTTGGCCGGTATGGCCGCCAGTATGCCGGTGCAAGCCGGCCTCTACGTCTGCATAACGCCTTCCTTTCCAAGGCAAATATATTTTTCCGAAGAGGAAGAAATTGCATGGTGCCATATCAGGTGAATACAAATCAGCATTGTCTTCACTTTTGACTTCTCCATGCGCGATTCGTCATTTATGTCTCACGACCACTTTGAAAACGTTGAATCCACTCGTTGACTCTGCTACGGGATAGGCAATCATCGCCATAAACTGTTTTCATCAATTGAAACGTTTCGGTAAAAGTTTTACCAATTTGAAAACAAAATTTAATGTTGGATCTTTGTTCGAAACTCATTTCCGCAGCGATAACACAAACATACTGACGCTTAAAACGCAATAACTTCACTTCCAATCAATGAAATGTCATGAAGATAGCAGATTCGAACGCACCAGTCGACATATATATTACGCCACAAGGGGCGCTAGATTCATAAAGTCCTGTTTGCTTTGGAAAGCACCTTGTATATTGCAATATACGATAATAGACTGGGGTTTGACTAAGCCTTTGTTGATATAAACTCATTATAGTTTTCGTTAAATGCGAACATTCATGGAACAGAGGCTCGTGAGTATCCGAAGAAATATATCTGTACATCAACCCCGATGTGAGACTGTTGTGGCCGATTATTTTGTATAATGAGTGATGTGTCTTATATTCCAAGGTAGCTTGAAAGGATTCCCACTGGCTCTATGGAGATTTCTGCGGGCAGCTAAACTTGTTTCCTCACACTCAAAGAAATGAAATGCAGCATTTTTGATATTAATTGTTTATTTTTTGTTTTGTTTTTGTTTTAAATATATTCATATAATACAAAGTTTCGCAACATAGCATTCACAATATTTTATAGCGATAATTATTTATATAATTATATATTTATACCACACATATAATATTTGTTGTATAATGTTGGGGAATTCGTTTGATTGTATTTGCATTATTATTACTGTTATATTGTATATGTATGTATAATTATTATGCATTATTACTAACTTAATAAGTAATTTATTTACTTATTTATTTACATTTTTGTATTTGTATTTGTTATTGGCGTGCATTTATAAATGTAATCATAAAACTAGAATACTACATCACAGTAATTTTCAACACACAAAAAATAAGAGAGAAAACAAACAAACTAAAAAATCCTATTACTTGTGTATGTGCCAACATTTGAAGGTTATGTGGCGGCTAATTCAGCGCTTTGCCATAACTGATATTTGGAAGAACAATGTGTTTCATTGTGTCAGGACCACGAATAAAAGCATATAGATACATATGTATGTATGTGTGTAACTAGTTGTTGGAGAACGAAACTTCGCTGTTTTGTTTGGGCGTTCGGCTTTTTTATTCTTGAATACTTCATTTGTGATTTACTGGGCAGCAGAGCGATGCTTTCAATTTTAACCGCCATAAAATTTTCATTAAAATAGTGTTGACATACATACATTACACATATTAAAAACAAGGTTTCTTAAAAATGAAAGTATGTGTAAATTTAAAAAACATAGTTCTGCATTATTTATGTACTAGGATGTATGAAAGCAGGTGTCTTGGACATCCGACGAAGATTGTTCGTCGATTCTTAAAAACCGTGATTCTGAACACCAAACTGAAATCAGCATTTTAAATTAAAATTGTGTTAAACGGGAAATGAAATCACATCACCAACGGGTGTGGCCGAAACAGTTTCCACGTGTGCCGAATACACACATAAGTGGACGTGGCGAAATTCTATTTGGGATCGTGTTACAAAATTTTTTTGTGATTTTTCGTTTGCTTTTATTCGTTAAGCTCACTGGACTTTCGAATATCACGTTTTGGGGCAGCGGAAGTAGCGCAGCACCGCGTAGCCGAGACAGCGGAATACCACGAAGAACATCATTAAAACAAGCGTGTTGAGCCAAAGCGGTGAGGTGGAGTTTTGTGCCTTGAGTATCTCCTCGTATGGAATGAATGTGGTCGTCGTGTCACCACTTTTACAGAATTCAAAGCTACTAGGGTTGCCACAACTAAGAGTTATTAAAAGAGAAGCGAAAGGATTTTCAATTTGTAGAAATGTGAAATTTAAGCGTTCGCTTACCTTATCACTGGTCCTTCGCGAAACTCTAAAATCTGCATATTCTGATATGCGTAGTGTATCATTGAGGTGTAGCGGATCCAGCTGAGCCCCTCGGGGATGCGTGTCGACAAATAGCCGCCGAATAGTTGTGTCGCCAGTGTGTAGAGTGCGCTCAATGTGATGCTGACATTCATATCCATGCAACAGGCGCCGATGAAGAAGCCCACACTTTGCGCCACAATTGTGTTAAGCAGCAAAAAGACCAACATCAAGGAGAAGAGTTTGAAGCTGCAAAGTAGCGAATTTTCATTATAATATTGTATATGTATAATCGTTGGAAGTGGTCCACTATTGTTTCTTCAACTATGAAAACTAGTGCTGTTTCTTTTGAAATAATAGTATGACCCTTACCTGGTACAGCCGAGCATCGGGTAGGATATCATGAGGTAAACAGTCGGTAGCGTCACAACCAAAGGCAGTTCGCCAAACATTTTCGCCAAGTAATAGGCAGAAAGCCTGTAGGCGCCCGAGCGACGCTCTTTGCTGATAACTTCGCGCTCGGCAGGGACTGCAATGAAAGCGAAATAATGAAACCCAGTTACGGGCGTACACAAATAGTGCGCGCTTAGCCACTTACATGAATTTAAAGCGCCGAAAAGCGCAAACAGCATCCAGTACGTCTGCGAGAAGAACATCCAGCCTTGCAAATCATGTAGGAACTCCTCGGTACGGGGTATTTGAAACCAAATGGAACCAGCCATCAGTGCCAAGCCGATCGTTTGGAACCAATTCAACTTGGATAACATACGCGGTTTGGCCTCCTTGAAATTTCTACTAGACAGCACACAGAATTGCGTGTGAAAACTCGTCGGATAATCGAGCCAGTCGGTGTCGCCGCAGCTCTCGTAGCGCTGGCAATCACTCGACGTGGCGCTCGAATTTGATTGGGAATCGTGTCCATACCACAGCTGTTGCGACGCCTCCTCATTGGTGTTCTGGTGGTCATTTATGATCAACATGGCATCATGATTGATATGGTTTGTGTGATTGTTGTGTATGTCTTTGTAGTAATTGTTGATGATATCGTTGATGAGTGCATCGTGCTTGAGCGGTTTCTCGTGAACGATTTCGGTGGTAGTGGAAGGGCTGTTGGTAGTTGTGTTGGGTGAAATGTGGGACATTGTGTCACCAGCCGCGCCATTACGTCGTATGTCCAACTGATGCTTGTTGGAGTGGTGCTGCTGGTTGCGTTGATTGTTCGTGTTCACCGTTATGCAGTTTCTGTTCAAGTAGTTGCCATGCGATTCTTTGGCGGCTATGAAAAGCTTTTCGCGAATTTTAGGGTACGACTTCAGCTGTTCCACTGGCAAAAAAAAAAGAAATTATGAAGTTATAATGTTAATATATGAACATACGCATGATATTTCAGCAGCAGAGGGGCCGCAGTATACACTTACATACAAAATCCGCGGGATTGTAGTGTGGCTTGATGGCAACTCCGATACTTTCAAAATACGTGTAAACATTATTCACCTCACCAAAGTATGCAGTGCGACCGCTATAGAGCAGCAACAGCTTATCGAACATGTGGAACATTTGCGAAGACGGCTGATGAACGGTGATCACCACAGTCTTCTGCTCTTGCACCGCGTAGCGCTTAAGAAAATTCATGAGCGATATGGCAGAATGACTGTCAAGGCCGGATGTTGGCTCCTGCAATAAACATAGAGCCAAAATTATAATCAACATTTACATACATATATACAAATATATCTACAAATTAAGAGTGTATCGAAGAACAAATGGCAGTGCTCTTAAATCGCGACCACACACCTTTGCTACTCTCAGAGAGTGCCAGTGTATATTGGTGTTGGTGTGTAGCTGCTCTCCATTTGTTATTTGAGTTTGTTTTGGGTTTTCTCCCATTGTCTATACGTGTGGTTTGTACTCACATCTAATAACATCACCAACGGGTTAGTTAATAACTCGCATGCGATATTGGCGCGCTTCTTTTCACCACCCGACAGTCCACGATTGAGGTAATCGCCAAATTTCGTGTGTTGACAAAAGGTTAGCTCCAGCGCTTCCAGTATACGATCCACCAATTGAATTTTCTCCGACTTTGGCATTTTCTCTGGCAGCCGTAACAATGCCGTGTACATAACGGTCTCTCTAAGGGTCAGTCCCGAGAAAAATATCTCCTCTTGCAGCACATAGCAGATCTTGCGGCGCCACTTTTTAGAGAGCGGCTCGCGATTGAGGTAGACGCCGCCACTATCGAAGCGCCGCTGCCCGCTGAGGCAGTCGAGCAATGTCGTCTTCCCACTGCCAGATGGGCCCATTACGGCTAAAACCTCACCAGGCCTGCACCGCACAAAGGAGGCCAGCACAAATGCACAACATCCAAGAAAGCAAAAGCATAAGCCCAATGCAAATTGCAGTAATAACGTCGAATAGATAGCGCATATGCGTATGGACAACGAAGAATGATGCGATAGCGGAATGTAGAAATATAAAAATAGAAAGAACGAAGAATACAAATTGAAGATTAGTCTGTGTATATAGATAAAATGTGGCAGTATGTTTGTAGTTCAGTTGTTACCTTACTGAGCCACTCACATCGGAGAGAATCTGGCGCTCGTTGTGGAGTACGTTTATATTCTGGAATGACAACTGTAGCGTGCGGTGGTGCGGTTCCGCATCGGATATGAAAGGAAATGTAGACATTGTTTGATCGCTGCTGCAATTATAAAAAAAGAACAGAAAAAATCATTGAAACACATTGCAAAAACAATGCAAAAGCTGGAAAAATACATATGTACATACTTGTATATACTTACATATATTATATATGTATGTATGTATGTATGTACATATGCGTACTATGTATATATTCGTAAAATGATTATTCGACCTTTTATTTACTTCTGTCGTATTTCACGGGCAATGGCAATGATTTGATTATTATAACGGTTGTTTCAATTATTAATGTTACAATGGCATTAATTTCTTATATAGTGGCTATATACCTAGTCACAGACAGACAGTGCAGACAATGGTTATACGCAAAACAGGATCGTATTTAACGGGATTTCTTCCTTTAAGTTCACACTTGGAACTTGTATGGCAAATTGTTGTTGCCTTATTGTCCCATATACTGACGTCGGCACGACCAAAGCCAAATGCCATGACAATACTGCTGTGCAACACACACACACACGCATTCTCACATACGGTTCAATGCCCTCTTTTAATTACTTTTGTTTCGAGATAATTTCAATTTAAATATTTTTTGATTTTCTAGCTGTCATCCTTGTATTTATCTGTAATTCTTAATCTCTTGCATGGATACATACACACACATATGTATAAGTAAGTGCGTATACTAGAATGTTTATATGGAATATATGCTTTTAATAAAGTTAATTTTTCCTCCATGCACACATTCACATGTATGTAAGTATGTATGTAAATAAATGAGTTAATGGGTGAATGATTTCTCTCTAATGACAACGGCGGCAGAATAACTTGCATCTAACACAGCGACAACAAATCAACATTTACATATACATATGTATATGTACATACATACATACATACAATACAAATGTATAAGAATATCAGTTCTGACCAGAAAGAAAGATAGCCAGCAGACTCTTTTCATTTGTTCACGCTTTCTATGCACCAATGTACATACATACACACACACACATATGGCGTTTATTATCTTTTATGTGCACATTTGCATATACTACGTGCACATATATAAGTATGTATGTTTGTATGTTTATTTTTGTTTGTGCGGCTATTTGAGCGCATTCTGACAAGCTGACGCCTTAGTGAGCAACTTGCATTCGGACAGACATATGTACATACATACATGCATGGCGATCGTGCCGGTCAGCTGCGTTAATAAACCGGTGCCACTGTCATATTATTTTAGTTTTTCTGATCTTGGTCTGATTACAGCGCCAGCGCATTCACATAACAGCCTCACATACATACTACATATGAGCCACATACATATAAACATACGATATACGCATTTGCAATGAGACTAACCCAGATGTGTACATCTATGTATATACATATATATGTATATGTACATATACATATACATACATACATGAATGTGTACATACTTACATACATACATAGATGGAAACACATACATGCATGTATGTAAATAATTAAATTTTATTTTGTTGTTGCTGTTCGCTTTTTGTTAAATGGTTGTTGTTGCTGCTGCTAATATTATTTTTATAAATACATACATATGTATTTGTTATTATTGTTATTATTATCGCCATCATTCAGCGTTTTGTATGTATGTAAGCATGTATGCATATGTATGTGTGTGCGTTTAGCTGTGCTGTGGCTTTTGTTGTCGCCATTCGCGATACTGTGTTTGCTCCTTTAGCTGTTGCCGTTGTTGTTGCAGTTGCTGTTGTTAATTCGACAGTCACTGCTGCGCCGATTTAATTTCATTAATACATTCACGCGATGTCTGTCGAAATTAACATTTTTTAAATACTTATGTCTCCTTCGTTTTCGTATTTATTTTCTTTTTCGACCACAAGACATGGGATATTCTGCCCTCAGGTTCGATGACTTCTTGTAAATCAAGTACTTAACCGAATTAATACAAAACAACAATTTACATATGTAAGTATGAATGTACATATGTATGTATGTATGCATAAAGAATACTGATACACATTTTCTGTTATTGCTGATGCGCGGATGATTGACAAAGGCTGGACCAACCAAAGCAAGTTAACTCAAAGGCCAAGTGGCTACGGTTGGTGTGAGGAACAAACATTGATCAGCGTGTCAAAACAGAAGAGTTCTTCTGCATAGACCTGACTTAAAATTCGAGTCTGGAAAATAGCGTGTGTGGATTGGGTCTTTACTTTAAAAACACCAGCTCCCGGCTTAGCAATGCATTGGCAATGAAGCGTATGGGCTAACAATGCGTCAAGAATTTTCGGGTTGGTTCTATGCTATTTTCTGGCATTTTTCCGCGCTCTCTGTGTTGATGCGTAGACGAAATATCCAGATAATCCTTACGTAATGCGCAACAGTTAATGCACAATGCTGTGCGTTGACCACCTACATATGTATGTGTGTATGTGCTTAGCAACGATTAGGTGTACGTGCGAGCATGCGCGACGGCGAAGTCATAAACCTCCTCAATTTAGTACTTTCATTTGAAAATTGAAAGCAAACGCGAAAAGAGTAGACTCTCGCTGAGTTCGCGTTAGTGGCTTGATGCCGTCTTACGAACACATGAAAAGCCTATTACAGAAGAAACTTAGCTCATGGGGTTCCCAATGAACTTTGCCACAAATCAAGCCTGTAGCCTGGTATCTATGTAAATACAAATAAGGATGAAATCTCGGTTCTGCGTCTTTTTAAGTGCAGCTCTTCAACCCGAATTGTCGCGATGTATTTACGCTTCACCTCTTGAACGTTTTGATGAGCTAATACTTGGGTGTGTGAGTAAAATACAACTTTACTCCATTGGACATTTGCCTATGATGATCTCATACAGAAATTTGCCTGACCCAATTCTTGTGCAGATTTGTGGGAAAGAGGTACACCCATAGTCGTAGAAGAATTGCAAAAAACATTTAACATATTAAAAGGAATGTAGAGGCATTTGGGACCCCGAATTTAAGTGTTTTGCTTTCATTAAACGTAAGTTAAGCAGAGGAAGATTACACATACATATGTATGACTGTATGTCTGTATGTATGTGTGAATGTAAGTAACGCTTTCGAAGCAGCAGCAGCAAAAACGTAGCTCAAAGCGAAAGTGGGATTGGTAAGTTGGGCTACAGGAAGACACTTTTAATCGCTCACACTTCCATGCACACACACGTATGCAGGCATGTGTATTAGTTTTTGCGGGTTACTATAAATTAACGAAGCGTTTAATCTTTCTATTTTAAACTTTGAGCGAAAAGGCCAAAAAATGCTGCAATTATGTCTCCGCGTAACCTCGTCCGTTGCGAAATGTGGCTGTGTGTGTATGCGCCGCCGCAACACTCAAAATTTTGACTGCCTTTATCCAAAGCACTTTTCGATTTGATTTGATTTGGTTTTGTGTTTGCTTTCGTTGTGTTTTTCTGTTTGTTTTTATTGTTGGTTTTTACCTGCTTTCGCAAGAGGTTATTCACATTAGCAAAATCGCAGAAATTACGTGAAAGTTGGGCAATGCTCTTTGTGCCAGTGAGTGCCTCTGTGTGCGAGTGTGCGTGTGTGCATGTGTGTGGCGTGCATTTATACGCGTTTTGGGCGATCAAACGGTCTAACAAATCGAAGAAGGGCAGCATGAACAAAGCGCTTGAAATTCTTATCTCGTCGTTTGCTTTTGTTTTTGTGGAATACATTGACCGATATTAAATGGGCGAATCGAAGCGAAGGCGATAAAGCGAAAAAGTGTCAAAGCACGGCTAGGGATCAGCAACGGCTATCTGCCAGAACCGTAAGTCAGTGCCCAACAGTTGCCATACACAGCCAAACAGTAGGGAAGACGACGCTTGATCGCGTGTTTGTGTGTGTGAGACTGCTGTTTAAGCGTAGAATGAAATGAAAAGCAAAATATAAAAATTCATACCATACACCACATACATATGTATGTATGTATGTAGGTATGTATGTATGCATATAACACATAATATGAATAAATGCAAGAATTTCGAGCGAACGTACGGAGTGAAATTTCATTAGACCAAACAAATAACAATAACAACAAATACTTATATCAACAAATTTTAATGGGAAATAAGGCAACATTCACAAAGGTCATTGACAATTTAATTTGTACACTCACACAAACACACACACAGCGCAGCCACACGTGCACACCAAACGCAAATGCTTGAGTTGGCAAATTTTTTGCAGGGCAACTAATAGTGAGCGTACATAACTAGTACATACATACATATGTACATACATGCATATGTTTTGAAGATTGTGACAATTGATTTTCGGCCTGACCAGTCGGTCTAGTCGATAGAAATCATGCAATTCTCGAAAATGAAAATATCTAGGTCACTGGAGAACTTGCAAACAAAGAGTAGAGTTACAATTTAGTGCGTACAAGCACACATACACATACATACATAATTTGAATGCCCACATGCAATGAGGACAGCTCTGTATGCGGCCTTGTAAGGGTGTGCGACTAGGACTTTATTTTTTGCAGTTTCAGTCAGAGTGGCCAATAATGAAGTTATCACGTTTTTAAGAACTTTAGACTCTTTCATTTGTTCTTTAGAGAAAAGATGGCGCAGCTCCCTTGCAAAAATTACATAAACAGTACGAATTTGAAGAACACTCACACATACATACATTCGCCAACAGAGCTATTAGAGTTCATACATACTTATGTACATACATATGTAGATACATGCTATATATCAGCGAATGTGTGCACGCCTGCGTCATTTTTTTATACATAGGTATGTTTCTACGTTTTTATGCTGTGACCATGAGCAATCGGATTTTAATTGTGAATTTGGAACTTTTCACTTTGTTCTTTCGCGAAATTTGACCTAATTTCTCGATTCTTTGCTTCGTTGCTTTCGCATTCTTCTACTCTTTTGTATGTGTTTGTCTGCTTTGGACGCTATAAACTTTGAGGTGTGTAGATATGTATGTTTGGTGGATATTTGTATGAACGTATATTTTGGAACTTAACGGCGCTGCCAGATACATTTTTAGATCTAATTGAATGTTTTGTAATTGGAAAATATTTATTGAGAATTTGTCCTCTATGTACATACATATTTATATGAGTATGAGGCTTGCAATATATTTATGTATGCATGATTGTGCATATGTGCTTTTATAAATATATTTGCTGACTAAGTATATGTGTCAAGGTCTCGAAGAGTGCTGACATCATTAAATGACACTCGGAATGAATCGGGAAATTGGAGCTGAAATATTCGCAAACATTCTCAACGAAGACCAGCTTCATCGCAGGGGCGCTATTAAATTTATTAATAATACTAAACCTTTAAGGGTACATACAATATACTAATAATTTTTATTTTAGCCGAAACCAGACAGACTCCGAAGTACTGGTGGATTTGTGCATGACTTTTCTTGGTTCAGTCAGCAATTTATAATGAAACTTTCGCAACTATTTTTTAAAGGGAAAATATATCCACAATTGCAGGAGCCAATGTGTGTTTGATGTTATAGTAAATAAAGAAAAATGGTAGAGCAACCCATTTGGACTCTATCTAGTACGAGGTTAACACTTAGCCATCCAAGAGACCTTATCTCTGCTGGTTGACCATGTGACCATACTGCGATCGTTTGGGCACAATTGGAGGCAAAAATGCAAATATTGAGATATTTTTATAAATAGCTGATATATTTACATCATCATTGCAAGAGCCTACATACGTAGTATGTGTATATCGGTGCGCATAATCTTCGTTTATATAAATCAGAAATACTCCGCTGGCACAAAATCGCACTCAGCCAAGCAATTTGCCAATTGAACTCCATTCAGCGTTGTAACAATGCAATGACGAACAACAATGGAACTAGGAAGCATATTTCCCACATGTAATTATCACCGCAATCGCTGCAACGCTGCATTGGCGAGAAAGTGCGCCACTTGGGCTGCGCCCCAACTGGCCAACAACCGTCGTTATGGATTAGTTCGAAAGAAAAAATAAAGAAATAAATAAAGAAAGAAAGCGCTTTCTTGTTAAATTATGCACGTCGGCGGCGAAAACACTTCTTTTCATACTTTACGCGCCGCAGCTGCAGTAGTTGTTGTGGCCGATGTTGTTGTTTCATTTATTGTTGTTTCGCAGAGCGTATGCACTTCCTCTTACATTTATTTGCCATATTTATTATTTTTTTATTACATTATTACATTTGCTGTTTTTTTTTGGTTATGTGAGAGCCACTTTCAGCGACAATTGCAACTTAACCGCAAGCCAAAGTGTCTGCGCGAGCACTTATTGTATTGCTGTTGTTGCTGATAAAATAGCATTTCTCGCCACTGCAGTGTGAATAGACAAAAGCTCACACATAATATTGAACTGTGTCAGTATTTATGTGTGGAAGAGTCCTGCTTTGAGGTTAGCAAGTTCCACCATGGACATCAATTGTGTGTAAATCTATATACCTCGTGCTGGCCCCATGCTCAAACGCTACAACTTCTTAAAAACCCGAAGGCGGGTTACCAGAATTGCTCGTCCGGCAAATGAACCCTGTGATGCAGTAGCCTCCGACATGAAATTAGTAATGATAAAAAGATAATGGGTCGGCGAGCAAACCTCTTCAATCGGACCGTAGAGTGGTCACTCAAGAGTGATATGTGTGGGGCGGTACTCTACGAGAAGTGTCTCTAAGAGGGCATGCACTTCAATCACATCTGCGAATGATCGCGCTTTTGCTCATCGCACGGTCGCACAGGCGCACAGGGTGATGTCGCTACAAGGGCTACTTGACTTCTTTTGTTGAAAGCACGGTCGCTTAATTTATACATCGATTACGTTGTCATCGCTGCAATCATGTACATATGTATATGAGTATATGTACATACATACAAGTGTTCGACTTGCAACAGAATGCTGCAGTCTGTTTGGGATGGAGTGGAGCGCCAGCCACGCCGCGGTGAGACTTTGCTTATCGCTCACAAGGCTGATTTAACTTGTGAGTTACACTGAAAGCCATGCCGGGCGCTGACACACGTTCATAGCTGGATATGAATTTTCGTAAATTTGTATCGAGTTCCAAGCGCAATTTGTTGTTGCATTTGTGACTATGGTGACGGCGAGACGAGCTGGTCGTTGGATCTTGAATGCTGGCAAGTCACAGCGGCGAATGATGCAAAATGAAAGCTTCGTTTAGTGATGCCTGGAAAAATCGTGCACCAATTACGCAGATGATTTATGGTTACATGGTAGCCTCCGCGTGTATATCAATATGGGCTTGCTGGTGCTGCTGTATGTGTTTTTTTTTCTTGACAAGAGACATCAATGTGTCAAAGAAATCAATATCACATCGATATCGCAGAAGCCGCAGCTGTAACCACCACTTAACGCATTGCACTATCGCGATGTGTCAAGGAAGTGTTGCCACCCAAAAATCACAGGTGATCCAACCAATAAACTGGGTCAACTATCGATCATATTTCTAAAAATCAGTTCAAGAGGTGCGCTCTCAAACATCACGGGGAAAAGACAAAGCAGTCTTATACCACTTAAGCATTGATATCACTTGTAATACCGAGTTCACCCCGATACTTCGACAAGCTGAGGAAATCGACTTCTCTTATCGATAGTCGTTTGATTTGCTTCGCTTGGCTTTGACAGAAAACTAAGCACGACTCGAATGCAAACAAAGCGCATTTTGCTGGCAAACATACATACATACGAGTACACATACATATATGTATATAAGATACATACGAAAGAGGCTATAAATCTATAATTACGCCAAGTGCAGATTGACAATTAAAAGCAATTTCATTAGTATTTTCACCCAGAGGCAACAGAGTCTGCAGCGTCACAGGCCCATCCGTCTTTCCGTCCGCCGAGGCGTGGAACTTGCGATTGCCGTCGTTGCCGTTTGGCTTCACAAAGCGTTAGTTGATTGTCCGTCCAAGGCGTTTGACCAATGGTGAGCAACTGTGATGCGTTCCGTTGTCTTTAATGCCAGCAGAGCCGATGATAACACAAAGTGCGTGAAGTGTGGAGTGTGGAGCGTGTTGATAAAACAAAAGTAAGCGCGCTGCAGCAAAAACAACGAATAATCTACATACCAAATGTACTGTGTGGACAACGTGCAACCACAACAACAAGAGTACGCAATATCAAAGTAAAGTGCCGGTGGAAGCAACAAATGATCGCTGCAAAAGTGAAATGCAGGAAAATCTGTAGATTTCACCCACTGTCAGGAAAAGAAAATCGCATATCTGCACAAAAACCAGAAGAAGAAAAAACGTGCGAAGTAAAATTGAAAAGAGAAAATTATGCTTTACACAAGTCTTCATATAGAAAAAGGTGCAATATCCACACACACACACGGCGCTGATGTTGAGACTGAAGGAAAGCAACGTGTCATCAACTGTCACCATTTAATGTGAAATACTTTCTATGACATTGATATTTCTTTCCAGTAACCAGTTCTGGCACTTAATCTGGAAAACACTTCTGCATATCAATTTATGTGTCTTTTGTACTGAAACACCGTTATCCGAATGCCAATTGATAGTAAACTGACGTTACTGCTTAGAGGTCAGTAGGAGGAGGGCAAATTTATGTATGATAAAAGAGAGGAAAATGTTGATAAACATGGTGACCATGTGTCTTGATCAAAATGTCAAACTGAAAGCGACGCAATTTCAGGGCTTGGGTATGTGATATATGTTAATGTGTATTAACAACAAATTGTAAAATTGTAAAATTTGTGCTAAAATACACAAATAAATATATGGGAACCCTGTAAATAAGGAAAGCAAGGAAAGCAAGCCTCCAGAATGCAGCGGACCGTCGGTGTTCGGCGATCGATATTGGCAAGAGCTAGTTGGTTGTCTCCGCTCTGGGAGTTGTGGGGGGGACTTCTCTTCGCGCCTTCGCGCTTCACACTCAGCACGCAGCAGATGAGAATGTGGTAGTTTCGGCCCAATGTGAACTTGTGGTCGTGACAGCGGCTCCACCAGAGGCAGAGGCAGTGGCAGCGGCAGCGATAGCAGTAACGCATTAACCATAACAGCAGCAAAAGTAGCGGCGAAAGCAGCGGTCAATGAACTATGGTGACAAGCAACAACAAAGTACTTATCAACAGCAACACGAGTCGTGCTGCAGCGATCGACACCACAATAATACAGTCAGTGCAGAAGATATGATGACAACTAGTCGGAACAATCGGAAGGCTGTACGTGCAGCGGTCATTGCGATCCAGTCGTGGATAAAATAATGAAAGTGAGTACTACGGCTGAGCCTGAGGCTATAAAATATACTTAGAGTGTCATAAATTATAAATATCTGTTCTTAATTATGTTAGCAAGACATATATCTGAGCCCTTATAGCATCCGGTGTCTCGCTACCGATCAGTTTGTCGAAGCTCATAGAAACTCGACCAAACATTGAGAAATGGGGCCCAGAACTCACAGTAGAAAATGTAGTGAGTATTCATTCGGTATTACCTGCTGCTTACTGCAGACTGAATATTACTCAAGCTTTAACGGAAGCGACCTGTTTAGAGTTCTACAAATTCCAATAGCTCAACAGAAGTTTTTAGCCAGAAATGCGTTCGCATATATATTTGATTATATGCATATACTGAAATAGTTGAGTCAAATAAATGCCCCGTCGAAAGACTAAGGACAACGCTAAGATCCGTTTTTTAATAAATTAAATACAAATGTTTAAAATGTTTTATTATTTACTATTTATTAAAATTGTACGCGACGAAAGAAAGGTTTCGTGTGTGTCAATTGGATTTCAGCTTAAGACTAATTTACAAAGAGAATGAAAATCTTGGTTTTGGCTATTGGCTATTGTTTACATTAAAATGAGTGTGCAGTTGGTCGCTTGATTCATTGGATGAGAGCTTATAGATTATTTGGTTTGTATAAGCGAAGACGCTTAAGGCCATTTGTTTACATTAAATTCTCTGCACAGCAAAAATGATGCGCAGCTCTTGTTATTTGTTTACTTGACTTTAATGGATGGGTGTGAGAATGAATGTGTCACTATATATGCATAAAGGTAGATTTCGAAAGGTATATATTTAACTTCAGATCGCGCTTACTAAAAGCCATCGTTACCGCTGTTTCGACATGTTCGTTATTTCGTTTATTCGAATTCGCTCGTTAGCGACTTGCAACACGCCTTTCCCGTTTGGTTGCATTTGAAGTGTGTACGTGCAGCGTTCACCGTCCACCATACTAATTAAGTTTTTTCTCAGCTAGAATTGGAAATTGAAAATAATTCCCTTTGTGGAATAATATTAAAACAATAAAACCACAAATAATGAAGACTTAGAAGCATAAAATGGCATAGAAATTGTTTCAAACTGTTCCAGCACTCATATTTCTGCAGCCATTTAGAGACCAAACAATAGCTGAACCATAACCTCAAAACTAAAAAAATACTAGAATGGAACGTACGGGACTGCTCTTCACAGTGCTCTAATAGTTTATGCAGAGGAATTCAATCAACCATTAAAACACAGTGATTTAAAAAAAGTAAGCTTTTCTTTCTATTAAGAAATTAAAAAGGAGATCCAGGAATTACTTAATCTATTTCTGTATAAGATGATTGTAAAATGGCTGTTGGACACCGATTTGAGGTAAGATATCAGAGATGTTTTAAATGCACGTCACTCGTCCATTTTACTCTTCTGGCCTTGAAGCTGCACCGTGCCTGCCGCTAATGCTGAGGCCGGCGACGTGTCATACTGCAATGTTGTTTGGTTATTAATCGCTTTTTCGTGTTCATAACTTTTCTGTTTTTGTTGTCGCCTTTATTCACACTGTTCCAGCACTTAAAATTTCCATTACTTTATTATTTTACCCGTTGTTGCTGTTGCTGTGCTGTCGTTAGCCCTCGTGCTTAGCTTTGCTTGATGCCGTTCTGGTTGCTCGTCCGGCGTTTGAAGTGTGCTCTTTGCTGCGTGGAGCGCTGAGTTAGAAAACTTTTGCCTCCACTAATAAAGTCTCGAATTTACGACCGACGGCACACACTTCTGCGTATATTCCCATATGGGTGTGTGTGTGCATGTGCGCATGTCAATTACACTAGCACCGAATGCAAGCACATTCGCGGTTGGCGGTTGGCGGCGTCGCGTCGCGGGGCGCTCCTGCTCAGCGCTACGTAATGGGCTGCAGCGCCTAGTCAGCTTGTCAGCTTGTTGTTGGTGTTGTAGCATTGTGCCAGTTTCGAATTTCTGGCATATTTGTGTATGTTTGCAGCCATTTCGTTCGTTTCAGCCGAACATCGTCGTTTCTTGGTATCCCCAAATGGTAAACGCTGTCGTCTGCATCTTTCCTCCGAATTGCTTGTTGCGCCGGTTGCGCTGCTGGAACTTGTTTATGACGTCTAACAGCATTGACTTTTGTTATGCCGACACGAGTGTTTTGCCGCCGAAATGCTTCGCGTTTCTCATAGCCCTCACCCCACTTAGAACTCTTTTACAACCATGTCAAGACGGCAATCTGAGTCAGCCCAAACAAATGGCTAATTCCGAGTTTAACTGTCGACGATTGTGGACCATTGAATTCGGATGTGAAGGTGGGGCTGTGCAGAAGCTTGAGATCTGCTTTGAAACGCTCGACGTTGTTAGATGTGTATCAGGCAGTGATGAAATCGTCTGCTATTGTTCGTTGAATTCGCTTTCGGTACACTCCTCCCCCTCAAACTACGCCCACATTTGTGATTTAATGACTTTTGTAGCAGATAATGAAATCGTTTGTTGCTGCACTTTGCCGTTGTTGGTTGACGGATCGTGCGGCCCGGCTGGGGTCTGGCCTTTTCTACATACAATATTTCATATATGCCTTTACAAGTATATACTTACACTCATGCAAGTATATACATACCTACATCAGCAGGCATGTCGGTGCGCCCATGTACGACTTGTTGGTGGCTGCCTCAGTGCGCCAGCTCGACTGGCTGCTGGTATAGTTAGTGGTTGTATTGCCTTATTGTTATGTTAGTTGGCTTTTTAAATTTGTCTTTTGTTTTTGTTTTTTTTTTCTTGGCCACATTTTTATAGGTCAAAGAGATACTCTCATCGCAGACGCGCTCTCGTCCCCTCTTCTTGGTTTCTTGGTATTGGTGCGATCACATTGACTGCGAAAGCTCGATGAGTTTTTGGAAGTTTGATTACTCGTATTTTGGGTGTTTTTCCACTTTTCGTCGAAGAGGTCAGAATGACATCCCACGGCTCTGCCTGTTGTCCGGTTTTTTTGTTTGCTCGCTTTTGGGGTTGCTGCTCAGTTGCTTTGGAGTTATGTATGCGCCAAGCAGTGTTGAGTAAGCTCAGCTGAATTGTTGAATGTGCAACATGTTTACTATATTTGACGGTTTTTTTGTCTGTTATTTATATATTTTGGGTTACGTATCCCCATGTACGCTGCATGTGTGTGTGTATTCGTGTTCAGGCTGTTGACAGCGGCAAGAGCGACGTTATATAAGAAATTATTTTATAACTGTTCAACAATTGTGTGTTTGGGCGCGTAGAAAGTTTTCAGAGATTTGAAAGGCCTCGGCACACACATATGTGCATATACACATTCTTACACATAGACGTACATTTGTATATGTAAACGGGCTCTAACAATACTTAGGATGCTGGAGTGTTGATAGCATATAGTAGATTGGAATTACAATTCATTTAGCAAAAATAATTTCAATTTTGTTGTTGTTTTGGGCCTGCGACAATTGCATATTACATGCAAATTAATGTTTAAAAATATTCGGTTGAGTTTCAGTTAAATTTCCTAGTAAATTACTTAGTAAATTTCAGCATTGATCGCCGACTGATGTGAGGAAATGCTTTTAAAGATTCTTTCCTTGCCTTAAAAAGAGTGTATTTCTTTGCGATTGAGCCGCTATAAGTTGTTCCCTTTCTCGATTAGATCAAAGTCACTGCTCTCCCAGAGGTTTGCATGCCAAACATGCCTGGTATGTTTGTATGTATATATAAAAGTATATGTGTATGGACTCTTCAAGTGGTCAACCGTGCCTTCTGCTTTCGTCTTTTTCCAAAGTAACAACAGTTGTAGGCAAAGCAAGGATTCGGGTTACATTTTTGAATTTGCATATTTATTTTTCTAACTGAAGGAAAAACAGCGAATTTGATTCAGTGGTATCAAATATCCGCGTGCATCGGCAGAGCTGCTGGTTACAACAGCAAAAGTTGGGGGAGTTTGTACTTTATTAAAATGCTGATGCGCCGAATTTGAGAGCTGGTCGCAGCCACAAAGGCTGAGGAGTGACAGTCACATTTGACGGCGAGGCAAGCTGTCTGCAAATACACACAAACCTGTGTATGTTGAGTGTATACATGAGTGTATGCATATGCACAGCTAAATCAGCTTTGTTGCACATATAAATCAAAATAATCATTCGCATGCTATATTCATTAGCTAGATTTTCGATCTGTAATACGCTCCAATTTCACTTGTACACACACACGCACAGAGTCATGCGCATGATTGCGCTGCATTTTTTGCAAACTATTGCTCTGGCAGTCGCAATTGCCTTGGGCGCTGTCAACTTAATAAAATAGAACAACAATAAATGTTATTAAAATAATTTATTATCATTGCTGCGGTCACAGCAATTGTGGTAAGAGACTTCATCTGTGGCCATTGTGATGCCTGCTGCTGTGCTTGTCGTTGCCTCTCCTGCTCTTCCTTATTAGTTTATTACTCTCAATTGTTGTTGCTTTTGTAGCAATTGTAGCTGCTGCCGCTGCCGCTGCCGCCGCCGTTGTGGCGATAGTTGCATTAGAGTGCATTTACATTTGCATTTACTTCTCTATTAACCTTTACAAGTTCATTTCGCTTGATTAACGCTCTTGAACTCTATTGTGGATTCTTGAATTTTTTCACCACACGGCAGGGAAGCTTTCTGCAGTGGCTCGCTGAAATTGCTTTGCTTTTGTTGTGCTCATTAGTGTTGTGTGGCACATAAAGCAATCAAAGTGCTAGAGTAAGTTTTGCATGAAGGCATCCAATTGTGGAATTTTGTACAATTTTAAAGGACAAATAAAAGTTATTAGAATTTTAGACTCTTCTATGTATGTAATTATCCAGTTCATTCTCTTAACTCCTCTGCTGTCAAAAAAATCAGACATTTCGATTTTAGTATTTTGTTGCTTTGTGGCGAATTCTGACCTCACAGTCGATTAAAGAGATTTTTGGAACCATTGAGGGATTTGTAGATCTTAAGTGAGCCATGGCGTATACGTGACATCAATCAGTTATCTCTTGTAAAAAGTTGGAAAAGCGTAGATAAATACCAAAACGCTTCCATAAAAGTTTCACTTCTATCTAAGCTTGTCCTCTTAGTATGACAGAGATTCGGTTTTATCTCTCTTTCTATTTCTGCACGCAAACAGACATGTACGAATGAGTTTTAGTTGCACTTTTATTACTGAAACCAGGCAGCAGTGGGCTGCAACGTGACACATGTGAGTATCTAAATAGGCAAACACAAATAAATATTGACCAACGTTCATACATACATACATACATATGTATTTGCAACAATGTAGACGTGCAAAAGCTGCGACGAACTTGTAGAGACGGCGTTTGAGTTCATTGCCATTGTTGAATATTTGCATATTTAGACGCTGTACTTGTACAAATATCGAGATAAACATACATATGCACATACTTTACATTTTCACAAATAGTTACAATGTTTGGAATTCTGTGCAAATTAGCAAAGTGATTTATTTTCTAAAGTGACTTAAGTTTACTTTTCTGAAATATGGCCCCTCATTTTCATTATTATATTTCAATTATGTATATTGCTAACAAGGAGACTGCAATTAGCAACGCCTGCTTATGCGTGTAAGGGCCTGATAGAATCGAGCGTATATGTAATGAACGTCTTCCTAAGTTTCTATTTAAAATGCACTTTCTATGTTTAGATATGTATATTGTTCCTAAATCGATTCGTTTATGAATTGAAAGCAGCAGCTTTCGTTCCTGCTGTTCGTGCTATTGTCAACGGCATTAAATAATAAGAACAAATATCAAAACAAAAAGGCGACACGCAACAACGCTGGAAAAAGAAAATCGTGAAGAATGCGCTGCTGAGGTCATTCAACCCACATAATGCTCACAGTCGCTGCGATGTTCCAGCGTTTAACGCTTCAGCCGACGCCGCCTCACAGCCGTTCAGTCGCGCGCGCACACACACATTCATGCAGCGCACGCTCATTCACCAGCCCGCCACCAAACTAAACAGCTGACTGAATGTGGCGCATTCCGCGTACTCCCTCCCTCCCTTTGTGCGGTGCTCCAAGTGCGCGCATTGGCTCTCCAGCTCTCCAACGCTCTAATAGATTCAAAGCCGCTACAACGGCGACCGATCGATGGCTGGCTAATCGTTTCGAAGCTTTCAGCGATCGCTTCACTCACACTCATGCATACATACATACATATGTACTCATATGAAAAGAACAAGCATACGTGCATACAAACACTTATAGATATGTATGTAAGCCCATCCCGCTTTGCATACTTGTGTGTAGGCTGGCTGATCGGCCGATTCGATTGTCTGTCTGTCGATTAAACGCTTCTTCTCGATCGGTATGCGTGCAGAGTGTCTTCATCTCACATCCAGACGTAGTTAGCGCAGAATGCGTCGGTGGTTTCAGCCTCCTCTTCACATGCCCTTCATAGCACGATCTTTTTTTCGTTATCAGCACTCTTGTTCTGCCTCTTTTTTCACACACACATACATACATATGGAGTTAGGCGTTACCTAATTGATTTCTTTGCAAAGCAAAGCACAAAAGCTATCAATCAATTTATGCAGTTGTACCAAGAAACCTGCCCTTTATACATACATACATACATACATATGGATTAAGCAAGGACATAATAAACCCGAAGAGCAGTTCAGCTTTTCTCCTATTTGTGAAGCACAACAAAATAGACTCCTTGAAAGTATTAAATTTGGTCTGATTCTAAGATAAGAATCCATCTACACTCATGCGTATGTATGTATTTCGTAGGAGTAAGCGAATAAATTCAGTGGAAGTAGCAAGAATGAAAACCAGAAACAGAAGGTGTCTTCAGATTATGTTTTTTACTAGCTATGCGATCCCGATTTGTCAGCTGTGCTTCTAACTTGACTTCCCTTCGTCTAATATTGTTGCCAGCCAGTGTGGCTAATTGTTGTGGTTTCCGTTATGTGCTTTTCTTTTCTCTTAATTTCATTTGGTTGATGGTTTGTGCCATGCTTCACTTGCAGACATACACACACGCACACGCGCATATATACGTACTCACATATGCATATGTATGTGTGGTGTGTTGTGTGTGAGTGTTTTCTCACTTTTCTTTCCGCTGCATATTCGCGTTGAACCGGTTAATAAACTTAAATGTAGGTCAAGACTTGCGGTGATAATCAAGCGGCAAAAACAACAGAAGAATTAATGTGTTTAGCAAAAAATTACAAATATTATAAATGAATCTACAATACAGAAATCAAATGAAAACTAAAACAATAAATTTTGCAAATCCGTGCCACTTTTATAAATTCGAAAACGCAACAAATATAATAGGAAAACTCATCGGAGGGCCGGTTGTGCTGTGAGCAGAACATCCCAAGTTCAGTTCCAAAATTCCCTTAGGAGACTTACGTTTCACCTTTGTTTTACTTAAATATTAGAAATTACACTTATTTGCTCAGTTTTTTGCTACTTTGATGCTGCAATCAAAATCACAATTTGGTGGATAAACGGGCAATCGACAAAACGGAAACCGCGCAACAAATCAAAAACCTTTTTAACGGACCGAGTGATGAAAGTAGATATTTCGCAAGGCATTTCACTGATGCCTAAAAACGCTCTTCTACGTAAGCGCTTTTTCGTTTGTCTGAGTTACCATGAGGCAGTATGTGTGTGTAAATGTGTACCTATGGAGCCAGTAAGTCACTCAGGCAGTCAGTTAGTAAGTCAACGACAGCTTAGACATGGCCATTTTCTTAATGGCGGCACTTTAAGCCATTGCTGGCCATTGACTTCGGTTTGATGGGTTTTGCTTTGTTTTGTTGCTCTTTGTTTTGTTACCTCTCGTTGGCTTTTTTGCAACATCTTTGCTTTATTTCCTTTGCTGCGGTTGCGCATTCGCTTAATTAACTGGCTTGTGTTAGCATGTTGTTGTTGTTGTTGGTTTCACAGAGATTATGCATGCGCATTTGGATGTATGCATATGCGTATATAGTGTGTGTGTGCATGCAACATTTCATATTTGTAGCAGACGGATCATAATTCACAGCTGAGATTCCGCGAGTGCAGTGCTGGAAAACCCCAGCGAATTGTACGAAATTGAACAAGGCATCCATGTTGGACTAGCAATATCCTGCATCAATTGCCAGTACAATTTAAAATTAGGGATGGTTTGTATATTTAGTCAGAGTTAACAATCCTGGAGTTCAAACGGCACTCACCAACATACATACACGTGCATACATACACATGCATACATACCTGTGTACATATGTATGTATGTATGTATGCTTCTGCAGTCACATCATTGTCACTGAGGCCATTCGTAACAAAATGCGATGGTGTAATAAGGCAATTTAAAAAACTTAATGCGAAATTCATTTTAAATTGTGCTTTCTGTTGGATTTGCGCTTAATAACAGTACGCGAGTTTGCTCCCAAAATTACGAAATTTCCATACTCTGCATAGATTCAGGTATATACAATGAATATATGTATGTATAGATGTATATTTGGTTATGGTGCAAGTGGCGCGCATGCATTTGGCAGCTACAATTGGTAAAGCTTTTGTAACAGTTGTTCAGTGTTTGTAATTATTGTAATTGTGTTGTTGCTGGGTATCGAGATGAGAATTTCATGGGACCATTATCGTAATTTATGTGTCATTCCAACCGCTGACAGATTGACTGAGTGACTGATTTTCATTAAACGACGTACTTCACTCGCTCACATACAGGCATGTCAGTGTTTTCACACACACACATATACATATATGTATATGTACACAATGCGCATATAACCAGTTGTCAGCCGGTCCATCAGCGCACAATGGAAATGTATTGTGGCAGAATTGAGCACCAACAATAGCAAACAACGAAACGACCACTCGACAAAAGCTTGCTTAATTGAGAATTAAGAATATACAAACACCTACATACAAACATATATGTACATATGCATGCGATGTGAGCGCAAATGTGTGTGTGTCTTGATCTCAATTGTAACATGTCCTTTGCACTTGCTGCTCACCGGTAGCGGCCAATAGACACCGCCGACCAGCAGTCCCACCTACGACTCAGCGCTCAGCTCAGCTCTGGCCAGTTCAGCGAACGCGCAGCTCCGCCAAGATCATTATGAGCTTTGCCATCTTCATTACCAATAATTGTGCGCAATTGCAAATTCACACTTTGCACGATCTTCATTTGCATGTGTCGCTGCGCAAACCAAACCAAATCAATGTACACACATACATACATACATATGTGTATGTATATATGTACATGCATCTGCTTGCACCCATCTCGCATGCAAAGGCGACTATTTACGAGCGTTACGGCTGCATACTCGTGTGTACAGACAAGCTCTATGTTATAGCTGTTGTTGTTTTTGACCTTTTATTTTTTGATTGATTTGTTTTTCGATTTGTTTTTCTTTCTGGATTTCGCAATTACTTTTTTGCTGAAATGGCGTTAGCTGTCGTCAGCACCGCACCTTAGCCGCTGTATTCGGGGTACATACATACATACATATGTACGCACGTATTTCGAAGCACGTTTCGGGTTATTTTATAACTATAACACAAGCCAATGTTGAGACGATTTTGCATATTTCTCTTTCAGAAGACGTTCAAAAGCCACTAGCTGGGCGTGTAGTACCTTTGACATCTCAAACAGATAACTAAAATTTTTGGAGAAGTTCGCCTAGTACACAAGGTGTTGATATTGTCTGCCACAGAAACCCTCTAGTTATGCTTTTCATTGACATTAATGTGAGGTAACTCTGTGAGCTGAATGTGGGTAAGCAACCAAAAAGTGTGTGACAAAAGCATGTTAGTCTACCGATCCACAAATTTAGTGCTCTTCTTCTTAATTTATGCCAAATACTTTTTTCATTTTTTTTTTGCTCCTTTAATTCATTAAGCACTAAACCAGTCAGGAAATACTATATGCTATAAACCAGAAGTTGCGGTCAGAAGTCCAACTCGACAGGAAATCGACGAACTTTTACCAATTGTGGCAAAAATGTGCCCATTAGTCAATATTATTATTTATTAGTATGAGACTGGTAAGTTTTTGACCAAAATCTGCCAATTCTGAACTCGTCAGAAATCAGCATGTAGAATCTGCAAGTATCGTTAATGGGAAGACGACTAAAGACGAGATGAAGTGTGGTACGCACTAGATGAAAAGTAATTTATAACTGGCTGATTTGGCTGCAGGGTTTGTGGATCGGCAGTTTGTTGCAATTGGCTAAAATTGGTGCACATTTGACCCACTTCTTGCGGAGTTTGCCACACGGCGGCATTACACAAAACGAGGAAAAGAAAATCACGGTAGAATCGACGGCGCCGTCGTTGACAGTGGCAGTGGCACCGGCAGCAGCAACAACAGATTTAATGGCTGAAATCAAGCCAGCATCGAGGATAGCAGATTCGCGCAAAGTGGCTTGCTAAAGTCAGTTCGGTTAAGTGGGTTGTTGGTGTTGGTGTTGGTGTTGATGTTCATGTTATTGTTGGTTGCAGCGGTTGCTTACTTGTTAAATCCATAAGTCCGTACGTGTGTACATGCATCACTTCAAACCTGGCTTAAAATTGGACCATGCGTATACATACACACATACATACATGTAAGTGCATATATAAGTACATGTCGATTTCCCCGAGTTAATTCTGCATTTGGTCCTTTTTGTTTCACTTTGCAGTAACCCCTGTTCCACACAGAACTCCCTTTTCGGTTGCATCCATATGCATATATGTACATACATGCATACATACATATGTTAGTACCGGTCTCCATCCGACATACTAATTCTCTCTGTGTGCGCTAATGGGGTCTATTTCAGAATGCCAGCTCATAAAATTTCCGATTTTTTCACCATTTCATTTTTTGTTGCTTTGTTGTAATATCAAACTCTTTAATAACTTTTTAAGTTTGTTTATTTTTATAATTGCCGTTGCAGCTGGTGCTGTTTTTGCTGTTGCCATTGTTGTTGCTGTCGGTGTTGATGTTGATGTTTTTGCATGTTGCACATTGCATGCTGTGCGGTGTGCTCATTCGCCAACAGGTTCCCCATTTTTCCAATCATTCGCTCTCGTCGCCCCCTCTTCGCTCGTCGTCTCTCCTCGTTTATTGCAGTTTAGTAAGAGTCGATGTGGTACGGCCGACGGCTGAGTCGCACGAAGGGATGGTCAATTCAGCTGAAAAACGAGTATTTTTGCGTGCCTTTCCTTGCACTTTCTTGTTTGTTTACTTTACGTTTTGATGCACCTTTTTCGACTTTGCCACACATACATACATACACTTTGCATGGCTGAGTACGTGCATGTGCCTATGCAAGTATGTGAGATTTATGATTACATATGCACTTGCAGATAGGTTTCAGAAATATATGTATGTTTGTATGTATGTATGTTAGCATATCTCTGAGTTGATTTTGCCAAAACTTATATTCGAAGGGGCGGCAGCATTTGATGAGACACACATTTTTATTGTAACTGCGAGCCCTTTCAGAGTCTTGGGCCCTATCGGATCCACGCAGTTCGGCTTCACTCTTAACTCAAGCAAAGTTGCATTGCATTTGTGTGGCAAAAGGGTGGGCAAGTATTGAGTTATGTCAAAGCAGAAAATCAAAAGCAACAACAAAATGTGTGCCAATTCCACTGAAAAGAGGAATGTTAAGCAGGGTTTCAAGTTTCTGCAGCTTCTGTTGTTTGCTCTCCCCTCTGCTTCTGCATTGACTGCCTCTTCGCTTTGGTTACTGCAAACACATACATATGTACATACAAACATAAACTGAGGGGTACATATCTAAGGCAGATCACAAACCGTTCGAATTTTATAGCAGCAATCCGCTGCAGACTGCATCTGTTTCAGCCTCCGACTTGTGGTGCTGCCATTAAAATTGAATGAAATATGCGCCCGCTTGTGTGCGTTTGTTATTATTTATATACATATGTATGTATATATGTATGTATGGCTAATGCAGTTGCTTGTAAGTTAACCCAAATTTTCGGCAAGATTATGGAGAAAACAGAATGCAGAGAAGAGAACGAGTGTGCATTCGTTCAAATGTAAACACAAATATACCGATGACTTACTGCAGCAGTGTGTGTTAGCTATGCATTTATACATACATATGTATGTGTGTAAGTATGTAATAACAAATTGAGCTTTTGGTAAAAGCGCCTAAGTAACTACTCAAGTGTATGTGTGCATGCATGTGTGTAGGTGCAGACATATTTATAGATGACACACATTTGTTGCTGAGAATTAACTCACAAGAAAACCCATCGAACGCAGGAAAAATATTTATAACTCGATTTTGGTTTGAAGCGGCAATTTTTCGCAAAAGTTCGGACCCCCCGCATACCCAGTGCGGCTTTATTCTACTTTTGTGATTGCATTCAAACAAAGCATACAAAATAATCCCTCTTGAAGCCTCTTAAAACATAATCCGAAAAGGCTGAAATCCGTCTCTTCATTTTGGCCACCAGTCCAAAAATATTGTCTATCAAACAGTAGCTAAGGCGGCTAACTCGACGAACAAATGTACGGTATGTAAGTATGTATCTCAACGAGCAATTACTTTGTCCCGCATTGTGGCAGTAATTAAGGCCCAACCCAAGTGCATTACTATTTCCGCAAGTAATTCGCCTCATTCAGCAAACCACACATCGCCACATACATACACATATGCAGGTACAACGACGATTCCTCGACAAGCCATCGTCAGTGGCAAACGTACAGGCAGATGTACATACATATGTATGTGTGCATGTGGAAGCATAAAGCTGCAAATTGCTAATTCGCCAACGTGTATCGGCGAACAGCAAATAGAGCTGCACGCATGTGTGTGTGTGTTTGTGTTCGCATGCAGGTATTATACATACAAGTGGAAGCAATATCAGCTGCACGCAAACAGGAAATAAGTGAGCGCACACATACAACCATTCAATGAAGTGTGTGTGTGTGTGTGTGTGTGAATATGATCATAAAATGTGAAATGATGTTACCAACCTTGTGTTGTTGCCCAAAATGACTTTGTTCATTGTAGCCGTTGTTGCTGTTGTTGTCGTTGTTGTCAATGACGGCAAATCCTCGTTGGAGTTTAGACTTGAATTGTGGCCGGCAAAAGGTGACTCGGCGACAGCGGTCGTGTCGTAACTGCCGCGATCGGAAGTGGCGGTGCTTGTTGTTGTGGTCGAAGCGGTTGGCAGATCGTCGCTGGCAACACCTTCCTCTGCCGCTGGCAAGTGGAGTTGCAGTTGTAGACGACGATCGGCGATTGTGTGCTCCAATTGTTGCTGTGACTGTGACTGTGGCTGCGGCTGCTGTTGTTGTGTTTGCAGTTCAGTTCGGTCGGCTGGCAGCAGTGGCGTTACCTCGTGTGTTGCGAAATCGCTTGTTTGATTTGCCTCCTCAATAGCGGCTGTTGCGGTTGCGTCTATGCCTGCGATCGTCACCGTGCCACCGTTCGTGTCCGCGCCACTGCCACTGCCAATGCCAATGTTAGTACCAGTGGTGGCTGCTGTTGCTGCAATTAGCGGCTTTGCAATTATCTTTGTGAAGTTTCTCTTCATTAATGGCTTCTTCTTGCCGTTGGCGTCTTCCTCTAGCTGAATGATCACCGATGTCGCCGCGTGGTTTCCTGTCGCTGACGCGGTCGCTGTTGTTGTGGTCGCGGCCGTCGTGCCGAAACTGTTCAGCAAGCGTTCGTGTTGTTGCTGTTGTTGTCGCTTTCCCGTGCTATTCGTATACAACAACTTATTTGTCCTGTAGCCGTTTTCGCCGCCGCTTTGACTCTTTTGTTGGCTTTCTCTGCTTCTTGTTCTCATTTGCTGCTGCTGCGGTTGCTGTTGTCGTTGCAATTGATGGCGGTATTGTATATTATTTAGCTGCACTTCCTTTGGGGCTTGATGCAATTTTGCATCCAAAAGTACACTGGAATCAGCTGCTCCGAAGGCGATCGTTGCTGTAGTTGCTGCACCGCTTTTGAGTTCCTTTGTTGATGGTTTCTTTGTTGATTTTGTTGTTGCATCAGCTGCATTCAAAGTGGGCAGTATTTCAGCCGCTGCCTCGATGTCGGTCGTAAATGCTGTTGTTGTATTTATAATTGCGACAGGATCCTGGGACGATACTTGTTGTTGTTGCGTTGTCGCTGACGATTGTTGCTGTGCGGTCGGTGACGATCCGCTTTCTGGGATGATTGTTGCAAAAATTTGTTCGCCGAATATGAAGAGATCTTTGGAAATAATCATTATCACCCCTTTGTTGCTGTGCGGCGTGTACACTTTTGGGGTTGGCGTTTTTACGTCTTTACTTATGTTGCGGTGCCACAAATTAACGGTTTATTGCAACTTTAAGGATTGGAAAACTTTATTATGTCGGCAAATAGAAGAATGAACCAATTAACCCCCCCTCTTATTCAATCAGACTATGCATATATGTATACATATATATATTATGTATATATGCAGGTATGTATATACTTGTATGATGAAGTGATTTAGATTTTTTTCATATATATACATATGTATATGAAGGTAAATATATGCATAGGTATGTGACTATGTATGTTTCTAAGAGTAGAGTGTTCCAAAAGGAGCAAACTAAATTTCAAACCCTTTCTAACTTTGCATTTATTTAGGAATAAAAGAGGTTTATAACCATAAATATATGCTTTCCTCTTCTCCGTCTGAGGGCAGCTCATACAGCTGACTTTATTTGCTCATATAACTTATTTTAGATAAATCACCTAATCGCCCTTTTCTACTGATAATAGTGCCCGGAAAACGCGTGCGTATAATCATAGATATGTAAGTATGTATACCTTACAAACATATATACATATGCATATAGCCATAAGTATGTACATACATGTATGTATCTGATTTAACATAAGACGAATTTGCTTATTTCACGCCGTTTTTCGAGGTGGTTGAGCGTTTACTTTGCTTGAAAAATCGTCTCTTCTAAAACTCTAATCTAAACCAGCACACATACATACATATTTATTTAGTACATACTTTTTGGAATGTATATAAAGGCTTGTGTGCAATGAGAAATATATAAGGGAATAATACCATATTTATTGAACTCGGTGACACCCATGTATTTAATATAAACGCACATAAAATATCATATACATACAATTAGACCACATACATACATATGTACATATGTATACTTGTATATAGGTATATACATAAACGCATTGGTTCTAAAAAACACGTTAAACGCACCGTTAATTTATTTGTTGCAGGAATTTCACACATACCTCACTCTCCACAGCTGACATATTTTTGTCACATACACTTACATACATATGTATGTATATATGTACATGTATGTATGTAAATATTTTTCACGTTCTTCTATAATATATTTCACTATATATATTTATAATTTTTTTAATCTCTGTATTTTTATCATTTACACTTTCTTCGTATGCATTTTTGATTTTTCTGTTTTTTCTTTCGTTTTCTTTTCTTTTCTTACACTTATGCGCGCTCACAATTATTTCCACATCGAATTTTTCATATCTACACCGCCGTCTAATCTTTTTGTATCAACAATGGCAAACAAGGAAAATGTGTGTTGGAGCAAAATAAACAAAGATAAAAACAACCAACAAAGAGAATTAAAGTATTCCACCGGAAAATCAAGTGAGACAAAACGATTTCCCGATCTGTGGAAGTTTGTTTGTATGCACTTAGGTATTTTCAGTTATTTACATTTCTTTCGTTCAATCTGCGATAATTCTTCTCTTCTTTCTGATTCTGATCGATATTTGTTGTTATTGAATATTCGTAAGCAGGCGTTGCGTTGTTATTGTTAATGAATTAGGTACTTGTGGTGCGATTGGTTTGAACGCGTCGTGCCACCGAGCTGAACGTGATCTCAACTGATCTGGTCTTTCGTCGTCAAAGACCACTGAACGTCTGTATGCGATGAATTTAAATCAAGCGCTGGCACATCGGCCAGGCAGCGAGCCATGGGCACTGGCTGACATCGCCGGCGCCCCGCATGCCCCCTCTGTCGATCAGTGCGCTTTGGAGCCCAACGCCGGCGCTCTTACAGGGGATACTTGCGCGCTCTTAGCTTACATTTACAGGCGAAGCTCTCCCACCAATGCACCAATACACTGGCAGCCTTTTGTTGGAGCGCTTTTCGAAAATATCTCCCGCGTTTTTAGCGTTTTATGGCAGACCACACTCGCACTTGGTTTCAACAGACACACATATGTATATGTATGTATAGCTATATGCCAGCCGCATGAACACAGGTGTATGTGCGAGGATGCGCCCGAAATTAAGTATCCAGCGATGTATGTACATATGTATGTATATATGTATGTAAATATGCATGCTACGCGTTAGATACGTACAAATGTACATAATATGTAGTTATATAAGTAAATACATAACTTTTACATATGTACATATATGCATATACATATGTACATATATAAAGATAAAGTACATATGTATGTGTGAATGGACGTCGTTTGCAGCGCTGCTTTGCTATTTGCCGGTGATACATACATACAAACACAGTGACACTTGCACGCAGAATGCACACGCGCACTCAAATTATATTAAGCGCGACTGCATGCTTTTGAATCTGCATTTAAGCGTCGCTCTCAGATTTTAAATATGGCTTGAGCTCTACAATTTGATCGCGGGAAATGCTGAAAATTGATTTACTTTCCCATTGTAGTAAGCTTAAGAGTGTACGAACTCTCTTTGTAGAGAAAAAGAGAGTAAAATTGAGAGTTGATAAGAGCGTTAAATAAGAGAAATTCACATATCGCACTTCCTGATTGAGCTGATGTTAGCAAAAGCTGGTTTCTATTTCCTGATGATCGCAATACTTTTTGGTTTGGGCAAAGGGGTGCGAAAGTTTGGAAAGAAACGGCAACAAAGGAAGCTTGAATTCATTAGAAACGTGTTTGTTGCATATGGCAATATTTATATTGCACAATGAGTATTTGAAAATGTTTGCCTGGACGGAGCGGGAAAGAAGTTCCCATTTAAGGGTTGGCGTTTAAAGCCTTTTCGGCGTGAAAGCTTTCGCACGTGCTGAACAACCGGTTCTCAGGCATGTTGAGGTAAAAGCAGAAAAATAAAATAATAATGGCAATTTGTATGTACATATGCATGTATGTATGTACATATGTATGTATATACACGTGCGTGTATGAAACGTAAAATTTCACGGACTTAAGATCCGTTAACCTAAAAGACACATGTAAAAAGTAAATACGCAGTTCTTGTATTAATAAAATGAAATTTCTCCTTATGATTTTTTCTTAGTTGGGTTCAATGGACAAAACTTCCAAGCTAGAACTTTGAACTATAAATCTTTGATTCGTTTTTGTTTGCCAAATAGATAGAAAAATTCTTCATCACTTCTTGTTTGACTGTTTGCATTCGGCAAGCCACACATTCCCTCGTCAAACGAAGCAGGAAAATTAAGGAAACTAGTGCAAATATTCAATGAAATTCACCGAACTCGAATCCCACTTCTTTGTCACTTAATTCAAAACATATACATATGTAGATATACTTCGGTTAAACGTCGTGTTAATTGCGTTAATTTATACCTTTACTCGAGCAAACTTAAAACACTTTACGCACCTCATATGCGAGCTTAGGCATCGACATCTATTGGAGATGAACTAATTCACTAATACAATTTCTTACGTTCTGGTCCCTTAAAACAGTGCCAGGGCTTATATACCAGATTTCCGCTCGAGATATGAATGCAATTTTTTTCCTTCGAGTTTTTAGCTTAAGATAACACTCATAGTTCTTATGTACGAAGCCGCATAAGCATGTTTATGGGCGTGTGCCTGTGTGGGTGCTTAATTATATTTTGCACTCTCATTTAAAGGTAACTTTTTTCTCCGTTGCATGGGACTTTTGGACGCTAGAGCCAGTGGAGAACTTATATTTGTTAATTGCTCAAGCGATTTTGGCGAATAAGTACATAAGTGGTCATCAAATACTACACACACTCATGAACCCTAATGGTCCCCTCCTTTTCGCTTAGAAGCCGGGCCCAGTTATTCATGAGGTTCCGCCTTCAATAGTTACGTGTCGTCGATATTTGACGCATGCACACATTTTTTAAATAAATTCCTAACAGACACAAAAACAGACAACCACAAAAGGGGCGCCAAAGCCACGATAACAATGGACTCTATTGCTGCAAATGAAATTGCAACAAATGCAAATGCAAATGCAAATTTCGTTAGATGCGCAGCTATTTCGCTCGAATCATTGAAATCACGGTTGTTGTTGTTATAGATTTACTTTGAGATCACCAAAGAGGCCGCCGACCGGTGCGACGATTGCGGAATAAATTTCGTGGAGACCGCAGGTTCGGTGGCAATGACTTTCCGACGTTTAAAAGCCAATTCGTGCGCACATGTTTGATGCACATCAGAGGGGGCAGAGAGGCGAGTTCGAGTACAGCTACTGGTTACCAATACTAAACACAACAAAGGGGAAGTTGACCACGATCATTACGGCTTCTTGAAAACATATATTCTGGAGGACCATTCAGAAAACTGGATACGACAATGCGTTTTGGGCACTTTGAGCGAAAGCTTCTTAAAGAATTTGTTGTCCGACGGGTATTATATACATAGTACATAAGTTGAAGATGTTTCCACTTATTTGAGGGAAACTTCAACTTTTGTTCCCGACGGCCGAGTCAGCTTATCATCTTACAGACATGAAACCCAAATTTCTGTCTAGACTTCGAAAAAATATAAGAATAGAGAAAAACTGGCCGAAAAGGGAAAACATACAAAAATTAGAATTTCTTTTGGAAAACCGTTCCGAAATTGTTTTGATAATGTTAATAGTTTGTCGATGATATGTACATACATATGTACATATGTAATTGCACTTCTATCTATGTACTGTGTTTGTACTAATCCACTGGATAGTTCTGGATCTTGAATTGCGAGCCACCAAATGTTCCAGTAACGATGATTTTCTAATGTTATTTATGGATATTTGTTGTTGGTGTGCGACTTTGGTGGAAAACGAAAGCAAATGAAGAGAAATAAGTAATTCTATACAATCTTATGTATGTGTGTGTGTGGTTGTGTACAATTCATAAATTTTATGAGCATAAATAAAACTCACTCTTATCAATGCGGCGCTGGCGAGTGTGTGCGTGCGTCAGTGGAATGTGCGTGACATTGTGAAATGATTTGAAGAACGCAACTCTTGCGAGACGAACGCGGACATAAGTATGTATGTAGGTATGTACATACAAACAAACCCACGCACATTGGCGAGCTGTCCGCGCTCAGCAACTCTCCCACCGGCAGCTCCACGGCTGACGCGCTCTTCAACAGCAGCACCACGCTGTGTGTGTGCGTGTGGGTGTGTCGGCTTGCGGTGCGTAGCGCTCTGGTGTGCGGTCGCGCCGGCGGTGGGGGTCTAGTACCGTTCGACTGACACGTTGCGTATACGCACAAAGCCACAATCAAATTGCTCTGCACAACTACATACAAAGATACGCGTGTGTGTTTGTCCATGCGTAGATGCGTACACTTTTTATAGCACAACAACAATATAAGTATGTATGGATGTAGCAACAATGTTCTTTAAATTTGCTTTTTACTTTTGTGAAACTCTTGAATTTCTATTTGGCCATTTTATTTATTTTCGTTTTTTGCAACATTCTGATAAGATTTGCTGCCGCTTCAAAGCGCCGATAGCCGCAGGCTGTTTTGATGGCCGGTGTTGTTTTATGGCTCTTAAATTCATATACGCCTACATACGTATGTACATATGTACATAAGCACACACATACATACATATGTATGTATGTACATATATCTGTACAAGTGGAATATCTGTCTACATATTGTTAGTATGTATGCGTGTGTGTATGTAATTATATTCACATGTGCGTATGGCTGTTCATGGATTCGCAGTTGTCGCACTTGTTGAACTTGAAATTTCGAAGCCATGCGTATTCAGCAATTTGCTGTTGTTGTTGCATGAGCTGATATGCGAATTATTGCCGCTCTTATTGAGTGCTGCAAAGGCAAACGGTATACATATGTATGTATTTACGAGTCTCACAATTTGAGATTTTGACATTGTTTAGTGTACCGTAATAGCAACCGAAATTAAGTAATCACTAATCCTTGTGAGTATATACATACAGACATATGCATGTACATAGGTATATGTGGATATATTTATATGACTTCTGTACATAAGAGCACACACATATGCAGAACAGAGCAATACATGTGTATACTTGAATGTATCTATAATATGTACTTATGTATGTATTATGTGTGTTTTATTATATACAAATGTACTTACATATACATACGTACATACACATATTTATGGGATCAATGATCGCTTCGTACAGATACATATGTATATTTATGTACATAATACGTATGTATGTATTAATGTTTGCACTAGTTGATCTTTATCGCCCATAGTTTCTGCAACTCATAGCGTCTTATCGGCCGAAATCGTGCAGTGAACTCGAAGCAACCAAAGCGAAAATAAAAGTTTCGCAAAAAATCGTGATAAGCTATTATATCTACATATGTATGTATGTATTTAGATGTATCATATGATTACATACATACATACATATACATATACTTGCTTGTTTGTTTGTAACTGTACCTAAGTACATTCACACTCCCGAAGAAAACTTACGAACGTATTTTCCACGAAAACACAATAAATAAAGACTTGCAGGCTTATCTACATACACACATACATATGTATTTATTGTCTGAACGCACATACTATGTACTGGTATGTACATAAATACATATGTATGTAAGTATATTGACTTTGGAAAACTTGCTTGAATAAGTATTTATTTTTTGACCGCTCTGTGGTATGTAGGATCCTCTTCCATTTATCGTATCACATCCCACAGGAACAGCAGCTCGGCCAAGCAGACGTGCGTATATACATACATATGTATATATGTATGTATGTATACCTTCGAACTTCCTTACAGTGAATCTGCTTGGGACCTAAAAATCATTTCACTGTATAGAAACTATGGATTTTGCCTAGTTTTATTTAAAATAACCAGTAAATTTGGTTTTCTTTACACTCTTCCATTTTTCAATTTGAACAAAACCTTCCAAATCATTTAGAGAGCTGAAAACATTAATCGTTAGTTACTCATTTCCACAAAGGTTCTCATTAGGTTAATGGATGAAGAAACTTGTCCTAATCTAGTTAATGCCTCATTAGTATCTGTCAGTTCTTCTTCAACGGCCAAATCGTCTTCATCACTATCTGAATATGTAAATGTAGAACTATTGTTTATTACATTTATGTTTGATTATGACCAAGTACAGCTGAAACTCCGCAACATTCTAGAACGTTCCTAGTCTTTACACCAATACAACATTTACGTAGTCCTCAAATGATTTTCGATATTTGCTGCATTTTTCAATGAAGACTCCAAAGCAGTCAAATCCGATTTTGAAGAAGGACCTCTTCTTTCTAATGCTCAAATGGACTCTGCATGGCCTCTTTTGAAAATTTTGTACTTCTAAAACAGTTTGCAATTATTTTGGTTTAACATAGACTTTCCAAGCAATGTTTAAATTTCGTATATCTATGATCATAACGGATTTTTCACATACAGTGGAGCTAATTATGCATTGCATTTTCTTAAATCACTTCTTTATTCTTTTAAATATTTGATAAAATGCCAGGATGAATTCCAAAATTACTTTTCTTTGTCTTCTTTTCTGTAACTTGGTTCATAACCAAAAACTTTTTTTCTAATGAAATGCTACTTCGATGTGTCAGTTAAACTTCAATCCCGGAATACAACTCCAAAGCTAAAACACCTATTTTAATTTTGAGATTCCCCTTATAACACTTTATTCATTTCTGGGAACACTCAATAACTGAGTGTAATTACGACATATGTATGTATGTATGTATTTGAAATAATTCGCTATATGGAGACAAAAACTATGAGGCTTGAATTTGCAGCTGTAAAATTGTCCATTATATAGAAAATTTCATTTTATTGAAATTTATTCTAACACAAAAGCTCACTGAAAGTAGAGCGAAAAAGCTGTGCCTTTGAAATTAATTCATTATAATGAGAGCTTCTTTGTATGGAAGTTCACTTTAAGGAAGTCCGACTGTATGTGTATGTATGTACGCACATCACAAGTAGATTTATGTTTGTATTGAGAATTTCTAGCGTTGGCCACTCTTTAAAACCAAATCGAAATTTGTGGCATACATTTAGGCTGAGCCGCCAATAAAAAAAGGTGTAGGATTGTGAAATGATTCCATTGTTTGATTATAAACAAAGCGAACTTTTTTGTATAATTAAAGATTTTCAGTATATTTTTTATTGAATTTTCCACAATTGAGTTCCATTGACAATATTTGTATAAATTTGAATTTGTTCAAACACTTTAATTTACTTAAGCTGCCGTTGCGTATTGCAAAGTTATTGCTATTGGCCAAGTCGCTTATAATTACTTACATATGTAACTGTTTTAGCTAGGCAGCGCTCGCACCACTATCTTCTAAAGTTGCAGGGTGACAGTAATTTTCAAATTTAGAATTACGGTTCTTCACTAACGTTGTACAATTTTAAAAATGACACGCATTTGAAGCGCTGGCCCACCAAGGCTTTGTAGGACTGGGTTCTAACTTACATATGTAGATGCACTTGCGTTTTTTCACATTTATGAGATACTTTCTGTTTGCAACAATACTATTTATTCAAGGTTTCCCTCACTCATTAACAGTTATGCAGTTTACTTAACACCGCTATATATGTATATATGTGTTTTCGGCTAGCCTCCTAAATGTTTTTGTCTTTTTCATTCGCATGTATTAATCATATCATTACTAAATGGAGCTTCAAAATATCCGTTACAAAAATATATATACTAAAATATTACAAATATATACGTACTAACACTTATGATAATCCAACAAAATAGTCTGGCTTAAAAAGACTTCGTTCAAGCACACGCACATATGCGGGTATTTATGTGGTTTCCCTTTCTATTGCTTTGTTGTTTTCTCCGCGCGATGGAAAATTTCAGGTGTGAGCTTGAGTGCCTGGCTTTATTATTGCTTGCTTGTATTGAAAAGCTTCGAAAACAGAAAACGAAGCTCAAATCAATTTTAAACAAATTGCTATTGCAACAACAATAAAACCATGCGCTTTATAACCCGTTAGACGCTGCTGAAACGACTACAATTTTGGTTTAACAATAAGTCGGCTGACGATGCTTAGCAAATAACCGCAATAATACCTTAGGCTTACACTAAACTACAATAATACAAATACAACGGTACATTTTGGATATATATATATATATGTACATACAAAATCTTTATAATATATTCAATTTGTAAATTGCTATTTTTAACTAAACTAAATTCTAAGCAACAAATCGCACTTTATCTTCATAATTAAGTATAAGCTATTTTTAAATAAAACTAAATAGACAAATTTAGCTTAGCAAACACAATGTGCAATTGATTGAAATTTTTGAAATTGAATATTGAAATTTATATACAAATATATAAAAAAAAACTAACGGAAATCTAGTTGCAGTTGGCTTCGCTCAGCTAGAAGAGAACTGTTTGTGACATTGCTTCGAAAGCTTCGCGCGCTTTAAATCCGATTTTAGTCCGATCAAATTTATGCCAATAAGCGAATCGAAACCAGGCAATTAGGAGACTTTATTCTGAATGAGTTCGGTTTCATTTAATCTCTTTCTCTCTTGATTTACTTGTTAGCGCTAACTATTGCAATTTGTGTCTCTCTGTGCAATCAATCACAGAGCAAGTAGTCTATCGAAATATGAGAGCGGCCAACGTTCGTTCAGTCTGAAATGATACGTAAAAACCGATAATTTTTTGGTAAGTCAATTGGTCCAAATAAATTAAGAAAAAAGCGAAAATTTGTTATTAAAATTAACAGAGCAATGACAATATAGAGCAATTAGTTACAGTTATAGTCTGTTTAAATGGCAAGAGAGAAGTATGCTGAGCGCGAGTTGTTACCTTAGATTTTCTGTAATTGAATACAATTTTTCCAGTCCAATGAATCATGAATAAATTTGTTGTCATTCTTGATTTTAACTAACCTGGAAAGTTCTTGCATTGAAGAACTCACGAGTGGATTGTGAACTTAGGTTATGTTATGAATGAAGCAATTAACGCATATACACATACATATATCAGTGCTTTATAGGTTACTCATTAGTTAATTTGCTATATTTTAATTTTTAGGTTATAATGAGTCTTAATGCTGAATTCTTGAAAGCTTAACAATAAATTACGGGGGTATGACATTATAAATATGCGTATGCATTTGTTTTGTGGATAACTGTTATGAAAATTACTGTTTATTGACGTGAAATTCTCTTCAACAAAACTTGTTCAAATGGTCATGTGCATGCAACGGCCATTTCATTTGCGCGTGAGCTTGAAACTAGAGCTCCTCATGGATTTTTTCGATCTGTTGTGTTAGTTTATCATTCTTGTAAATAAATTCGCACACGGCGCTCACCTTTTTCAGCAATTCAATGGCAGTTTGCAGCACTTTGTGCCACTTCTTTAACTCCGCCTCATGCAAGATCTCTTGCTGGCGCAACAACTCCACCCACTCTTCATTCGAATTCGGCAATTCCCTAGAAGAAGAGTGAAAATAATGTGAATTGGCTGAATGACTCGGCTGGCACAAAACTTACCTCAAAGCAGCCAAATTCGGTAAGCGCGCCCTATTGCTTATATCGTCGTCAATGCGCTCTTCCAGTGCCCAAAGCTTGAGTAGGAGTATTACATTTAGAGCGATTAAGAAAAACAATAAGGCAAGCACAAACACCGACAGCCACTTATGTTTGTTTTCTGGTTCCGCTTCGATTGGCGATTGCTGTGCTGCGACAAGGGGTAGCCGTGGGGTGTTGCGTCTACTGGTGGCCACTGCCACTTCAACTGCTTCACTTTTGGTCTGAGCTTCGGGCACATCCTCCGTGGGACGAACTTGAGCTGCCGTACCTTTAGAGAAGAAAGTAAAAAATAAAGAAAGGATATGATGAGGATGACAGAGGATATTTTCATCATGCGTAGGCGAATTTTGATACAAACACAGTATGTGCAAGTGTATGTGATGGTTGCATGTTTAAAATAAAATAAATGTTTGTGCCTGCAATTAAAACTATACAACGCAGGCCACCAAGTTTATAGCGACAAGCACCAGCTCCAGAAACCGTTTCTGTTAACAACCGTTGAAAAGCATAACTAACGTCGAGTTGCACTGCTTACTATTTTCTAAAACCAAAACAACGAAAAATGTTACGAAATCAAACTCATCGGCCTCATAATTTTCGAACGACTATAAATCCAGTGTAAAATTTCATAGGCTTGGAGTGAAAAGGTGCCGAGTCCACTTTTTTGAGAGGGAAGTTAAAGTTACTTTTCTGTAGCCCTACAATGGCGTACAACAGTGCCATTTTGATAGTTTTTAGGTGAATCGTCTCTCCTAAAATTTGTGAAAATGAACTTGGCACGTTTAGACCCAAAGTCAACGATTTATAAGACTGTGTATTGAGGAAGAAGCCGAATTGACATTAGTCTACTTCATGCAGGGGGAGTTCATGTTAAGGATAATCTACCGGAGGCACTGCAATTATACCTTCATTGCTATTGGAATTCACATTTTCCTTATGCACTTGTAATACTTTGTGAATTGAGTTTTGTAGTTGTCGGTTGCTAATTTCGTATTTATGGTTATCGAGCCAAGGATATTGACGAAGCACTTGGTGATGGTTTTGATGGTGGCCCAAGTGTTTCTGATGTGGATGTTTAGCATCAACACCTTCAACACTGTTAATGCAATGGAGGTGGTTATGTTGATGATGTGGGCTGTTGCTTTGTCGATTGTGACTGTTAGTGACGGTGGTGGTGGTGTTCACAGTACTAGAGGGGGACTTTGTGGTGAACGTGAGTTTTGCAGTTGGAATAGAAGCAATAGAAGTAGTGGCGGTGATAGTGGTAGCAGTGGCAATGGTAGTATCAAAAAAGATGGTGGCATCAATGGTCGAAACGGCAGTTTTATTATACGAATATTGATCAATTTTGTCGTGAACAGTGACATTAGTAGTGTTGATTGTTAGTTTGTAGTGCTTACCGCGGCGTGGGCGCCGTCCTTTTGCCTTGGCGGGTGGTATGCAGGTTTCACTTTGCAACGCTTGCTGCATGGCGTTAAAATACTCCTCCAAACCAGCCCATGTGTTCTTCTCTATAAAGCCCTTAACGACGCCCCAAATTGATTTTTTGTATTTAATTTGCGCATGAACAGACAACATTGTATGGTCATCAACGGTTCTGCAAATTATCAAAAAATGCTTTAATGAGAGGATCACCGCATTTTGATGTCGGATTTCGGATTTCGGAGCTGAGTTTACCTTATTAAGCAGTAATGCATTAAAACACTAAAACTATCAGCATATGGAATGCCAGCGTTAACACTAGTTACATCTATGGAATACAGTTCGCCGGGTTTGCTACACTCGCGTATTTCCTGCGTCTCGGTCACCTAAAAGTAAGCAGCAGAGAATGCACATAAAACAGTTAGCAAATGCCTATGTATTTTTCTGTAGGATCAAGAGCATTTTATTATTTCGTATACCCTGGCTGTTTTTGGTCCTACGGAAGCTAATAACTGCACTGTTAAGCTTACGGCACGCGTCTTCTTGCCGTCCTCATCAGTTACCCACTCGCCGAAGGACATATTCTCGGTTTTGCGCATCGCATGGAAATCCATCAGGAATTTGGATTTTGAGAAGAGCAAGTTGAACAGCGTATCTACATTAATGGGAAGTATTGTGTGTACTAATTGACGGCCTTCATGTGCTGATGTGCATTCCGCCGTTGCAACAAAACTGAAACAAAATAATTTTTAAAGTCAATTTCAATTGGCAAGCAGAATAATTTGAAATATTAACTTACGGAGCTTTATTCTCTTCAGAGTCACTGGAACCAGAGACGTCTGTAGGCAAATTGGTTTGATTATTGCTTGCCGCCTCATCACGGACACGCGTACTTTTTGAAACTTTGCGCTTTTCATGCGGTTGTGGTTTAAGCGTTGAACTTTTTGTCTCTTTACTGGCGCCGCTGCTACTTTCATTCGCATTATAACTGCCCGTCTTACACTTGGCAGCCTCATCTTCCGGCTTCACTGAAGTCAATGTTAATTCCTTCGCGTTCATTGCGTTTTTCGAATCGCTTTCGCGTTCGCGTATGTTATTGTCACTCGTTTTGTTATCCGAACCGCTTGCCGACGTTGTGGTCGAAGTGTTCGCAATCGATTTATTCGAACTAAAAAAGTATGACTTAGCTTTTGATTTGGTGCCGCCGCCACTGCCGCCACTGCTTGTGCTGGAGCTATTACCTCCGCTATTGTTGACGTTTTGTGTTGAATGAGCTGTGTTGTATTCACTTGTGAGGGTTGAGCTAACAATAGAGGTTGCGTCTTCTAGTGCTGATGCATAATCAATATCACCTTCGTTCTCTGGGGGTACTGTGGTTGGATCAATGTAATCTTCTTCGTCGTCTGTGGTCAAACCAAGTTCATCGCCGTAACAATTATGCACCCATTGCCATATTTCTTGCGGTAGCATTTGCTTGTTCATCAATGTATTCTGCCATACTCGAAAGAGCATTAAAAACGCCTTGTCACGTGTTGTGAATGTGGCAAAAAAGTACTTTTCCTTAGCAGTACAAATCGAAATTGCATTTGGTATGACAAGAGCAGTTTTTTCCTTTGTTATTGACGTGACATCTTTCCATCGTATCGTTAAGTAGGTTTCCCATCGGAATATATTAGCATGAAAACAAACATAATTCTGTGAGACATACAAGCGTCCCTGCACTAAAATGTCGCGCTGTAGTGCACACGAGTAATCTAAAAAAAATCAGGAGAATGATTACAATAATTATCGACTTGATATCTGAGTTTAGTCTTCCACGCACCGACAATAAGACGCTCCTCGCACGGTACTTCTTTGAAAAGTTTCTTGAAATCTTCTGCGCGAGATTTGTAATTCGGATAAAGGACGTTGTACCAAGACTTCTTTTTAGCTCGTTCCGAAAGCCGCGAGCCACCTTTTGGTTTATCAAGAGCACTCGAATCGTCACATATACCACGCACTAGCTCACCAGAAGTATCGCTTGACTTGCTGATAGTGTCCTAAAACGCGACCAAACATGAAATGTAAGTTAAGAATATCAAGTGTGAATATAGGGAATGCATAATCTAATAAAGGGGGATTTCGGGAACAGAGCCGACAGTGAATTTCCGTCTACCAAATATATGGCGTCACAAATTATAACATACGTCGTGTCACAGGTGTTCATTTGTTCAAATAAAATTTAACTGCTATGTTATCTCTCCATAATTACCGATAAAGATTAGTAACGTTTGAAGATAAAAAAAAAATAATATAAGCCACAAGGTGAAAAAGCACACAAGCAACTTACCTTATAATACTTTTGCAAATATTAAAGAATTTTACAAATAAGTTTATTTTGGCTCAAACTCCTTTAGGTTCGAGGATCACTGATGTAATGATAAAACTTGCATATAATACAATATGAATCGCAAACGAATCGAATGAGGCAATTCACAAAACAAATATCAAATTACTCATAAACACAAAGCAAATGAGTAAGCAAAAAAAATCTTAGTCGCTGCCATATGTTGATTTTACTCCACCACAACCGCCTGTAATCGACTGGTAAATCTAAATGTCGGGCTATCGCTACTTGCCGACTTTAAAAAAGAAACATTTGGTTTGTCACTCTTTCGGCCTCAACTAGTGGATATCAATTATTATCAATGCCAATGCCAGAAGTGATAAGTCCGCTATCTAATGGTACCATTGGCAAAACAGACAAAATCTAACCAACTGGCGATAACTAAAAAGCACATCAAGCACAGTGAGGCATACAGCTGTTGATCACTGTTCTTGATTATAACTCCTGTATGTTTGTGATTGATAAGACGCTCTACAAGTTTCTATGAAATAGCAAAAAACAAAAATATTGTTTTCTGATAAATGTATGTTTGTGCATTTGCAAAAAGCTAACCGTTCTAGAGTGTATAAAAATGTATATGTACATATATACTTCTTATCAATGAAAGCTCCAAAACGTAAAAAGTTGAGATAAATACACTGATAGGTTCAAACTCATAAAGAGCTTTTACAATACTTTAGCAGCACAAGGTTAGATTATTTGGAAAAATACTCCGCAATTAATTTTGCCCCAATACATTTAGTTAAGTTGAACAGCAATTGAATTACCCAGGGGACTAGTACCTTGCTGACTAAAATGCATTGATTGAGCTAACTAATTCCTAAGTTCATGTGCATAAACGCAGATTTGACATAATAAATAAGAGGAAATGCAAAATAAAACGAAGTTTAAGTTTACCTGTTTAAGCTGACATGTTAATTGTTCACAGACGGCGGACAGTAGCATCAAACTCATCACCACACCCATATTATCTGCTAGTGATGCTAAGCTTTATTCTAAATATGCAACTGCGAATGTAATGTTTCGAAAAAAATTAAAACTCTGTACGCACCGCGCAATTCAACCTACGCACCCAGCAAGCACACGACCGCTTCTGTCATAACTATGGAAAAGAGTTTACACAAGTTCACTAAACTTACCTCATCAGGGCGGCTGCCGCTAAGTGCTCCCAGTGAACTCTGCAAACTACTGGATAATTTTGAAAACGATGGTGTTTTCGGTAATCTGTTTTTTCCTAAAACAATTGAATTTTCTCGACTTAGTGAGCTTTCTCCGCTATTAGGCGTCTTAGGCAATAATCCGTCCGATGTGCTCCCACACGCTAAGTCTTGATTTTCCTTTTCGGCTTTGTCAGCGTCGCTGAGTCCACATTCAAGTGTTTCCGTCAGTGTTGAGGATTTAACGGTGCTCTGTATGGATTTGTTAGACCCAGTAGGGACCAAACTTGATTCAGACGTAAAAGGGTTAGAGACGTGAACACCTGTCTCTACTTTAAGTGTGGTAGATGAGAACGTATTAATCGCCAATTTCAAATCGCCGCCTCCGAGTTCCTGGACGTCACTAGAAACTATAGCGGCTGCGTCGTTATCGGTTTTAGTATTATTAGTGTTTATAGACTTGATATCTTCGGCCCCCTCTTTAATTGGTTTTAGTTTATTGACCTGTGCTGCACCAATTTCTTCGGCGATGGAAGATTTCCTGCGAAAAACAATGGGAATAATTTAAGTCTTTATATGCAACACTGATTGACCAAAACAAGAAGTGCAAAATATTTATTCGAAAACAGTGCATGCAGAATTTCACAAGTATGCAAATGAGAGGTGAGTGCAATATTAAAAGTTATATTTCAAACGATTCGTTACGAAATGCGTACATATTTGTGATTTCATTACAGCGGAGGAGCAAAGTAAATCTAATTTCAACCATATGCGAATACCTACCTGTTGGCACCCCAACAAATATCTTTTTCTTCCTTTTCTTCATCTTTTTCCTCAGCGTTCGCATGAGTTGATATGCTCTCAATATTTTTTATCCTACAAGAATTTACGGTAAAAAAACAAACAATAAAATAAAAACAAAAATTCAAATTAAAATTATAAATATGTAAAATACCATCTCAATTATACACTAAATGTAAGTAAGGTAGGTAAAAGAAAACATTTAAATTCACGAGCAAATAACACAAAGAGCTGATTAATATTGAGAGCTACATATGTACATATGTATGTTTGTACACCACACCACTTGCAAGATTTATACAGCATATCAGGTTAATATTAATAACTCGGATTGAACTTTACCAAATCACAAAATATTCCACACGCCTTGACATGCTAAATCAAATGTGTCTCTGTTATTTATAGATTTATGATAGCATATTATATAAATAAATACGCGTATTGAACAAATGTGTCTATTCGATCAACAACAAGGTTAGACTAACTCTTGTGCAAAAACTCTGCAAAAACCCAAAGTTTGCGTGTAAGCAAGCAAAGCCAAGTGATGGAATCTATTACAGTGGTCATAAAAGTATGGATTTGCTTATCGAATTTCTATCATTTCAGGTATATAGAGATAGTGACAGTAACATTCTAAAAAATTGGAACCACAAAACGCATTTCAAGGTTTCGAATATGTATACCTTTATAAAAGGATTAAGTCAGGATATTGATAGTATTAAGGTCCTAGATCTAATAGTATCGCATGTATGAACAAAAACCTGCTGCTAATAATAGCTAAACTTATTCCCCTAAAAACATTGTAACAATGATCAATCGAAAATTTGATAATTATAGCATATCACTTGCCTATAAAACGTTTATAATAAGTCAAATGAGTTTTAACAGTCGAAACTAATGTATTACTGGCAGAATAGTTTTAGTAATTTTTATTGGCACTATTGCTTCTTAATAACACAATGGACATGAATTTAAGAAAGTGCTTAGACTTTATAAGGGGTCACAAATGTATAGGTTGATATATTAATGTATGGTTTTATTGCGAGATAACAAAATACATATGTATGTATGGTATATGTATATGTAGTTATCAACAAATGATTGAATACATTTTAGCTATACGAATATAATATGTAGTACTTTCCCAACCTCAATAAATCAACTCAAATTGTTTATTTACTTTCAAGTTCTACAGTACCATGCTAAAATGTATGTACAAACATTTAAGAACATTTTCGGTGGATTTAGGTTAGTTCTAGAATGATAAAAGAGTGGCTTTTTGAAGCAGTATTTCACACCTCTTTAACTGAAGCTCAGTAAATATATCACTTGCTTAAATTATGTTTGCAAAACGTACATAAATTAAACTTGTTCTTTCAACACGAGTATCACACACTGCTGCTACTAAATCAACTATTCATTATAAGGGCAGACTTGTGGAAAATCAATATTTTACATATTTGGCTTTCGCTTGTTTTCTCATACATATGTTTTCCAGGACATCAAACAGCTGTGTTCTCTTATGTTTTTATATGCAATATTACTTGATTGAAGATTCTTCTGCAAAATTCACTTTACAAACATTCAGTTATTTGAAATAATCATGCATACCTACATTTCATTAAATTAATCAATTAACAGCCTTGGTACATAAAAGTACATTTAGCTATAAATGAATGATTAAAGGCAGCGAATGTGGTACAACTGTATGTATGAACAATTGGTGATCAAATGCTCTAACTTATGCGGGCATGTTTTAAACAGTCTATGTAGAACAGAGCAGAGTAAAGTGGTTATCGCGAATAGAAAAAGGCAACTCGGAGACTGAATCAAAAATAATAACAACACTTATAAAGTTAGTAGAGAACAAAATGTTAAAATGTCACATTCAAGAGAATTCCGAGCAGAAAATTAGCGGAAGTTACTATTATCGTTTTCTGAATCGTGGTCGATTTTACAGCTTCAATTTATATCATGTTTCCCATTATTTAAATAATTTCTTGTAGCACGTACATACATGTCTGTGTCAATAAACAAATTTGTATGAATATACTAACTATAACATTGTATAGAACTTGATTCAATAATGAACTACGTTTATTCCTATGTGTATGTACATTAATAGATTTTCCAGATATTTTTGCTAGTTGTTAATTTACTTCATAACAATAATAATTGCATGCAAGCCTTGCTGAAGTTTTAATATAAAACCTTTTATCCTATAATGGATAAAAGTTAAAAGCCTTCATATTGGTATTAGGTTTTGGCACTACTTCCTTATGAGGTTTTCAAATGTTGAGATATCAATTAAAAGGTAAGCACTAATTATATTAACTAGGTTGTGAGAAAACAGCGATTATGTTAATGCAAAGAACATGCTAAGTTCATAAAATTATATTATGTATTGAGAACCAAATTTGGAATAGTTTAGTAACAATCAATTGAACTTTAAACATCAAGTAAAGGTATACTTACATCAGCGTTTGATGAGCCGGCGCCGCAGCGGAAGTAGTTTTTGGGGCCCTTCCTAATCTTGGGGGAGGTGTTGGCCTTCTCTTCTTTAAGTCAGTATATTCAACAGTACTAGTAAGTATAGATGAGTCTGAGATTCCAACGTTGCTTCTATGATCTATTAAGGGAGTCTCTAAAAGTGGTGATGGTGATGCTGAAATGAAGGGCCCTGGTTCCGAACTATTAATTGGTGTAGTTGTTGTGGATTGTTGTCTTTTTGTACTGGTACAATTCATGACAATCCAAGATTCATCCAGTTAATTTCATAGCGGTTCAGCGCATCACCTTTGATTATAAATTCTCGGGCATTAAGTCTATCTTAAAGGTGCTTTATTTCTTACAATATTTTAAGGAACATTTTCACGTATTTTTTCACCTCACCAGCGAGTTGATTTTTTGTTTTTCAATTCTGATTTTCAGCCGCGAATGCTCTTTCTTAAAGGTCGAACTGTAATTTTCTGTATATCTAGATTGCCAGCTGGTTCAGCGGTTTCAAAAACACTAATTCTTCTTCTATTAGCTATTGCACATGATATTAAAAATATTCTTAAGATGCACGGAAACAGTATCGTTTCATCATTAAGAATTATAAACTCCGCCCCACGAAATCCTTTTGTTGAAAAGATTTCTTTCACTTTTTCATTTCTGCGCTGTTTTTTTTTTTTTTTATTTGGATTCCTATGAAACTGGGTTGCATTTGGGTTTTAAATAATTCGAACACTTTATAAAAAAAAGTGAAAATAATTTCCAAACTTTTGTATTTTCTGTTTTCAAGTTATTCAACTAACATATATAATTATTTATTTCTATTGATTGTATTTATTTTTTAATGTTTAAAAAAATACAAAATTTATCTGAAAAATTTAAGCAATGAGGGATTAATTTTTCTATGCATCACCTGTTTTTTTCGTTTATGCACGTCTCTCATTCGTAAATAAAGAAATCAAATAAAGAGTAGAGACTTTTGACAATCAGGAGAGAACGTCAAAATTCAACGTTCTCTGCAATCAGCAGCAGTAGCAGCATCAGCATCTTTTTGCAAATTGATTTGGTATCCCTTATTGGGGACTTATTTCAAATAAATCACAAATGCAGTTGAAATTGTTTATATTTATGGGGAATAAGTGAATAATTTTGAAATGAATTGAGAATCTGCTAACGACGAAAGGATTGTGAGAGTGGCTTTCTGAGATCAGACACAGCTGGCGGAATAATTGCGCCTTTACCTTTTGAAGAAGCGAAATGGGACAGACAAAGAGCCAATTCACTGACGAGGAATTACAAGATTACGAAGTTAATTGCTTCAATACTCTATTAAGTAATGATTAAACTATTCTTTATTTTTAGGACTTGACATTTTTTTCGAAAAAAGAGATACTCCTGTAAGTAATAACTAAAATGCATAATATCGCTTGAGTTCACATTTCTTTGCAGTGCTCATAAAAAATTTAAAAGCCTTGCACCCGAAAAAGTTGGACACAACAAAAATGCCAAATTATCAATGAGCAAAATATTACAATATCCAGAATTGCGTGTAAACCCTTTCGGTGACCGAATATGTAAAGTGTTTAGCTCAAGTGAGGATGGTGATATGACGTTTGAAGACTTTTTAGACATGATGAACGTATTTAGTGATGCTTGCCCAAAAAAATTAAAAGCGGAATATGCTTTTCGCATTTGGGGTAAAATGATGGAAATATAATGGTTTTATGGTTCTAAGTTAATGTAACATAATTCGATATCAGATTTTGATGGTGATGATATGCTTGGTGTTTCGGATTTAAAACAAGTTATTGAGCGATTATGCGGACCAGAAAACAAATTAGATGACTGCGATATGAAAGAGATTATTCACTGCATTCTAGCAGAAGCAGATTTCGATGATGATGGAGCATTGTCGTTTCCGGAATTCGAGCATGTCACTGATAAGTCTAGAGACTTTCTTAAGTATGATTGACAGTATTTTGAAAATAATAAGTAATTGGTTTTTCTTTCCTACAGTTCTTTTCGCATAAGACTTTAAGAGCACAACAACAACAGCACAACAATCCAACCGACATATAAAAACATTATTTCTATAATGATATGTTTAAAAATACCCAAAGTTTACACACTTACATTTAGTATTTTTCTTGTTGTAATATTTTATAATAGAATTGAATGAATCTCAAATGAATTAGGTTATTTAAGTAAACCCTTATGAACTACACTTATGTATTTGCATTTATCAATAACATTTACTCGAATATATGAATGTTGTTGCAACCAAATTATTATATATATAAATTGTCCATAACTTATGTATTAACTTCATTCTGATTAAAGTATATAAATAACTCGAATTTGAAGTTAAAAGTCATATGCTATTGTAAATTGCAATGAATGTATCAAATATTTTTCATGAACAGTAACACATAAGATTATGAAAATTAAATGCTATTACTGCCACAAGGTAATCATTTTTCCTTGGAAGTATTGCTTAATGTCAAAAAAATATCTCATTCTATATAGACCTATAAGATTATGTAGGTTTACGATTATTTAAAATAAGTATGTTTTATTTATTATAGTTGAATTATAATTATACGGTATTAAATATCAAAATTGTAAAAATTCGAAAAAAACAGTGCTTATATTAAAAAATTAAAAGATTCATAATTTATGTACTTCCAATGTGCATTTATGGTATTGTATTGCAATACAACTGTATATGAGTAAGTGACATTTGATAAATAAAATTTTCAATTTAACTTAAAACAGTTGATTTAAATTACTAAGTAAGAACGTACACTAAAGACCTTCTTTATAATATTTGTTTAACGTAGATGGCAAAAGTGTATTACAAAATGTTCGAGAACCCAATGCCAACCTCGATTTTTTCACTCATGGCTGCAAGTAGCTGGGTAATTTCATACGCATAAATAGCCAAGTTGTGAAAAATGAAACTAGTATAAATATAAATCCCATCGCGGTTAAAAGAAAACGATTAAGGTTTGTTTTTCCTGGTATATGTGTTTGATCCATTATGATGAATCCTAGACCTCCGATAGTGAATAGAAAACTGCTAGCCAATCCTTCCATTATATATTGACCATTTACTCGGTAAGGCATGAAAGCGACGGGCCGAGAATGCCCATGTTCATCTACCGTAGCTCCTACACTTGGTGGCTCCACAATTACATCGTATATAATTCCTATACAAATACATATGTATATATAAGAAAACATTTACTGTGTATATCATGTAGGCGTTGACAATAGAGGCTGCTTACCACCGGTGACGAGGAAATACGACAGTAGCACAATAGAAAACATAACCATTGGGGAAGGTTTACGAATCCATGTCGGTCGTCGGATTTTGATATTTGGAGGCACCAATATTTGGAATGGTAAGCTATACAACGTCTCAATCATATTGCAATAAAGAATCAGACTTTATAAACAGTTCAAAGAATTACGCTAATATGCCGGTGTTTAATTCGTTGACGTCTACACTTTTTAGAGTTGCATGGGAGAAATAAATTTAACGGCGTTGAATTCAATAACGTACAAATTAACAACTAATTAAACTTTTGCATTAGCCCTTCAATATTTCTCATTAATTTTAAAAATAATAACGGTAAATTACTGAAAGTAGCAACAAAAACTCTGTATATTTTTAAGCTAAGCAAAAAAACAATAAGATTCAGGCACATTTCTAAAAACTTTTTTTCAAAAATTACATTTAGTCACATAAGCAACCCTTGCAACCTTCAAGGTTACTTAAAACAAAACAAATTTTCTGATATTTTTTTATCATTCGTAAAACCGGACAATATTATTTCATCATCATATATCATATTTACAATTTACTGGAATATAAAAATGGATGAGTTTCGTAAATCGGACATCCCATGTAAGTAGATCGCATTTGAGTAAAATAAATAATTCTGCAAATTTGCTAAATATTTTAATTTTTAGTCGAAGCACTAAGCGGTCATGAGCCGTCAAAGCACGTAAAGATACCCCAGGACATAGTCAAATGGCAGCGTTCGGAAGCTTACTATGACCTTTTGGGTTTTATAAATGCTGTCAGTTATGCAATTCAAGGCAAACGCATTAATGATCCGAATATTTACATCTCACCCACAATGAAGAATGTTGTGGGCATTTTCGATAAGCTCAATAAGCTCGTTGATGAATCCCCTCCGGTTGATCAACCAACTCGCTTCGGAAACAAAGGCTATCGTGTTTGGGCTCGTAAAATGCATCGCGTGAGTTTATTTTCTTGTATTAAATAATATCGAGTTTAGATTGATGAAGAAATTGAAATCCCAAGATTATGTTCTAGGATATATTCGTATTTATGAAAGAAGCCTTACCCCAAGAGAAGTGTGATTTGTTCAGTGAACTAGGAGCATATTTGAGCGAGTCTTTTGGCAACTCAGTCCGCATCGATTACGGAACTGGTCATGAACTATCTTTTATATTCTTCCTTTGTGCGCTTTTCAAAGCTAAAATATTCACAGAAGAGGACAGTATAGCTTGCGCACTCCGTCTGTTTAACAGCTATTTAATTTTTGTGAGAAGGCTGCAGAAGGAGTATCATTTAGAACCAGCTGGTAGTCAAGGAGTTTGGTCTCTTGACGATTTTCAATTTGTTCCTTTTGTTTGGGGTAGCGCTCAGTTATCTTGTGAGTAAATACAAATAATATCATCACCAATTTATTATTATTTTATACAAATCAATTTATGTATGTTCAAAATGTATAGTCAATAGCCCCTTCGATCCGGCCCGTTTTCTTGATGAGGACATAATAAACGAGTACAAAGACGATTATTTGTTCATAGGATGCATCGATTATATCAAACAAGTAAAAACCGGACATTTTGCGGAACATTCTAATCAGCTATGGAGTATTTCTGCAGTGCCCAGTTGGACAAAAATTAACAGTGGTCTAGTGAAAATGTACCAAAAGGAGGTAAAAACAATTCCATAAAGATTTAATATTCCATAAACATTAAATTATCGAAATTTTTTACTTTTTGAATAGATTTTATCCAAATATCCAATTATGCAGCATGCACTTTTTGGCAAATTATTACGTTTTGATCCCGTTACACCAGGAACAGCCCTGCCTGTCGCTCGTCTAGGTTTTATACATCCATCGTCCACGAAATCTTCTACGAATTCATCGAGTTCGGGTAAAAGTGGTTCGCAAATATTAGAAACAGAGAAGTACGACACCTCTACACAAAGCGTGGCTAAATCTCCGAAATCATCAGAGGAGGATCAATACAAAAACGATAAGCCCACTGATGCAGCAGAAAATCCAGTATAAAGCAAAGGGAGAACCCATGGTGTCATTAAAGTCGGAATGATCCATCTATGTATTAAACAACCTAATTGGCTGAAAATTTCATAATGGTATTATCGAACGCATAGTTTTATTGAAATGTCTGAGTAATCGCTTTATATTGCCGTCTAATCGGAGATGAGCGAAATTGGGCACGCCTCCAACTGCAAACTGCATTCACTTAATATCTGGACTGCAGACAACAACAACAAATACAAATTTCATATAAATAATCGTTAAATATAAATTTCTTTACTCATACATAAGTATGTATGCACAGATATATATATTGAGTATGTCTTTTAGTCTTTAATTTATACTGGTGGTGATCTTCTAGTATTCAAAAAGATACTTTAGATTTGATATTAACTAGTCCCTCGTAAAAAATTCGTTGGTTCCTTTTCAGAGTATTCACAAATTTTAGCGATATTCAAGAGTTTAATTTCGTTTGGAAAAGTGTGTGTATGTGCATATACGCTACCGTTTCAAGAATAGAAAATACCGTTCAGAAAGCTTTTGCTATTCAACGCAGTACCGATTTTGATCGCCAGACATGAAGATGTATTTCTCTGGCTACGCGCACGGATTTGAGGAAATATACGGCAGTTTTTGAACGGATTTGATTGATAACTTGATTAGTTTTTAGTATTCATGGTACATTATCTGTGTTTTGAAAGAAGTGAACTACTTGAAAACACCGCGTACTGCCAAATCAGGCAAATATATATGTTTTTCTAGTTTTGAAGACAGTTTTTTAAAAATAAACAAAAAGTGACGTAACTTTTACCCTGCGACAGAAGCTTTCGCCAGTGAGGAAAATGAGAGCGTAAAAGATACAGCAGTAATGAGAGCATTTTGAGAGAGCTCATGTAAACATCAATTATACATACTTACATATATTTGTTTTTATTTACTTTGTTATGTTTACAAACAAATGGAAGTCACGTGTCTAACTGAACGGAATGAATCACATTAAATTGGAGGACTAATACCAACAATTCCCCTTACTTGAAAGAGTGAGAAATACCGGGTGCTATTACAAACCGGTCTACGTACATACATACATTTTAATTATTGAGAAACCGTTAGAACTCGTTATTTTTGAAAATGTCTAAAAAGTGTGGCGTTCGGTCGTTGAGCGATAGTGCCTTGGCCGAACTTGCCAACCAGATTGTTTCTACGATCGGCTACGCCAAGTATGCTCCCGATGTTGTGCTGGACATCGACATCGTGATGGTCGACATCAATCAGTATCTCGAGCAGACTGGCGCCACCTGGAACATATATCAAGACCTGCTGCGGGTCATACTCAGCTCCGACTACCTGGATGCCAATATGCGTTTCACTTGTCTGCAAATGCTGCTTAACGGCAGTGTAGCGTTTTTGGTCACCGAAGTCTTCCCCTTTTCGTATTATGAGAAGATTCTGCAAGTGATTGCCGCCCAGGGCACCGGTTTGCGCGTGCTCAACTTGAAGGGGGTGTGGGTCAAGGAGGAGCACATGCATTACCTCTTTGAAATCGTGCGCAAATGCAAGTATTTGACCAAGTTGTTTGTACCATATATTGCCAACGATGATCTGCTGGAGGTGATCGCCAAACACTGCAGTCAACTGAAAGTGTTGGACATATCTGGTGAGACAGACATCACCGAAATCGGGATAGAGTCTCTCAGTCACGGTATGTGTAATGATAAGTTAACGGTCGTGGACGTTGGCATGCCTGGCGAGGAGAATATCTGCTACTCAGATATTGCACTAATATTAGAGCACTGCCCCAATGTGGAGACACTCTCCACCTACTCGTTTGTGGGCGCTTCGCTGAAGTTCGTGCATGATAATATTGACGAGAACTTTACTTGCAAGCTGCGCTATTTACACGACACCGGCACAGACGAGGAGACGCTTCGTGTTATTATGAAAACTTGTCCGCACTTGGAATCCCTATACCTGGACACACCTAAGGCCGGATCACTTTCGGTGCTGACGAGCACATTTCTAAGAAAATTGAAAGTCTACAAATTTTCGTGCGCTGAAGTAATGGAAGTGCTCGACAAAATCGGCCACAATCTCAGCCACCTGACCATGATAAAGGGCGTCGGCCACATGGAGATAAGCGAAATAGTCCGTGCCTGTCCCTTGCTGGTCGACTTGGACTGCTACATGATGGATGGACTCTCCTACACAAAGGACAGCAATCGGTTTGAATGCTTAGAGGGCTTGGAAATGCTCAGCAGCCCCATGTCCAACACTTCACTGAAGATGCTCATCTGCAGTTGCAGGCAGTTGAAACGGTTGGCCGTGGACAGCATCAATTTCACGGATGAAGATATCATTAAGTAAGCACAATAACTCGTAAGTGTAATCAAAATATTTTGGAGTCGCACCGTAGTTAGTGAGCCGAGTGTTATTTTGGTTTTCAAATTTTATTTTACTGATTTTAAGGTTTGACGTAAGCGCCTAAATGTATGCTGTGTATGCACTTTGAGTGTTTGATTTGCATATCTCTTTAATCGGTAATTTCCTTGCTTACCATTTTTGAGACCACCTTGAAACTTAGAATGTATGCAGTGTTAAATTGGGCGTCAGTCACCTAGTCTGACTTTTTTTGAGTTGGAAATTAAAATTCTAATATTATTGCCACATATGTTGAATTTATTAATCCGTATTCATACCTACATATTAACGTTTCAGTATTTTCGTGGAGCACGATTTCTACGCATTGGAGGATGTCTGGTTCACATTGGCGCCTAACTTGACCGTGCAATCCATTGAGGTATTCATAGCCGCATGCCGGTAGCCGTACTTTTGCCTTTGTATTTCTGTTAATTGTGGCTTTTCGTGCAGATCCTCATGGACCGGTGTCCGGAATTGCAGTCGGTGGGCCAGCTAAGTGGATGGTCTCTGACTCCCGATGACTTGGCGTTGATACGAGGACTACTGAAGAGCGGCAACTCTTGCCTTGTACTTACACCTAGCGGGTTTTTCCCTTGAAAGCTGTGATTTTAAGCCCTTCACATTAACTCACTTACCCACAACATATCAACAAAAAGCAAGCAAATACTCACCCAGTCGTTCACATCCGTGATTTAGCGAAAATCTGCAGTCGCGGGAAAGTACGAAGAAGTAATTTTGGATTTCGCACATACAAATTTTCGCCTTTTGTAGCTTTGACAATCCTCATGATACTGAGAACACACGTGTATTTATGTTTACTTACCTAAGTGTGGTTACATAATTAACTGATTTAGAAAATTTGAACAGTTTTTTCTGCGACTACAGATTTACGGCTAATCCTCCCGGTATTAATATCACTAAACCCTCACTTAGGCAGTTATTTTTCTCTTGCTTTGTTGTTCTTTTTATTACATATTCGCAAATGTGTATGTATGTGTGGATGTGTGCGTGAATATAACAGTAAATGTGGAAAATTAATAAGTTTGCCATTTATGTATGTATTAGTGTTGAAAAAGGTCATTTGCACAAATCTAAACAACTCAGTGCTTACAACCGAGCTGCAAAAGAACACAGCATAACTGTGTTTTCCTTTAATTGAAATTTCAATCGTTACACTACTCAACAAAGTTGCGTTTGATGTGCTAAGGTGCCTGTGGGTGTTTGAGGTGCCTTGACTACGAATTTGAGTTCAAGAATTTTCCATCACGCACTGCTTTGTCTTGCCATTTTAATAAATGGTGGTGGCCCTACACCTCTTGACTACAACACAATCCTTCGTGTTAGAAAATTTTCATATTCGCTTTAGCAACCCAAAATTAGCAAGAAACCGCCTCTAACATCGCAGCCACAAAATGCCTGTAAACTAGTGTTATTCTACTTTCGCAAGTGTGTAAAATATTTTTCACCCCTCGGTTATTTGTAATACCTAAAACAGATCTATTATAACCCTATACTTGTATATCAAAACTGCCACGATCACGAGACATCTGTAGTTATTTCACACCCTTTCAATTGATAAAAGTTGCGAGAGTATTTGAAGTTCAGCTGCGTCTTAATCGAGATCTGTTTTGTTATCACCGTCATTTATAACAGTCACTAATAAATCCCAATTTCTTCATGCAGAATCTAACCCTGTTAGCTTGAGCAATATGGCAGCCAAAATTAGCTTTCGCGTGCATTTCGAAAACCTTTATTTTGCACCATAGTGTTCATGCCACTAACCGCTTTTCTCTATTCACTTATCTCTTTCAGCGTTTGCAGTGAAGTCTTTGGAAAACGAGCAACTTTTTGATGCGACTACATCGGATCGGATCGGATGTATCTATATACTTGTATGTTCTTTGAATTATTTGAAAATGTGATAGTAAGATAAAATAAATGTCCGTGTAGATAAAAAGCGAAAGAAACATATAAAAACAACTGATGTTTATGAAAGTTATTGAATAAAGGCCGACATTCAAAACCTTATTGACTTTAAGGGCTTTGAATGGCATATCTACTTGCCGACAACGACGCCAACCTCGGTAGTGTTAGAGACCCATCATAAATCACTTTGGTCCATCACCCGGTGATGCAAGCATACTAAAATGTCACCAGGTAAGCTCTGCCGGTATATGGCTATTTAACCGGAGCCACCACGATATTGTGCGAAAGGCCATGCCAAATGAGATGACTACAACTGAAGGTATCGCATTTAAGTTTTCGGCCAGACCTCGTAGCCGCACTACTACTTGATTTTGCTGCTCCTCTTGGTACCACATTTAAACTTCCGACCAGACCTCCTAGCCGATACTACAACCAGTTAAGTTTCTACTTCTCTGGATTGGTGACCAGCGGTGACCAATTGCCATATTTGGCGCATAAAAAGTGCTTCCGATCATGTCAATGCATCGGCTCACACCTCCGCTGTTACTAGCACTGGTAGAACTAGGCTATGAATTGTGAAATTTGCATTCGCCGGCCATAAATTTGAGTCATATGAGGAGGCTAGCATCGCCACGGTGATCTACTTTAAAGTCCTGTAGAAAATAGTTGTTTTTCCAGAGGGGTTTCATAAGTTGTGGAAATATATCTTGACCGAACTTAAAGTCCACGATTTTGAGAGATAAATCGCCGGTTGCCAAAGTTTTCGTCTTTATTTTGTAGATAATTTAAAATATTGAGTTTTCATCGGAAATGAAAGTTATAGACCTATCAACCTTTTAAAGTGGTGCGGCTACGATTACATCCTCTAGTGGGTATGCAGTTGATATTTATTGTTGTTGGCAAAGTGAGCATGAACTCTGAAGCCTCAGTGGACCATTTTTATTTCATGTTTCAGCCTTAAAGCTTAAACCTGTCAACAAGCGGTTTAAGGAGCACACACACACATACGTAAATATGTGTATGTAAGTAGAACATGTAAAAGCTTGCGGTCACAATTGAAGATACCGTTGCAAATGGATTGGAGCTCAAGAGGTGGGTGCGGTCTGTGGACGGCCGACCGTCAATGCACGACGAAGAAGAGAATTCATCGGCGCTTCGCGGTAGGGGGGCGGGGGCGCTTATGTTGAATGCAGGTAAATAATATTTTGTTAATGCCACATGTGTTGGCTCCTATAAACCAATAAAGCAAAAAATCATTTGCCTCACTGGCGTGACGGCGCGCCTTGCTTGCTTGTGCATTCGTGCGTCCAATAAATGTTTTGCGCAGCGGTGCTTGTCCACTGAGCGCATCCTTCCGCTGTGTGATACATATTATAGTTGTTGTTGTTGTGAATTTTATGCTGAAACAATGGCCGCGACACTTACGTCTGCATCGGCAGCCAAGCGCCTGCGGCAGAAACCTCTGAAACTGTAACTGTTGCCGGCATCCAAGCGTAAGCGCTCCAGCACATGCTGCAATAGTTTATGACAAGCATTCCCATATATTCGTACATATTGCTGACATCGCAGCCGTTATTATTATCCCTTCTCAAATGTATATAAATACATATGTACGTACGAGTATGTGGCTTTGTAGAGAGCTGTTGCTTCCGAGAGTGTGTGTATGGGAAGTGAACCGTGCGAAATTAATAGTTGCATGCATTCCATGTTGGACAGATTGGGAAGCTTCCTCGACAAGCTTTTGTTGGTTTGGAATGCGCCCAAAAGACCTGGTCACTTGTTTCTTTTCCTTTAGCTTAGACAGTTTTCGAATACAAGCTCTTGCTTGTGGTTTCAAGGTGCGTTCTCTGAATTCAGGGTTACATCAAACCTCATTCAGCCGATTAATATGTACAAAGTGGAACGATTTCAAATTTAATATTGTTGTTAGCGGAGTGTAAAATATTCAGCATTTCATTTTTGGGAAAGCGGCAGGAGTGTGAGTATTTGGCCAGCTACAAAGCCAGAGATGTTATAGTTAGGCTTCAGTACCACTTTCTGTCATTCTATCATATATTAGGCTAACGAAAGAGGTTCTTCATCTTCTTTACTGGCGTAGAAACCGCTTACGCGGATATAGCCGAGTTAACAACAGCACGCCAGTCGTTTCTTCTTTTCGCAAGTTGGCGCCAATTGGAGGTTCCAAGCGAAGCCAGGTCCCTCTCCACCTGGTCTTTCCAACGGAGTGGAGGTCTTTCTCTTCCTCTGCTTCTCCCGGCGGGTACTGCGTCGAATACTTTCAGAGCTGGAGTGTTTTCGTCCATACGTACGTTGTGACCTATCCAGCGCAGCCGCCGTCCCTTAATTCGATGAACTATGTCAATGTCATCGTATATCTCATACAGCTCATCGTTCCATTAAATGCGATATTCGCCTTGGCCAACGGCCAAAGGACCATAAATCTTTCGCTGAACCGTTCTCTCGAAAACTCGTAGCATTGACTCATCAGATGTTGTCATCGTCCATGCCTCTGCACTATATAGCAGAACGGGAATAATGAGTGACTTGTTCGTCGAGAAAGGAATTTTTACGAAAATTCAAAAAATTACAATGAACGTTGTAAGGTAAAGCTATCTCTTCAAAGTTCCGCAAAGGTCACGGGGCAATATTGCTTGCTCGTTGGTGTCCGTTGTAGTCTGCAATTGTTGCTGCTGAAAGACTTAAGCTGACAGGAGTCCACATTTACCGCAACGCGGTTTCAATGTTGGATTAGCCACAGAGCAAGGGCAGCGAACAGGATCCATACATAACAGCAAGCTCACGCATAAGTCGTTACATATGCACGATTCCATACATATATTGCGTTTGTCCTTTTAATGCGAAAGCCCGAATATTTAACAAAACTCAATGTGTTATGCAATGCATATAAAGGAAACGTGTTTTCTTTTGTGCAAGTAGATTTTCTGGAAGCGCAGAGACCGCCCATTGGCCGTGTGTGTTTGCAAAGCCAGCACACGTCCAGTTCGTCAGGCCGCACTGAATTCCTTATGCGAGTCGAAGGCAATGAAGCGCTGCCACCGCGATTATTAATTCCTCTTCTTGTAAGCCCGCGCACAACAACACAATGCAAGCGGCGCTTATCGGCGCTTTCCGCCACAATTACTTCTGACACATTTGCATTCACAATTTCGCATTGCCACAGCCACAAGCACATTGTCAGCGTTTGTTGTTCTTGCCGGTTGCATGTCATCCACACCGGTTTCCACGGCACCAACAACTCACCCGAAGCATGTCAGCCTTAATTACTCTACATCACTTTGACACTTCTGAAGCGCGCGCTGACAATGCAACGAGGAGAACGACGTTAATGATGAGAACTTCTGCAGGCGGCTTTTGTAAGCTGCAATAACGGATGGCAACGACAGAGCCTGTCATTCCGCTTCATGTCTGCTCATCAATGCAAGTAAATTGTTGCTTCAGTTAAATGGCGGATACGGCGAGGAGGAGCTTTGGTGCCAACTAAGTATGAGCAGATCGACAGACACACTCGCGCTACATACACAAAAGTCTAAATCATGTCAAAACATTTCAAAAAGTAGAGAGCGCTACAAATGCAACGGGTTTCGGAGCGAACATTCCTTGAGCGCGCTTGCTCGTTCTTCCTTGGAGTTCTGACCTCCAGTTCAATTGGCAGCGAATATTTAAGTTTTTTGTTGTTTTTGTTCTCAAAATTGCAGCCAAATTTGCAATTTTGCGAGCGTGTATGCATTTATGAGCCGCGTCGTGCGTGTAAGTGTGTGTGTGTGGCATATGGCTTTTACATGAGTGCCGTCTTCCTGGTGGCGCACTCGCCTCTGCACCGCGCTTCCGCCATCGGAAGCTGCGCGCTTTATCGTGGTGATAATGTGCATGTCCGTCCATTAAAAATCATGTCGTCCTCTTGTTGCGTTTCCTTTGCAGCTGTCTATTTCTGCGTGTGCATGCGTGTGTGTGTGTGTCGACTAGAGCAAGCTTTCACATAAAATTAAATTTCGCATAATGATGCCATTGTCGGTGAACAACGATGCCACTGACAGCGGCAGCAACAACGTCAGACACTACAGCTGTTGTTGGTATACGCATGTTTGTGTGTGTGCGGCGACCCATTTAGAAGTATATTATTTGATTGCTTAATAGCTTGTAATTTAATTCTAATGCATTTCATTTCCCGACGCTTGATGACACTCTCGCATACGCCCGAGAATGCAGCTTCTTCGGCTATCCTGCCGATGGCTTTTGCTATGTGTTAATGGTCATTAAGAATAATCGCTGTGTTGGAAAATCTAATAAAAGAGCGATTGCGAAGTGAGAAGTTGTTAAAGTAAGGCCGACCGAACAGGGTATGGTGACAAGGCGGTGAGTTTCTGAACACCCGTATGGTAGCCTCAAAGTCAACACTCCGCAGATGAAAATTATCTTTCAAAAATAATACTTGTGACATCAAGCCCTTATATATTATGTTGAGTGGTCGAAAAATTCTTTTCGTATTTCGACAATAGATGTCGTTGCAGTCGTATATCTCCAGTGCTACCAACCACATTGCTTCACGCCATATAGTGTTGGAAAGGTGAGATTTTAAGCTTCATCTAACCAAAAGAAAAATAAATTTGAGGATGTCGAAAAGGTTACAGCTATTCAAAAATGAGTGAAAACAATGAAGAAATTCGCTATATTTTGAAATTTTTGTTTAAAAAAGGAAGAATGCCTCGCAAGCCACCAATGATATTTTAGAAGTATACGATGCTGTATCAGTTTGTGTAGCACAAGAATGGTTCGCTCGCTTCCGTACTGGAAATTTCGATGTGAAAAATGCACCTCGCGCTGGTCGACCTATCGTTGAAAAAGTCAATGAAGTTATGGAAAAGATTGACCATCATCGTCACATAAGCGGCCATGACATCGCTAAGGAACTTAGCATTCATCATCAAACGGTTTTGAACCATTTGAAAAAGACAGGCTACAAAAATAAGCTTGAAACTTGGGTACTACATGAATTGTCTGTGAAAAATTGAATGGACCTTGTGACTTTCAAATCACATCACTTCCCGGCGTGAGCATCACTATGAGCTACTCCAGCCTGGTCGAACGATTGATTCTACATTTTACTGTCAACAACTGATGAGATTGAAGCAACGCTGGACCACACACATCTTTGATAACTCGGCAAACACTGGGAGAGCTTGGCTGGGAAGTTTTGATGCATCCACCATATAGCCCTGACCTTGCACCATCGGACTACCATTTGTTTCGATCAATGCAGAACTCCCTTAATGGAGTAAAGTTGTCTTCAAGAGAAGCCTGTGAAAATTACTTGTCGCAGTTTTTCGCCGAGAAACCAGAAAAGTTTTATACTGATGAAATAATGCCTCTGTTGGAAAAATGCAAAAGTGGTTGATCAAAATGGTGCATATTTAGTTCATTATAAATATAAAAAAAAAGTTGAAGTTTGATTAGAAATAGGACTACCCTATATTAAGTACGTTCCTTCATCAGAATACTGTCCGCGTCTCTGCCAGTGATTTCCAGTCGACTTAGGGCGCTCATGAAGATAATCGACAAGTTTTCAGATAAAGTTTCTTTACGTGGATCGAAACTGGAATCTAACCCAGATCCTGTGTAGTGGTGATGTGCCCCACAAAAGAGGGTATTAAAAAACATTTAATATAAGACTAGATTAAGTGCTGATTTATTGGTGTTGTTTGTGTAGTATTCATATGTGTATACCATACATTATTTGACGAGTAAAGCTGCATAACTAAAGGACCGAGAGAAATACTCGTACAAAGTGATTTTGTTCCGTTCGCGCAACGTAGAGGGTGGGCGGAGAGTGGTTGACTGACATAAATGTCCAGACTTTTTGTTGAATCAATGAAATGTTGGCTGGGAAGATGAAAAGGAAACTGAGATTTGTCATTTTTGTGAATTGCTTTTGATTTTGCATTTCTAATTTAACGGTTTTCACAGAGAGGACTTTGATTACAATGCGAGAATGGAATGCAATTAATTACGCAATAATTTCGTTAATGAAAATGTTTATTACAAGTTAAATAAGCTCCAGCCATGCGGAATCGCGCCTACAATAACAACGGCAACACAAACAAAAAGCACGGCGAAATATTTGTATTAGTAAGCGAAATGGAACATTAATTCGCGCAGTTCTTTTCGAATTTAAAAAATATGGGGTTGCCATGCAGTCCTGCCAAACAAAATTGTGAACAAAATATTTTTTTGTAAAATTTCAACCAACAGAAAAAACGAAGAACTTCTCCCTCAACTACCCATCCCGAGTAAAGCGTTTTTTGTTCCTTCTTTTATGCAATTTGAAGAGTCTAATGGATTACCCCCTGCTTCAGCTTCCAATAACTGGCGATATACATACATATGTACGTACATGCTTATGCATACGTGAGATTATAGTAATGCTTCCATTAAGAAGTTTCGACATTCCGGATATCACTTTTTCCATTGTCTGGCACATAACTGTAAAAGCATAAAAAAGTGTGTTCAAAGCGGAAATCGGGCAAATCATGTTAGCAAAGTAGGTTACGGAGCAGCGTTGGCGAACGGCAAAACGGGAATAGCGGTGAATGCAGAAAACAAAAAAAAACGGAAAATGCATTTGTTAAAAATTGTTTACGAAACTGTACATACTGCACACATGAAAGTATACGGAAATGGAAACTCGCTGGTTGCACTGAAAAGTTTAACACTTGCAGCTGTAGTTGTTGTTGTCACTGCTGTATATAATTCTCACGCAGTGAAATCGACAGTTGTAAACTACTTACTCACAAGTCCAAATAGTCAGTCGAGTGCGTTTTTCCAATGAAGCAACCACTTTTTTAACGGACTGATGTCCTGTGGGTTCTTTTCTTGAAAAATTTTGGTCCGTCGAAGTAACTGCCTCCCCTCTTTAAACAACTGATTTCTTTCCTGACTAGTTCGTTGTTTCATTTCTTGGTATGCACACATATGCAGGTGTATTCGTGTGTACCTTGATTAATCTGCGTCTTCAAGGGCTTAACTTTCGGTAAGATCTAAGTTTGCTGGAAAATGCGTTTCGCTCGGCTCTCGGGGCGATGCGGAAGGCTGTGAAACAATAAAAAAAATTGCGCACACAAAAAAGCTTTTGTCAAATATCGCTTACTTACACACATACTTATGTGCATACATGTATACATAAACGGCTTAAGTGATTCACCTTGACTCACAGGATTAAGACAAGAAGAGACAAGAGTATGCAGAATTTGTTGCACTAAAAATATTCAGTTGAAAATATAGCTGACGTTTTCTTATTATATATTATATATATATTATATCATATGTACATATATATGTATGAGTGTGTGATTGTGGGAGTTTTTTCAGGCATTTGTTCCTTTGAGGTTAGTTTCATGGTTTTGAGGCTAGCTGGCTTTGACGCAACTCTTGAGGACACAGTGTAAAATTTGGAAAAGAAAATCACACAAAGAACAATAAAAATTAATTACTGAAAGAAAGTTGCGAAGAATGGAAACAAGTAAAGGCAATTAGTGCAGGAGCTGAAGCGTTTGCGAGCTTTTGCTTGTCATCAGCGCCGGAAACACTTTTCTTTGACAAAAAACTTGCAAAGCTGTGTAGCATACAGCAACAAATGCACATATTATGTATGTGAGTATGTTTATGCCGTAAGCGACATATTCTATAAACAATACATAAATATATCTAATTCCGTTGAATAGTTAAGTAGAATTTCCGGTTAATCGTATAAAGTGATTAAAAGTTCAATTCTACTTTTTAAGTGATTTAAACTTTAAATTTTTTGGAAATATGTTTTTATTAATTATTTCACATTCACGGCTACATATACTTCCAGGCGTTCGACAATTTTGACCACGTTGTCAAAGGTGGGCCTAAGGGACTGCTGGATATGGCTTGCATTCGATTTGGCGAAGAGCGGGCCAATAAATTGGAGACCTTTGGTCATTTGCCTCGCTGATTTGGGATTTTCCTACGGGATATTACCGAGGGGATATGGGTGAACGGAAAAATTAAACAGAAAAGGGCAACGGCAGCAATTCGTGGCAGTGCTTGACTGCTGCGGCCGCATTCAATGAGCAATTACTGCAGCCATCGTTGACATTTTGAGGTCAAATGTGTAAATGCTTAAATTGCTCAAGTGCACTTGCGTACATCAAGTGGCGCAGTGCGGGTGTACGCATGTATGCCTCACCCACCGCTGCTGCTGAAATGGCAGGAATTGCATTCGAACCAACAGGACCACAAAAAATGTATTTGAATATGCACACATACACACTGACGAAGAGTCGAAAGCGCCGACATTTATATGACTCGTTGCGGTAACAAATAAAGTAACAACATTCCAACGGCAACAACAATATTTTATTGGCCACAAACCCTGGAATTAAATGGATGTGTAGGGCAAAGCCGGGTAACCCTAATCGTCTGTATATTTGCCATCCTAAAATACGCACATTCCGTCCGTTCGGAGAGCATTTGGCATTAACTAGCGCTCCGCTTCAACTCCATCCGCGCCTCTGCAATGGCACTGTTTCGGCATTTAGAGCATTTCCATTATCAACCAAACAATATGCTCGCCGGCAGTGGCACTTTAGTGGAACGTTGGTCAGCGTTACACTAAATGAAATTCATGAACAATTTATGTGCAATGAGTGGGATTGATGATCCGCCGTTGCCAATGATTTTAAGCGACTTTTTGTTGGCGATTTGACTTTCCATCAGCCATTTTTAGATTTGTATATTTATTTCGGCCCGTTGCTGTGTCGTTTTGTGGAAATTGTTTATGCGCCGCCTTATGAAATTGCCGCCAGAGCAGCTGAGTGGTGCGACACGGCCGGCCAGGGCGTATACGTAACATGCAAATGAATGAGCGCCGTCAGCGTCGTTGTAGCACAAGTGCACTCGATTGTTTTGCCGCCATTCATAGCTACTCCGGCATTATGCTATAATCATGATTTATTAGTCACTTAGCGCGCGCGGCGCCCGCGTCGTGCCATGTAACGCCAGCGCCCTTTCTTTTACATAGAACACTTTTAGCTGCTTCCGCATTTCTGACTGCCGGCAATCTTTAATAATTTATTGTGCGACGTTAACAATACACTCTCCTACATAATTCACATTTTGCATTCTGCTCTTTGCTATTTTAGCTGCACATTTGTCACAGCATGCTTGGCTCAAGCTTGGCCGCGCGCTGGAAATACTCTACATCATCATTGAAGTTTTTTCTGTTCGTTCAGCGTCCATCGTCCGTGTACGCGTCTAGTTTTGTTCATTCATGAATGGAATCCGCTTTGCGCGGTTAGTTGAATGACGCCTTTGAAGTCATTATAAAAACGCAAATTGCTTTAAAATGACGGCGGCGCGAATTTTATGTGGGCCATAAAACTTACTGCTGGCGCGCTGTTGTTGTTGCCACGCAACGTCTAAGTGGTGTGAAAAGAAAGTAAATGTTTCGTGATTTAAAACGCAAGCGGGAGGCAACGCTTTGAAAGAGCTTAAAGCACGTTTTAGGCTTAGAAATCAAGGGAGCTATTGCTGCTGCTCATTTTCCAAATACTCCGCGCTTCCTATTAAGTGATGCTCATTTTCCATATACTAAATGGGATCAAAAACTTAGCAAATTATGTAATAGGCATACAATAATTTATAGGAATGGAAGTAAAGGCATTTCTGTGTGGAGGCGTAGGTCAGATTTTGTAATTGAGAATTTCTTCCGAATTAACTCCACTCTTACACTCGTTCATGGAAGAAGCTAAATTATTGGGAAAGGATGTTTAACAGCAATAGGTGCTCGCGAAACCTCAGCGTGAACATCCGGCGTTAAAAATTATGAAAAACCCATATCACAAATTTCTGAAAGTAAGAGTGGGAGTGGGAGTGCGGTAGTCATTTGCACGACTTGAGCGAAAGTGCAAGAAGATAAAGCAAAACACTTTAAGTCAATGACGAAAACAATGAGTAACTAGCAACAACGGAATAAAATAGCAAATGGAGCCAGCTAGAAGTCGGGGTGATGCTGGGATTTGTTGGGAACTAATTTCGGTAAGTGACAATGCGAGCCATAGTTGTTTTCCGCTGCAGTTTTTGCTTCTACCGTGACACAGAAATGCACAAAGCGCAAACGAATGAAGAGCGTGAAGAACACAACAGAAAAGCATAAGGAAACGCGCAAGCAAAAGTGGAGAAATGGAAGCGCAGCATTTACAAGGACAAACAACATTAATCTTCATTGTTTGTTCGGCTGCTCACGAGGGACCATGCCATGGGCCTTCCCGCAACTAAGGAAGTAGAGTGAAGGAATAACGGTAAATAAGAATGCTAACAGCGAGAGCGGCAGCAGGGACGTTATGTGGGTACATGTTTCGCACAGTTTAACAAGCTTGTAAACTCGTTGTGCGTATGTGTGTGCTCGCACTTATTTTTGGCAAAGTATTTTCGGCACAAATCTAAAATAGAAAATTCACAGCGTCCGGGGAAGTGCGGCGCTGTGTCCGCTGCCAAAAAGGGTAAACGGAAACCACTGCAGGAAGTGCCAGAAAATCTGCGCACACACAACACAACTAAGCAGCAACTAAGTGCCACCACAAAGCGAGCGCGTCTTTGCAAAGGCGAAATGTGAAAGGAAATTTCAGAGCAACATTGTTGTTGTATGTACACTGTCTGTTTCGCTGTTTGACATGATATGGTGAACTGTCAAGGCGGATGTTTAACAGACCCAGCCGCAGCGACAAGACAGCCAGATATGTATATAACTATATAATGGGCTTGCGAGAGTATTGGTTTAGCCCTGACCAAGGCGCTCAACGCACACATACATAAATAAATAGGTAAACATTTGGTGTTATGCTTGTAGCATACAAGCAGGCGCTGTGCTGCCGGCGATTGTTGACGCCAAGCGACTTAATGCAGTCACAGATAAGCCGGCTCGACTTGGCCGCCTGCGTATGGCACTCGCTCGAGAGTGGTGACGGGGAGGGTAAATACAAAGCAAGAACTTAATGGTGAGTGTATTTGTCTTTCAGCAGCTGCTGAATGGGAATACGAGCATCTCGTTGATCGCGCCAAGGGTTAGGCGAGCTTATCAGCGGACGCGCATAATTGAATTTTGGGTGCCCCGCTCCACTGACTGCTCACATTCCGGATAGCGATTTGCAAACTTTTTAAAGTATTTAACGTTCAATTTAGTTCCTCTCTTGACTTTGCATTTTTCCGTAGAAATTTTCAAAAGGTTGTTAGCTAGATAGTTTTGATTTATTCACGCGAATTTGCTTTTCCGTGGAATTTAAGAGCTCTTTGAGACTGTGAATTGTCCGTTTCCGTCGTTTATCTTCGAGTAATTTGAGTCAGACAAATTTGTGATACACCAAGCGCACACACATAGTTGCGCTTTAAGACACCAGCCAAATAGGTCAGACACTTGGCACTTCTGTTCAGTCTGCAATATTTTGTTGCTTCTTTTTTTGATGCTCACTTGCTTACATTTAAGGAAACAGAGTAGCAGAACGCATAAATAATTTCTATTTTAGACTTGCAGTCGCTGAATACCGCTCAATTCCGCAGGATTGAGGTTGTAGAATGCAACTCTTTAACGCCCTCTTCCCGTTTGAGTCTCTAAATTTGTGCGACATGAGGGAAAAAGGCATCGCAAAGAGAGAATGAAGCACCAAGCTCAGCTTCAAAAATCTCCACTCGTTTTGTGTTAAATCGAAGACTTGGAGCGCAGCATGAACTCCTTGCTTTCAAAGGCGGAAAAAGCTGTGAATTATCCACTGATGGCATACGCAGCAAATATTGGTTACTATAACAGTTATATGTGTTATATGTTAGTTGGAATAAACAAACTGCGAATACGGTAGGAGACAAAAGGCGAAGCACTCTAACGACACCAACTCAGCATAAATTACCTCGGGAATGGCAATTTGTCCGCTTTGTATTAATTCATTTGATACTCGTTTCGATTCGATTCGCATGTAACTGTTATTATCAGCAATAACTGCCTCCTGTCACACCAACTCACCCAGCACGAAGAATCGCAAATCTCAGACATCTGTAGAAATCACTTTGTGTCGCTTATCTGCGACATGTGGAGCAACACGTCTTCTGCCAGTTCTAACAAATTGAATATTTTAGGGCAGCGACAGCTGCCAGCTCCCACTCCACGCGTCACTCGTACAATGACCGCATACGCGCGTTTGCTGAGCGCAATGGTTCTTATCCGATTGCCAGTGTGTTGGCGGTTATCCTCTTCAGACCGTGCAAATCGGCAGTTCGGCAGTTGTTGCCAGCGGCTGCCTTGGGACGTGATCAAAAAGACAACTATTCAGCTTATTGACACAATGATGCATTCCCCGAAGCTATTTACATACTATACATATGTACATATGTATGTGCAATGTCATCTTGGCTTTATGTGTAGATTTCGGGTATGAGAATCTGCCTCTGCGATTGTTGATACGAGCACAATGCCGGATTTCGATGGCATTATTGTGCTGCGCTGTAATAATCGAAAGGAAAATGTGTGATAGTAACTGTGTTGTACCCTCTTCAATAGTGCTGGTAAAGCCGTTAGTTTAGCCTATGGTAAGCTGGAGCGTTTTAAGTAAGGACATGGACTGCTCTGTAGACTTAATAGAAAGTTATACATCCCACACACATACATTTCATGTTGTTGTTTTAACGGAAATTCAATTAATACAGAGTAACTGTATTTAAATATATAAGTACAGGTATATACTATGTATGTATTTACTAGTTTCTTTAAATTTTTTATTTTGTTGCTGATTGGCTATTAAATCACCGATTAATTTCAACTAACTACCCAGCTTGTTGCAGAGGTTTCCAATTCCTTCGACAAATGATGTCAACATCCTTAAATTCAAGGATATATGATAATGTGGAAAATGATGCCAAGAGCAGCTAACGTCAGGTGAACGAGAATTGCACCAAATTGGAAAAATTAATTCTCACTGCAATCTCCTATGAGAGCAATAAAGAGCAGAAAGGACACTGAACACCAGACGCTGCTCAAGGACATCATGCAACATCTCGAATTTTATCGCCTTTGACACATGAGCAAAGCCTTAAATACTTTTCTGTTGCGCTTTGTTGAAATCGCTTAATGAAATAGTTGGCTTGACCTCCTTTCCGTCTTCATCTCTTTTTGTGTGCTTGCTTAATTGCCGCAGTTACGGTTCAAGTTGAAGGTGTGTGCAAGGCCAACGAAGGTTTAGGTCACACATGTGAACGTCCGTGCGCGAAGTGTGTGATTGTGTGTTTAAACACAATAAACTTTTGTTGAACAAACACAAGCAAATAATTGCCCTATGCACCCTCTGAACAGAATAGTGTAGTCTGAGACTTGGGAACCCCCTCATTTGCATGCCACCACACCTATTTTGCAAACCGCTGTAAGTGAACTTCCACTAAGTCTCTATTTGCCACAGGAAACGACAAATGTCTCGGTAAGTGGGCTAAGTAGATTCCGTAGTGCGTTGGAACACATTATGGGAGACCCCGGCAAATGGTTTGTGTGCTCTGCTTGAGGAGGCGGCGCGAGGGTTGGTTAAACTCGGGGAGCAGCTGCGCGCTTTTCGGCTGCCTTATTGTGCTCATCTTTCGGCTTGCACGTTTACAGTTGGGGCAGTTTTCGTTTGCACCAAAGTAGATAAACAAATTATGCTAATCCTCTGGAAGGCTTCGGCCACTGTCTGTTGCGCTTTTGCCATTGGAGTCCACGCTCACTAATAGGAGTACGCCTAATTAATTTGTTTGCCCAAGCGCTGCATGAATAAAAATGACAACAAACACAAAAAAGTTAAGAATAAAGGCGGAGCGTGTAATAAGATAACTTCCCAGCGGATAAGGGAGATGCGAGTGAAGGCGAAGTTGAGCCACAAAAAAAAGGAGCTAAGCAATTAAAACCATTAAGACAATCAGCGATTCGCTGCACACAAGCTAAGAAGGTCAGGGGGACTAAAAGCAGTAAAGTAATTTGAATTATTCTGAGCACCAACAGTCAGCTGCGTCCACCGGACAGTCAACTGCCCAGCCGTTTCGCACGGTGTTGTAATTTGTAAAGCTATTGAAGTCAGATGTTTTTGTTTTCAGATTGCGACAGGTCGCAAACTTATCTTTCAGAGAAAGCGCTGAAGGAGTTGGTATATTTAATTATGTTATATTCGTGAGTATTTAAGTCGATTTGATTCTCCTTTTAGAAGCCTGTTCAACTAATCCAATCTTAAAGCAGCTGGCATCCACTACAAAGAGAGTCTTCAAAAATTCAGCAAATTCATCAGGAAACTCTTTATTTTGCGGCCAAAATAATAAAGAATAACCGAATCCAGTCCAAGTGGGTGTCTGTATTATCCGTCAAATGTGTGGGCACATAAATGTTGACGAGTGGTCGAATTACGTAATCGTTCATATTGTGACCCACTTGGACTGGATTCGTTTGGATTGTATGCAACTTTCACTGGGTGTGTGAGCGATTGCGCTATTGGACCCGCGCGCGAACGTTTTCGCGTTTAGTCATTTGGAAATTTGCCAATTGGTGGCATGCATCAAGCACTGACAGCTCAGCAACAGCGACTAAGCGGCGCTTTACACGAGATCTATACACTTACACACACACACACATATAGCATCAGCGTCGCATAGCAACAACAGAATTCGATGGAACAAATTCATTCGCCGCAAAAAGTGCAGCGCTCAGAGTAACCACAGAACTTACCTCAGCAGTCAGCCATACACACGCAAACAAGCATCAGTGCTGTTGCAAGGATTGTGAGCCGACTTGGTGCTGAGTGTTTGCTGCATCGGATTAAAGCTACGCGCATACCCACATCACACACTCACACATGCGACAAGCCTAGCCGTCAGTTTTTCCTGGTTCTCACCACTTTTTTCTTCATATGGAATCGTAGACTTTTTCGTCCTTTTTTTGCCGCGAAAACCGTTGGTTTGGTTGCTTTGAACGATGTGTGGCATGGCGTTTGACTGCAGGCGTTTGGCTTGTTTTATGTCCAATTTTTTCTAGGATTTGTGCTCTTTTGTTTAAGCGTGTTGGCAAAGATGCATGGCATTTGGACGGCTTTTGGCAATGCATTAGCTGCTGTTGGCGCAGAAATAAAACGAAATTTAGTTTCTTATGTACTTTCTTTGTCTCCTTCCACATGTGATATTTCATAAATATGTGCCATTATATGTATGTATGTGTGTATGTCTATATTTCCAAACTTAGTTTACTTAGTTGCCAGCATTCGCTATATTTTTAAATGGACTCTCAACACCTCGATTTAAATATTTTTAATAAATTGGCACTGAAGGATTTGTAGTCGCAAATTTATAGCCCTCTACGCTTTCATGATAAACACGCGCTTCAGGCGTTGTCACACCCGTCCACACCTTCAAATGTTGAGCTATTAGCCTGTTCAGGATTTGGTCACACCCGCGGCCCGGACGTCTGATGGCCGGATGGTGTTGACACTGCAAGTTCAGCTTCCGCCTCAGCCCGGTTGCGGCCAGTTGCCCAGTGACTTTTCGCGTTCGAAGCCATCACTCATCCCGCTTTTTGTAGCGTTTTATTTGATTCCGTTTTTCCATCTCGCATAGCGCTCTGTTCTTCGTAATTCCGTTGAGCGTTGTTAACTCCTCGACAACCTCAGCGCCTGCCTAGTTCAAATAGTCGTCCTCGCATTTTCCATCGTTTTGGTTGTTGTGCTGCACGGATCTGCATGCCAAAACGTGTTGCACGCGTACGCGAGGAATGCAAGGGAAAGCTGTTTTTCACGAGGTTTTCTACTTGAACTTTGTGGACGGCCGCGTGAAGTGGGGGTGAACAAGTGGTTAGTCGCGCCGATTGTTGGTTTGTTGTCGAAAATGCAACGACTTGTGGTCATGGTGGCATTCCACTAGTTTGTTGGCTCACACGAATATCCATCACATTCGCTGGTAAGCTGGGAAAATGCCGGAAATGCCAAACTGCACTCGAAGGGAAATGCTACCAACAACCAAGCGTGCGAATTAATTCATATGTGTGTACGTAGAAATGCAGTTTTTGTTGTAAAAATTGCGACAATTTGGTGAATATGAAGCATTTATCGAAATAATGAAACCTGAAGCAGTAGATTGACACATTTGCCCATTTAAAGGAGCCTTCTTCACAAATTAGCTGAGGAAGCACATATAGTCATTAACCTTTGAAATTCATGAATGCTGCTCAATTACCCGCAACTTTGGATATCGCTGAGGTCAAGACCATACGGCCGAGTTCAAGTGTCGACTTGTACACAATTAATTTGATCATTTTACTGCAGACGTAAAACCACAAGAGTTATGCGGGGGTAAGAAAACGGCAACTGAAGCTCTACAAGCAGAGTCTACATACTGGCATATGTTCTGGATACTCAGCAGTCTTTGTGAGTATTAACATTTGCCTATTGAGCTCAGCAGCGACCAATAAAAGCAGAAATAGTAAAATTGAAATTACTTTACTCATAAATATCTATACTTACACACGCATATATAAAAATATATACACACACATGCATACATTGGCACTTGATGCGTGCAACACTATGTGAAGCTCGGAAATCGAGGCTCACCACACGCCGACAGGTTCTACACTTGCACTTGGGGAATCTTTTTTGGCCATCATACATGTGTAGGTGTACCCGCCTCTGTGTGTATGTGTGCGACACTGTTGATATTTGCTGATTGTAGGTGGTCATAGCAGCCTTTTGGGCGCTGAAGCGTTCTAAATGGGATTGCTTGTTTGTTCCCGACACCTAGTGGCCGACTGGGCCATGTTTTCTTTTCCCTCCGCTACTCCACTCTGGGCTAATCAATGTTTATTTTCGACACTTTCAAAACAAATTAAATTTCGACGCACACAGCATTGGCTGCGGGCTGCTCCTAAATTGCTGTGACATTATTTACAACATTTCAAAAGTTATTGGTAACCCACCTCCTCTCCTCTCTGTGTGTGATCTGCGTGTTTCCCTAAATGTTGGTATGTGTGTGTGTGCGCGTGAAAGGTATCTTTGGTGAGTGAAGTGTGAAAAAGGACACTTTGGGTCGAAAATTGACTGGCTTACAACTAAATTTATGACGAAGATATTTCGGGCGCTGTAAAATAACAGGTGGTGTCGAAGGCTTTTTCAATAACAAACCCATTGGGAATACAAATGCTATCGATATATGTATGCCTAGCAACCGTTGCAGCAAATTTGATTATGTGCGGGCTTTAAAGCCTACAAATCGTAAGAATTTCCCATAAAATTACAGAATTTTGCAAAACACTTGCTTAATGTGTATTTTGCTGGGGGAACTTTTTGTGGTACATACGTACATACCTGCGTGTCAAAGTGTAATGAACGTTCACGTATTGTGTAACCAATCGCACAGGGTTGCTTAACAGAGGTGGCGATGTGAATATTTTAACTTTTAGTATTTGAAATGCGATATTAACTTGGAATATGCTCGTCAGTTGTCAACGAATATTTATAAAATGTAATTTATGCTGCCACTGATGAAGCTCCAATTCATAGTGAGCTTTTACCTCGAGCTTGTGAGAGCTTTAGCAAGTTTCACAGATGGCGCTCGTGGCGATATTGTTCAAAAGTGGTTAACTGTAGAAATTCGCCACAACTAACATAGTAACTCTTGCTATCGCTGGGAACTGTACCGAATCCCGATTTTGAGTGTGTATTCTAAATCCAACTGATTTTGTTAGTTCAGAAACGTAAGGCATGCGGTGGGATTCGTAGATGGGTAGACACGGCATCTAACTGGCGTTTGCGAATGGTTGGAATTATAGAGTAATTTTACAATAATTATTCTCCCTTATTTGTATGTGTATACAGAAAGCTTTTAGTAAAACATATTAGAAGTTGTTTGCTCCTTTTCACTGCATGAATAGACGAGAATATCAATTTGAACGCAGAAAAGATGCTTCGTACTTATTTCTACTTTCCAAGTCGAGCTCGAAGGCGTACAAATTTGTTTTGCATGGGCGCGTGTGTGTGTTCCATATGAATAATAGGACGCAGGGATTGAATAAGTTGTGAAGATAGATGATTATCGAAGCCAGTTCTCCGCCTCCGATTGCCTTGCGAACGTATCCTGCCATCCATAGTCCTATATTTGGATATGTGTGCGCGCATATGTTAGCTGCTGTTCTATTTAGCTTTTATCTTGTTTGTAATTACTGTAAAAGCAATAAGATATGCAAGTATTTGTGTGTATTTAATGCATTTGAAAGCAACACAACAATTGCCTACAGCTACGAGTGCTCAACGAGCGTTGTAAACTCCCACGGCAATGCAGGGAGACATCTGTGTATGTATTTGTGCACACACTCACTCATCTACCTACACAGCTGTTCAGAAGGATGCGAAATGACGGTAAATAAGCCCTGTGAGAATATTTAAATTTAAAAGTGAAACAAATTCTAAATTGTTCACACACACACATATACACATGTACAGGCGCAGGGAAAAACAACAAGTGCTCGACGCAGAGGTACTTATGCTGCAAAAGTAATTTATACCACGTAATCATATTGAAACACTCAAATTCTGAATATAAAGTGCTTATGCTCCCTACAAGGTCTAATATTCGAGCGTTTAAGTAGGCTGAGCCGGCGCTGGAGCCGGATGTTCCTGCCGGATAAATGTGTTTGTTAGCAAAAAAATCGCTGAGAGTTCGTTAGCATTTGTAATCAACTGGTGCCATGGGAGTATTTACAAACGGTACATACATCTCTACACATGTATGAGATATGCGCACCTGTTAATTTGTTGCACATAAAAATATGTCAACTAGGTGTGTGTACACTTTTTGCAACAAACAACAACAACAACAACAGAAACAAACTATATTCAGTTAGAAGGCGCAGGGCAGCAACGCAGGTGCACCAAGCGTGTATTTGTATTTGTGTTTGCTCTGTCAACTGATTCAATCAAAATCCCCCTCCTTGCCTCCGCCCAAACTTCTGCTAAATGCATTCGCTTTTTGAATTTACAATTGCTTGCATGTTTCGATTTGATCATTTTGCCCTAATTAAATCTCAAGTGCTGACATGAGAAGCCGCTTAGACTTGTTAACATAACGGTTAATTGGCTACTTGTCGTGTTTTATTGTTGTTGAATTCGCAACAATAAATTATTTCAATCCTAGGAAGGTAACTGACACCAAAGTGGCTAAGTGGGCTGTCCGTCCCGAAATTAAAGCGTCTGTGCCAGGCAGCCGTCACTTAAAATACCCGGATAATGGGTGCTTATGTAAGGCCGGTTACCCCACACAGTGCAAGGCAAGCAAAAGCACATTAGATAAATATGTTATTTTCTTATTATTGAAGATGATGGTTATACTTGCAATTTCTGTCTCTTCTAAATGTGTGTCTTTGAAAAGAGAATATATTAATAAATTGGGGTACCATTATTGGGGTACGATTATTAATAATACGGAGTGTTCTTCGGTGGGACTATCAATAAGATATCCGATACAGAAGAGGAAACGCATCTGCTTTCATACATTATAATATTGGGTAGTCGACAAAGTCTTTTCGTATTTTGAATCGTTGCAGTCGTAGATCTGCAGTGCTACCAATCACATTGTATCATACCATATACGAGTAGTGTTGGAAAGGTGAGATTTTAAGCTTCATTTAACCAACAAAAATTAAATTCGGGGAAGTTGACTATCGTATTTTGCACGCAATTAAGTGGAACATATGGTCGTAGAATATATGCCAATTTCCAAAGCCCTTGAGCTGAATAATAGAGTGCGAATGCAGATGGATTTTCGTAAATATTTGGGAACTAACTTCGTTTATTTGGTGCACATGACCACTCACGCACACATATATACAAGTCTAGCGCATAGCTACTTATAGGAATATGTACCATGAGTAACGGTGAGAGCCTTGAGCACCTGCAGTTGCCACAGTATGCACCGTGAAACAAGAGGGAAAACTAATTTAAAGACAAAAAGAAGAATCAATAAATTTAGCGTGGAACCACATGACAGCTGCCCGCCACCGCCTGTCCCCGGCAAAGTCGGTGAAGAGCGCAGAAAGATTTACGTCGTGCATATTTCATGAGCGAAAACCATTTAGCGCATATGTTAGAGAGGGGCTGGCGAAGCTGGGGCGGTACTAGAGGAGGAGCGTGTGTGTGGCTCTTGATATCATATTTATTTATGCCTACAAGAACCGTTACGTAAATATATGGTCTGTAAATGTGAAGATATTTTCGCAAGCAACGTTGTGTATGTGTTGGTGCAAGTACGCTCTGTTAGTTTAATGAATTTCGGTAGAAAGGCGAACGCCAGCGGGGTCTTTAAGCTCCTGTGCGCTTCAACATATGGCAATGACAAACGTGAATTTACCGATGCGAGTGTGCGGATTCCTGCACACACACCCAGTCCAATGAGCGGCACCCGGCTACGTAAGAGCACACATGCAAGTACACACAGTGGTAGCAGAGATAAAAGTGCGGAAGCGGATGAGATTCGCACGGTGCTTTCGAGTTTCAAGCCTTGTCTTCAGCTGCCTGACATGCTTTACTCAAGCGGGCTAGTCGCCTTTGCTTTTCTCTTGGGCTGTGTCCTTGCGCTTCTGTGAGAACTAAGCCAGCATGGCCGCCTTGGCTTGCGGCTTATTGTCTTCATACATGCCTCCTGCTGTGGCCGCACTTGCCGGTTGTAAGTTATGCTTAATCGAAAAAGTTCTGTTCTCCGCTCTTCTGCCTTCTTGGCGTGGAATGTCGTCAAGTGACGGGATGAGCACATCAACAGCGTCGGCCTCACGGCATGGAGCCACTTACCTTTGCAGATAGCGGTCTTCTCGCTTCTATTCGAAACCTTTATTTATTCCGACCTTCCAGGAGAGGTGCGTTGCTCACGAACATCCTCACGTAAGCGTGCACGTACTTTACCGCTTCAGCGCTGGGCCGCTATCAGTCACCTGAATGTGAGCCTCTGTATATGCTGGTGGAAAGGTGTAAGCATAAACCGTAAACTGACATGAAGGCATTCGAAATTGCTTGGAAATTATAATTGAAGTTACTGGATCTTGTACTACTTGAGCGATGGCAGGTAGCGATATGGGGAAGCCAATCGGGAGTGCTTTCATAAAACATGTTTGTATATATGTATGTACATATATTTTTTGCTCTTAAACAATCTGCCAAATCCTATAAAATGGGATAGCCTGTGCAACAGTGTGTTCATCAATGCGTAGCCGTACTTTCCACCTGTTCGCTTGTTTACATATCACTTACTCACGTGTGTAGTTCGGTCTCGCCCCTTTCATTGCTCCTGTAATGGTCGAGAAACTGTAGCTGCGTTCGGGCTATCCCCCGCTGGAGGCGTCGAAAAGGTGTGAATCACACGTTTGCCATTAACCCACTTTCGGAGGAACGCTAGACCAACACGACCCACATGCACACTTACACATTCATGGAGGCATATAAGAAACCCATTAACATCAATATCCACTTAGCCGAGGTTTAGGAGCTGAGTGTCGAGCTCCGCCGCGGTGATGTTGGGGTAAAGCAGGTTGTGGCTAGCAAAATTAACCTACTTTTATGACGTGCGACAGCAAAGAGACAACATCCAGCTGATGCTCAAACACATTTGTGAGCTGCCAGCTGGCGCCGTGTTAGAGTTTATATTTTCCCCATTACGTTGAAATGTAATTTTCTTGCCGTAAACCCCATTTTAGGTTAACGAGGGAAATTGCTTTGTGTTTATTTAACGACTTTCATTTAGCGCCCAAATGTAGGCTATATTTTATTATTTATTGTACAACTGCCATTCATTTGGACACGCCCACATTGTGAGCATAAAAGATGAAATGTTGCAATCAAATTGTTGACAGCCACAAATGTGGCAGTGTCTTGCAGCATCATTTTGTTGAGGGACCTATCTATTGTCTCATCTGCTCAAATGCTGCGCGTCGCCAATAGGAGCGATGACGTGGCTGGCTGCTTTGACGCTGCACGCGTTAAATTATGGCGAGAGTGTTTGTGAAAATTTTTGGAATTCCGTCTGTGAAAATCTATTTGCGATCAAATTCCAATAGAAGCCTTGGATACAGATATGTGATTATGCTTTTGCCATCGCAGGCTTAAAAATTTGCAAATTGACTGCACGTAATATTGATTATTGGATGTTTCGCCGCCAAAAACACATTCTTCCATACATCAGCGGTTGTGGCCCCTGAAAGGGAATATATGCTCGTATATAGGAGTAAGTGAGCATGCCTGCAGCATTCTATAAGTTGCATACATGAATAAATACAACAAATTACTTACAAGGTTTCAGGCCATGTGAATTTGAGAAAAACACTTAACTTTTTATGATTCTTTTTTCAAAGTTCTATTTGAGCAAAAATGCATTTTTTATTTACTTATGATTTAATTTAATATATGTATTTTTTGTTTCTTTGAAATATTTAGTTTACGCTTTATTGTGTTGAACTGTAAAAGGAGCTCACATCGTTCATACATGCATACATATGAACGCACGTAAAATTTACAAACATATAAACATGCACTATGTATGGGCATATACATCTAAACGCCTCTCGCTCTCGATCGCCCTATGACATGTGTCACGCTTCTTCTTCTGGAATTTCGCTTAGTTTTTGTCAATAAACATTTCAGCTTTCGCTTTGAGCCTTAGCCTATACATACATATACATATAGTGGTAAGCACAAACACACGTATGCAGATTTCATTTACGTTTTCATTTATTTTTATAGCTTTTACTTTTTTTCAATAATTTTTTAATAGTAACTAAGTCTTAATTACTTAAAATCGTATTTCATAACTAAACAGCTCGCATTTTCATTTATTCAATAGTTTTCATTTCTCAATATAAATAACATTTATTTAAAATAATTATGCTTTATTTACAATACATTCTCAAATATAATCTGCAATTAATTGATGCTTATCTAGTGACAAATCTTTGTTTCTCTTCAACACTTTTACTTTTAACTTTTGGTAACGTTTTTCTATCATTTTATTTCTATTTATTCTTTGTTGTTGTTTGTTTGTATGATGGGATGATTCGAGAGCTGGTGTGTGTGTGAGATTAAAAAAAAAACAATAACATTTTGAACAACAATTTTCTGAGGAACCCAAACGATGTATCAATTTGGCTAATTGACGTTGTGGAATTGTGGAAGGGCACATTTGCCAGCAAGGAAGCAAGTGGCAGGTAGACGAAAGTGCAACAACAATGACAGTAAGTGTGAGGAGAATTCGGTATTTGAGAAAGCAGTTTGCATTTGAACAGCAAAGAGTTTTTCGCTCTCCAAAAGGCAGGGCGATTTTCAGTTGTATCTTTCTTCATTTGTGGGGATGTGTGATGGCGTGGAATTTTTGAACTTATGTGCGTGTGTGAGTGTGTATAATGTGATTTTACGCGTCGTAGGGCGGATGTGTGACAAACGCAAATGAATTGCTTGCCATTTGGAATGCAAAAAGTGCGCAGTGTGAATTCATGAAGGAAACTTTACAGTTACGAAACGTAAAAAAATCAGTCTAAATATTTAATTCCACCTCAACAGCTCTAAAGTACCGCACTTTTTCAAAATTACTTGTTCTCATCCATGCTGCATGCAACAGCGTGACTGCCTCGTGAATTTATGCTTCATAGAAAAGCCAGCTGTCGGCTGCCAGAACGTCGTGATGTGAGACCTCACCCCGCTGCCCCCACCGCTTGTTGCTACGAATACGCGTGTAAATTCAACTCACAAATGTTCGTCTTCATACAAGTATGTGTGTTAGTTGAGAGCTGTAGCCGTTGTCATGTCTCTCTTCCTTCCGCATTTGCTCTTTATGCTGCTTGCTTCTGGACCAACGATCCATTAATTTTTTTTAATATTACGCTCGTGCTTGTTTACTCGTTTATGCATAATTGTGTCCCTTATTATTCTTCATTACTTGTGTCGTCATTAAATGATCATTTCCCTGGTGAGTACGTATCCTTCCTCGGTGCCTTGGCAAGCCTGCAAGCTCTACTTAAGTGTTAGCCGACTGTCCGTTTGATTACTCAATGTCCTTCTGTTCGGCCTTGTCGTAGTATTCAGTGTGAGAGTGTATGTGTTTGTGGCGGTTTGGCTAATCGCTCTGCGTCAGTACTCCATCTCTTGCTTTAATTGGTGGCAGCAGTTATTATTGTAGCAATAGTTTCTGCAGTCGTGTTAGGTGTGATTGTGTTTTTACATATATATATGTGAGTAGGTAGTCGTGTAAAGAGTGAGATCCCCGTTTAGTCTTTCATCGACACATTCCATGCATCTGCTTCCACCTCACTCTCCGCTTCCGTTTCTGTTTCTGTTTCCGTTTCTGAAGTCGCCGTCAACGTCATCATCGTTATCCTCGCTGAGCCTGTCGCAGCCTCATCTCACGCATACTTGCCGTTCGCCACGAACTTCCAGCGCTGCGTCTCCAATGCCGAGTTGCAACGCTGTGCGGTCACACCATGCTCTTGCTGATCACGTGAGTCCAGACAAACGTTAAGCTTATTGTGCCGTAAGAAGCCGCCTTCGCGAAGGGTCCAGCGCTGATTCTCGGAGCTATCACACTCCTTCATCACCACCTCGGAGCCGCGTGCGAACTGCACGAGCGTCAGACAGAGATCGTCGTGCTTGATTTGGCCCTGTTTCGTGTAGGCCCACTCCTGGTTACCGCCAGTGTTGTGGCATTGGAAGAGGCCTATCCAGGGCGTCAGTTGATGTAATGAAAATCGCACGAGAATTCGTAACGAAGCAAAGAAAAGAAAAAGGAAAAATGAGAATTTTAATCCTATTTGTCCTATTTGCAGTTTCATTTACATTTTCCCTTAATCATCGAAGCAGAAACGATATGGAGGGCACTGGCAGAGATAAAAGAAAAATCGAAATAAGATTGCGCTCGCTTGTCAGCGAAAGTTCATTGCTTCCTTGTAGTCGCCGGAAACATCGAAATGTAGCGGCTCAATGGAGCGGAATTAATTAAAGCAACGCAGCGGCAAATTCGATAATAGGATTGCCACGTGCGCGGTGTTTCTCACAGGATTGGCGGATTAAATCCATATTGATGAAGAAATTATTAGGGTATGTTAGAAATGGAGGCGTGAAGCCCTGGGAATGATGGTTGGGGGCTTGTAGCAAGTTTTTCACGGAAGAAATATGCTGATTTGATTTTGTATATTGAAAACCGATTGTTTTGTTTGACTCTTTAGTTTCAATCGGCTGAGAATTTCTTCTGTTATAATTTCGATTCTTGGACTAAAATGAATTCAATAACTTCTGAAAGTTAATTTTCTGCGTTGATAGCGCTATCTTTGAAAAGTTGCGGTTGGCAACTCTGAACAACGTTCGGCATTTACATTCAGGGAAAATTTTAATTTTTAAGTGAATTTTACTTCAGGGAACGCATATCTAAGATCAAACAAAATAAAATGAACTGCAATGCGCTGCTCAAATATTTGACAAAAGTACCAGAGAGGACAGCGCAGCAGAAAAAATGTTTACAAACAAGTCTGTTCAGCTCTTGAGTCAATTACGAATAACAACAATAGAAACACCTACGAAGCAACTGAATTGTAGCATGCACATATTTTTGAGAAAATTTCATGAATGACTTACTCAAAGGTATTTGTTGTGATGCGGCTATTACTTACCCACTGTGCCATCCACCAAATTGCCCATGGTGTCCAAGCAGTCGGTGGGTCCTTGCTTGAACTGACCGAATTCAAATGACTCCGGTACTTGCAGGTCAGGATAGACATTCTCCAGATACCACTTGAATGGCTTACACTGCAGTTTTTCCTTCAGTGCCAACCGGTCCTCGATGCTGTAAACAGTGCATTGCATACACATGCAATCGAAGGAACCCAAGGGAGTAGCAGCAGCAAAAAACGGGAACGAGTGAAAAAGAGTAAGAAGAAATGCAAAGGCGCAAATAAATAAATGTAAAATGAAAATAATAAATTTACAAGCAAACATCCATGTCCCCTGCCTCAAAAGCTCGGCTTCCACTTACTTGCCATACGCGATGTTCTTAGCCAGCGGAACTGCAGCGTAGTAGTACTGCTTGTAATCGTCCATCCAGACTTCAGCGGCGCGTCTTGTGTTCCGCGCGAATACATTGCCACTTCCACCAGGGAAGGTGTACGGATGCCGTTTGCGGAATACGTGTCCTACCCGACTGCAGGGTATTATCTCCAAGCTGCCGCCACACTGCCACACGCGGAAGGAAATCTCGAGGTTCTCGCCGCCCCATACATCCATTTTCATATCGTACTTGCCGAGCTTGTTAAAGTACGCCTTGTCGATGACGAAGAGCCCGCCGGCAATCATGGGCGTGCGTATGGCAGTGGTCGGGTCGTTTTGCCGCGTCGCTCGGTCGGACGCACTCAAGTACTCCCATTTGAAAATCAAATTCCAATCGAAACCACCACGCAAGTCTGCCGATGCGCCAATATACTGAAAGTTGTCCATGCTAATGACATCGATGACCGGACAGACGACACGTGTCGGGTCCTCGCGAACCCGTTCTAGCAGCGGCTCCAGCCACTTCTCATTGCACTCCACGTGACTGTCGAGGAAGGTGAGCACGCCTGCAACGGCCGCGTCCGCGCCACGTACACGCGAACGCACAAGACCCTCCCGCTTTTTGTTGCGTAATATGCGCACCTTGTCGATTTTGGCCAACTCCAGACCATCCTCCGCTACATAAATACAAATATAAATTAATAACTTCGCGGATTGAAAGGAGGTGAGAAAGAGAATGGGTTGGGATGTGGAGAGACAGTTATTTAATTTGGGCTTTTGTAGGTATTTACGAGTATAGCAGAGATCTGTGAAGTGTGTGTTGGCTACTTACGGTGGTCACTAAAGTCATCGACTAGAATAATCTCTCGAATCAAATGCTCCGGACTGCGATTGAGCACGCTGCAAAGGTCAAGATGAAATAATTTATTGTGCGCCTTTGTTTGTATGCTTCTGGATTTGTCATTTGTAATTTAATTTTGAGGATTTCTTGTTGCTTGGCGGGAGTTCACTCACCTGACTATTGTGCGGAGCAGCGTCGAGCGAGCTTCGTTGTGGAATGTTATAATGACGCTCGTCTCCGGCAGGTCCTCACGATACTTTTTGTTGCGGCACCTGTCGGAAGAAACGAAGAGTAATTAAAATGAAGCCAAAAAGCTTACATTATATACATATAAGTTGGGATTCCGCCGCCATTGGTTTGCGAAATTTGAAGTCCAAATTAATTGGAAATAAAGCATTTTTCGTAAGTCAAGACCAAATACGAGCCGAAAGTTATATTTGTGCAGTAATTATGTGATGGCACCCTTACTTTGTTTGGAAAACCCAAATACTTTTGTCAACAAGGCGGCACGCAATCAATATAAAGAATGGAAATACCGCTTTATTTTTTTGTTTGCTGTTGTTTGTGTGCATTTTTGCTGTTGTGGAGCATAAAGAACTCGCACAACAATAATGTTAATTCAGCACACTTACATAGTTACACATGAGCATGTGATTTGTATGTATGTCTCGACATTACCGTTACTGTAACATTTTGCTGCCAATCTACAAAGGATCTGTGGCGATGCCACACTTTTGGGAAATGGGATTTGGCGGCATGAAGCAAGGGGCGGGAGAAAATCGTTTATGTGCAGTCGAAAGAACGACAACGGAAATCTTTTAAGCTATGACAAAATCGAAATCGAAAAAGCCCGAAGCGAAATCAATAAACAAGTACAAGGCACGTCGGGAATAAATGGAGCAGGAGACAACGGGAAGGCACCGAGCCTTCAAATGGAGTACCGACAGGATAACACGACGACAGTTGCACACTCGGCAGTGCGGGATTTCGAGCAAGTTGGCATGTGTGCGTATGTGTGAGTTTGTATGTGTGCTAAGTGCTTCTGTGAGATGGGGCAAGCCCTGTGACAGGCAACCAATTGTGGCACGGTAGAGATGTACTTATGGGTGTGTTGGATATGTGTTTCCAAGCGAACGCATGCCGTTACCCCGCCCTTTGGGTATGCATGCATGGAGTTCACCGTCTTAACTTCAAAAGTCCACATATGTGCGTGTGTTCGGGCAGCAAATCTGGGTTTGCGGCTGCTATTTGGGACAGCTGTTATCAATTACTTCAACACTAAAGCAATAATCCCTGCTAATGTGCTTTTAATGGACCCTCTATCCACATATCCACACAGCCTGCTCTTCAATGAACTCGCACGTATGCAAGCACTTGCTCTTGAGTTTGAGTGTGTGGGTGTGTATGGACATAAATGAGCGCATTAGCATGAAATTCTTCATGAAGAATCAATGGACCTTCCATTCGATGTCATCATAACTCCTAAGCTGTTTCAGCTTTCACCACAATGCGTGTGTGTGTGTTGGAAGCTAATGAAATTTCCTTTGGGAAGATCGCTTGCACTCCTCCCATCGGCAAACAAGCAACAGTTGCAGTAAATGTACGATATATAGTACACACGCAGACAATTGCAAATTCTAATATAATTGCAGGCTTGTGTTCGCAGCTAATTGAAATTATCATCTTGCAACGCAAAGCCTAAGTAAGGCCAAATATGAGAGAAACGAGACCGCAACATCTTAAAGCTTTAGAGCGTAGCGGTCTTCTTTGGTCGAAATAAAATGCACTGCAATTTCCGCTCACTCGCCGGAAACACTTAACGAAGCGAGCCATGAAAGTTCGTTAGGTCAAATTAAAGATCTTATCTGGCGGCGCTTCAATTTCCTCTCTTGTTTGGCAGTATGAGTATGTGTGTGTGCGTTTCGAGCAAAAGACTTATTGATTTTCTGCGAGAGAAAGATTTTGTTTGTGTATAAGCATATTCGCTTACTCAGTTCGGTTCAGTTGCAGCTTGAAGGATAGTGGGTATTTTGTCAACGCCACCAACGGGGCTTGGCTGTGTATATTTGATGGTAAGATGACATAAAGAGGACAAGGAAATCATTGTAAATAAGTCAAGAGAATTTGGTTGCAGAAAACTGAGCTTTTTAAATTTATAAGAACATTTTTAGCTATATAGCCGTATGTGTGATCCCGGTATACGGTTGTCATGTCGTATGAGTGATGTCCATGCAAAAGGTTGAGGCTTAGAATATAAGACAATACTCTAAAAGATGACATATTATTATACCTGGTGACGGCTGAGCTGCATTCGTTTAACTCACAGATCTCAAAATGGCTTAAAAATAGAATCAATGAATCAAAATCATTTGCTAGTTGTGAGAGAGAGAAGTTTCGAGGGTATAATCAGAATTTATTCTAGCATGTATAAGTGAAGACTTCTAAGTAAAGCTTATAATAAAGCATGAAATTGTATTAATTTTCGAAAGTTTTAAACAGAGAATAAATACAAATGAAAAACTTTGATCCCAACCACCTTTTTTAGTGCGTTGCTAAGTTTCCGAAATAACTCTTAATCAGAGAAAAGCAATTTTCGCCTTTGACTATTTTACTAACTCCATATTAGAAATTGTCCATGTTGGTTTTTGCTTTTGGCGAGCAATTAGGAAACAAATTTTCGGAAATTTGTCATCCCGCCTGCAACCAAAGACTAAAGAGAGCTGCTCGAGCGGAAAGTGTTTAAATTGTAGTCTTCAGCACACACACACACACTCACTCACGCTGCCTTGCTTCATTGGCTGCGCTGGCATTCTCTGCATTGCGTTCAGACACTTGACGGCGGCAGTCAACCTCGTTTTGGCCTCAATACGAGCGCAGTGTTTACAGTTATCCTCAGCACTGCAGCTATAGGAAGCCCTGCGTGTATGTGCTGCTTAGGTGCGTGTGTGTGTGCTTGTGCTTCGCCTTGTCATTTTAATTGTGTGTCTGCATATGTGGCAAGCGTAAGGCGGAGAGTGTTGCATGGCAAGCATGCAAGCAACCTTTCTATTTCCATAATAAACTACTGTGCTGGTTGTTGTGTTTGTTGTTGGCTGGGCTTGCATTTTTTGCAATGTTTTGTTTTCCTTGTCAACATAACAACAATGTAGCACTTGTATGCTTTGTGCTTGTTGTTGCACACAGGCTTTAGCTCGAACTATCACTATCTATAGCAACAATTTGCAGCGCTATGAGCGCCTTTAACCCGCCTCTATCGCATTTTGCTGAATATTAGTGGCAAGCATTTTGAGAGGCATTGCCATACTGAGGGGCGGTTGGGGCCCCCACTGGGCTGTGCTTGATGCAATCAGCTTGCTCAATATGCTTTTTGTTTGGCCAACATGCCACACCCGCCGCTGAGCCGCGGCTTGTTAGTGCTACACGTCATTACACATTTGTCCTATTTCCGTTTTGCCGTCTATTTTTAACACAAACGCAGTTCCACGTATAAGCGATTGGGTTCCAAAGTGGAAAAGTGTCAACTTTCAATCGACTACACAAGGAGCATATCCACGAGCATACATAGTTTGTGAATGTATTGCTTCAAAACTTTATGTTTCTTCATATTCGATAAATCTTAAAGTAAATACCTATCTTTCTTATATTTAAAATCCATAACCTATAATTACCGATTTTCTACTTACATTGGATTTCGGGTATCTGGAATATCGCGATTGCTCGGTAGCGCGTCGCTGGCCTCCTGGTTGAATCGATTCCGTATGTAGGGATCCTCCCCGGTACGCAGCGCACCGCCCTTTATGTAGCCCGCCTCATCGAAGTACTCCCAGTCGCCAGCGCTGCGGCCATTCGACGCTGTCAGCGAGCCGTGTACACCAGTGGCGCTGGCAACCACAGCCGAGCCGCCTGCACCGCTACTACTACTGAACACACTATTGCCATTTAGCCGCATTGTGTCCTCGTCCAGATCTGCTGCGCCACCCGCCGCGCCATACGCATGCAGGCCAAGCCCACCGATGCGCGATTGAAACGCGGGTCCAGTGCCGATAATTATAATATTACCACCACCACCACCTCCGCCGACACCGCCACCGGGCTCTTCAGCGGTGCCCTCATTATTGCCGACGCCTAGCGGGTGCAGCCGATTGATGTCATGTGCCGCGCCTCCAAAGCTCTGACTGCTGCTGCCGCCGTGTGCGGAGGCGGCCGAGGGGAATGGCTCGTCCTGGTACTGCTGCATTGCGGTGGCCACTTCGCGTAAGCGTAGCGCGCGGTTCTCCACCTGCAAAAACAAAACGAAAAACGGAAAGGATTAAAGAGAGAAAAGAACAAAGAGCTCGATTTGAGTTTTCTGCATTTGAGCGTTCGCTTAGCTACGAATAGTATTGCTTGCGATTAGGTCCGTTTAAACAAAACACAAAAGGAAGTCTGAGTGGAAAATTTGAGGTCTTTCATGAGTTTTACCTGCCTTTTAGTGGTTAGCAAAGAAAAGGATTGAGTTCACATTGTTTATGTGAAAAGTGGCACCCAACGCAGAATACAAAGTGTCTAATGCATACATACATACATATGTGGATGTGCATGTGTATACGACTGAGTAAGCCCATAAAGCTGAAACCCATGGCTGCGGGTTCTCTCGGCTAGAAGACTGGGACAATTATGCTGTTTTTATTGTTTTTGCTAACGTCTGTTTGTTGTTCTAGATGACGGGTGCCATTGAACAACTTAAAGTTGAACGGTGAATTAGCCATTTCGCACGCCCAGTGCGCAAGTCTTACGCAACAATCAACGCCTTTGTGTACCCTTTTAGTGGAGTTATTGTTGTTGGTGCTGTTGTGTTTGTGTACTGCTGTCAGAGAGCATGCCGCACTTCCATGTACTTCTTTTGTTGCAAAATTTTCGCTTTTAATTCCTGCCTTAGCTCAGTGCTGCCGCTTCGCTCTTCAAGTCCTTTGCAGTGCGAAAAATTGGTCTGTTGACACCGTTCTACGGAAACCTGTGGAGGGATCCGCAGCATTGGTGTCAAAATCGTAGTTATGGTATGCCAACTTTAGCTGCGACACTAACACAGACACACACACGCAAACACATCGGGACCATAGAAAGGCATTGGCAGTAGTTATTGCGCTACTCGCACATCACTTCAAAACTTTTGGCATTTTCGCATTTTGTTGCTTCCTCGTCTGCCACTCCGCCACCGATGGGCCCACCATCCGCCGCCCGCATCGTCGACTTGGCACAATTCGCCATTCTACCAGTTCGCATTTTCGCATTTTCAGCACTTTACGAGTTAGCGACTTTGTCAATTCGCCACACTTTATTGTTGCTTTTGCGGCTGTTGTTGCTGTTGTTGTTGGTGGTGTTGTTATGCACATTTACATCCATAAAATGCGAGACTCATATTTTGTAATTTCATTTTTGTTACATAATTGGCCCGAAAGTGTGCTTATAAGCATCTGCAACGGCACTGTGTTGCAGGTGTGCGCCTGTGAAATAGGCGAACGCTTTCAACGCCGATGTTTTAAATAGTTTAGTGCTCGCTCGAGAAGAATTTATTTAATGACAACTTTTATTTCACTATTTTCGCTTTTGCAGCGCAAACTTTACCAATTTGAGTGAAATGTTGTGCCATAGTGGCATTCATGATCGTGCCACATACACATTTCATCCTGATGCTTTTTATTGCCTCGTCACAGTTGATGGGCAAATTAATGCCACGAAGTTCATAGATTTGTACAGAACAACTTAAGTTTGACTGGATTGCAATTGCAGGCGACAAAGGCTTACCGGGCTTTTCTGTATGAAAGTGTGGTATGATTCAAGATATAACGTTTGTTCTCAAAAAAGATTCAGTAAGTGGTTAAAAAATACCAATTTCCAAAGGGTTCGAAACATAATCAACCGCAATTTCTCAAACTATTAATTTTTACGCTATACGTTTTTGTCCTCTCACCACTTCCTATGTCTGATCTTGTAATGAAAATATAATCCACCCTTGAAATAGCTTCTTCCAAGTCGGTAAATTTTGTGAATACGACTAACCTAGTTAAGCCAACGGCAGCGTTAGAAGAAAAATGCACAATGAGATCGCTTGCCACCATAATTCCTGGCAAGTAGCGCACTGGTGGTAAGTTTGAATTTATTTTCCTGAAACTTCAAAAAACAAAAGCGATGTTTGCCATATTTTCGGGGTATTCTGATTTCTATCTGTTCACTTTCACAAGGCGCTGACAGTATACTTTCGCTTGGTCTTGAAGAGTTTATTTGGATATTCCATTGAAGAGTTCCCATGCGGTCGTTGACTAGAATGCCAAATAAGTTGAATTTTTGCTCATTACCAAAAAATGAAGAAAAAACGCGCGTTCGCTACGATTACAAATGCAAACGCATTCGGTTAGAGTTTAGCGCACACGAAATGCCATAAATCGATCATATAAAGAGAAATCTGTCAATCGGTCGTTGCGAGCAAAAAAGTGCGCCGAGCGGAGGGGCGTGCAATGAATGCGAAGCATTTAGAAAGGTGCGAAGAATAAACAACCGCAATGGCAGCAAAATTTGCATTTAATCAGCGAGCAGTTCAAACAGTAAAGCAGAAATCGTTCAAGCTCTGCACAATTCATCAGGCGCCGCTTGAATGGAAATCACGTATACGCCCCGACGCAGGCGACGCCGGCGACACATTCATCTGTCTGCATAAATAAATGCGAAATCTCGTAGTTCGGCGAATGGAAATGAGAATGGAGTGAGCGAAGCGAATGAATGGCACAACAAACACAAAAGGTACACACGTACACACGTACAGGTAACGGTAGATTATCGCAACAACAAACAAGTAGAGCAATTAATAAAATATGTACCTCACGTGACCGGGCAGGGAAACGAGTGTCCCCGAGTAAGCAGAATTTCTCCAATTAAAGAATGGCGAATACGCTATTTGATTATAAGTATTCTTGTTTTTTGTTTTTGTGATTTGTCTTCTTCATTGACCAATTTGCAAATCGCCTGACCTGGTTTGTGCTGGCCGCACACTCTGAAATCCAATAGGAAAATGGCATGAATCAGCGCGAGGTGGAAAGTGTGGTGGAGCGCCTCTTGCAGCGTCGATACTGTTTTGGGTATGATGGCGTTGCACTGAGGCATGAGGCAGGCCATATGGAAAACCAGTTAATTAAAGATGCTTCCATTATTTCTCTCTTCTATGGTTTCTTCAGTGGCAATTTGTGTGGGAGGCGACTAAAATGAAATTGTTGCCACTTTCCCATTATGCCTTGGCTTATGCACAGTTTGCTGGCGTCGTCCATTACTTGCACCCTCGTAAGACATAAGGACACTGACACCGCACGAACTCGAGACTTGGAAATTTATGTAAAAATAACAATATGGTTTTTGTGTTGCACTCATTGTTGCGCTTTGAATGACGCACAAAAAGGATTGCAACAATGGCTTGAAGGATTGAAGCGTTCGCCGCAGTAATTGAGGCGCTTGACTGCTTTCGCTCGTGCTTCTTGACATTGACAGTGGTACTTGATAAAAAAAGAGCAGCCGAGTACTTTGCGCCTTTAATGCGCTTTGCGAAAGGCGTACAAAAGAAGCTTTCAAGTGCAAGTAGAGTATCAATTACACCAAAAAGGTTTGTTGCCCCTTGAATCCTGCTTATGTGTATTTAGTCTGCTGGCGTTTTTTATCGCTCTTTTTTTGCTGTCGTTCTTATTGTTGGGCACCACGTATTTTAATTAAAACTAAAAACTATTCAAACGCTTTTACTCAATTATTTAGTTTCTTCAAGGGTTGCAGGATACGGTTGCGAAATTTATATTCATCATTCAATATTTGTCCAGCGTTGACATTCACCAATGGCTTATAAAAAGCAGCGAAGAACTAAAGTGCTTAAATCCGCCCGCCAAAGCATTTTAATTGACCCCACAGTTTGCTTACAGAGTCTTCAACTCATAGAGTCTACTAAACGTTTTCAATCGATTACTTCTCTTGTTCGCGGCAATGAGCGGCAACTCAACGGATGCAGCCGCTTTAAGGAAAACTGTGTCTAAGATTCCCGTTCAAATTCGCAAATCCATTTAACTGTTTGCACAGCGGCCAGACAGTGTCAACAAGCTTTTCAGCGGAAAATTCGGCGCAGAAAACTTTTAATTTGTCGGCAAGACAAAGTGGATATTCGGGATGAGTTCGCTTTTGGATGAGCTTGCAGATTACAATCGTTTATTGGTCAGTAATTTGGTATAAATATATTGAGACTGCATAGTAAGGCGAAACCATTTAGGTTTTGAGTTGAAAAATAATGACTTTTTGAGCATGCTAAGTCAAATTCGCTAAGCTTGCGCTGTGACACGAATTCGCATGGACGCTTGCGGAACTTACAAACAGCTCATGGGTAAAGTTGCGCTTGGCGGACCTTTAATTACAGGTCTGAGACATTCACCGGCCGGTTGAGATGCCGTCAGCCACTGGCCTTGAACTACATTCGATTTTGACATTTAAATTTTATTAACTGCCGCAAGCAGCAGCCACTTGTGCGCACAATGATGTGATGCGCCAGTGTGTGTGTGGCAGACACTGTCTTCTTCTTTAACATATCATTTGGCCATTTATTGGCGGCACTTAAAGTTATGCGCTGTCGTTCGTTGTTGTTTTCAATATTCATTCGAGCGTCAGTTTTTACGACTTCTCCCATTCACTGTTACTTCACAGGCACACACACACACACAGACGCACGCACATGCAATGGCGCTTGCAAAGTAGTCAGTTGGTCATTATGTTATTTTGTTGGTTGACCACTCTGTCTCTTTCTGCTTCTGCTTCTGCACACACCTTTTCGTCGTTTTCGCCATTCATGGCAGTCCATCGACGGCCCTCTGGCGTCTCCGTGGCGTAGGCAGCCAAGCGTGTGTCATTTCCTTGGCAGAGACATTTCGTTAGCGGCAATGAGCGCCAACGCAATTTCAAAGATGAAATCACAACAAAAAAATGTTGATCGCTTTTAATGCGACCATTAGCTGTCATCGAGCGGCGTCCCCTTCTCTGCTCGACTTGAGGCGTCCTCATTGTCTTGACGATCGGCACAAACGCAATCAGCTGATCGCCGCGTGCTATTTGTGGCTTTGTTTTAATGACTGTGTCTACAATACGTAAAATTATATAGGTGTGCATGTTTACCGGTTATGTTCGTACAACTTGTTGCTGCCATATTTAACCCTTCGCAATCCCCGCAGTTGATTCACCAGCCGACAAGCCGTCGGGTAATCGGTATTTTATAGCGCATTACGATGCATTATTGAAAAGCAATTACTCATTACCGAAATTATGTAATTTCTTTTGTGTTCATTTTCGGTGTGTGTGTGTGTGTGAATGAATTAATAAATGTTCGTTTAATGACGTTAACGAATTTGATTTATGGATTATTTCCCGTGTGTCGTAATCATTATAAACGTTTGCTTCAAACAACGATCCATAAACACTTTTTTCAAAAGTAATTTGACTACGAAAACTTGTGGTGTAAGTCTTTCTTAATTGTTTTGAAATAGTTTTTACTTTGAAATATTGGCGCCTATTCAATAGTTGATTACTAGAATTAATATTGTGAAGAATAGAAAAATGTGGAGTGATTTGCAAAGGTTCTGCATTCACCGCGATTTGATACAGAATCTTGTGTTTATGAAGTGAACACACCAAACAGTCAGGAACTTTGCTATTTTCGGCTCGTGGGCGAATATACGCCATTTTCTTTCACTCGTCTATTGGTAAATTTTGACCACTTCCTGAGTTTTTTGTGTGTAAGAAGTCTTGAAAGGGTTTGGTAACTAGTTACCTAACCATTTTCGTGCTGGTACCTCTCTTGGGAACGTATATACTATATATACAAATACATATATTTGTTAACTAGCTAAGCAATTCGCCGGGGGCCAGCTATTCAAATCGAAAGCTTTCGTTTGATTACAGTTTTTTCAAATCCTAGTTTGGGGAACTCCAACCTCCCCCTCATGGAATGGTCAGGAAAGTTGCTAATACTCGTGGGTCAATAGGATACGTTTCGAACATTTCGTGCGCTGGCAGAACGACTCTTATCTAGAAAGGGTAGAATTGTGGGTGAATCTGTTAGGTCTATGGGTTTACCATTTCATTTATTTATGTATCGTTTTTGTTGTGCATTTAAACGGAGGTTTGTGGTTGCGATTCGGCATGGCAACCGATCAGAATCCAGCATTTGGCTGGAAGGCAGAAATTCCAGATGAAGCGGGACTGAGAATGAAATATTAAATAGCTTTCGACGTTCACCCTGCCCTGGTGTTATTGCCCCAATCATTATAAATTAAAATTAATTTACCACTGATGGCAAATAGGAAGTTTGTTTATTTTTACTAGCCCCCTCGGATTTTTCTATTTCTTCTGTTTAGATTCTTGTTGTTTAAAAGTGAAATGGGAGAAGATATCGATATTTGATTGTAACAATTTCTAAATTCTTAGTTTTTTGACAGTTTCTAGATGCTTGACGTGCCCATTTAGGGACTAGGATGTCACATTGGAAGGTAATTTTTCTCTTCGGAGATGCAAAATAATTGGGTAGTCGAAAAAGTCTTTTCGTATTTCTGATGTCATTGGTAGCACTGGAGATATACGACTGCAACGACATCTATTGACAAAAGACGAAAAGACTTTTTCGACTACCCAATATTAAATATGTTCTTTTCTTATATGATATTGCAGAGAGTGCGCAAGCGTGAAACTTGTGGCCCACCTAGAACCTCAGCTTTTGAAATGCTTGAAACACGTTTTTTTTTTTTTATTTTTCTTCTCTTCTCTTTTCCTCGAATACTTTTGAGCCTGAAAATTCCGTCGTGATTATTTTGCTGCTATTTGCTTCGCATTTTCGCAAACTGAAAATTCATTGCAATTTAAGGGAAAGCGCTTCGTTGCAGCTTACAAACTTCGTAAAATGCATTATGTAATTTTCGTTGAGTCGATTTACTTTATCTGCACAATTTCGCCATCTCCTTGCACATATGCAAATCAACACACACACACACCCTTTTCACTAATACATGTGCATGAGGAACACGAAAGCAGGTGTGTAGGTGGAGACGAATATCAAGGTCCGATTTAAAAAATGTAGAATATTTCCTAGTCAGCCGGTGGAAAGCGGCATGTGAGCACCATGTTGTTGCTGCAAGCTTTGGACACTGCCAGCTTTCTACGCAATTTAGCACTTTTTAACGGCATTTCGGTGTTAACTTCATGAATGCATAACTAGCTGGCCACACACACACACTCACAGCATTTTCATGTCCACACATAAGCTCTGGTTCGGCTGAGGGAAAGTGTGGGCCAGTGGCTTTCATTCACAATGCAGTAATATTCATGCTTGCAGTGTAGCATTTGTTGCAAGAGCAGGATTTGCCAATAATAAATTCAAAATTTGTAAGCGATTTGTATCGAATTAAAGTGTCTACTTGAAATATTAGCATCGTTTCCGTCTCATGCGCTTGAACTGGTGCTAAAAAAGACTTGAAAATGATCAACCATGTCTCTCTAAATTTCACTTGTGATTTCTGTGAGCGCAACAGAGCTGTGAATAATATGAGTATGTTCCTAAAAATTCCAATAAATTTGCTTGATAGGCGACCAAAAAGATCCAAAGCTCCAAAGCTCCAATAACTTTCAATATTAACTACGAAGACCACTTGCCAGGGACATGTGAGACGCACAGCCATTCTTAATAAATTCACATAAATTCTCTTTTGCATATTTTATTACCGACTCGGCAGCGTCCGCCGTCGGCACTTTGAGCGCAATGGGGCGCGGCATGCGGGAGAGCGCCGCGTAAGCTTTGATTTAATTCGAAAACTTTCAGCCGGAATTACTCACAAAGTCAATAGAATTAAATATTTGAAAACTTCAATCAGAGAATGGACGTGGATGGGCGAACAGCGCAAGCAGAGTTGCATGGCGAGCGTATTTCATAAAACATTTTAATGGTCGAGCAATAAAACAACTAGAAACTGCCGGGCGAACTTTCAAAAAAATAGGAGGGGAAAAACAGAGAAAAGCGAAAAATATGCAAATATAGTTGGGGTATAAAGAATAAATGTAGAATACATCGGTATAACGGCACACTTTTCATGTATATTAGTATTGGCAGGGCGTGCGACGATGTGCGGAGCGCACAAGGCGCGAAAAGAACGAACAACTATTAAAGTTGCAACAGAAAATGAGCGTTGCAAGTAACACTTTTGCAACAATACAAGGACACAATGTGTATGGCAAGAAGTTGCGAAGCTGGCACACACACGCGCATACCTAAAGGGTATACAGAGCTGCTGACGCTCTGCACAACTGCACCGAAATGCAATAAACAGTTATGAAAATTATGCAAAAGCTTTACGCTTTACTCCCTTCATGTCAACGCGCTACTGACTCTGGTGCTTGTGTGTGTGCAACACATTCTTTTTTTTTTTGATTTAAAGAAATGTTTTGGTACCTACGTAATGTGTGTTAGGATGGTTTTTAAAGAAATCAGCAATGCCTTCACTAACTCAGCTGGAGATACAACGGGTTTGGGACGACATAATATATAATTTAGGTTAGAGGTGGTGAAAGTAGGTCCTTCTGTGGTTCAATGTTCAGACTCATAAACACAAAAACATGAAATCAGTTCGAATATAGTATTATGCTATGAGCAAAAGTAGTAAGACTTTGCTTATACTTTTAAAAATCTTATTTTATTCTTCAAAATCTATATCGTCTCCTTCAAAGTAATTCGCTTTTACCCCAATACCCTTGTGGCAACGCTTTACCTAATCCTCGGAATAGCATTCAATGCGCGTAGCGATTCACTTTTAATGCCTTCAATTAACTCAAAACAGTTTCCCCGGAGCGGTCGGTTGAGTTTTCTTAATAGCCAGAAGTCAGAATCTGGCAAATACGGTGGTTGAGGTATGATATTGGTTGAAAATTTCGTAAAAACTCACGAAAGCTCCATGCAGTATGAAAGTAACCAAGTGCTGTCGGCTCATAACATCGGCCCCTTTTTATGAATAGTTTCAAACCACGCATAATACTCAAATAGTATTCCTCGTTGACAGGTTGGCCGGTGTCGATTGGTTGACAGAAATGTTAAAAAAAACGGTAGCGGTGCTTCGAAATACGTTAATGGCTTTGGGATTTACGAGTATAATGTCGAATGTAGTTCCAAAGCAAATGGTTGCCTGGTAAACTGAAAAACTCGCAAGTTGCCTTTCAAGAAATCAGGAAAACCAACTCCTGGAGACGGATCACTCTTCACCACGACAATGCGAGTTCTCACGCAACGACTGAAACAACTCCAATGTGACCCTTCAAAACTTGAATTGGCACCGAATGACTTCTTTTTATTCCCGCACATAAAAAATAAACCAAGAGGTCAACGTTTTTCGCCACTTGAGGAAACGGTTCCGAATGTTTTGCAGATACTTCAATATTAGTAGGAAAAGTATCTAGACAATTGGTTCAAAAGTATATAGACTTAATGGAGAATATTTTCAAAAGCGGTAAAGTGTTTTTCGATGATTAATATTTGTTTTTGTTTTCTAATACTCTTCAATCCTACATATTTATTGGCAAAACGGTAGCTTGAAAAGCAGAAAGTTATCCTATCATTATATCTCATTCTTATGCTTCTTCTTCTTCATTTAGTCCACACAATTGAAACTTTTGATGGAAAGAAAATGGTAAGTAAACGAGCTTCATTGTGGCATAAAAGAACTGAAAGGCTTATTTAACTTCTTTAATGTAGATAACTAAAGACCGAAGAGCCGCACAAAGCGTGGCACCCACAATGAACGGGAATATATTTAAAAGTGAGAATGCAAATACGAATTGGATTAGTTGGCTTTGCATTTGTGCGTCGTATCTCAGATTTGTTGATAGAACAATGAACCCGAATCCTTTGAACGCCAGAATCTCGAGACACAACCAATATAGAATGGGAGGATACAAATACATATGTACATATATACATATTTGTGCACGGAACATTCGGAAATATGAAGCGAAGCGACGTCATTGCTGCGCCATTCGATACTCGGGCGTAGCTGACGACAAGTAATCGTGCGTAAGACACCCCTGCCTCGAATGCACTGCACAAGCTTTTCATTCAAATTGGTTGTATGAATGAAATCTGCGGCAATCCACAAGCAGCACAACAGGCAAAGGCGCAATCCGTTAGTTGAAAGAGGACACTCCAGGCGATCCAGAATCAAAGTGTAACGCAAGTAAGCGGAGGCGTCTGTCTGAACTCACATGCGCCGCTGTATGTGTGCGCGTGTGTGGAATGACAAAGTGCGTGTGGCAAACAAACCAAGTAAATCGCCGTCAAATCAGTCGCTTAGCGCTATAATAGCTCTGCAAAGAAAAATACGAGGCTTTCCTGAGATGAATGGTATCGTCGCTATTTTTAGCCGAACGCCCACCTAAGCGGGGAAATGCAGCGATAAGAGTCATTATTTTTAATTAGGATGAATATGCTTGCAACATGAGAAAATGTCACAGAGAACAATTTGAAATATGTGTGTATAATCGTGTATAAGGAGGCGTGAATAAATTCAGGCAAAAGTGCCAATAAAACCAATGAAAGTATAATAAAAGTAAAATATTCTCAGAAATAAGAGATTATTTGAATTTCCAGTGAAAATGAAAGTTTCAAGAAAACGCTTGGGTTTCGCTTAGTTGAGGCTTGTGGGCAGAGTTACTGCATTTTCATTAAAATAAAATCTTTAATTCGCTTGCAGCTTGTCGTTTGATTGTGGAGTCCTGGCCAAAATTCGGCGAAAGGCCAGAGAGAAAGAGAACGTTGTTGCATAAAATCAGGAAAATTTTATCTACGAATCATCTCTAACTTTATGGCTGCATAAAAACCGATATTGGAGCGTAAGTGAAATCATTAAAATATGTCCGTGCAACATGAAAACCAACATGCCACAAATAAATATGTTGCATGTATCCTCTTGCTCGCACATTGATGCCTTGTTGTCCCTGAGGCTGTGTGGCTTTGTGTGCAAGCCCGACGGCAAAGGCGGCTTGAGAGGAAAGGCGTAGTTGTTGTGGGATTTCGCATCGATACCCAAAGGGTTGACAGATGCCTTTGTTTGCTTTTGCTCTCGCGTTTGCTTTGTTCGATTCTGTGAATTTGTAATATTCATATTCATGAATAAATTGCTGGAGAATTTCTTGAATTTTAAATTAGTTTTGATTGAAAGTTTGCCGTTACAAGGCAAATTTATTTAAAATATTTTTTTGTCGTTTTGTTTTTGTGTTTTTGCAAATGAGTGCGAGCATAATTCACAATGGGATTGAATTTGGATAACAAATCCTTTGGCTTGTGCTGGCCGCAGAATTAATTAAATTTATGATGAAATGTCAAAAGCATTTGCGACAAAGTCTTGGTTAAGTGAATCCGAAGGCATTCCATTTGTGCATATTAGATGCATATTCGTATTTGTACATTTATGTAAATTAATTGAAAACTACTCATTTATAGTAATTTGAAAATGAAATCTAAATATTTGTCGAAGACAGTGCTAACAATGCAATTCTGCTGGCTTGCTGAAAAAGAGCAAAGGTAAAAAATATCAAGGTTTTAAAAATGGGCTGGTGTGACCCAGAAAACTAGTAACCAGTCGTTCTGACAAGTTAATCTATTAGTGCAAATCTCTTACTCCCATGGCAAGGAATATGGTAAGCAATTCGCATTTGCTCTTATGAAAAAGAGCAAGAGTGTACTTAGCCTCTTTGTGCTCAACCAGTTTTGAAAAAGTGTTTTCGTATTTCTAATCAAATTTCAACTTATTTTTTTTAATGCATGTTTATAATGAACCTTAAAGAACGAAATATTTGCTATCTTTTCTGGTTTCTCGGCGAAAAACTGCGACAAGTAAATTTCACAGGCTTTTCTTGAAGCCAACTTTACTCCATTAAGGGAGTTCTGCATGGACCGAAACAAATTGTAGTTCGATGGTGTAAGGTCAGGGCTATACGTATGGTGGATGCATCAAAACTTTCCAGCCAAGTTCTCCCAGTTTTTGCCGAGTCATCAAAGATGTGTGTGGTCTAGCGTTGTTGAACTTTACCACACTTGGACCATTATCTTTTTCGCACATTATTGCCGTATTTGATCCACTTTTCTTCTCCTGACACCATTCGCTTCAGAAATGGTTCGATTTCAATTCGTTTCAGTAAAGAATCGCAGAAGTTAAATCGGTCCATTAAATTTATCACAGACAATTCATGTGTACCCAAACATCGAACTTCTTTTAGTAGCCAGCTTTTTTTTTTTAATGGTTCAAAACCGTTTGATGATGAATATTAAGTAATTTAGCGATATCATGGCTGCTTATAACTTTCATCGACTTTTTCAACGATAGGTCGACCAGAGCGAGGTGCATCTTTCACATCGAAATTTCCAAAACGGAAGCCAGCGAACCACGAACTGATACGGCATCGTATTCGTAAACTTCACAAATTTCATTGGTGTCTTGCGTGGCATTCTTCCCTTTTTTTATAAAAAAGGTTTCAAAATATAGCGAATTTGTTCATTATTTTCACTCATTTTTGAACAGCTGTAACTTTTTTTCAACTTCCCCAATTTTTTTTTTTTTGGTTAAATGAAGCTTAAAATCTCAACTTTCCAACACTATATGGTACGACACATTGTGATGAGTAGCACTGGAGATATACGACTGCAACAACGTCTATTAACAAAATACGAAAAGACTTTTTCGACTACCCAATATTATTCAAAGTGAGAGCAAATGGCAAATGTGAAATTCGTGGCTCAAATTTCGGAATCACATATGTTCGCTTTTTTAAGTACAAGTGAGGTTATGTTTCCCGCTTAAGAAATTATTGCATATTTGAATCACATAAGAGGCAAAAGGCAAATTACTCAAAGAACATTGGCAATGCTCCGTAATGTGGACATTAAATAAGCCAAAAGCTCAATTCGAATAAATTTGAAGACTGCAGAAGTACACAAGCGGCACACAAACTTCAACCACTGACGCAAAGTACAGCAACACATACGCAAATACGTGTCCGCACGCGTTAAAAGAAATTCACATAAATTTGGATCTCCTGCGTTATCGCGAACTAAGCCGTATAGGTGCCGTTATAAGCCAACATATGTGCGTCCTCATAGGCCAAAGCTTAAGGCAAAGTTAGGAGGTTTCGCTTTATGAGCATAAATGACTTCTTATATATAAGATAATTTTCCGTTATTTGATATGGTGATATACACAGATAATATTATGCTACGCAATCCACTCTTGTGAGTGCTCGTGCTTTCCTAAGGGGGTTGTGCTCGCACCTCGCGCCAACTTGCAGCGGCGGCATGTTATTTGTGTTTTGGCCTGAATTTAATGTGCAAATTATATGAGGTGAAAATTTGTAATTGTTGCATATTATGAGCAACGTGATATTTACGGCTACGCAAGCAAAAGCAATAAGAAAAGTACAAAACACGTAAACGCTGTGAAAACGTGTGAGTTCGCTTCGTGACTTCGCGCTGCAGCGCTGCTAAATGTTACCGAAGTTTTTGCGAAAATTCGCATTTTCCATGATTTCTTTGGTTGCAAGTGCAGTGGAGCTCGGCGTGTGTGGTGCGATGTGCAACAAACCGCAAACAATTGCAAAGTTCTGTGCGGCCCATAAATTTTATATCTCTCCGCGCCTTGATTGACGGACCATCCATTTTCGCCGCTACCGCCGCTGCCGCCACTGACGGTGATGCGTCGTGGGTGCTCTTGTTAGGCGTTTGCGCCGATTTCGCTGCTCGCGACTATCAACCGCCGATTTGGTGATGTGTCGAAGCTGCGTGCAGACGAAAAATCAAATTAATCTTCGTGTTTTTTCGCAAAACATTTTTACTCCACTTTGTTTTGCTTTCCTTTTTTAAGCTGTTGTTTTTTTTGCTTCGCCGAAAAGATAATAAATCACGTTCAATTTCAATTTAAATTACTCCACATTGTGGGGTAAGCACTTATGTAAACTGGCAGACGTTGTGTGTGTGTGTATATATCTAGCGAGTGAATGATTGCGAATAGCGGTCTATTTCAGCTTCTTTCCTAACACCGCTTGTGTGGCAACGCCTGTGAATCGTTGTACGAAAATCACCTAAAAGTTGTATACTAATGGCCTCAAATGACAAGCGAACGGATCTCTAACTTGAAAGACATCGTTATTTGACATCTTGTTTGTGTGAACATTCGTTTCCATGTGACGAGTTATTTTACTTCATCACCCAAAGTTTTTTAATTTATTACTCTATTTAATCTTTAAAATGCTGAGAATGTACTTTCATTTTAACTCCTTAAGAGCAGCAGTCAAATTCAGAGCTTTATGAATCTGCTTTCATACGAATAACATATCCGAGTCAGCGTTGTTGTTGCACTGCTAAGGCAGTAGTTCTCTCGTTGTCGGAACTTACCCAGATTTATATCTGACCTCTCCTGCACTGTTAACTCGGTAGCATTTCTCGAATTGTGGGGGTATGATAGCGGTTTTACGGATTTAATTTTCAAGGATTTTGGTGAAGAGACTGTTTTCGTAGCAGATAAAATTGTTTAAAATGGCTAGGATTGCACAGTCGCGAATGTGCTGGTCTTTGACTGGCAGTGTTAGGTATAGACAAATCTCTTTTTTCGGCGTTCCCAAATAGCAACTAGTTTTCATTGAAACAAAACTATTTTTTTAGTTGGAAAGAACGAAATTGGCGGTAGAGTTCTGTTATTCGAATGTTTAATAAAAGCATCAAGTTAGCATTAAGTTACTCGAAACGATGTTCTGAAATTAAATTTAGAGGTCGTTCCCAAAGAGGATTTCAACAGCTTTGAACAGCTTATATCCTGTGTCATGAGACCCAACAAATCGACAAAGCGATTTGAGCCTATCAAAAATTTGTTGGGACGGCTAATGTGAGCTTCGGATATGTCTTCTAGTTTGAAAAAGGTAAGACTACCGAGATGTTTCAGCCTCAGTCGTGAAAAGGCTGGACAATGGAAGAGAAAGTGCCTTTATGTTCCCTCCTCTCCGCCACTATAAAAATATGACAACAACTAGCGTACGCCAAGATTCTTAACCTTACCATACGGATGCCTATTGGTAAGTGTCAGTAAGAATCCCTACGAATGCGAAAAGACGAACTTTGCTTAAGGCAAACGTTCTACTCTAGTCTAGGATTTCACAGTCGCACATGAAATGGTCTTCGACTGGCGGTGTTAGATGTAGAAAAAGGCTCTGTCAAATACTTTTTTCGGCATCTTTCATTATCTTCTCATTATTATAACTAAAAGTTCACCGCAATTTCCCTAATGAACTCATGTCCGACTAATAAGCGCTAGGTCTTATTATTTTGTATTCTAATTAAACAGAAAATAGATATTATCCTCATCGAAATAAATACCTCAAATGATAGTGAATTCCATAAAAATATGATTACGTTGAATGCACAGCAAACGCTCTGTTTCGGCGGTAGCAAAGCCGATTTGCCAAGCCACTAAACCTACGAGTTGCGAGACATGAAAGCGAAAAGACAAACCACATTAACCTTGTTACTATTTCTGTGGCACATTGCGGCGCAGTGAACCGGTTTGTTTGTCAGTAGCTGCAGAAAACCCACTTAAATGCGACCTGCTCGTACTTAAGTGCTCAAGTCCACAACCACACACCTTTAGCGTATGAAGAAACATCTCACACATGTGTGTGTGCGTGAAGGGTAGAAGATAATTAAAAGCAGATCTACTAAACATTAATTAAACTTAAACTTTTTCACTTGCGGAGTGACTGCTGATTGCCATGAGCCGCCTGTCTGTCGTCCGACGTCTGTTGTCTGCGGTCTGTGAGTGTACCTCAAGACGACTGCTGTGGTCTCCACAAAGGAATATGCTGGTTGCTCACAGAGACAAGCTCAGCGACTTCTACTTTATTTCCCTTTGTCTGCAAAAAAAAAGAAACACAACAACAAAAACGCAAGAATTCAGAAATCTCTGTAGAAAATCGAAAAACCGAGAGCCGAAGTGAGACCAAGTGGAGCATTTCGACTTAATTGACTTAACAACGTGTGCGCGTTTATTGTAATGCACTGGGTATTGTAGGGTGCTTAGAAGTCGCTTTGCGTCCGAAATTGAAACAATCAGGCAACAGTGCCGCAATGACAGTGGCATTCACTCCGCACGTCAATCAATATTCGTGTGGCAGCACTTGGGCAATTTGCATGCACACTTACATATATACACATACATACACGTAGGACGATGGAGTTATGAATATGCGGCATGCATGCAGGCTGCAACAAATTATAGGTTACACGTGCCGCACTGTCGCAGCGTGTCACTCATCAAGCGTTCTGCCTACTTGTGTCTGTGTGTGTGTGTGTGTCTCCCTCGAATGTAGCTAACTACTTGACATGCATCTCATAAGCAAGTGCCACAATTTACTGCATGCGGCGTGTTGCACGTTCCAGATGCAAATAAATACAAATATATGTCAAAGTGCCGTGGAGAGCCGCCTGTCCCACAAAGCTGTTAGCGCATGGCCCGGTGCACAGTGCATATATTAAGCGCTTATTCGGAGCTGTGAGTGTGTGTGTGCTCTTTGCCAGTGTGTGGTTGGCAAGCGGTTGCGGGGTGCCGGCGATGCGGCGGGCGGGTGAAAATTGGGGCAATTCAACGCTGCTGTTGCCTGGCAATTACGCCAAAAGGCGAAAGCATTCAATGACAAGCTAAGCGGTTACCACTCACGGCGCTCATAAATTGTTGGCCCAACGTAGGAGGCGGAGGCGGAGGCGGAGAGGGAGAGAGCGCGCGCTGTTGCGGATTGTTGTGTTATTAATTTTATGTCAGAAACGTTCAAATAATGTAGACGCTTTATCGGCAATCACCTTCATACTTGGGTGCAATGTGTGAACTAATTTCGGAATTTGTTAAAAATGTTTGGTTTTACGAGCGTGTGTGTCTATGGCATACGTGAACGATTCGTGGGAAAATATCGTTAACATTGCACTGGTTTTAAAAGGGAAAAGTTGTGGAAGAACGTTAGGTTCGAGTGGAACCGAGATTCTCTCTGAATCGCATCAATGAGGGATATTAACTTGAATTTGTTTAAAAGAAAGAGGCGTCATCAATCCAGAACTTTCGTTATTCGGGCTTCACACACACTTTCACATTTCACCAAATTTTCGTTCGAAAGCTAATAAGATGTTCGAAAATCATAAAACTCGGCTGAAATCTGTGTACTGATGACTGAAATATATATATACAGGGTTTGTCTGGAAAGTAATAGGACTAACTTTCATCCGACGCGGCTGCACTTCGGGGCGTGCGCGCAGTGACAGTCGCCCTACAGCCCAGATGTGACCCCTCGGACTTTTTTTGTTCCCTTGCCTGAAAAGGCCAATGAAAGGCAAGCATTTTGAGAAGACAGAGGGGATCCAAGCAGCATGCACCTCGGCTCTCAATACTATTCCGGAGAATGCCTTGCAAAAAAGCCGAGATCTACTTCGCACTTAAATAGATAAGAGGATTACCCCATACCCCTTTTACATAAAAGAAACAAGTTTTGCCGCTATAATACCGTTATACTCTTTAGCGAAATGCGCCGCCCCTTTGTGGCAATTTAAGTTGTTAATTTAGTTGCGGCCAAGAATTTTTCTTCGCAAGCAAACGCACAAATTAAAAAATATATTCTGTTGTTGTCCTTTGCCGGTTGACGGAAAAGAGTCTTAAATAACTTTTTCGGTGGTGTGAGAAAAATTGGTGAAAGCAATCCTAGTTGCTTTTCGTTGCGCGAATGTGGAATTGATAATCCTAATATTACTGATATTTGCAGTTATGAATATTGACTACGGTTAACACTGCATAGCTTCTTCGTTTAAAGAATTCTATTACATGACATGTGACCAGTTCTGCCTTCTTTGATTCTAACAATTTTTTTTGCAGTTCCCCAAGCGACACCAGTGAAATAAGCGCCGGACCTTTTCGACCTTGTTCCCACTGTTCTTGCAGGGTTGTCGTGTGTGGGAGAAGGCAAGTATATCTTCAGACCCCCAACCATATTCATACCCACAATGAAACGGCAACCAATGTTGCAAATCCAACACCAATATCATGGTGTGCACTTTAACGAGAGTTTTCATGCAGTCGGCAGTCGCCACAATTCGTTGCCACTGCAGTTATTGCTGCTATTTTCCGGTGCACTTCTTTTCAATTTCCGCTGCGGCTGTAACTGCAGTCGAGGGCATTACAATAACCCTTGCACTTTTGTCGGCGACTATGCCGCTTTTATGACGCACATAACCATCGCCGCCAACAGCAACAATGGTGTGATATGTTGTGCTCTACGCGGGAAGCTGTTGCTGTCATTGCTGTCAGCCGCTGGCAGCAACACTGTATGCCGACACAACATCCCGTCGCTTCCACGTCTGGTTGGCGCTGCTTCTTCTTCACCCTCACACACAAATATTTCTGCCGATTCCCATATTTTTCCAGCATTTCTCACTCGCGCTGCGCCAAAAATAAAATGTGTCCGTCTTATTGTGTCACTGGGGAACATGACGCCACGCATAAATGGAACTAAATGAAATTTACCCTTTACCCACGGCCCGCTGACGCTGAATTGCTCTGCTGATTTTTGCGCTTGCGGTGGCAAACATTCACAAGCTGTTAATAATACTGTTCCGCAGGTTCTTCTCGAGTCCGCAAAAATATGTCTTCGAACAACCAGAAGTGTGTGTTTTCTCACGTTTCTGTGCGGTTCTTACGGTTTCATTTTATTTTTGCGCTTTTGCAACTTATGCACGGCGTCTCAGTATTCCTTTTTCTGGTAAACTTCTTGCTCTTGCGTAACCTTGCATGCTTTCCATGCAAATGAAGACACAAAATAGGTACAAATTTGTATCGAACATCAGAGTGGCGCAGTTGAGGCAGAATGTTTGAACTTAAATTCTGAGAAACTCATTCGGCTGCTGTAAACTTAAGGTTTTTAAATTTGAGATCCATAGGCGAAGATAATATTTGAAGACCAGATCGATCCATATGCCTTACTATACAGATTAGTATCGGAGTTGTTTCAAGCGAACGGATTATTTAAAGTAAGACTTATTTATCAGGAAAATAGGTTACGTCATAAGCAAGTCTAATAAGGGATTACAAAAGGGTTACTGGCTGACGGAATAAAGAGGCAAGACCTTTAATATAATATTTTTGCATCAAAGCCATCAAAGTCAAAATCCTTTAATGTTTTAGTTTAAAAATTTTGAGGCACTAAAGGTACTCCCCTAATGCACTCTGACATTTATATCTGTGAGTTAAAAAGGTAAGCGGAAGAAGAAGAAACTGCAACGCAGCAACCATGAAACATGCAACAGAATGGAATTACGAAATAAGACCTACTTTCGGGCCCTTAAGTAGAGTGCGTAAAAACGGAGATATGAGCTGCGGGTTAAAATTGTGCGCCCCGAAGAAATACTTGTACTGCTTTCGTGTGCCTGTGTGGGTGTGAGCTGGTCGTCAGCGCCAACGTTCCGAGGGTTAAGCCATTTGGTAATTGTGAAAAATTATGTCAAGAACATGACGTGCTTGTGGGGTGCCAAGTGAGAGCAAAAACCAAAAAAAAACAAAATTCAAAGACAACAACAAAAACGGGCAGGAAACTCGTTCATGCTTTCGTTCGCACTCTATTTCCTTTTACAGCTGCTTTTCCATTTTGTTTATAAATATTTTCACTTTTTGCCAAGTGCGGCTTGGTGTGGCGTAAGCGCTCAGTTGCTGCACCAAGATTTAAATTAATTGAAATATATTTGTGCACGAAATTACCAAAAAGGGAGTTAAAAGTAAAAATGAGAAGCGAAGTAAGGCAGAAAAAGTGTAATGGTGTAGAATAAAATAAAAAATCAAAAATATAGTTAGGAGACTGAATAGCATCGCTAAAAACAAGAGGAGTCTCAATCTGAATTCGTGGCAAACATTTATCATCAGAAATTGCTAACGCATAAGGCTGAACACATAGTGATGCAAAGTGCAAACATTAAATACCTGAAAACTTCCTTTTCAAGGCTCAAAAAACCAAAAAAGCAAACTTAAAAATACTTAGTTTCAGAAAGTTTTCCCATTTTAGGTTCACCTTATAAGCCCTAGTAGTTTTAGGTACGAATTTGACGCTCAGTGTAGACTACCTCATCAAATCTAAAAGTTTCCAATACAAACATTTGTTTCCGATCGCTCAGTTTGTAGAAGTTGGTCTAAAAACTAACCGATCTTCGAAAATAAAGCCCTTGGTCGTATAGAACCGGTTGTTATGGGAATAGCAGTTGGTAGCTATATGCTATAGTGATCCGATATCGGCGGTTTCAACAAATCAGGAGAAAAGAACGTGTAAAATTTCAGACCGATATCTCAAACTCTGAAGGAGCAGTTCGCATATAAACAAACTGACGGAAGACAAATTTTGTACCGAAAAGTGATGATTTGCGGAAAGCATTCATTTTTTGTTTACATTTGAAGAGTCGCAGAGTCGCATCGAGGATGCGGTGATAATGATTTGATGTGATAAATGAAGAACGTGGAAGACCACCAAATAAGTTTGAAGAGGCCGAACTGCAAGAAATATGTATTAGATGAAGGTGATATTTTAGTCAAAAGTAAATGGCTTTTATATTATATGTTGCCCAACAAACAGCTATTGTTGCTGCCACCGAAGTGGACTTCAAGGAAGCTGCTACTATGAAGGACCTCAGCAAGTTTGTTCCTGCTGCTGCTGCCTCTGCTCCAACTACTTGTGCTGGCGCTGCTGCCGATGAAAGGAAGGAGACAAAAAAGAGGAACCGGATTCCGACGACACGGATATCGGTCTCTTCGACTAAACAACTCAGTTTTACATCGAAAAGCCACTGGCGATGATAAATGGATTTATTTTAAGAATCCTAAACCGAGAAAATCACAGGGTAATCCGGCACAACCATCAACATCGACGGCTAAAACAGAGCGTTTTGGTAAGACGGCAATGCTCTGTGTTTGGTGGGATTAGAAGCGTGTGGTATATCATAAGCTCTAAAATCCGGTGAAACTGTTAATACTAAACGCTACAGACAACAAATGAGAAATTTGAATCATGCGTTGATCGAAAATGACCAGAATGGGCTGGAAGACACGGTAAAGTAATTTTCGAACCCACCGTATTCATCAGACTTTCTATTACCATTTGTTTTCATCGATGGGACACGCATTGGTTGCGCAGCATATCGATTCTTACGCAGAAGTCAGAAACTGGGTGTCTGATTGATTTGCTTCAGCAGACGAACATTTCTAGTGGTATGGTAACCACAAATTGGCAGAAAGATGGTCGAAATGTGTAAAAAGCAATGGCTAATATTTTGAATAATTTTTTTTTTACTTTCCCATTCAAAATTAGTATTCAATTTTCACAAAAAAAGACTGGTACACCGGTATGTTATATTTTACATATGGAGCGGCAAACCCTCATATACTTCAAAGTATAAAAACTCCATTCATTCAGTAATAGCTTGGAACCAAAAAATTAACGCTGGCATTAATTCCAACAAAATGAGGAAATATGTTCGATGTTTCAGCACTTTTTTGGTATTGATGGAATTCGCAAAAAAATGCAGCGCTTAAAGCTTCGAGCAAGCAGAAATCCCCAAAAAGTTATGGAAACCAAATGCATCGCCCACACACACACTCACACAAAAATGGAAATACTTTTGCGGATTTAATCCGGCTTCAAGCTGGTTGCTTTCACGAGATACATTTGCATGAATGAGCTATTTTTACATTGTGTTTGTTGTATTTATATGCAACCTTTGTAAGGGACACAGTTTGGCAACGCGTTCCGCATCCTGCAAGACTATCTTTGCTTTTCATTTTTTCGTTTTTCCTGCTTGTGTTACATTTGGATGAGCTAACGGTTGCTTCGCCGCTGTTATCTGGCGCGCGCACCCTGGCGCTCCTCCTTATCCCTATCTGAGGCTGCAGTTCGAATAAAATAAAGCGAATGCGATTTTCCAGCAGCTGTATTGCCCGAGTAATCTCATCTAATTCGCAGAAACAACTTTGTGCATACCGACTACATATATAAATATGTACTATATATATAAGTTTGTGTAAAAGCGCATACAAGTGGGTACATAGCTAACATATCCACTTTGAATGTGCGCTTGTTGGCTGCCAGCTTGCTGTATTTGCATCAAAGTGAAGCTTCCTGATTGAATCTATTTTTTCACTACGAACTTGAAGATAATATTCTGATTGAAATTGTCGAGATGCATGTTGAAGATATGGACACACATATTTTCATACACAACACACTTACGTCCTTGTGTGTGTTGACACAAAAACATTTAAAGCAAATTTAAAGTAAAAATGCGGGTTTGTTGTCAGCAGTCACTAGAAATTCCTCAGTGTAACAGCACAATTTATTGTTGGACAGACAAGAAAATGCAAACCTTTTCGGTGAATTTGGTAGTTGAGATTTTGCAGAAAGTCATACCTGAAAAGAAGAGAAAAAATTAAAATTAATTAGACGCAAGAGCAAGAGGTCATGTGAGATTTGTAATGAGTTTTGAGCAAAATTTGGCTAATCAGTTTTAACATTTCATATCGAAGAATGGTTTAGCCCGTTTTGTGAATGATGAGCGCATCTTTAAATGCAGATGATATTGCGGAAAACTGTTATTTGTATTTCAGTAGCTGCGCCTGAAAGAAGTGAGTTTTCGGCATTAAATGGAAAGAAAATCAAATAAATCTGAGAAGACAAGTTTCTATAAAAGTTTGAAGTTGCTTGAAGCAACTCAAATGAAGCTGTAAGAGAAAACTCGCAACTAATCAACCAGTACATTCGGTCGAGTTCGGGGTCAAAGCGCGCATTCAGAGTGGAAATGTGTTTGCATTTTGTGCTGTCGTGATTGACTGGAAAAAGTAAGTTCGCGCCATAATGGCCTCCGATCAATCATCGCATCTTTCGCCGTGACATTCCGACCTTAAGTACTTGAACCTGAAAAATCGAGTTGCGGCTTCGTCCATATGACAATGTGCCGCTAATGATTAAGCAACTGGCTTTGAAGTACCGTTTGATCGTATTCCGCAAAGGTGTTGAAGAGTTCGATTTCGCATTTTATATACAAATATTTCAGACAAATCTATATATGTAAATATAAATTACATACGAACATAAAATAATGTTAGATCGTTTCAGCAACACGCCTGTTAAACGGTTTAATCGCTGCATTCAACAGCATTTACAGCTATTTCAAATGCAATTAAGCGTTTTTACCCAGCCGCCACAGCCGATTGCAGTTTCTCTCATGCACTGAAAGCTTTTTGCTGTTATTGTGAAGGCATGTTGCGCCGCTGCGATCGCCAATAGTTGCTGACGCGTTGGTAACGGTGTTGGCGGCGGCGGCGCATAATTGCCGCGCATGCGCAGCACTGACCGTGACAGCATGCAACACGATGTGGCAACAGCAAGCAGCTGCAGTAGGCGCTGCAGCACAAGCGAGCGAAACGGTTTGTCTGTGAAGAACTCCACTCGTTCCGCTGATCTATTGATATGCCGAGACTTGTAGTAAGTACAGGCATGGAGTTGTATGTTGCTGTGCTTGTGGCATGTTGCCGCAATCAGTTACAAGTAGCAACACTTGCCGTCAGCATTTACGGGCTGATAGCACGCCACTAACTGTGCTTCGAGAACTAAAGAAGAAATTATTCATACACACACACGAGCAAACATATAAGCGTGTGTGTGTAATGTGGAGTCGCCGCTTAAAGCAAAGCAGCCAAGTGAGAAGCAATGGAAGAAATGTGGAAATTTAAGTCATTCATTTTGATATGAAAGAAATGTGCGCAGTTTGCTTTTGGCGGCAAGGCCTTATGGAGATAGACGGCTAACAAGAAGTTTAGAGAAGCAAAATGCTAATTTGATACGTTCCAATTGCTCAGCTACACGCTCACTGCGCGATGCATTAGCGAGGCGTTGTGGGCACACACATGCTAAAGCAACTTATGTAGGTCTGTATGCATATGTACATATGTATATATGTACATATCTGTGTACATTATATAAATATATAAATGTGTGTGAGTATGTCTTAAGATATGTGTAGACAATAGCGGTTGTCAGTTGCACTTCATTTAAATTCAAGCTCATTAAGATCGGCATCAGATTCGTAGTAATGCTGCACAGTGTGTCATTTTGGAAACTTTTTTTAAACATTAAAATACGAAAAGGATAATCAATAGCTCCCCAAAACTATTTGCAAAATGTCTTATTCTGTTACTAATGGTAGTCGAAAAAGTCTTTTCGTATTTCTAATCAAACTTCAACTTATCTTTTTTATATCTAAAATGAACTTTAATGAACCAAATATGTACCATTTTTTGTCATTTTTCCGCTAAAGACATAATTCCATCATTATAAAACTTTTCTGGTTTCTCGCAGAAAAACTGCGTCAAGCATTTCCACAGGCTACTTGAAGCCAATTTTACTCCAACAAGGGAGTTCTGCATTGACCGAAACAAATGGTAATTCGATGGTGAAAGATCAGGACTATGCGGCGGATGCATCAAAACTTCCCAGCCAAGCCCTCCCAGTTTTCGCCTAGTCAATAAAGATGTGTGTGGTCTAGCGTTGTCCTGATGGAAGACGAAGCCCTTTCTGTTGATCGGTTTGATCAGTTCTGACATTTTGCTTTCGATTGCTTGTTTCAATCTCATCAGTTGTTGACAATAAAATGTAGAATCAATCGTTCGGCCAGGCTGGAGCAGCTCATAGTGGATGATTCCTTTCCAATCTCACCAAACACTCAGCATAACGTTTTGAGGCCTTTTTTAAATGGTTCAAAACCGTTTGATGATGAATGTAAAGTTCTTTAGCGATATGATGGCTGCTTATGTGACGGTCAATGGCTAATCTTTGCCATAATTTCATCGACTTTCTCAGCGATAGGTCGAGCAGAGCGAGGTGCTCTGTCACATCGAAATTTCCAAAACGGAAGCGAGCGAACCATTGTTGTCGACAAAATGTGTTGGAGATATGCGACTGTAACGACATCTAGTGACAAAATACGAAAAGACTTTTTCGACCACCCAATATTATACAAAATCTGTATGATCCACTGTACTCTGAAGCTAAATATGCAATCACATACAAAGGTTTGTACATCTGTAAGCTCTCTTCTCGATTTGTTGAGCAAAATGAACCGAATTCTTTAACATTCTGGCTTTTATAGTGGCTTCCATTGTGAGGAGTAGGCAAAGAAGCGACTGCAGCGGGGGAGAGGGGGTGTGTCGAAATCAAAATAACAAACGAAACCGTAAGAAAAGAGCAAGAATTGGTTCAAAAACTAAGCAAAAGTGGTAAACCGCTCAACTGGAAGAATGCACAACTAAAACAATGCCAACAATAACAATAATACAACAGCTACACACCCATACAAAGGTACATACATAAATGTGTGTGCATGCTCGAATGAAGCCGATTACCACAATAACAGCAAGATTAACACGAGGCAATCGGCAGCACTTGAATTTCTCAAAGAAAGTAGCACCAAACGAAGAAGAAGAACCAACGTTTGTGGTAAATATTTGTTGGTAAACATTTAATGTGCGAACTTAAGCGTTTGGCACAACTGCCACTGTTTGCTCAACTGTTTAGCAGTGAATGCTGATCAAGAAAATTCGACAATATTTAACGCTTAATAACATAATAACGGGTCATATCAGTATAAGGTGGCAATTTCGTCGCAAGCGCACGTCGTCCAATAAAATTAGCAGCTTTAGAATACATATATACATATAAGTATATGTATATATATATGTATAGACATAATCCGTGTCCTTGCACCTGTAAATGCGATTCGGTTCAATGGAAGCGCAGCGCCTCTGCTCACAATGCGATTGGAGCGCTAAGCAAGCGAAGCGAAGTCGAATGGGGCGTATACTTAACCTCCAGCCTGGCAAATGGTTATTGGTTTATTTCGCACGACTGCTAATACAAATGAGCCAGCGGCGCAACTGCCTTTTGATTTATGCGATGTGGCATTTCAATCAGCGCGCCAGACAGTGTGCGTCTTCGCCTGTGATCAGCAGGCGGTTTGCTGGAAAATCAGATAATAGCAAAGCACACATGCCACACACACACAGTCAAACATTTGGATAGGCATTGATAACCACTCCTTGGATACTGTGCGCCTGTCTGCATATTAAAAATCGAACTAGCTAATTTTAAGTCAGGCTTTCCGCCACAAAGCCAGCTGATACGAAGTAATTTATGTGAAAATGACTTTGCCAGGCTTATTGAGAAAAATGTTCTCCAAATAAGAAATATTTCATGCATGGGGAGTTAATAGCAGACATAACCTGAAAAAAATTGGTGCTGAAATAAATTGAATGTTTGAAATTCAAGCCGAATTGGTCATCAGCGTAGATTTCTTTTTACAGACTGGATTAAGGAAAGGGAAACAAATGGGTTTGGTAGTAAGCTAGGGCAAACCGAAATATCTCCTGTCATCAAACAAACAGTCGTCATAACTTCGAAGTCGTAGATAATTTCGTCTACTTTGTAACCAATATTAACACCATCGACAATGTCAGCTTCGAAATACAACGCAGAATAACTTTTGCTAACAGGAGCTACTCCGGACGGAGTAGGCAATTGAGAAGTAAAGCTCTCTATCGAAGAACAAAGACTAAACTCTAGTCACTCATTATTCCCGTCCTGCTATGTGGTGCAGAGGCATAGACGATGACTGATGAATCGAAGTAACGAGTTTTCGAAAGAAAGGTTTGGCGGAAGATTTATGGTCCTTTACGCATTGGCAACGGCGAGTATCGTACTGGATGGAACGATGAGCTGTATGAGATATACGACGACATTGACATAGTTCAGCGAATTAAGAGACAGCGGCTGCGCTAGCTAGGTCAACTCGTCAGAAACTCTCGAAAACAATCTAGCTCTGAAGGTATTCGATGCAGTACCCGCCGGGGAAAGCAGAGGAAGACCTCCACTCCATTGGAAAGGGCGAGTGGAGAAGGACCTGGCTACACTTGGAATCTCCTTTCGCGCCCAACAGTGAAAAGGAAGAACTGCTGGTGTGCTGTTGTAAGCTCGGTGCCAATAAAGAAGAAGAAGAAATATTTTCTTGGTATCCTAAATAAATGGAGTGCTTAAACGTGTTCAAAGCCAGACTCCAAAGGATTGATAAATTTTAGAGGAAATATTTTCATTGCACCAAATATATATTTAAGGACTAAGATACTTTTTTGCCTGTGTTATGCCTACACCAAGTCACCATTGAACATTTGAAATCTTTAATTCTTACTAATCATTTAAACGGAAAAAGCTAAAGTTTCTTGGAAGCTTGAAAGAACGATTCGTAGTGATGCTTGTTTGCACAGCCACATTTCATTGGCTTCCGTGGAACAAGAGACATAAATGTGAAAAGCCATCCATATTTATATTCAGACATGCAGGCGCCCACTCACGCAATCATAATTACACAAATATAAATCTGCCGGAATATGAACTGTTTTTGCCAAGTGATGTTTAAATATTTAATTTCTGATTACATGCAACACTGCATTAGTTTATCAATTTTAATTAATACTCTTATCTCCATAATTCGCCTGTTGACTGTCTGGAAATTGAAAAGATTGCGCGCATTGCCAGCTGCTAAACACACAAACGCCATAAACATATTCCACACACACACTTAGTATTTCACTGCCAGTTTTTCGGCCGAGTTTCTGAACACCCCCTTATGTGATATTTTGAACAACTTGCCGCCTCCGTCAGCTCGTGGGTTTTATAATTTCATTCGGGCTCGTTTAGAGCCCACGACTCACCGAAAGGTAGTCACGTACTCAACAAACCTGACGTCCGCCACGCGGTGGCTCTTAGCTGTAGGGAAGCATAATCTAAGATGGTACGCTGATGCCACAGCAATTCACAGCGTTATGCGCGCTTCCAGGCGTTCGCCTGACCACTCCGTCCAAACCAGCGAACGCACAAAAATTCAGGTTCAAAAGATTAAACACTAAATCAACAAACACAAGCAACAACAAGCAAAATTTAATTCAATTGAAATAACAACGCAAACGCGGAGAAAAACGTGCAGCAACCAGCCGTAGTGGAGCCAGTGAGGCACACACTGCTACGATGACCATGGCGAGCGCTGCTGCAGAGGACAGTTTTGGGGGCGAATATGTAAACACATGAAAGTGTGTTTGTAGCTAAAAAAAATTGTGGAAAATTGCAAAAAAAGAAAAGTCAGCGACTGAAATCTTCGATTGAAAATCGCCGTACCAGAAGTTCTACGGCAATCGACGACCTCTGCGTTCCGCGCCGCAACTTGAATTCCATGCCGCTGGCATCGGTTTCATCACTCAGTGCCGTGCACATTTCCGACTCGTGTCGGTTGTTGCATGCTACAATTGCTGCAGTCACATGGGCTGCCACAGCAATGAAAATCACAAGTGGCAGCAGGCAGCGCAACTTTAGCCAGTTGCCGCCACAATTTGACACCTGCAATTGCTGCCGTGATTGGTTGCGATCCAAGCAGGTTTCGGAGTGCTCATGTGTGCGCATTTCAATCTGTCGACTAAGGAATTATTGCTATTACACGAGCATGGTATTTGCTGGTGCAAAACGCTGTGCGCTTTACAGTCACATTCCAGAGAGAAAAGGTAAAAATAAAAACTGAAAATCATTTAATATGACCTAATCACCGGAAAATGTTGGTCATTGATGGCTTTGATTGGAGGGAGAGAGAAGTTCTCTGCAGCTAAAGGAGGGACATTGCGACATAAAAAACGGTTTTTCCTTGTGAAAAAGCTTTATCTCTTAACCCCCAAAGTGTCCAATGATCGCAATAAACACTGGTCTCTGTGATTTCTGTCTTCAATTTAATTAAATTTTTGACAATTTGGAAATACATCCATCCACTCAGGTTTTATGTCGTTGACTTCATTTACACCCAACAACCTCTGCCTTAGCTGTACTTTTTCACGAATCTTATTTCAAACCTCTTGGTGCATTGATACTTTGGAATTTTCCTATATTGAACCAATACAAATGAACAAAAAAATAATTCTAATGATATCCTGAGCTCTGCCCCTGACTCCGGCTGCGAGCATCTTTTTGATATTTTATATTATTGCTCTGTTTCGGTTGCTTTTGATGTCAAACAGGCAAGCATGCCGAAATTTGTGCTACAAAATATTATTCCAAGGGATTTTGAAGAGTGACGGATGACTTGTCAACGACGCCGTTACAAGCAATAATATTTCGGTGCGCTTGCAATAACACCAAGCGCTGATAAGCGCTCAGCTGTGAGCGGCGAGGCGCGTGTAGTGAAGAGACGCCAACAACGAAGGTGACAGCGCTGGCAACCGATTCCAATTCACTTCCACTTTCATGGCAAATATCGTTATTTGTTGTTGGTATACGAGTATATGTACAGGTATGTTTGTGTTGTTGTAGTTATAGTAGTTGTTGTCATGAATTTCACTTGAGCTTGCTGGTTGTGTTTATTGGATTACCGTCGTGTGGCTTTTGTTTTCGCAGTTTCGATTGTTTATTTGTTGTTATCTCGAATTTCAAGTCATCGCCGACGGATGTGTTTTCGTTGCGTAAGAAAATTCGCCACAAACGACCTTGTCATTTGGCCGCTGCCGCTGCCACTGCCTCTTCATCGCTTCCTACTTCGTTGCCCTGCTGCTCTTTCAATGGCTGCCCCTTCCGTGAGCTTTCTAAGTTCCCATCGCCCCGCTTGATTTCGGTTGCTCATTCCCAGCTTTATGTTGTGACGCTTCAGTTGGCAGATGAGTGAGGTTTCATTTTATGACTTCGTTTCGAATTTCATATTTTTCTTGACCATAAATTTTCTTCATCTCGTTGGCTTAGTGTTTGCTTCATTTAAATTTATTCGTTGTCTCTTCCCTCTGTCGCTTGTCGTGGACCTGTGCCACGAAATTGCTGATTACCATTTGCTCGCTAATGATGGCAGCTGCTTCTGCTGCTGACTGTTGGCTCCTATGCTGAGCGCGTGAGAGTTTGCGCTGTCGGCGTGTCGACAAGTAGAAGTAAGTGCCACACTTATTGTTTGTTTCGCACGTCGTTATTTGCTATTTTTTCTGTGCTTCTTCCAAATTTTGTTTGATGATACATGTTCAACAACAATAACTACATTCAACAACAAATAATTGGATATAATGTGGTAGCTCCAGCTTTCTGTTAACAAATTTTGGTTTGGAAAACTTCCATCAGCAAATATTGATTTCATTATTTAAAAGAAATGGTATAGACAACATTTTGTAGCAATAGTTCCTGTTCCAGTCCCGCTTTTCTTATGTAAAGACCTCAATTTAAGTTAACGTTTGACCTACCACTTCATCTCATTTTTCACTAATTTTTCATGTTTATTTATTCGCCTAGTTTATGCCATTTTGAGTTAGTAGTGACTCATGCCCCGAATTGGCTTCGTTGTGATTGCCACTCATTTTGTAGACTTCGTGTCATCTTGACAAGCTTTTCACCCTCTTCAACCTTACAAAAGCGCTATTTAGAGCACAATGCCGTAATATCTCCAAGATAAGCAGAATCTCATTCGAGGGCGTCCACCCGCACCAACCAGGCATTAGTACTTTATTTGCTCTTCCAGTAGTTGAACTGTTGACCCATCACCCAGTTTTCAATTCTTCATGAGAGGAAGGGGCACTCTTCGCTCCGCTACCCCGCTATCTGGCGGGGATTTGTGGATTTACAAAGTTATTGTGACTACTTTTGTTTCGCTGAGGCCTGCGCTCATTTCTCAACACTAAAGTAAATAACAACAAACAATTGTTGTTGCTTTATTTTGAGGCATACACAATTCAAAAGTGACGCATTTTTGTTTTTTCAAAATGACTTTTGTTGCAATTACCTTTCCACCTCCAACTGGCTAAGCTGTCAAGGGGCTCGCTGACAATCTTTCTTGGCTCTTCAGCGCTTCGGTCAGCAGTCAGCAGTCAGCAGTCAGGGGTCGGTGGTCACTGGGTTTTACATATTTCGCGTAAATTATTTCTCATTTCTTCCTCGCTTGGCATTTAGCACTCGGAGTTTTGTTGCGGCCGCGTGCTGGCCAAACACGAGTAATTGCCACTGCGGCACACATTTAAAACTATGCCGACGTGCTGGCTTTGTGGCTGCCGCCGGTGAGCTTCTGGCCTGTTAATTATTTCTAATGCTTATCTCTCCGGTGGCGGTGTGTCGCAGTGGCCAAACTACAAGCACTGTTGGATAACTACTTTCTCTGCAGCTGTGAATGAACTGTTTTTTGTGTTTATGTAAATTAAGTGGCAGCGTAATTATTACAGTCGGCTGTTGAAAGAACGACACTGGTGGCAATAAGCAGCCGGGGAATAAGCTCCGCACTGAAGCTGAAGCTCTTTTCAACAGGTATGATAATGCAATGATACAAGCTGTTATGAGATAGTACAGGGTGCGACTACTTCTGTGTCGACATGCCAACGCATAATAACTCCGGCATTTAGTAACTGATTAAGTTGGTTGGTTAACACACTTTACAATTCAATTATGCATCAATTCACTTCCAAAATAGTGGTTCGCTTGTGTTGTGCTATATAGTCGAAAATATCGTGGTTCATTTCACACTATCTAATCTATATACTGGGTCAAGTAAATTAGAAAGCGTTCTTAAACTAAATTATTTAAAAACTTTCAAAATAAATCCCTTCCGCGTCGATGCAGTGCTGCCAGCGCGATTATCATGCATTGAAGGCGTTACGGAAAGTATTTCGGAATAGCCATGAGAGCCGAGGTACATGCTTCTTGGATCCCCTCTGTCATCTCAAAATGCATGCCTTTCATCGGCCTTTTCAGGCAAGGAAACAAAAAAGTCCCGGCGGGGCCACATCCGGGCTGTAGGGCGGCTTCGGAAGCGTAGGGATGCCAACCTTGGTTAGGTAGCTGTTCATAAAAAAGGCGGTGTGAGTCGGGGCGTTGTCGTGGTGCAACTTCCTATTTGTCGGCCCCGTTGACCCTTCGTTTGAATCTTTTGAGGACTTCAACGTAAAAGTTGTCGTTTGTTCAAGAGGAACAAATTCATGGTGGACGATGACTTTGAGTCACATTGTCGGTTTTTGTCGAAGTCACAGGTCTCCCAGTATGGAAGTACAGTCGCGGCGGAAGAAAGTTAGTCCTATTACTTTCCGGAAGCCTGTATATGTTGCCAGAAATACCAGGAGACACACTGTTCGCTTATGTCCGATTGCCCAAATTAAGCTTTTAATGGCACTTAAAAAAGTATGTAATACAGATCTCAAACCTTTGCAAACCAAAAAAGATTAAAAAAAAATTTTTGTACAAAACAAAGAGTCTTACATTGAAAGGGAATAAATACGTTTTCAAACAAATTGCGTGTCACTTTAAGCTTTATCCAGTGTTTGCCACCGTTCCCTTTAAACCTTTAAATTACAAGCGTCTATTATTAATTGTGCTTTAAACTTTTCAGACTTTTGGCGAATTTTTCTGTTGAATTTTTCCAAATTTATGCATTGCAAGGGATTACGTTTTGCTTTTTTATTTCTTGTTCCGAAGATTTAAGACTTTGCGAAGTTTTTAATTTGATCATCTTTTTCTTTGCAATTCCTAAATATCCTCCACATTTATTTACGTGTGTTGGTTTATAGGTATGTATGAGCAAAAACGCTTAGCCGAATCCAAAATTAGCCGAGTTGTACAAGCTGAAGTGCAATAAATGAGCCGTTAAATTGTTTTAAGTTTTATACCTTTTTGATCCCAAGTGTTTTGTTTCGCAAGTTGCTGGGTTGCCTTGACATTGTACATATGTTTATTACGAAAGTTGTTTTTTCTCACATTAAGGACGGAACAATGGGCAGGGATTTGCATTAATGAGCCACTCAAATGACTTAGCTCACAGCGCCAGAGAAATATGTTGATATGGAAATACCCAAAGATGTGATGCGCCATTTCTTTAACTTTAAAATTGGGGAATGACTCTGTGTGTGCATTAATCTCGCAATAGCAGACCAGTCCTGTGAAGCCAGCAGTCGTTGAGTTGTAGCTTCAACTATTAGCAAAAGGAGTGCAGATGTTAAAATTAGGTGAACAGCTATTAATTCGGATGAAGTTCACAGAGAGATTAGAGTAAATAAACAGACCACCTTCGGCAGTTTTGCGTGACAAGTTGAATAGAATTCAAAATTATAGATAAATAAATACATATATATATTTTTTTTTTTTTTATTCAAGTTAAATTTACAATCTGTCTTAATGTTAATAGACAATAAGTAAATGTGCTGTTAAGGTACAAACAAATTGTGAGTGTTACTTCATTAAGTGACCCTCTGTTTAGTGACAGTATAATAAAAATAAAAATAAAATTCCAAACTACATACATACTAATTTACATAATTATTTGCTATTTTCTTTATGTTAAAATAACATAATCATCACTAGTTTGTGCTAAAGTTATGTATTTACATTACGTGCATGCGTGCTGGTTTACAAGTTCAATATGTCTTTTCTTTTTAACCTTGTTGTAGTGGGTACCTGTGGTAATGCCACTGCTAAAGGATTGGGATGGATCTCTAACCTGATTTTGTATCTTTCACTAAACTTTTTTATTTCATATATATGTATGCAGATTTTTTGAGTTTAAGTTATAATATTTTTTTTTGTGTTACAAGAAAAAACATTAACATCGGTTGGATGGAAGCTCACAAATACAAAGTTTTCTTACAAGAATTTTGATTGGTCAGTTTGTCTGGCGGTTATATGCTACAGTGACTCAATCTTTATATATTATAGCGTTGCTTTTGACAATAACTCATGCCAAATTTTATGAAGACAACCCATCAAATGAAAAGTTTCCATGCAACAGCTTTATTCCGATCGTTTAGTTTGTGAAACAGAGCGATCCGACATCGGTCGTTCCAACAAATGAGCAGCTTCTTGGTTAAAAAAAGACGGGTGTAAAATCGATATCTCAAAGACTGAGAGCCTAGTTCGCATATATAGAAACAGACGAACGGACGGACAGACGGACATGGCAAAATCGACTCAGCTTGTTACGCTGATGGTTTATATATATACTTTATAAGGTTTCTGCGTTTCCTTTTGGGTGTTACAAGCATTGTGGCAAGCATCGCTACAGATCGCATCGTAAACGGAAGCACACTAATCGGCATATGAAGACAAAATTCCATTAACATAACATAAAAAGGTATTTGTATAGATTTGGTTCCCGCACACAGTTTATATAGACTTGTCCGGGTCATATTTGATCTTTTGTGTACTCTGGGTAATATGTGAAATTTGCATTTCTTCTATATCGTCAAAAGCCTGTATCATCATCAAAAGCCCATATAATAACTAAGTGTGGGCCTACATATGTATATGAGTTGATCTTGGGAGATTTTAATGGTTTGTAGACTTAATGGCTTCGAGATTCATAAAACATATTTGCTTAAATATGTTTTTCGAAATAAACGCACACAAACCGCTAAAACGTCTACTTCTATATGAATGACAATAGTAACAACAACACATATATTTGTTTTCAAACACCAGTCCGATTGGCATCGGTCGTTTTTCGCCTGCAAATACCTACGTAAATATACATATATCTGTCTGTCTGTCTGTCCAAATGTGTGTGAGCACGTGGTAGTATTAACGCCAGCCTAACTGAATATTTGCTCACACAGCGGCAAGCGAGTTTGATTTTCTAATCTATTCGATGCAGTTTTGGAATTTTTGATTGCCCAAAATCCCGTTAAAATTGAAAACGACAGCAGAACAAGTATGTGCATACATATGGATGTATGCATTTATGTATGTATTAGTATGTGTATAAATGTCGAAGAAAGACGGCAGCTAGCAGCAACAACACAAGCAAAACAATTTCACAGCAAAACTAATTAGAATAGAAATCGAAAACAAAATTAGATTTGAAAATGTTGACAAGTTTGGCTTATCGGAAATTGAACCTGCTTTTAGGCCTTACCACCTACCTATATAGACATACATACATATGTATGTAAATAGATGCGCACATAGGCAGGTCTAGTAACCAATAACTGGATGCATGAGACGCGTTTGTTGAATATTAATTTGTGTGCCATCGAAATGCTTAATACTCGAAGACCGCAATTTGGTCGCGCTTTTAAAGCTTTGACTTTGGAATGGAATCATTTGGAATGTCATAGACGTTGGGCGCACGAAGACGAAAGCCGAGTGAATCCAGCGCCGACGGTTGGTCAGTGGATTGAAATGACGGTTGTTGGCCTTCGGCCGACACAATTAGTTGAGCTGAAATATTATCTTCGCGTATAATAATTTGTTGATACACTCATATGGCACATGCATACATACAAACATATTCATGTTATTATTTTTAGTTCTCTGCTGAGAGATCCACAAACAGCAGTTTCAAAAGTATTAATAATTATAATAAAATTAATAGAAAGCTTTTGGGCAATATGGCTGCGGTTTAAAGTAATTTTAGCGCGATAAGAAAAATGCTTCGATAAAATGTGGTGACCGAAAATATTAAAATAAATAAATGACCTCAGCGGCGAATAACAATAAATATTTTTAAATATTCATTGTTTTTACACGCAGCGTACAGCGGGGGGAATTTTGCGGTTTGGAGTTTTAGGCCAAACAAAAAGCCACACATTGTTGCGCGGCTTCTAGCTTTTAGATTGTGGCAAATGCTTTTGGAATCAATATGCTAGAACAAAAGCACATGGTTTTTGATTTTTCTAATTCGAAGCTCTCAATTGAAAAAAATATTCCACATCTACATAAATCCTCCGCCACACTTCTGCACTAGCTGTAGGGAAACCGTTCAGCAAACCAATAAAACTGAACATTTGAGAGGTCATGGGAATAATTTTCAAACATTTTCGAGTGTGCTCTGTGTTATTGAATGTCGAAAGACAAAACAAACAAAAGCTATCCAGCAGTGAAATAAAAAAAGTGTCACAAAAGAATTATGGACCTTGCCGAATCACTCTCCATGAAAAAATTGGCAAAAACTCGTCAATAAAACAGGTAATTGGTACTTTATCGCAACTTAAATAATATGATTTCATCAAAATAAAAAAAATTATTATCACTCTGCATTGTTGTTGCTGTTGTCAACATGAAGGCCAATTATAATAATAGTTTTCCACTGTCAATGTCATCGCCTGGAAAATAATTGCCCCGGGTGATCACTATTGTACAACAAAATAAAGGTTTCAAAGCGAAAAAAATACAGAAAATAATAATGATAATAACAACAAATAACAAATAATAAATGAAATGTGAGTCGCGCAAAAAGTTAATTGATGCTGTGATATCAGCTGGAAAGAGCAAACACCAGCAACTGACTCATTGAAAGCACCGGCGATCAAGGTCAGCTGTGGCAAAAATGCAACAAAAATGAAGCGAATATGAAATGGAGTGCTCGTTTTTTTCATTTGAAGCGACATAAATTATCAAAAGCGAATCAAAATCAGATTTGCAAATCAGCGTGCAGCGCCGCGCTTCAAATAGGTGGCATACAAAAGCGAAAGCAAAAGCAAAAAAATTAAAAATATATTTTATTGTGCACACACAGCTACACAAACAGTGGTAAACAGACACATGTGCGTCTTTGAAAAATTTTAATTTGAAATCAAAAATGAGCTCAAACACAAATAAAATGCAAATAACAAAAAGCGAATTCACTAAAAATAGAATACAAATTTAGCGCTTGGGTATCGCGTACAAATACGACGGTGTGCCTATGTTTTCAGAGCCGCCGCGTTGGGGTGCGAATGTGCGCGCCAAAGCGGTGATGGAACAGAGGTTCGAAACGCTTAGCAAATCAAACGTAAACACCCATTGAAGTGATAAGCCGTGGGAGTCACAATGCGACAGACCCACAGGAAGCCTCGGAATTGAAAGGTAATAAAAATAATATTTTTCTGCTGCGAGATCAAGAGTAGTGGGTCAGTACAACTCTTTGCAAGGTTCTATGAGCTGATGACTATTTTATGTCATTGCTTTTCATTGTCAATATTCACACCTGGCGACAATGATTGTAACCAAAATAAAACAAGAAAAAACGTTAACTTCGGCTGCCCGAAGGTAATATACCCATAACAGGTGCATTTTTTTAGTAACTATGTGTTAAAGTAAATCTAAAGACGAAACAGGCCACCGGCCAGTGGTTTTCATCCAAAGAAAAACATTTTACTAGTTCTTTGAATATATCTCGTTAACTGAAAAAGTCTCCAATGCAAGCATTTGACTCCGATCGTTCAGTTTGTATGGCAGCTATATGCTATAGTAATCCGATGTGAACAATTCGGATATTACATTGTAGCCTTAGAAAATAATCTATACCAAATTTCGTGAATATATCTTGTTAAATGTGAAAGTTTTCCATACAAGAACTTGATGCCGATCATTCAGTTTGTATGGCAGCTATATGTTAAAGTGGTCCGATATCGGCAGTTACGACAAATGAGCAGCTTCTTGAAGAGAAAATGACGTTTGTAAAATTTCAAAACGATATCTTATAAACTGAGGGACTAGTTCGTATATATACAGACAGACGGACATGGCTAAATCGACTCAACTCAACATACTGATCGTTTCAATATATACTTTATAGGGTCTCCGACGCTTCCTTCTGGGTGTTACAAACCTCGTGACAAACTTAATATACCCTGTTCAGGGTATATCTATTTTCCATATTTGGACTAATACACATACACACGTATATATATACTCACACATGCACACACGCATGATCTTTCGCCTTTTTTATGAGTTCGCCTGAATTAATAAAATCACACAATGAAACTTTGTTTAAAATAAAAAAATGAAAAGCGAAAAAAGGCATTGCCGCCACAACAGCAACAGTGGAAAATATTTAACAATGTGGAAATAAAGCAACAGCTGCGCAAGCGAGCGTTAAAAGTTCAGCAATATTTGCCAAATGCCGTCGTCGACGCAAACAGTCATATATGCGCACACAAAAGACACTGCACACACACATGCAAACAACTGCGCGTGTGTGTGTGTGACAAGCATTGGTGCACGTGAAAACAATAACGCTGCCTGCTGGTGCGCTTGGCGGCGCTTTATTGATGATGTGATTTTCATTTACGCATCTGCTGCCATCAATGGCCGCCCCGAATGGGCCCGGTGTCAAGCCAGAAGAGCCGCCTGTGCCTCGCCTTCCCGGTGTCATCAGCCACGGTCAGTTGCGGACAGCGCGCGCGGCTGCTCCTCGGCGGCGCACATACAACTTAATTGGCCATCAAATGTGCCCAAACGTAATTAATTGAGCCGTTATTATGCGACGCTGCCACCGACGCTGTCGTCTGCATTAATTGCTGCTGTTTTTGCATTTTCTTTATTAATGAAGTTGGCCTTTTCGTGCGCCGCCGCCGCCACCCGACGTCGCCGCCGCGCATTTTTATTGTAGTGTTGGAAAAGACCGTTAATGTGGGCGCACGCAATACCGTTACTGTAAATAAACGTAGCGCAGTCGTGTGGGCGGTAGGCATGGTTCGCTTTCTTTCTTACTTGCCACGTTTTGACAGCTGCTCGGCGGCTCGCCCGACAATAAAAAAATCATTTCGCTTTCATTTCCTATGATTATGCGCCATTGAAGTGGCGCCATTATCCATTGCATGACATGAGCGTCCTGATGGGCGGCAGGTTTCACTGAAAGCGGGGTACACAAGCAATACGCGATTATTGCCTGGTTGTAATTGAATTTCATAAATGAACAGCAGTGACTTAATTCATTTTGTGCTGAGCTGATTGAATTAAAAGGCGGCGATGTCCAGTTTACGTTACAATCGTGTTTCGAAAGAAATTCAGCTGTTTCGAAGCCGGTTGGATTTTGGTCTGCCATCACAACAACAATGACACATTTTGAATAAATATTTATATTATACAATCTTTGTATGTATATAAAAATTGCATGTCACGTTGTTTCTCCGCAATGGACTCCTAAACTACTGAAACGATTTTAGTAAAATTAGCACATTGTGTCCAGTTTGAACCAACTTAGAAGATAGTATAGTAAAATCAATTCAAAAATAAAAAATAAAGTGAAAGCTCTATTAGACGAACCCTCTTTCGGCGGACAGTTCCAACATTTGTTGATGTTTATTAAAGACAATCCATTAAGCGGATAACCCTATTAACTGGACAAAAAGGCTGGCCTCGCCAGCGTCCGCTTACAAGAGACTACACTGTACTTAGAAATAATTATTCTTCTTAGAAAGAACACAAAATTTTATTCCAAGTCTCACCACCCTTTAAGTGTCGTCTTGAAGTTCGTCTTCTACTCACCAAGTCTCCCTATTCATGAGCAATTTTATAAGCGATGATCTAATTTGTTATTATACAAGTACTTATTGTTAGTGCTAACCCACAGGCGCATCGAAATTGTCTGGCTGCGCAAAAGACTCAAGTCTCAAGTCAAATCGAAAAAATGAAGCCTGATTCACAGCAAAGAAACCAGGCGTGATGCTTGCATACAAACAAAGCGACATAAATGCCATTCCAAGAAAGCAAAAAAAGCAACAACCAGCAGCTCCTACATAGCGAAGTCACGCGCCTACAGGCGGCACCCTCCGCGGAACGATATCCGCCAACCGAAGTGGGATGCCTAATAGTTCGCCACTATATTGAGAGCACCCACACACACACACACGCATACATGTATATCGAGCAATGTTAATTGTATGCACATAAACTTGCACGTAATTCCGAATCAATTGACGCCAAAGTATGAGCTTCCGAAGGCCGCGCGCTGCGTGGCTGTGTAGCTCTGGGGCTGTTCGCGATCCACATTTGTAATTGCGACATGTGGCATCTCCACAGCGCGACGTGCGACGAGCAAAAAACAAATAGTTTTTGTGAGACTGTAATTGCGCTTGCGGCATGTTTGCCATTGTTGTTGTTGTTGTTGTTGTTGTCGTTGTCACTTGTTTATTTGTGATGTAAATTTTTTATGTTTTTTTCTTTTTTCATTTTTTTATTTTTTCCATGGCTTCTGCTTGGCGGATCACAAATTTATTGTGGCTTTTGGTTTTGTTTGTTGTGTAATTAACAAATGATACATTGCAGCCGACATTTAATAAACTGCCACACACACACACACAATTGAGTAGACGAGTAGGCGGTGGTGGTGCGACCACACATCTGAATTCTAATATTCTGCGAGCCTTAGTGACATCTGAAGCCGCTGGCAGCCTTAATTAATTTCCATGTTCGTGCTCCTCTGCACCGCTGCGCCCACCTGCCAACAGCTAAAACCACCGAAATCCATAATGACACAACTACACTGGTGGGAATTTACCATAAGCACACATACATATACATACATACATAGTATAAATACATACATATGCCACGGAAACCACGCTGGCTGCTGCTGTGCTGCGCCAAATTGAAACTCGCGAGTTGTCTTGCCACTTCAGCCTCAAGCTTAAGCTTGCTGAATCTACTTATTGACTGTTTAGAATTCTAAGCTTCGTTCTATGGGGAATTTCGAGAGCGATTCGAAGGAATTTTTGGTATCGTTTTTTTTTATCAGCTCGCAGCAGAGAAAGTAGTAAGTTGACATTCTTTATAGTCTTCTCGATAATCTTGGCGCACTCCATCCTCCAACTTGAGAGTATTTCTACTTGATTGTGAGTGATTTTGTTGTTGATTATTAGTTTTTTCAAAGAAATAATTTCATTGGAATATTTGTGAGCTCTTGTTGTTGTTTTATGCTTCGATCGGCGTCCACAGATCTGTCTCGATCCAATGGATTACAATGCAGAATATGGGAATCGCTCTAGCGGCAGCGCATTCATTGTTGTTTGCTCAGTGAAGCACTTTGTTGCAATATACAAAAAAACATACACACACACATGCGCATATATATTTGCATTCAACATGAATTTAAGCTTATTATTGTATTATGATTATCACCCAGAGAACACACACGCACCCTCACGCGGGCTTATTGCTGGTGTACTTAATCCCAGTTAATGCATTAACAACAACAACAACAACAACAATTAAACATTTACACCGGGCAACAATGACGAATAGAGATAACAATGCGAAAAGCGCGAAAAATGCGAATAACAACAACAATGCGAATGGTATCAGCTATAACAACAACCATACAAACAACAACACCAGCCACAGCAGTGGGCCAGTGAGTCAGTGGCGGTGGCCTCTGCGTCGGCGTCGGCGGTCGCGGTGCGGCGTTGGTGACAACAGCTGACTGTCGCATAAATCAAACAGTGAATTGCACCGAATTATGACAGCGACTATGAATTTATTGCTCAACAAAAACACGCAAATTAACAGCAACGGCAACAACGGCAACAACGCCAACAACAACAGCGAAGTATGACAAAACATTAATGAATACATAAAGAGTGACAACACGATTACAAGTGTTGTTGCAATGCGTGTCTGTATGAGTGTGTGTGTGTCGGTTTGCTCGGAGTAGCGATTGTTCACACTTTTCCGGCTTTGCATCGCTTTGCCGCCGAAAGAGATAATGGTGGCAACATCCACCGCCGCCACAATGACAGCAACAACGGTGGCAATGACAGTTATACTATTTTGTGAAGCCACCAACAACAATGCTGCGGACATTAATTGTCCCACTGTCGCGTTTTGTTACTGCCTTTATTGTTTTTTGTTGTTGTGGCGTTGTCGTTTTGGCCGATGACGTACACATGTTGCTACTTAATCAGCTGAAATTTATGATGCGATAAGCGGTAAAATACGAAGGTGCTCTGCATTCATTAAAATTAAACAACAACAAAAACAAACAAAAAAAACAAATATCATAATAACGGCTGATTAATAAAAAGCAAAAACAAAAACAAAAATTGAAGTGTGTTTGTATAAGGCACAGCTGTGCCGGCCGATATTATTTAACCATATCTGGGACTCTGGCGCTTTGTTGCTGTCTTCTGAACGCAACAAAACCAACAAAAGCGGCGCACAAGAGTTTTCGAATATTGGAAAATTAGTGGCGATTTCTCAAGTGAACAAATACTGTGCGCACAGTTAGTATAGCGCCACTTAGAAATACTAATTGCGGAATGTGGCACACACACACACACACACAAACAACAACATTTACATAGGCAATGCTCACACTTATGACTGTCTCTATTTCGCAAGAAATTTAATTGCTTTCGTTTACTTTTCTTTCTGCCTTTTTGCGCTCGTTGGCAAGCGAGCGCCACGCGATAAATTATTTCGCTGGTGGAAGAGTTCAAGTGTCCACAAGACGAAATTTACAAATGAAAATAATGGAATCGTACAAGCGAATTAACCTGTTTTCTCTTTTTGCCCCTTGGCCGGGCTCGCTCGTGAAGGTGTGTGTGTGTTCGTGATCGTGAATATGCAAACGAGCAAAGGCCACACGACGTAAGTGGGAGGGAGGCGGGTAGGGGGTTACCACCGGCCGCCCTGAGTGCACTGCAGCGGGAATGTGTGGCTGTGTAACGAAGCGCATGTGTGTTTTAATTTAAATTTTCGGTAACCGAATGAATGACGAAAATAGCAAAAACAATGAAGCTAAATAAAATGGAAAACAGAGCAAAACCTAACTGCTGTAAGATTTATTGCCGCCGGCCCGTTTGGTTGCCTAGCTGGTACGCTCCGCTGGCTTCGTCTTTGTTGTTGTGTCTTTTCGGTCGCTGAGTATCACGACTTTTTCGGGCCATCAACCACACTCACATCTCTATGCACATCTACATCCACATACAAGCGCATAGAAACGCATTACCAAAAAGTCGTCGTTAATGCTTCTAAGCGGCTCTTTCTTTTTGGCTGTTTGAAAGTGAAAGGCTGCCGCCAAACTTGCCGCAGCTGCTCTGGGCTTAGCGACCACAAACGACAAGCCGCAGCTGAGCTTCAAACAAGTCGGTGTGCGTGTGTGTGTATGACGTGTGAGTACAGATGCATTTTCGTCGCACACTTCCTTGAATATCCAGTCAAAGCCCGCCGGACCAGCGGCTAAATTGGGAAATGGACCCATAGATTCGCAAATACTCGTATCTGCCATCGTGAACGGGAAGTTTTGTGGTGGCGCTTTGCTACCCGAAGTTAATGTTGCCACAGAAAATGTATGACGATTTGATATAGACGCGAAACAACAACCACCATGCAAGTAAACATGTGAACCCAAACGCCGAAAATGAGAAATAAACAAAATTCGTTGGCGGCTTTCAAGTTTCGCAACATTTGCACCAAAAACGCAAATCAATAACCAAAAACCGTAAAGCTTGCCGATATCCGCTGGCACACACATTCGCTAGACAAACAAATTTATAACTGTCGATCGCATTTGGCCTTGTGATTGGCCAATAATCGGCGGCGGCGGCGAGTTCAAGTTGCTGCTTAGTCCGCATTGTCTTTATTGTTTGGCTCAATTTGGTGCTGCCATTGTTGTTGCTATCGCCGTTGATGATATGATTATGAGCCCGAGCCGTTTGTCCTCCAACTGAGGAGCGCCCGATTTTGTCTCTCCCCCCACTTCGATTTGCAATTTGCAAAACTTTTATTGGGTTTTAGGAACGCTCGATTGCTCGAATGCTCGATTGTTCGAGTGTTTGTGACTTTGCTCAAAGCCTTTCCATGGATTGCGATTTATTGCCAATCTTTTGTTTGATTTCGCGAATTTTTGATTTATGCTCGTGCATTGTGATACTGATTGAATTGAGAAATCGTTGATGGGGGGAAATCGAGGCAACTGACTTTTGTTGCCTAACTTTGACATTTCAATACACAGATACCAGCGAATCTTGTTAACTAAGTGGACCATAAATTATAAGTGTATCTTCTTACATAAGCTCTACTTTGAAAGAAAGCGGTAAAGCAATGAGAAATTGTGGTCATTATTACGGATAGTTATTGAGCAACGAAGACAAATGAACTTAATGAACGTAGTACTTGAAGAAAATTTTCAAGAAGATTATCTTCACTTAGTAACTGAAGCAGTAGAAAGAACTATTTTAACTTGAGTCATGGAGAACTGAAAATTTTTTCTGAACTTCTTTTCAAGCCAGGAAAGATTTGCTAAACACGATTACTGATCTGCTTAGCTCCGGACAGTTGCAGCCTGTGGCTTTTTTTACGAGTACAAGCACTTTTTGGTGAAGGTTTCACCGACGGAGATCACAAGAAAAGGTCCGTAGGATTCATTTATGCACATCGTAGAACAATCCACTGTTCTGAATCAACTTTGCTGCATGTGTGTTCTTATATATGTGTGGAACGCAAATAAGTACAAAAGAAGTCTTGCGAAATTTCGAAGGACACTTCATAAAAAATCAGCATTTCACATAACAACAACATTTGGATAACAAAATTGTTCTTAATAGAACTCTTACACGAGCTGCTCGTACACTTTCGCTCATTTGTTTCTTTAGTGTCTTTGTGTTTATTTTGCTTTGTGGCGAATTCTTGTGTCTTTGGTTTCGAAACTTTTCGTTGTTTAGCTTTGGGTTTGGCTACTGGAAATTACATTTACTGTTGTTGGCCAAAGTGGCCGTAAGTGTGCTACAAGTGAGCAGAATATTGAAGCGACTGCGTACTTTTGTATGTGTGTGTATGCATGTGTGTATACATGTATTTACGTTTGCAAGAGTTCTTAAGTCAAGCATGACGACCCACCTGCTCTATGCGTATGATTACACATACATATAGTTCGTATGTATGTATAGGTTTGTATTAAAAGTTATGTTGCATGCTGCCTGCAGTGAAAATAACTAGCTATTAACTGGTTCCTATCTAGTTTGAACCGAAAGCACAACTAGTCGGTAGATTGCCTTTTTTCTCATCGAGTAACAGTATTTTTTTAGGAATTGATTTCTGCCAGATGTAAATTGCCAGATTTTAGTTAGAAACGTATTGGTTTTAAGCTTGTTTCAAACAGTTACTTAACTGCAAATTTTCATTTATTTTCTCTTCAACCAATAATATATGAACTGGGTCCTCAATGTTTAAAAAAATATTGATACGCTCTCTTTCTGAATCAACTTTTCAAATAATCGGTTTGGTGCTTTTTTAGTTGGGTCGATTTCATCCAGCGAGTTTTAGTTCTAAGCTGATTAGTTTGATGTTTCATTGCCGAGCTCTTTCGCGTTTTTGCTTCGTTGGACTTTGAACAATCACCAGCCGCTATTGCGGTAACTGGCAAATGCAAATTGCTGTTGTTGGCGGTTGTATGTGCCGTATAGGTATCGGTTTGGCATTTCTGATTTGCATTTTCTTCATTGGAATTTTAATCGGGTAACGATGGAAGAAGAACACAACTCAAATGTAGGCGGCCAGTTTAATGAATAAAAGAATACTTGTTGGGCAATGTGAGAGCGGCAAAAAGACTGACAGAGGCACAAGGCGCGAGTGGGGCTCGATGCGATGATCGGTTAAGCGGATAACGATCATTTACTATCGATCGTGCAACGCACTGTGATGCGAAACACATAAGACCTACAGCACTTTCATTCAGCATTCCAAATTGCAGAATATAACAAATAGCGGTAAAAAACGAAACAAACGATTTTGTTTGATAATTTTGGTCATTGTTGCTGCTAACCGCCTTCGTTGGCTGGCGTGACGGGTGCAATGCCCAGCATAAATGCAAATTAATTCGGTGTCCGTCCGCCAGCCCGTCGGCACCTCGTTGAAGTGGCAGCCTCTTCCTGTCTCTGTTCATGGCGTTATGGATGAAATGCCAGGAGCGTGTAGTCGGTGAATAATGAATGGCCATGAATATGCGCGATTATGCGATTTGACACGGAGGCGGACTAGCGATGTGGAGGCGGAAGGAAAGTCGAAAAGCGAATGTAATTTACAAGTACAGTGTGTGTATGTGTGTGAGACCACAACAGAAAAGAATGCCGTGACTGATGAGAGGCCAGCTGTCAGACAGACACAACTGGAGTGGGTGCTTGCTTTACAGTTACTCACCTTTTCTGTGCTGGACTGGAAGTAGTAAACCATGACGAATATCCAAATGATGCTTACAAAAACAATGAATTTCACATTGCGGCGCATTTTCCTTCTGTTGCTGCTCCTGTTGCTGGCGTTAATATTCCTACTGTTATTTATATTCCTGTTGTGGTTGTTGTTGTTATTAGTGCTGATGCTAATGCAATTGACTTTGTCGCTGTTGTTGGTGGCTTCTAGACAACAACACGTGGCACGGCTGCCGCTATCCGGTCCAACGTGCGTCTGTTGCTCCTTCAGGTGACGAAATGTATTGGCTGTGTTGTTGTTGTGCTTGTCGCAACACGCTTTGTTGCTGCTACCTAGTTGACGGTTGGTCTTGCTGTTGCTGTCACCGTCGCCGCAATGTTTATCATAGAGATTTATGAGGGTGTTGTTATTGTTATAGTTCCTGCAACTGCTGCTTACTAGTGGGCGACTGTTGTTATTGATGTTGCTAGTGTTCTGATTAAGATCGTTCTGGGCGCTGTTATCACCAATACTAACGTCTACCAAGTTCTCTTCATCCGCTTGCACCGAACTGAAATTGTTTATCGCTGCAAAGAGAACAAAGAAGCAGGTGAGAACATATGTACATACTTGATTAAAGAGCTGTTCTCTCCAAAGTTCGACTAAAATATAACGGATTTTGTTAGGCTATACTGCTGAAATAAATATTGGTTAGTCGAAAAAGTCTTTTCGTATTTTGTCAGTGGATGTCGTTGCAGTCGTATATCTCCAGTGCTACCAATCACATTGTGTCACACCATATAGTGTTGGAAAGATGAGAAAGCTTAAGTTTCATTTAACAAAAAAAAATTAAATTCAGGGAAATTGAAAAAAAGTTACAGCTGTTCAAAAATGAGTGAAAACTATGAAGAAACTCGCTATATTTTGAAATTTTTGTATAAAAAAGGGAAGAATGCCACGCAAGCCACCAATGGAATTTGTAAAGTTTACGGAGACGATGTTGTGTCAGTTCGTGTAGCACAAAAATGGTTCGCTCGCTTCCGGTCTGGAAATTTCGATTACGAAAAGACTTTTTCGACTACCCAATATTTCGCTTTTTATAATTAGGAATCGATTTTCTCTGCCAAAACGCTACTAAAAACTCTTATTCTGATTTCCGCTCACACAAATATTTATCATTATCTAAAAATGTGAAGAAAAGTATCAGTGCACTTAAGCACTATCCGCATTAAATGAGATTTTAAAGGTTTGGCGTCAATGAAATACACTTTTTTGTGTTAACTTTTTCTAAAATGCCACTCCATTAAGAGGTCACGGATTAAAATGTATAAAACTAAATCCACTTAAATTGTTCTTCATCATACCTATACTACGTATACAGTCCACCGTGTTTTTCTCTAATAATTCCGTTACATTAAATATTTATGACAGCAAATCGCGCCATTATCATTATCGAAAGCACAAACTGTGTTTTTTCTCGAATTTACTGTAATTTATGAAAGCAATATTTTGCCACGCTTTAAGCCGATTCCTATCAATTAAAAGATAAAGCAATTATAAATCCAAATAAGTTTTTATGAAATCGAAGTATTAATTGAAAATACGAGCTGCATTTTTATTGCATTATTTCGCCGCGTTGTTGTTGGTTATATTTTCTAATATGCGCAGAGTTTTAGCTTTTTTTGCGTGTAAAACCTTTTGAGCCCCTCGCATGGCTGTAAACTCGCTGTGCGGGTATTAGTAGGTGTGTGTGTTTGTGTTGCACTTATGTATACGGCGGACTGTCATGCAATGCTTTATTGCAGGAATGCAAAAAATAATCCGAAAACATTGCACGGGGTTTCTGTTTTTTGTCAATTTCGATTGGAATAATGAAACGTATTATTTTCGAGATATTTCCTTTACATGCACCGAGCTTTATCCACTTTTTTGCGCATATGTTCTCATGTAAGCCCCAGTGTGCGAGTGTATTGGTGTACGTAAGTGGAACGGGTTTTTGTGATGAATGTGGCACAGACGCAGTTAAATTAAAATCAATATGTTTGCAAAATCGAATGGAAACAATAAACAATAAGCCGAATAGCTGAATTAAACACAGATGTAAATGTTGAAAATTAAACCAGAAAAACGCTTTGCAATAACTTAAAAGAGAAGCAGAAAGCAAATTCATTCTATTTTTATCACAAACAAAAGAAAATATTAACAAAAGCCAAGTAAGGATATGCTTAGTACGGGCGCAACCGAACATTTTATGCTCTTGCAACTTGAAAGAATCAAAGCCAGGAAAATACATACGTTAAAGTGTAAAACGTCAACCAGAGGATCGAAATTCAAGCAGTTTTATATATCCATATGCTAAATCGGGTCTGTCCGGAAAAGACTGATTTTCTTCCGCCGCGACTGTACTTCGGAGCGTGCTTGCATCGACTAGATTCGGTTTGTTTCGGTGGCACCATGCCATTTTGGAGGGCCGGAAGAGGTCGTTGATGAAGACCGGAAGAATGAGCAAAACCAAAGTGAAAACGATGGTCATTGTCTTTTTTGACATCAAAGACATCGTCCACCATGAATTTGTTCCCCCTGTACAAACCGTCAAGGCCAAGTTTTATTTGGAAGTCAACAAGAGACACAAAGGAAGGGTCAATCGGGTCCGACAAGACATTGCAGCTGATTGGAAGTACCATGACGACAACGCCCGGTTCACACAGCCTTTCTTGTGAACAGCTACCTAACCAAGGTCGGCAGCCCAACGCTTCCGCAGCCGCCTTACAGCTCAGATGTGGCCCCCGGACATTTTTGTTTCCTTGCCTTAAAAAGGCGGATGAAAGACAAGCATTTTAAAACGACAGAGAGGATCCAAGCAGCACGCACCTCGGCTTTCAAGAATAATCCAGAGAATGCCTTCAGTAACGCCTTCAATGCTTGGCATCGACGCAGAAGGAGCCTATTTTGAAAGTTTTTAATTGTTAAATTGATTCAGTGGTATTACATCCCGGACAAACCCTGTAACCTTATATCCATCTTGATTAGTTTTCAGTGATACATACAACTTTCAAGGGAACAAAACCATTATGCTCTGTAGCAACAGGTTGCAAGAGTATAAAAACGTTAGCCCAATACCCTTCACAAGTTATAGTTAGGCAGTTATAGGCTATAGTTGACGATCTCAGCAATTCCTTTGAATAATTATCCATGCCAAATATTGTGAAGATACCTCGTGTAGAGACCAAACCCCTAGAAAGGATTTGATTCCTATAGTTCAGTTTATATGGCAGCTACATGCTATAGAAGTCCGATCTAAGCAAATTTTTCTGAGATTGTAGCGATGCTATGACAAAAATCCATGCAATTTTTTGTGAAGATACGTCGTTAAAAAGAATTTCTCTTAAAAGAACTTAATTTTGATTGTTTGGCAGCCATATGCTTTAGTTGTCCGATATCTGCGGTTCCAACAAATGGGCTTCTTGGTAAGAAAAGTAAATGTGCAAAATTTCAGATCGATACCTCAAAAACCGAAGGACTAGACGCTTATATACCGACAGACTGACGGCCGGTAGGACGGACAGACATACATGATTAAATCGACTCAGCTCGCCACGCTAATGATTTATATACATACATAAATACTTTATGGGGTTTCCTACCTTTTGTTTTGGGTACTGCAAGCATCGTAGCCAACTTAATACACCCTTTAGGGTATAAAAATCTGCTCTATTATGAATAAATAAATTCGGTTTTACAGCAATTGTGTTTTCATTGTTGTGGAAATAGGCGAGATAAGCAGGTTTAAATTAATTGAATTACATTGCAAAAATATTTTATAAAATCAAAAGTTATTCCTTACAGACCGTAGGAGTTTTCACCAACTTTATTTTGGGTCTTGCAACGTTTCAACAAACATGCACTAATTAATCAAAAACCGAAGCGCCCGAAGGCTACACGGTTCTTTCAGTAAATATTTGTTGCATTTATTGCAGAAGAGCGTTCGCTTTCTAAGAATTCCACCACATCGAGTATACTTGTGTAGTAAATAATAATTATAATTAGTGCAGATCTCTTCTTCTTTTTGAATGTGAGTGTTTCATATGTTCGTCAGATGCTAGATGCTAGATGCTAGCGGTATCAATAACACAACTCAAAATTGTTTGTTTTCAGAGCCAGCTATTTTTGGTTGTTTAGAAAACTAGTCGCTGGTGGCGGAATCGAAATATTCACAACGCAACATAAAAGTGGGTTCATAGATACATATGCATGTGTATATGTAATGGTTGGATGAAATGTACACGTCAGTCGAAGTTTTAGACTTGCGTCGTTTTATGTGCTAAATGAATATACCGTTGGTTTGTGTGGTTGCGAAGTTTCGGCAGGTAATTATTTTAGCACAGCCCTAAGAGAAACTAGTGTGTATATGCGGATGGTTGTTGGTGTGGATTGTGTATTTCCGAATGCCATTCATAACAAAAATCTATTTATTTACATGTTTGTATTTAAGTAACGAACTTTTCTGCAGCCAAGCGTTAATATTTATTCTGAATTTTATGTGGAATATACAAGCAGAGGCATTCAAATAAAATCATTCAACACCAGTGAAATAATATGACCGAAAAACTTGATATTGCTGTTTCTAAGTGAAATAAATTTAGATTGTTCAGAATTTGCGCCTTAAAACCCTAAAGGTGTTGAAGTGTTGATTACATTCAAATTTCACTTCGAAGACATGGCTGAAGTCTATGAAACAAGGAGAATTATTATCACGATGTCATCATTTACCTCAAGATGTTCCCATTCGCGCAAAAAGTTGTCAAAAGCGTCTTTCTTAAACACCTATTAGGTCACTTCATATAGATTTGAGAATATACATATAAATTCGCATTACTGCCCAACACTTTCCCTCGTGGAATCAACAAAACCACAATTCAGATAATGATCGCAGAATCAGTTCCAGCAATCAGTTATTTCAACCAACGTGAATGAAGATAAATGAAGGAGGTTTTAAGTTGCTCTTGGACCTTCAAAAGGTATTTAGTAAAGTCTAGTAACGATAGTCATCTTCCCATAAAAAGATATCTAGTTCGAAGACACATAAAGAGAAAACATTTTTTTTTTTATCAAAATCCGGAATGAACTTCTAATGGATTCTTGATGTTGCAATTTTTATCGCTAATTTAAGATCTTATCAGAGACCTTTCAGAACATTCAAAACAGCCTTACACATAATCACACTTACACATACACGCAGTTGAATGCGGCACATACCTTACTTCCTTCACTTTTACGTTGTCACCTAGTTGCTCAGTTAATTTTGAAAGAATTCACGCACCAAATTCCTCAAAGAGAGTGAAATTCAATGAAAAGTTTTCGCGGCAGTTAAGTCCAACCACTCATACGACACGGAGCACTCGCCACACAGAAACACGCTTAATTGTGTGCTTTTGGCGGCGGAAGTGTTTCGGCTTTCACACGCACGCACGTTCACGCACTCCCGCTGACAGACGGTTTGGTTTAATTATGGGTCTACGCGAACGCACTCACAGATAAGATAACGGCAATTCAGGTGTATGACGAAGAGTTCGATAAAGAATATCAGCAACTCTAGGTCAATACTACTTTGAACAAATATGAGCACCCGCGATTTCCTTTTCAAAAATGTTTACACTTTGTGGTTCCGAGAAGCGCTACTCAATGTTGAATATCATATATACACTAATACACACACGCGCGCGTATCACAATTCAACAAATTTGGCTAACACCGATTACGCGTTGACAGCCGTTGGCATGGACAGCCGTCTGTCTCGACCATGAGCCAAATATAATGAAGCGTTAGTTTGCGCTTACGATGGGCTCTTGAGGCGCTTGCGAGTAAATCGTCGCGATAAATTGTCACAAACGCTACGCGCAATGCACCGAAAGTGTTGAGTGGAACCGCTAACCAACGCCGACAACTCGAACGAGGGGCTTACGAGCAACTGATGCGCTGCGTCGGTGTGCAAGCGCTTTTGTTCACTGATAATGACTGTTAACCGCTGCCACTGTAACCGCCTTGGGCTAGCGCCGCGCTACCACTGCCAGAGCTGACGTCGTTGCCGCGAAACGCACACACACAAAGCGAACGCCAAATGAGCAGATTCTTTGCCGCGCTAAGCATTTTATACGGCGGACGCCGCAGCAGTTGGCAACGCACACCGAGTACTTCGTATAAGAGTTGTGCGGCGCAGTGCCTCCCAGTTGGCGCTCGCAACATATTGCCTCTCAATAACGGTGTGCGAGCATGTTCGGAGACTTCCCGCCGCAATGGATTTCTGTTGTATTTTGTTCGATCGGTGGGGTTTTTGAACCTTCGCCAAGTCTGAGGCCGAATGTCTTTTTGCTGTCGTCGCAAAGTCGTTAGTTGGCACTGGTTGCAGCGCTCGATTCTCTCAGAGTGCAGCTAAGATTCTTGGCAACACGTTATGGACGGCGGCAAAGGCGATGCGCACGTATTGATAAGCACAACGTTAGGGAGAAGAAGTACTTAGATTCTTAGTTTTTTATTTATGTGGACATTTTACCGTATAGTGTTGGAAAGGTGAGATTTCAAGCTTCATTAAAAAAAATATAATTCGGGGAAGTTGAAAAAAGTTACAGCTGTTCAAAAATGAGTGCAAATAATGAAGAAATTCGCTATTTTTTGAAATTTTTTTATAAAAGAGAAAAGAATGCCACGCAAGCCACCAATGAAATTTGTGAAGTTTACGGAGACGATGCTGAGTCAGTTCCTGTAGCACAACAATGGTTAGTTCGCTTCCGTTCTGGAAACTTCGATGTGAAAGATGCACCTCGCTCTGGTCGACATGTCGTTGAAAAAGTCGATGAAATTATGGAAAAGATCGCTAGGGAACTTAACACTCATCATCAAACAGTTTTGAACCATTTAAAAAAGGCTGGCTAAAAAAATTAGCTCGATGTTTGGGTACCACATGAATTGTCTGCGAAAAATTTAACGGACGGAAATAATATCAGCGATTCTTTGCTGAAACGAAACAAAATCGAACCATTTGTGAAGCGAATGGTAACAGGAGACAAAAAGTGGATCACATTTGAAAAAGAGCATGTTCCAGCGTGGCGAAGCTCAACAAATGTTTGCAAAGCCAGAATTGACGCCTCGAAAGGTTATGCTGAGTGTTTGGTGGGATTGGAAAGGAATTATCCACTACGAGCTGTTCCAACCTGGTCGAACGACTGATTTTACATTTTACTGTCAACAACTGATGAGATTGAAGAAAGCAATCGAAAAAAACGGCCAGAACTGATCAACAGAAAGGGCTTCGTCTTCCATAAGGACAACGCTAGACCACTCACATCTTTGATGACTCGGCAAAAAAATGGGAGAGCTTGTCTTCGAAGCTTTGATGCCTCCACCATATAGCCTACCATTTGTTTCGGTCAATGCAGAACTCTCTTAATGGAGTAAAGTTGGCTTCGAGAAAAGTCTGTGAAAATTACTTGTCGCAGTTTTTCGCCCAGAAACCAGAAAAGTTTTAGACTGATGGAATAATTTCTCCAGCATGTATAGTGTAACTCTGTAACTAAAATTTGCTATCAGATGACAAACTATTAAAATCAGTGCAACATGTTGCAGGACTACTCATTTGCCAAACATTTCTATTTATAAAGTTGCAAATGTGGTCTCTGGGCATTCTCCATAATTACTTAAGTCTAGCTTCTGCTGACTTTGACTGATTGACATTTTAATTAACATTTGCAAGGTAAACTCATTAACGCATCGGGAAAGACAGTTACCCACGCCCGCCAATGCAAATACCAGCACACATATATGTATTAAAGCAACTGGGCCAAAGTGTGGACACATTACATATAAATACTGTCGCTATAACCACTAACAGGTTATTGAGTATAAAGTCGATGTGATCCCCCACGCCTGACAGGTTTGCAACAACACAAGGCAATATACGACAGGCATGACCCCAGAATCCGTCAACTTGATTGGCAATACTTAAACGGACTTTTATGCACACCACAGGCGTTCGGGACTTGAGTGAGGTGCGCAACTATTCAAGACAAATTTCATTAAGGCTTGGCTATTTATACAATCAGGCGAGCAATCGGAGAAGTGGCAGCGCATATAACAACAACAAAACTAACCACTAACGTGGCATTCAAAACGTTAATGGCAGTGTAGTTTTTGAAGCACAAGCAACAACCACAGCAACACATCAGAGCACATAATTAATTATTGTGTAAACAAGCTGAGTTGTTGGGCTGCCGTTTGAGTTAGTGGCGTTGCGCTGCTTGTTGCAAGTGTTGCACGCAAATCAGTTGCAAGTGATGTCCAAGTGGTCTGCATAAATTTTACTCGAAACAAAGCTTCATGCTGTTGTTGCGCGGACACTCGCGGTGGCGAGTACTAGACAGCAGTGGTTGGAGACGAGCAGCCGCGCGCAAGTAATTGGAGAAGTTGGAGTCTTGTTGTGCAGTCGCTTGGAAAGTTGCAATTTATACGCCCATTGCACTCGACGAGAGGTGAGGAGCCTGTGCTTGTTGAAATGCACTATTTCCCCGCCGAGTCTGTTGTTAATTGCGAAAACTTCGCGTGGTGTGCTGAGAAGACAGCGGCACTGTTAAGATTTTGCCTCAAAAGCGGAAAATAATAAGACTCTGTTCTCAGCTTTGGCTTTACAGTTTTTTGATAATTGAAAATACTTCTTCTTGTCTTTCCTAAACAACTGCGTGAATACGTGTTGCTTCCTCATACAGTCCACGCGTTTTAGTTTGCCAATCAAAGTGACTTCAATAATTTATTAATATACTTTTCAGCTGGCAACACCGTTCTACCGAATTCTCTTAAACCAAATTTAAGGGTTGCTTGATTTAAGGTCAACGACTAACACAGAACTTCACAAAAACAATAGCCAACATGACTCAAACACAATAATGTTCTCTCTCGCATACCCACTCTCCACTTTGAAACACCTCACATTTGTGTGAGCACCAAGAACGTAAAGCAAAGTGGTTGACGCGACACTTGATTTTGTCAGACTCACGCTTCAAGGCATGAATCGTTCGATTTTTCACAGCACTTTACTACCATTTTAAAGCGCATATTTCCAAGCAATTTACCTATAAATTATTATGCTGGTCTACATCGATTGGAAGCGAGCAAGTGGGCATATTTTGTGGAGCCTTAACCATTTCGCTGCGACCAATTGCTGATGGAACACATTAAGCCGCGTTGGCTTCAGCTATGAAGCTACACATTAACCGTATTATACACACACACACATAACATCTTCTGACATAATTAAAACTATTTTGTTTTTGTTGTCTTTTACGCGTATTTTCCTCTATTTAAAGCACTGTCGGCATTCACTTTGGCTAATAATATTGATAATTGTGGAGCGTTTAAAGCTTTTGTTGCATTACATTTAACTTGGACTACGAAATTTGTACGAAAAATCTATATGGCCACCGATTTATTGTTTTCCAATAATAGCTCAACTGGATTTTCGCGAGTTTCGACGCGGATTTATGATTTATCTCCCGACGTGCGGCTGAAAGTCGGCATGACTAACGCGAAACTGTCAAATATGCTCTTGGGCGAAATGGGAAAAACAGCGGTGGCAAGCGACAATACGAGCGATTTGATTTTTGCCTCTTTCTTCGCTCAATTCGATAATCACCCCTTTGGGTGTTTCGCCTTGAGTGGCATGATGAACACCCTTAGCAAATGTTTTGGTTCCGACTTTGCTTTTGCTGTCGAACAAAATGTCAATTTGATGTTGAAAAATAAGAGAGCGAGGCATTTTTCTACAGAGAGAGAGTGAGAGTACAGAGACGAGAGCGCGCTGGCACATGCGCTTTCGAACAGCTCAAACTCTTCTGTGTAAGTAGTGATAGTAGTAGTTATGGTGGTTTGGTAGGTTGGTGGGTTGGTGGATTCCTACGTTTATTGAACTTTTACTTTTGACGGGGGTGGGGTGGCTTTTGGGTTAAAGAAAGTACAAATAAATGCTTGTATTCCCAATCACACATACCCAAACACACTATTATACTATTTCCGGTTAACTCATTTTGACCGGATGCTGCGCTCTGCTGTTGTACTTTTCCGGGGTGTGGTGTACCGGCGTGTTGATAAGTCATTTTCAATGTGCCATGCTGAAGCAAACATTAGGGGATTATGCTAGGGACTTACGCTATGCTTGTGAATTCGACAGGAAGTGACAATGAATTTTCAATGTCAGGCGAATTGTGCCGTAACTGTGTTTATAAACCATCTAGCCAAAGAAGTAATAAATGCTCGCATTCACACTTGGTGCAACACAAATTCACTCACACAGGTATATGGTTTGTATGTGTGTGGACTATGATATTGTAAAGTAAATCGAAGGATTATCATTTTAGTCGGTAGAATGTTTTTTCAGACCATTTTTTACCAAATTTAGGTAAGAAGGGAAAATGTCAACTAAAAGGGATTATTCTGCTCAGCTTTGTAATAACAAGTTACACTTTTTATGTAATCAAGGATTGTGAATAGTAACTGTGTTTAACCGTGAAGATTACTTTAAGTCAAGTTCAAGATGTAAGTGAGTTATCAGAAATTGGCAACGTCTTTGAATTTTAGCATTCAGTGTCCCTAAAAGTAGGCTAACATAAAATCACAGAATATGACTTTCTTAAGAATCTCTATCATCTAACACATTGGAATCAAAAAGATAAAAACTTTAAAAAAATTTATGTTATTTTAAAAAAGTATAGCCTGCTTTTGAAGTCGAGTCCACCTAGGTCACGAACAATATATCCGCATGTCTGCAGGCACAATTCTAAAAAACACATTCACAAAATTCTAAATTTAATTCTCCAATAGTAACTCATTTAATACCACAAAAAAGCCAAGTCATTCACTAACTAAATTCGGTGCTATTTATACAATTGGAATTATTCGTTCAAATTGAGCTACAATACTTACACGATTTGCATGGCAGTTTGAGGGACAAAAAAGAAATTTGTATACATATATATGTACAATATATTCTGTCAATTTGAGGCGGTCAATTGCCTTCCTCGACCGAATTCAAATGCTTTCGTTGTCATTGTATTTTTCCGCACACACCCACTCGCGGCACTTGCTTCCGTGCTAAGCCAAAACCGGGGTGGAACCACAGTTTGCCTTCCGTCATGAGTTGCGCGAGCTAAGCTTCACTTGCACCAACAGTTAGCTTTTCCTAACATTTGCATCCAACATATGCACTTATCCCCTGTGCGAGGGCTGGAGCGGGCGCTGGCGTGGGAGCGCGCGAGATTTATGCATTTTATTGCATAACCAAACCGATTAATACAAAGTAAAATACGCTGGCACAAGTTTGGCATTTTTCTCACTTTCCCAAATGTTTTCTCTTTATTTCACCATTTTGTGTAAATTATGTAAGGGTGTGCGTTTAGTGGGGAAATCAAATTTTTCCTGAATTGCGATGATAAAAAGTTTTGCCGCATCCAAAGCGCTGCTTAAATGAGTTCTGCAATAAAATGTATGCAACACGTGTGCTAAGGAGGGAAGAACGAAACCATTTCACACTAAAAGCTGTGTATGTATGTATGTCTAGAGACGATAGCTCGGTCTTAATTATATTTGTAGGTGGGAGTCGGTGGCATAATGTGTTGCTGTATCTCATATATTTACCCGTCAATTTACTTTATTTAAATACACTGGCAGCTCACCGCAAAGCACTCTGATGCAAAAAACGAGATTCTAACTTTTCGCCACAGGCGTTTTCATAAACTGCATAGCACACTCTCAACTACACAGAGTTGCTTTTTCGCCACAGTGTTTTTTGAAATTGCCACTCTCTGCCAACTTGTCCATCACTGTATTTGATGGACACAAACAGTTTGTTGGAAACTGTTTTTCGCCTTTATTGCATTTTTTACTGCTCTTCCATTTGACAACTCTTTCGAGCGATTTGATGTTGCTGCTTCACTGAGTTCAATTTGCGGTCAAATCGGTCTTCAGTGTTGAGCAGATAATTCGTACAGTCTTTATTTTGTTAAAGTTAGGTTGTCGAAAAAGTCTTTTCGTATTTTTAGTCAAATTTCAACTTATTTTTTTTATATTTATAACGAACTTTAATGAACCGAATATATGCCATTTTGGTGGACCGCTTTTTTTCGCTTTAGACATTATTCCATCAGTGTGAAACTTTTCTGGTAACAAGTAATTTTCACGGACTTCTATGAAGCCAACTTTACTCCATTAAGGGAGCTTTGCATTGACCGAAACAAATAATAGTCCGATGGTGCTAGCCCTGACGGCTATATAATGGACGCATCAAAACTTCTCAGCCAAGCTCTCCCAGTTTTTGCCGAATCATCAAAGTGACGTTAATTCGGTCCATTAAATTTTTCCCAGACAATTCTGTGGTAGCCAAACATCGAACCTTTTTTTGTAGTCATCCTTTTTTAAGTGGTTCAAAACCATTTGATGAGGAATATTAAGTTCCTTAGTGATGACATGGCTGCCTATGTAACGGTCCTGGTCAATCTTTTCCATCATTTCATCGACTTTTTCAACGATAGGTCGACCAGAGCGAGGTGCATCTTTCAAGAAAATACGTTCCACTTATATTAAATGACTAAAGGTGACACTAATAACTGCACATTGAAGTTTTATAGACGAGCAAAGGTTCATGGCTGACTCTTTACGAAATTCATTCTACAGCGAAATTAGGCGATCACCCCGACATTTTAATAGAGTAGACTGTGAAACGCAAAAATATCGAGGAAATCAGCGCCTTTGGCCATTTAATGGACAGCAACGTGCGTTTCCCATTCTAAAATATTGTTAGAGCCAGAACTCTTCAAATGCTAAAGAATCTTGGAATCTGGTTTTAAGTCAAAAGGTTTCTTATTCTACACCGCGTAAAAAAAAGATTTTGAAAACAGCGCCATCTGTCCCCTAAACACTATTTGTTGTAAAATTATAAAATTATTATTGGAAATTTATGTTTTGGAAGTCAGCGAGAAGAACACAGCGTGTATATTAGCCAAAAGTAATTGTTCTGCTTCTAAAATTTTCCACGAATTTCAAATATTTTTGCGGTTTTTTTGCAATCACCATTAATTTTTTTGTTTCATGCTTACATTATTTGTTTAATTTATTTAATTTATAAACCACTTAATTGAAATTATTATTGCTGTTGTGCTTCGACCCACACTTTTACTATGCATGCGTGTATGTGTGGCGTATTTAATTCAATTGAATTGCGTGCAAAAAGTTCAAAGTTAATTAATAATAGAAATATTGCTGGCAACAATTGAGCAACTTATTATAGATAAATCAAAGTTCATCGCAAGTGCGTGTTCACATAAGCGGCGTGCGCGCCTTGAGGTATGCTTGAATGGTCAGCAAATTGAGCAGACAACTGAGTTGCAGACACTTTGTAACTTAACGGATTTTCGCTGTGCATGTGTGTGCCCATGCGTGTAGCATGATTTTGTTAATTTGATTAAAGGCGAAATGCTCGGCCAATGTATTGCCTGGTTTTAGGCGCAGAACTTTGGCAATTCTCACAGAATTAGACGGTATAATGTTGAAGCAAATTAGCAACTTTTTTCCCCCAGCTCGCCAGCTTCCCAACCATTCACCCAAACAAGCATTCAGAAGCACATTTAATCGAACTAAATGAAACCCGCAATTATTTATAGAAAGCACTTCTAACGGACAGTGGAAGGGCTATTGTTTGGTTAAATTTTAGCTCGCCTTCGCGCAGTCGGCAGTCTATTTTCGTCGTAATTATCGAGATGAAAACGTAATAAAATATGCGCAAATAATTGCTTTTCATTTGCAAAACTAAATATCTGCGGTTGCACTGCCAATGCATCACTTCAACACACACGCACATAAACAAACAAACCGAAATACATATTATGTTTAAATGGATAGCGAGCAACGAGCGAATGCAAATGTTGTACAGAAAATGCAACAACAACAATAGCATCAGCTGCCTCGCCATTACTGAATGCATTTGTGTGTGTAAATCGCGGCAATTAAATGCAACAAAAGTGCGAAGCAAATTGAAATCGAAGTATTGAATTAAGCCATTTATTGCGCATCAATGAATCGGCTAATAATTGCGTTATGAATTGTTAAAACCGATAGTAAATGCACAAACAACCCGCCGTGAACCTGAATATCAATATGCATTTCTGAATTTCATTATGAATGCCAATGAAATGATGAATTCAAATGAGTGGCCTACAATTTAAAATGAACACCAGGAAAGTCTCATCGGAGCCTCGGTAATACAATGTGGTGCAAAGGGGCAATGTGAACGCCTGTATCGGCACCGAAATGCGAGTGTGACCTTCCCAAAATTCACAAACACATACAAAATGCGAATGTGAAGTAATCATTGCTGATAGCTAATATATCGGCGTGATTCATTGAACTAGAAAAAATACGGAGTTGTTATACTCATGCAACATGTCACCTAACGGTTGTTTGTATCACCCAAAACTAATTGATATACTTAGATATAATGTTATTTACTTGTATATATAAAGGGTCAAGAGACGAGTTGAAATCTGGATGTCTGGATGTCTGGCTGTCTTTCCGTCCGTCTGTCTGTCCGCCTGTGCAATCTGTAACTTGAGTAAAAGTTGAGATATCTGATGAAACTTTGTACACATGTTCTTTGCCAAAAAAGTAAACAGTTCGCAGATGGGCGTAATCGGACAACACACCCACACCCACAAAACGCCCAATTGAAAATTGTATTATGAAGCAAGCGGTGGCTGTAGTCTGATTTTGCCCATATTCACACTGCAGCATAAGAATGTCAGATGATTGACTCACACCAAATTTCGGTGAAAACGGTGGAGCGGGTCCTGAGTTATGTGATTTTACCTAAAAGTGGGCAGTGCCACGCCCTTTGTTCGATTTTGAAACCGGCTCGCATAAAGTATTAAAAAATAAATACAATCAGCTCCCATTATATTCTACATATAACTTGTATATAACGATGTCCGGCTTCCACCTGACTTTAAACCGTTTAGGCTGGTCAAAATGTTATCCAAGTGAAATTAAGTAAACACGTTTTCTTAAAAGGTCTAAAAATTTATTAATGGTTTGCGCTCAATAAAAATGAATGGGAATGGGTTTAAGCTTCATATCCCTAAGATAATTAATTTCGATCCTTTGGTTGACGTTTTTCAAATCAACTCAATATATTCACTTTAGACTCTTGGATTCAGTTTATGTTACATATACTTATTTCATTTGAGGATGATTTAAGCCTAATTTTTACTGACGGTATATGTATAAGTGGTAAGGTGCAAGGGTATATGTGTTATGTGAGTCTACAACCTTCAAAATATAAGAATAAAGTGGAACCCTTGCGCTACATAATTCAATACATAATGCCAACACCTGATGGTATTTAGTCGGCTTTGATCCCTGCAAGTTGCAAGAGCATAAAATGCTTGGTTACATCCGCACTTTGTCTTTCCTTGTTTGTTTTCGTTTCATTTTATGTGAACATAAGTATGAATGCACATATGTACGTGGTGGTGCGAACTTCAAATTTATGGAAAAACACCGAAAACCATTCACCACTTCCAACCAGCCGACTTTTATAGACAGCAACTGTCTACAATCCACACAAATTGAAGGTAAACAAATATTAGATAAAAATAAAAAGAAGGACTAGGGCACTGTTTGATTCGAGCGAAATTGAAAATTGGGGACCCACCATCATTACCAATACTTTTATTAAGCTTCGTAAGCTTCAATTTGAAAAAGAGGCGCCTCTGTTGATGTTCTTGTAGCGACAGAAAACATTCCTGAAGTAATTTGGAAGAATGCTTAGCAGTTGACAGTCCTTGGAGAGATAAAAATCTGGCTCCGTTCCGGGTAAGTAGACCCCACTGTATTTTGGAGAAATGGCGTGGCTGTGAACGTGGACCTTCCAATATCGGATGAGTCTATGTATCCTTAAGACTCTCTAATATTTCAAGTCGAAATACTTCATACATTTTCTATATGCCGTAATTCAAGCAAAGGGTCAATGAAGGTCAAATTAGGTGCCGACACAGACGTCACGCCCGGTCCACATAGAAGTTCAGCGAGGTGTTAGAAATCTCTATTAGGTAAACAAAATTATTGTTGCTGTACTCTGTGCAGCATATTGCCGGGGTATAAATGAAAATTTGCAAATAAATAGCTTTAAGAAATAATACGATTATCGCATTTGCTTTGCTCAGCTTCACTGTTGTTGGGCAAAATGTTTTTTGTGTTTGTGTTTACCCAGAATATTACACAAAACCATGGAAAGTACGCGCAAAGTCCGACAGAACTAAAACAAATAAAAATGGCTGAAAAGTGAAGCAGAATGAATTTAAAAAGGAAAGCGGAGGTAGTTGTTGAGAATACTTACAAAAGTAGGTGTATGATGAAAAAAAAATGAGACGGCATGAAAGAGCGAGGGAGCTCCTAGTCTGCGTTCAAAATGGCTTCCAGTAAAGATACTAAATATAAATGAGTTTTAATAGCGACCATAAATGGCGAAAATATTAATATTTACTGGACGAATGGAGGAGACGCTGAAAGTTACCGTTATGCTTCCATGCAAATTTCATCGGACCAACACCGACACACAAGTGTATGTAATATGTACGTATGTTTTAAAAATAGCAAATGTATAAATAGCGAGTCATAACTTGCAGTTTAAGAATGCTATTTTCCAAAGAAAAAAATTTCGCAATAACAACATAGAGCCGCTGACCTGGACCATAAAAAAAGTGTTCGGTAAAGTGTTGAATAATATTATTTAAGGAGTTTAAAATGGTGTTTTAACGCTTTTTAACGTCGCTAGTAAATATGCGTGTTAAACTCCATTCGAATCATTTAGCTGCCGTGGCTTATTTGCTTTTGTTTGTATACACGATGATGCTTATATGTATGTGTAAATTTATTTGGCAGATCCGCGGCACTTACAAAATTGAATTGCTTCTTCATTCGGCGCTGCAAATAACGCTCATTTTCTTCTATCTAACACACTTTCGCTTGAATCAGTGCCAACTAAGTTGCAATGAAAGCTCATTTACTCCAAGAACTACTACTTTATAGTTTGTGAATGACTAGATGTGTTCAGATTTCTATTGAGACAACACGATACTTAAGTTTAGCCAACGAACCATGCTTTCCCTATTTCAGTGAGGAGTGATGGAAAAGTTTTGAATGTACAACGAAAATTTTATAAATCTTCAAGCCCATTTTCATGGATGCCACACAGTTACAGATTTCCGAGGAGGATATGCTTTGTCTAAAAAGAGAAAACTGACTTCTCGTAAAAGCTTCGTTATACCCTGAATAGTGTATACTAAGTTTGCCACGAAGTTGGTAACACCCAAAAGGAAACGCCAAAGACCCAGTAAAACACATATATAAATGATTAGCGCAACGAGCTGAGTCGGCTTAGCCAGGTCCATCTGTCTGTCCATCCGTCTATAAACATATATCTCATGTTTTGAGATATCGATCTGATCTTTTTCTTACCAAACAGCTGCTCGTTTGTCGGAACAAGCGTTTATCGGTTCACTAAACAATCGGACTTGTATGGAAAATTTTTCATTTCAAAAGATAGAGATATTCAAGAAATTTTGGCATGCGTTTTTTTCTAAAGCAATCATGAAATCTCTGAACAAATTTTTCAGATCGGATAACTGTAAGATATAGTTGCCATGCAAACAGAATAATTAAAATCAAGGTCTTTGCAAGGAATATTATGTATTTGTAAAGGGTATTATACAGGGCTTGTCCGGAAAGTAAAATTACTGATTTTCTTGTGCCTCGACTGTACTTCGGAGTGTGCGCGCACCGACTGGATTCGGTAGAGTGCGTTCCCAGCTAAAGAACGAGCGGCTGGTCAGTTGTCTCCGAGCACCTGGAGAGTCAGGACGAACATTTTCGCGCGACATATTTCTGTAAGTGGTGTAAGACGAAAATGCAGCGCTCGTTAGAGCAGGATACACGTTTGATATGATCAAGCAGACTTACCCAGATATTGCTTTGGCAAGAAGTGGTATGTTTCGGTGACACCAGGCCTTTTGGGAGGGCCAGAAGAATGAGCAAATTCAAAGTGAAAACGATGCTAACTGTTTTTTTGACATCAAAAGCATCGTCCACCATGAATTTGTACCTCCTGAACACACCGTGAACGCCAAATTTTACATAGAAGTCCTCAAGAGACTCAAACGAAGGATCAATCGGTTCCGACAAAACATCGCAGGCTTTCTTGTGAACAGCTACCTAACCAAGGTCGGCATCCCAACGCTTCCGCAGGCCCCCTACAGCCTACATGTGGCTCCCCTGATTTTTTTGTTTCTTTGCCTGAAAAGGCCGATGAAAACAAGCATTTTGAGACGCAAGCACTTCGGCTCTCAAGGCTATTCCGGGGAATGCTTTCCGCTGCATCGACGCAGAAGGAACCTATTTTGAAATACATTTTTTTAGATCGACTCAATCCTATTACTTTCCGGACAAACCCTGTAGCATCGGTGCAACCGAAATTTTCGTTTTTTTCTTCCAAAAACATACAACTATCCTTAAAAGCTGGATGTGAAACATCGATGCAATTTTCTGTCTACTTATGGAAATGAATATTTGCACATGCAGCACTAAAATCGTTTAGGGGTAAATAAGCAGCAACAACAACAGGAACAACAATAAGCAATTCATATGAAAACTTAATGAATTGCCAACGCGAGAATTCTAAAAGCTTTTCAAGCAATCTAGCACGCGGTAAATAAACGCTCTGGGAGCGGGAAGGCGTATAGAAAATGAGAAAAAATTATCTGCAATTAAAAGCGAAATTGATGTAATTAAAGTTCGCATTCAAGAAATTAGAGCGCAGAGAGCTTTCTCGCCTTTGAGAGCTTTGTGGCGGTGAATAACATGCAAACAAATAGTTTTGCACGCCTTTGAATGTGTGTGTTTATTTAATCAAAGGAAGACGCAGAGGGACCACTCTCACTCCGGGAATTCGCTTAATTAATTTACCGTAAAACCGTTCTGATTTTAATCTTTGTAATAATGAACTTAATAACAGTGTAGAGGCCTACAGACTAACATGACATATGTATGTTTATAGGTGTATGCATGTACTTTATTTATATTTGTATGCTTAAAGAGCCATTGAGTTGACACTTCAAAAGCTTTTAGCGTAATTAGCTGGGGAAGCAAACAAATTAATGCCCTCGTGTAAATGTTAATTTTGACTATATTTTTACTAAGCAAATATTGGCAACAGCGAATGTAGGTGAGTGGCAACCCTGCAAAGTAACGGATACTTCAAGCTAGTTTGAAAAAAATAATATTTGGTCAAAATGATATTGTGAAGTCCTAGGATAGGTCTCTGTATGGACTCTAACTTAGCTTGATGTCAAATCACTCAGCGGGGCACATGTGGGAGAGTACTTTCCAAACTGTTCTCAAGAAACTTCGGAAATGAGAATGGCGGCCAAGTAACATGTAGTTACAAGCAGAGGAAGAGGAAGACCTTCACTCCGTTGAAAAGACCAGGTGGAGAAGGACCTGGCTTCGCTTGGCGGCAACTTTGCGAAAAGAAGAAACGACTGTCGCTCTGTTGTTAACCCGGCTATAATCGCGTAAGCGGTGTCTACGCCAGTGAAGAAGAAGAAGAGGTACCTAATTTCAACCATGAAGTCGAGCAGCACTGATGGGGAAGCGTTGAACTGAACAGCAATGCCTCATGCTTATAATGAATTGAATATATTCAACCAGAAATTACTCCATTAAAACCGCACGCTGTTGTTGGCCCTCTGGCAGTAAGCGCGTTATTGCTGTTGTTGTTGCTTTACTACATAATTAACTTGCACGTGCGTAAATTATGGTTGCTTTTTGCAAGTCCAAAACCGTTACTCTTTCACTTTACGCCAACACTTATTAGGAAGAGCAAAACTGCGCTAACTAACCAACTGTTACATAACGCTGTGGTTGGCAACGAACGGTGGGGTATCAGCGTCGCTACAACAACACCAATCGTCGCTGTCGACATCATCAACAATCAACTAACGGCATCGCCGACACCAGATATTAGCCTTAGCCAGCGTATCAGCGCATTTATTCCAGTGCCATAATCAGAAAACGGGTTAGTGGCTCACGAAACGAAGACGATCGCCTTTCCAGCAAAGGCGATGAAGAAGCAGCAGCAACAGAAGCAGCAAATCTGAAAACTAATAACCCGGCGGTGGCGTTGCCGCAGCGAATGCCTCACTTATTGCGGCAAATAAATACTCGTACATATGTATGTATGCATGTATATAAGTGGGCAAGTTAACGGTATGGACGGGTATACGAGTGCTAGTCACTGCGTGGATGTGTGCGTCTATTATGTTGTCATACAAAGACGTAATATGAGAAAGTGAAAGGAACCGGCGCCGACTGCAGCAGCGGCAGCGCCTGCGGTTGTGGCTAATATGGCTTGAGATGCTACAGCGTGGCTTGCCATGGCTCGACGGGGCTTTGTCTTGGCAGATGCGACTGCCGGTACTACGCTGGTGATGCCGCGTGCCCGTTAGTACTGCTATGGCGCTGGGTAAATACCTATAAAAATTTTATTCGCTTATATATTTATGTAGATGGTTGTGTGCTGCAATAAAGTCACTCCGCTTTATTTTTTAGCGCACTGTGTGACAGCGATCATAAAAATGTGCCAGCCTGTGTGTTTGTGTGTGTGTGCTGAAATATTAGTAGAAGTCCACTGCGGACTCGGACTGTCTGTTTGTTTGTTTGTTGGATTCACAGAACTTATTATGTCATAATTACAGCAATTTTAACACTTTAAAACAAATATTCATCTTGGCTTATCATGAGCAGTTAAAATATGTGGACATTGAAAGCAAAAAAGACAGATATATTGAGAAACATCCCTTCTTCAGAGTAACTCATGCAAACCAAAGTCCCGTAATCCTTAATTACTTTCAGAAAACACCTTTATATACATACATATTAACATATATAAATCTGTATATGTATATTTATATGTACTTATGTAGGCAGCTACTCACCGAAGAGTCTAAACATTTTGAGTTAACACGAAATTTGTAAATTTTATGCAAAAAATAAAGAGAAAATGTGAAAAGCCCGAGAAACTAGAAAACAACAAATAAACACTAATTGAAAATAAAATTAATTTGACTTTTTTATTAGGGAATAAATGTTCAAAATAAAACATTGACAGACTCAATTCGCTTTGAAAAGACTGACAGCAATCAATTTCCCTTCGTAATGTACTTACATCTTAAACATGGATATTACTTACTTACTGTTATGTCGATATGTACGTATGTATGGAAATTCTTTTTATAAATGCACCGATTAAACTTTATAAAAGTAGTTCATAGTTCAAATTTTGTTTTTGGTCTTAGCTCCGGTCGTTTAGTTTGTATGAGAGCTGGCCGCTCCGACAAAGCCGTGTCTTGGTGAAAAAAGGACGAGGTCAAAATTTCATATCGCTTTCTCGAAAGCTGAAGGATTAGTTCTTCAAACTTAATTTACGCTGTCCAGGGTAAGATGAGTTCTTCTCCAGATTTCAATGAAGATAAGAGCTGCGAATAGTTCTGTGACATATTTATATTCTTTAACAAGGGCTAATTTGGGTGCAACCGAAAATTTAATACTCTTGGAAATACTTTAAGGTGTAAAACCAATTATATAGAGTAAAGTCAGCCAGATGTTCGGGAATCCTGATATTAGTTATATAGGGGTTAGTTCAAGTTTTCGCCCAATTTTATATATTTTAGGTACAGAGGTACACTGTTATGAGTAAAACACGCTCTCTCATTTTCATTGAGATAACTCACATATTGGCCGATTTATGCGGTACAAAGTCACCCCCAAGTTCGAAAATCTTTATATTAGGTATGTGGGTGCTAAGGGAAGTATTGGTCTGATTCAACCCATTTTTGACACACAGACTTACCATTATAAGAGAAGGATGCTCCCTTAATTTCAGTTATATATATCACACATTGACCGACATTTTCCATCAAAAGGTAACTATAGGTACCGGGGTATAAATATTCGGTTTCTAGGGGCTTTAACAGTTTTTATTGGGTTTAGACAATTTTTGGTCATAAGATGGCACCCAATAAAGATATTATCTGTGCAAAATTTTATCCTATTATATTAATTTCTTCCTGATTTGCCTACTGGAAACTGAACAGATGCAGTGGAATTTATAATTGTGCTATATGGGAAGTAGGCGTGGTTGTTGCCCGATATCGTTGATTTTCACAATATGACATAAGAATGTAAGAAGAATGCCACGTACTAAGTCTTGTCGAAATGAGTTAGTCGGGTCTTCAGATATGGGATTTTACCAAAAAATGGGCGGTGCCACGCCCATCGCCCAATTTTCACACTGACTGCCATAAAGCTTTATCATGCCATCTCGGTGATAAAATTTAATGTCTCTGGGGTATTAAGTAGTTTTTTACCGTTATATGGGAAGTGAGCGGGGTTATTCTCCGATTTCAGCTATTTTCACACTGTCAGTAGAAGTTCCTATAAGATTTGCACTCAGCAAATTTGGTTGTTGTAGCTTTAGTAGTTTAGGAGATATATACATTAAATTTGTTAGAAAGATTTTGCTTAGTTACGACACTTTATATGTTTTCGGTTAATGGGGATTTGTGGGCGTGGCAGTAGTCAGATTACGCCCATATACGAACTAGAACTTTTTTGTACTAAGGAAACTACATACCAAGTTTTATCAAGATATACTCGTAAAAATTTTTACTCAAGTTACAGCTTGCACGGACGGATGGACAGACAGACAGTCAACTGGATTTCAACTTTGCTCGTCACTGTGATCATTTATATATACATATGTATGTAACCCTATATCTATCTCGATTAGTTGTAGGTGATGCATACAACCGGTGAACAAAACTATAATACTCTGTAACAACTGGTGGCAAGAGTATAAAAAGGGATTTCTCACGCAGATTTGCTACTTTAATGGCCTGTCTAAGAGAGTGCGGATTTTCAGTCGAATCTGCTTTAACTGTTAACCTTTTGGACGTGAGTTATAACTAGAAACAAGAAGGTTTTCGGAAAAATTTCAATTCTGCACACACATACCTATAAACATAAATGGTATACATATGTATATGATCATGGGAGTATTTTTGTGTATGCAAATATATCTGTATCTGAAATTGTTGTGTATATTTGGTTAGCATTTTATTTATTTTGTTTATGTAATGGGAATACGCTGACGCATTTAATGAGCTTCGACATACTGCTGCATACATATGTATGTGTGTGTGTATAGGTGTAATTGGTTGTCATAAGTCTGTTTATTTACAAATAAATACGTGCAAAGCTTTGTGCACATAGCTGGAGGCCGAAGCAGCTGCAACATGCCATCAATCAAAAGCAGAAGCACGAACACATACACACACATACACACATACACACATATGTACGTGAATCCGCTGATTTTCGGTCCAAACAGATTTTATAGTTTTTTAACGCCGTGCTACAGTGTCTGTCAGTTCATTTTGGAAATGTACCGTTCACTATTTTTAATGACTTTTCAATTAACCGACGGCACACGAGTGACTTGTCGGAAAGTGAACGCAACATACCCAAACACAAACATATTTGATTCTTTTTTCATTTACACATACATACATACAAATGCGTGTGTGCTGTGATTTAAAGTTTTCCAAGCATTTTCGCCCACATTTTTCATTTATGCATGTGTTTAAGCTTTGACTTTTGGCTTTAAAATTAAATTTGATATTTCAACGCAATCTCGTGGATGTGTGTGTGTTGCACGTTGTTATGACATAAACGTTCAGCAGCATATTTTATCAGATAATTTGCATATTTTACTCGTTTGAAACGCTCGATCAAATTTTAAATATTTGCCACCTGAATGCCTCGAGTTGTTTGTTTGGATAAATGATAAACAAAGGTGACTTAAATTTTTCGGAAAAATATTGTCGGAAATCGATAGCAATTAATATTTCTCATTAAATAAAAAGTGACTAGAAAAATTCTGTGTTTTTGTAGGTATGCAGATGCTCATATCCAGAATCCACGGTACCGGAGACTTATTCAGCGTCTGAATTAGCGGTATTTTCAAAGCCAATTCAGCAGGAATCTGTGAAATATTTCCTGCGCAAAGGAGATATCCGATGTGAGATAAATCATACTTTGCTTTTATAGAAACATTAGTCTTCTTGCAGAATTAACTATATGCCATTATTCAATAAACAAGCTCTCCTCTTCGGCACTTGCATAATAGTAATTGCGCATTACAAGACGCTCAATTTGTCCCAATTTATATAAGTATGTGTGTATAAATATTTGTATAAAGACGATGAGTTTAGAACTGTGGTATGATTATCTCTTCACTCCCCTGTTAGTATTTGCTTCAACATTAAATAACTTCAACAGCCGACACAATAGCACAATTTGTTGTTATCATTAAAATAACGGATTACAACAAGGACAAAATATTAATTACATCTACTAATAGAGCAGAAATTGTAGATGCTTCTGGAGAGGAGAAAATGAGTGAATTTCTTCAGAGCCTTTTATACATATAACGCGGTTTTCAATAGGGACGCTGCAAAAATAGACCGATAGGGACAGCAAACGACGCCATATTTTTCTCGCTCTTTTGACATTTCTCTTCAGTGAGGTTTGCCATTTCATCATGGAAAGATATACGATCCAACAACTAATCGAAATTATTAAAATTTACTACCGAAATTTGGAGTCAGTGGCCTAATGTCATAAGCGCTACGTCCATTTTATGGTCGTCATAATCGTCCTGTCAGAAAAACAATTGAATCACAGTACAAAATATTCCCGTGCCAGTGAGGCAAATGATCCGGATTTTCATCGAAAAATCATCTTCAGCGATGTGGCTCATTTCTGGCTGAATGGCTTCTTCAATAAGCAAAATATGCGTTATTGGTCAGGTAGCAATCCACACGTACTCCATGAGTCACCACTGCATCCCGAAAAAATTCCGGTTTGGTGCGGTTTATGGGCCGGCGGCGTCATTGGACAGTACTTCTTCCGTGATGATCAAGACCGCCAAGTTACTGTGAATGGGAATCGCTACCGCTCAATGATAACCTAACATTTTTGGCACTAATTGGATGATATGAACTTGGACAATATGTGGTTCTAGCAGGACGGCGCCAAGCCACAAAACAAATGTCACAATCGATTTAATGAAAACCAAGTTTGGTGAACGTGTTATCTCACGAAATGACCCAGTCAAATGGCCACTTCGGTACGACAAAACCTTCAGAAACTCCTTAAAGTTAGCAACATTGTTACTGGAAATGCTCAGCAGTTCATTTCGTTAGAAAGTTACGAAATTTAGGTCATCATACTCATTATGCCGATAGGTCGGGAATGGCTTGCGTGCACTCTCTCTCTCTTTCAAACCACATAAAACACCATATAAACGTATGAAGCAAATTGCTGGCAAAACTTTAACCAAAGCTTCGAATATGTTCAACCGAAAGGCGCGGGTGGAAAAATATATCCATAAACCCACTTTTTTTAAATTTCTTTATATTAGGATTGACCTTCAAACACCTTAATTCAGGGAATAACTGTAACTAAACGTTCTTATCTCTTCAATGAAGTCGCCAGGAATGTGTGGAAAAGCAGGAAATGTGGTGTTAAGTAATTGAAAGGCTCGTTTATTTTTGACCTCCCATCAAATGCGTGCAAAATGTGTGCAAGCACTAGAAATTATGACTATCACTGCGCTATAACATCAAAAGTTTAAGCTAACCGCTAGCAACCGGAGAGTAAATCACATTTAGAATTATGACACATTAAATTTTATTTGCGTTTGCGACTAAATGCGGCGAAAAGGTCAAGCCGAAATTGTCACTTTCCACATTTTTCTGGCAGCCGTAACCATTTCACACACATACACACACACAAGTAAACACTCACACCCAGCTTAATAGATGCGGGCAAAAAGTTTGACACCCAGCACTTTTAATTAAAACACTCGGCAAATATGCGCTCCGTCATGCTGAATAATGCGCCGGCAACTGGAAAACTATCTCGAGTGCCAGCAGGAAGACGAAACTGTTAACGACGACAAACAAGCAACTGAAATAAACGCACCATAAACATGCACTCACACACGCACACAAACACCGCCACAGACACTGCGACTGACACATGCACGCAGGCGGACAGTGTCCTCCTGGGGATTTCCACTTAAACTTATGGCAATGCGCAGCCAAAGTAAATGTTTGCATGAGCAGCCCTTCCGCCCTTCCGCGCTCGTCCCAGCCGCCACTCGCACTGATTCTGACCTACAACAACAGCGGGCAAAATGGCCAACGGCTTGGCTTCCGAGTGGTGGCTGGGGGGGTAAGGTCAAGCGGCGCCCGAGGGGAGGGCTGGCGAGTGCGGATGGCTGACAGGCGCCAATGCGATGTCTGCTGAATAGCGTTAAACTAAGCAATAAATAAATCGACATCGAAGCAAAGAAGGTGTCCAAAGGCAAAAATTCGAGTAAAATGTTGTTGTTGTGAAGCCTGAAAGCGTTTGAGTGGGAACCAGTAAGGCAATGCAGTTTCCGGTTTGCTTCTGGCACTTTTGCATTGGGCATGCCTCGGAGCCTCTGCAGCCACGTGTTATTTAAGGTGGCGCAGTGTGCTCCTCTGCGTATACGCAACTATTAAAGTTTCGTCTATGGCGCGCGCTTCGCACGCAAGAGTTGCTAGAAGGAAGATAAAAAACGCTCCACAAAGTTGAATGCAGTCAACAAGCGCGTGTGTGGTCCGCAGAAGCTCAGCAGTAGCAAATATTCATGAGCTGCAGTTCACGCCGGAGGTTAAATGAGCCAAGGGACTCCAAACGGCCTTCCGGCGGCAACACTTTACTTTTTTAATTTCGCTGCCTGCCCACACTGGGAAGTAATTGCAATTTCAAAGCGCACAAAAGCCTCGGCGGCGCATCGCTTATTTGGTTGGCGCTGCAGCGAGAGATGGAAAGACACGCTGAGATGAAATTGAAGTGGGAAGAATAGAAAAACATACTACCGGCAAGACTTTATTTTAGTTAGAATCTATGTGAGACTCCATATATTTTGCGATGTATTAAAATGGAGTAAAGAAGGGTGATCGAAAAGTGAAGCGTCTAAGTTCAAGCTTATTTTCTGCCAGCCTAGCCACGTTTAGTAAAATGGAGGCGTTATAATTACAATAGTTCTTTCTGAGGACGTTGGGACCAAGTATTATTTTAAACTGGATCTTTTTGTTTGTTTTCGGAAGTTGAGAGGACACTTGTTTTGAAGGCGTAAGGTGGCGACGAAGAAACCCATTATGTTATTGCATTGACCCAATTTACAATGTTGATGCCCTGTAACTGTGAAGACGAAGTGAATAACGACATTTTCAGCGTCTTCTTTGGTTTCAACGCGCTGCGCCGAATGTAGTGGGAAGGGTTCACGGGCGGCGCAACGTAAACGATGTTGTCCTATGTCAACTTGAGTGGCATTGCAATTGATTTAGACTAACGCGCCGCTGCATACATACTTCGAATTCCCAACACCGACATCAGTGCCCCACTTAGGTATGTTCGTATGTCCGACGGCGAAGAGATGGATTTCCGTGTAGACGTTTGGAATTCTTTATAAAGTTCGCTGTGAAGAGGGCCACTGAGCATTTTTCATTTCCAATTTGCACAAGACTAACGGTAAATGCAACTAATGCTTGTGTATTTGTAGCTGCTAAGCATCCACTGACAACAAGCCACACTACATGCCACAACTACAACAACAAGCAACACACAAAAACAACGGACAAGTGTGTGCGACAATTGCACAAGTGAAACCGATGCGCAAAGGGAAATAGAAGTAAATAAACGAATGACAGCATAAAAACAAGTGATTGCAGCAAATCTTGTTTTGTCAGAGATTTAGAGCCGAAGAAGAAGTTGGCTTCGAGACTCCTTGGCAAGGACACCAGCAGCGGCCATAGCATAGGCAAATTGCCACTAGAAAACTAGAGCGCCGCATTCAATTTGTAAACTCAAAACACACACGCGCTCACACACCCATACACATACACACACAGAAGCGCACACATACATGCACTGTGGTCGAGCGTAGAAAAATGTTTGCCAATACTTTGTTATTTATAACAATGGCAACTGTAAGCTTCTCCAGAATTCCGGTATGTTGGAAGCTTCGCATTTGTTCCGCCGCTGCTTGGCTTCCTGTCGCTTGACTCGAGGCGCCTGGTCACCAGTCATCGCAGCCCTGTTGTGTTTGTACTTTGTTAGTGGCCAGTACAAATTATGACTAACGAATGCAAAGAAAACATAAGAGACAGAGAGTTTGCTTCTTCTTCTTCTTCTACTTCTATATTTCGAAGTAAGAAGAATATATATGCGCCGAGGGAAATGAAAATTTCAATTTATCCAAACTCGTCGATATGAAATATGATTGTGTAAATATGTAAATTCAAGTGAGTGTTGTGTAAGCGTTATCGAGTGTGTGTGTATGTGTGTGGCATGTGTGCATTCTATGTTTGCGGTATTCACAAATGGACCTCGATGCCATGTCCATGTGTCCCCCACCCCTTATCTGCATAAGCATGTATTTTCCACAAAATATACCGTTATGCGCCTAAAAATAAATCTTTATATGTTGCTGACATATCCACAAATATACACAGAATGTGTTCCAGGCCCAAGCCGAAAGATTTCAAATTACATGAAGTGATTTTAGACCAGCAAAGTCATCAACAGATTTTCGAATTCAACACACAGAATTCACAATCACAGCTTAGAATTTACCTCACTGCATTGTTGTTACTTTTGTTTTTATTATTGTTGTAGCTTAATTGGCAGTTGCTGGATTGTGATTGCCCAAGAAGTGCTGAAACTCGAAGCTTTGCGCATAATTGCTGTGCCCGGCAGCCTTCATATGCAATAGTTTGCTGCAATCTTGTTATTGTTTAATCATCCGTGACAAGTTTTAGAAGATTTGCTTTTTCTTTGGTCTAACTCGTTATGACATGCATGGCGTTGACACTTAAATTGGAAGTAGTTGCCCACGTGGGACACTGGTGTCGATCAGGGGGGAGATTGGATTGATGTCTAAGAGTTCAAATCCCACATTATTGTTCAGATCGTCATCACGCTACTAACTAAAAGGAGGAACAGCCGCTGAATCCTCTATGAGGAATTTAAAATGATGGTAGATATCATATTTTACCCAAATTGATGCAATCGGAACGAACCTATATTTTATCCCCTCGGGGTCTGGCAAACCGGCATTAATCTTCGAAATTATTTGAGCAATGTCTTCTGTCGCTACAATAATCAAGTTGCTCCTTACCACGTTCAACTATTTTGCTTATGACTTCCTTGTGTGTCTCATTTGCATTTGAATTCGAAACCACAAATTAATTGTCGGTCCTGAAGTGCTGTCACTGCGGCAGAGCGTTGCCTGAAGGGTATTTATTGCACAATGCTTGCAATTTATCGTTCTGCAAGTAAATAAATTATTATTCTCTTCATTCGTTGTATGCAGTAAGTATCACTTGTTATTGTTGTTAATCTAATGTGATACCATGATTTGATGTGCTGCATGCCACATTAAAAGTTTGATGAGCTTACGTACTCACATATGCATCACCTTGATCCACTCACCTGAAATCCGAGCGATTCTGCGAACTCTTTAAAATTGCACATTCTCAACCTCAAAATGACGGCATGCGATATGAATATTTGCAGCCAACTGTGTAAGCATAATTTCTGCTGCATTAGCACGTACTTGTTTAGTTGCCATGCACGAAATTTTCGTAACAGAATTCTCTGCTCAGACCAAATTGGATTAGCATCTTTCGGTTGCTGCAACTAGCGCGCCGCACATGTGTGCGTGTGTGGGCATGTGTTTGTGTGGTGGTGTGTGCAGCGAACCAAACTTTTGGCAGAAGTTTCAAATGGCGCTGCGATGCCACTCACTAAGCTGCGGTTGACACCTACCAAGCGCGGCCGGGCGGAGCGTGAGAGGCGGTCGGGAACAGCAGCCGCGGCCGGAGGCAGAGCAGCCAGCAGTTCGTAGATGCCAGCGCAGCGATCGCGTGGGTGGCTGTGCAATGTTGCTGGGTCGTTGTGTCAACTTTGAAACTTACGCCAGACAACAACACCAACAATTATAGCGCGAAGAGTGTTTACTTGTACCATTTTGCCAGCTTGTAAGCGCGAGCTGCAACAACAATCGCAGAAGAGCAGCGGTGCATGTTGTTGCATAAGTGGGTGCATAGGTGTATTGCCATGGATTCGAATACCTTTGTTCACTCATTCCTAACGGTGCAACCGAGGAAGCGCTGTGTAAACGCTGCCACCGCATGCCACTTGAAAGCACACAACAAACAGCGGAAGAAGTTGTGTTGCGTATCCGAACTGATGCTGTCGGTCACTGTGTCGGGACTGTGTGTGGTATTTGCGTGGCGTACTAAACGCCAGACAGCGGCGAGTGTAATAGCGCGTTGGCCAGGTGAATGTGTGCTGGCGCGGTTCCGTCTGGAAGCTGCGGTTCTTGTGGCCATTTCGATATCGGTGCAACTGTGTTTACATAACTCAACTATTTTGTCAAAAAGGTTGTCGTATATGTCTACACAACCACATTGTGATTCATAAATTGTAAGTTTCGGATCTCATTATGAACCTTTTGCTTGCTAAAACTTGCGAAAACTTTTGGGTCAATAAATTATTGGCTTTCAGTAGCCAAATAAGAGGTTGGAGGCTGATGGCGTCGAGACCACCAACAAATTAGCAAAGGTTTTACATAAATGAGGCCGACTTCCAACCGACGATTCCCCGTCCTTACGCCAAGTCAAAGTTTTTTCGCATAAATTTATAAGAATTCAAGCTGCATCACCTTAAATTCCTAACTTTCGAAATTCAATGCCAAAAAGAACTAAGGCAAATGTTTCGTCGAACGCTTAGCATATCATCTAACTTGGTGAATTTTTCAGTACCTTAGATTAAGCGATAATTAATTAACGATATTCGAAATGAGTTTTTTCTAATCAACGAAGAAAATCAGACGCATTGTAATTAAATTTTTGCAATTCAATGCCGATTAATTGGCCTAATTAGAATTTAATTAAAAGCCCAGAGTGGCTGTCGCTGAAAGCGCGCTTGGTTCAAGTTAAAGAAGCGCCACAGAATTGCATACGCATAGCGCGGCAAACAAAAGCATACGCAAAAAATTTGACTGGAAACCGGAGACCACCCGCATAAAGCAGCCAAGCAACGGCTCGTGGGGCATGCGGCCGGCGCCTGGCAAACGTCCTGTGTGTCAACAATTAAACGTTAAACAGCTGTGCGTCTAAGAATTATGTCTGCATGCCGTGACCTTGAGGCAGCGGGCAGCGGATCTGCCAACAGCGCCGTGATACTCAACCAACAGCTTTAGCCGCCAAAGCGCCAAGCCAAGGCGTCCAACTCAAGTCAAAATGCTTTAAATTTCGGCAACTCCAGCGCCAGCAAGTGTATAAGAGTGAACAGAGCGCGCTGGCTGGCCACTCTCTGCGAATGAGGCGCGCTCTGAGCGCAGACACGCCGGTTCGACAACAAGTTGTGTGTTGCGTGTTTTAAGTTCTCTGGTCAAGAACCACTGAACTGGCGCTCACTATCAAATGGAACACTGTGGCGCCCTCTATGCCCCTTCAGTACACAGTTACAGGTATGACGTTACAAGTTTGTTGTGTACATTCGCTCACCCGCAGGTTACTTCAGCGGTTTGAGTTGAATATTTTACACTGCCACTTATTGTGGCATTCTCAAGTGTTGCACGAGTTATGTTGCACGCCGCTCGTTGCACGATGCCAGAAGTCATTGCCATATGCTAATAAGTGCAGTTAACGCTCCTTATGCCACGGCTACTCGAGGTAAGTGATTCAATGCTTCATTATAGATCACGATAAAGTTTGGTATTCGAAACTCGTCAGCGACATTTGGCCACCAAGAGGCAAGTTGAATGAATTGTTTGTGGCAGTGAGTATTAAATTTAGGCACTGTAGGTGTCTTTTGGCTCAAGTTGAAGTAACGTTATTGTGGAGCATACGTCGCGTTTAGATAGATTTAGATAGTTTTGACTGACGGGAATGCTCTGGATTTGTTTATAATTGTAAACACGATTCTTTAGAAGAGGAAAACGTTTTGGTTAGAAGATTTTGTATATTTCCAGAACTTCACCTCAGATTTTAATAATTTTATTAAAGCAATTAATTTAATTAAAAACAAATAGGTGTTGCGACTTCATCTCCGCCGCTTAGCATTCTCATGGCCCATCAAGTATTCAGATTTCTATCCAGCATTCTTATCCCCGAAGCGCTCTAAGATTTTAGTTGCTAAGCGACATGTTCTCCTTTGCTGTTTGCTAGGGCATCGGAACTCTCAAGATCTTCTACTGGTGGTGGCGACTTTGCCTCGCACAGTAACTCTGCTTTCACTAGCCGTTGGAATGTTCCAGTCAACTCACAATACCTTACCACCTCTCTCTGGGAGAGCCCGCGTACATTACTTTTACTAGAAGATGGTGCCGCCTGAGTCACTGTTGTTTTTCGAGGTCGGTTCCGACCTACTTCCACCCACGTTCTTTTTAGTTTCTTCTGCTTTATTTTCAATGCTTTAAGGGTCCCCACTCCAGTCGCTATCCATCTCCCGCCTGTCATGTTCTTAAGGTTATAAGGCAGTGCGTTCAGAGCCGACCAGCACAAAGTGGTAGTCGTCTCCCCAACCTAATGATGACGGGAAGGGACATACTCCGAGGCCAGCCAAGGTTTTAACGCGACGAAAACAGCATGTATACATGTAGGTATTTGTGTTTGTCATCTGTAAAATTTTGACTGTGTTGACTAAATGTAGCCAGACCAGCTTCTGCAGCGGTTGATTGACGCCGACGAAGTAGCAAATTGCAAGCAAATTGAGTGTCGGCGCTTCTCTTCACAAAGACGGCCGCCCACCACCAGACTTATGCACCCATTATTAACAAGAATTGGAAAGCAAACAATCCCACAGTTCAATACACACACGCACTCTCGTATTCAGATAACAAAGTGAACATCGCCGATAAAAGTGAATGAATTCCAATAAAAGTCTGCTGCGGAAAATTTTATTCACTTCGTCTGTTTTGTGCTCTTGTTCTGCTCTTTCTTGATTTATTATGTTTTAAGTTTTCGTCGAGTTTAATCAAATTACTTGTGGGCATATCACATGGTCTCAATATATGTAGGTGTGTGTATGTGAGTATTTCTAGTTACTATTGTTTCCACATTTTTCAAGTGCCCTGGTTGTTGTTGTTGTTTTTGGCTTGTTGCTCGCTGCAATGGAAAGTGGTGACACATATTACGTGATTTTGCTGCAGACGCTCCGCCACAAACTGAGGTCTCCATCGGCGATCGCAAAGTTTATTTGTTTACAACAACACCAACACACACGTACTTTAATATATGTATATGTATATGTATATGTTGAAATATGTATGTGTGTCTATTTGTGCATGCCGTCATAACCCAAATGCCGTGAGTTGATTCTTCGGCAGGTGAGTATCGGCAGCGCCGCGGTCAGCTACTGCAGCGGCAACAAAAAATGAATTTTAATCAGATTTCATATTGTTTCTCTCGATTTGCATTGGAAACGCACTTAATTGATTTAATGGAGCAAACACATATTCACACACACACACACACACACACACCTGAATGAGTGTGCTGACCATGTAAAGCGCTTTAATAAAGAAATTGCAAAAACAACAACAAATGGCAGTGAAATGCTCTGATTGCCGACGAGTTGGGCGAGTGCAGCGGGTTCAATGGTAATTAATAAAGCAATTACAAGCTTTTGAATAAAAAAACGGTAAATTTGCATATGTGTGGTTGCGAGGGGAGCCTTAGCCAGTCAGGCAAAGGTTGACATTGTAGTAATAAAAATATTATTTAATGTTTCACGCTCACATCACAGCGCTACTGATATAGCACAGATTGTATATGTGTGTATGTATAGTATGTGCATTAAGATGGGTAAAACAAACGAGATTTTTCTTTTGCTTGGCCCTCGTAAAAATTGGTTGTTAGACACCTCTTAGAAAGGCTAACGATTTTCTATATTTTTCTTGTTGTGAGATAGAGAATTTCAAATCTCGTCTTCACCTCCTTCAAACATATTTCGTTTTGTGGATTTTGGAGTAAATTTTCTGCTACTTGAAGAGTCTTTCTTAGCGATGTCTTTTAACCAATTTTTCAGAGCATCGAGCGAAAAAAGAATCATTCGCTTATTTTGACCCACCTTAATGAGAAACACTGCTTCTTCTACGGATAAAAGCATTGATTTTTATTCAATTTTATTATTTAATTTTTGATTTTCGAAGCTGTAATTAAATTTATTTGGATTCCAAAGCCAATTCTAGGCATGAGGAAGTTCTCTTCTTCACAAAATTTCATACTGTATACTTATATATGTATATTATAATGTATTAAACTGAATTTACAGTTAGTTAATTACAATACAATCATTTCGCTGAATCAAAGGCTTGTCACAGCGGGATGACGAGAGCGACAACAGTGAGTATTTGCGGTGCCAGCTTTGCGCTTTTGTCAAAATTTCCACCGAAATTCTACCACGAATGGCAGAGCTACCGTGACTTACCGTCATTCCTGGTAATTAGCTACCCGCCGAGGCGACCATTTCAAATGTAATTAAGCTCATCCACATAGTTTGTTGTTTTCCCTTTAGCCCACATACATAGATACTTAAATGCATGTATGCGGACAGACAAAACATCAATTATTGGTGGAAGTGCGTATCAAAAACTGTGTCACTGTCAAACTATGTCCGCTTGCGTGAATGCGTCGTACTGAAATCGTATGCGATGTACAGAATGCGGTGCTGCCGAAAGCTGCAATAATTGTAATTGCCACTTGCAACTAACTGTTAACTGTAGCCAATGGCATCAAATATTTGTGGGTGTCTATGTTTGTAGGCTACGCTCGCTGCACTGGTGGGGGTTAGCGGTGTGTGGCACAGTCACAGGGCGATATTTTTGTTAATCATTAATAATAAGCAAACAAAATAATGCCGCTAACGTGAAAAGCAAAATTCGATTACATTCTTTGACATGAGAGTCACCGAGAGCGACAACACAATTGTAGCATTCTTACAACTTTCCCACACCTTTTTTGTTGTACGACTCGCATTTTTTTCGAAATAGGCCTCGGTCACAGCGATTGCCTCCAGTGACCGTCTCTTGAGCTCTGAATACGGGCAAAAATTAAATGGCGGCAGTCCCAGTTAATGTGAAGGATGCGTAAGCCATTCGAAGCCCGAATCATCGTTGCCACAATCTTAAGCTCAAGTGTGATTTATCACGAAAACAGCCCTGAATATCAAAATACTGATGATTGACATGTATAACAGTTTCTTCTTTTTTTATAGTAGCAAAAGGCATCGAAAGCCCGAGTGCGAGACTTTATTCCGCTAAACCTAACCTACTCCCATCTCATGTCTCTAACACTGAACCATTGGACAAAGTATTACTTCATGGGAGTTTCCTCTCTTGTCTTTAGAGTGTCAGCTATTTTCATCAAAATAATTTTCCTCAAAATTTTTTATTCTGTAACTTAAAACCAGCTTGTTGGCTTTCAAGTTCTACCACAACTGAGTAATTTTCGAATATACATATAAACCACTATTTTAGGTTCTTTACGATTACTTTCTTTTATATTAATATTTATGGGCCCCATTGGACATCAAAACCGGCGATTTCGACCCCTAAACGAATTGCGATAAGTCAATTAGAGATTTTCCGCCTCCACAAATTTTTACATATGTATGTAGATAGGTATAATCGCATGAGTATGTGTATGTGTTTACGAATATTAAGAGCTTTTGCATAATTCGTTTAACTCAACGCAAAAACATTGACTGAGTAAACGGGTCTGTAACCATTTGTGCCGGATATTCACTGAGCCTGAAGGATGCTCAGCGCTCGCTAACCGTTTTGCAAGCAAGAGGATTACAACAAATGCCGGATCCGCACACACACATAAGTATATGATTTGTATGCTTCCATTTTGCAGTTAAGCGCAGCACAAAAGCTCGCGCGTGTTTACCGAATGGAAAAGCTGAGAGTGTGTCAACAAGCATGAAAATATCAACTGAACTGACCGCCAAGCAACGGCGTGACAGATTTATACTCCCTCACAAATCCATGGATGGCGAGCTCATTGTGAAATTAGAAATAGTTTCAAGTTTCTAACTCAAATTTAAGATTACTTTGCCAGGATTAAATAACGCTTCCGAAAGCCTCAGACTTCTCCATTTTTTTAATTGAAAGTTAGGTTGTGTAGCCACTGTAAAGTCAGCGTATTTTTCGCATATTTGTATATCAACACAATGAGTGTGTGTGTGCAAGCTAGAAAATATTTTCATATATTCGATCGCCATGTGTTTGTTGTTCCAATAATATTTGAAGACAATCTCTAATTATTGGCTTTCAATGAAATTCATTTATTCATGCACAGACAGACACAAGTACGCGGCTGGCTTCAATTCCCAAGACGACTCGATTAAGCTCGTTAGCGCATTGCGGATTGCGGATTGTTGCAGCCGCCGCCAGCGAGTGCTTGTCTATCCAACTGCAAATTTAGCAACTTAGCAAAACCAAAGAGTCAAAGCACTGACGCTGCCTTCACACTATCAAAACTGGTTGACACTTGACTGGGTAACAAAGATGTCCAAGGCCATCCACTAATGCGCCGTCGATGAGCACGCGAGTTACAAAACGCGAGGTATATTATTTTGGGAACTGTGATGAATATTTTGGTTCGAAGTACAATAACATAAACGTATATATATAAATTAGCGCGTTTCAGCTAAGTTTAGCAAATCACTCGCTTTAATCACTCTTAGCATTTACTGGAGTATCTCGGCTTCAACGTCACAAACAACAAATTGCCGAAGAAAATTGCGGCAACGCAGCCATTTATGCAAAACCACATGAGCGTTCGAGATGAAGTAGTGTTCTGCCCCCACCCACACTTTGCTACCGACACCATTTCCTCCTCAATCTCGTTTATCCCCACTATTTCGGCTAACTCCTCATTACCATTTCATGGCGACCGCATCGAGGAGGACTAACGGAAATGACTTGACTAACTGCAGTTTAGTTTTCTGCCACCATTTGGGTCCCACAAGCAAGTGCGAATGGCAACGAACTCATCTGAATATATGTTGTTGTGCTGCCACTCCGTTTTATTGCTCCCCACGTAGCACGGACCGCGTTACTGTGATGAGTTTTGACCTTACAGCGCGCATGGGAGGGGGATTGGCTTTGGGAAACTTTCACATTTAGCGCAATGATAACGCTCATTTGGCTCACGGACCGGCTGACTGGCAGATTGCGCTGAGCGACAACGCGGAAGCAGCGGTCCTGGGAGCGCGACAGTGCATCCTTCACGACTACAAATGGCCTGTCAACGAACCGCATAGTGCGTACTCACGCAGCAAAACGGGCGTCATACAGACATACATACATGTGTACCTACATATTTACTGTGACGTTGGTGGCCACCGCTGGCTTTGCGGTCGGTAAGGAAATATAATTTTGTTGCTTTTTTGCCACTGCCGCAGCCACCAGGCACTTGCCTGTTTGTTGTTTTATAAAAAGTTAGGAAGTTGTTGCTGTTAGTCTACGCCTTCGGGAGCAGCAGCAGAGTTCATGAATTGCTTTTATCGCAGCTCGGACAACTTTTCGTGCGGAATAGTTTCGCCTGACGCTAAATGTTGGCTTAGCCGTCTCTTAAATTGTCAGCAATCTCATTGAGGACGCCCGCAGCTCCGTCTGCTCTGTGTGGGATGCAAATTATCATTTCTTTCATGTTTAAGTTTAATGTAATGGAGAAAATAAATTAGAAAGAGATCGGAGTTTAATTTACTCATTGTTTTATATTAAGTGATGACCAAAGTTAAAAAATAATTTAGAAAAAAGTGGAAGTTGTTGCTATATTAAAATTTATTCGAATATATGAGAGAAGTTTATATAGCGACCTCTAGTCTATTGTCCCCTTCAATGCACACAATTTCGTCCAGCCCCGCCCCTTCCAAATTCAATAACTGTGCCTTGGGTATGAGGGCAGCAGAATCAAGAAGCAGAATCAAGAAGCAGAGAAGTTTATGCCTTCATCTCGCAGAAGCGCTAGTAATCTGACTCTACCACTGAGCCAATAGAAGCAACCAATATTAGCGGATGAATTATAGGTTAACGGGTGATTGTAGAGCACTATAAATGTAAAATGTTTATTTATATGCTTTTAATTTTTATTGTAAGTAATCTTCGCAAACTTGTATCTTCATTGTCCGGTGTTAATAAATGGGTGGTTGTGACATCACCAAACTTTTGCTTGGTTACAAGTATTTATCTTTTAATTCATTTGAAGCACACTGTATAGCTACTAATCGCTAGATGTCGCGAAAAGTTAAATCAGCTGGTAAATAAAAAGCAAACAGCTGCTTCGCACCAACAAATCAAAAAAGATGTAGAGGTTCATAGCTCAATGTATTATAGCTTTCTATGTTAAATTACAGCAAATTGCTTAACCGGACGAAATGGACAGTTACCAATGGTGGAATCTGAGTGGAGTTCGCTGGTCCTGTGTAGTTTATAGCTGAAAACTAAAACAAACAAGAACATGTTGGCCGTGTTGAAAAGTACAAGGAACCAATAAAAGTTAGTGGAATCATTTTCAGTTTTTCATAGAGTTGACTAAAATAAATAGTGCACAAATATATTTCTAGGTGACAAGAATACAAATGAAAGCTAATATAACTAAGCTTTATCTGCTTTTGTATGCTAGATACTCAAGCCATGTGGCATAAGGAGTGCATGCCTCTAACCACCGCTTTACATGTCCAGCGAACTCCATCTCTAACACTCGTCTTGCTATGGCCCGAACTCGTCGAAATAGCACGTTTCCTGAGCCTACCGTTAAATGATTTCGATGACAATTAATCTGAACCTTGGTACTCAAGCAGTGCTTAGATAACAGCTAAAATTACACAAAATCAACAAGAGTGTCCCCACGACACTAACCACCACTTTCCTTGCCTACTCCAACCAGCTCATTTAATGCACATTTATCTATGCTTCTTTCATATACCTGACCAGAATGGCAATAGCTGCTACTAAACAAGATCTAGATATTCGTTACAACTACATCATAATTCTGAAAAAAACCCACGCTTAGTCGGTCTTCAAACAAAAAGACACTGTTTTTATCGAAACGAAGTGAAATATAAATTATTGAAATTATACCAAAGTTGTTGGTCTGACTCAGTTTTTAATCGGTCTATCAGTAATGCTTTCCTCTTGATTTCTCAAAATTATTTTATCGGTCAACAAGTGATCGACATTTTATTGCTATTTCTCTATTCTTCTTCCCACTAATTCTCATTAAAAACCGATTGTGACACTTTTTGCCAATTCATCAATGTTGATCAGATTTGATGGGTTTAATGACACAACTGTCGTTTACAAATTTATTGGGGGGAATATCAACAATGCGGGTTATTGACGTCGCCATCAGCCTTCCAATTATGATTGTGTCAAAGAGTATTTAAGTATATGAAAAAAATATATATAATATTGAAAAACTACATAAATTCTGACTATTATTTGAGAGCAGTATAGTAGGAAACCGCTCAAGTGCGGTTGTACTGTTTAGTCGCCTTACAGAAGGTAATAAATCAAATCTGTGTTCTCATCAAATGAATATTTACTCTGAATGAGGTGTTTCTCTTTTGACAGTCACCTCCACTGTTCTCTTATTCTTCGCATACACTATACTCAACGATAATTGTTGGTACTGCTCTTACCCATTGCGATCAATTTGCGGCGCGAACACCGTCATCGTTCAATTCATAATTTGATGTGATTGATTTCGACAGCGGCGAACTCAAATTAATCCACTTATCAAATTACCTGCACCACATTGGCAATAGCTAATTGGAAATCGTTTGCAAGCCGGCATCACCTGTCTGCGTGCTCGAATTTATCGGTGTGTGTAGGTAAGTAAAGACAGCCTTACTGAAAATATACCAAATGCACCCATCAGGAGCCCTGCCGCATGCGCACAGTGTGCGTTTCGGCCCAAAAACAGCTTCAAATGGTCAGCCGAAATGTTCGCTTGCCCTGTGAGCGATGCGAATTCTCTAAAAATAACAGATTTACCCGAGCTTCCACTTTCTTCGTCCACCTGTGCGGCATCACGTCGTTCTGACTCGTGTGCAAGGCAATCTGTTTTTAATGGTGATAAATTTTCAATATCACAGAGAATAAATCGCCCTGATGGAGACCAAGCCACCAGACCGGCCAGCCAGGCCTCCAATTCAAAGCCTCTACAATGCATGTTGTGTTGTATGTGTGTGTGTGTGTGTGCGTATAATTCCGCATGTGCAAATGCATGTTGGTGTACACACGTGGAGCTCACATATGACCACAGCAGCAGTTCGTACAGCAAGCAAGACATTCGTATAAATTTGTTGTATCGGAGAATGCATCTCATGAACACGATTATCAGCCTGCAACTTGCTTATACATATGTATGTATGTATATGTGCCTGTGTGCGGTTCGATTCAAGCCTTTGTCCATTCAGTCAGTCCACCAGTTGGCCAACGCTTAGTCACCACGCAAGCATGTGAGTGTTGACACTCAAGCAGTCAACCAGTCTGCCAGCCAGACGGCCAGACGACCAGCCATGCGTGCAAAGAACATTGTCTGCTGCAACTTCCTACAACAACTGACGGATTAGTGCTTCCGTTGCGGTTTTTATCTCTCTGCCCACTCCCCGTTTATCACCCTTTATTTGCCGCTTTTCGATTGATCAATTTCGCAGATGAAATACTTGTATGTACATCGTCTTGCGACTTTCAGGTTACCAGAAGTTTGTTTCTCTTGAAAGCTTTAAGGCTTCTGGGCTTTGCAGGAGCTGGTAGTTGCATGCAAACCTACCGAAATTCTTTTCTTATACTCATTCAATTTCTTATTCAAATCGCAGATCCGAATCGATCAGAATGTCAGTGCCCATAAAGTCGAATTTGTGTCTGGTAACTCCATGGAAACTTGCAGAAATGTGAGTCTGTGTGTTTGCAAGTAGACAAGTGTCTGTATGTGCAAGCAATCCTTCAACTCTTCTTCTACACATGCGATCTTCAGGCAACACACACATCCACAGACTTAACTTCAGCTCAATTATAATTATGTTGAGTCGAAGAGGCGGAAGTTCATGAAGTCATTTGTAAAAATGGTTCGGGAACGTTGACATGCCGTCAAGTACATTGTTCTATATTAAATATGTTGGCTACTTAAGTCTTAAGTTATGTTCCTGTCTTAATGAAGGGGTAAGTGATTGCGAGAATTAAGGTTTAAGAAGCTTTTATTAGTAAAATAAGAACGATACTTCTGCTGCTCTGATTCTAATAATCATTGCAGAACCAATCATTCTCACTTTTTGCAGTTACTAGTTCTAAGTGAGATCCAAGAGTTCTTATACTAGTCAAGTGGTCAAACTTTAATGTTGTTGACTTTTATCTCAATTTGCCTGTCAGAAAACACTCTCTCACCCTCTAAGCACTCACTTTTCCAAGCATCCAGACCTTTTTCTGCCACTTCTCTTTGAGTTTTTCTCTTCAAACTTAATGAAATCGTTCATGTTGGCTGCGCGCGATTCTCTTCGTTGGTCGGCACTGCTCGTTGCGCGCCGGAAAAGAATGAATTGTGGCCAACAGAACATCGTGGACGTAAGCAGCATTGACCGGGACGGCAGCGCCAGCGTTCGGGCAGACTTTCTTCTTTTGAACTCTTCTTTAAAGCTTGGTCTGCGGAAGCGCCGCGCCTCAGTTGTGAATATGCACGCGTCGCGTTAAGATCGTCTCCATCGTAGCTATTGCAGTAGTGCTGAGTGGAAAAGTTGTTCTTTTTCTTTTTCATTCTTAGTTATTAAAAAGTTTGTATGGTGGCAAGCAGAGCCACTGAAACAATAACAACAACGATAGTGCAACAAAGCACGGTGCATTGTAAGGCAGTTGGAGGCCTCGATGAGTTTGCGGTTTGCTTAGAAGTGCTAAACTTTTATTCGTGCATGCGCCTGCCTCTGCCTCTGCGAGTGTGTGCGTGCGTGTGCGGGTATTAATGTGCAACACAACGCACATAAAAGTGCAACTTAGTGTGCAACGGCAGCAAATTGCGGAGGAAAGGTATAAAAACTGGGAAATGTGTAAATTATTAGTTGTTTTTGTTATTGCCGACTTCTTTGCAATTAGTGAACGCGCGGCAACGCAACGCAAAGTACAGTTTATCTGTGACCGCGTAGGAAAATTCCAAAAAAAACGTTAAAAGTAATTTCAGGTTAATTAAAGTTTGCGATATTTGCAACGTCCATTGTGCCACAACAAAAACATTGTGCTCGTAAAATGGCAAAAAAGCATAAATTAGACTATAAATTGCTCCACAAAGATAAAGCGGCTTATGGCCCGCATCGCAGCCAATTTACATTTTATGTTGGTGATCGCTTTTGCTAGCAACGTTGCTGCTTTGCGACTATGGCGGCTGTGGCGGCGCAGAGCAAATGAATGGCCGCGACGGCAACCGACAATCAACTGGTGTTGCCATAAATTGGCTTTAGCGGCCGCCGCCGCGGTGAAAACTGCTTCCTTATTTCCCTTAAAGTGCGCCTTTGCGCCGTCGCGCCGCTGCTGGAGAGTGTGCGCCCACGGCGATGGGGGCTGCAGTCGAGCAAAGAATTGGCACGCGCATGCGCCGCCGGCGGTGGCACAGCTGCAAGAGCTCTGCAACAGTCAACCGAGTACCTGATAATGTTCCGTGCAATATGACAGCAACATTTTCCACACGCCGAAGGGGCGTTGTTGCTGTAATGCTTCGGTGTTTTGTTGCTGCCACGTCTATCTCGCCTTAGCTAAGAACTTTATGCGCGTAGGCTGCTTTCCATGTGAACTGTGCGCGCAACTGTGGCGAAACCGCAAGCTGCTGATAGCTATGTGTATGTGTGTGGCACAATCCAATGCCTCAACTGCAGTTGTTGTTGTCGCTTGACTTGGTGCGGCTCTTTTCCTTCAACTTTTTATCTTCACTTTTTGCGCTGATGCAACATTTTCTGTTGGCTGCAGCATTTTTTTGTTGCTTTCATTGCTTCCCGCCATATATCTTCGTCTATGTCGAGGCGAGTCTTGCGTCGTTCATGCGACTGTGTGCGCTGGTGCGTCTGCGCAGAATCCACTATTCAACGGCCGGCCGTTCGCTTTGCGCCGTGCGTTGTTAGCCTGCATATGAATTTCCGCTGCGTAGCGCTTGGCGATGGCCGGCAGCTGCTTGACGGTTGTCTAGAGTTGTTGTTGCGAATAAAATATTGTTGATCGCCGTTTCCTCTGAGGCGTCTCGGTGCGTTTGCTTTGGTTTTTATTCTCGTGTGGCTCGTTACCTATTTTCCCGTGGTCATCACCGTTTGTTGTGCGGCAAACGTCCGACAACAGCGACAACAACAGCAACATCGGGCATTATATAATGTCGGCACAGGCTGTGGGCAACAACAACAGCATAGTGGCCGTAAGAAATCCAAATAGGAACTAAAAATAAATGCAAAGCCTTGTCATCATCCGTTGGATTACCTTGTTGCTGGCGAGTTAACGGTTTCATTTACAATGTCGCTGACACTTTGTGAGTCGCATAATAATAACAACAACAGAAACAACATCCAATTCACAGTTAAAGGCAATGGGCGAGTATACTTGCGAGTGCTGGGATACATTCTAAACACATGTGTATGTGTGTGAATGTTCGTGTGAACACGCATGCACTCACACTCACTTAAAACTACCATAGAGGGGTTTGTATGCGAAATTACACTCCATTCGGAAATGATTCTTTGAAATGTGCAAATAAATATTTTGTGAAGTTTGATTAGAAATACGAAAAGACTTTTTCGACTACCCAATATTTCATCATAAGAACGGCTAATTAATGTGTTTGAGCATAATTTTTATTTGTTTGTCAAAAGAACTGATTATTCTTACCTCACAAAATATAAATTTCAAAATTTTGAGTCTGGAAATTAATAGTTTTGTCGTAAGTCTCCTGAAAGAAAAGAAATTCAACTATCAAATTTAACGTTCATAGAAACAAAAGTAATAATAACACTACACAACACATCTTAAGAAAAAATTTGCGACTGATGTGCCAAAAGGTACGTGCGGTATTTGAGAAGTCCTGATAATGAATTTGAGTTCAAAAATTTTCCATCACAGCTCTTTTTGTCATTTTAGTAAATGGTGGTGGTTTGACTCCTATACCCCTTGACTATAACAAAAAACCCTTCGTGTTAGGAAATTTTTATTTTCGGTTTTAGCAACTCAAAGAAGGCAAGAATATCGGTGATGCCATTAATGGTTTCATTAACCATTCGAGGTATGGCGCCTGATAGGTTCCAAGTATTTTGTATCAAATTTGTGATAAACCAATGTAATCGTATCCCAGAAAATTTTTTGATAAATCTTATTCTAATATAAATGTTAAACTTTTCTGGTTTCTCGGCGAAAAAGTGCGACAAGTAATTCTCACAGGCTTCTCTTGAAGCAAAAGAGATGGTAGTTCGAAGGTGCAAGGGCAGGGCAATATGGCGGATGCATCGAAACTTTCCAGCCAAGCTCCCCCAGTTTTTGCTCAGTTATCAAAGATGTGTGTGGTCAAGCGTCGTTCTGATGGAAGACGAAGCCCTTTCATTTGTTCAGCTCTCACCGACAGTTTTCACAGACAATCTTTTTGTAGCCAGCCTTTTTTAAATGGTTCAAAACCGTTTGATGATGAATTTGATGTTCCTTAGCGATGTCATGGCTGCTAATGTGGCGGTCCTGGCCAGTCTTTTCCATAATTTTACTTTTTCAACGATAGGTCGACCCGAGCGAGGAGCATCTTTCGCATCGAAATTTCCACAACCGAAGCAAGCGAAAAAATTTCGTTGGTGTCTTGCGCGGCATTCTTCTCTTTTTTATACAAAAATTTCAAAAGATAGCGAATTTGTTCAATATTTTCACTCATTTTTAAACAGCTGCATCTTTTTTCCAACTTCCCTGAATTTAAATTGTTTGTTGAATGAAGCTTAAAATCTCACCTTTCTAACACTATATGGTATGACACAATGTGATTGGTAGAACTGGAGAAATACGACTGCACCGACATCTATTGACAAAATACGAAAAGACTTTTCACTTGATACGCATTGGTGTTGAGCTAAGGAATAAATAGTGTTCATAGAGCAACCGAAAACTCCGTGGCATCGACAGCGTTTAAGAGTCGGTGGCCACCTGCACATTTATGAAGCCACAAAAACCGCAAGTACAATTGCATTAGCAACAGCGCACACAGAAAAACTAATAATTTATTTTGTTTTCTTTGGCAAATTATCATAAATAAGTATTTACCGAAGCTTTATATAAATATTTACGGTTCGCATATATATTTTAAACGCGCAAACTGCATAATAACCATTGTGGCAGCAACGACGACGTGTGGTGGTAAGCACAATCACATGTAACGCAGTTTAAATTGCCGTGTTTGCACTTCTTTTCAAGACTCCGACACACACACACATGGCTTCCGCAATGATTACACTGTCACCACATGCAACACGGCCATTCTGGCTAATCTGCCCGGACGATTTGCATATTTATGTGGCAGAAACCTGTGCGGTCTGGCGCACCACGGAGCTCCAGCTCCGCTTTCCCCTTGCCGCTCGCTGTAACGCTTGGCTGCGGCTACACTCTGAAGTTGCTTGTATGCCACTCACGTTGTTGCAACAAGCAAAGCTCCTCCATTTGTGCATTTGTTCTTGCATTTAAGTTTTTGCATGTGCGCTGTGCCTTTCCTAGCACGCTTGGCCACTTGCCCGGCTTGTCCGTCCGCTGTTGTTTTCATTCTGATGAAAAATCGTGTCTGTTGGTTGCTTTTCGGTTTTTATTGCGATGCCTTTTCATTTTACGAGCACCTATCGTTGCGTCCCAGCCGCCGCAAACAAAGCAAGTGGCCACCAGTCAGTGGACGCAGAGCAGCAACCACAAATGAGTCTTCGAACAACGCGGTCGCTGAGGCAGCGGCAGAGCAGCCACATTTGCATCTCGAGCTGCAGCTGCGTCTTTGGCGCGGAACAGGATAATGCCGAGCACGCTTCGAACGAAAGTGGCAGTGGCGCGCTGGGCTCTAGACACATACATTGCCAATGCCCCTGCAATGGCATAGCCGCCAACTTCTTCTCCGCATGCAACATTCACGTCCGTTTTCTTTCGGCATTTTGCTGCCAACATTTGCATTAGTTCTGTTTCAATTCAGCTGTCGATTGCCGTCGACTGGCGCTGCTGCTGGCGGTTACGGCGCATTGGCCCGCCGCCAAGAGGCATTAAGATCCATGTGACAACTCAGTAACATCGCCGACAACAGTTTTTATTGCTTTTAATTGCCCAGTTTTCTCCGAAGTGTGTGTGTGTGGTCGGTGCTACTTTTTATGTCCATTTCAGTTGTGGAATATTAGGTTAAAATTGTTGTTGGCCTATTTTCGTGCTGAGTGCGTGTGTGTGGCCGCATTTGCGTGCCACTGTTGAGTTGCGTGGTGAGCGGGAGGCGGCGCCAGTAGATCAGCAGCACGCCAGAGCAATTTGTCACAGCCATGCAAGGATGAGCGAAGTGTCACCGCTGCTTGGCAAAGTGGAGCAAACAAAAGACTTAAGCGCGAAACTCGTTTGTCCATGCTACACCATAAAGATAAAGTTACCCATTTGACTGACATAATGATATGGAACTGTGAAGTAGTCATAACTTCTAACTGTTAATTTGTGCCAGTGATGGAAGAGCTCTTTTTCTAACGGAGTGAAATTTGAGGAATTTTACGTTTATCATTTTGAGTGCAGAAACTTTTGTTATTGTGAAAATTTATTGTTGTGAATAGGATAAAAATGAATTTCGCTTTTTGGTAAAATATTGCCTTTTGAAGGGAGAAAATTCAGTTGGAGCAAAAGCTTGTCTTGAAGATGAGTTTTCCGACATTGCGTCAGGAAAATCAACAATTGGTATGCTAAGTTTAGACCGCTTGTTACCGACGAATGGAATACTTTTTATTGAGACCCTTGAAAAAGGAACGATAATCAATAGCACTGTTACATACATAGCGTTATTAGACCGTTTGAAGGACGAAATCGCAAAAAAAGCCGCATTTAAAGAAAAAGAAATTGCTGTTTCACCAAGGCAATGCATCTAGTCACAAGTCAGTAAAAATTATGGCGAAAATTCATGGTTTCGGCTTCGAATCGCTTCCGCGTTCACCATATTCTCTAAATATAGCCACCAGTGTCTATTTCCTCTTCTCAGATCTTACTGCGAATGAATTTTCCCAGGAAATGAAGACGTAATGGCCGAAACTGAGACTTATTTTGAAGCAAAGGCCAAATGCCAAATGAGGATCGCTATAATCAGTGTATTACCCTTGAAAGTTTTGAATAAAAAAAAAGAATTTTGCCAAAAGGAATAGTTTACTGTGGTAGGCCGGAGACTTTTCAATTGACCTGTTCAATAATATAATTTAAATTCAAAATTATTTTGTCAAAATGAGGGCTTTGGAGCTGGATTGCGATAATTTTAAACAGAAAAGTGCCAAAAATTTCGATTTCAGAACAACAGAAAATTATAGCAAGAAGCATCACAACTCGAAATTCGAAAATTTCTGATTTGTTCAACTCAAAATATGGGGAAAATGTTCATATTTTATAGGTAAATGTTAATGAAAACAACAAAAAATGTTATAATACCCTTCACAGATACAAAAAATTCCTTTAAAGAACTTAATTCAGATTGTTCAGGTTGTGTGGCAGCAATAAGCTTAAGTAGTCTGATATCGGCGACTAGGACAATTGAACAACTTCTTGAGGCGAGAACGACGTGTACAAAACTTCAAACCGATATGTCAGAAACTGAGGGATTAATTCGCATATAGTATATATAGATAGATGGACAGATGAATCGACTCAGCTCATCACGCTAATCATTTAGATATATATTACATAAGGTTTCCGCGTTTCCTTTTGGGTGCTATAAACATCGTGACAAATTTAATATACACTATTCAGCGTATAATGATGACCAACCTTAGAGATTCCCCTGGCTATGGAATCATCATACATCTCCCATTACTGGATATCTCTGCTTAAACATAAGGAAATTACACAAAGTCTCAAATTATCGAATCTATAGAAATGTTCTCTTTTTAATGCAGCCTAGCATAGACGAGCCTTAACAGCAGGAAACTTGTTATTAACTTCAATAAAGGAAAACTGTGTCAATATTGCTCGTGATTGGATAGCTTCACTTAACCAAATTATCTATGAAGCAGCGAACATCTAAAATGCTTAAAAAAAAGTGATTTTGTTTGATGCTGCGATAATTTCAGATTCTCCCATATTTGCTGTCCATTTTCCTGCACTCCAATTTTTGCACTGCCATTCAATAAATTCGAAAAATATTAAATTAGCGTAAGTGCTCACGTTTCACAATATTTATCACATAATCTGCGCAAAACGGACATTTGACTGTCTCGAATTTCACATGAAAAATGGCGCAGCACACACGAGGCAAAGCAGCGATTGCTGTGTGTTCTCGACTCTGCCCGGCTTGGACGTACAACTACCGGTTTCCGCTGCCGCAGCGTCCACATGCTTGCAGACGTCGAGCGCTTGCAGATATCGGCCGACAATAATTGGTATTAAGCAACCTAAGTGCCCACCATTACACGATGGCAGGCAATCTGGCTGTCACTGGCAGTCTGACGGCACCGGCTGCATGTGCTGCGGACGCGCAGTCGATGTGGCATGAATGAATGGAGAAGCGCAACGCACACACTCGCATGTGTCTGTGTGTGTGTAGTTGCAACAGCCGCGCTTCTATGAATTGTGCCACCTTTCCAACGATATGTTTGCCCAGCTAGCAGGCCACGTCCACCTCTCCGCATATGAACAGCCACAGTAAAGGAGACGCTGTGGCACAAGGCAGTGATTGCAGCTCGTGGCAAGTGTAATGTGTGCCGATAAATTTGAATCAATTTCCAACTTTTCGTTCTTCATTCCTTCTTCGCTAGCATGAGCCTCACTGCGCAGACGTAAACTTTTTCTGTCTATTTTCACTCTTTGCTCCGACCATTGCACTGCCACAAAATGAGAAATTATTTACTAACGAATGCCTGTTGCAATGGCTGTTTTCTTTGTGTTCCTGTTGCTGTCTCCCGGTGTCAATGGCAACGTGCCTATGCGGCTAGGTACAGTCTGTGTTCGGCAAATAAATCCGGCGCAGCGGCAATGTTGTGGGCGTGCGCAGCCAACCGTGGCAAAATGACCGCAACAAAAGTAAATAAATCAAGCAGATCGCATTGCTTGGGAATGTACATATGTATGGATGTTCATGTTCATGAGTTGTTGGTGTTTCGGTCTTTCGCTCGTGTCATTGTGCTCAAAAATTGCCCTTTAAAGGGTTTTGAAAGTCTATTAAAGAAGAGTTACTATTGAAGAAAAAGAAAGGTAACGTCTTTGGATAATCAATCCGTTAGAACTATTCGATCTTTTAATGGATTAAAAGCTGTTTTGGAATGACGCTCTATATTCTCTATATTATATACTCGTTGTGTTGGCTATTATGCTGGCAGTTCATCAACTAAGAATTCGAAGAATTTTTTATTCATAATTATAACTGTAACTTTGTGCAGGAAATAAAATGTAACTAACTGCAAATGCAACGTTGAAATTCCACATTTTTCAAATTATATTTCTACTCCAGTTAGTTAAGTGACATTCTGTTCGTGCAGATTTCAGCGCAAAAACAAGTGTTCAACAACAATTACAAAAACAGTAACGTTGAAACTAAAATACTACTTTTTTTGTGATTTTTATTTCTCTTGCAGCCATTGCTAACACATAAAGATTTGTAGACACACAAGCCATTGTTTGTATAAGGCATCTCCACGCCGATTGGCGGCAGCGAAGACGACTGAGCAGCGTGGTTCTGCCTTGTGCCGTTCGTTTAGCGGATTCCCGCATAATTTCGCATAGCTTTGCGTAAATTAGCAGAAATAAAGTATTTCGCTGCCGCCACCGCACGCTACCCCCTCCATGCTCACACGCGGGTTCGTTGCTGAAGTCTTTCGTTTTACACATGAAAATCAAGCGGCGTGTTGTTGGTGTTGATTTTTAGACGCGCTCAAGGGACAAGCATGGAATCCACCGCTGAGTCGAGCTTCCGCTTTTCATTAACAACTCAGTGGGCGAGAAGATTGCGTGCAAACACGTGAGTGGACACACCCCGCCATCTGCGGGCGCGGAGCAAATTACTATCCCCATTGAGGGCATAGCCCTTCTCATAGCTAAGGCACTTCTTATAGGTCTCTTTCTTAATTTTTACTTCGTTTATATGACGTTGTTGTTGTTGTTTGCAGTTGCCAAGAAAAATCATTTAAAAGATTGCTGACTGCTCGCCTTTGTACCGTTCTTGTGGAAATTTTCACTCATTAGTAATGCAAACTTTGATTTCCACGCTTTGTTGTTGTATGTTTGCAACATTTCGCTATCGCACGCGTGACTCTATGCTCGCAGCATACACAGAGGCAGTGGCTTGCCATTCTCCTCGCCGATTTGGCTTTGACAGCGGCAAAAACTAAAACAAAATCGCTGCACCTGCCCGTGAGCGGCGCTGTTTGTTGCATTGCTCTGCTTCTTGTTCGAGTTCTGTCGGTTGACAGTGGCAGTGCGCGCGGCACAGTGCAAACATTGCACGGCATTTTCCGATCACTGCACCGCCATTAACTAAACCGTTGGCATTGTTGCATGCCTTGGTTCGTGCCTCGCCGCTGTTGACTGCACTCAAGTTCAGTGCCGTGTGGCAGATTGTTCTTTCTATTGTTTCCAGCATTTTCTTGCTTTGCTGTTCAGTTACTGCAACTGCTAACTTGAAAACACACATAAGCACAAGCAAGCAACAACAACACAATAGAAACGTTTGCTCTTACGGCTCCATCTGCTGGGTGACGAGTGGCGAAAGAAATGACGACTCTAATTTCCGTTTTATTGTTTTTGCTCTATGTTATTGTACTTATTATTAGCTAACGGCACTTTGCACAACAATCACCGCTCAGTGTTTATTTTGAATGCTGCGGTGATGGCTGACGGCGTTGCTGTTACCACTGTCATTATCATTTGCCTGGCTTTGTGGCACAGGCACAGGTGGACACGCGGATTTTTATTGAGGTTTTCATTTGACGAAACAACGAGAGATATTAAAATTAAATGGCGTGTGAAGATGGTTACACCTGTGGGGGTTATACTTCGACCAAAAGTCGCTTCATACAATTTTCGTTGTTGAAAAAAAAGTCGAAAGTTTTTGCAAGTAGAAAATTAAATTAGATCTGCTGCCCACCAATCTGCCACAACTGCAAAATTTGTGAAAATGTTGTTTAAAAACAACAATTAATCACCAAAAATAAACCGAAAACCGGCTCCAATGACAATTTAATTGAAATCGTTTTGTTTTGGCAAACGTTTCTCATCACACTTTGAGTCGTTCTTGTGCCAATCAACAGGTGGCACTTGGCCACTTTGTTACCTGCTTCGTTCAAATTCGTTCAGCAGATAATTTGGCAGCGAAGAACGCCCGCAGTGTTTGCTTCTCGCCGTTCTACATCGCACTTTCTTTAGAAAAATTTATTTTTTTTTTTGAGTTTTTGTTAATGACTTTTAGTTTTATTTTTTCACTTTTCTCTCTTCCAGATAATTTCGCGGAGCGTACACAAATTGCTTTATGTGGCATGCCAACAATAATTGTGACAAACAAAGTGAAATTATTTCCATATCAATGGATAAATCGTAATTAAACAGCAGCCAAGCCACCCACATAAATTTGCGCCAAGCGATACAGCAATTACACACAGCAATAAAAGCAACACACGCCACTTCATTGCCAATTCAACACACTCGCTCGCTCACCAATCAACGCACACGCAGTTCAGCGGCCCCGCGCGGCCCACTGGGCACCGGCACTCCGACACTCCGGCGAGCCGGCTGAAAGCAGTTGAGCAGCGCAGCTTTGGCACGCACCACACGCGTCCGCGCACCGCTCTCGCGCGCCAAGAATTGGCCGAGACGACGATAAATTCACCCGGTGACACAGATTCTACGCGTTTGTTTTGATCGGCTGCTTCGAACACGCTAACGGCATACCGCTCCTTCGCCGGCCGGCAACTGTTGCTACTGATCTCTATCCTCGCTTACTCGCTTCTCGCTTTTTTCGAAATTACTTATTCGAAAATGTTGCGGCGCTCCATTGGTGCGGCGCTGTTGGCGCTGCTGTGCCTTTGGCCCGCTCACTTGGACGCGTTTGTTGCGCAGCCATTGGGTGAGTATTTTGCTTTGCTTTACCTTCGCATTTACAAACACACGCGCACGTACACACGCCTGCGAGCCATGGCCAGCGAAACAAATGGCATTCAATAGAAGTGAAAGAATTAAAATTCCCGAATCATTCAGCTGGCCATTTACCTGAAAAGGTCGCCTCTTTTTATCGCATTTCAACACAATTCACCTGCTAAACTGCTCATGTAATTATTATTGGTATTCTGTTGAATATTTAAGTTAGCATACTTTGGGTTTTCTGCATCTTAATTCTAACGGAAATGAAGCGTGATTGACATCAATCGCTGTGGGCGCTTTGAGCGCTCCAGAGTTGTGAACAGCACAGGTCTAAGCAAAGTATGCAAATTGGTAGAGACGAGCAATTTGGAAGATGTGCAGATATGCCACAAGAAATTTCACTAAGCTCGCAAAATAGAACGCGCGGTCTCCGCGGCAAAGCACTTCATTCAAAATTCAACGCAATGCTTATTGATTATGCCACAGATATTTATGCGACAATTTGATTGCCACTGCGGTATTTGGGGCTTTCAGAAGCTAAATTTAGGGTCCAAGCATTTACAGAAAGGCACACAACTTAGCAAGTTATATCATATATATTAAGTCATTTAGTAGCACCGTAGAGATGCGAGAATCATAACAATAATAAAGTACATGGTTGAGAGTACTCCACGCCGCTGTGTATTTAGGCAAAGAGATGCTGCAAATAGTTTTAGCTTATTTCCTCGAACTTTTATTGAGGCCAAAGTCTTTTTCTTGGCTTGAATTAGATCCCCGGACACTTTTAACCCAACATGTAGGTTGGTTGAAAAGGTAGGCGCGAGAGCGCCGAACCGCAATCGACCGCATGCAGGCCATCATTAGGCGCGTTGTGCTCCCGGGTGGCAACTAAATTAAAAATACGTCATTGTTTTCCATCTCTGCTGCCCAATGTCTCATTGGAACATTTGGAACCGTGGAATATACCTCGTCTCAATCGGCTGAAGACTGTATAATGTTCAATCGTCTCATCATCAGAAGTAGAAGGTTTCTTGTCTATTCATCATCAACACTATCCTACTAACTTTGTGGTTTGCATTGTATTGCTTGTGTTCCAAGACTTTCCTAAAAGATTTATGGACTTGCTGGTTAGATCCGAAGACCTATTGGCGCCTTCTGTTTTGCTAACAATTTCGACCTGAAAGACTAAATTCTAGACATTTAGCTTAAAGCTACCTTCTGCGTAAGCATTATTAGAGAAGTAGCCTGTTCTGGTTCCTGTTTCATCATTTAATCCGTCTGTGAATAAATAAATCTTACCCTTAGAACCGTCGTCCATTCTTTTCTACTGAAAATTTTATTCTAACTTAGAGAGAAGCCGAACCCATTGGATCTAGTATAATATTTAAGAGCAGAACAAGTTAGACTGGGATTCAACCATTCAACCCAGAAAACCAAACTTTTTGAATATATTTGGCCAACTGGATCAAATTTTTGTGCAAAGAAAAGAGCAGAATTCAAGCTCCAGCTGCCGGTTCCGTATTGCATCCAGTACCTGTGTATCCATATTACCCAAGTAAACATTTCACTACCGTACTGGCCCTCCTACTAAACTGAGTATTCAACAGCGTTCGCCGTTTGAGCCTTCCTTCAAGTTGGCTCTGCCAAGAACTTCACCAGAGAGGCCTTATTACGAATATCTAGTAATTATTATTACCAAAATATATGTGTCAAAAGTATGACCAAATTAACCGAGGACATATTTAGTGACTTTCAGTACGGAGTCCTCCACCCAACCGGAAAGAGGCAAAAGCTTTAACCCACTTTTCAGCCCGTTTAACTATCAATCAACTGTATTTAACCCGCGAAATAATCATTTTTTTATGCAGAATAACAATTTGTTGAATACAGTTTTCTCCGCCTAGCCTCATAGTGCCTTGGGAAAGAACCAAATTGTTGGGGAAATTCTGAAGTCAACTCTGCAAATTGCGCACTCACTTACAAGCCATAATTATGGGAATTAATTTGTGTGCCAGTTTTGTTGCCACAGTGTGTCCATCAACAGCTAATCTGCGTTAAGGCAAACAACAACAAAGCAAACACATAAGTGTATAAAATGGTGGAAAATAAGTGACAGAGTAAAATTATGAAAGCTCTAAGCGCTACCCATCATTAAGTTGGAGCTAGTTTTTCACCACTTGCAAATGAATTGGACGCGCGGACTAATGAAAATGTCATTGCCGCAGTGAGAATTGATGAAGACATACACGAAATACACACACACACACACTTAAATGCGCAGAAGAATATCCGACGCGCTGAATGACAATAGAAAATCATAGAAAACCCGGCGCTCTGCGACACGGCTGTGAAAAGCGCCAAGAACGTGAGGCTCGAATGCTGCACGTACACAAACAAACTTAAATGTATATAAAAGATTGGCTTGCTAATGACGCTAGCAGTATCTGCACATAAGCATATTCGCTGCTTGCTGTTTTCGGCGGCTTGTGGGCAGAGCGAGTTACCGGAAGAGACAAAGTGTGAATTTAATGGCCGAAACTACAATACTTTCTCATTGCCATTAACGAGTGGACTTTCCCATTCTGCGCGTTGACTCTACATTATTGTCGCACTGAAATTTGTTTGTAATTACACACACATACCAAAAAAGAGCGCGGCATTGCGCGCGACTATCGAAAATCCGCCATCAAACAAAAGACTCAAGACACAAACTTGTGCTGGCCGTGCGACCGTATTTATCGTGCCGCCGCGTTGAGATTTGTGGGCATTCGGACAATTGACATTTTGCTCATCACAGTCAGCGTAACGGTCATTACGCAGCGCATGCCAACACGTACAGTTACATCTAGATGTTTCGACCAGCGATTAGTTCTGCTGCATGCCACAGCTCAAAAGCGCTGAGCTGCGCGAACAAATGACCGATTGAAGGTAGAAATTAAGAAGGAAACTATAATTCCCCTTTTAATTAGGCGCCGGCATCCACGGGCGCTTGGCGAAAGCACACACTCACACATATGTGTAGGTGGCTTCGCTAGCTGTATTTGCGCTGACGTTTTCCACTCACTTTTTCCCAAAGAAAGACACCCGTTGCAGTTGTGGGTCAACGCGCTCGCCCTTCACCACACACAGAATGCAACGCATGTATGGCTCTGTGTGTATGCGCTTGTGAAAGGCAGTAGGAACATAGTTTAGCATTTGTGGACCTCGTCGCGATCTGGCAGCGCCACTGCACTGCTTTAAATGACCAGCAACGACTCCGAGCCACAAGCGCCTTTTGTTTGTTGTAGCTTATGTTATTCTGCTGCCTCACCAGGGCTTGGCACTGTTTCGTGGTGGCACATGTGTGTCGGTGTGTGTGTATGTGCTGGTGTAAAGAATTGATTTGGTTCCAACTTTCACCCAACGGGCTAGCACCGAGCGCGCACACAAAGCGCTCTCAAGAATCTACCTACATATTTCCCTTTATTATTGGCTTTTGGTTATAGTTTTTGTTTTTGTTTTTGTATCAAGCGAAAAGCGCGTTCTTAAAACTGTAAACATGTGTTGAGTGTTTTGTTCGCTTAATGGCTTGTCAGCGGCGCGAGTTCGGCCGCGAGGCGTTCAATTTTTGACTTGACTAAAATCGAGTTCGCAGTTCGTCGCAGATGTGTGTGCCACTTGTGCGTCTGCGTCTCGGTTTTGTGTTTTTGGCTTTTGTCGAGATTGTTATTAGGGGCAGTAAGCACAATGCGGTGATTTCTGCGTCAAGTTGGTGGTGTTAATACGTGTAAATGTGTTCGAGTGTGAATTGTGTGGGGGAAATGTTGACGCCATGGAATTAGTTTTTATTAAAATGATGCCTCAAAATCGTTGTAGAAAGTAAAATTTCATAATTTCCATAAGATTAACTGCAATTTTCATTTGGAAGCTCAATTTGTCTGCTTCGTCGTGAGAAAGTGATATTCAAAGCGAGTTTCTGGCTATGTTTAAGAACATTTTCGCTCTTCAGAATGCGTGCGAACGGAAATGACAATAATGAATGCCTAATGGTTTATTTTGAAAGGTTAGTTCAACCTTTGTTTTCTGTTCGGCGCTATTATTATCACAATCTTTTTTTCTTAACTTAATCTTCGTAATTTAATTTTAGAGAAAATGTTGAAGAGATGGTTAGCAAAAACTCGCCTTCAGAGCTTTTCCCACAGGGAAACACAACTATCTAATATGCAATTAATAATTCTTATTCAAACTGTCTATGTCTTATAAGAAAACAAGTATTTAACGCGACTGCCAACAGGCCTTTAAGGTATGACTTGGAAGCTTTAAACTATTTCAAATATAAGTACGAAGTGTCATTTATCGAAACAACCTGCCAGAATAGTGACAATAACGTTGCAAAGGGTCATTCAAATAATTTTCGACGTTTTATTTCGAATATGAAAGTAAACAATACCCATCGAACATACAGATGGAATAAGTTCAAAGCATCTCGTTCAAAAAGAGGTGAGATTATCTAGCCAAAACCTATTCTAGAATAGGCTTCCTTTAATAGCTTTCTGTGGCTTATTTGAAAAGCGAAGTGTCCCCATTAATTCTTGAACAATTGAAAAACTTAATAAAACATTCTTGACGAAATCGGAACATTAGGTAGTCGAAAAAATCTTTCGTGTTTGTAATATGTACCATTTTGGTCAACTACTTTTGGGCATTTTTCCAATAGAAACATTATTCCATCAGTACAAAACTTTTTTGGTTTCCTTGGAAAAATTGCGACAAGTAATTTTCATAGGCTTCTCTTGAAGCCAACTTTACTCCATTAAGGGAGTTCTGCATTGATCGAAACAAATTGTAGTCCGATGGTGCAAGGCCAAGGCTATATGGCGGATGCATCGAAACTTCCCAGTCAAACTCTACCAGTTCTTGCCGGTTCATCAAAGGTGTGTGTGGTCCAGCGTTGTCCTGATGGAAGACGAAACCCTTTCTACTGATCAGTTATGGCCGCTTTTTTCGATTGCTTGCTTCCATATCTTCAGTTGTAGACAGTGAAATGTAGAATCAATCGTTCGAACAGGCTGGAGCAGCTCATAGTGGATGATTCCTTTCCAATCCCACGAAACACTCAGTATAACCTTTCAAGGCGCCAATCCTGGCTTTGCGGCCATTTGTTAAGCTTCATCACGCTTGGACCATGATCTTCTTCGCACATTATTGTCGTATTTGATCCACTTTTCACCTCATGTTACCATTCGCTTCAGAAATGGTTCGAACTCATTTCGTTTCAGCTTTTCACAGAAAATTCATGTGGTACCCAAATATCGAGCTTCTTTTTGTAGCCAGCCTTGTTTAAATGGTTCAAGACGATAGGTCGACCAGAGCGAAGTGCATCTTTCACATCGAAATTTCCAGAACGGAAGCGTGCGAACCATTTTTGTGGTACACGAACTGATACAGCATCGTCTCCGTAAACTTCACAAATTTCATTGGTGGCTTGGGTGGCATTCCTCCCTTTTTATACAAAAATTTCAAAATATGGCGAATTTCTCATTATTTTCACTCATTTTTGAACTTTTTTCAATTTTCCAGAAATTATTTTTTTTTTGGTGAAGCTTAAGATCTCACCTTACCAACACTATGTGGTATGACGCAATGTGATTGGCAGTACTGGAGTTATACGACTGCAACGACATCCATTGACAAAATACGAAAAGACTTTTTCCAGTCTCCAATATTTACTTAACCATAAATACATACATATGGCAAGTGTCCACATATTCACACACACCTGTGTCCGCCTGCAGCCACAATTCACACACTTTGGAATTACAAAATTAAATGTTTGGAACGCGATAACATCTGGTTCACGTGACTGCCCATTAAAATTGTAACGAAGACCGATGTAACAACAACAACAAATTGCTACTTAAATTTAAATTAAATGAAAACGCTGCCGACAATTAAATTACAGGCTTATACGAGCTCGTAGACGCATCTACACACTTTTTACATACAACAACAACAACCATTTCAACAACTCAAACTCAAGCCATTACTTTGTCGTACACGAATTTCTTGTGTTTTCCTCTCGCCCGCCGCGCTCCCCTCGCAACCAGTCGAGCGCCATGTAAACAAACCGTTTATGCTCGTGCGATAATTACTGCCCAACTTGGAGCGCCTGCCTTGCGCCCGCACGCGCCGCTCCGCGCCACATCCACGCGATGGCTCGACTCATGTCGACTGTCCATTTTGAGGCGTTAACTTGCATTTTCATTGTCACTTTTTAATTTGCCAGCCCCACGAACACACACGCACACTATTAACGCATACACACACACACACACACTTACTAAGCACATGCGCTAACTTTGCAACAATTCAACCGGTTCACTAATCCCGTTTTCACATCCGTTTTTATTGTATTTATTTTTGCTTTTGGTATTCTCTTGGATGATGCTGCTGCAGGCTGTCATCACAATGGCACTTGGTATGCAGACAGATCACTCGTGCCCACCGTGGAGAAGTGTCTCACGTGCCAGTGCCAGCGCAAGACGCTCGTCTGTCGTCTGAAGGTATGTCCCGAAATGCCGATGCCACCGCCGCGCGGTTGCATTGTGGTGCAGCAGCGGAACGCCTGCTGTCCGTATCTGTCGTGCGCGCGTCTGGATGCCTTCTACAAGATACCGGCGACACGTCGCATTATCGCGTACTTGGATCACTACGAACGGGAGTCAATTGATCGCGTCGTAAACGATAATATGCTGCAACGGCGCTCCGACGACTCTGAGGTCGATATGTATGGTGAGTAAATATCGTCTTCAGTCAGTTAGTAGTGGCTCGTGAACAGTATAGCATTCATGACAAAGAAGCGTTTAAAATAATTGATGGATACAAATACTAAATTTGCGTTACATTTTAAAGATAAAATCAAAGAATTATTAGAGGTTTTACTCGTCTTGTACTATTCAGTATGAAATAATCACCAATTTTATATTAAAATCTAACGACATTTGATTTGTAGATTCTTTATCGTCACCACGTTTTATATATATTTCAACCATAAAAGCATCGAATTGATTGCTAATTCCTTCAGACATATTTTAGTATGAACAGAGACTTCGGATCATAAGTTTCCGATGTCAATTAGTAATCAATAAGTCCAAAGTGTTCTCAATTAACACTTTCGAGCATCTTTCCCTGCTAAATATACGTGAGCTTAAGTGAAATGAAGTACTGTAACCGCCACCTCAACTTCAACTGTGATGTAATTCGATATTTATACTTTGCTTTTCAATTCTCTTTTGCAGTTTGCGTAAAGAATGGTACTGTGTACAAATCCGGTTCGGCAATGTCATCTTCAAACCTCTGCACCTACTGCTATTGTATTGGTAAGTGATTAGATCCCTTAAGAGGCATTCACTACGACACCGTTGCGCATTTATGCTATTTTGCTTGCAGGTGGCACTGAGAAATGCGTCAAGCCGAAATGTATGCTGCCGGTCGAAGGCTGTAAGCCCATCTTTGTCGACTCCACCTGCTGCCCCGTGCGCTACGACTGCACAAGCAAGCCGTCCGGCAAGTCGTCGCAGGAGGTGCGCTACCGCAAGACCTCGAACAAGCATTACCTACGCATGTCACAGCGTTTGCAGCGCAATCGTGGCTGCACCGTGAACAAGCAGTTCTACGTGGAGGGACAGAAAATGCGCTCCGATCCGGATAAGCCGTGTGACATTTGTTTCTGCATACGTGGCACGCGCCGCTGTGCGCCAAAGAAATGCTCACCTGCACTGAAGAACTGCATACCGGTGGTCCCGAAAGGCCAGTGCTGTCCATCCAGCTACGATTGTGGCAGTCAGCGTGCGCAGAGCTCACGTCAATTCAATTTATTCTCATTGTTGTTCGGCAAAGAAGATGAGCTTAATGGCAACGACACCAAGAAAATACCCGCTGAATATCCACCAGACAGACATCCGTCGGTGACAGTGACACACAATCAAAATATACTGGAGAAGAACGATGAGAAGAGCATTTTAGACACAATACGCGAAGGTTTGGAAATTATCGACGGGAATAATGATGAAGTCATTGCGCAAAATATAGAAAAGCTGGCAGCTCCTCTGACGGAGGTCGTGACGGAATCGCAGATAAACACTCAATCAACAGTGCCAGAAAAAGCTGCCACTGAGGTAAGTTTCTTGGACTTGCTGCTGGGTACTGACGAGGATGAACTGTCTACAAGAGTGACAGAAGAGGTTACACCTGAGTTGAAAACAACCACGGGTTATGACGGTCTCTCATGGGTGGACATTCTGTTGGGTCCTGATGAAGATGATCAGAAAACAGGCACAACTGCAGGTGACAGAGCGAGTATCTCCGAGACCACGGCAAATTATCAGAATGACCTTAATAGCACAAGTATTGATCGCATCGACCAAGACTTTGAAGACTTCTCTGGCAGTGGTGAGATTATAGTGGGCGAACCACTATCTAGTGAGTCGAGTGAGAGCTCACTTGTCGAATATCCTGTTCTGCGTAAAAGTAGTATTGGCAAAGAGACACACGTCACACTACAAAAGCCGTTGTTGAATAATACTTCGGTTAACAATTCAGTTAAGTCGGACGAGCTAACTGTAGCCAATGCGGAATCCCAGAAAACAACGTATAGCACCACTGCAGCAACAACAAAATCAACTACTACGAAAACGCCGCAAACGACAGTGTCCGTTAAACACACAACTCCTACGGCCAAAACTACACAAAGGCCCGCAACCAAGTCCAGTGCAAAACCCACCCAAAGCACCACTAAGCCTACGCCAAAACCCTCACAGAAACCCATCGAATTGAAGTTCAAGCCAAAATCAACGCAGAAACCAATCGAGAAGTTGCAAAAAACTACCACTTCCCGACCTCTGAACACTACTCAAACAGAGTTAGAAAATACAACAGAAAAGAAGAAAAATGGTCTTCTGACCGCCCTGCTTGATGGTATTTCCGATATGCTTAACTCTGAAAACGTATTCAATACCACTCAAACCAAAGTTTCCTCGAACGCTACAACTACCACAAGTACAACAACGAAGCGACCGAAGGATGCAATTGTATTGCCCACCCCAAAGCCCAAACCGTTGCCTTCATTTAAACCCCTACCCATGCGAATAAACTCTAAGATAGCAAATCTAACTGTAACAGCCGAAGTTGTCAAGACGAGTCTTCCATCTAATGTCACCGCTTTCAAACCTTTGCCGGAGCATATGGTGAAGTCCCCAATTGTGTTAACGTCCACTCGAGCACCAGTAACCACCACAACAGCACCTCAAAGCAGTACAACTGCCACTTCCACTACAACAACAAGTAGCACGATAACTGAAAAATCAACTTCCACCACTGGCATCACGACAACGAGAACAAAAACAACCACTGCTAGTAGCACCACCGCTGCAGCAACCTCAAGCAGTACCCTTAAACCAGTACTAATTAATACGAACCCCACCATATTAGAGTCGGATCCTTTCGACGCCAACGCTGAGCCCACTTTACCTCCCAGTCTGCCCAATCTGAAAATAATTCCTTTTCTGCCAACGGATGCCGTGAAAGCGGATCGTACCAAGCCACTTTACGACTACTATCACAGCAATTCACCGACGGCGAAAATCGACTACGATCAATATGATGAAGGCAGTATATATCCAGCCATCACTGAGCCACACTTTTCCAACTATCCGGACATAGCGGATGGTAGTAAGGCGGAGTATATCTACAAGTTCAATGTGGAGGGTCCATCGCCGCCGGTAACGTCGTCGACTGCAGGTAAGTCGGACGGTTCAAGTGGAGGGGCAGCAGCTTTTGTGAAATACGACTTTATTGGAGCGGGAGACGAGCATAAAGGCTTCTCACCTCCTACCAAAACTGAAGGCGGTTTCGTACCCAAAGACCCACTCGTTTTAAGTGACGTTGACGAGCAAATCGATACACTACCCTACGTGGATACTGGCTATCAAGTAACGAAGCATATAATTGACATAACTACAGGTGACCCACTCAGAGAGAATTCAACGAAAGTTATTGGTATGTACTCATCACCGCTACAACATGTTTCTAATATTCAATTCACGATAAACTGATTTCATTTATTTGGCTCCTTTTCAGAAATCACTACACCCGACCCATTTAAGGATGTTATTCGAACTGAGCAGCCGCCTGATCTGACCTCGCTTATTGAAGATAAGGAGAACATTTTAGTTCAAAAGCCCATACAACTACAGCCTCCTAAGGTGTTTGAAGATCCCGAGAATATAAGTCAGTCCCTTATACACATTACCACTGCAGTCCCACAGTCGGCGAATCTTTTAGACGAGGAACTCGCACCCCCTACAATGTTCGCCGAAACAACTAATGAACAAAACGATTCGAGACAGCCAAATGAGGAACACCAGAACACTATTGCGTCCTTTTTGGATTTGCTTTTGGGTGGTGAATCCGATTTGGCTGAGAGTCATACGGCACATAATTTGAGCGCTAGCAGTAGTACAGTGCCTCCTTTTAAAACCTTGCCACAAGCTTCGCTAGAACTTTTGCCCGACATTGCTACCACATCTGCAACTGCAAAGCCAAAGAGAGTTACCACAACAACTAGGGTACCAACAAACTCAACGGCAACAAACACAACAAAACGAATTGTTGTTAAGACAAACTCTATCGCTTCATCGGTCTCCACATTCCCCAAATTGAATGGCACCGCAACTGCTGCCAACAACAACACAAAGCCTATGCCAAATCTGAAAACACCCATTACACAGAAAAACCGTGCGGGCATCACATCCACTTCCATAACAACAAAAATTTCATCAACAACGCGTCCAAAGAGTACACGACCAAAATCGGGCTCGACTCGTCGTCAAACCACAAAGACTCCCATTGCTATAGCGGCGAGCCAAAAGCGAATAAACAGCACGTCAGCTCTGCGTAACCCCAACAATAGAAACACCACTACGAGTCCGCTGCCACCAACAACATCAAAAAGCACGGCGGCCGCGAACAAACCGCTGCAGCGTTCACCATTTGACACACTGCCCTTCATGGACACTAGCTTTGAGGTTAAACGCACTACAGAGCGTCCATATGTTGTCGGACAACACACCAGTGGTGACTTTTTAGGCCTTCTATATTATAAGAATTCACTGAATCAGGTCGAGGGGCTGGAACCGGCACGCGGAAGCGCTCTGCAAGGCGCGTCTTCATTCAGCAGCAGTGCCACAGAGCGGACGACTGCGACAACCACAACGTCGACTAGTGTACCTTTAGTGCAAAGAAACATCGAACAAATTATTTCGGCCACAGCGTCGGCACCAGTCGCTTTGGACGCGCCTACAGCGGCAAATCCACTGGAAGCGCAACACACCGCCTCAAACAGTTTGATTGATCCGTCGGGTGTGCTCAAACTGGCCGGCTGCAATATCTACGGGCGCATGTATCGGGTGGGTCGCATCATACTGGAGTTGTCCAGCCCGTGCTTGGAATGCAAATGCACCGAGGTGGGCGTGAAGTGTGGCCAATTAGAGTGTTAACTGACCGAGTGGTTGCAGTGTGTGGTTAGAAGAATTAAGATTGATTAGTAGTATGTAGAAGCGATGAGCATATTTATACCGGAGTGCGGTGCAGCGGGTGCTAAGTGGCGCCCCTTCTTTAGCTTTAGTTTGACGTTTGGCTCCGCGAAGAACGAGACCAATTTAATTTTGAGTATTTTATCTTTAACTTTAATGTTTATGTGTATAAGTTGTATATTTACCGAGAATATATTTATAAAGTTAGTCACCTAAGCTTAGTAGTAAGTGATTTGAATTGACTTGGAAGCGAAGCAATCAGAATAATAAATATAACGAAATATCATAGTACTCGAACGCACTGTGCTTTTTAATGTCCAAGCCAAAGTTCTGCAAGTTAGATGTGAAAGACTGTTGGGGGTTAGAGGTACACGAGAGAAATACTTTGGCGTTAAAATAGTTGAATTTGGGCTTGGCAAATCCCGTCAAGTTGGGGTATATCCAATATGTGGCTACACGTACTCAGCGCTTCCAAACCACGCGGCTACACCTGCTGGGTAATAAATACTTCTCACTTTCCCAATAAGCAAATTCATTATGTTCTGAAAGCGTAAAAATAATTTATTCGCACGAAATACTAATGAAGTCTAGAAATATTCGCCCTCAAATTTCGACATTATATCACGAATGGTTACCTAATCTAATATAAAGACATACAATTATGTATATTGGTGAGTTTATTTCATATACTCAGCAAGCAACAGTGACTGGCGTAGTGACGTCTAATCACGCTGTAGAGCAGAAAGCCGAAGCTGAGGCCGGACAAAGCACCGGCAAAGTGAGCTTCCACACAGATACGCGGGTTCACATTGTGCCTGACCAGAAAATGGTACACCGTGAGCGTAACGTCGGTGAGCCACAAAATCAGCAGAGACGCGATTCGCAGATAACGGTAAGGCAGTTGACGAAAATTCTAGCGAATGAAAAGGTATGAAAAAAGAGAATAACGAATTTCAGGCTTTGCCGCGACTCACCAACACCAAATGCGGCACATGACTGGTCAGCAGCGCGTAAACGCACGCCGATGCGCCAAGCAACGACAACTCTGGCTGAGAATATGCGGTGACCAAAGAGCCGGAAAATCCCCCCGCGATATAGATGAAGGCCACTTGCCAGTGACTCTGCTCGCTCTCCAAACAAAAGCCAATTAGGCACTGTGAATTAAAGACAGAAAGGAGAATAAGAGCAATTTGAAGAGGAAATCTGTGTTTTTGATATTATTGGAGAAATATTGCAATATCGCTGCTGAGCAATTGCAGAAAACTTTGCAATTCATATTTTTCGCAATATTGAGCAATTATTTCGGGAGCTTTCAGGTTGATGTCGATTACTTGCCTGTAGTGACACGTTCAACAAGAGATGCATGAGATCGGAGTGTAGTAAAGTGTAGGTGAAGTAGCGCCAAACTTCGTAGGGATGTCCAGGGACAAACATCAAACGTCGATTGAGACAGCCATTGGCGATGAAGTAGACGGAAAGCTGTAGCGTTGTATGAGTCAAAATACGAATATATGTACATATTATATTATATTATATACCAAAAATTTAGAAAATTTGTTGAATATATTTATGTTTAATTAAAAATCTAAGCAATCAGTTATTTCTTTTTTATGTCGTAGACATCGCTTAAGCGGTTATAGCCGAGTTAACAACCACAATTAGGCGCCAAATCGAGATATCAAGTGCAGACAGGTACTTTTCCACCTGATCTCTCTAGCGGAGTGGAGGTCTTCCTCTACATCTGCTTCCGCCTGCGTGTACTGAATGTCAAAGTCGCCTTCTATATCGTACAGCTCATCGTTTCATCGACTGCGGTACTCGCCGTTTGGTCTTTGTTCGTCGAGAGTTATGCTTCGCTCCCTTATCCATTCTGGAGAAAGCAGAACTACCGGCGCGGTTGTTGAGGCCAATGATGTCAATATTATTGGCATACGACAGAAAACAAATAAAGTTCAATCAGTTTGTTGACAGCGGGATTCAGTCTTTAACGCATTATGCTCGAAAATTCCTTTTATGCGATGTTAAAGAAGCTTATCCTCTAGTAATTGGATTATTGGTTGGTCGGGTCCGCCTTTTGTGGATGGGGCAGAGCACACTTAGGTTCCAATTATCGGAAATGCTTTCATCCGACTACATCTAGCAAAGAGCCTGATACATGTACGCTTTGTTCGCTTTCTCTCGACTGCGACACGACAGTCCTCAACGTAACAGTTGTACTTTCGACCTTTACGAAAACCAATGGTTTCGCTTGCAGCTGTACGTAAAGAGATTGAAATCACGTTCCACAGTTTCATTACACCGAGTTGCTGATGAGTGTTCGCAGAGAGCAGGAGTGCAAGTCCAGTAGAAAACCGGTTATCCTAAGAGTTCTACAACGGAATCTTCTTTACTTTTCATAAGGCGACTCAACGTATTCCGAATAATGTGTTGAATAAGATCCCGCCGCCAACAGACTTTAACCTAACAGATGATCTGACAATTTACAAAAGCCACCGGTAATTTCAAAGTGGAATGATATAACATAAATCTCTCCTTTATTCACATTCAACTCAGAAAAATATATCTGATGGCAGATCTCATTCCACTCCCTTTCCTCATACCTTGAAGGCGGTTTTAAAAACTGAGCGGCACTGCTCGTTGCTTGCAACAGGGGGCAAACGCATTGACATCATTGATGAAACCACAAAACCGCAGGTCACCGATTTGACAAATAAATTTTGGATACAATCGCACAAACTGCTCTGCGGTATACGGCGCTATGGGGCAAGTGTATGTAGACGATATGGCTTCAGGTCTGCTTCTGTGCAAGTGTGTGGTTTTGGCAATGTATTATTTTCTGACATGACGGTGGAAAAGACAACAATAACAAAAAACAATCTACACTAGGTGCAGAAAAGAATAAATAAAGCAAACGCACATCGGAAGCTGTTAGAAATAACGGCTAATCTGAGCTGTAAAATCTTTCAAAACTAAATTATTTCATTTACTTCTGCTTCTTTTCACTTGCTTTTATTTTGACAAACCAGATATGCCTCATATGCACTTGTGTATGTTACATGCGGCAAGCACAAAACCGCAAAATATTCTGTGCTAACACATGCCCACCCCTCCACCGCATTTCCATTTTCCCACACACACACACACATACATTCATTATTTCGATTTATCGTTTCTACGCAATCGAAAGTATATCAGCGCAACCACTTCAAAAGTGAACTGTTCTGCGGTTGTGTTTGTTTCTTTCGTTTTAATTGTTTTTGTCTTCAATATTGCTATCAAATTGGCTGTCCGTCTCTTAGTTGTTGTTGTTTTGGTTTTATAGGCAAACAGTTTCGAGGGAAAGTGAGTAGAAGCAGAGCAAAGCGAGTGCAATGACTTTCTTAGGTTCTACCCCACACTCACATACGTTCTAAAAGGGGGAAGTCTATAAATCGAAAGCGATAAAGTATTACACTTAAAAGAAACTCCTCACTTCACCTGCACACACGACATAACGGTAAGGAACCACGGCATGCGCCACGAAGGTTTGTGTCCTCGTTCCACAAAATCAGCGGAAGCAATTAACGAGACCGGCGTTAGGGCGTTGGGCAAAAGTAGCTGCTCTGTCCCCAGGCTGGAGGCACTATCTGGTGACAGAGAAGCGCGCCCTTCCTCACTTGTGCAATCACCATCATTGCGTTCTTTACGGCTGCCACATTTGCGGCATGCGGCAATGCTGCTCTTCATTCGAATTTTATTTGCTGTCATTCTAGCGTTTCGAAGACGGTCAAGTTCAAGTTGAGATTTGAAATGCAGTAGTGCGTCGCGCAGCTACCGGTTGAACAAGTTAGAGGCTTGCCTAATGGCCAGCTTATCAGCGCGATAACGGTGAATTGGCTTTAGTCATCAACTGATAACGTCTTTGTCTTTGGCTTTGCCAGTTGACTTGCACAGAGAATTGTTTATGTTCACCGCGACGCGTGCAGCCACAACGCCGCCACACAACTGATCGAATGGTGTCGAGCATCGATCATAATCGCCTGCGCTTGCCGATCGCATATGTACAAGTGCGGGAGTGCAAAGGGTTTGCGCGTTTGTATTTTTAATTTTAGCCAAAGGTAAGCATTCATCGACGATTGCCAATGACAATGGCCTAAGTTGACAGCTTGCGCACTAAATTTAACCCATTCATATCTGGACGCTCTTCGCGTCATTTGTATAATATGTACATATGTATATCACATTTTATAACGCTTGATAGAAGTCTTAGTGACTAATAATTCTAGGTGCATTGTTTGTTGTTTTTGTTGTTTACTGTCTACTGTTTACTGTCTACATTTGGTTGTATTGCTAAATTTTCGTATTCGTCGTTTATTAAAGCTTGCATTATTAATTACGTGGCATACCTTTAGGCATTTTGTTAGTTTCCGGTGCGAGATCACTTCCTGCGATCGAGGTTTGTGTATGTGCTACATTGTTCAGCCAGAATAACTAGAAACCGTAGCCTACACAAAGGCGCAAACTAATCAATTCCCGTGCCATTGAATTGTTTACAAATTCTTAATTGGACAAATTTGCGGAAAATTTTAAATGTGTTGAAAAGATTTTGAGTGGAAATCTTTGTTCAGAGAATGGTAATGTTGTTCAGAGTATATATTTCACCTTCCAAGGAGAACTGAGCGTTCTAGTGCCTAGTGGTTATTATCTTTTTAAAGCGTAATCTAGTTTCTAGAGCAATTTAGTTTCGTCGGAATGCTCAATAATGAAGTCCATTCTGTGCTAAATTGATAGAGATAATTGGTGTTGTCATTTAAAACCGTTCTGAGTGTCAAACGTAGCAAGAAGCCAAACAGAGTTCGAAAATGTTGACAAGTCGTTTAATATTTTTCCTTGCATGTTTAGGCGTTTACTTTTGAATCTCCTTTGTCAGACCATAATTAATAATTTGGCCCTGTGCCAAGTACTGTCAACTCGAAAGAAAGCAAATATTTCGGATCGCCTTCCGAGTGGCACTGTGTGCGCGCGTCGGTGTGGCTTTGCTGCAGCGTCGGCTCTTTTGATGAATGTGGCGAGTAAAAATAACTTTTTCGAGGCAAAAGCGCAGCGCCACACGAAGCGAAAAGAAATCGAAATCGAAACTGAAACTGAAACCAATGCCAAAATCAAAATCGAAAACCAAAACTTCAGCGGCTGCTGCAGCAGTGCAACACGAATGGAAAGTGAATTTGCACCGCTGCAACGCGTATAAATCAAGCGGCAGCGTGTGTGAGCGTGCTGCCAGCGGCACCAAGCTTTTTCGATCCGTTCTGCATTCACGCTTCAGCCAAGTCGCTCGCGGTGCCCCAGGAAGGGGGGATGATTATTGCAGTTTTTGTTTTGGGGAAATTCAATTGTGTTTGCGCATGTGCGCGCGCGCTTGTACAGCCAATTAAACTTGTTATGCCTCTCTGACTGGAGGCATGCAACACAGTGCCACATTTCATCTTTGCAATGCCTTTGCTCAACGACAGTAGCTCGCAAAACAAAAAAGAGACACACGACTGTCGCCGATGACCCAAAAAGTCTGAGAAAATATTCGGCAACCGCCTGCTGCCCAGCGACTCTGCACCGTGTCTTTAAGGAGTCCTTTCTAACTGTTGCAGAGTCGACAACTGTATTGATTTATTATTGATGCCTTCTTTTTTGTTGTCTTTTTGTTTATGCCACAGAGAATTATTGACCTTTTCCCTTATGGCACGCCAAACATACACCGACTAGTCGACCACAAAAGCAAATTGAGCAAGAAAAAGAAACCATTTATTGTGTCTTCGTTCGTTGAGCGCACGGGCCTACCGTACGACTCGTCGGTTGAGTTCGTGTATTATTTTTCCTGTTTTTGCAACGTCTACTTGCAACCTGATTTGGCGAGACAACACGTCACAGCCGCGCATTCTGATGGGCGCGTTCCATTGGAAATGAAAGTCGCTGGCGGAATGCCGCACTTGCCACACTTGCCACACAATCGCAGGCAGTTGCGTCAGCGGTGGTGGAGGTTGTTCCCAGAGCACACACATATGTACTTTGAAATCACTTACAGTGCGGTGTGTTTGCCCAATTTCGGCGGCGCGGCTGCGTCGGCCTTCGAAGAAAGTTGCTCCATTAACCTGCTTGCGTGTAATTGCACTGAAGGTTGTTGTCCACACATAGGCATGCGGGTTTTTGGTTTTACTTTCCGGACTTTATTTGGTGCAGCAGGATGCTGTCATACGTTTAATTGCGAAACTCGAAGAATAATTTTCCCCGGCTCGTGGCATGCGAAGCGCACTGGTGGCAAGTTGTAAGCGTTTGAAAGCGATACAAAATTCGTTTCAACCAAATATTATTTGCAATCAAATGTGTTTGTCATCAACTAAAATAATAATTGTGGAAATTAGTTTCTGTTGTTGTTTTTGCTTTGCTGTAATCGAGAAGATTTTCTCGTTAACGACAGTGTTTTAACCTCGGCATTTCGCAAACGCAACGCGAAATTTCCCATGCTTCAGCCGGCGGTTCATGCGCGCCAGGCAATTAACGACGATTTATTTTTTATTGGCCACTTCGGGCGCTTATCGCGGGACCCATAAGCTTCCTTACGATCGCGGCAGCCTGTGTCTAATGGCGACGTTGAGGAAGAGCAAGTTATTAGTGAAAAAATCATAGACCGTAAAACTTAATGTCGCCGCAGCTAATCCCTGCATCACAGTTGCAAATTGCTGGCCACAAATCACTGTGGCATCCACACATTCACGCAGTTGACACTTGTCTGGCAGATTCTCAATTACGCAGCCATGCCGAGGCGGCACCTACGGCAAGACAAAGCGAACGAGTTTCACACACTCAAGTCGGCGCAGATAACACTGGCCGAGCAATAGACGTTGCATCAAAGAATCATTAGCCGCTTCACACTGCTTGGCGCATTGTATTGGCGGCTTCAAAGCGCGTTGCGACCGATCAGACGCAGCATGCAGCAACGATTAGCGGTGTGATTTACGCATTGTTTATTAACAGTGTTCTTGTCTGATGTAGTTATTAGTGTATTTGTTGTGCTCTCCAAAAAAAAAATGCCCAGTGCATTTATCTTCCCCTGAAACCCAGTGTGGTCTAATCTGTATTTTTTTAATACTTAACTCGATACCTGCGTGGTGTGGCTCTGCGTTCTAATGACCCGTCGCGCATTGTTGCATCCACCTTTCACTTGCAACATTTCGTGCGGTCAACGTTTAACCCTTCACAGTCTTCCAACGACTCAAGTGAAGGCAAATTAACAACAGGCTTGTTGTTGTAAGACAGTCACTTTACAGAATCATCAACTATGGCCACCCAAAATTCTACATTAGGTATCAAAACACACAATACACACTTATACTTTACACCACCAGCAACTGCACTCGGGAATGAAAGGAAGTTCTGAAATAAAAAGTTCTCTGAAAAGTCCCAGCAACAAATGGGGTCCTTCATATGTGGAATGATGTGAAAAGGGAAACATTTTACTGCCTCCTTGACCAATTTACGCCTAACACATGGGCATAACACTGCAAACGCAACAAATAAATCAGCAGAATTATGGACGTTTTCTCAAAAAACCTAAATGCAATAAAAACAACAAAAGACTATGAAGTCTCTGAAAGCCCATTTAGCATCCACTAAATGACGCAGCGCCGTCAATGCATGTTGCATGCAACACATATTTTTTAGACCTCGCGCTAATTTGTACATGTATTTGTGAGGTTCTGAGTATGTGCGTCGCTATAACTGTGTGTGTGTGTGTGCACTGAGCACATAAAAGTGCATTAAACACTTGAGGAACTTGGCTTGGGAGTACTCGTTTCTGTTGCCACCTTTGAAAAGCAAACATAAAGGCGCAAGAATCGCTTCAGGACAAGCGTGCAACGTGCAACGAGTTGGCGCTGTTGCATTTGGTTTGGTTTGGTTTGTGCGCTCAGCACAAGCCTCCACTGCGGGACTTTCAAAGGTGTGTGACATGCATATCGATTGCGTTTGCTTTTCGTCGCTCTTGCTGTTGTTGTTATTGTCACTTGCAACATTTAAGTGGGTCAACAGCTTTGGTGGTTTCGCTCAAATGTGACTGTGAATTTTTTCATGCCTCATTTGAGGCGCTGTGCCGCATTCGGGCCTCGTGTTTTTACAGATGCTGCTGTGGTTGTTGCTTTTGTTGGAGCTGTTGTTGCCATTGCAGCGCGGTGGGTTTATAGGTTTGACGTTGTCTCGGTGTATTGGGCGGGCAAAGGAGCGCGACATTGGACCAAAGCCGACAAAGCCTCAAAAGTAACAGCATGGGGAGAAGCCGGGGAGGAAGTGAAATAAAACTTGTAAAAAATTATAAAATAAAGCTGTATTAAAAAGAAATAATTCTAAGAACTTGTTTTCTTCTTGTTGTTGCATAATAATTTGACATTTCCAAACAACAAGTTGCCTTTGCATTTACTTACATATGTACGTATGTATGTACAGTTATTTCACTCCTCATTTTATAACTTTATTCATTCGTAAGTCACTTTGCTGAGCCCACACCCGTTTTAGAAGACAATCCCACGCCCACTGCCTCGAAAGGCAGCAGCAAAGCCGGCGATCTGGAGAACATTATGACAACAATGTGTCGGATTAGGCCAACAACCCAACAACAAAGACACTTGATGGTTTTATTTAAGTTTTCTTCTTCTGACATTTTCAACACGGTTCACTCAGCGCTTGCGCACGCGCACTGTTAACACCTTGTTTAGTTGACAGGCTACACTCACACACTCATATATGCGCATATACTCGTATATTATGTCAAAACACGGCCATCAAACGAAAATGGCGGCCACCTTTGATCGCCGTAGTTTGAAGTGGACGTAAACAAAAATAATGAACTCAGAAGGAAGAAATATTTACCGAAATGTGAACGAAATAATTAATGCAAACTAGTGCGTAGGCTCACTTTGATTGCGTTGCGCCATATTTTCAAAGCTTACTTAGCAAAACAGAACATAATAGTGTTATACACATTTAAATCGAAATATCAAAGATGGGAGAAGTAGATTTATGATGGATAACTTCTCAATGAAATTGCAATAGACTAGCATGAAATTTCAAATTTATCATAGTTTGAACATGAAACCGGGGAACCGTGGAAATTTATAAAACCTAACATCACAAGTCTTACAAAACTTAGCAAAACCGGAATGATTCTTCCTCTTCTTCTCCGTTATTAGCGTAGACACCGCCTTCACGGTTGTAGCCGAGTTAACAACAGCGCGCCGGTCCTTCTTCCTTGTTGCTGTTTGATGCCAATCTTTTCTATAGCCCCATAGAAAAATGGACGGCAAGTATGTTATATCGTACGAAGCTTGTCTTTTATATTTTGGGATTCGATAACAAAAACAAATTTTTATCATCGAAAATCGCTTTATTTCAAAATATTCTCCCTTAGGATCTATACACTTTTTCATGCGGTTGAACCAATTATCGAAGCGCTTTTGTCCCTCTGATTGGGGTATTTCCAAGAGCGCATCTACCGCCTCCTCAGGTGTCGAAGCGATGTTTTCTTGAAAGACAACTGGCAAAAAATTGGTTGTGAACAGCTCAGAACTTACTGTTCTTCGTTGCTCGGACTCAGGGAAGTATTGACCCGATTCAAACCATTTTTGATACACAGAGATACTATTATCAGGAAAGGATTCTCTCTGCATTTCAATTGTATATCCCATACATTGACCGATATTTTCGGTCGAAAGTCAACTATATGTAAATAATGGGGTCCACATTTTCGGTACATAGGGGCTTGAACAATTTTGGTTGGACTTGGACAACTTTTGGTCATAAGGTGGATTATTGGTGCAAAGTTTTATCCCGTTATATTAATTTTTTCTTGAATGTACACTGAAAAGGAAGAATCATATGGAATTAAAAATTGTGGTATACGGGAAGTAGGCGTGGTTCTAGTCGGATTTCGTATAATCTCGCACTGTGACATAGGAATATGGTAAGAATGTCATGTACTTAATTTAGTCGAAATCGGTTGGTCGGGTCCCGAGATATATGATTTCACCAAAAAGTTGGCGGTGCCACGACATCGTCCAACTTTTACCTCGGCTCCCATAAAGTCCTCTTATACTATCTCGGGTGTAAAATCGTATGTTTCTGGCATACTTAGTCATTTATTCATCGCACTTTTAGTAGTTTTTAACAGTGCTATTATATGGGGACCGGACGGGGTTATTTTCCGATTTCATCATTTTTTACGGTATCGAAAGAGATTTGTTATGAGTGAATTTGGTAATTGTAGATTAAGTGGTGAAATCTGAACAGTAAACCAAATAGAGGGCGGGCCACGTTTACTTTTTCAAAAAGTCTATATCTTAATTTAGTGTATAGTTATGGCACTTTATAGGTTCTTGTTTAATGGCATTTTGTGGGCGTGGCAGTGGTCCGATTACACCTAACTACGAACTCGTATTTTTTTTGTACTAAGGAACCCGCATACCAAGTTTTATCAAGATATCTCAATTTTTTCTCATGTTACAGCTTGCACGGACGGACGGACAGACAAACAGGCACGCGGATTTCAACTTTTTTCGTCATCCTGATCATTATATACACATACAACCTTTTGGTGAACAAAACTATTAGCAACATGTTGCAAGATTATAATAACGCGCGAAAATAATCGCGATTTAATTCCATTTTTTGGCCGATATGAATATTTTAAGTTACTGTAAACAACAAAAATAGCGCTCGTATGTCAAAACTTTCTTCCAATAACATCAGAAATGTAAAACTTTGCGATAAAGTTGTGAATTGTGTTGATGAAAGTGACCCAGCGTCTTTCCAATTTTCGAGATCGCATTTCCGGTTATAAATCTTTGCTGACACTATGAAGTACGTCATACTTTTTAGTTTCAAATATGAGGGTTTGCCCGAATTAGATTCCTAGAAAATACTTCCCGATTTCAATTTAAGCGTTCCATATGGCTGAATAAATACACGGGGCGTGCATAAATTTCACACATCAAGGTCTCCGAATGCTATCAAATTGTTTGGCTGGCCCGAAAGAGGAAACGTTGTCTTAAACGTTCGTATGTATGTATGTAGGAATGTATGTCATATAATTTGATTGCAAACACGTACAACGATACATATGCTCCATGCATACACCTATTTGCATACAACGTTGCAAAAATCACCACCTACACACACACTTGATCACAACAAAGCCGCACAACAAATAATAATAATAGATGGGTGTGTATGATAGCTGTAGCAACTCTATTTTAAGTTGTTACCTCACTTTATTGCCGCGTCTTTTGGTCACTGCATCCCACTTTTGGCGCTTTCGGAGCAGAAATCTTAATCCCTGGCCGGTGTGGGTGCCAATTCTCGAGTAAAAACACATGAACGCAAACCTATTTTGGTGGCTGAATGATTCATATGTAGAGTCTGCGTGCTGTGTTTGCACTTGTGAGTAACACACACAAACACACACATGCGCACATGCGCCAAAGAGCAGTTGCGTCTAAGTATGGTAATTTGCAGATTTGTCTGTCCGCTAATTTGTCTTGTAGCACTGTAATTTATCTTTTGTGAATTCGCAAGACTTCAACACATGCTGACACACACACTCAGCCGTTATTCAAGCATATTGCAACATATGCATATATTAGACACACTCGTCATTCTACGGCCCAATCGCAATAGATCACCATAATTGCAGTCAAGTAGACAAGTAACTGTTTATTGGCTTCCGTTTGCCAGCAATTTGGGTGCTTTGTTGAACATAAATACTATTACACGTTGCGGTGTTTATGTGTGTGTGTGTGAACAATAATTTATATATTCAGAGGACTTAGATTGGCTTTAATACTTTTTGTAAGTTGCTCAAACTTTAATGCGATTAAAAACTAAATTAATAATGAATTTCGGGAAAGATTACCCCAAACTATGCCAAATAATGTAGTCTCGAGTTTTCACAGAGTATTTGTTAAGGCTGTTAATAACTCTAAGGGTTTCCTCAAAGTTAATGAGAGACTTCCTCGATCTATTAGGGAATCTAACACCCTATTTCACGATAAACTTGCAATGGGTTCCACTACATAGTGCTATTCCTGGAAACTGTAAAGCAGATGAACTTGTCTGGACAGGCATCACTCTATAATTACAGGCTTTGTCCAAAAAGTAATAGGACTGAGTCGATTTAAAAAAATTTACCAATCGTTACAATTCTTTAAAAACTTTCAAAATAGACTCTTTCTGCGGTGATGCAGCGCTGCCAGCGCGATTTCCCAGCATTGAAGGTGTTACGGAAGGCATTCTCTGGAATAGCCTTGAGAGCCGAGGTGCATGCTGCTTGGATCCTCTCTGTCGTTTCAAAATGCTTGCCTTTCACTGGCCTTTTCAGGCAAGGTCCGGGAGCCACATCTGGACTGTAGGGCGGCCGCGGAAGCATTGGGATCCCAGCCTTGGTTAGGTAGCTGTTCACAAGAAAGGCGGTGTGAGTCGGCTGCGCTGTCTTGTCGGACGCGATTGGTTCACGCTCCGAAAGAGGTTATTTATATGCCTCTGGATCTTGCAGATATTTAATCGAAGAATATGTTATAAACTTAGCTAAGTCTCGATGGCAATAGGCAGGAATATGGTTCGCATATACCTATTTAAAAGGAATGATATAAGAAATCTAGTAGGAGTACTTACTAACAGATCCCTGCTTAATGGGCAGACATGACAGTCGGTCGATAGCTTCTTGACGATATCTCGGAGGTTACACAGATACAATTTTTCATACTGATGAAGCACGTGGTGGGTCAGAGGTGAGCGAATAGGGCGAGGAGACTTTAGGATCTGATGGTATCGCACTAGGCCTTCTAAAGTCCAAATATTTGATAAACATTAGTTCGGTATCATTCGACTCCTTACCAGCTGACTGTGTTTCGATCGGGAAGTGAGTCGGCTCAACTGAGTTGCAATGAACTTCCTAGCACTCGACTCCCCAAACTCAAAGACTTAATAAGTTCAAATTTTTTTACTTTACTCTTTGTTCTTTGGAACGCTTTGGGAGCACCCTAACGTAGTTTCTCATAATTAATTATTTACAACAATCGCTGCTGACTCCGACAAATTCAACAACAAAGCGTTTTACAAGCAGATATTCTAAAAACATACATTTAATTTTATTTTACTTTGCTAATATGGAAACGAACGCCAGCAGCCAGAAGTCGAAAAGGCCGGCAGCACTGCCATAAGTGCGCGAAAAGTTCAAATGCAGTTAAGCTCAGCGCCGGCGAGTGTTAATGTACTTCACACATTTTCCCATAAAACTTCACCCACCCGAGCATGAGCGACGACCGCTTGGGTGTGTGTGTGTGTACTTGTAAAAGCGAATCGGCCGAATGCAAAGTGGCGCACCTCGATTCAATGGTAACCTGCCGCTTTTGGCATTTTATGGCCGCCGGTGTCGGCTGCTGTGATTGCGGACGTTATTTGAGTGTTGTTGTAATTGTCATTGTTACCACCGTGGGCAGAGGTTGAATATCGAGTGCAAATCCAAAATAGCGCAACGAGCCTCGCCTCTTGCCCAGAACCACAGCCACAGCCAACCATTGGGCCAGTGCATTCGTTCGTGTGTGTATGAAAAGCGAGTTCAGCCAATTCGGAGCTGCCTGAGCGCAGCAGATTTACTTAATTCGATCGAATCTCTGTTGTGATGATTGAATCAAACGCTTGCAACACACTCCCAAAGCGGATGTGTGCACATACCCACTGACATTTGTGGGTGATCAGTTGTCGAATTCTTGCCGAACAGAAGCCAAACGCTCGTTTGCTTATTTCACAAGCGTGAAAATTAAAAAAAAAATCTTACTAAATGAACTCATTCGGTGAAATTCTAGAGCAGCTTTGCTTTTATTAGAAGCTTCAAAACCACATGACACAGATGCTCGCACGCTAGCGAGTGAATTCGCGTCACAGTCGATGTGCGTCAAATGTCTCGACACTTTGTCAAGCAGTTTGCAACAAGTGCTTGCAACAACAACAATGACAAGAGATCTGCTGTGCTATCAACCATGACTTTACTTGATTGCAGACATTTCGAAATTAACCACAAAAACAACGCGACACACTAAAAGCTGAAGCTGACGACTAAGACGAAGCTGAAGACGAGTGAACGCAGGTGGCTGGCAAACGGCAGGGGAAGAGCCACAACTAGAACGCTCTCAAATTGGGCAAAACTCGTAGAGAAATTCTTTTTCGATGAGTAGCAAGAGAAAAGTAGGAAAAGTGTGCTGCCAGATTTGGGAAAAGCATTTATGAAGAATAAAAAAATGAAAATCATGAATGGAAAGATATGGGTACAAATAGTTTAAGTAATTGCTTGATATTGAAATAAAAATACTGAATATATCGATTAGATTGTGAAATATAAAAATACAATAACTAAATATAAATATATCTATGTGTTAGGGTGAGTCAAAAATTAATGGTTTTTCGCTTCGTACTCTAAAATATTTGTTTATAGACATCTGATAGAAAAATTATATCTCGCTTCCAACTACTTGAACACATTTTCGTTTCATAGCTTTTGTAGGAAACCGAATGCTTTACAAAATGGTCTCTTACAGTCTAAATAGAAAACTAGTAGGCTGAGAACTTTTCCTTTAGATTAAGAGCTCATACCTGGATTCACTTTCTTAGAGGTTTTAAAATAGGTTTCATAGTACCAAGCTCAAAAATAAATACTCTCTCATATATGGTATATGATAGTTAATAAAGTTTCCACTAAAATTAGAGCAGGCGTCAAAGGACGGCAAACTGGTAGGCCGTCACTAACTGCCGAAATTTTTAATGTTTTATCATAATTTTTTTGTTTTGTTCTCATCATCTCATTACATCTCTTTGTGGTTGCTAATGGCGGATTTTGTAATTCTAGGCGGAAAATTTCCCATTGATGAATGCGCGGACGTCAGCGCTTATTACTGGTCATCAAATCAGCTATGGAATGACTATGGACAATTAAAAAAGTACAACAACAACAACAACTACCAAAAACAGAGTACCAATAACACGTGTGACATTGTCGGCAAGCACAATTGTTGCCGTGGCATATACACTGACACACACACACATACAGGAGTATATGCGTGAGCAATTTGTGATATAACTGTTTTTCTGCATTGTGCTCAGTGATTCGTTTTGACGATTTTGCTGGGTTTGTTCAACTCTTTGAGCGCTCCAGTTTCTCGTTTTTGGCTTTTTTCGCCTTTACCGCAGCTGCCCCCGAAAAGCGTACGCACCGCAATGACTGAGGCCAATTGCTGAGTCGCGCATTCCGCGCAATGATAATTCACTTTTGTTATCTTTTATTGAGTTCCCACAGTTGGCTTACTTACTTCTATATGATATTGTTATTGTTGGTGCTGCTTTTGCGTTATTTGGAGGCTAATTTCATTCGTTTGAAGCGAGTAAAGCGCAAAAAATAAGAAATTAATCTCCAAATGATGATTGCCCGCATTGAGGTTTCGAGAAATACAAAATTTAGCAAAATATGGTGAAATATCGAATGTTTTGGAGAAATTTAGAGCCACTCTGCAGAATGTTAGTAATTTATTTAATATCACACGCCAAATTTCACTCCATCAATCGGCACTCTATAATTTATGAAGAATAAAATTATCATCCATAATACGTAGGTTGCAAGATAATCTTATACATTGATTTGAATAAAATTTTCCTAATTTTTGTGTGTGATGAAACTCGAGTTTGTGGCACAATGTGTATGGACAATTAGTTGCAGTTCAACAACTCAGACTTACAGCGGCAATTAATGAGTAATTACACAATTATAAGCTGATCGGGGGTATGTTTATAACTTGATTCTATAAATTCTTAGTATAATAACATTGCTTTCACATCTTGCCTGCAGTTTTAGGAGTTTTAGCAGCAGGTGAGAGTAGCTTAATGAGCCCACACGCAAGCACGAATTATTCTTTACTCTTTGGCTAATAACTTCATTATTCGATGCTTTTACTATTTCAGATTTATGTTGAGTGATTTGTAAGCTTTCCTTCTTCTCGGGAGCTTTCCTCAATTTCGACAGAATTCATTTTTAATCACAATTATAAAAGCCAATTTCCAGAATAGTTAGTTAGCTTCCCAAAGTATTATTGACATTAGATTACTTCAGCGGACAGAAACGACCGGACATTAGCGATGAAGCGAATACTACCCCCCCTAAAAGCGAAGAGTGCAAACGAATTGTATAAATGGATAAGATAAACCGGTTTTTACCGTTAAACAGGAAGTATCACAGACCTTTCAATCATCGCGCAGTAAACGCAAAGCACTCAATAATTCCGTTCCATTTACTGGGGAGCCGCAGCGCCAGGAGGAAGTGGCTGTAAAAGCTAATGGACGCAAATATTTATGTCCGTACGAGTTTGTATCTGCAACAAGTGCTTGCAGCGGACATTTCAGACTTTTTTGCAATGGAAACAAATAGTTCAGAATTTATGACGACACAATCACTCATACAAATGGCAGAGCAACAAGCGACACACACATGCATTATTGAATGGCAACTTTCTAAGAAAATTAGCAAAAGTCAATTTTCCGGTGATTGTTTGGCAAATTGAATTTCCCGCCACGGACGCACATGTCTCTTTTTTGCCCTTTTCTCAAGTTTGTTGTAGAAAGCAAAGAATATTAATTGCTTTGTTAGAAGACGCGCTGCCTTCCACGTCTTGAAAGTGTCGCTCTTTGTGTGCAACAGACAGCGCCAGGTGTGTGTTTGTGGCACGTTGCAAGTGGCGTCGGCAATCAAGCAGAAGCGCAAAAGCAAAATAAGCGAGAAAAATTAATTTCTCGTCTGAAGGCACACAATAGCGCACGTCCGCTTTTGAGGTCAGCCCAGCGTCATCTGGCCCTAATGAACCGATTGAGTGCGCCTGCGCGTCGTGCAGCAAGTGCTAAGAGTGGCGCTTGCCATCGCACAAGTGTGTTGGACTTATTCGCGTTCTCGCGCCTGCATTTACGCATAAAATTGGATCACGTGCTAATGGCGAAATATTACGAGCGTGTAATAATTGCAAATCGGCAAGTCGACTGGGGGATCTGTGAGCCGCGAAGGGGCCGAAAATAGGTTGGCGATGCGATTAAATTTCGCTTATGCAACAGTGCTATTTGTGCAATTCCGCAGTTACGCGAAAGAAGTGAACGTTGCTAAAGCCAGCCTCATATGTACGGGGAGCAGGCGTCGAGCGCGAAAAGGAAATGAAAGGCGAGTTATGGGCTGACCTTAAAAATGTGATGCTTTTTGTTTTTGGCGAAGATGACAATGAGAAAAATGTAAAATTTGTTTGCTAAATTAACTTCCAGTAGCTGCCATGGATAACGGAAAAAGTTATTAAGTCCAAACCCAGAAAATTAAAATCGACAAACGAAGGAAATATTCGAAATCACAATCTTTCAAACCTTCAAGCGCACACATTGCGATGGATGACAAACAAAACATGAAACTGAAGAAATCCGCAACGGATTGCATAGGCCACCAATAGTGGGATTAAAATGACAAAAAATCTTAATTTTACTAACAATTTTTGTTTGTTGCATATTTCTACCCCCCACAAAGTATATTGGGTAGTCTTTCGTATTTTGTGAATAGATGTCGTTGCAGTCGTATATCTCCAGTGTTACCAATTACATTGTGTCATACCATATAGTGTTGGAAAGGTGAGATCTTAAGCTTCACCAAAAAAAATTAATTTCGGGGAAGTTGAAAAAAAGTTAAAGCTGTTCACAAATAAGTGCAAATAATGAAGAAATTCGCTATTTTTTGAAATTTTTTATATAAAAGGGAAAAGAATGCCACCAATGAAATTTGTGAAGTTTAGGGAGACAATGCTGTATCATTGCGTGTAACACAACAATGGGTTGTTCGCTTCCGTTCTGGAAACTTCGATGTGAAAGATGCACCTCGCTCTGGTCGATCTATCGTTGAAAAAGTCGATGAAATTATGGAAAAGATTGACCATCATCGTCACATAAGCAGCCATGACATTGCTAAGGACTTTAGCATTCATCATCAAACGGTTTTGAACCATTTAAAAAAGGCTGGCTGCAAAAAACAGCTCGATGTTTGGGTACCACCGAATTGTCTGTGAAAATTTTAATGGACCGAATTAAAATTTCTGTGCTAAAACGAAATGAAATCAAGCCATTTCTGAAGCGAATGGTAACAGGAGACGAAAAGTGGATCAAATACGATAATAAAGTGCGAAAAAATCATGGTCCAGCGTGGTGAAGCTCAACAAATAGTCGCAAATTCAGGATTGACGCCTCGAAAGGTTATGCTAAGTGTTTGGGATTGGAAAGGAATTATCCACTATGAGCAGTTCCAGCCTGGTCGAACGATTGACTCTACATTTTATTGTCAACAACTGATGAGACTGTAGCAAGCAATCGAAAATAATGCCCAGAACTGATCAACAGAAAGAGCTTCGTCTTCCATCAGGACAACGCTAAACCAAACATATTTTTGGTGGCTCGGCAAAGACTGAGAGAGCTTGTCTGGGAAGTTTTGATGCATCCACAATATAGCCCTGACCTTACACCATCGGACTATCATTTGTTTCGGTCAATGCAGATCTCCCTTAATGGAGTAAAGTTGGCTTCAAGAGAAGCCTGTATAAATTACTTGTCGCAGTTTTTCTCCGAGAAACCAGAAAAGTTTTGCACCAATGGAATAATGTCTCTAGTGGAAAAATGGCAAAAAGTGGTCGACAAAAATGGTACATATTTGGTTCATTAAAGTTTATCATATATATAAGAAAAATAAGTTGAAGTTTGAAATACGAATAAACTTTGCTTAATATATTTCCAAAACATCTCTGCACCACAGTGCGACGAAATGACCAACGGCCCGGCCACAAATTCACCCACAAGGCGAATGAGCCGCTAAATTCGGTTGCGCATTTGCCGCAAACTATGAATGGACCGAGTTACAAAATCAAATTTCATCGAGCGCAGCTACCACTGCGCTTAGAGCACTCATACACATATAAGCATATGGCTTTGTAATATAAGAGTGCTGTAAAACATATGTACGAATATGTGCTCTTGGCAGAAGCCGAACAATGCAACATTGTGTGGCTGCCATTGCGAATTGGCTCTGTACAGTTAATCATTTCAGCACCACAACCAGCCGGTGCCACTGAGCACACACTCACATACATTTACATATTCATTTCTTTCATACACTGCGCCACTGTGACCTGGCTTCGGCTGCGGTTTTATCGCTGCCTCTGACTTTGGCTGCTTAAAGCGCACAAATTAGTTAATTAAAATTTTAATCGGCAATTATTTAACTTGCTATTATAATTACTTCAACAACAGCAGCAGCAACAACAACAACTCACAGCTGGCTATTATACAATGCTCATAAAGAAATTTCAATGAAGACTTGTAGGTAAGTATGTTCGTGTGTGTGAGTGCTGCCATATGCGCATGTGTGGAGGCATTTATAAGCGCAGAGTGTATACGTGTGGATGTGTGTGTATGACCGATGTTGTAGGCGGAAAATTTGAAGTTTTCTTTTTCTTTACGTAATAAATTTATTTATCGCTTTCCAAATTAAACTTTACTAGAAATGAAAATGAAAATGAAAGCAAAAACAAACATGGGAAATGTAAATGAGCCGCAAGTGCAAGTCTAAGCGAATGATTTTCTTTTATTTCTGGCCAATTTGTGGCATGCTAAGCCGCACATGCATATATGGGCACATATCTGCGCACGAGAGTAAAAGTGTAAGCAATTACCGTTAACTGTTATTTAAATACTGTTATACTGTAAGTGGCGTTTCGGGAAAGTACGGAATTATTGACTTTGCATTTATGAGTGGTGAGTAGTTATTAGCCGCTGGTTTTACGTCTGCAACCGCAGGGTTGATAGTCCCGTGTGGCATGATGACAGCGCTTTTGTTGTAGAAATCATCTGCGCCATATCCGCCTGTTGAATAGTAAGACATGCAAAATAAACCTAAACTTAAACTAAACATTGAGTTTCTCACTTAAAGCTCTTGCAAATATATTGTGTCGTACTCTAAGTAATTTCTTTTGATGAAAATAGCTGAACTCATAATTTTCTTTCGCAGCTAACTTCACACTTAACCACTTTGCCATTATTTTTATTATTTGAAAAGCCTTACTGTAGACTTGGAGATTCAAGCGAAGCACCTGGAAAGACCAGGTGGATTCCAACTGAGTGGAGGTCTTCCTCTGCTTCTCCCGGTGGGTTTTCGTCCATTCGAACGACATGACCTAGCCGCTGTCTTTTAATTCGCTGAACTATGTCAATGTCGTCGTATATCTCATACAGCTCATCATTCCAGCGAATTGTCCATGCCTCTGCAATATATAGCAGGACGGGAATAATAAGTGGCTTTTAGAGTTTTGTTTTTGTTCGTCGAGAGAGGACTTTACTTCTCAATTGCCTACTTAGTCCTAAGTAGCACCTGTTGGCAAGAGATATTCAGCGTTGGGCTTCGAGGCTGACGTTGTTGTTAGTGTTGATGCTGGTTCCAAAATAGACGAAATTTTCTACGACCTCGAAGTGATTACTGTCAGCAGTGACGTAGATTCCTAGTCGCGAGTGCGACGACTGTTTGTTTTATGACAGGAGATCCTTTGTTTGAGCCATATATAAAATAACAGTTTCTGGCTATTCCTAAGTGAATGGCGATCAGAACACTTTCCTCAATTGCATGAGCTTCTACACATGACTCCATCCATTGACCATACGCGTGTGTCAAAATTGGTTTACAAAATTCACGGTCATTCACAAGCACGTGGAATTACTAGGAATAACTTCGAGCTTGGTTTATAGGTTCCTCGTGTTCTTATAGAACGAAATTCGTGAATCATGTGAAACATCAAAGTAGATATCCATTTTTGAAACGCTTTGTTACTGATGACGAAAGGTGTGTTGTTTACAAGAACTTAAAGCACAGAAGATCATGTCTTAAACGGATGAACCAGCTCAAACTACTTCGAAAGCCGATTGTCACAAAAAAAAACGCTTATGCTGTCTGTTTGGCGGAATTTAAAAGGCATCGTTTATTTTGAACTTTTGCTTAGCAATACCAAGATTAATTCTGAAGAGAATTGTGATCAGCTGGACAAATTGAGTGATGCACTCAAATAGAAAGACGAGAATTGGCCAATAAAAAAGGTGCAGTGTCCGAACTCACACAAATTTGATGACTCGCCAAAAGTTTTTGCAGCTTGAAGACCATATTCTCCAGGCTTTGCTCCTTCGGACCCTTCGCCTCAAATCAGTAAGGTCAAAAACCACTTGTACCAGTTTTTTTACCTGCAAGGGTCCAACATTTCATGAGCGTGGAATCAATCTCTTGTTCGTAAGATCGCAAACCCGTATTTAAATTACACTAAAAATACGAAATTACTTAGTAAAGGACCCAAAAGTTGTTTTTATTCACTTTCAACACCTCCAAGTCAGATTCTTACATCTTTTAAATCAGTGATGATGATGTGGTAATTTTTTCACTGCTCACTTCGGTTTAACCTCAACGGCTTTGTGTGTAGCCCTTGCGAAAGAGACTTCAATCATCATTTACTTGTATATTTGTTAGCGGTTGGAGTTGCCAGTCCACATTTTAAAAGAACCACGAATATATTCAAATGAAGAAATATTTCGTGGCACTTACCGTTATTATAAATTAGCTATATCCATACATATAATATTTATGATTCTAGGTCTTTTAATAAGCTTCATGCTCTGAGCGACGCACAAAAATAGGTTTTTCATTTTAATGCGCTCACGTTTTTCGACTCTAATTACGTTTGTGGCTCAACAAGATTAATGCACGACAACAACATACGCATATTCATACACACACACACACAACAAGCAACAACAACAAGCGCCATAAAATATTCGCAGGCCGGTGCTGTTGGAGTTTTATGCCCTTTTACAATCGGCAAACGGCGATTTCCTCATCAGCGGCGCGGACACCCAACACACGCAGACCCGTGAGGCACGGTGCAACTTCAGCGCTGGCACTGTCTTCGTAGGTATAGGTGCGCAACATGTAAATAAAGCGGCGCTGCTCAGAAAATGTCGAACAAAAACCATAACAAGACATTTGCATGTCGAAAAATGGTGTGCAACACACTTGCATGTGGGTGTGTGTGTGAGTGTGTGTTTGTATGTATGTATGTATTTTCATGTTTAATTTAAACTAAAGTTTTCTTCTTTTTGTTCCCTCAAATCCGCAAGTGTAGTGTGCAACAAAGCGTGAAACAAATTAAGCGTTGTTGAGCTGTGTTTTGCGAGCTTTTTCCTTTATTTTCGAGCATAAATTTTGCACTTTTTGCTCCGTTGCTTTCAGCGCTCCTCGCCAAAGACCGGAGACGGTGTTGGCATATTTTTATGTTTTTATTTTTTTGGGCTCAGTACTGGGTCAGCATGCAACAGATGCTGTTCGCTTGCCAAATATGGATTAGCTTGACGCTGGCTGACAGCTTCAGAACAACTGGGAAAAGTAAAAGGCTGGCGTTGGTGCGCCGAAGAATTGTCCTTCGCGCATGCAATTCACGTTATTCAAAACTAAACACTGCTTATGATATATTATCTGGCACAATTTGGAGAGTGGCGAATCGAACAAATATCTGTACAAAGCGAGTTCCTTTAGAAGCTAACACAGCGTTCTGCCAATACCAAAGGCAATAATCTGTAGACTTACATTACTACGTATATACATACATATATTTAGTATAACTATTTAGAGCCAATAAATTCCCAAGTCATCTGCGTAAAATTGTACAGATTTAGCAGAGCATCATTGCAACACAGAGCCCGTGTTCGGAGCTTCAGCCGTTCAAGCTGTGCTCCCCAGCGAGCGGAAATGCACTTCCGTTCTAGAGGTGTGCAACATATAGGCCGCCAAGCCACACAGCAACAACAACGCAGTTACATTCTATCTGCTTCACATATCCGCATGCCGAGCGCTGCGTCGGGCCTGAGAATCAACATTGTGGCACAACAAAAGAGGACTCAACGGCAAACACGCTGTATACGCACACTGATTTCTGTTTGTTGTTGCCTTTGCAGCGTCATAAGAGCTTTGAAACATGTGTTACCAAAGCCTTACCTGGCGGAGGGGGGTAAACAATGTGATACAGTTTTTTCCTCTGAACCAATATCAGTCGGCAAAACTTCACCAAGCGTTAATACCGCACACACACACAGCCACACACACCTCGTCATGGGCTTAGCTGTCAACAACCACCTACACACATACAATAAACAAAATTGAGCCGCTGTTAGGGCTCAACAAATGATTCCAAAAGTTAAATCGCTCTTTGTCTGCGTTGTTGTTGTTTTTTTGTTGATTTTGGGTTCGTTCATTCGCCCCAATTTGTAGCAGCGTTGCGCATCGCTGCACTTGTGTGACGCAGCCGAGCTCGCGCTCACCGCTGTTGCTGACTAATTTCGGTTTCGTTACCCATTGTGCGTTGCCTTGTTCTCTAAATTTTAAGCATTGCGTTACCCGGTGAAGTTTTCAGAATTTTGAGCAAAGTGAGGTTTTACAGTCGTCGTCATTGGTCCAGTGCTATAACGTTAGACGCCAATGGAGATCCAACTGTCGGTCCCATTCCGATGTAAGCGCGACAAAGGTGCCCCTCTGGCTAGCTCATCGGGTTTGCAGTTCCGCTCTGACCAGGCACCCTAACGAGCCTGATGATGAAGAGCTTGACTACCTTTGAGCGCACAGTTAGCGAGCTCGGTGCTTATATTGCCGCTATGCTGTCAAAGTGAATGCTCCGTTTACCGCCACTTTGATAGCAGCCACTTCTGCCTAAAAACACTACAGTGGTCCGGTGGCCTAAAACTAAGATTGACGGAGAGCTCCCCTCCTACCTTCCCTTCAGCAATTCTTGAGCCTTAGAGCGCACTTCGTAGCAATACACCAGCCCGCAATGTCCACTTGTGCTATGTTTAATATGACAGTAAGTGTATTTGTTGGTGTAGTCCGTAGTGCACCGGAGATGCCGTAAATTATAAAAAATCAGTTATGAAATTACTAAAAGCGGAAAGAAGCTTCGGCTCCCCAGGCAAGTCCTGCAAAATGCTCTTTTCTGTTTAGGTTTCAAGACTTTTATTTTCTTAATAATAAACCGTTTTATGTAAGCAGCTGCGCCGATAAAGATCGGCATTCAATTACGGCGCAACCATTTATTCATTAACGGTAAAGCGTGGCAGATTCCCAATTTCCCGTATTTGTATGTGCAACATGTACTTTGTTGCAAGCTGTTGGCACTCATCTTCATCTGAGAGATTGCGCTTAACTAGCTTTTCATCACTGCCAGTGCCATCGGCTGTACCAGAATAAAACAACAAAAACAGACATTTGTCGTGCGTCTTCGGGCAAGAGCTTTGGTCACGGCGCTACTTGGGCTGTCGCTTAGACGCGCACGTGCAGTTGGCAAATGCATAAATTAATAATAAGTTGACGTCGCCAGCGGCAAAACCAACAACAACATCAATAAAAAAGGTAACAGCAATGAGCATAGCTTAATGACAGCCGAGCGTGCAACATGCCGCCGTGTTTCGCCAACAGCAGCAGCATCATCAGCGGCAATTTCTAATGTCTCCCCAGAGATGATGATGGCATTGTTGGCGTTGTGCAGCGGCGACACAATTGGCGCTATGCTGGCATGTGGCAGTTGTCGATAATTTCGCTGCGCGGTGCAGACTTATGCATCACTTCAAGTCTTCTTCTACCAATTTATTTCTCTAATGCAATACTTGCAACGTGTGCAACACGCGCTTGCCACATTGTTCATAACTAATTTTTTCGCTAAGTTGACTTCAGCTCGTTGGTGACTCGCTAACGTGCCACCGCTGGCGATCATGCATCATCATTAGAAATTAATATTGTGTACTTGTACGGTTGTTGCAGGGTTTCTAGTTGACACGGATTTGAGGCAATCGCCATTGCCTGTGCCTTGGTACGTCCTTTATTCTTTACTGATTTATTCCGAATGACAAGTTGTTCTTGGAGTTGCCGTGAAAGTATGCATTGGGGAATAGATGATTAATGGGTTTCAGGGAATCTATTGACTGTAATCAATTCGAAGGCAGTCAATTAAATCTAATTGCCCGCGCTGAAGTGGGTTTGAATAATAAGGGGTGTGTGATTAATCAAAGAAGGAAGTGCACTGCAGTTCACCGTCTTAAAATTTGAGAGATTTGAGCTTTAAGAGTAATTTCCTGTGCTTTACACAAGATTAATTTATATACAAGTACACACACAGACACCGAAAAGTTATAAACTGGCCCTAATTACCCCAAATATGGGCTCTTTGCCAGTCTGAGCTCAACTTGCGACGATTACACAACGGATTAAATTACATGTGACTTTCCATTCGAATATTGAAAGTTGTTGTTGTAGTAACGGCAGAATACGAATATTCAAAGTCCTTCCCATCGCTTAATAAGGCGGCGTTCAGGCGGGAACTCTCATTATCGGTAAATTCTCTTTTGGTGTCACTCATTGCGATCACACGAGTGACACGAGATGACAACTTTAGTGCGACAATTTTTTACATTTTCTTTCATATCACATTCTCAAATTCAAAGTTTCATCCAGAGTTTGTCCGGTGTGTAATAGTACTGAGTCGGTTTAAAAAAAAATTATTGAAGCAATCGTTACAATTTTTTAAAAACTTTCAAAACAGGCTCCTTCTGCGTCGAAGGCATTCTCCGAAATAGCCTTGAGAGCCGAAGTGCATGCTGCTTGGATCCGGTCTGTCGTCTCAAAATGCTTACCTTTCATCGGCAAGGAAACAAAAAAAGTCCGGGGGGCGTTGGGATGCCTGCCCTGGCTAGGTAGCTGTTCACAAGAAAGACGGTGTGAGCCGGAGCGTTGTCGTGGTGCAACTTCCAATCGACTGCGATGTCTTGTCGGACTCGATTGACCCTTCGTTTGAGTCTCTTGAGGACCACGTAATGAGTAATTAAACGAATATTTAGTCGACGATCTGAGTGCAAAATTTCCTTTCACGATTCACATTGTTGGTGTTTGTCGAAGTCGCAGGTCTCCCAGCACGGTCTTCATCAGCAACCTCTTCCCTCTACCGAATCCAGTCGGTGCGCGCACGCTCTGAAGTACAGGCGCGGTGGAAGAAAATCAGTCCTATTACTTTCCGAACAAACCCGGTACATGTACAAGGTACATATGTATGTACATATTCCTCAATGTAACATTTATTTGTAACTCTGAAAGCATCAATTCCATCCATCCAATTCCAAACATCGCGTTTCGTTGATTATTTCATCGAAGAACTTGAAGTTGAACAGTTGTTAGTACTAGTAGCGAGTTGAAAATTTCCTGCGTAATCTTCCCGGCTGAAAATTAAGTCTACTGACAAAGCCCTTTTCATGGACAAAGCGACGTGCGTAATATTTCAGATCGATATCTCAAAAAGTGAGGGATTAGTTCGCTTTCGGAAGATATGTATTTTAATCATTACAATTTTATAATGGACCCATCTCCATTTGCAAAAATTGCCACCCGAAATTATTTCTCCAATAAAAAAGCAATACAACAGATTATGATTTAATATTAGCTAATTTCCCTTTCCGAGCGCCATGCAATTTAAATGTACGCACTCACGCTTTAAAACAAAGCAGTACTTGAACGAATTACTGCCGCAGCCGGCTGGAATATCGGAATCAAAACAAAACCATAAATACGAGTATTATTTGTTTACCTGCCTCTGTCAGCATATTCTTCGTTGAGCTGGCCAGACCACCGAGAGACTTGCTCAAGTTTCGTTAGCTTTGCGCTCGCGTACGCTCCGCGGCGCCGCTCTTTTGCGAGCGAACAAATCGTTTGCCGCACTGCACGACTAGTAACTCGCTGAAGGCACGTTAGTAGCAAACGGTCATTGTGGAATTAAACAAGTGTAGCGGAGTCGCTAAGCGATTTGGATTGATTCATTGAAGTGTTGAAGAAATCAGGCGAAAATAACAAATAAATAAATTTGTGCTCGAGATAAGGCAAATCAGAATTTAATTATAGAAAGTACGTTCGAGGAAAGTCTCAAAGTAAGCGTTTATGCAATCGGTGAATCAAATCAAACACACACGCGCATATTTATGTACGTTAAAATTTAAAGTTGCGAGTTCGAAACGTGAGCAAATATTGCAAAGGGAATTTAAATTCACGAAAAGTGTTTAAAATTACAAAAGTGAAATAGCTACAAATACGCGCAGGCGGAAAGTGTGTGGCTTAGTGCGAAATTGACAAGCTCAAGCGATTCAAGGTTGCCCAAGGATACTATATACCTTCGCGTACGTGTGTCCGCTCGTTTGCGGATATGAGTGTGCAGTCGCCACAGCTGTCAGGATATGTGGCATGAATGCTTTGTTTGTTATTTGTGGTTGGTTTTCTTTGCCTTACAACGGATTTTTCTCCGTTTCTGACACTTGGTGTTTCCATTGCAAATATTAAACATTATCGCTGGCAATCTCAAAAGTGACGCCAAGCACTGACAGCTCAATGCAAACCTCACCACGTTCTTAAGGACATTGCGACGCAACAAGGACATGCTCAAGGAAAATCGATAAATTTAAAGCAAAATTGTTTAAAGCTGAAAATTTTATGGCAAAACTAAATTATGAAAATAAATGTGTGTTGTCGGGTAAATTACATAAATGCATAAAGCATTTCTATAAGAAAATAATTTTTTTAAGAAAATAAAGTTTTTTTTAAGAAAATCAAATTTTTTACGAAATTTTTCGAATTTTGCATTTATTTCTTTATTTTTGATTTCAAACTCAAAATAATTAGATTTTAAATATTTCAAAGTTTTTGTTCTCTTCACATTTTATTTTCACAATTTTGCGATTTTTTGCTCGCCAATATTTCTATAATTACATACATATGTATTTTAATCAAGTGTAGTCGCTTTTGCTGCGAAATTTCGCATTTGAAAATTCTGCGCACCCAACCTTCATTAACTAGGGGCGTTCGCAATAGATAACGACGTTGAGGGTTTGCGGGCGTCATTCACGCGTCCCATCGTGAATCATTCGCCAACTAACGGACTTCATAAATATTCCAATGGAAGCAGAACACTAAAACAACACCGAAACAACAGCAAGGCAACGGCAAAGACGAAAAACTAATCTAAATTGACAAACTGGCTATTGTAAAATTATTAACTACATTAAAACCAACAACAACTACAAACCTTGCGCAACTACTTTATCGCAGTGTTTTTGTGTAGTAATTTTTTGGAAACAATTTCGATTGCTTTTTGTGTTCAGTGAACAGAAAAATAACTGCATAAATATTTTTTACGAAAATTCCATTTTTATTTCCAAACTCGATTTGATTTTGTGTCTGATTTTTGTGAAAATTTTTGTTTGTTCTCTTTTATTCGTGAAGCGGTGCATAAATTCTATGCAAAATCGACCATCATACGACAACAATAGACATAAGCAATACAACAACAACCGCGACAACCCATTTAAATGCAAAGTCGGGCGGTCTGACTGACGTAGTAGACCCACGATTACACCGAAATTAGAGAATGTCATTGAAGCTAAAGTAAAATGTTTGTGAGAAACCTGACCACAAGTGTTAGTGTAAAATTTTGTGCTAAGAAATTATATATGTGTGTCTGCGTACAGGAAAAAAATTTGTGTGCTTTGAAAGTGAACCGTCTCGAGCGACCCAGCGATTACGTATCGAACGAACGACGATTCACCATTTATATGTAAAATCCAACTAAACACAATTACTTGAAACAAAAGTAAAGTGCTTCGATATCACAACTATGACTGAGGAAAATAATAGTAATAACGCCAATAAGAACAGCCAGAAAGTGGACGACAGTGGCGGCGGTGGAGGTGTCTCCATGGACAGCCGCCTGGCTGAGACGTACACGGATGCGGTCACCATGAAGCTCCACGCTGGACTGGATGTAAATAAGAAGCTGGCGCCCATACTCACCATCAACTCCGATACGGAGGAGGGCTTCCTTTCGACGTCGCCGGACAGCAACCAGGGCGAGCAATCGCTTCATGGCAAATGCAATGGCAGCAGTAGCACCGCACTAAACGCCACTACGGGATCGACAGACGCAGTGGTGCCGATGCCACCGCCCGTTTGTCTCTGCACGAATCCGGAGAACTGTGTGACGTTGAAGGAAATTTTGGATTCATTCAAGTCACCGCTGTCCGAGGAGCAGGCCTGGGCGCTGCTGTACCAATTCATGGTGCTCTATCGGCAGGTGGCTGCTGCTGGGCAGAGGCACATCTTCAACGATCTGGAGATACCAGAGGGTATTGAGAATTTGAACTTGCATCGCGACGGTGCAGTGCATTGCTCGTGGTCCGATGAGGAACGCAAGGAGAGGGAGCAGAAAATACAGCAACAGCAGCAGAACAAAAAAGCTTCTGAGGAACACGAGGCGGTCACGGAGACGCATGGTAAGTATTAGTTATTAATATTTGGTGCCACTGACAAAGTGTCTTGAATCTGGCAATAAGTTTCTTTATATTTATATAATTCTGTTCGGTGATTTCATCTCCTTGAATCTCTTTAAGAATTTAGTAGAACTAAGAAGTAAGAAAATGTCAATCCGAAAATGAGGGCACGATAGAGCTAAGGTCACGGTGGAGTCTTCTTGTACTAACATAATCCGAAAATGTTTCCGATCGTACTTTGAGAGGTTTTCTTAGCTGTACTTTAGATCTCGAGACCTAACCTCGTTTCAGGCGAATTCTTTGGAACCAAACAAAGTCCATGGAATAAAGGTGGAGTGCATATCCACCCTTAAGTGCAGAATATGGAAAGCTCTGTAAATCTCAAGCTCATTCGAATCTAATGACGAATGCTTTTTAGATTTATTCGTTTACTTTCCACCATAACAGGTCAACAATATTTTATTGTTTCTATGACCGCCCATTTGCAGCGTGATTGTGTGGTTGTGGTTGTATTGGTTTAGAAAGACACCTTATTGCTGGATGCGATTGACTTGAAAAGAGAGAGTTTTCTGGCACCGCGTGATGCATGAAATTTTGATAACATACCAATGCCAATTGCCAGCTGCCAGCTTCACCATCTTTCGGAATTTTTATTTCTCCCAATTCGTTTTTTGTTTTTCGGTGTATGTGTGTGTGTGTGTGGATTTGTGTGTTTTGGGTGCCAAATTCATTTGCTTGTTTGGGGCACACGAAACGGTGTTGTGTGGTGGCTAAGGTCATTAGTTTCTTCAGCACCCCAACAACTGGCGAACAAGCAGCAGCATGCCAAAAGCCAACAACAACAAGTCAAGCAGCAACAATTTGTTACTACTGACCCAGACACCTCAGCAAAGCAAACAAATACTCTTGGCTCTATAGCCATACGAAAGAGAAACCAACAACAACAAACACCGTCTGCTTTTCACATACACGTGTGTATATGTGTGTGTGTGTAGAAACCGCAGCAGCAAAGGCCGCGGCGACAGCTAAGCAGCGCTAATCCGCCAGACTGCAGTTGCACAAGTGAGCTTGCACGGCGCGGCCTAAGCTAGCGTGGTCAATGGTGACAACAACAATAACCGCACCGACAACTGGCCGCGCATGTGTGAAAACATTATTCGTACATTGTGGTTGGTTGGTTGTTGTTGTTGTTGGTTGTTCTGCATTTATCTCTTATTTGTGGTTGTTATTGCTGTTGTTGTTGTCCGCTGGCCAATTTGTGTACTGAGAAGCGGAAAAGGTTGACCGGCTGGCTAACCACTCGCGCTGCCATTGTGCGCATTGTTGTTGTTGTACGCTCGCGCCACTTGTTGGCTGTCGCTTATCAATTGTTGACTTAACGGTATGCCAAGCGCGGACGCTGGAGCTTGTGGGCCGCTGCGGCTGGCGGCTAAGTAGCATAGGTTAGTTATGGAGCGTTCTTGCTGGCTTTTTCTGAGGTGTGCTGGGCACTTGTTAGCTAGTCGGCGGTTTAATTGGACATGCGTTTTCCGTCTTTGGCTTTCCGAGTGAAAATGAAAGCAACAAGTTTGAGGTATGTAAGTACCGTTTCTAGTTACAGGTCTACAGGTACTTCGGCTGCCAAGAAAACCTTCACTTTCGCTTTGTGGATTTTAGTAATTTCAGTTGCTCAGTTGTTGTTGTTGCTGTCGATACATTTGATGGTGTGCATCATTTGTGTTATAATTTCAGCGTTGAATTGAAGCTTCATTAGCTGCTCAAAAGTGTTTTTTTTGTTTTCACAATTTCATTGTAATTGTTTTTGTGCGCGCGTGTGTCTGTGTGAGTGTGCAGCGGATATGTGTTTGTTGTGAAATTTATGCGAAAATATGAACCGGAAAAACGAAATTCGGTGGGCTCATTATGTCTGCCCAAAAACAAGTCGCATTAACGTCCACGGTTTTCTCTTTTCTTTGAGGAAATAGAAAAAAATCAATGCGCTTTTATATTTGTAGGTGTTTGTGTGTGTGTACTGTACATGTACAAGTGTAAAACTATGGCAGCGAGTGTGCCTTTTATATAAACTTGGATCGCCAATGGCTTGGGAGATATCAGGTCTGATGCTCAAGCACGAAATTTTGCTAACTCCGCACTTACAACAACACTTTCTTGCGCTCACCGATGATATTTGTACTCGTTTATCCACTCCCAAAACTAATTCCATTACACCTGTTAATTTCAGACGAGCAGATCCAAACAGCAGTGACTATCTCACAGCAGTTTGTGTTCACGGCACAGCCGCAATGCACTTCAAAAACGTTTATTGTTACTTCACTTAGTGCGAGACCCTGAGAAAACCCAACAGTTTCGGCCGTTCTTTGTTCTGCCGCACTTTGAAAGCCCAACAAAAGAAACAACCGACAACAGCCAGAAGACTCATACGCCGCTGTTCATTTGAAGTTTCCCTGTGCTCGTACTAATACCATAAGCTCGGATGTATGTATGTGTGTGTGTGCTAAGTGCATCGCTTAAAGGTTGAGCGTTTTGATTTATTACCGCATGGAAAGTCTTGTGGCGTGCAACCCTGCACAGAGCTTGGTGGGAGTTTCACAATTTTTACTTTTTAACACCTTTCTTTTTAGCTTATTAAAAAATGATTTGTACTTTTTACTTGTGCCTTAAGGCACCGCAGTCTTGCTTTATTGGTGTGCTAGAATTTTTAATGGAATATTTTACAATTTTTTGGTTGACGCTGCGCGTAATTTCAAAGTCTTTTCAATATTTGTGAAAATTGTGCGTTGAGAAATCATTTTCAACTTCTTAAGATGCGACCGGAAGCCGCTGGCCTTTTTGTTACAAATACTATAATCAATGTTGATTAATTACATCGGCCTCTTAGGCACTTGTTGCTCACTTTGTTTGCCGATTCCTCAAATAGTTGTGTTGCGCTTTACGCGTGTATTCATGTGCCGCGGTGGACGGCCTTGGGCTTAAGTGGTTTTTAATTTTCCTGCTCACAAACGCATTACAATTACATCAGAGCAGAGATATTTGAATTTGTGATTTCATGTTAACTGCATTCCCATTACCAATATTATTGACTGTTTTGCCTTCTTCGAGGTTAGTTGGTGCCCAGCAAGAAAAGCTGAACCACCCATTTCCGCTAAAATAAATCAAAGGTGAATATTGACCCTTGCAACACAATACCATATATATTTCTTATTTATTTAAATAAAATTGTCCGTTAGCTGTATTTTCGACTCGACTAAAAAGCTTCTTCGACAATTTGCTCCATTGTAGACCCCTTAAGTTATTTACGAAAAAAGTCTTCTCCCACTTGCTTTTGACTGAAGTAGAATATTCTGTTTTGCCTTGAAACTACGGACACAGTGTGCATTTGCCGATAACGCGTGACATTTGCTATCGTGTGGCAAATGAAAGTTTTGCCTTGCAACGTGTATTCTACCTCCTGTCGACTCCTGGCTGCCTATGTGCAACGCTTGCAACTTCATTGATTCTTTCGCCATTAACGATTTGTTCACTAATGGAAACTACATGAGCAAATTGAAGCACACACAACGCCTGCTTAGAGTTGCCAAGTATTCGTGAAACCAGGAATATTAATTTAAACGCCCTTCCCAATGAGCACCAGCAGCTGCATTGACAGCAACAAAAGAGCAGCGGCCCTCTGTGTCGCATTGTCGCGACCATAAAATTCCACTGCAACAATAACAGCAACCAGCTGTTGCGGCATCCCCAACTGTGTGCTCACTGTGCAACGCGCAAGTCATCGATTTTTGAGGTTACAAGACGCGCGTTGCGCATTGTGGCGCCTCGACCAGGCGCTCAGCAACGACGACAGTAGGCGCTGTCGTGCCGAATAATGCTGTTCCATTTAACGGAATTTCTGCATTTTCCTCTTTTTGAAAAGCACTTCCAGGCACAATGGCCGACGGAAGTCGCAGTGGCCGCCATGGTAGTTTTCGTCATGGCGTACCAATGTGTGCACCGGCGCTCAGCAGGTCCCGCAAGCTGCCAGCGAGTGGCGCCGCCAAGCAGTAGTGTCGAGCAACAGTTCACGCGACACGTCAAGCAGCAGTGCGATGCTGCCAGCTGGGGGTAAAACCAATATGGCTGCAGAATTTTCTTTTGAAGGTCAACTGTCATGCGCGCTGGTCACGCGGCGCTTCGTGCGTGCAAGTAGTGCACATATATAGTATTTTTGTGTCTGTACATACATACATACATATGTACGTGAGTAGTTTACTAGTACATACGCCCACATTCATTCACGCACATAAACGCAGACACACACACTCATGGCGCTCTGCTTCTTGCATGGGCATGCAGCTTAGTCAGTTCAGCTGGGAAGTTGCCGTGCACTTCGCTCTTCGTTCGCCATCAAAATTCTGCGTCATACTGCAGCGTGTGGGCCATGCTGCCTAGATGACTGTTATTTAATAGCGCGCTCTTTAATCGTTTAATAAATTTATCACAGTTCGGGAGTTCGTGTGTTTCTGGCTGTCATGACCATTAAGTCATGTCGCTGAGCTTATTTGTGCTTCTTTAATATTTACTTATCTCTAAGCCATGAGTCGTAACTTTTGTGGTTTGTTCCCTTTTAATTAATTGCTGATTGATGTGCGTATGTGGGCGCTTTAGAGCCTTTAATCTGCCAACAAATGAGCTGTTGCTTCCATCGGCAAATTGAATGAATTCGTTCCTCGTTCGACTTTGACCTTCACGTATGTGTGTTATTGTAATTGGCTCATAAGCAGTTTTTGCTATCAGCTGTCTAGGCAATAAGTAATATTGCCGAATTATTTGCTTTACTTTACTGAAAATTTATTTTCCTGAACATTTTCAATGAAGTTCGCTGATTATCTCTACTGGAAGTGACTGTCAGCTTTTTTCATATCTTTCTGTGCGCGTTGACATTCATCGCTCAGTTCTGTTTATGTCTTTACTTTATTTCTTTATTGCCGTGATTGAAGTGCGAAGAAATCGCCAAAAAAAATTATGGAACTAGCAAGAATCCCCCTTTTCACGCCGGATAACGTTCACATTGTCTGCTGTTTGTAGTCAAAGTAATAGAGTGAGTGGAAAACATAAAATGAAGCAATTTTATAGAACATTTGTGCATATGTTTTAAAAATAAATCGATTTTTAGTTTCGCTCTTAACTATTTGATAATGATTACCGTTATTTTGACAATAAGTCGTTTAAAAAAGTTGGAGGCGCACTTTTCGGTTTCAAAAAAATTCTGCTTGGGAACTAGCCTAGTGGGGCATTCACACACATTTTCTACATCTTGAAGGCGAGAAAAGCATTTTTTGTTTGAGTTGAATTTGAATGAAAATGCTAGGGCGACAACATGAAGCCTCTTTGGTTTTCATTCAGAAACTGAACAAAAATTTAATGCGGTCGTAACATGGCATAAAAATTTCTTTTATAATTGGTAACAATTGGCTTTTTATTGCCCAGCAAAGCCGTTAGAGCGCCTTGCATGCAGCGACGAAAATCCAACTAAAATAAAGGCGATAAAAACGGGAGAAAAGCGCCAAAGGTGGAAAGCAAAGTTGCAGGCATTTCATTAACCGGTAAATGGACAGCGAGCGTTTCGCTGTGTGTATGTGTGTACGCGGAGCGCGATGCGCATCACATGCGTTACCTCAGCGCTTCATTCAGTGACAAGCGCATGCGCAGCGCTATGCAAATGCCAGGTGTAGGCATGTGAGCCTATGAGTGCGGCGATCGAAGCTGGTCACTGGGCGCAAGGCCGTTAGGCGACTGAAAGCGCCATCAACAAGCCAAATATTCGAGCGGCTACTTGTGTGTACGTGTGTACGTGTGTGCACGTGTAAGCGCGACTGTTTGTTGCTTGTTTGTAAGTACATCTGCAATTATTTAAACATAAACTTAATGACCATAAACTAATAAAATCGCCAAAGCGTACATACTCGGGGTGCGCAACAAGGGACAACAACAACAACAATGCAATTGTTTAAGATTGAATTTTAGTAAATAAACAAGTTTCTTGCTTTGTTGTTGTTGTGTTTTCGCTTTTCAACTTGTGGCAACACAACGAACCACCGACCGACTTAGGTGAAAAAAGGCAAGTCATCAATTGCCGGTGTGTACAAATTGACGCGGCAAAAAGGTTTAAACGGTTTATATTTCGAAAATCACGACTACAACAAAGCCAAATAATTACAAATAAATTCGAAAAAAACGCAATAGAAGAGAAATTAACAATAAAAAATACAAAATCAAGTCTTGATCAGCCAGCAGCAGTTGTTGCTGCTTTGCTGTTGCCATTAATGTTGTTAACAGTGCGCACCTAATTGCTACACAGCGGCGGCCCTCAGCGCTTTTCATTCTGGCAGCCGTACGCGTCAATCTGTGCTTTGTTTTGGTGAATAATTCCGTGCGCAACGCGTATCGCCGGCCGCCAAGCGTGAAATTCGAGACACAGAATCGGAGAATGAAATATCATTAAATGAAATCACACAACTTCTTGTTGTTGTTGTTTCTATGCTCAGCGCAATGGTGGATTTATTTATTCAACCTGATTTCTACAGCGAAATTGCTGAGCTTTTTGCTTCTGCTTTTCGGCAAGCGTATCTCTATTTGCTTTCTTATTATCATTTGATCGGCAACTGCGTCTTTCTCTGCTCCGCGCTTTGCTCCAGCTAAGGATAAATTTGTGCTAAAAATTCTTTTTGCTTTACAAGTTTTATTTCTGGAGGAGAGGGCCAGCAGATAAGAAGCCAATGGCAGAATGCTAATGGAGATGGCGACTCTTGCTTTCTATCAACGAGGAATCACTTATTCAAAATTGTTTTATAGGCACATAGAAACTCAATCCCAAACTCGACACTAATAAAATATAAGGTTTTGTAATAACATGCAAGAATTCATCCAGTATGCTGGATATCTATACGGTAGTAGAGACGCGGCTTGAGTATTGAGAAAATGAGAATTTATCGGTTGAAGCCAATATTGTTTTTGTAAAGAACATTCATTGAATAATTATCCCAGATCCCAGGATAGAACCACGGATCTAGAGCAGATCCACGTTCCAATATATAATAATCTGTCCCGCTTTTCTTTTCAGTATCCTTTAATATTCTTTTCACCTCACTCTCTTGTTGTTGGCGCATATTTGAACGTTTAATTTGCGAATCTCTTCAACAAAGCGACATTTCACGGCATATTTGTTTGTGTGTTTACAGACATACGCACATCTCTTTATCACTTTCGAGCCAACGAGCTGGGCTGTGGCCTCATTTTTTAATGCATTTCAAACATTAAGTCAATTTCTTTATGATTTCTTCCGCGCAGTTGACACTTTTATGACGCGCAGAAGCTCTCTCGCCGCGCTCTAATTTGCATATATCGAAATTTGAAGCGAAACAGAAACCCGCCTCGTGGCTTCGGGCGCAAAATTAATTAGGAATTCTATAATAATTAATAAATGGAAACTTTACAACAACAAAAAGGCATACTTCCTACTTAAAGAGTAGAGAAAAATGTGATTATGCTGACAATGCAACAAGCGATTTCGAGGTGAAAACGTGAAACGAGAATGTTAAGACGGGATGAGCTGCAGAGAAAACTGAGGCAAATGACAGGCAACAGAAAGCGAAACCCCGAACTGCCTTTGTGCATTTATATACAAGGTATGTATGTGTAAGGAATTTGGTAGGAATAAAAGTGTGCGGCTACTTTTACTTTTCATAAAGAAAGTGGCAAGAATACCGCTGAAGCTGGTTGCTTGTTGTTGTTGAAAAAATAAGTATGCTTCACAAGCTCATTAATATCTCACTGAAGTTCGCGACTGCTCTGGACCAAGTGTCCACTTCAGCCAACAAAGACTTCAATAATTGCCACTTTCGTTTTATATACTCTAAGTCTCCAATAGTGGCGATTCGAACAAGCAAATGTCATAGAATAGAGATGTGTTACGCTAATTTAGTGAGATACCTAAATTCTCCATTGCATAGCTTGAAATGAAATAGGAGAATCAAAGAATTCTGCAATTTTAAAAGTTAGAGACACGACTTAAACTCAAAAGACCGAAGTTAGCGAGTTAATAGCCAATGTGGTTCAATAAAAAATGCTATTATGGAATATCCTCTAATATTTTTTGTTACCGAAGACTTCCATTATGAGTTTCGGTATAGGTTACCTTTTACGATCCCCCTTTTTCGCAGCCGTCTTTATTCTTCTCTTCCTGTGGCGGACGGTGTGTATCTAAAAATTATTTGAGTTTCAATAAACGCCAACCACAGTGCGTCAGCATCCGGCAGTTAGTGGTGGTGATCAACGGACCGACTAATAAAACTGGTTGGCGTTGTTGTAGCAAGTGCAGCAAGTGCAACCAATTTGACCCAGTTAACGGTCAGTGTGTGGCTGAGAAATGCGCACGCTTGCCCACTCGCACTTTCCTTGCTGTCACCACTGCCTGCAACAACAACGCCACAGCAACAACTTCAGCATCCAGTGAACACAGATAAGCAAATTAAGTGAAACAACAGCAACAACCGATGCACCGTCGACTACAATGATTGCTGCTGCACCTACCGTGTGTGCATGTATGTGTGCGTAAAAATATTTAAATGCTTGCATACAAATGCGCCGTTATATAGTAGAGCTGATAAAGGCGGCGGCGCGCCTGCGCACATCTTTCACTTTTAATGCCGCTCGTGGATTTTTGTGTACCTTCTTTGGTATGCATATTTATTTACGGTCGTTCAGTTTGCAATTTATCTCGCGCGTCTCTTTCGGCGTTGGCGCACTTGTGGTACGTTTCGCCGAAAAGTCGTAATTTCTGGCCATTTGCCAAATTGCGCTGCAGGCAAGCCTGTTAACGGCAGACAATATTCATATGAGGTGATAAACGAGTTCGCTGCCATTTGAATTCTTTGATTTCGCTTGTGCTCCGCCTTTGGAAAAAAATCTTAAAATTGTTATTTTTATTTTTTCAATAACAAACACACATAAGAGCAGCCAAATAGCCATTAGCGCAAAGAAAGCGAGAAATGAAAGCAAAAGTGCGCACCCCACTCGGCTTGTTCGCTTGCCACAAAAGCCGCTGCGCCACACTCATACACAGACGCGTACATGTGAGTTCTTACTCATATATGCGCCAGCAACTCTACTTAGCTTTGCACACTTGAGCGCGGTCGCAACGCTCCGCCGTGGCTGTGGTCGGGTTCGCCGCGCTGCCGACATCGAAAGTTGCGCCGGCGCGCGGCTGATTGCTGGGTGCGCCCACCTGTTGCCGGCCACGCCACGCACCGGCATTCACAATTTCCCCGCACTTCGCCAAATCGACACGCTTCGCATGTGAAATGGTAAAGATTTGTTCGACCGACTCACCTGTGCCATTAACCCGTCGTCTTTGCTCTCGCTCTTCGCGGCGATTCTTTGCGGTGTTCTCTACCTGCTGCTGCCGCTTTCGTTAGGGCGTCGCGCTCGCTGCCAAATCATTTTATATGTATCTTTTCTGAAGAAAGTCGCGCTTTATTTCTTTTCTTTTTGTGTTCGGTTTCCCTGTGTTTCTTGTTTTTTCTGCCTTTGTTGTTGTGTATGTAAATATTTCTGGGTTTGGCTCATTTTAAATAGCCGCAGAATTGGTCATTACATAAACACCGTGGGATTCTTTCGCAAATTCAAAAGAAATGCAAATAAAGACAACAGAAATGCCAGCAAAGAACGTGTTGTCGCGTTTGAGCACTTTGTTGCCTCATAAGGAAACCGTTATGTAACATTAGGCAGAACTACAAGCGGTAGCGAATAATTTGTATGACAAAAGACACACACGTTTCCGCTTGTGTCAATGGCATGAAGGCGCCCTTTTTGTTGTTGCATAGAAATTTTATGATTTGGTGTTGTTGGAACGCTTTTGAAGCCGCTGTAGTATAGTCGATTTGTTGCGAAGTGTGAAGCAGCGCGTTGCCAAGCGATTAAAAGTTGTCCAAAACTGGCTTTTGATTTGCTAACTTCTTTGTCTTTTTGCTGAGTGCCATTAGAATAGCCGGTGTGTTGCATTCAACAACGCGTAATTGAATTTTAACGAGGGAGAATTGCAAAACTTCTAATGCAAATGTCGCGCCAATAAAAATATCGAAATGAGCAAACACTTTGCAAAACAAGCGAAGTGTCCGTTGGCTTTTCCTAACACAGCTGGCCGTAAGCCAAAGCAATAAATTCCTGATGGCGAACGAGACAAAAAAGCTTGCTGTAAATACACATATATATGTACATATCCACAAACACACATAAGTTTTTTCTGAGCATTGGACGGAATTCAAAGCATTCAAATAGTTGTTATAGGAACTTGCTTCGGATTTTTGAAATAAATATGAGCACATGTGAACACATGAACATATACCTACATATATAGGTAGAAATATGTTAGTATTTGTTAAAAATGTACATATATATATATAAATATATAATATCATTCGCGCGCAAACACTCCTACAAGATCGCGTATTTTCATATTTAAGGCACTTCGATTGCCGGCATGCCAGGCTCACAAGCGTTTTCCATGCGTTTTGCGTTCGTTTTTTGCATTGCATCACCACTGAAACTCACAATTTGCTTCGGTTTTATTGCCAACACAAAATAAAGTGTAATATTATTGGTGGCGTGCCAAGTCTCCATTCGTAAGTTGTGTAGTTATGTTTACAGAAAAACTGAAAAATAGTTAAAAATGATGGGTTTCCACTAAAAGCTCTAAATAATACCCGCTTTGCTTAGGAGATTGCGAAACATTTTTGTAATCAATAAGTGCCATAAAATGGTAATTTAAAAGAGTATTAAACAGCATATTAAAAATACTTTACAAAAAATGTTAATCTTCAACAAAGAATTTGTATTATGAAATATGTCCAAGGTCAATGGTTCTCGAGTCAATAATAAGCAATATTTCCAAGTTTTTAATTCTTACAGTGGTGGCCACTTTTATACAATATAATTTTATATAATCAAGAATAGAGATTTCAGCGAAGACTTTTTAAATTCTTGTAGAAAAATAGATACTTTGATGTGAGAATTTTTGTTTAAAAATTAGGGTTTTTTGGAATTAGGTAAATATAAAGAAAAAAAAATATTTTAAATAAAACAAAAAACAAAGTATGTTTGTTTTATCAAATTTCGGAAAAAAAATTTTGTGCAAAAAAAAGCTCAAATAGTTAGTTATATGAAATTTTCACAGAAATTTTGAGGTTATGTGAAAAAAATTCACATACAAAAGTTAAAGACCTCTCATTACCTATCTTGTCATATAACATTGTTTTGTAAAACTAGTAGTTTTCCCGAAATTGAGATAAGCCGTTTTTAACCCTCCAAAATTCAACCACGCCTCTCTCCTTCCTCCTCCCAATCACAAATCGCCCGTAAATTATTTTTCTTTCAATATTGGTTATTTTGTCTTTCGTTTCACTTAGATTTCTTCTACAATGGTTTTTGTTTTGGTTTTCAAAAATTATCTAACCTAGTCTATATGTTCCAAAACTTTTCCCTTTTCCTAAAGCTATATAAAATACCAACTATTTAACACTAATTTTGTAGTATTTGACATGAAATGAACCTTTTTGGGTAAATGCTCATTTTCAGGAAAAAGAAAACACTGATTAGTTTTGATTGATCAAAGTGGTCCAAATATTTCTCAAATATACTATATTCATGTACTTAATAAGATATTTAAAAAAATATCTAAACTTTACAGGCGTCATCGTCTTCGATTTTGTAGAAAGCTATTCTGCGTATTAGCGAAAAACACTTTTTCTATGTTCCTTTAACTTTACTCTAAAACCATCTTTACTCTTTTGACGCCACATAAATGCTTGCTGGGTTGTTTCCTCACTGAAGTCTTACCGGTTGTCATTTGCATGTGTGTGTAATAAATGTTTTATATTACAACTTTTTGCAATTATTCGTGTTTTGAAGAACTTTGCTTATCACTTTAGAACAATAACAACAATAATAATAATAATAAAATGTGAATCAAAACAACAATTGCATAAAACTCTGGTTATTACATTCGAAGTAATGACAATTGAACAATAAATGTAGAGTGCGAAGTGGCAAATGAGGACACCGTAAACAACAGCGCCGATTACTTAACACAATTAAGCGATGAGATTAAGAGCGAGTTAGCGAACACCAAAAGGCTTTTAGATTTTTTTATAGAGGGACTGCAACCATGGCTTATGTATGATACTCTCTGATATTACTACATGAGTGTGTGAGTATCCATCATCGCTTCGATGCTACTAACTTAGGTGTCAGTTCAGGCATCTGACCCACCTCGTTTACTCCACGATTATCTATTGGCAATCTGGTTGCTCATCTTTCTTCAGATAATCGTTGAAATGAAAACTGAAGTCAATAAACTGTTGCCGATCGCCGAACGCCGCAAATGAATTATTCATTAATTAACTGAAGAGAGTCGCAGAGCGATCGTGGAGAGAGTGTAATTAGTGGAAGAAGCAATACAGCTGATAAGATAAGGCTGAAACTGTCTTTGTATGCTTACATGTCCAAGCAAATGTGTGCGTGTGTGTATTTGCCGATCAAAGTTATATTTGCCTGGCAATCTAGAAGCAACATCGTCGTGATCGCGGCACTTCTCACCCGAGCAAACACTCGCAACTCAAGTGATTCAACAATATTTGACTTTCTTGTCACTGGGCAAACAGCGGCAAGTGCTCACATACACACACGGCCACATGCGCGGAAAATCCGCAGGCCGTTATTTGCCGATTAATTAGTATATTGACTACATTTTTAGCAAATGTTATGTAAATAAGGGCCTTAACGGTGCTCGACGAAAAATTACTTATTTGCTTCATGAATTTCGCTATTTTCACAGGTCGGTTTGAGTGCCGGAGTACACGTGAAGTTACTTTTCACAAAATAAATCCAACTGGTTTTTGCAGAATAACGTCAGTTTTTAAATTTAGTAGTCCATATTTTATCTGAGAGTCTATATAATACTCTACCAAAGCCACAATTCTCAGATAAGCTACCTTGTTCTTTCACTTGTCGACGCAAGCAGCTATGGGTAGAATAACAGCAACTGTAAATTTTATTTTGATATTGTCTGCTGTATTATGAGGAGCTCTCATTTGTCCAGAGTTCAACTCAAACCGCCAAATTGTATTTGTACATTGATTCAGGTCGCAAAAAATTGGTTAATTTATCGTTTTTATGCCAAGCGACATTTTTTTAATTTTCAAAAGCGAAATTTTTGCTATAAATTATAAAAAACTGAAATCTTGAAAATTATAAAAAATAAAGAAATCCATAGTGGGTTGAAACCCATCGGAAATGAAAGATAAAATGTCAGTCATCAAAGGAAAAATTTTTTATCAGCGATCTGAGAAATTTTATAAGAGAAAAACTAATTAAAGATGTGTATAAGAAAAAATACAAAAACCCAAAAAACTTGGATATTTGAATTTTCCATATTAATTTTGAGGTTATGTGACAGAAGTCTGTATACAAAAGTTATAGATATTTTCATTACCTACAGCATTTCTATAGAACTTGTAGTTTTGCCGGAAATCGATACAAATCGTTTTTAACCCCTAAAAATTCACCCACGCACTCTCTTTCCTTTTCCCGATCGCACATCGCCCACAAATTATTTCTTCTATTATTTTGTTATTTTATATTGTATTTCGTTTTTGATGGGTTTTATCCTACTATTGTTATTTTTTTTTTTGTGTCAAAAAGGTATCTACACTGGTCTACTAAGTTTTAGACGGTATTTTTGTCTATACCTTATACCATCGACATACAAGCAATTTATTGCGTTCTATTATTTTTCACCAAACACGTGTATACTATTAGATAATTGCTTATCTCTTATGCTTTGTTTGAGTGTCATTTTATATCCGCAACGATAACTAATTACTTTAAACAGCTGCCCACGCGACGTGATAGGCGAACTTTTGAGTCTTCAAGGCGAAGTTTTTAAAATATATTTCTTCATACATCCATATCTTCATATGTACAGAACGATTTTCATGTGTTTTTATTGAAGTCAAACTGTGTGTTTTGAGAATTGATAATCACGTCTCTCTAATTAATATTATTTTCTGCAACAAAACGGTGCAGAATTCCTCAACGATCTGCTCTTAAATCCAACAGAAAAGTCATTAAATGAAGTAATTTAAGAAAAAACTCCAACTTCAATCATTCACTAATTTCGCCATTCATGTCAACAATATTTGCACTTGGCTATGCCACACACACAAATGCACGATTCATAGCCATTTACATCGTTAAAAACGCCATTAACCAAATTTATCGCGCTCATCAGCTAAACGCCATCGTTTAGCATGAAATACGAGCAGCAATGAAACTCGAAATTGAATGAAAAAACGCCGACAGCAAATTAATATGTATAATAGTAAACAACAGTCATGCACATACATACATACATACATATATACATACATATGTACTTGGTATTGTTTTACAAGAAATGCAAATAAGCAAAGGCAACAACGTCGCGGTCAACGAGACGGTGAAAAAACATGATCGAATTCCCAACAACTCGCATAATGATAGCCTGCAACACACAACAACAACTACAACAAGCAGTTAACGAAATTCGGTAACAATTTCGCATGCTCAGCTGTTTGGCAGATCATCACACCAGCGCCGTCGCTCGGCTTATTTTGCTCATTAATGACGGAGGCGCCGACGAAAGAGAGACGTCAACGCGTCAACACGTCAAAAATGAAGCCACTGCAGCAACATTAAGACTCCAATAATAATTTGCTAACGAAGGTGCAATAAAAGAGACAACAAAGCTGTACACAATGGCGCACAAAAGAAGTCGAAGTCAATAAACAAATTAAAGCAAACGAGGCAAACAACACACACACACACGCACACCAATTGGCAGTTCACAACAAAGCGCAATTCGGCAAAGCCTCTTGGCTTAGGAGCGCCTTTTTGCAAAAAATATTTTAAAAAAATATGAGAAATAACGGTAGTTTAAAAATGAAATTATCAACGCAAACATACATACTTACATGTGTACATACATACATACATGTGTACAAATGTACTTGACTGCCTTAAAAAGCCTCTTTCGCTTTGTTTGCACTGCTCCATTGATTAGAAGTAGCGCACAGGGCCGCGTTGGGAGCGGTGCCGTCGCGCAACGAGTGAAACGCGTGCGAATGCCAACAACAATAACAATTGTATCATGTGCTGCAAACGACTTCTGCAAATAAATAAGAAAAAACGGCAAATAAACATTAGATTTGAGGCAAACCTGTTGAGCGCCACAAATGTGAGAAATTTTCCCACAACAACAACATTATGACGACCTTTTACCCCAAAATGAATGAAGAAAACACCGTTCATGCCTCATTCGCGAGTAATTGTTAAGCTTAACTTGCGCTAAAAAGGTACTCGCCTCCGATATATCAATTTCATATCTGCTTGCGGGATACTCGTTTAATTAATAGCCGGCTAACCCCCTGGGCTCTAGGCTTTAGATTTAGGTCACATTAGACAGTTGCGCACTGTGTTTGAATCTTGTTTTAATTTAAATACCACTGTGCTATTTCCTCTTTATTGAATCGTCCTAAGAGACGAGGGTATACTGGAGTCTAGCAAGCTACTCTAGTCATTAATTTAGAAATCGCAGTAAGATTTAGAATATGGATATCTAATTGGTTATTTGCCTGTGTTTTTAGGGTTAGAGAGTTGACGAACCAAGATCTGCAATTTTAATAATCGTTGCCTCACATTTGCAGTAGAGGAATTCTAATGTTGTAGTTGTTAAAGAGAGGCCTGGCTTTACTCGAATGGAAATCGCGACAAATTGTAAAAAGCTGAAAGGCCGTTATGGAATATGAAACAAGAAAAAACGTTATTTTTGGCTGAGCCAAAACTTTAATACCTTTCACAGGTGCATGTGAATAAAAGGGAATGAAAAGATCTTTGTCTTGATTTTGATTGGCCAGTTTATATGGCAACTATATGCTATAGTAATCCGATGTCGATATCCGTTCCGACAAATGAGCAGCTTCTTGGTGCGAAAAGGACGGGTGCAAAATTTCAGATCGATATCTAAAAAACTAAGGGATTAGTTCGCACATATACAGACGGATGAACGGATAGACGGGCATGGCTAAATCGACTCGGCCTGTCTCGTTGATCATTTAATACACCTTATAGGATCTCAGATCCCGTTCAGGGTATAAAGAATAATGAAATTATAGTCAAAATTCGAAATGAAACCGAACCCAAAGCCAAAATTTCCTCGCCCTGTTCTAAATAATAAGCTTTACCACCATGGATTTTCCCAAATTTTTATGGTAGTTTGTCATGTCTATAAAAATATATAATAATGTTCTTTAATCCTATCAATTTCCAATGCTTTTATAACAACGCAACAGACAATTTTCGCAGCAAATCACTTCTGCTCTATTCTTTCATTTCTAACGTTCTAAAGTTCCGTTATCACACAAAGTCAACTCTGATAAGTTCCTTATCACTCACCTTGTGACGCATAAAACACGCACACATGCACAGCTTTCAATTTATTTACTAGTGGGCTCTTCCGCAGGCAATGCGAGACGAAAAAAATATTTGTTTCAAAACTCAGTTCTGTGCAACAACGATTCCCACTCTTCAAAATAGCAGACAAAAGCCGAAAATAAACAAAGCTGCAGCTTAAAGCATTACAAGTTCATTTCACAATTTGGTCAAGGTTGTTAGAATTGTTGTAAGCGTTTAGTAATAACAGCAGCAGCGTGAAGCCGCGCGCCCAGAGCCTCGGCTTCTGTGTTTACGCAAATGTCTAATTTGTTTTTGAAATTTTTTAATTCTAATCTCTCGCAATGAATGGCTACTAAATGCTAAATATACATTATGAGTACATGTGTGTGTGTTTCACTAATGCACACATGCAAAGCGGTTTGGTCACGCTCTAAACTGGCACTAGGCTAGACGAAGGCGCAACGCCGGTTAGCGCACACAAAGCCCCCCATCAAAACAAAGCTTCACGCACACACACACACACTGATATATTTACATATATACATATGTAGATGCGTGTGCTTGTGTGTGCGTGTTGCCGAGCGTCGCTCAGGCACGCACGTATTCTTTGTCAATATATTTTAATGCACTCGCACACATACACACCTACATATACATCGCATTTCTGCATGTATTTGTGCTGATTGCTGTTTTTGTGATTTGCTGTCATTATTTATTAATAAGTGCCTGCGTTTATTTTAAACTGCTGCTTATCAAACCCTCGAAGTGCCGTGTAGACGTGTGTAGTTTTGAAGAGCTACATTAAAGTGCTAGATTAAGCACGTACCAAGGACTTTTCTTTCAAATATCGCAGCTCGAAAAGGGCTTAGAGGCTCAGAAATCGCTTCACATAAATTTGTTTTCAACTTAGATGGCGGTTAATTGGAAAACTATGGTGAATGATTCACAACATTGTCGCCACTGCAACTGCGTATGAGTTCACGCAAACATTATAACGGTATCTACAGGGTTTGCCCGGAAAGTAATAGAAATGAATCGATTTAAAAAAATTTATTGAACCAATTAATTTCAATTCTTTAAAAACTTTCAAAATAGGATCCTTCTGCTTCGATGCAGCGCTGCCGGCGCGATTTCCAAGCATTGAAGGCGTCACGGAAATCCGGGGGACTTCATCTGGGCCGTAAGGCGGCTGTGGAAGCGTTGGGCCGGCTTTAGTTAGATAGCTGTTCACAAGAAAGACAGTGTGAGCCGGGGCGTTGTCTGCGATGTCTTTTCGGACCCGATTGCTCCTTTGTTTGAGTCTCTTAAGGACTTCCACGTAAAACTTAGCATTGACGGAAGAACAAATTCATGGTGAACTATGCCTTTGATATCACAAAAGACAATGGCATCGTTTTCACTTTGGATTTGCTTATTCTTTCCTTGTTTGGGCGAGGAGACGCCGACGTGTGCCACTCGGAAGATTGCCTCTTTGTCTGCATTTTCGGCTTGCACTACTCACCGAAACACGTCTTGCGAAATTTTTTGTCCTAACTCTCCAGGTGCTAGGAGACCACTGACCAGCCGCTCATACGTTTGCTAGGAATGCTTTCTACCAAATCCTGTCAGTGCGCGCACGTTCCGAAGTACAGTCGCGGCGGAAGAAAATCAGTCATATTACTTTTCTGTATATGAAATTGAGGTTATTCAAGAGTATGTACATATTCTGCTTAAATGCTTCCTCAAATGCCGGAAACTGGAACTTTTATTTCAATTCAGTGCCATACCCACCCATGCAACACATATGTACATTCTCATTTGGATATTCAAATGTGTGTGTGCACATAAATGTCTCCGCATCGGACTCTAATAAATATTTCCCTCACTCGTTAAACGGTACATTTTACTCGACATTTCTCATTTCTTGTTTCCATTTCACCAAATGAAGTAAAGTTAAAACCCGCACATTGGCGTTTACGAAATTGTATCAGTTCCGCAGCTCCACAGCGCGGCGCAGCGCCGCAGATCGCGCCCAAACAGGTTGGCGGCTCAGCGCGGACCGTGCTCGAGGCAGTCTCCTTTCGGCCGCTCCGGCCACTTTCTAGTCATTTGGCTTTAATTAAATATCAATATTTATTAGCGTCAATTGTTTATGCACACACACATACACATTTCCACGCGTGTGTGTGTGTTCGCGTGAATAAAGTCGTCCGTGCATTTTTTTGCTGGCACTCAATATTTACTCGCTTGTCGATTTGTGAGCGTAAATAATAAAGCTGAAAAGCGCAGAATTAATGTAAGAGCAAAAAACGGCAACAACAACAAAATAAACTTTTGCAAAAAACAAATGCACAAGAAACTAATTGAAAATTGAGTAAAAAACTGCAAAGGCGCTGTTAAGCCAGCTGATTGACTACCGACTAAATACTCGGCAACTAGTTGCCAATAATAACAAAAACAACAACAAGAGCAGCAACAACAAAATGCATATTAGCAATGCAGCTAGTAGCAACGGTAATCGTGGCGTTCACTGGTGTTTGTGCAGCTGTGGCTTATTAAGCAGTGTTTTTGTTGTTGTTGTAATGCACCGTTCGCTCGTTAGCCTTCGGAGATAGTTGGCAATGGCTGAGGACAGCAGCATACTATAAGTGTTAGTTGTTGTTTTTGTTGGCGCTAGTCGCTAACGGTTATCGATAAGCAATTGAGAGCCAATAAACAGAGGTGGTGGCGGGGGTCTGAATACTCAACAATAATGCTAACTGACTGCCAACCCGCCAGTCCATCAAATTGACGCATTATGTGCCGTTAGGCACGCGGACACCACTGCACACCATAAACTATGGATCGTAATTGACCACGCCATGCAGTTTTTAATTTACCGTTGTACCCGTTGCGGGAGGGGAGGCTGCTGGTGAAATAAAGGCAAATAGTAGCATAGGCCCCCTATCACCCAAAATGCAGCGAGAGGAGTTGGAATCGACAAGTCCATTGGAAAAACTGGGCGAAACGCCTTCGTTTCGGCGGGCGCGCTCGGCAGGTGCAACATTGCCAGCGAGGAAGTGGCAGCAGGTGCCTTTTCTTTGTTGCACTCGTATGCTTAGTGCTGCGATATTTGCACGGGCTCCCGAACGCCCACAGGTAGTGCGCTTACCTTGTTGTTGTTGTTATGTTTAATGTTTCATTTAACGATTTCCTTTTTTAATTTTTATTTTTTTACATTTACTTTTATCTACCGTTATCGTATTTGCTGCCAAAGTCGCCGGCGTCGCTACTGTAAGACTCTTACAAGGCGGGGTTCAGCGCCGCATATTGACTCTTACCGTTAATGGCTTTAATTACCGCCAATCATTCATGCCACCAAATGCCAACAACAGCCAATTAATAAAACTAATTATGTTTGCCAACTTGTTGAATTAATTGCTTGAGTTTATTAGAGAAAAAATACACTAACAACAATAATATAGTTAGTTTGCACTCTATTTACGTCTCACTAAGTGGCGTTGAAAGTGGTTTCCGGGTCACACGTCAGCCACTGGCTTCGGCGAAATTTCATAGTCGCATTTTTTATGCAAATGTCGGTTGAAAATATTTTTATTGCGTTTTTACGACACTCGAAAACAAATGAGCAGGTTTCTCACGCAATTGAAGTCCGAAGTCTTAGTCTACTTTCTTTATTTCTTTATTTATTAATTACCCCACAATAAAAGCATGATCTGAGCAAATATAGAATATATATATGTTCACTATAAGCACACACTGTGCGTAGCTGCTTCATACATAAATTTACATAGTTTTAGTAACCGCTACTTAATGTCTATGTTTAATCTAGAGAGACCTTCTAACACAACATAGCCCACAAATTAACTACGCTTAGAAGATCGCAACGCTACTCGGCCAGCAAACCAAAAGACCATCATTACTTTGGTTAGTAAGCATGCTTACTTGTGGAATCCACATGCTTAAGTAATTGCTATAATTGACCCGGTTAAAGATGGAAATTAGTGTATGTGTATAAAATCTTCCACTCCGGGTCAAAAGAGATAAGACATAAGTGAGACGAGTAAACTGGGTAGCGCTCATTAGACGAATATTGATGAAAACTTTATTTTTTATTTTTCTGAAATTTTCAAATTTTTTTTATCATATTTTTTTGAAACTACCAACAAAGTGCTTATGCCGAAATTTTAACCCAGTTCACAGTTTATTACTTATTTTGCGCGTTTAGTCGAAGTTCTTATTCTCTGTTTTGCGGTCGCAACCTTTGCAGTGAAGGGGAGTAGCCGGCCATGTGCGATTTTCAATGTCGAGCATTCGCTTTTCCATTGTTGCATTGCCGCGGCATGCAGAATTGCGCGCTCAAAATTTAATTAAACTAGATACTCTTACTAATTGAATAAAGCAGCTGCTCAAGCGTGAGCGCACACAAAGCAACAACAATATGGCTGGGCGTTTGCGGCATTCGCATGATGTCATTTGCGTTTGCGAATATTTATTTTATTTAATAATAACGGCTTTCTGAAGAACCTCCCACAAGCGCACACGCAATAAATGGGCGCACACACACGCGCGAGCATATAAAATAGCGACGGCTTTTGGGGACGGTCAGGGAGCGTTACAGATTGAGTTTAATGATGCCATCACGGTCTCTTTTGGCCGTGGAGGCTACAGACTTTGCGACTGCCGCACAGCAAAGCATATACTTACCTATATTTCCATGTACTCCCGGTTGTGTGCGAATATTTTCTAATCAAATTATTGGCTCTTGACTCTTGGCGCGTTCTGCGAAATTTGTTGCTGCACAAGTTGTGGCATGTGGAACACGCAAGCCGAATTTAATTTGCTGAAATACTTAATTGACATTTAACGGTCGTTTTGTACCCAAAAGCTGTTTGGCGTTCGCCGTAGACATTTTGGAGAAACACACACATATATACATATTAGATACAAATTTGTTTGTTTTTGCCTGCTTGACTGCTGCTTTAGTATCACGTAATAATAGTATTAATAATAATGATGTTACCGCTGCGGGTGGAAGCTTATAAATTATTGGTTTAATTCGCTTTTTCGGTACGACGCCAATTTTTAATGAATTTTTTGCTATTGCTGGTGATTTACGCGTTTTAGGCAAACTCGCGCATCGGTCGACCACACGCTGATGTCATAAGCTTCCCCGTGACATAATTTGAATTTCAACGGCCCAAAAAATTCAAAGCATGAATATATAAACAGAAGTCAGCAGCCAACATTCCTGCAGTCAATTGAATATTTCTAACAATTATTTGATTTGAAAGCTGTTCGAACAAGATGGCACTCTGCGCCACCGTCACCGCCACCTGCGCCCTCAACCGCCGATGATGATTTATCGTCATCAAATGCGAATATTCACCACCAGCGGCTTAGGTGCGCAGGTTGACGGGCGCACTCGGTGTCGCTTAACATTTCAATTATCAGCAAAAACAAAAACACACTGCGACACTGCGAGTGTTGGCCGCGATCAGCGAGCGCTTCGGCACTCCAGCTGACTTTTAACACTGACTTGAAGCATTAGCATTGCATATTTTAACAATTTATAGTATTTGTATTTGCGCATGGACTCTGTGCGTGTGTTTGTGTATGTGTGCGTATGGTATGGCAAATAAGCGCTCGAACGGTTCAGCGAACTCAGCAATCCAATACCACTCATTACCAGCGCCATTGCCGCCGATTTGCATTAGCACACACACACGCACGCGCAGGTACAGTGCTACATAGGCATGTGTTCATCCATGTTTCTATGTATTTAATAAATTGTATACTTTTTTGAAAACCCATTTGCAACTTGAAATATGTGGGCCACACACACGCTCACCCCTCTACGCTTACGAGTAAAAAATGCCTGCTAACTCACAAAAATGAGGCGCCGCCAACTCCTCTAACCCCGCAAGCGACGCGGGCATGCATCGACACTGTTATATATGTTCGGTTGTGCATGTGAGCACGCGGCGTGCGGTGTGCTTTTTTCTTCCTGCATCACATCACGCTTCGCGCATTTGTCGTGATCTCGTAAATGTCATTGGGCACTGCTTAATCTCAAGAAGATATGTTTAAATTTGAATAACAAACTCATCGTCGCCTCTCGAGGAGAAGCACTACTTCAATTTGTGGTTGTTGTTGTGCCGCTGATTTACCACGCTTTTGAAGGCTGTCTGGGCGCAACTTCGAGTGCATTGTTGATGACTGATTTTGCAACCAAATATTTGCTTAAGCTGTTTAATTTTGCTTCACTTAATTTTTGAGATGATAATCTCGTTGAAGACTTTTATGACTTTTCTCTTTTTCATTGAGTTAATTTTTTTTCTCTCTCTCTTTGTAGGTGATGATAATCACGCGCTTCTGGTGGCTTCACATAAAAAGGTGAGTGAGAAAATTTAATTTAATCAACGCCATTGAGCATTTCTTACAAATATTGCAAGGGTTTTTTTCAAAATTTTCATTTTGAAAGTCAAATGCGGGTTTTGTAAATAGTAGAAAATGATTATAAAACTATAATGGACACTATTTACTGTTTTTGTTAAAGTTACATTTAGTTTAGTTGTTGTTACATTACATTACCTTGCAGTTTTTGTTGAAGTATAATTTTGAGATTAATCTAATACTACGAGTTCGTGAACACGGAAGTATTGAAATCTCAAGTGCAGCGCCATCTAGCGTTGACAAACGGATTTGACTCGCAGATAAGCATTTTGAGTGGCAATATGTGGGAAGCTTGTTTAGTGTATACGAAACTGGGTGCAACGAACGAATATACATACATATATGGCAATATTAAACACACATAAATACATATTTATTTGCAGTTAGACATCGAAATCATTGGATATACATACATATACATATGTGACCTGGTCTACGAAAAGGGAGCTAACGTGCGAAAATTCTATCACGTGAGGATTCTATCACGTGAAAAAGCATCTCATCTTCCATCCGAATCAACTAAAAAGTGAAAATGACACCTAAGTCCCCTTTCCGTAGACCAGGTCACATATATACATATGTATATTCACCTAAAATGAAAAATAACGTAACATCACTTTTCATAAGTTTTCAGGCGAAGGAAAAAATAGAAACTACTAATATTGAAACAAAATTTGAGTTTTGGTTATAAAATGGTTATATATTGGTTATTATGTATATTTGACAACAATCTTCAATTTTTGACGTTAAATAGTTTGTAAAGAAAACAAATATTATTTTTAAATTGCGACATAAACAAGTGCATGAATGGTGTAATGCTTAATTCGCAATATTGCTCGTTCACTAAAAACGCCATTGTCTGCGACCTTAACAATGAAAATGTCGCGTTCTTTTTGTTTTTTGGTTTTTAATTTTCATGTTTTCAGCAAAAGCAGCTCCACATATGCCTACCGTCCCCTCCGCCGCAATTGTTGCGCCAATTTTTTGCTTAACAACAATTGCATCACTTAGTTTTACGAGCTCACAATAGACTTTTATTAAATAATTGGCAATAGAAACCACAAACATGGAAAACTAAATTAGAGTCGAAACAAAAGCACGCTCGCCGCCATTTATTGGTGGCCTAAACGTCGCTGCCGTCGTGTATGTACAACAATTTAGCTGCCCGGCTGCTCGGTTGCACGGTTGCAAGTGCGCAATAGTTCAATTACCTGCCCCATTAAGCGAAACTGTGGATTGTGGCGTGCGTGTGGGTGCCGACCGTGGACTGTTGCATGAGTCAAGCGGCTGCCGGTGTTGTTCCGCTCGGTTGCACAACTGGCGGGTAGCTTCTACTCTTGCTTTTGTTTTTGTCACCGCAAGCAGCCGCTCGGATTTCCAAGTTTGAAATATGAAACGCGGTTGCTGTTGCACACATACATAGTAAAGAACAATGAAAGGGGAAATGCTTTGCGAGCATCGCTGCTGCTGCCGCCACTGCCTCTGCGGTCTCTGCTGCTGCAGCAGCGTGTTCTTGGCTTTGAAAAGTTTTGCCACAAAGAGGCATTTGTCATAAATAGGGCTCTGCGTTGAGGAATTCTCGTACGTGTGTTTATGCGCAAGCTCCATTATTTCTACTCGCGTGTGCACATATGTATATATTTTTAAGTATGTGTGTGTGTGTGTATGTGTCAGAAGTAAGGCCGCGTGCATTCGTACTAGTCCGTCTAGCTTGGCTGCTTATTTTAGTGAATTCATTTCATTTTCCGTGTTGTTATTGCCTTTAACTACAGTGCGTGACAAGTATCACCGCTTAGCAGCAACAACAATAATAGCATGGCTCAGCGCTGAGGTTGGCAAGCAGTCAGTGTCGGAATAGAATTTTATTGCAATTTCTATTCTGTTCATTCGCCAGTTTTGCATTTTTGCATTTGCAATATTCCAACAGCCGCTACACACACACATACACACATGCATATATACACAGTTCGTTTGTACGAGTATAATTAGTAGCGAATTACAAATTGCTCAACGACACATTTAGTATGAAGGAAATGTCTGCAATTGCTAATAAATGCCAATTAATTTGCCTTAATTAATTGTTGGCATTTTTCATGTTTTTGTTATTGCTTTAGTTTCTACTGTTGACAATGACCTTTGTAGTTGTTTCATGGCTGGGCGGCTTATGTAGAATGCTGTAATTGTTTTATTATCAGAAAAACGAAAGTTCTCTGACAGGAAAGAGGGGGAAATTGAATTTACACATGTATAGGGTTACGATTTTTTCAAAAATTTTGCATTAAAAATCAGATAGATGTTTGCATATCTTCCTCGAGTGGTTTGAACTCTATTTTGGTACCCTTAAGAAGGTATATTAAGTTTGCCATGAAATTTGTAATACCGAGAAGGAAACGTCGATTCTTCTTCTTCGTCACCGGCGTAGACACCGCTTAAGCAGTTATGGCCGAGTTAACAACTGCGTGCCAGGCATTTCCTCCTTTTGTAATTTGGATTTATGATCTTACGCAGAACCTTTCTCTCGAAAACTCGTAACGTCGACTCGAGGCATGTCATCGTCCATGCCTCTGCACCATATAGCAGGACGGGAATATTGAGTGTCATGTAGAGTTTGGTTTTTGTTCGACGAGAGAGGACTTTACTTCCCAATTATTGGCAAAAGTTATTCTGCGTTGGATTTCGAGGCTGACATTGTTATTGCTGTTAATACTGTTTCCAAGATAGACGAAATTATCTACGACTTTGAAGTTATGACTGTCAACAGTGACGTGGGAGCCAAGTCGTGAGTGCGACGATTGTTTGTTTGATAACAGGAGATATTTCGTCTTACCCTTGTTCACTACCAAACCCATTTGCTTCGCTTCCTTAACCAGTCTGGCGAAAGCAGAACTAATTGGTTGCTGAGGTCAATGATGTCAATATCATCGGCATATGCCAGTAGCTGTACACTCTTATTGAAGATGATGCTTTCTCTCTCTGCAGCGCGAATTATTTTCTCCAAGCGTAGATTGAAGAAGTCGCGTGATAGGGAGTCGCCTTGTCTGAAACCTCGTTTGGTATCAAATGGCGCTGTGAGGTCCTTCCCGATCCTTACTGAGGTGTTGGTATTGCTCAGTTAAGACAGCCATGCTTGTTTTGCGGGGATACCAAATTCAGATATCGCGGTGTAAAGGCAGCTCCTTTTTGGTGGTGTGAGTCGATCCTTTTCTAATGTTTGGCGGATGGTGAATATCCGGTCAATTGTTGATTTTCCAGGCCTAAAGCCACAAAGATAAGGTCCAACAAATTTGTTGACGATGGGCTTTAGTCTTTCATGCAATACGCTTGATAGAACTTCATATGCGGTGTTGAGGAGGCTTATCTGACGGTAGTTGGCGCAGATTGTGGAGTCTCTCTTTTATGGATTGGGCAGAACACACTTAAATTCCAATCGTCGAGCATGCTTTCGTGCGATCATATTCTACAAAGAAGCGGATGCATGCTCGTTATCAGTTCTTCGCCGTCGTATTTGAAAAGCTCGGCGGGCAATACGTCGGCCTCCGCCGTACACGTCCTTTTCCCACCATTAAATTGCTCATTTTAACTGCCGGTTTCGGACCATTATAGCGTATAGCTATCATACAAACCGAACGATAAGAATCAAGTTCTCGCCTTCTTCTGAAATCCCTGTATTTGTGAAGGGTATTACAGCTTCATTCCAACCGGAGTTAACGTTTTTTCATAAATATTATATAGTATACTTTTGACGTAATATTTGTGGGAGATTAGAGGTTCTTTGCAGTAAAATGTTATCAAGTTATGACATAAAAAAGAAATAAATCAATTCAGCCTTTCTGTTTGTTCAGAGTGATAGGTTGTTGTTGTTACCAAAAGCCGTCTGCTTTATTTGACGGCTTCCGACAAATGGAATTTTCGCGTAAAGCTAATTAAGGTTCATATGTGCATGTGTATGTGCTATATAATAGCACAGTATGAGTCGTAATACATATGTACAGCCGTATGTACACATTTGCATAGACATTTGTATGCTCGTTAAAGTCGATCAGATGCGGAATCGAATTGACAAAAGCGAATTAACAATGCAACGTTGCATTTCTGGTGCGACGGCGACGCTTGTGTGGCATGCAACATGTGGCATTTGCGGTGTATGCATGCTGGTGGTGGTGGTGCGTCACTGCGTCGTCACCAATCTTACGTAATCGGTAAAGCGATGATGACAGACAGCAAAAGCAAAAGCAAAACGCAAGCGCCAATCGAAGCCAAGCGCGCTTGGCAGCCAATTGGGCCCTCTTTATACCAGCTACCTACTTATCGGCCCACAAGCAATAAGTCAGTCAATCAATCAGTCACTCAGCCAACATACTAACGGCGCTTGAAGACGGAACTAACCGCAGCGATGCGTATTCGTGCCAATACAAACACACACGTACAAATTGATGGATTAGTGTGTGTGCGTGTGTATATTTGGCTGTGTGGATATCAGATGATTTTTCCATAATTATTTTCCCTTCCTAATCCATTATTATGCAATTCGAAATATTATGGCAACATGGAAATTGGAATCGCTGCACGCATTAAACGGTGGCACAATGACGAATGCATACCTCAGAAACATACAGACACACAACTAAAGGCACACGGGCAACAATCACAGACGGCAGTTGGAACGACGCTTGCCTGCCGTTCGGTAGTTGGTTGCCTCATCGGCCTCGAGGCACCAGCCAGCCATCAACAGCCACAAACGTAAGCGATTTTGCTGCAATTTCCTTTTCGCTACTGTCGTTGGTGATTTGTGGCAATGTGGCGAGCAAGAGTGTTTTCCATTACATCTGCGTCGTCGGATCGAAATACGGATTTTCCTTTTTCACTCTTTCGATCAAGTGATGTAATGCACTGGCTTAAAGGAAATCACTCGAACTCATCAGTTGGTGTTTGACATTCAGCCGACAGATATATAGATGTACGCTTGTGTTTATGCATGTGTCTAAGCAGTCTCGTTAGGAATGTTTTCAAGAGTTTTCGATTTATAAACTTCTAAGGTGATGTCGTTGGAATCAGCGCCAAACTAGTTGCAAATAGTTCAGTTATGGATTTACTAGGAAAATACTGTTAATAAAGTGAAAACCTGCAAAAGCATATAGCTTTGAGAATCTGACACTCCCGCTGTCTCAACTTTTTTCTTACCTTTTGCTTTTACTATTAAGGGAATAACTCTAAAAAATCTCTAAGAGATAACCTCCTGATCGATTCAAATGCATTGCCCTACTGGGTACTTCCAACCATATAAAGGAAATGCCTCACATGCCGTGATGAAATTGCAGTGAATATATATTTTTCTGCGGTTTTAATAATTACCACTTCATTGTAATTTACAATTTTGCTTGCCAATAAAGGGATTTTAAAAATAACGCGGAGAAGAATTCTGTCATCGGTAAATATAAATCACCACTTGCATTTTATATGTTCACATTTGTATGTATATATGTAGGTACATATATACTTTACTTATCGAAAAAGAGGGTGTCAGAAAGTACCCTGCGTATCTTGTATAGTAAGCATACTCATATTAATCAACAGTTATTGAAAGCTTGCTGCACAAGCCAGCCATGATTCATGGTGCAAGCGTTAAAAACAGGCACTGCAATTACAATAATCGCTAAATTATTAATTCTATTTTATTTAAAGGCGCCACACGCACAAACGTATTTCTAAGAATCACAATATTTCGTACAGTCATACTTGTGATAAACTACGCGCATTAGGGCAGACCCATTCTATATAAGTATGTATGTATACTATATACAAAAGCTTTATATGAAGCTGACGGTAGTGAATTTGGATTGCGACTAAAATTACTCGCCGAGGGTTGCATTCTATCCAGAATACAACAACAAACTATAAACAAACACACACCTTAATGTTGCATAGAACTTAAAGCGTTCTTAACTGATAAAATCAGAGCGAGTTTTATCGAAATATTTTTTGCTTTCACATTTCACAGCCAATGGTTCTCAAAAACATTGTTGAGATGTCACTACAAGGTTGCCGCAGGCTCAAGAGGTGATCCTCGCTTCCGACATTTTTTGCCAAAAGACGCAAAGTTATCGATGCAGTTTGCTCTATTGCGACTTAACAAAAAAAATTTTATTATTTGAGTTCGCCAGCTGTGGAATGCCTACCAAGCGCCACGCTTACAGCGCATAACTGTAAAGCTAATTTCAGTTCCATATAATTTACTTTAATTGCTTGGCTTAAACTTGCCAAATATAAAAATCTTTAATTTTACAATTACAATTGTTTAATGAACTGTAAAAATATTGTAAATAAAGTCATTAACATTTTTCCTTATGGAAATTGATTGAGCGCAAAGGGCGCAGCGGCCTTGCCCTAATAATTATATTAACCCTAGCACGCCTTTAAATTTTTGTTATTCGCGTCGATAATTGTGCTTTTTGGAACAACTTCCTGTTGAAGCATTTCCAATTTCATCATAACCTTGAGATAATGAACCGTAAATTTATTACGTTTTTCCACGGTAATTGCTACAGTAACGGTAGTTAAATGAAAGCGGAGTCGGAGCAATGAAACGTGAATATTGACTTTTGTATCTCTCTTTCTCTCTCTATTTTTTTCTCTTAAAATTACATTTTACAGCAACACCTATCCTCCAAAAAATCATTTTTTGCGAAGAAGTGTATGGAAATATAGAAAGGATCTGGCTAGATGTCTCGAGCTTTCTTCATTTTGATACAGAAAATCTGAAACATTTATAATTCAGTTATTATACGGTAAAAAGTTGGCCGGTTCAGCTATTTGGCCTTATTTGAATTAATTAAAAGCAGAATTTCTTAAAAGAACACTTCCTCAGAGAACAAAACTCGAAGGAAAATTGTAGAAATTATGCCAATTATTATAATAAATTCATCTTAAAGGGGAGCACCTACATACGCAGTTATCATCTCTCTTCTAGTCAATTATCCAATTCATCGTGTTCTTATTTATGGCCCATTGTTTTTTCGAAGAATTTTTCCCCAAGAACCTTCGAAGACATAAATTGTTGCTCTTTTCGCTTGTGAACCTTGCAAAGCATTGTCCTAGAAAGGTTCTCACCGACACATTTTTCCCAGTTAACCGTTCTTTTCACACATACAACTCAGTCATACACACACACATACATACTAATGTAGCTAAGCATAAATATGAATATTAATGGAACACCAACAATGTTTAAGACACAGGTACGAGGCCTTTGGGCACACATGTGACTACATATGCAATTTTATGCATAATTTAATGTTGTTCACCATTAATTTTTTATGATTTTCCCATAAGTATTGTTTAATGAACCTCATTTCTGCAGCTTTAGCGCACAAAAAACTAAAAGCAAAGCGAAATGGCAAAGCGAAAAAATCCATAATTCCAGCGGAGAATAACAAGGGGACCAACCGGGCTGGCAAAGGTCGTAGAAAGGAAGCCATTGCCGTGAATGTGAAATTCATGCTTCGTGTCTTCATTTACTCTTTATTTACATTGCTTTGTTATTGTTGCTGCTGCTTCATTATATTATAACTACATACTTGTGATTTTTTGTTCGCTCTTAAAAATGCATTACTGTGAAAGTCAAAACGAAAAAAAGTCCAAACACAAGGGCACACACACATAAATATGTATGCAAATGAATATCTCTTCGGTTGGCAGCACCTACGAGTCGCAACTAAAAGGCACTAACAACGACAACAAACAAATTGAAATTACTTTGTGGCATCCACTTTGTGAATGATGGCGCGGAAATTAAGAGGAATGTTGGATGGCCGAGCACTGTTAGCCGCCCGCAAGTGGGGGGCGATGAAAAAGTGTTCATAAACGGCGAATAAAGAACAACAAATAACAACAAATAACAAAAGGGCGTTTGGAAAAGAGCCATAAAGAATATCAAGAATTTGTCTTGCTCGTTTACCACAACAATAGCAACAACAAAGGCCCCACTCAAGTTTTTGTGCACATATGCACATATTGAAGTAATTTGAGACTCACTGCACACACGCACACCCACATATTCAAATTTATCGAGGTGCAAAGTATTCAACACTTAATGAATGGCCGTCGGGCCGAAAGCGACGGAAAAAGTTGGGAAAAAAACTGAGCAACAATTCCATTGAGGTGCTAGAGTTCAAGCGCTTAATGAAAGCGGAGAAGGTGTCAAAGACTAAATCAACAACAGCAACAACATCAAGTGGAAAATATGATCCTAAGCACAAAGCTTTCTACTATGCTAACAACACATAAACACACACATGTGGGTATGTGCCACACACACACACACTTTTCAATTCTTATAGAGTCTTAGGAAAGGGTTGAGTGCAACTGAGTTGTTGCTTGTGTTCTTGTTTTCAAAGTGGCAGCGCAAAAGTGAGTCTCAAAGTTAAGTAAATTACTAAAATTTTTCATGAAAAATAAAGCTCATATTTCATAAAGATCGTTCCATAGAAAATTTGAAGAATTTAATTTTTCAACATATTGCCTTTTGAGTTAACGAAATTCTAAAACAAAATATTAAAATCAACTTTTTCTAGAAACTGTGGAAAGGCTCCGACCCTTGCGTTAAATTCTTGGCATAATTCTTATTTGTTCTAAAATATTTAAGATATCCATTAGATATGCAAATATAAACAGCTTGGTGTTCTCCGACTGTAGACGTAGTAAATGTAGATATGTACCCAGCATATATGTGGGGTTGAGTAACGCTGAAACCCTTTTTCACGTAAAGCTCTACTTCGCAAGTTTCGAACAACAAACAACACTTGTCGAGTAAATGCGTAGCCGTGCGCATGTGACGAATCTGTCTGCGTAATTCTTGTTAAAAAACTCAACTACCAACTTCTTTTTCTCCTTTAAAATTTTGTAAAGTATTAGTGAATCGTTTTTGTAAAATTCATCGGTATTATAAAATAAAACTTTTGTATTCCAACGTGCGGAACGGTGGCAAATTACAAACGTGAACATTATTTAAATAAAGGAAAAACTCCTACGTAAGTGCGTGGGTATAATCCCCACATATATGTATTTTCAAGAACCTTCAGACATACCCAAATTTAGAGCACTTCCGCCTGATTGCATTTATGCCACTTGTTTGTGACAACACGTTGTTTTGATATTTCGAAAAGTAAATGAAAAAAGTTCTTAGCTTCGAATTGCGAACAACAACAAATATCACACTTCAAATTGCCAAGAAGAGCGCAGAAATAACTTTACAAAGCAGTTCGATTTTTTACTATTTATGTTGTTGTTGTTATTATTATTTATGTACACATGACACAAATTTCATTAGAAAAAACCATAGGTAAACAGTGTGATCCACAAAGAAATTTGCAAATACATAATCTTCCGTTTAAAGAAAAGATAAAAAATTTCAAACAACATCTGGACATCATGTCAATCTTAATCTCGTTCTCCCTTAGAGGTGCGTGAAGACAGAGTTTAACGGTGCCAAGTTACAGCTCCGAGTTACCCAGTTGGCATAATCGATCTATTTCTTAGCAGATTCTTCCTTTGAAACCAAAAGCTTTTTTAAAACAAAGTCTCCAATTCCGGCTGACAAAAATCGTTTATCATTATCAAAGACCGAGTGAACCACAAAGGATTCCAAAGCCCCAAATAAACTATAAGCCCATTTCCTTCCATTCTTTAACTTATATGTATGCTTCTTCAGGGGCCCTAAGTTGCCACAACACGCGATTACAAAGACCCCTACGTGGACACCCTTTATGTCTCTATTGTTCCTAAAGCGTATTACAGGAATTGTGTCAACTGCAGTCCACCGCTTGTTGACCACCGTTTACGACAATACAACCACAACAACAATGCGACATCTAGCAGGGCAAATTGTTGCGATTTTCCTTTTAGTATTAATAACTTGTTCTTCACTTTTAATGCCAACAACGCTGGCTTTTATTTCGCTTTTTATTTCAAATGCGCGATTTTTCAGTTTTCCTAATGCGCTTTTGAGTGTTTCTGCATGTGAATCTGTGGATCCGTGAATATGCTTTCAGCTGCGCATGCTCAGCACTACTTAACGGTAAATGGGTCATAGTAGATTTTCTTCGAAATGTAGTTCAGCGATTCGGTTAAAGCAAACAAGTCAACGAACGAACAGCCAACCGAACCTACAGACAGACAAGACAATTTGCCAGCTTCAATAAAGGCAGTTACAACTCTATTTTACTTAGCCACGTTTGTATGTGCAAACACATGCGTTGTTGCTGTTTTTGTTTTCTTAATGGACAGCATTTACCATTTAATAATTGTGGATTTGGATATGTTTGCTCTGTTTGAAGCGTCTGTATGTAAGTAATGAGCGATGTGCACTTAATCGCCGTAATTTCAGTAACGCAAATACATTTAGAGTTGCCATATTTTTAATACATTTTCATAAATCTGAATCAGAATGCTTCGCATGATGAAACACGTTTGAAATTCGGGAAGTTTTTAGTAGTTTAGTTTCATTATTTTTTCCATTTTCAGGCAAATATACTTGGTCCCTATACACAGGCTCCAAAGGTACTTACGTAAGCTTTCTGTAAATGTGCTATTAGGGTATTGTAGTGATGAGAATTCTTTCAAAATAGTTAAAACACCATACATGTGTATACCATGTTAACATATGTCAGTTGGTACTTCTAATGCCATATTTAGATTATACTTCCCTAATTAATTTACATATTCGTTGAAGTTGCAACTCTCAAATAAACTCAACAGATAAGAAATCTGGGACAAACAAACATAATATCTTATATCTTGGGTTTTTATGTAAGAAATGAGTTTGTGTAATATTTATGTACGAGCACTTAATGTCCATGAGTAAAGAGTCTATTTTTCCTAAATTACAATCTTGTTGACAAAAGCTGTGACAATATTGGGAGTTTTTTCAGGTTTCAACTTTATTTATTTGCCATCTGCTGGCAGCTTTCAGTTTTTGATTATGCGTAAATAATAACTTAGGCTGAGATAAGCAAAATATTTTGAAAATATTCTCGTCGTCATAAAACCTGTCCGTGTATATGAGAGAGACGATAAACAAAAGTATGAAACAAATATAGTAAACCGCTGCAGTCACTATTTCGCCATATCCCCAATAGATCTCTTCAGTGGCATGCAAGTTTATTGACTCGGCCGCCTGAAGAACCCCATGTGAGCACTCAGCTGTGAAAAAATTGTTAGCGCAAGCAAAAAGTAGTGTCATTAATGACATCACATGACTGCATTCCATCGAAGTGGAACTGCCTGTCAGAATGAGCGGAAGCGATCGACAAATGAAAGCACAAAATGCATTCGTTTGCCAGATCAATGACAGCAAGCGACGACGAAATTATTATGAAATAAATAAATCTACAGGTCGAAAAGTGGGATCTACCTAGAAACATTTAGTTTAAGTACCTTTCATCAACGCTCTTTAAAAATTTTCAAAGTAAGTTAGTTCTTTACTGGACCAATTTACCGTTATTCGGGTATAAAATTGCTAATAAACGCGCATTGTGTTCGCCAACTATCGCCCATCAGTCAGATCAGCAATCAGTTCCTCAAACGCCAAATTGTTTGTCTGCACTGTCATCGAGCGCCGATTCAAGCACTTTTGCTGTAGAACAGCTCTCTCTGGTGCTAAATGCAGTTTGTTGTAATTCAAACGGCTGACTGACGGACGGAGCAATCGATCGAGTTCGTGTATGAAGCAACGACGGTGCTGCTGTCGGTTGACTGGTACAAAGTCGCGCAAGCGCAAAGCTTTTCTCGCTCTGCAGCTCAAGCATGCAACCGAAATGCCCTCGCATTGTGGCAAGAATAAAGAACTAAGCACACAAAAGCAAAGAGAGAAGAAAAAAGAAAAGAAGCTGAAATTTCGACAATACGTCAATTTGAAATTCGCTTTGAGATAGTATTGCTATTGTAAATATTATCCTAAGATGATTGAGTGCAATAGAAAAGAAAGAAGAAGCTACGTCATTACCTATACACAGAGGCAGCAAATATATATTCAATATATAAATAGCTTCAGGTTTCACAAGCGTTAGCGTTCATTGTTGTTGCTGGTACTCGTTCTGCTGTCCAATCGATCACCTTCTCGTCTATTGACTTGATTGGATTGACAGCTCCACATGTAAAGTAGCGAGAAAGACAGGCGCTGATTAAGCGCTTCGAAGCCGCCGCCGCCGCTGACGCTGGGTGCTGTCAGTTCAGGTTCTCACGCCTTACCAAAAACGCAAATATTTGCATTTCGTTTCGATTCTTTACCTTTTGAATAGCAAATAGAAGAAAAGACTCCAAATGAATACCCACAAAATAGAAACAAAAAAAATTCAAGCATTTCCAAATATTTATTGGGCATTCGTTAACCTATCCGTAGGGCCCACCTATCTGATAATGGCACACAATTTCGAAACGCCAAAATCGACATCATTTTCGGTTGTCTGCTGGTGAGAGGCACTCCGCGCTTAACCAGAAAGCTTTCTTGGGTTTGGCATAATGACCGAATAAGCCTGTTTACCGCTTATCGCTTGTGCAGAAATTGATTCGAAATGAGGAAGAGAAGTTGAGACTATTTTATATACGTATATGTATATGTTTGTGTGTACATACATATATTTCTAGGTGTGCGCATTGGCTTGTAGAACTCGCTTATCAATTGGCGAAACCTGTTTGCACTCAAACTCGGCAACAACGCCGCAGTGCCGTGGTGAAATGGATTAGCAACGGTACTTGTCGCACCGCCTTGGCCTTTTGCCACACTCTAACGAGATATGGCAGCAGTTGTAACACTAAAGAGTGCTCATATTGACCGATCTTAAGAAGCCACAACCATCATAAAGCAAGACATGGCAAAAGGCGCTTTTTAATTGAAAAGGCAAAATAGTCGCGGCTAACGCAAACTCGCTAGGAAAAAGTGTCGCTAACGAAAACGCACGCACACACACTCGCGCCGCATAGAAATGGGCTTTGCTGCAGAGACACAGTTCTTGGTAATACAGACATAAATAAATCGATTAAGACAAGTCGGTGCAACGAGGTGGCCAACCGAAGCATGCCAAGTAGAGCCAAGACCGCCATGCAAGCCTCGGCAGGCAGCGCAGACCGGGAAGCGGCTGTGAAGCTGGTCGCTTGCATTTTCGCAAATAAAGTCAGGTGAAAAACTGTGGCACGCCGAGACAAGTTCTTTCACCAAGTAGCCAGATTTATGTTGGCCACACACACACAAACGCAAATAAAGCTGATATTTCAACATATACGCAAACACACATATGTATGTATATCGGCTTCCAAGCATCGTAACGCTGATCATGGAGCCGGGCTTGTAAAAAGTCGGTGCCACCGGGCGAGACTTGAAGACTCGCACTCGTCTAGCGACACGCGACAAGCCACACACATACCGTCTTCGCACAATTGCCCCTACATACATACACACACTTGCGTGCGAACTCATAAGTTGATGAGCAACTAACTGTACAATGTTGCACGCACCTATGTATGTATGTGTAGATGTCAGAAGTTTCACCATAGGCAGCAACTCATGCAACACGTCAACTCGAAGCGCTGACTTGCCAACTGCCGAGCCGTGGAAACATCGGATCAATTCAGATTTCTATTGACTTCGGTTGCAAAGCTGCGCAGCTAATAAATGCGCAAACAAAGAGTACGCGCAAATAGAATGTGCCACAACGAGGGTGTGTGGCAGGCATTTACATATTTAGTACGAACTTAGATACACATTGGTGCAAACACACACACACGGCGGCATGAATAAGTGGCGCGTCTGTGTGGCAGATGCCAGAATCGTGACTGGAACTGCGGTGAAAAACAGCACTTTTTTTGAAGCAGCAACGCGCACACTTCGCCGCACCAACATTAAAAGCAGTAGAGCCAACAATAACAACAACGTTTTAAGCGCAAACTATAAAAACAGCAATTACGGCATCATTTTCGAATTGATTTCGATGCCATTCACGGCAATGCATACACACACACACATCGATTAAAAATCATGCGCTGTTGCATGTGGCGGGGAGTTGGCGCATGCGCACAACGGTCAAAACAACGGTTCCCGTTGGAATCGCTGCAAGAGATCTACAAAAGCAACGCAAAACGAACGAGTGGCAAGAATGAAAGAAAAATAGGCTAGGCGCAGTGGAGCCAGTCGCTTCGACTAGCCGGCAACAATCGCCGATGGACTTGGCTTAGTTAGCAGGTTTCGCTGTAATCGGCCGATTGACGGTGTAAGTGTGGTACTGGTGCGCCCGCCGCTGCCAAATGCAAATACTTGGTAACAACAACAACAAGAACAAAAACCAACAATTTAATAGCGCGTTACCCGTTTAAGCCGACAATCTTTCACCTGGATTGCATGAAAGCTCTCGCTCCGCCTTCTATCGTCCCCACTGTAAAATAGCATGGAAAGCTAAAAATATGAAATAAATGCAATTAAAGTGTTGAGAGTAATATTACAAAACCACAAACCGCAGCGCATGTCGCCTATCATCTACTCGAAGAGTCCACGAACCCGCTCGTATTCGGCCAAAACTTTATGAGCAGGATGCTTCTCACAAATACGTCAAAGATTGTGCATAAGCAACCTGTGTGGCAAGTGGCAGCTTGGAACGGTTTTGCTATGCAATCGCCAGGCGGCAGACTGTTGGCACATTCACCGAAACAAAGCGGTTGAATGGCAAACATTAGAATACACACGTTCTAGAAACTGGTCGCCGCCATTTGTGTTGGCTGCTGATGCCGCAATACTTGCAACGCGCATCGCCTGTTCTGCTGCAACGTATTTTTCCGAACCTATTTCGATTGTCTTTATTTAGCTGCAAACTCGCTCAGCCACACTTGCCACATGTTGCATGTTTCAAGAGAATAAATGAATGAATGTTGCGCGCCGCCATCAATGCTTTCACGGCTCCCTGAATGGCTCAATTGCCCTTATTGTAACGGCTACAGCTCCTTTCCCACATTCATTGTGCGCTGCACATGCGCGACTGACTGAGTGTTCTAGTATTGTTGTAATAGTACACCAAAATTATGGTGTGTTTTTTATTTTCTTGTTGTTTGGCGGTCTTTTGCGACTGTTTGTTTTTTTGTTGTTGTTGTTGAACTGGCATTTATTCTACGAACTTTTGCGATTGTGCGACTCGTTGTTGTTGTCTAGTTGCCTTTCGTTTGTCTGCAATGCAGCAAACAAGTTTCATTTCTCTTCCTTCTTATGATTGTGCAGCCGCGATAGCTGCCACAACAATAAGCACCGTTCGTCCATTTGGCGTGTTCTGCTGAAATGTTCTTGACTTTACCTTTCTTTCTTTGCCGCCATCAAGTCAAGTTTCTCATTTCTTCTTATTGCTAGCGTCTACTACGGTACTTGAGCCAATTACCCAATTAAGATTCTGCGATATCATCTTTTGTGTGGCAGCCCAGCAGCCATCGAAACTGCCACATACTGTCCCAGCGTTGTTGCTGTTATTGTTGTTCATAGTTTCCTTGCTTGAGTTCAACTTTGAAGTCACACGCTGCCGAAAACGAGCCGTTTGGCACACAATACCGAGCGTTTCTTTTTTCCCACCGATTTCGCTATTTTGCATTGTAATGTTGCATTGTGTTGGCCCAAAGCTGATTTGTTCTCGATGATCAAGTGGCAAAGCCTCAAATTCTTAATTTGTTATTATTAATTTTCAGTTTATGCCCAATCTAACGGTACTATGGCCGCTACCAATGCACAAGTGAGCTGCCTTTCTAATTTCTAAGAGCTCCTTGTGCATTAAAAAAAACGATATCTTTGTTTTGTAATATATTTGGAACACTCAAAAATGTTGCAAAATCATCGGTGCCACAGTTCGACTTGAATTGTTTGTTCAACAAACGACTTTCAAGGTTATAGTTTGTAACTTGACGATTTGCTCGCATCACGTTCAATACTTCCAAGGTTTCTCCAAAGAGAAGCGTTAACTCTTTGCTCTTTACTCGCTTATAAACAGCTTCTGAAGTGGAAATAATAAATAATTGATTTTCATGTTTACTTTCACAATCAAATTTCCGCTGTGCAATGCAACACTAAGTAACCCATTAACTTCACCCAACGATGTCCCAGTTTTTGTTATTTTTTTTGTCATGACTCGTGGATGTGCCGTGCTTCAAATTAGACATAAAGCGGCTCCTCGTTGCAAATCGTATTAATTGATAATATAATGAAATTAGTTTTTTGTCTTATTCATAATTTTTCTAATTTCCTCTTTGTTTACTCTTTGTAGCTTCTTTAATACCTGTATTTAAGAAACGTGAAGATTTCTTGCATTATTAACAAAGTCATTTGTTCGAAAAGCTTAAGGCAGTCTATTGTCGTCTTACTTATCTTGACAACTTTCACTAAGCTTTCATTGAGCGCTTTTAGTATGGATTCTCCACAAATCATATTTTAGTAACTTCTCAGTCAAAATAAAATTACAAAAAGCAAATGAAAGCTTTTTAGGACAAAATCAATTTTAAAATGCCGAAATGTGAATACAACAAAGCCCCGAGTAAAAAATTTAATTTTCGAAAATCGTCACAAGATGGTCCTGGTTAAAAAAAGAAGCCGACTGGCAGACAAACCATCAGCTGAGTGCGGTTTAGTTAGTGCGAGCAGATGAAACTTGACGACAAAGTACGACAAAAATAAAACTGAGTTGATAGAATTTTCAGTATTGTAAATTCAGTATTCAGTATGACCCTGCTTTTATTACTAAGGGTTCAATAATTTAAAGTGCAGTCCGTTCAGGCAAGCGACTTGCACTTTGCCATCGAATTGCCATGTATTCTGCTCCCTCTGCAGTTCGCAATAAGGAGATTCGTAGAAAAAATGCTGCGCATAGTTAAGTAGCAGAGGACTAGAGAATGACAACTCGGTGCAAGAAACCTTGTCGCGGCCAGCGCCAACCCAATAAACTTTAAACTCGATACAGTTTTCAGTATAAAACGGGCATTCGAGCACTTCTTCAGTCTCCCACGTCATAATCACAGTTCAACCTTTGTTTTTAATAATATAATTTTTCAATTTATGAAGACCACAGCATCAAATGTGGTTCTACGAAGATTGTATATGGAACTAACATCGGATAATAACGGATATCAACTGGGGCACTGCAAACTGCTCAAAGGTAGGAGAAATCGCCTTTCAACGCTTGTTGGGAACCTGCGTGCGTGTGTATGCATATGCAGCTCTAGGCGACACCAGCAGCGCCAATATTGTCAGTTATATTGTTGTTGTTTTGGGGTAGCAGTGAGTGTGGGGCTCGTTATGCAGCCGTGCGCAGAGCACAGCCGAACAACGATTCGAATCTCTTGGGAAACTGCCAGAAACGCTAAATTTTCAGACTGTTATTTGCTGGTGCATTCGCTGCCTGGCGGTGAACGCTTGCTTTGCGCATGCGCAGTTGCAACGGCGGCGAGCAACTACCACAACAATTGGCATCTCGCTATGTTGTTTGCAAGAGTGCAACAATGGCGTGGAGGAGCCGCTACATGCAACATGCGCACAAAATATTTGGAATCGCTGTGACGGCGATGGCGGCAACAAAGCATGTTGCATGTAAATGTAACAGCGCTTTTCAGATTTTCTTAACGATTTCACGAATTTTTCATTTTGCCTCAGCCACTTGCTTGTTGTTGGTATTGCAGGCGTATTTTCGTTTCTTTTTTTTGCACTTTTTGCTGTCTCAAAACAATATTATTATGATTCTGCGCGCGGCGTGTGTGTTTAGGCAGCATAAAGCATAAGCGCTTTGTCATGCCTCTAATGTCATCATTTCGGTTTTTTCGGCAATCTTCGCAGACTCTCCTCTATTGTCTTTGCGCATAAGCCTATGCATGCTTACCGCTTTTCATGCATGTAAATGAGGCATATTGCGCTTGCGCTTGTCTAACTGTAAAGCGCTGTAGGAAAATTGGCACCTCTTACCCAAAACTTTTCGTCTGAGCCCAGAGATCACAAAACTGAATTTGTTTTACTGAAAAATCGAAACTTTTGTGAAGAAATATCAATCGATAAGGAATATATCTAATGTATTTAAGGAGAAGCTTTAGAGAATTGATAAATTTCGGAAAATATTTCATTTCCAAAAAAATATTTTTTCCAAGAGGGTTGCTACCTCTGGTTGCGCGCCTGCTGGTGCATTAATGCTTTTAGTCATCAAACTCACATCAGGTATTTTTCTATGTACTCTATGTGTGTAGGTGCGCGCATGCGCAAGCTCATGTTTGACCCAAATCGGCGGCAGCGCTGCAAATGTTGTCACTTGCGATTATGCCAACTTCAGCAACGTAGCTGTTGCCGTTGCTGTCGTGTTGCACACACAAGTTGCTCGTGGGCTCAGCCGCGCGTTTGTTTGCAAATATTTACTGCGCTGCAATATGTATACATTGGCGAGTGTCTATCTGCAGAAGCATTCAGCTATTCAAATTTTCAGGTGCACATAGCACAAAGGCAGGCCGCAGGCATAAATAATGTGTCATTTCGGAGATGCTGGTTTTTTACGGTGTCTTCCCAGGCCCACAGGCTCCATGCTAGTCCAAACGAATTTCAGTTGGCGAAAGTGAAGTTGTCCAAATTCGTTTATTTTATCATGATTTCCATATTTTATTATCTTGTCATTCACTTGTGGCGCTCAGAACGCCGCGCGCACACAAAACGTTGCGAAATGCCTTTGAAAGAGTGCGCGCATGCGCAATTGCCTACGTCGTGTTTATCAGTCGCGAGCAATGCATAATCATCAGCGACGCTTCACAACGCATCGGCATTTACATACACACATACACATACTTACCGCTTGTGCTTAGCAGTCTGTGACACATTTATCATATTGCATGCCACATTTTATTTCGGTGACAGTTCACAAAGTTCGCGTATTCATGGAAGTGGGCGCCTGTGTATGAGTGTGCGCTTGTGCCAGCCCGCACCCGCCTGTTCGTGCGCATCCACCCAATGTGAACTAGGTTGAGTTGTTGAGTTGGCTGCTGTGCGACGCGCTGCTGATTCACACAATTTATGGTGACGGCGAATTTCTCTTTCCGATGCTGATAAGGCTAGGTGTTGGCAAATGTCATAAGCTGATCGCAGATAACCGAATTTTTTCGAAATACTCTTGTGTGTTGCTGCGCTATTCAGCAGGTTGGTTGAGAGACATAGCTGAAGCGCAGTCGCATGGCTAAAACGGTGAGGCAACTACCGCAATTAGCGGAAGTAAAACTAAAGTTACCCAAAACTTGCCAAATCTAGTAATTTTGAAATAATATTTGTGGTTTATGTGTAGTATTGCTTTCAATAAAGACGGGAGTGGCCTTTTATCATACTTGGAGAAAGAAGCGAGTTCTTGAAAAAGAGCTGTCGAGCTTTTAATTTCATTCTAATATTACCATCAATTTTATACCAGAACATTAATCGAGAACCCTTTTTGTTGCTTTCTACATAATATTAGTCATCCAGCAGCGACAACAGCCAACCTCATTGAATTTAATAGCCGCGCGTGTTATGTTGCAATAAGGCTGTCGCGCTGCATAGGACTTCTATGCATATGAATGGTTTCGTGGAAAAGCCACTGGTTGTTTGCATTGTCTGCGCGACATGCCACACCCCCACCCACCGCTGCGTCGCAAGTTGTATGGCCGAAACTCACTGGCTCAGCCACTCATTGGCGTACCAGCGCACACACACACCGTCAAGAAAGGAGCAAACAAGCTGAAATCGACACAAAGTTTCCACATAAAGCGTGCGGCGTGAGTTCACCGCCGAGGTTAAGCACATTGAACCGCTGCGTTCCGCGAGCGCTTAGCAGCCGCTGCTGTCCGATTGCCGAATGTGAGTGCGACTGCGCTCTCCTCAGGTCTTAATGATCGTCGCGCAATTTCCCAGGCTTTGCAGTGGTCAGGAAATGCTGGGAAAATGGTTGCTAAGAATGCAAACGCGAATGCCAGCTGAACCGCGAAACTGCAATGCAATACTAAGCACGCCGAAGGGTTAAGTTTGTTGTTGTTTCGCCACCGCTTTTATTTGCGTTGCACACGGCAAGCGATCAACAGAGCCATCCCTGTTAGGCGAGTAGTTGCCGCAATACACACTTAACTGACGTGCTGGCTGCTACGAACTTGCCACAAATGTCTTCTGCAACAACAAAAACAACAGTAAACTGGACAACGCATTTTACGATTGGTTCATGTTAAGTGCCGCGAGCGTTTGGTGATTGCGGTTTCTTTTCGTTTTTGCGCCTGGTCGACAGCTACTTGCCACATCGCGCTCCAACTGGAGCGGAAAGCACAACCAGCGCACTTCCTTTGCGTGTGGCAACAGTGATTTTCACGCGATTGCTACACTCCCAGACCCATCTGCAACGATGCCAGCGCCCGCGGCGAACTTGCAAACAGTCGCAATGATAGCCGCTCACTCCTTAAACTGCCGATGGGGTCTTTGTCAATCGTGAAATCAACAGTTGCCAACAGTTGGCCCGAAGTGTCTAGAAAGTGTGCGAAAAATGCAAAAAATTCAATTTATGTCCCATGCAACTAATTTGTGTAGATATTCTGCGAGTCGTAATTAAAAACACTAATGAAGTGGCGCATGTAACAAGATCACATTTCTCCCTCCCCACAAAGAATGTTTGGTTACAGTGACGTAATGTAATATTCGTTCCCATCAAAAGTTTGGGATTCACTGAATCACTGATCCAATCTTCTCTTCTGGGGAACGAAAGCAATGTGTTTAGTTACTCGTGGGTCTCCTTTTCTCCGTCGCATTGACAACTTAATCCGAGTACATTAACAGGGTCGAGTATGGTACCATGGATAACCTCCAGAACCTTTGGTGAAGTAGTTAATAGAGCGAAAGAAGTTCATTTAAAAGACAAGTCGAATGGTTATGACTCATGAATAGCGGTGAGCCTTCAAGCTTCATGCTACACGAATCATATCGACCAGCGAGCGAGCGAAAATATGCAGCAATGCTGTGAGCGCTTCTTAGAGAGAGAGCAGGCGCTTGGGCTTAACCCAACAAGTCAAATTGCGTTTGGTGCAATTATAGTGAATATCAATTAAATTTCGATACCGCCAGATTTTCTCACATATTTTTTATTACAATCGTTCGTGTTTATTTGCCCCTTTGCCGCTTTGCGTTGTCGTCTCAACGCTCGCCACTTGACAGTAACCTACTTAGCATATGCAAACAGAGCGTTATGTAAGCACTTATGCGCCTGCGCGGTGTCATTTCGAAAATTTCGTTGATGGCAAGCATTATTTTGTAGTTACTCCACTTACGGTTGGCCGATTTTCGCATAATCTCCGGAAAACTCCCACGCCGCTGACATTCGTGATTCACTCGTCAACGATTTGTTGGCTGGCACCGCGGCAAACGACAATGCAATGCCGTCGAAAGTAGAGACTCGGAGACATGGCGGCAATGTGAAGTGCTTTACAATAATAAAAATGTTGTAACTTTAATGTTGCCACATTAATTGTTTCGCGCTTTGAAAACGGCATTTTTGAAATTTTAAACGCGCAACTAACAACTTTTTCCAGCCGCAAAACGAGCAAATAAAATTAGCGAATGCCGATTTCGCACACAGGTTAAAAATAGCAAAGACAACAGAAAAGCAAACTAGGGGGGGAAAGAGAGTGAAAAAGGCGCTTGCGCTCGCCTTTGTTGCGCCGAGTTGAACGGCACTCAAAAATTCACACCGCGGCATAAACACGCACACATGCATGCATACATACAGACACATGCATATATTGTGAAAAGAGCCAATGCAGCAACAACAACAACGCGCTTAAATAACGGTGCAACGCGGCGAATGCTTTTGACATTGCGCCAATTGGGTTCAACGCTGCGAATGCAATGCGCGCAACATAGCCGGCGCAATGGCAACAACAACAACTACAAAACAATAACACTGCTTTCAGAGAAAATGCAACGGAAAGGTCACAGCATTAAGCGGCGATGCCAAGTGATGTGGCAACAAGTGGTTAATTCGAATTCCACAAACATTTGCAACAGTAACAGCAACAATTAACGATAAATCAAAACAAAATTACAAAGATGAGGCATGTGCCTGGGTATGTATTTGCATGAGCGTGTGACTTTGATCAGCGTATCAAGGTGCTAATGCAAACGCCGCCAGCAAGCCCGTCAGCCTGTGGCGCGCAATGCTTGAGCCGTGTGGGCGGCTGCGCAGCATCCTCTTCACTTGAGCGTGCAGCACACAGCCCGAGGCACCTGTGATGATGTCACAATGCCACAGTCAATGCTATTAATTCCGTTACGAGTGCTGCCATTGACACGAGCAAAAGCGAGACGTGCTCATAAAATCGGAAAATATAAAGTTATTAAACGAAAAGTTTGATTGTTAACTGCCGTTGACTGTATGTGTGCGCGTATGCGTGCATGGACATTTGGCTGCGCATTGAAAGAGGTGAGCACTTGTAACCACGGTTGAAGATTCGATACTCGAAAATGTAGTGTTAGTGCTTAAGCAGTTACACTCACACTGTGCCGTTACAAAGGCCAAAAGCCCCCAGCATAAAGCCTATTCAAGCCTATTCAAGCCTATTTCATTAACAAACCGTAATGAAAAGCGAAAGTTACTCGCACACCTGCCTGCTACCCGCCGACGTGCAAAGCCTTTTATTTCGTTGCCTACATTGCGGGTTGTCTTCTTCTTTTTTGAGATGCCAAAACCACTTGTCTCTGCCGTTCGGCGCCGCTTCGGTGACTCGCATCTGCATATCTTTGCTACAGCACGACTTCGAGTCCGCAAAATAATAGCAAATAAATTAAATTACAATCAATGCCGAAGAATGGCGAATGCCTGAAGATGCGCCTACAAGCGATCGCGTGCGATCGGTCAGACGCCGAATACAAGTTTCAAATTTTCTGCATTATAGTTTTGTTAAATTTCATTACATCAGTTATTCGCTCGTCACTTTTTGATTTTAATTGCCTAACTGTTTATATGTATACAAAGTTTTAAAATTGCAAGTTACTGATTGAAGAAATTTTTTTGTTTCAGATCCTACGCAAAGTCGCAGTGATCGTGTACACCGCCTTGGACTACAACCTGACAGTGGATGAACAGTGTCAAATGTCACATGAGCTGGAGGAACTGATCGCTTTCATGACAGCAGAAGGTACAGCATAAATTTAATCCTTAGACTTTTAAGCATAGGCTCGAAGATTAGCTCTTATTCCCAACTTTTGAGCCCATTACGTCAGTCACATATTGTTTTCTGCAAGCGTCCCACAGTACTTTGAGAAATAGCTGAACAAACGCCAGCTTAAAATACATAAATAAATTTGAAATTATTGTCAACACGTGCTCAGCTGCCCACCAGAGGCGAGTGACGAATCCAACCAGTCAGCACCGCTCGGTTCATTCCCTCATTTATTTGCTCATATATATATTTCTATATATTTTTTCCATTTTTTTGGTTTATTTTTTCACGAAATCAGCGCAAAATGCGAATCGGTGAACAACAATGTTTTTTACGCCGTCTTTTTAGCTCTCGTTTGTTCTCATTTTCGTGTTCGTTGTTTTTGGCGTTGCTGTTGTTGTTGTTGGTGCATTAATTCAGTTGTTACACTTTTTTGCGTTATGTTTCGATTTTTGTTTTGAATGCGCATGTTGCTGTTGTAAATTTTGGTTTTGCGGGCAACCGCAAGCGTCATGTCACCATCTGTCCGTTATCTGCGACTCGCGATCTGCGGTCTGTAGTTGGCGATCGCCGATCGGCGGTTCGTAATTCAGTCTCACTTCGAACCGAATATCATTTCCTGTCTGTCCGTGTGTTTGTTGTGTTGGTGTTGTAGTTCGCGGCGCTGCATCAGCCGTTGTCCGACCAAGATTTAAGTGTGGGTCTGATTTTTCAAGGACGCGTGTGACTGGTGCCCTGCTTCGTGAACTTCGCTTTGATCGACGCCAAGTGGCACAAAGCGCTCAGCATTGAGGCAGCGTGGTAGAAGTGGAGAAATAGGTTTGCATTGCAAAATACACAGGCTTTGCCTTACTAGCCGACTTTGTCTTTGTCGTCGCGAATGAATAACACATTTTGCATTTGGATCTCCATATTTAAATATTTCATTTTTAAAGCAACCACAACACGAATTATACTGTTATGTTTTACTGTTTAAGAATTCAAATAAATTAAAATTTCTCTGGTTTTCAGAAAACGATGATGACTGCATCGATGAGGGCATTGATGAGGGCCACCAACGTTGGGATGATGAGGGCGATGATGAGAAGTGGAATGAAACCAAAGAATTTGATTTTGTGCTTGAGGTAAGTTTGGAAAAATACTGCAAAACTTCAGCAAACAAAATTAGTTTGTAAGCTCAATCTTACTTTGTATGAGAACAATATTCCACAAGAAAGTATTGGCTGGACTCGTAGGATCACTAATGTGTTAATACGTAATAAACAATGATCAATCCCAGAGCGCTCTAAGATTATGCTGTAAAGCTCTGTTACGAGCTGCAATAATCTAAATCAGTTCGCCTAGTTATGAGTGACCACTCCTCTGCTTAACCACTAGGGTCTGTCATCGACGCTTCAATCTTTTCGGTTTGTTCCCACACTTTCTGGCACAAAATTGCTTGTATTCAATTACAAACTGCATTTAACGAGCATAATTGCCGGACCGTTATAATATTTTAATGCCATTGTTATCGTTGCAATCGCTAGTCGCTGCGGCTTTGCTGCAATGCCTGCTGTCGGCTCCAGATCGAGTGTCCATTGAAGTGGATTAAGGTGTGCCCGCTGGTTTGCTTTAATTTGCTTACTTCTTATTTCGTAATTTGTGTTTATTTCGCTTCGTACTTCACTTTGACAAATGCACAGTTACGGATTGACAATCAGATTACGGCATTTAGGGCCACTAGACCAATTATCTGACAACGCATTGTTTGTGTTGCAACACATTCGTTTCATAACTCTGAAAATTGATGGGAAATAAAGCGCACTCAACACTTTTGGAAATATAAATATTTGCGAAGCTTTTGTAGTCATGCGACAAATGGAGATCTTTAGGAAAGTTTAAAAACTAGACGAAAGCAACTGGCATTAGCTGGCAAATAAATATTGTTTGCTGCGGCTCGGAATTTGGAATCAAACCAAGATCTTGTTCTATCAATTACACGCGCCACTTGTTGGACTCTCACAGGCATTAATATAAATTTCTCCACAAAAGTGAGAATTACGAGGTTACGTGCTGCAAGCCTACGAATTGTAAGCTTCTCCTACCACCCATCTAGTTTAAGCGCCAACTCGCTGTATAATGCATTTAGATTCCTACTTATACACGCACGGACTCACATATACTTATTGCGTAGTTCCCCACAAACGTCCACGTGCATTGTGGGGGCCTCTGGCAACAATGGGCTAATAAAATACGTCAGCTGTCAGTGCGTTATAAACAAATGGCCAATATTCTAATGCCCGACAATGTGGCAGGCAGTCGATTGGTTGGGCCTCTCATGCAGACAGCTCAAGCTGAGCAATATTGGCGGCGTCTGGGCGCAGTGGCGATTGGCTATTGTTGCTACTTTTGCTATAGCTTTGCTTCTGCACTTGCCGCACCGCAATAAGTCTAGCACACGGCGAGCCAAATCGTTCAACATGTGCACTATAACATGTGGCACATGCATTCATACGCTAACAGTTATAGAAAACGTGCAACATGCCACAAAAGGCGGTTAGAAATGGCCACCAACGTACTCGTGCATCCAAATGAACACATTCTACTTATACATGCGCATGTGCGTGAATGTGTGAGTCGCTATCGCACTCGTCGATTGCGGCAGCAAAGTTATGCAAAAACGCTGGTAGCTATGCAACGCTTTGCCATGTTTATTGTTGTTGGAATTTATGGCAACACACACACATATACACGCACGTGCATTCTTAGCGTACAATATTTATATGGCGAAGTGCCAACAAATGAAAGACAAAGGTGAAAGGTGCTCCTGGCAAAAACTGGAAAAGCAGCTGTGCTTTTTTCAACAGAAGACTTCTGTCAAATAAATATTGGCACACTTCTCGCCTCGTTATTTTCTGGTCAGACCAGTTTTCCACATTATTTGTGGATTACAAATGGATAATAAAAGTCGCAATGTTTCTTTCTACATTCGTTTGTATGTGTATGTGACTGTAGAAGTCAAGTGTCAGGTGCCAAAAACATTTGTTCGTGAACGGAAAGTGCGGAAAGTCTGAAATCGCAAAGACAAACCGACGAAATAAACTTGGCCATCCGCCTAACATTGAGTTCCGTAGAGTAAGGTGCATCAATATGTAGAGTAGGTTTGTAAATACATTTCATAGTTTTTCAGATATTCACAATTAACACACACTTGCACATTTCGCCCCGGAAAATATGTATCAAATACAATATATATCATATATGTATATGTATATTCCAACCAGCTTTTATTGAAATAAATAGAATGAAGTCAACTGGGAGCTTATTTGTAGCTAAATATGTATGTACATATGAACATATATGTGGCTATATACCAAATCTTTGCTCGTAAATAGCAAACTGAGTGAGCCAACAGCAGTGCTATTTAATTTTTCTCGCAATTTAACGGTAATAAAAATTTCAAATAGCCAATGCTTCTAATAACTCGCCATATTAATAACCAGTTCAGACATAATGCGCTTGTACAACACAATTTTTGCGGCTGCACAACTGGCTGAGTGAGCTGCTGGCAAGCGCTAATGCGCGAGCGAATCTACACACATACACACACTTATGTATGTATATGTAAGCGTATTAAGGTGCACTCGGGTGTTTGTGCGCTTGTGGTACGTATCTAGCGGATATAACAAAACGGCAACATTGCATCCCAGATATCAAATCACCATAAACAAGGTTGCATAACCCACTCGCTGGCATTAGCTGCCGCCCCGCTGCATGCCGCCGTCGCCGCCGCCGCACGCGCAGCTTGGCACCTTCACCGCAAACGATAATAACAATTTCCACATTCAAATGAATATTAAGAATTGTTATTGTCGCTGTTCCGCTGTGTGGCAAGTGCGACAAATGGCTGCTAACCGGCGATGGCTGCAACGAGCATAAATATACCGTTGCCAACGAAGAAAGCAGGCGCGAGGTAAGCGCTGCTGTGGCATTGAAGCGTGTGATATTCACATTAGAATGTGATCAAAGGCTGTCGAAGACCGGAGGTGATCGATGGAAAACGAAGACGAAAGAAAGAAACAGGCACAAAACGTACAAAGCGAAATGTTTGAAAGGCAGGGAAAGAAAAAATAAAAAAAAAACATTTGTGGAAAATAATGCGCAGGAAACACACGTCGGCAGCGCAGCGGTCAGGCGTAACACCAGCGGTGACTCAATCGCGGCGGCAGCCGATATGACAAAACAAATATGAAAACTGTAACAATTTTCTTTAATGAATTTTCACACGTAGTTGGCATTTTGCATTGCCTTTTTCACGCTTTGCTGTTAATTGTGCAGTTGCTGCGCGTTTTGCGGCTTTTTCAGCTATCAGGTAACAGCGAGGCGTGAAAATTTTCCAACTATGCAACAGCTTTATTCGTGCATAAGCGCATGCACATGCATGCTCTAGCACTAAGCAATCATTGTTGTTGTTGTAAGTTTATCTTTCGCACAATCCGCCGACAATGTAAACAAGTATTTGGCACTTGACAGTCAACGGCGTCGCTCAAGTGCGGCAATTCCAGTCCATATCTGTATTTACATACTCGAATACATACTCTTATGTATGTATGTACCTATATGTTACATATATAATTATATATTTTTTATATATATTTTTCAATGCGAATTATTTAACTTGTTAGCGCTCCACTTCAAACTTTACAAATCGATTGTTCTCAAATGTCTAGTAATTCACTTTAGCCTTTTTATTTACGCTAAATTGTTGTGTCCATTTTATTATAGGCCTGTAAAAATCACGTTAAGCCCACTGTACCTGAGGAGCATTACAAGGCGGTCTGTCGTGCGCTGGTTACGGAAACAATCGAGCTTCGGATATTCCTGCAGCAGGTCTTGAACGATGGTGAGTGCAAACAAGTCATGATTTCATTGTCGCACAAAATGCCTTATAATCTATAGTCACACAAATTTGATAACATGGAAAGTTACATACAAAAACTTAGATTATACTTAGATATTTATATTATTGGTTATACATATATATTTCTGTGTCGTCTTGTCTTTTCAAAGGTGCCGACAATCTCCATTTAGAAGCCGGTTCACAAACATCAAAACAGGAACTGGCCAAACTGGGCTTCAACGATTGGGTAAGTCTTAAGTATGCATGCTAGACAAAGAACGCTTGCTGGAAGAAATCTAACTGTCGTTTAGTAAGCATAATCGTTTCCATTTGAAATTATAAAAAATTAAGAAATTCATAGTAGATTGAAACCCATTGGAAACGAAAAATAAAATAACAAATACTAAGGAAAAAATAATTAGAAATGGTCTAATTGTCCATATACTTTTCCAGTTTGTAAAAATATTCAAAGCATAGGTCTAAATTTAAAATAAAACTAGATCTTCTTAGGATATATTGAGAGGTCGAAAAAGTCTTTTCGTATTTCTAAACAAACTTCAACTTATTGTTTTTTATATTTATAGTAATAAATAAATAAACAAATGTGTAACATTTTGGTCGACCACTTTTTGGCATATTTCCGCCAGAAACATTATTCCATCAGTGCAAAAGTTTCTTCTGTGTAAATCGAAATTTCGATAGTTCCAGAACGGAAGCGACCGAACCAATGTTGTGCCACACGAACTGATACATACAGCATAGTCTCCGTAAACTTCACAAATTTCATTGGTGGCTTGCGTGGCATTTTTTCCTTTTTTATACAAAAATTTCAAGAGACAGCGACTTTCTTCATTATTTTCACTAATTTTTGAACAGCTGTAACTTTTTTTCAACTTCCCCGAAATTAATTTTTTTTTGTTAAAGCTTAAGATCTCACCTTTCCAACACTATATGGTATGACACAATGTGACTGGTAGCACTGGAGCACATCTATTGACAAAATACGAAAAGACTTTTTCGACTGCTCAATATGTATGTAAGAGAAGTTTTTAATTCGAAATATCAGTTAAAAACTTTCCATCGAAAGTAGACACACCCTTCGCTGCTACGAATTCTGCGCACTTATTTGTACTGTTGTTTCAAAGAGCTAATGTTAAACACAGCACGCTGTTTAGGGCTAATTCACTGTGATTATGCCCTCTAATTGAATTAGCTGAACCCAACAAAGCTGAATTTGCCAACACGCATACCGGACTGTGTGTGTGCGAGTGTAGATTCATTACAAGCTATATGATGGACTATGGGTAATGAACACCACTTGTGTTGGAGTTGTTTAGCTCTGTTGCATAACCAATCAAAGCGCAGATATAGATATGTGATAAACACATATAAACAATGTTATCTCAACAGTCCTCAACTGAGCCGCGTTGTGCGGTGCGTAAGGTGTCACAATGATTAATTGCCACGGTTCTCACAAAAAGCAAAACGAGAGTGGTTAAATAGAGAGCACTTACACATCGATATATTATATTAGAAGCAAATGCCGCACCTCGATACATTTTGATATTCGACCGAAAGGGCAGGTATTACAATAATTAATTCAGTTTGAGCCATTATGTCCGCTCTAATTGAAATGAAAACATGGAAAACAAGATTGTTTTCAAAACAATTTAAAAGTTAGCTACGCAATGCTTTCATTTTACCGAACAAATAAGTAAATGCATTGCATTGCTGCTAAGCTTTGTGTGGCAACGTTGCCAGACTTTTCCAAATAACATGTTATGCACATGTTTTATGTACTTACGTATGCACAAATGGAGCCAGGTGTGTGTGCACGACCCTTCACACGACAATTATGTGCTCGCTTTAATGCCGGCTTTAATGATCCTCGCTTATTTTTTGTGACGGTCATAACGCGGTGGTTAAACGCCTGAAAACTCATTTCGTTATATAATGTGTGTAAGCGCTTTCTTTTCAAATCATTTGTTGGCAATTCGTTTTGGTTAACAACTGCAAGTGACAACTCATTAGATTAGAAATACGACAAACGAATTTGTAGACTCCCTCGCGAAGACTTACGCAGGCAGTTATGTCTACATGTATTTTCGTTCACAATCTTATTGTCCCCAAAAAAGAGCGCAAAAACTTTGAGATCAAAGAAATGATCGATGTGGAGTAACGGAAGTTGTAATCAAGAAACTACTTTCTAACACAACCAAGAGCACAAATATACATGCATGCATATATGTATGTATATACATATGTAGTATGTGTACATACATGTGTCTTTACATGAAAATATGTAAAAACATGTTTATACATTTTTATGTAACTCGTTTACTATCACTATTATTTTGGACCAAGTATTATTATTTTCTTGATTGTTTTTAATGTTGAAATAACATTTTTATTCAATTATTTAATGGTAAATGCGCAGAAAACCTTCACTCATGCTAATTGCACAGTATTATTCGATCATAATAAAAACGGTTTACACTAGTATAAAGCTCACTTGAAGGCCGTTTATTATTCCCACTTTACTCTTCAAATTACCATCGGAACACTGGTGAGCGCCCATCAAGTTCATGAAAATGTGTTAGCAGCCTTGCTTATCAGCATAAGAAGTCTTTAGTAAAAACCATTAATAAATAAAATTTGTTGCATTCAGTAGTAGTACCCTCAGTTAGTTATGTACACTAACTTCTTCTAACAATTTGTTAAAATTGTAGTACTTCTATGAACTTATTTGTGCAAAGTCCAAATTGCCCTTTTCGCCTCCATTTCGCAATAAATTCAGCGATAACTTCTTCGATTGCTACTTTACGGTTCATAATTCATATCTCATTTACTGCTTATCACTTTATGATTTCCTTCAATTGACGCTCTATTTTCAGTCGCATTTATCAGTGTCTTTTCGCGTCATGTGCTTCAGATATAGATATATTGAAGCACATAAAAAAGAGAATAAATAAAATCAGAAATTTAAATGAAGCAAATGCCGCTCTCCTACACGAACTCGCTTCGGGCTCTTATCAAGCGCCAAAAATCTGGGTAAATAGTCGCAGCAATTTATAGTTAAACGGCCTTGCCAATGTCATTTGCTGCGGCATAATGATTGTAAATGTATTTATGTGTTTATACTTCCAACTTCATTTGAACTCACAAGTAATTTCGTTTTTCGTCTAAAAAATAATAAACATTCGATGACAATTGAAATTCACCGTTTATTTGCTCAATCGTGAGTTGCTACTCGGTTTTCATTGTCTCACCTTGTTTATGCTTATGTTTTGTGTTAGTCTAAAGTATCAATTTGAAAACATTACACAGACATCATAAAATAATGTACAATTGAAATATAGTACGTGTCACTAAGTAAAGAGGCATAATTAATTGCGAGCCGATTTTGCATTGTTCAATTAATAAATAAACTATTTATAAAATTTCATACCTTCAAAATGTGAATGGCATTCAGCAAAACAAGTTCTCAAATTCTCTTTTAAGCGTTTTCAATGCATTTGATAAAGCAGCCTTGGGGCATTGGCTGGCTGCTGGAGTCACTGCATTAGTCTGTGCTAACGTTTACATTTAAATATTGCTATAATCGGCTCAGAAACGTAAAGAGTAAACCAGTGATAATTATAAGTTGAGAGTACACAGGCCTAGATATATCTTCAATTTGGAGATATAACTGCATTGAAGGGCACATATGCAATACTATGCAGTATTTTGTAGATAGGCCTTCCGAAATGGTGATGCACTTTTTTGCCACTGCACTAAGATGTCCGCTATGAGAACTAGCAAAATAACACAATGGACGCCCTCTCTATTGAACACATGCCCCTACTTGGCGTTTTTAAGAAACTACGGTTTTTTATAGAATATAATGTTTGCAAATAGCTTACCTCAAATAGCATAGTTTATAACAGGAAATGGATATTGATTCCCAACTTGCATAAACACATTTGTCATACACAATTTGATTTTCACACACATTTTTACACTACATTTATACTTCTCTTTACCGCACACACTGAATGCATAAAAATTTACCCATTAATCACTGCACACTTTTTATTTAAACAATTTTGGTTATAGAGCACAAAATTATAAAATTATTCACCGATTAAACATATCGAACTAATATTTAACTTGAAACCGCGAATTCACGAATTAGCACCGAATTTTAACAGCTGATTTTAAAGCACGCAAGGAAGGAAACTGACAGTTGACAATAGCGCCATCCTTTGAATATTTCCGTGGATAGCAGAGTTGCATTCTGATAAAAAGTTGAGTACCAATAATTAAATCAACTAAGGTTAACATAAATATTTTGCAAAAACAAGCTTTTAGAAATAGATTTAGAATTTTTTTAAAGAAATAGTAGTGAAAAAAATTTTTGCTGCTTACATATATACATTAAAATACTTTAATGTGCTAATGTTTAGTGTAGACTTTTATAATGCAACTGTGCCGCGTTAATCACCTGTTCTAGTCAGTATCCGCTTTGTGTTGAACTTTTCAGATGCAACTCTTCAATCAGTCAGCTGTTCTCATTGGTTTCCGCCTAAAATTAAAGAGAAGATGTTTGTAAAGACAAAATAAGTTTAAAAAGACAAAATTGAAATTAAGTTATTATATGTACCTATATTATATTATATTTTATAATTCGTGAAATACATATTTTAAAGTTAAAAATACAGTGGTATGCTCTGTAAAAGGTTTATTGCTGCAACGAATGATACTTTTGAAACCACTCAAATGCTAATATTAAGGAACGTTTTCGGAATCATTTGCGTACTCAGCAAATATATTTTGACTCTTTGGACTCTTTGCCCTGCTATATATCGCAAAATGTTTATCACCTTGAGGTGAGTGACCAAGTTACGCGAAAAAATCAGACTATTTCTTCCATTTTAAGATTTAGTGATTGCGACAACCGTCTTGCTGCGTTGGGTAGCGCCCAGTCAACCAGCCGGCCCATCAGTTAGTCACTCAGTTAAGCAGTCAACCGGTCAACCAACGAAGCGTTGTAATGTGTTGAAACTATTCACGCCAACGCATAAACTGAAAGCCACTGCTACTGTGCTGGAGGTGGTTGTCACTATTGTGACTTTAATCGACTACTGTTTGTCTAATACCGCTATGAACATACCAATTCGAACACCTTCCGGTGGAGGCGGGTGAGCCAAGGTGCGACCGTAAACTATTGTACCGTTGTAATATCTTTCAGCCACGGTTGCTGCACTTCAGCAGCAATATTCAACAACTGCGGTACCCTCGTCGCGCTCGTTAGGCCTCAGCCCAATTACAACAACATTTTCTTTTACAAATTTTCAATCACTTTTAAGCTAGTAAATATCAGCAATTACGACTCAACAACGGCCGCTCCACCATACTATCTGTTATGTTGTCTGCAGAGGAAACGTGTGCAAGACATTTTTTCCTGTTGCATATGCATGAGTGACTCGCCGGTTGCCCACATGCTATGCAGATTTTCGCTTTGCGGAAGCTGTAATTCTTTGTTGTTGCCCCAATTTATTGGAACAATTTGCACTGTTTTCGTGCAGTGTCTTCGGTGCGTATCGTTGCGTTTCGCCAGTATTACATGGATTTCAGTACTTTGCCTGTTAGTTTTGTTGTGCTGCTACTGCTGCTGGCTGGCTTCGTGTTAGCTGCAACGAATGTACAGATTTTGTAAAATTGCCTCTGCTTTGAACTTTTTCATTAATTTTCCACCTTCAATAAACAACATAATCGCCAAAAACAGCAACAGCAACAGGGGTAGGAACAAGCCTAAGCTGTTGGCTGTTATGTTGTTATTTATGCTAATACAACTCGTTGTACACATGCACCTTCTGCCGTATTTACGAGTATATGTACGTGCATGTGCCAGTTGTTGTTGCTTATTGCTGGCTGCTTTACATATTTTCACATTTTGGCAGATTTGGTTCGTTAAATGTTGTCGGCTGCCATGTTAAATCATCATTGAATTGCATTGCATCATATTACTGCAAGCACAGCGTCGGGTCCAACAGCAAAAAACAACAAAAATAATAAAAACACAGCTTTTGGATATTAACATGCAATCTGCATTGATTTGAAATGGAATTGTCGTAATCGCTAGACGCACATTTCAAAGCTTTTTATCGGTTGCCGCAAAAAAATTTAATTGCAGTACAAGTGTAAGGAAGTATGTAACATATTTATAGATGTTTTTTCACTCTTGAACTCTAATGCCGTGCTGTGATAAGAAACGAAGAGGAAGTAGGACTCTTGTAAAGTTCAACGTTGCCGTGAGTTTCCTAAGTGAACACGTATTAATGCATACATATTTATTTTTTCATTTCTCAATCTCAAAATTTGTGTTACACTGGGCCTCAAAATACCTACTGTATATCACCAATTGATTTCAAAATCGAAAATAGCCCTATTTGTAGTACATGCATAATCAAACAAATCAAAGAAACCAACACAATGTCACTCAAAAGAATTCCGCTACAAAATCTGGCTTCAAGCGCCTACGCAATCAGTGACGGTCGTTTGTAAGTTGAACGTCGCCACCAACGAGTTCAATCGAATTTTTTGACACTTTTTTTGGTGTTGCATAAGAATTATGCAAATTACGGTAATATTATGCAGTTGAGATTATTGAAATAACAAACAAAAACGACCAAACACAAACGAGAAATTGGAACGAACGCACGTCAGGAAAATTAACCGGTCTCACGCACACGTTCGTTGGCAACCGCCGTTCCCGCTGTATCTTCAACCTCATTGAAACAAACGAAAATACCCAAGATAATAATAAATAAACACCTGTCAGTGGTGAACGGTCTCCAAAGGGTGAAAATTAAACCAATTGTTTCGTCGCTTACCGAGGCGATGACAAATTAGATACTCGATGCATTTTGTGCAACTGCACGTAAATTAACTTGACATTCAACAGAGCGGATTAATAAAATGTGTCGAAATATGTATATTCGAAACCATGTGCTGATATTTACAAGTCCAACTAATCGAATATGGAATTATGAATATTCTGACGAAGCCGTTTCTTCTTTACCTTGGTACCATATATTTTATGATTATTGGTTCCTTATTTTAGAAAAAAAGGGCGTTTAACGCAAAATGTCCTTGAATAGTGATATATAAGCCTTGTGCTGATATAAACTGTCGCGTTATTTGTCGTAGAAGTCATTGTGCGAATCCGTGACATGTATCAAAGTAACATTTACTTCTCTTTTGGTATTAAAGTTGTTTACATGTCTCTTACACCAAGGCGAAATCATTAATAACACGCCGAAATGCAAAGCGAGACAATATGTTGCAACGTTTTATTAATTGCAAGCGGGAATAAATTTTTCACTCTCGCCCGCAGTCATAATACGCCACCACACTGCGTTGTTTTAGTCGCCTCGTAGTGCTAAAAAGCAAGTAAAAATAAGTAAATAAATAAATAAGCAAAAGTGAAAAAATGCAAGACAGCACAATTTTTCATAAATTTATCGCCAATGAAAGGATCTGCGTGCGAGTGCGGCAATGCAAACAATGCCGCTGGCAAAAAATGAAAAACAGCAGCAGCAGCAACAACAACAACTAGCATGACAGTCGCAGCGACATTGATCGCACTTGCAGCGCACAATAATCAGCGTGTTGCAAGTGAAAGTCGCTGTGCGCTACACTGCTGCGGCACTGCATCGGTGCAACGGCAGCTGTGATGGCCAAGTCCGTTGGGTGCGGACTCCTGCACGCCGCGGCGCAAAAAGTAGGCGTGTGCCGTGCGTTTGTATGTTTTCGTGACATTAATTAATGTGACGATTTCAATTTCATTTATTCGGCGGCAATTGCTGCTGCGATTTCTTAAATTTCAATGGCAACTGCGCAGAGTTCGAACGAAAGCCAAAGGCAACAAGCAAAGCAGGCCGCAAGAGGAGCGGATAACTGCCAGATAGCGATTATGTGTGCTTCTGTCTGTTGGGGCATGCGTCGGCAGCGAAGATCAATGCTGCAAGTGCAAAATTATGCAATTATCATGTTTCTTTTGCATTGCTTCAGATTTATTGTATTGCTGTTTATACAGCCTATGTTTATAACGGCAAATCGATTATGCTTTGCAATCCTCCTTTACACGCTATTATAGCTCTGTTGGCAAAATACCATTTTAGCAATAAAATTGTGAGTTGCAGATGTTTTTGTTGTATTTTTACATGTTGCATCGATATTCTTTGATCTCGGAGACGCACCATCTGTTTGTCTAGGTTCTTGCTACAGTCCAAAATTGTTTGGATTTATCAATGTTTGTCATTACACATATGTACATACCTATCTATTCTTTGATTTTTCCGATCTAGTGTAAAAATGTGCTAAATCTTGTGTGGGAATGCTCTTATAATAATTTTGTGCATAAGGTTATAAGAGCATTGAAATTGAGATATATATTCTTACCAATCTCTCGTTTGAAAATTAATTCGGAATAATTCCAAACATCTTTTCCCTCTTTTTAAAACTAAAGCATGAACTGGAAATTTGGAGGGCCCTGCAAGTATGTTCCAACTTATTCCCTTTTGTAGCTTTTTACAAAGATTTGTTGCAAAAGAAATTATATTGCATGAAAAACTCATAACACACATAACAATATTTGCATGTGCAACTTTAAAATCGGATATTTTGAGATATTAGTCCATTAGACGTTAGATTTTAGAAGGTGTATATATATCAAATTCTAAGATACGATATGGACTTATTTCCTATATTTATCAAAATTCTTGTCATCTTCGTTAGACAGCCATGTTTTGATCCTCCTGTTACAATTCTTTCCGCATGCCATTTTTCTTAAATCTTAGTTGTTCATAGTTTTTATTTAGACTACGTTCTTCTTTCGTATTATTTTCTTATGAATGCATCTTTAACTTTCAGGCACGTTTCTGGGTCCAGGTGATCGATGAGCTGCGGCGCGGTGTTCGTCTGAAGAAAAACAATTATTCCCGCACACCCATCGAGTACGAGTTGACACCGTATGAGATACTCATGGAGGACATACGATCCAAGTAAGATATGACTTAATCAAGATTTTATGCAGAATATATAGCAAAACTCACTACTCGTGAGAATGCGATATGTCATTATTCCTCTTATACCCCTCCCTCTCCGCAACAATTTCTTTGCCTTAATATCGCACTTTGTAACATTAACTTTATATTTGATTTATTTAATATCATATACTTATATTTATATATTTCTACTATTCATAGAAAGTACCAGCTGCGCAAAGTGATGGTGAACGGTGATATTCCTCCACGCGTGAAGAAAGATGCCCACGCCATGATATTGGAGTTCATCAGATCACGGCCGCCGCTCAAAAAGGTATGTCCCACCACACTTAAGCATACATACAATACCCTTTCCCCGAATAATGACGATCATCTCAGCTTCTCGCGTGCACCGCACAAAGTTTCATTGCTCATTTCGGCAAAGTTGTGGTTTTAGGATTTTATTGGTTTTATAAGCGCTGAGTGCTTTGGAGAAGTTTTGCCTTCAAAAAAGTTTGCCAATCTCTTTGCTTTGTTTCAACTTTGCTGTTGGTTTTTGGAAAAGTGTTAAGTTGGCAATTTCCATTGCACGTTCCTGTGGTAATTGCCAATAATCGCACTGGCGAAAGAGTAGCAGTGAAACCTTCTCAAATGGAAAGCTTTCCTACTAAGATTGTAATTTATCTGCGAAGAAACAACTGCAAACAACCATCTAACGGTGAAAAGGCGCTTTTTCCATTAATTTAAGGTCTTTTGTTAAAGCAAAACCAAGTTATACTCTTATAAGCCATGTTTAGTGTAGAGATAAAATTAAAAAAAGTGTATAAATTCATTTCATATATATGTATGTACATATATACGTACCATCCCGTTTGTCTATGCTACTAGCTAAATTTTCGAAAGTTTTTTCAATATCTGACCTTTACTGTCATTGCAGGCGTCCGAACGTAAACTACCGCCACCCATTAAACGCACACCATCGCCGCGCGAACAACTCATGGACTCGATACGAAAGGGACAAACACTGAAGCACATACAACCGCCAACACCGCCCCGACTCAAGGATAGATGTAAGTCAAAATCAAATTGCATAAATACCTATAATATCATGTTCCGAAAGACACCTACTTACGAGATTTAGGCTGTTGATTATCTCATTAATCTCCGAAATTTAACACGATTTCACCATACAAAAATCTTACTTGTTAACCTCGCCAATGAGCAGATTTGAAACTGATCTACCTTAAATCTCCCTGTGTAATACTGATTTAGCGCCATCTGTTTGTCAGTAGGGAAATTTATCGCATTATAATTTAGACATTATAAAGAGAGAGAAAATGTTAAACGATGTGATTTTTTTATGTTAAAAACAGCTGTTTTATAAATCACCAACGGCAGTGAGCCGTTCCATTTCCATTAGTTAAAATATTAAATGTAATGTAATCACTTTAAATTTTTGATCGGAACATGGTGTAATGCATACATATCTAATCTAATACCGAATAAGAACCACAAGCACATGACAAAATCTACAATAGACAAAAATAGACACGAATGGAAAACAAAACGACTGACTCAGAATTCGACCATTTTTACACTTCCACGGAAACTGGGACTGTGCTCAGAAGTAGCAATTTCAAGCCTTCTGCAACAAAAAGTGCATTACTTGGTAAGACATATTCGAGCAGCATAAAATATGCCACATGCTGACAGGGGACGGCTGATTGTCCAACTTCACTCGACAGCGCAGCTCCTCGCACCATGCTCGCTACGGCTTTGTTGCAAGCAATTTGAATTTCATTTGACTACTCGTATTTAGGCGCGCCAATCCCTCGTTTGTTCAGCAAATGCCAGACATGGTCCAATCTCGCAGTGTACTGCAGCAATGCAATGCGGTTGCGGTCGATCGCTTGCGAAGCATCACTGCGCATGTCAACCTGCACCATTCCATTATGTTCTATTGAACGCCACAGTGGTTACAACTGCATAACGATATTGCAATGTTTTTACATAAGTTTGCATGTGTGTGTCGTGTGCTGGCTGCTGACCACTGCTGATATGGCCACAAAGTGGCACGATTGGCGGCTCCAAACTTGGGCAATGTTTAGCATGATTTAGAATTGCAAAGTGGCGTGGAGCGCGCACCGCTTTGATCAGCGTATTGGCGCTGTTGTACGATTTGTCAGCTGACAAAAACAGTGTAGCAAGTGAAGGATTTACTGTTGCTGGTGAGAAAGATTAAGGAAATGTCAGAAATTTGCATTGCTTCAAACAGTGAACTCGCACGGGGTTTCTGAGGATTGAAGCCATTCAATTGGGAAGCTTAGATAGAAAAGAGGTGAGGTTTTCTAGTTATGCATCTTTTGGTGTTTATTTGCATAGTGGGAACCACAAGTTTTCCAAACATTCTTATACTCTCTCTGCTTGAGAAAGATGCTGGGAGTGTTTGCCCTCATTGAGATCAGATTTGCACTTTTAACAAACTTCGCATAGATTTTAATTCCAGTTGTTGGTGTACGCGGTACCTGAACCTGACTGCAACTACTCTTAATCAGTACTTTTCGAGGTCTGATCTTTTGGACACTTACATATATATTTTTCCCTAATTGATGTGGCTGCTTGCTTTTATACTGTATGCGGTGAGCTGCGTGGCAACTACGTCCATTTAACCATAAAAAATTTTAGAACCGCCTCCATTTTTTTGCATATTTTTAGGCGCGTTGCAATAGGTTTCACTGTTTCGAATGTGTATGTGCATGAATAGGTCTTTGTTAACAATTTCTTTCTCTCCGCTGCACAGCAGCGACTTCAGCTAAACACAAGTTTTCACGCGAAGCTTTCGAAAGCTTTGTGCTGCGTTTGTAACCATTTGTATAGCGCTTGCATTAGTATGTGTTCATATAGCTATGTTTACTAGCAGATTGCAATTCCCTTCGCTAAACAATAGTTTGATTTGTGATAACAACTTGTCACTTACGAAGTGTCGGCCATAAATGAAGCAACGGCATTTAGCTGAACGTTAAGTTTTTTCGTGTGGTGAAATTTCGTAGTTGGAGACATTTGGAGTGTGTGTACAATTAAGAGGTATTATTATATTAAATTAACATTTTGTCTCAGTGTGTAGGAAGTTTTTGGCTTGGAAATATCAGTCCGAAAAAAATCCAGGTAAGATTAAAAACAAACGAATTAGTGAAGATGTTATTGAAGCAATAGTGATATACTGATATATAGTTGTTATTGGGAAAAAGATTGGACCTATACTTGTATGAGAACTGCGGTGATTTCTATTTCGGTGTTTTTTATTTTTTTCTTTGTAATTATAGTAAATAAAGATAGTTTAGTTTTAATAATATTCACTACTCTTAAATGTTATCGATGGCACGCATATATGTTTGTACCACAACAATTCTGCTGACCGTCAAGCTTCTCTGACCGAAATAACTGACCGACAAATGTCAATAGAAATTCAAAAATGCAATAACTGAAAGTACAAGTCAAAGCAAATACTCCAATGTCACTCAAGCGTGAATTAATTTTTGTATACGAAGAGTAGTGGATAGGGAATATTTTTAAGCATGAGTGTACCCTCTTTAACCGACTTTCTTTAAGAAACTTGCCACTCGCCGTCAAGGTTAATAATGCAGCTCAGGTAAAGGATTGACTATGTTACTTTCCTAACTTGTAGTTCCTTATTTCCTTATTTTTATGCGCGCGTTCGTTATATCTGCGGAAATTTTCAATCACATTGAATGGAAAATAAATGGATTGTTCCATTAGCATAATGCCAGCGTATAATCACCGGCTGGTTAATATAATGGTTGCACAATCAAATAAACGATAATAATTAGAAATGTAATTAACACATTAACTTCATGCCAACACTTACCCACAGAGCGAACTGTCACACGGACATATGCAATGTGTATTAGGATAGAGATATGGGACAGTGTAAAACTAAGTTTTCTTCAGGGTACACATACGAGTATATCCACTGTGTGATTTACTGGTTGCAATAGAGTCAATTATCACTTTATCGCTGACGTCACGAACTCGCTCACCTACATAAATCGCTTCAGCGTAAATGCATTTTAATTTCTTGCAAAGCTTTAAAATGTGACGTCAATATTAAGCTCCGTGTTGCATGCCACAAGCTTGAAATTGCTACTACTCCGCAACCCCTACCGCTGAGCTTTCTGCGGTACTTTTGTGAGCTGTGGCAGTGCGCTTGCGCAATAACAGTCGGAACAAAGTGGCATTTTATGCTGAAAACTTGCTCTCACTGTACCCAGTGGCCACTTCTTGAGTGCATACCAAACATGCGACTGTTCCACATAGAGACGTTAGTTGAAGTAATGATTGGTCTCTAACACTTTAGTGAGCTTCTCTTTAAACCTTACTGTAAATAAAATCCCATTTAGAATTGTAATCATATGAACCTTTTATGTGTGAGACAAAAAAGTCATATAACAGTTAGTAAGGTCTGCGCTCCATTGTAATTTACTGGCCCCTCTTTTAACGTCTATCGAGTTCATTGTGGGTTCGTACAACCGTCTGTGGAGCGGGGCCAAGTTCTACAACTGTGCGCTCAAGCACAAGCAACAGAGCGCGTTGAACAACCACCATTCGTTATGGTGAGCATAAACGTCAACGAGGTGAAAATGGAACGGCAACAATAGCTGCAAGTTGCTCCCGATGGCTTTTGGTTGGCTGCAACACGAACACGAATTTCAGTTTGGTGTCGGACTTTCTGCGAAATGGTGCGTGAAACGGAAACGTGATTAACGTGGTGGCGTGTGGCGAATCTAAAATATCAACAAAATAAGTAGTAACGTGACGCGAACGCCAGTGCTAACGGGAGAGGTGTTATACACGCTGTGTGGCGTGTACTTGGTGCCATGTACAATATTTTCATATAGTGATGAATGCATAAGTATATATGTATATGAGCACTAATTTGCGCATATGAGGGTGTGCGTCACCCAGCGGTGAGTGAGGCAAGTGATGGTCAACATTAAATGTGGCGCAAGCAAACGTGTTCCTTGCATCTGCACCGAAGCATATGACACTTTCTTAAATGAGGGAGGTCGCGTCAAGTGGCAGGAAAGGACACTCCTAAAGGTCTTCGCATAATTTATAAATGTGAAAAGCCTTTTTCATTGCGAAAGTGACCTTAAACCGCACAAGACACCCAACAACAAAGGTGGCTCCCCCTACATTTGGCATGCCATAATCAGTAAGTCGATAGCAACCAACCAACTGAGCTACATTCTGGTTGCAGAGGTTGCATGCAATTGTGGGTGGTAAAGTGTAGAAAGGCGTAAAAATAACTTAACGCCTGTACATGTATCCAAAATCTATTTATGTAGAGTATTTATGTAGCTACATATGTACTTCCGAGCGCCAAGCAAAGTACCTCCGATGGGCTAACTCAATTTATTTAATATTAAAATGGTCTCAAAAATTATAGGTTGATGAGATGAACAGTCTTTAAAGAACAGTCTTAGCTCTCCAATTTGCTAAACTTTCCAAAAAGCAATTTATTGTGGTCTTAAATATACCAAACAGTAAGAACGGTTCGTGCGCCTTGAACTATGCACTGAGAAAATTAAAATTCAATTATCAAACGGGAAGGCCAAACCTTTATTCAGTGAAAGTTTCATTCGGTACTCGTAGTCTTAAATTCGAGTATTCTCACTCTGTTCGCTGCGTTGCACTCGAGTTGCATTCATACACACACACACACACATATATAGACATGTTTTAGCATCCTTCGCAATGACACTCTCGCCGTGGCAATTTGTTTACTACAACCACTTAGTGTTATCATCATTGCTGTTGTGCATTATTATTGCCACAACTCTTAACTTAATCGCAACTCTTAATGCTCAAACGAGCAGCTCATAAAGCAGACGGCACACCTCCCACGCGGCGCTCCACTCCGCCCCAGCAAAGTGTTATATCCTTCGTTTGTGCACTTCGCCAATTCGCGTTGACACTCACCGGTCCCCGCTGTGTGTTTCAGCTTTGGATCGATAGCAAGCGGAAAGCGCTCATGCTCGCGAGCGGCATACAAGTCTGCGAGCGCGTAAGGGAAGCTTGCAACAAACGTGCCACCGGAACATTGTGGCAATGAAACACCCCAGTGTGACACAGCGTAAAGTGACGAGGCGCACGAACATGTGATAAAGCGATTAATACTCGTTTCAAATTTGCAGTGAAAGGACAGGACGGCTGTGAGTTGTGGCAAGGCGCTCGATAATTGAGTTGAAGGAAAATGCTAGTGTTTATAATAGAAAAAGTGCAATAAATAATAGTGAAATTAACAGTTAAACGTTGAAGAAAATATTCGCCTAAGCTAATGCTAATTGAAATGGGTAGAGCGTTCTATAACGGTGTCCACAACAAGTGCAATAAATCAAGTAATTAAATGTGTTCCATTTCCAATGAGTGCTAAAGTGCCAAATGTCAAAAAGCAGCATCAGCAGCAACAGCAACAACATCAGCAACAACAAACAAAACCGAAAAGCTTGCAGCCTAAGAACAGCAAATCCAGCAGCAGCAACAACAGCACAAGCGCAACAACAACAAAAGCAGCAACGCACAAAAGTAGCAGCAGAGCACCAAAGATGACAACAACCAGCGGCTTTGTTGCAGCCAACACAGCGACCATGTCCGCTTCCGCTGGCGCCGATTTAAATCACACAGCAACGGAAGCCAAGGAGGTGGAGGCGGTGGACGTGGCCAGTGACGCTTTGTACTGTGGTAGCAGCGCGCAAGAAACGCAAAAACAACAGCAGCAGCAGGAGGCGGATGGGCCACAGCCGCCGCCTAGGGCAGCGCCGCGCGGTAATCCGCCAACGCCGAAGCCCCGTTCAGGTAAGGCTTACGGCCGGCTGCAGGTGGACTGTTCACTAAGTGACCTGGTTTTGTCGCTGCATTATAGTTGAGAGTGCCGTGTGTTGCTACCCCTCAATGTCCAATACACCTCTCTGCAATAACCGGGGCAATGCACTTCTTTCAATGCGCACAGTTTGAGAGCTTTCTTATTTTCTTAACTATTCATTTTATTGTCGGAATTTAAGCGGTGAGCCCTGCGAAGGTAAGCTTCCCAGTTGTCGATTTCTTAGGCGGTGGGGCATGCAACGTTACCTACGAAGGATTGCGTGCAACAATGAGTCCGGTGGCAGCGCTAAAGAACACACACATGCATCACTTTACATGCAGGCACATACGTACACACCTACATAAGTGCTCGAGTACATGGTAAATACTCTGGTAAATACATCCTATCGAGCATAAAACAAAAGCTATGAGTGTGGCAAGTCCATGTGACCCATATTCTTGGTTTCCATGGCATGGGGCCAAATAAACTAACACACCTCTACCAAGTGCGCACTCAGTGCTTGAACAGTTAACTGTGGCCACAATTATATACATATCTACACTTGTATATATGTATATTTGTACGTCAATAAGTAGGTGAATATGCCTTTTACTATAAAAAGCGCTATCCGCCTTCAGCCCCCTTCACTTTCCTCACGTAGTTTCGAATGCGGCTTTGTGTTGCAAGTTGCTGTGGGCAAAGTGTTAGTCCAAATCATTAAAATTGCATGTTACCGCATTGTGCTCGTGTAAGCTTTTAAGCGCTTAAGCAGTGCGCTGCAGGGACTGAGTGAGGCATGCTAAGTAATCGCGCGTAAGTGCAACAACACGATTCCTCAATATTTCTTTAGAACTTTTCAATTGACACTTTTAGTTGAATTTTGCGCTAAATGCTTGCTTCCTATGTGCTAATCTGTGTGTATGTGTGTGTGCTTTCGTAAGCTTTGTGGCCGTCGATGGGACGGATGATTTGTGGATGCCGCGAATGCGTATCGATTTTTAATTAATGTGGGTTATTCACTTCTTGACAGAGACTGACATACATACTACACACTACCTGTGCGCTATTCGAGCTCTTTAATTAGGCGCCGACTAATATTCCCTTACATTACGGTTTTGTTTTCTCCGCCGCTTGCTTTGTGATCAGTTTGTGTCACGCTGTCCAATAGCTTTGCCAACTTTGAATAATGCTTATGAATGTTGCACGCATGTGTGACCGCTGTCTGCGCATATTATTGCTCCTAATACCAGTCCCTTTTCTTATTACTTCCTTTCTGTTTCTTTTTTGCCTAGTGGCATAAATAGCGCTTACCCGTATGTACATATATTCTTGAAGAAAAAACTGTTATTTAGTGTGAATATGTTTGTTTGACACTGTGTGAAACGGGTTCGAAAACAGTTTTTCTTTTTGTTTTACAAGAAATTGTGTTGCCTTCTTGGATTAATAGACGTGTGTACATACTTATGTACCAACACACCAATATGCTTGCATATACTGTTAAATTAACTGAACAAATCGTTATTTTGTTACACTTTTTTGTTTTTGTTTGGGTTGCCTCACGCACTTTTTATTACGAAATTTATGTTCTTGAGTGCCGCATTTTCTGACTGAGCTGGTCATTAAAACGGGAATTGCTTTTTAGAAGCCTTGACACTGAACCTCTTGATGTTGCAAGTAGCTTTTTTAAAAAATTATGGCATTAACGAAGAATAATAAAATTGTTTAAAACTTGATTTTGAAGAAACCCTTTAAATGAGTTAATTTGAAGCTGATATTGATATTTCGTCTTGTCCTCGTTCACTATCAGACCCATTTGCTTTGCTTCCTTATCCATTCTGGAGAAACCAGCTCTAACGACGCGGATGTTGAGGCCAACGGCAGTTGTAGACTCTAATATAATTTTCTCCAGCAGGAGATTGAAGAAGTCGCACGATATGGAGTCGCCTGTCCAGATGGAACTTTTGGTATTGCTCAACCTCAGTTTACACAGTCGTATCAGTTTTTCCGGATTACAAAATTCAGATGTAGCGGCATAGAGGCAACTCCTTTTGCGCATTCCAAAGCAGCTTTAATATCGACAAAGTGGTGGTGTGTGTCGATCCTCTTTTCACAGGTCTTTTCCAAGATTTGGCACATGGTGAATATCTAGTCAGTTGTTGATTTGCCAGGCCTAAATCCACAGTTTTAAGGTCAGTTTGTTGACGTTGGGCTTTAGTCCAAACATATTTTACAAAGAAGCATCAGCTTCTTCGCTGCCGTGTTTGAATAGCTCGGCCGGCAATCCATCGGCCCCCGCCGCTTTGTTGTTCTTCAGGGGGTAATTGCTATTCGAACTTCTTCATGGTCGGGCAATGGAACGTCTGCTCCATCGTCATAGATTGGGGAATCGAGTTCGACATCTCCTGGTGTTATGCTTTCACTGCCGCTCAGCAGGCTGGAGAAGTGTTCCCTCTATAATTTTTGTATGCTCCATGCATTGGTTACTAGATCACCTCTGGGGGTTCTACAAGAGTATGCTCCGGTCTTGAAACCTTCTGTTAGTCGCCGCATTTTGTCGTAAAATTTTCGAGCATTACCCTTGTCGGCTAGCTTGTCAAGCTCTTATACTCATGCATTTCGGCTCCTCTCTTTCTCTCTGCAAATGCGTCTCGCTTCCCTCTTCAGCTCTCGGTATCTATCCCATCCCGCACGTGTTGTGGTCGATCGTAACGTTGCGAGGTAGGCAGCCTTCTGTACCAGCTGTTCTTTTTCTTTTTCCAAAAACCAATGGTTTCGGTTGCAGCTGTACGCAAGGAGCTTGAAATGCCGTCCTACAGTTCCCTTATGCCGATTTGTTGGTGAGTGCTCTCAGAGAGCAGAAGTGCAAGCCGAATAGGAAATCGTTCGGCTGTTTGTCACAAAGGGATTTCCAGCACTTTTTATACCCTGAAGGAAACGTCGCAAAATATAGGTATATATACATGATCAGGATAACGAGCTTAGTCGATTTATCCATGTCCGTCTGTCTGTATATACGCTAACTAGTCCCTCAGGTTTTGACATATAGCTCTGAAATTTTGCACACATCTTTTTTTTCTCCAAGAATCTGCTCATTTATCGGAACCACTGTGGTGGCATAAAGCTTCCAGACAAATCGAATGATCGGAATCAGCTGTTTTACTATAGTATACAGGTGCTCACCGATCAAAATCAAGTTCTTGTAAGCGAGAAGTTACGTCTTTTCATTTTTACAGTTCAGGAAAAACATTAGAAGCTGTATATTTAACCATAATTGATTTCAGCGTTTCTCCTTCGTGATTTGTCTGTGTCAGATATGCGATAATTGCTAAATTTGTTAACTTTTGCTTTTATTTGCAGTGCTCCCACCAACCACAACACTAATGACAACAACAACGTCAGCAACAACATTGAACCATTCATCATCGTCTGCAACATTAAAATCCGCAGCAGCAGCAACAACAACAGCGCCAGCACATGCAACGGTGAATGCACTGAAATTAACGGAGAACGTGGAACCGCATCTGACGCCGCGCTCCAAGCAGCGGCTAATCAAAGTGGATTTCTCGCTGTTGCAGGTACACACACACATACAAATACACAGTTATACACTTACCCAAATGCTTGCTCGTTCTGCTAGTACTCCTACGCCATTATGCGGTGGCAGTAGGCCACATTATTTGATAATAAATATTTCAGCGGGAACCGGCGATTATGCAACGCTGAAATTGTATAGTTTGAAAGGCGGTTTGGCTTAATCTGCAAGGCTTGAATTTTCGTTTGAACCAGTAGTTGGTTGCTTTGAGACGCCTTCCATAGGCATGTGCGCAGGTGAACACTGTCTCGTTGCCACTTGAAGGGCTGCGCTCCCACGCACAGGCATGCAAACACATGCATACTCCCACATACATACACTCATATGTACATACATATATGTGAAATAACGGCACAGCGTGGAGTTGCAGAATAATGATGGATTCGTGACATAAATTAGCTAATAATTCGCCTCGCTTCTGGCTTGGCTAAGTGCTGACCCACTTCAACGCCAAATATACCACAAAAACAGCTCACTGTGTACATACTTTACGTTGACTTTTGTAAAATTGCAGTTGACCTCGTGCGCCTGCCAGTGGTCCTGCACGCAATACTACTTGCTGCACATGTGGAAGTAAACTCACTGCCAAACTCAAAGAAAATCGCAAAAAAATCGCCAAACAGCAATCAACTTCGATAAACATTTCAAGAAAATCTGCGCAAAATTCACTGCAAGTTGAGTCCAAAGGCCCTCAATGCAAATATGTATATACAGGTAAAAGCTGAGCAATTACTTTTGCCTCCAAAAACCAGAGAAAACACATTAAATCCCTTTCTTACGTACTTACGAACTTATATACATACATATGCACACAGCCATATACATAGTAAGTACATATGTACAATCCATGACCCAAAACCAAAGCACACGCTTAATTGGCTATCGCTTTCAGTTGAAACTGTCAACGGCCACCACTTTGCGGCTTTGGGAAATTATTGGAGGCAACTGCCTAAAGAAAGAAAGCATCGAATGGCAGTGATAGGAAGTGGAGGTCTATGCTAAGCGGTCAAATCGAAAGTCTTTGGCATTGACCGCGCAAATAATGCGCAGTGACAGTTTGAAATTAATTATGGGAGACGTGATTTTCCTTCAAAACAAAAGCTGACTGAATGGCTGTGGTCCACTGTAATATATTTTTAAGTTTATTTATATTATCTAGTTTCAAAAATAAACACAACCTCAAAAATTGAAAAAAAGCTGCATCCTGCTGCCTAATAGGCACATGACGGCTGGTAGGTAGCCCTTTATTTCAGCTCTGCAGGAACTGAGCTAAACTTGAATTTTCTTCAAACCACCCACCGGTCGCCAGATACATTTGTCTACAATTAATTAATTAAGCTCATTATTTCTTGCAAATATTTTTTTACCGAAAATTCATCGCAATGCGAAGCCATTCAAATATATTTACAATCGAAAAAAATTTCTCATTTATGTACGTCTGTCACACACACCCACTAGCCCACCGTTGCTCGCAGTGGCGCATGACAACGCCCAATTGAAATCAAATACAATATACTCACTTCACTATGCAGAACTTATGATTATCCTTGGGTGAATGTCCTTCCATTTCACTACACTTCATCGCCAGACAACAAAAACTCTCATTTAGCTAAGGATTACTCATATAGGAATTTCTAAAAGCTAGTTTTAATATTTATATTTCATATTTGTTCCTCTCTCCACACGCAGGACGATGACAATTTCTTTGATGAGCCGTCGTCAACTGTCAGATATGGCAACTGTCACAGCGCACATGTCGGGATCTGCTCGCAGCCACAAATGCCTCCCTACCCGATCGGCGGCTACATGACGCTGGGTGCTGGCTATGGTGGGCCAGCGAGCGCCGTGCCCAATGCCAACGTGAAAGCACACGGACCAACAACGCAGTTGCCGTCAGCGCTGACTTCACGGGTGCTACGACGAACAAGTAAGTTTTGGTGATTCGGTTATAATTATATATATGTGTGTGTATGTGGTGTATGATAAAATTCACATTGAGCTTGGTATTCCGTGTGTGGTCGGTAAGTAAACCATAAGGGCAAATCAGCATTGTTCTAGGCACTTGTTCGAGTGCAGCATACTTTTGGGAGCGCGCCGCGGTTCTGTATACCACTCACGCTGCTGAATTATCCTGTAATTATATTTGTTGTATGATTGATTGATTGGCATATGTATTACTTATTTGCTTTATATTAGTTTGGTTTTACATAATGTTTTGTTTATTTTATTTTATTTTCATCTAATGGATTTTTATTATTGTTTCTACTTTTCTTTTCTCCCACTTTTTTGCGTTGGATTTACACTTTTAACTTATGAATATTGGTTAATGTGTTTTATTGAAAAAATAATAATAATAATTTGTTGTTTTTGCTTTCGGTATGTTTAAAGGTATTTGATTGGTTTTTATTTGAACTAAAATGCAATGTACACCATAATTATTTATTATACTTCATTTGTTGTTATTATGAGCACAAAGAACAAAAACAAATCACCTAAAAGAGGAATTGGAGATATGCTCTTTTTGCTCGATAGCGCGATTTTATAAAAAAAAATATAATTCGCTTACTAAAAAAATGGCGGTGAAGGTTAAGAGCTCAACATCTAGTATTTGTAAAAGTTCAGCAATTCTTAAACGTAATGAAATTTCCAGTAGTGTTGATTGGACCCAGCTCAACAACTTGACCAAGAGCCTCCCATTAGTCAGTAGAAACACCAAAAAACTCGAATAAGTATTTGTTATGCAATAATTTAGTACTAAGAAGAAATAAAATACTGTAAAAATATTCCTTAAGTTTGTAATGTATATAAATTAGTAGTTGTGCATGTTAGTTTATGCCGTTATTGGAAGGTGAACGTAGAACCGCCTCCCTTAAGACCTTTCCCGACTCTTTAACTTAATGAAGTTGCCTTTTTGTTCGAGCATTATCCGTTAGAAATGCTGAAATAGTTTAATTCAAGAACTCTAAAAGTTAAAATATTTTGAGCGTTTTCCTCTCTCAAGACAAAGCCACTAAAAAACATTTCCAATGTGTTCTCCTCTTTACAATCAAATGCGCTTTAAATAATGTAAATGCAAATTGAAAATAATTGAAATCGCAAAAATTGCCTAAATGGAATATTTTACTGTAAAATCCACCCAAACGCGCCGTAATGTATGCAACGAAACATTTGTGCAGAGGACTCGTACACCGAGGATGAGTACCATAGGTTCTTCGACAACGCGCTGGAATGTAAATATGATTATATTTCTTCTTCTCTATTTCGTTCTATCTATAATTCATTCATCTGCTCGGCAGCGTTCAAATCATTTACGCTTGAAATACATACATACATACTCAAACAAAGCTTCAATAAAAACACTAAACTCTACTCTTATGCGTGAATATATACACAAATAGTTTAAATTGACTTTTATAATATTCCTAAGCAATATCGCCTGTGAATCGTATACATATGTATGTACATATCTACATATATCTATTTTAAGCCTATTTCTGTACACGTGTTTGCATAAAAATTCATGCATTTACATATATACATATAGTACATACAGATGTGTGTATTTGTTTTACCAGTTATTGCCATGCCATTCATTCTCTTCATTCGTAAAATGCCACAACGAAATTATGCAAATATGCTTTGGACAAACCTTGCTCTGTAAATAAAGTTCACCGGTCTTTTTGTGAATTCACACATATTCTGCGAGAGTAGTTCTTGTAATTTGGTCCTATAGAAAAGGAAAGAAACGCAATTGAACTCACTTGCACATCTGTCGTCGTTATTGTTTTTTTTTTTTGTTTCTCTGTGTTATTTCCATTTCATTTTTACTTAATATCACCCGATTTCGATTTGATTGCATGGTGCCCTCGTGTAATTGTATATAAAGCATCTCTATTTTGTGTGAACTTCCAAAAGGAATTTGGTTTTTCTATGAAAATACTTAATAATATTCTTAAAAATCAAATTGAATTGTAGGTTGGAATCAAATGTCCAAAAACTGGCGCTTATTTATTTTTATATTTTTCGTTTCTTACATGCTCGTTGACTGAGCTTTTGCAGATACCAGCAGGCTTTCCGAAACCTACATCCAGGGGCGGATCCACGGTTAAAAGTTATTATATGTACATATATGTATATCATTTTCATCATAAGTGACACTCCGCGAAGAAAAGTTCTTTGAGTTGCAAGTACAAAATTATGCAGTTCCCGCCCCCCCAAAATTCTACTTAGGATCCGCCCCTGCCTACATCCATTAATCATTTTCCCTCATTTAGATCAAAAAAATGTCATTTCAGCTCTCTCTAACCTCTCTATAACTAAACACTAATCAAGAAACATTCACAAAAGCATGTTTTCCAATTCAGTTGTAGCTCACTGTAGTTTTTGAGACCATTATATAGTATATTCATTATGGTACTTAAACTTTGATTTACATTACTCACACTTTTAAAGCTTACTTTACTCACACGAAAGCCTCGCATTATCGCCCTTCCTACTAATAACTGTATTTGATCCGATTTCTTATTGCCTTTTGACAGCTTACGATCTCGCCACACAATGCGAGTCGCGGCGCGCCTCGTTACGTCGCCACACAATCGTCGGCTGCCAGAGCAACTTCGACGAGACTCATTCCATGCCGCCATCGAGGCCCGAATCAAGGCAGTCGGATGTGAGTTCTGTCGCTGCTCCAGGCGATGGCGCAGACGCAGTTGCAGGCACAACCAAACAGGTAAGCAGCGCAAATATTTGTGTTTTCCATTACTTAACCGTACATTGGTTGATCGCTTCAGCTACACAACAATTATAATCAAAAGCAACAACAACATCTGAAGCGCTCCCAAAGCCCTGGTACAGGCGGAGGCAGCCATAGTACACGTGCCGGTGGCGAGAGCAGCGGTTGCAGCCGTTCGTCATCCTCGGTTGGCCCATGGAGCAGGTCCTTTCTTGATGAGAAAACTTGGATCGAACGCGGTGACGATCGTCTCTCGTTGACGCTGGAGGAGATCGTGCACATACGTTCGGTGATGACGAAGGCCGAGCTGGAAGGACTGCCTGTGGGTGTGCGTGTCAAGGAGGATGTCGAAAAGCGCAAAGTCTGCTTCCTGTGCCTACGTACACGTTTCTCCATATTCGGGCCTTGGGGCATACAATGCAAATTGTGCCAACGCACGGTCTGTTCCAAATGCTATACGAAGGTAAAGAAAGCACCGTCATCTTTGCTTCTATGAGATTTATTTATAATGTACATTGTAATGTTTTAATGCAGATGAGAATACCAACGGAGCATTTCCGCAATGTGCCGCTTGTCTTGATTTCACCCTCATTGCTTGCCAGTCCGGCTGGCTCCAGCACGCCATCACCATCGCATCACGCTCACCATACACACTCGTCTTCGACAGGTAACATATTGGACGAGACATTCCCAAAATCGTTAATTGAGCGTCTGTTGCGTTCCGAGTCAGAGCGTAAGGTAAGCAACTGTCGTCTGGACAGCGCAAGAGCCCCAACCCTTAGAACAAATTGCTTATAAATAAACCATTACAGACTCGCAACACGGTGGGTAGCGCTCCATCATCGCCAAAACACCAAAGATCCAACACCAGTACACCTGGAACGAGCCACATCATGGCCACGCGATCGGGTACCTGTGCCACTGGACAAGCCATCGAGGCGGACGATGCTTCCGCAGTGACGTCTTCTTATAACAGTAATCTGGCAAATGGCTCTAACAGTAATATGTACGCCAATAATAACAAACACATCAACATAATGTCACGCAGCATGGAGGGACCGCGCAGTTTGCCTGCCAACAGTCCTGCGCGCGCGCATTCCAACAGCAGCACTTTGGACCGGAAGTGAGTAACAAGCACAATTAAATGCCACATTTTATTGTAATATGTATGTTTGCAGAACGAAATTTTCGCGAGCCTTCACACTCTCCGCTTCGGGCACTCAACTCAGTCAGGAGCAGAAGGAGAATATGCGCGGTGAGCTGGTCACCGTTTGCAACGACTGCAAGGGTCTTGTCATGGAGATCACGCGCTCATCCAAGCAGACGCGCTCCTCAGCGCGCAATCGGGCTCTGCAAAACCTCACGCTCGACCTCTCCCCGGTCTACAAGTGAAAAGGAGCCCCAGGCGCGGCAACGAGCCGGCCATGCGTAACGCGAACAGGCCGTGACCGCCGAAAACAGCTGACGTTGAAATAAACGCTGTTGTTGTTGGTGCACACGCGGTTGATGATAACTAGATCCTACTGCACTTCCAAACCACTCTTCCCTTGAAAGCGTAATTTTACATAGACATACGAACACTTTCTGAGCCGACGCCTACACACGCCGTACAGGAAAGTGTGCACCACTGTTTGTAAATAAAAAACAACTAAGCAATTTATTGAAATGTTCGAACTAAGTTTTTAAACAACAATAACAAAAGGCGGAGGCAGCGCTCCGTGTTGCAATGTTTGATAAAAATTATTATGTTCCAAGAATGCACCCCACCATTACATTGTAAAAAATAAGAAACTTATTGATGTTCGAAAAAGGTACATATGTATGTGTAAACCTACAGTTAGCGCGCTGATATGTGAATAGTTTGCTTTTGATTTGAGTTTCGCGCAAGCGTTCTTGGAGGAGTCGCTCCCCGAAACCGCTTAAAGCTTCGCAGAGTACGCAGCTCGGCAAGGCGCAACATAAGGCAAGCTGTTGAATGCCTTGCATATAAGTGGATGTCTTAGGGTATTAACTGTTTGGAACGAAGATTCTGCGTAAATTTGCTTTAAAGTTTGATACGATCGCCAAGTTTCTTTTAGTTAGTTTTATTTATTTATTCAAATTCGTTTGCAAAGCTTTCTTTCTTGTTTTACTTCATAGAATTATAGAATTTAGGCGCGGCGCTGCTGGAAGTTTCTCTTCCGTTGCGGTCACACACCGACAACGTTTCTTTTTTATAAATATTTCATTTTGTGATACGGAGGAGTACTCCTTCCACCTTTCTAATTATAATTCTTCTAATTAATATTTTTTACGCGCGATTTTCATTGCCCCCCAAACATGAAAAATCATGAATATGGTTGTGTGAGAACTTGTACAAAAACAACTGATTTCTATAAGTTGTTCGGACTTTCTTTGTGTGTTTTTTTTTTTTCTTTTTTGTTTTTGTTTTGTTCTTGCATTTTCAATCATATTGAGAATTACATATATTTAACGCTAAGTTTATAATTTTCCTTTGTTCTGTTTTCCTTATTTTGACATGACATCTGTTCTGCAAATAAAACTAATGTTTGTATACATACATACACACGTGATAATGCTACGAACACTTACCAATAACTGTACTATTAAAATATTAACAATTTAGTTTTAAACGTAACAAAAAGGTCAATGCATATTTACCGTTTTCACAACTAAACAATTTAAACATAATTTGTACTATACACTTTACAATTTTGATCGCATAATTTAATATGCTGCGTTAGCACACATACACATACAAATACATATACATAATAATGATGATTGCAAATGGACCAATGTCCCCATTACTATTAATATAAACATTACCATTAACTTTAACATATTTATACTTGTATACAAACGTACATACATACGCTATAGTTTAGAACCAACACACACACATACATTAATATATTTTGTCAATCTGCTTAATTTTAGTTAGTAATTTCTATATACTTATGTAATTTATGATAATTATAGTTCATAGTGGTCTTAACCCTGCTTTCGATTGCATATATTTTTTGTTGTTTTGGAGCACATTTTACGTTTTAAGTATCGATTCAATTTGGTAAAGCGCCACGGCTTCAAGGATAAGATATTATTTGTAAAAATATTAGCAACACACACAACTATATAAGCTATATACATATAATAAAAGCTAATAAGCCACAAATGTACAAAGAAAAATTACAAAAAAATAAACAACAATTGTATGGAAGATTTGCAGCAAACACAGTGGGCTCTTGTGGAGGCTACAAAGCTCGTTTCGGAAATGTATGCGTGTAATAGAATATTCAGATATGTAACTTCGCAAGCCTACAAACATACAACCATAGTTATAGCTAAAATTTCACATGTCATCATAGCTAAAATCATTTTTACTTATTTTGCAATATTTTCAACACACTTGTCTACCTATTTCCACCGTAAATTTTACCAAACGCCGACGCCTTGTTTCCGAAGCGAGATTTGTTGCCCTGCAAGCGCCCAATTCTGAAGCGAACGATTAAGCATTGTAACGCACTCCACTGCTAGTTTATCCAATGTTAAAGAAAAAGTAAATTATAAAATTATGTTCTGCTTTCAACAGCATGAATTGATGCATATGTACAGTATATCGTTGTATAGTTAATAGGACCCTTGTGCATCTGTAAACTGATGTGCTAAGATGCGGTGGAAAGCCAAACCAATATCCAGCGGAAATGCACTTGTTGCTATTAATTCATTTATGTATTATTTGAACACATACATACGCGCAAGCAAGCGTCGAACACATACAAGCACACACACATATATATATATGCGTGTATAGACATTATACAAACTAATTTTATAAAGTATCCCCAAGGATTAAGTGTTTACAAGAGCAGCAGCACCAAAATAGATTTAAACTAAAGAAATCAAAATAAAAAGATCAACAATTAAAACACAATTGGTTTTAGTTCCTGCGGGTAGGCACGAACCAGGTTACTAGTAAGTTTTTTTTGTTTTTCTTGCTACACGATACAAAATGAAAAGCTAATATAGTTTTGTGAAACGTTTTGTATTTATTAATATTGGCCAATTCGAGCCAGTCGTTAAATACATTAAGATGTATTCAATTTTTACGCATATATTTTGATAAAAATATTCTTTATACTATTTTTTGTTATTGATTTTCTTTAAATCTAAATCTATTTTCAAATAATTTCAGTTAACACTCTTAAAAAATATGCACCAACATTCACAATGCACACAGTGTTAAAAAAAAAAGACGAATTCCTATATTCGGATTCTTAAAAGTGGAAAATGTGAATGCGTCATGAATTTCGTACGTCTCATATACTCAAGTGACTTAAGGTTACTTCTATTACTTAGTCTTTACATATAATTATGCACATAAATATAACATTTAGATGACCATTTTAGCCAGTTGTTAAAAAAGATTTGCATTATTTCTTTTGCAAAAGTTTGCTTAAGATCGCCTTTTCTTTTCGTCATTGCGATGCTCGTGTCCGCCGCGACGTTTGCGGTTGCCGTGACCGAACTTATTTTTGTTGTGGTGGTTTCGTCGACTTTTCATTTGTTCAACAGCCTTAGCCAAATATGTCTTCTCTTCTTCTTCCGAGAGCGTACGCAATACCAGCTCCAAGTCATCGCTCAATTTCAACTACAATCAGAGAGTTAAATTTCGTGAAATTTTTTTTTCATCAAATCACAAACTTACCTTATTTTCAGTCAATTTCTCGAGGAACTGAGATCCATTATTTTCGTCAGAAAAGCGGATATGACCTGTTTTGTCGCCTTTGCTATAATCAATATAAGCAATTTCCCAGTTGCCTTCAACCTTTTCTACAGCCTCACGCAATAACTCGCGGGTAACAACATCTGTACAATTTTCGAAGTACACAACAGTTCCTTTAGGCAGTTGCAACTTTTCTTCCTCTACTTTGGCTTTGCCCTTCTTTGATTTAGACTTTGTCTCTTCTTTTTTGTCTTCATAAAACTTATCTTGCCATTTGCGTAAAAGTTCACGTTCCTTATATAGTACCTGCAAATGAATATATATATAGATAATTATATTATTCAATGAATATTAGTGTTATATTTTGTTTGTTTACCTTCTCCTTCTCGATGAACTCTTGAGCTTGTTCTTTCTTCGCAAATGTTACAAATACGCTGCCTTTGAATTTATATGTTTTGGTGGGTTTATCTAGGTATTTGCGCATGGTAATGTGCAACACCTTTTCATAAGGTGCAAAGAAATCAATCAACTCCGACATGGTGGTTTCCAATGGAAAACCTTTAGCATATGCAGTTCGCGATTGCACTTCTTTACGTTGTTCCTCATTGTGCTCTGGAATAGGACGTTCGGGATGACGGCGAAGCTTTTCCTTATCTTCACTAATTTCGAGTAAACCTTCATCAGACTTTATAAGGGAATCAATGATCACATTCGGATCGGTACTCAAAGATGATAAACGTTTAAATGTTAATAAGACGGAAAGAGGTACCCAGCCCTCTTCATCCTTGGAGATCTGCTCCAACAAAAATTTATCACGACGCAAATTAGCGTCACTGAAGTAATATTCCACTTGACGTATAATACCCCGCTCTTGTTTGCTCAGTTGCACGTCACCAGCGTTTTCATCTTCGGAACTATCCTTCTTGGTTTCTTCTGCAACATCGCTTTTTTCCTCTGTGCTGTCTTCTTTAATTTCCGCTGCGGAATCTTTTTTGATTTCATCTGCAGGATTTTCAGTCGCTACTTCTTCGGCTTTTTCGGACGCACCATTTTTCACCTCTTCAACGGGAATATCAGCAACATCAGCCATTATGTCAACCTAAAAATGTAATTTTTTGCATTAAATGAATATGTAATGCATTCAAGATTTAACAAATTTACTTGAAATATATGAAAAACTTAATGAAAACTTATTCAAACACGTGTGAGTAAAACACACGTTTCCAGACAAATCACCGCTAAAAGCTATTATAAAGAAATGTCAAGGAAATGACAGCTAGATTTGCCATTCGTATTGACAGCTATAACTCACCCAGTATTGGCAAATGACGAAAAAAAAATTCATGAAAAGATTTTCGTGTCTAAATTGGTTCTGTTTTTGTTACTAACCGTCTTCCTATAACTTTTCCTATTTCCTTTTTTCAATATAGCAGCAACGACCGTTAATAAAAGAAAATCGTCTTTTGCTGAAACATGACAACCGACCGCTGTGTGGGAAAATATAAAATAATTGATTGCAGTGATTTATTTGAACGTTTGCGTGCAAGACACTAATGAACTTCACTCACACATATACAATTCTGGACGCAATAATTTAAAAATAAATATTTTAAAATCTCAAAATCTTAAATATTTTTAAAGTCTTAATAAAATCGCTACGACTTGCTGGAATCTGTGTACTCTGCTTAATTTAATTTGCTTTTTACTCTGGCATCTTTCACCGCGAGTAAATTGTTGGCAATACATACATATGTTAATATGTCATTGACTATTTTGTAAACAAAAACACGCGGACGTCGATCGTATAATATAAAATTATATTCATGTGTAAAAGATGGATAATTCGCAAAAATTTGTTTTACCTTCCCCGAATTTTCATAAAAAAATGGAATCACCTTTAACAGTGAGGCCTCACTTTCTCACTCCATCTGGAATGACCTTACATGCACGCCATCAGCCACCGCCAATGTATGGAAAGCGGGGACCCACATACCCTTCAAAATACCTTCAAACGGCAAATAAAAATAAAGTGAGTTTAAAATTTTATTTAAGTTTTGAAAAAATAACAGCTTTCAATAGTTTATTAAAGTAGAGGCTGCGCAAACCGAAGCTGTTGAGCCTGAATATTGCGAAGCTTGCGACATGGAGTTACAGTCCAATGATGATCTACGACTACACAAATTACAACATGAGAAATGTCCAGTAGATAATTGTAACTATCGAGGACATCCATCAGTAATGGACAAACACGTTGCAACACTTCACAGTTCTGGTTTATTTGACAAATTCAAAAAGCTAAGCTCGCCTGAGGAAATTGCTGCTTGGCGTGAAGAACGGAAAAGAAAGTGAGAATATTGTGCACTAAAATTAATAAATAGTTTTTCGTAATAAAATTTATTTATTTTGTAGATATCCCACATTAGAAAACTCTTTAATGAGGCAACGTGCTAGGGAGCAGCGTGAGAAGCGTGGTGAACGTCTTGAAGCCCATAATAGTCGGTTTGGAAAGCAAGAGGATCGTAAACGGGCGCAAAAAAGTCTTTGCTCTGAAACGAATCAAATAAAACACAATCAGCAACAAAAACTAAAAGGTCAGAATGGTATTGAAAAAAGGAAACGCAATAATAATAAACGCCGTAAAAAGGAAGAAGTTAAAAAACTCGAGGAGAAAAAGCAAAATGATGTCATAGCAAATATAAAATCAGCAAGAAATGCAGTTGTGGAAGAAAATATCCAAGAAAACGATATAAGTTGCGATGATATTATGATGTTTAAAGGAACAAGTAAATTGGCCAATTATCACCACGTTAAGCCGAAAAAACCGAAAGAAACGAACATATTGAGCAGCCTACTTGGAATGTATGGATCGGATGAAGATTCTGAGAATGACTACAGCAATAATGAAATGGATGATAATGACACAGATAATTTAATTGACGACAAATTAAATAAGACAATTGGTACTGATACATGTGCGAGGGATAATGGACTGTTAATAAATCCTATAGGAAAATCTCCACCTCTACTCCCAGTAAAATCGCTGAATGTTGAAAAATTAGAAGACACAGAATCAGGAAATTTCGCGAGGGTAAACTGCCATAAGCCTTTGGAAAACATCGATATAGTGACTAATTCCGATACAACTGAAGAAACCGTCATCGTAACAGAAAAAAGCGAAAATGTTAGCGATAATTCGGTTGATACTGTTCAAAGCTTGAAGCCACAAAATGCAGATTTACTCTGTTCAGATGATGAAGCACCGGAGGAAGCGCCAATAGCTCGCTCAACTGATCTGCCGATCTGTACGAAATCTTCACAACAAAATGTGCGAAGAAATAATGGAGCAAGTAATGATAATAATCAGCAATCCACTAACAGAATTAAAAAAGCGGATCAAGTAACTAGAATTAATAAGCAACAATCTGGGCTAGATTATCGAAAAGCACGTTTGCGGAAACAAAACACATTGTTGGAAAAACTACTAGAGCCGGACATTCGGCACGAACGAAATGTGCTATTACAATGCGTGCGTTATGTTTGCGAAAATAACTTTTTCGGTATAGGCGAAAAAAAGTTAAACTGACTTATTAGTGAAGTTGTACAAAATAATGCAAACTAAGTTTTATTTTTAATAAATTCTTATAATAAGTGCTTAGAACGAAGTAATGTAATGATTTATTAAGCGGCCTTAATTTGCAGCTTGTTGCCCCATTTGTGTTGCTCCAGCGTTAGACATTCCTGGATTAATAGAATTGTCGTGACTTTGCTGAAGCTGTTGCTGAGCCATTTGTTGCTGTTGCTGCGCTAACTGCTGTGCATGTTGTTGTTGCCGCTGTTGCTGTTGTTGTCGAGCAGCATGGGTATATTTCGCCTAAAAATATATACATATTTATATCTCGATGAACTACGAACATACACTTTAAAAGACCTTACTTTAGATTCTTCTAGCTCACGCACTCTAGAGCGTGCATGTTGTATTCTATGCCATGCCATTTGTAGAACTTTAGCAGAGGCATATCCAGAACCTTCATGCGGCTGTCCCGTGGAGACTTGTGTTAAATAATTTATTTGCTCGCTTAACTTTGATTCTACATTGGATAAAGATTTGATAAATTGTTGCGTTTGGGTTTCAGCACTTTTCTGCGAGGATTTTTCCTTGCTGAGTTCCTGCAACGCCTGACCTGAAAAGAAAATTGTTAAATGTGAATGTATAAGGTATATAATTTAAATAAAACCTGCACTTTGTAGACACGTTATAATTTCTTGTTCTATTTCATCTAATGCGTGTATTTTATCTAAGGGATTATGTGCCATTTCTACTTTATTATTAATAAATATTGTGAACAATTTACAATTATAAAAGTTTTGTATAGCGTCTCAACAAACTGGCTCAGCTGTTCAATTTGACATTTATCTCCAAACTTGACAGTGCTGTTTCTTTATTATACGAGGCGGCTGCGATTAGGCGTAATAAGAACAATAAATTTTAATGAAATTTATTTTTAATATGTAATACAATATTTTGCATGTAAGACTAAAATAGAATGTATATTATATAAGGTTTCCACGTCGTGTAACAACATTTTAATAATTCAGCCCCATACGAACGTCAGTTTTAGTCTCCACTGTAATGTGTGTATCAGTATCGAAGTTGGCAACTCAGTTAGTCATTTTCGGCAGTCGAGTTATTTTCGAGCAGATTTCTTGGTGTGTCATTTCAATCACTTTTTTCGCTTTTAAACATTATAAAAATCGGTAAAACATGTTAATTATTTTATGGAAATTGTCACGAAGAAGTGCAGATTGGTATACGGGCCGTTGTTAGTGTTTAAAGAGTATCAACATACAAAATAATACATAGTCAATTTTCCTCTGCTCAATAAATTTTTCTGTTGTTGCTTTCGTCGTCAACGTCGCTGCCTTCAATTCAATTCTTTTTCGAGCTAATGTCACTGCCGCTGTTGACTGCGCTGCCGCCGTCTCCAATGTTATATTGAGGAAGAATAAACCTGTGAACATTGCTGTTTTTAATAAATTGTGTTTAATAAATATATAGTAGAAACAACAAACAAAGTTGGCATTAACTACACAAAAAAATTAGTTACCTAATGTAATAGTTGGGATTACTAACAACTCATTACATTTTCTAATTTAAAAAATAATAAAAAATATCACTTCTTATTAGCTAATGTTAAACGGCGGTGTTGTAGGTGCAACCATAAAATAGCTTTGTAGTGAGTTCAACAAATTCGGAGTAGTGGCAACAGTATAATTATATGGTAAGTGTTTGTACCCACATATGCTACTTTAATTTTGATATAATTAGTACGTAGGTAGAATGGGTATGTACAAATGTAAATACATTTCAAATCTCTCCGTGAATGGTTTTTAGAATGCTGCTGCGAATTTATGTTATTTTCTTGGCTTTGTAAGAATCATATGTATGTATGTATATAAAATATTTACTCTTCATAAATATTTATTGTTTTCTGTGTTGTTAGTGCCAATATCGCTTAGATAATAAACAAATTCTGACTTATTAAAATGTATTTTTAATTTTATTTATTTATTTCGTGTAAGTTTTATATTTAATATGTACACAAATGCATGGTTATGTTTCCTACCCTATGCGCATATATGTACATACATATATACATATATTCATTTGTTTTATGCGTCATCTAAGCTGCTTTTGTCTCGCAACCAAAGAGTATCCAACAGACACAATTGCAAGCATTTCAACGATGACAATAGCATAGTTGTAGCTATATGGTGCACTTTACTTCATGCAATTTTCCAGGTTTTTTCTATTTACTTTTATTTGTTCTGCTGTTTTCACAAAAGAGCAGCGTACAAAAGAGGGCGACAAGTGGTCGCTTGCAGAAGTGCGCAACAACATCAACGGTATGTTCAAAGAAATGCAGTCTGAGTTGCAACAGAATAAAAGAGGAGAATTGAACCGTGTGGCATTTCACGAAAAGCTGCAATAAAAATCATACAACATACAAATGTTATATATGTACTTATACTTACTATAAATAAGTCTGGGCCGTCGGTGTTGTACTATGAGAGCAAGTAATCTTTTATCTGATAAAGTAACCTTAAGAAAAATATGTACTATATTCGCCATAAATAAGTTTTTCTTTCTTATTACATCGGTCACCTGCAGCCAACATAATTTTTGTTAGCTTTTTGACTTCTCTATCTGCAACATATCTGATGTAGTTTTAATATTTTCTTCCCAGTGCTTGTGAATCACTGCACACCGTGTTCTAATCTATGGCTACATGTGTCTCACAATTACTCTTGCGGTTTATACGTGCCTTTGGCTGCGCTAAGTCTACATACAATGTTTATTCCGACGATGGCGCCAATTTTCACAGGGAGCTAGACAGCCGAATTGAGTCACAGTGCGCCATACAAACATGTAGTTACATATTAATACATATGTAAGTGTGTAACCTCTTAAGTTGCCAATAGCTCTCACCGCAAACTGTTGCTCCTCCGCCGGTTCAACTCTGCACAACTCGGAGCATACTAGATGCTTTTGACAAATGTGAACATTCATTCATTCATGCATTGAAAGGCTTTATTATTTATATGCTTTTTGTAGCTCACTATTTGCTTTGACAAATTTTATTCTATTTTTACTTTAAACCATTAAAATGTTTTGTAGCTGCCTTAAAATATATCAGCTCCATAACATCCCTCCAACAGTCTATAATTTGTGCATGCACTACCTGCTTCAATGAATGTCTGCCACATTTTAAATCCCATAAGCTTGAGCAGCAGCGCTGATCTTCACACTTCGGTTGCACACGCTCTAGAGGACACACTAAATTTAGGTTGCACAAACAAATGTTTTAGTGTGTCTGGATGCTGTATTGCGCCACCTTTGATTGCAGTCGATAAGTTGGGACATTGTATACCGTTAAACTTCAAGACCCCAACACGGAAACATAAATTTTCTGCTGCCACATGGGGAACGCAAGTTTTTTTTAAGATTTGCATTCAATTTGAATGTATATACATATGTATGTATATGTGTATTCATTCTTGTAATTTATGACTAATTTGAAAATGTTTTCAATTATTACAAGGAATCCAACTTTGGAAGATTTTGTTTATGTTTTATTTCAATTTCAATTGGTTGCACTTTTGAACCGCGATAAATTATTAAAATTCTATTTTTGTGCTAAAATTAATGAACTTTTGTGCTTATTCATCGCCGACACTTGTTTTAAGAGTAAATTTCAAAATTCAAAAAGATTTTCGAAAATATTTTGTTGTATGCATCTCAATTTGCAGATAACGGTATTTTTATCAGCATCTCACCATTTGGTTGTAGATCCGCCAGCATGTCAATAACTTTGAATAGTCATTGCTTCCTTACCCGATACCTTAATGATAATCCTAATTTGGGTTAATCCTCAAAAGGGTCATAACTTCTGAATTGTTCCGGACTACGACGGGATGCCTCTTGATGTCCCCTATGGAACACCTACATAGCGAAGCCCGTGTGCTCCCAGTAAAAATGCATAATGAACTCATCCAGGCAGTTCTTGCTGGGATGCTTTCGCAAAAATTACCCCTGCAGCCACCTGCTTGTAGCGGAACCGCCTCCTAGGAACATCAAGAGGTAATTCCTCAATTACGTCGACGACATTAGACAGTACGCCGACCAGGCTTCGGACGCAACAAAATTCCGACAAGCACTGACCGCCATTTACAGTGGAGCCATCAACACCTTCATCGACTCCCTTCCAGTGAATGGCGTACCCGGAGTCAAACCACCACCAATCGCACGAGTTGCCTCGAGAAACGAGAGTGGCTCTTGGAGCAGGTTAAACACCTACTTATCCAGAATATAGCCTGACATATCCTATATATGTGCTGCCTGCAATGAGTCTCCGCATGACACTGGACCCTTCTTTGCATGCCCCACCAACCCCACTCATCTAACAACCCTCTCCCTTTGGTCCGACCTCGTCAAAACAGCAAGCTTCTTGGGTTTTCCTTCAAGTATGGCCCAATATTTGTAAATTCCTTAAACCCTACTTTGCTTAAAAAGGAATAGCCTGGACCAACTACATCAAGCATTGACATTTGCGAAGCAAGCTTGCCAATGCGGTCTGTCCGAGGCATATATGTTTGTATAAAAGTAAGTTTGTCTCGTTCTTATTTTGCTGGAGCACGCGTCGTCTGAAGTTCTTGCTGACCAAAAAAGCCATCTTACAGCCAAATGCCTTTAATTGCTGCTGTTTATTTGTGCAAGTCCGTATGCACTTATTATGTACTTGTTCGTTTCGTCTTTGTTGGGTAATGTACTCAAATAGAATTGTGTTTATTCTCCTAAATGTTGTTTATTATTATTTCACACGCTGATCTGCAATGCTTTGAATGCAACAGCTTTGATTATGCACTATTTATAAATATTTTCGAAATACTTTGATTCGAATTCATCATCAAATCAACACTTGGATTAATAAGCAACGTTCATAAGGAGTCAAAGTGAATTTTAGCGACATTTAAACAATTCCGGGGCAAGTGTCGCATTGTTTATTTATACGCAAAATATTCATACAAACGAACGAAGACTATAAGCTGTATCGAAGTTAATCGGCATATTATTGAAAATTCCACACTTCGCAATATTTTTAACGATCGATTCCAAATAATTTTGCTCTCATTTATTTTCCTTTATTTATTAATTTTTTCCACATCCATAAAATATCGCGCCCAAAATGATGTCAAATAAAGACTGGTATTTTTCAATTTTTCCCCCCTCCGTGGCCAGAATACCCCGTCGTCTCAGTTGAGGGAAATTTGATTTTGACGTCTGCGTCTGGGCGATTGGCATCGTGCCAATCGAATGTCGTCGCCTGGTGCTGTTCGTCTCTGCTGTGTTCTTGGTGCGACATATTCAATTTTTAAGTTGAGTACTTTTTGCATTAATTGTGTTTTATCCTCTACAATAAAGTAAACTGAATTTGGAGTTTCTATTTTCGTACCCATTGCCGAAAAGAGCAGAAATAAAGGGTCCATAAATAGTTGAGTGTGTAAATATTAAAATCAGTTCCTCGTGCCATGAAGGTTTGCTATGTTTCGAGATGAGGTGTAATCGTACCGAACAGTTGAAGCGCCTAAGAGGCATAAAATAGATCGTAATATTTGAGTTTGGCCGTCGGCACTTTGGGATTCAAACCAAGGACCGATAAAAGAGTAGTCATGGTTAATTTCTACTCCTAAACAGCTTTGTTTCATTTATTCGCAGATGCAAATAAGTACCTTTACATATTTATCCACCATTGTCATTATTATCATATACAAATGTATGTAGAAAAAATTAAATTCATGCATGTGAAAATTGTCTGCATGTGCATGCTTCCTCCTTATTTCCGAGAAAGTGTAAAAATATAAAAATTAAAAATAATTGTGAGGTTTTTTGAAAAATGCGAAATTTCTGCTTGCGCCGTTCTCTCGCCAATGCTCTTAGCATTATTCATATTCGTTGACATTTTCACGCTCTTTACATGACAACTATTTACGTGTGATTGCCAGCTACAAATGCAGGATGTGTATATATGTCAGCTTGTATCCGGAAGCGCATGCAGAACCAGCCAAAAAAAAAAAAAAAAAACTGAAGGATATGTGCCACTGGCGCTGCATTAAAAGTTTAATGAGAGACGGGTGAGGACGATTACCGCATTTGGAGGTTAGCTAATTTCTAAACGACGGTTATAATTCTGAACACCCAATCTAATTACCGCTAAAAACGCACATTGCATATGTTGATCCTCAGTGGGTATATTAGCCGGTCTTCCAAGTGCACTTCATTTGCTTGGCGACCTCAGGAAGCTATTTTACATTTAATCGGTTGCATTCTGCCCACGGAACCACTACGAAAGCAACAGTTAACCCATTCATTTTATGTACACATACAACTACATGCAAACATCATTTATAGATCATACGCACATACATACATATATACATACTGAGCTATGCAGATCTGCAAGAGCATTTGAACATATGTAAATCGAAGCTTATAATTGATGCAGCCATTCAAGCGAGTGCTGTTCGTCTATAAATTTACAAAGTGTAATTAAGTTTATGAATTTCGGGTGTTGTCTGCGAGGGCTGCGAATCGCTTTTGCATCGCTACTGAAATATTTTCTTAACGTATTTTAGAATCAGTGGGTTGAATGTATCTCGTTGCGGCTCTTGATTGTGCGCTCTAGAATGCAGTGTGTTGTTGTAATTTTATGCAATTCTCTGGCAATGGTTATCTGATGTAATCGCATGCAATTAATTTAGCGTGAAGGACAAGCAGTCAATGCTATTTCCATTGTGCTAATTAGTGTTCAGTGCAAATTATGGATAAATGCTATTGCATTCCATAAAAAAGGAACAACATTTAATGCTGTTTTAATAAATAGGCTCCCACTCTTGGTGGAGCTTTGGCGTTAATCGACAGTTAGGAGGAAGTTTTGGAAGTTTCAAACTGACTCCTAACGGCTTACGGTTCTACTGGAAAACATTTCCATGGCAGAAATATACATGTTCTGCATGCCACCGGAAAGATTCGGAAAGATCCCTCCCTATCCTGATGGAGCTTTTGGTATTGCTCAACGTCAATTTACCAGCCGTATTAGTTTTTTTTAGGAGATGCCAATTTCAGACGTAGGGCCATAGAGGCAGCTCTTTTTCGTGCTTTTCAGGGTAGAAAAATAGAGGCTGCTTTTGCTATTTGACGCAGATATGTATATAAATATTTAATCTGCCAGAAACAAAGAGTAATGAACGCTTTATTCCTATCCTCTTTCTTTGCACTTCATTTGAGCTGCAAGGGGAACGGTAAACGCCAGAAATTATAATGTCTGCACACTTTTGATTCACCGCTTCATTTGCGACAGACCCGCACAAATCCATCGTTACAAATACTTAAACTAAAAAGAACGAAAGTTTTATATTTAAATGTATGGATGTATATAAGCGCGGTCGCCTTAGCAAAATTATTTTTATGAGGACATAAATTTTTTGAAATGCTTTTTAAAAACAATTTTTAATAATTACGATGAGAAGACGACACATACAAACATACAATACATGCATACACACACATACTTGATGAGAAAGAGTAGGCGAAAAGCTGAAAAATAAACACTTTGCTACAACAACAAACCGACTGTAGAGAAAAAAGCATATGTGTTTATATATGTACATATGTACATACATATATGCACCTGTATGTGTACACACCTGTGTGCGTTTGTTTGTCTAATGGAAGCAATAACGAACATCTGCAAGTACCGCAAAGCTACCGGGTAATCGCCAGCGACTTCTTTAAACTGCGAAAAAAGTTGCTTTGGAAGAAAATTCTCAATGAATGGCCATCATTTGAAAGAGGGGTGTGTGCAAAGCGCTTGAAACGGTGGCCCAGTCTGCGCTGGGGGATGCGATGAGGCTGCGTGAGCGCATTGCTCTTCGGCTGCTGTTGGCGCTCCTGTTGTGTGCGTGCCACGGTTGGCGACCAGCCGCTTTGGCGTTGACAAACACGCTCGCTGTGGCAGTCACCTCAGTCTCCAAATAATCGTGAACGCGCGAGCATCAAACCGTACAGCAGAAATTTTGAACTCGCTATAGCAAAAACTAACGAACTCAGATTTCAGTGTCAACGCAAATGCTTATAGATCTTATATAGCCACATACAAGTATATTACTGAAAACAAAGTGACAAATTATAGTTAATCTTGAAAACATACATCGTGAACATTACTTCGGCCTGAGCGTGCGGTGCGGATACTTCAGCGAATGATAAATCGCGCAAAGTGGCTGTCAACACGTTCCAAGAAAGCCCGCTGGCAATGTAAAAATCGACGAACTCCACGCGGAGTGGAAAAATCTGATTTGTGCGAAGAATCGTATGTGTTTTTTGCGGTTCTGGTGACCTTGTAACCATTTTTAATTTCTCTTGCAGTTTGTAAAATTCAAAATTCCTTAAGTACAAGTCTAATTGAGGCTGTGTGCGTGCCAAGAGTGGTGCGCGAGAATTCTATGCATATACTTACATGCATGCATATATATATGTATATATGTATATACATAAATACATATACGTATGTACTATATACACACAGTTTTATTTTTATAAACCGGAAACGCTTCAAAACATTTGTCAACACCGCCACATGCAGCTCTCTCTTGTGTCGGCCTCTAGCTCTTTCGATCGTTCTCTTCTTCTTCTTGGCCTATGCTACTTTGTTTATTGCGATTTTTAATTATCTTTTAAGACAAGATCTTTAAGCAATTAATTAGGCTGCTGCCGCATGTTGTTGGTCGAGTTTGTTTGTTTTTGCTATTTTCGAAATACCACGAGCATTTTACTTGAACTTTAGTTGTTAGTGTTTTCCAACACTAAGGTTTCGATATCTACACATAGTGCATATTTACTTATCATCTTAGAGCAAGACTTCAGCGTTACGTATACGCCCTCGACGCCGTATTATTTTTGAGTAAGCTGTCTTGTTACTTGTCGATTAGAACAAACGCCGTTCTCCTTCCACAAAAATAAAACAGTTTCATGTAGCCCCGAAACATTTTAAAATCAATTTGGATATAAATATGAGTGTATATTGTCCCAGAAATAGATTTTATGGCATGTCAACTGCCCCACTGCCGCTTGTGAGCAACCAAAAAACCCACCGATCATCAGGTGCTAGTACGGCTCCTAAAGTTCAAGTCTTTTGTTGAGGTTTTCACAAGCAATTGCAGCATTAGTGTCCATTAAAATCGCTTTTCACACAACTTTCCATTTAAACATTTCTCTGACCAAAAGTAAAAGGCCAAGCAACCAGCTGTTCCGCAAGTACTGAGCTTACAATAACTGCATTTTGATCATCAACACAATTTCAGCGCTATTGCCGATATGTCTGTGGGCATCAGCCAGCCAGTCAATCAAAGTCAATTATTACGTGTCGGATTTGCGCAATAAACGTTCAGCGAAGCCAAGGCGAGTGTTGACTACCCGGCAGTAAAAAAGGCTAAGTCGTGTATCATTCCCTGAGAGGGTTCGGTCAAGTATTAGCTACATACATATGTATATGCATATATGTATGTCTTTGTTGTTATTGTAGTGGACATATTTCCGAGATGTTGCCTACCTGAAAGGATATTTTTACATTCGGACCCGTGTCGGTTAAGTAGACCCTTATGTCCTATGAACTGAGTGCACTGTGGATATATAAAGGGTTCGAGGTTTCCTAATATTTTAATGACAAGATACATAAACTTCAAATTTAATGGGGAATGTTTATCATTCGAAGGAAGATTATTTGGGAATTATTTTTTGAAGATTATCTCTTCAAATGTTGGCCGCGGCCGGATGGTCCATCCGTTATGTCCAATTTTCTTTGACTCGTTCGAGAATTTCGACTAGTAACTGGCGAATGACGTGAAATTTTGCTCCAAGGCCTGAACCGAAGCGGGATTTACATATTCCCAGAGGAAAATGCCTAACGATCCGATATCACACTATATTGTTAGCCAATCGGCTTTACGTTCTCACCGGCATTATTTTTGATTTCCTCTGGTTCATAAACCAATCCAACCGTTTTTTTTTATGAAATACCAGCTCTTGAATCTCTTGAAGTTGCTCTTCGTCCCAAATGCGGCAATTTTGCTTGTTTACGTATCCATTAAGCTAAAAATGGGCCTCATGGCTGAGCATTTGGTTCGAAAACGTCGAATATTCTTGGAATTTTTCGAGAGCCCATAGACCAAAGCGATGTCGCTCGGAAGGGTCGAGCGGCTTCAGTTCTTGCACAAGTTTTATTTTGTACGATTTAAATTTAAAATCTCGTAAAATGCTCCAAGTCTTCGTGTACACTCTCAGCTATGGCTGCTATATTTTCTTCCTTGCGTGCTGGACGTGGTCTATTCGGTCGAATATTATCCAATAATGAATGCTGGCTCTCACGATGGGTGATAGTGTTGCGAATAGTGCGCTCAGTAGTAGTGGAGTAAAGCGAAACACATTATTTTCAGAACGTGAATTTTCGTAATAAAGTTGAACGATTTGTAAACATTCTTCAGGTGTACGTCTTTCCATGACAAACTGCCAAACAATACTAAACAAAAATACCTTGACAGCCTGACACGACTCACCTGTGATCTGTCAAAAAAAGCTACTGAAAGAAGCTGAAAGCTACCTCAACTTAGATCACCCGTTACATAAATAATTTTTACAACATAATTACAGTTCATGCGGTGAAGCCAGCACAGCTCTAACCGAAAAATTTTCTTAATGGGACGCAAACGAAATTCATATTGTATTATTCCTTATTACATGAAAGAGCGTCAAATGCGAACGATTTCAGAAGTCACTAAAAAGAAGTGGTTACAATTCCGCCTAACATGGAGTATTGAAATTTATTGCTGTGTAATGAACATTTGTGGATAGCATTTTCCCGGTTTTGTTGATCATTGTTTGTTTGTTTCGCTGTCAACCCGGTGCAAAGCGTTTGCTTCTCTTCCCGCTTCTGACGTTGATTTATATTTTTAGTGCCAAAATCAACAACAAATCGGGAGTGTGTGTGGTGCTTTATCTTTGCCAGAACTGTCGCGGCTCGACTGCGCTTCTTGCGCGAAAACAAAACAACTAAGCAAACATGCCTGTGTGCAAACTTGTCGATTGGCTATTTTTATTCGCAGCAAATAATGGCAAAGAGCTTGAAGGAGATAAATATCGCGATAAAACCACACCACCCTTTTGTTTTTTAGTTATGAGAAAATTTTCAAGTGTAAGCAAATTTCGGAAAGCGTAATAAAACATTAAAAACAAAAATAAAAAATAAATTATAAATTAAAAATGAATAAATCACCGAAAGTAGGAAGGAAAAATCAGTTTCAGTGTTTTCCAATTTAATTATGAGTGCTTTCATTTGGCGACATAAGTTTCAAGATGGCAAACTTGTAAACAACATCGAATTAAAAGTGAAAAGAAATGAAAATCATTCTGCAATTTGCGTCACAACGGTACATTCTTGTGCAGTGACTAAGAGAAGCGGAAATAAACAGGAGACAATTTTAAGTGAATGGACGGACCAGCGTTTCCTTTGGAGGAAATTGTTGGCATCCGCAGCCGGCTGAATGCGAGCATTGTGCATGTGCATAGCAGTGGGCGTGTAGTGTGTGTGTGTGTGGCATTTGTGTGCGAGAGAGTGCACCATCATCAACAGCAAACATTTAAGCTAATTACATATGTGCAGCGCATGTTTTGTTTGTCAATGCGTTCCATTCATGCATACATAAATATACAAGTCATACATATACTGCATATGCCTGTGCATGTATTGCTTTTGATTTGTTTATTTAAAGTGTTTAGTGTGATTTATGACTATGGCTCCGTGCCACATAAGAAAGTGTCTTCTATGCACTCCGTGTTATTAATCCAATTGGCACTAGGGAATAATAGAGTTGATGAAGACAAAAAAACACATTTAATTATATGCATATATTGCACGGTACCCGTGCGCGTATAGGAGAGAAATGCCTGAAATATTCACACTTCACTGATAATGAATGTGACGGTGACATGTCTCCGCCTCAGCGAGCTGTATTGGCTGTTGTCGCGGTTGATCGAAAGGAGTGCGCCGTCATTTAGGGGTTCATAAAGCAAAATATGACAGTTGTGAAAAGAAAATATATATTTTTTGGTATCAATGAAGTCCATACATTCAAAGCGAAAGCCTGTGACTAATATGCAGAATATTCAAAAGGTCCAACAAATGTGCCTAGGATTAATATATTTTCTTTGACCAAATGTTGGTCGACTACTGATTCACTCTTTTCGAAATTTTTCCCCATATTTGTATAGGGAAGACAATGTTTCTTGGTACCGATCGTTCAGTTTATAGTATATAGCAGATATAGTCTATAGAGATCCGATCTGAACTATTTCTTTGAAGTTTTTATTACAGCTTTAGATAATAATTGGAGCTGGATTTCATGAAAATATCCTCTTACATGAAAAATTTGTCCATACAAACGCTGGATTCCGATTGTTCAGTTTGTATGGCAGCTATACTGTAGTGGTCCCGTATCGCCCGTTCCAACAAATTCAGCAGAAGACGGATGCAAAAATTCAGTTCGAAAATTAAAAATTGAGGGACTATTTCGTTTATGGATATGGATGATCAGACAGACGGATCGTACAGAATCGACTCAGCTTGTTATGCTGATCATTTATATTGGGTACTCAAAAATGGTATTTTGCATAAATGAAATAGTAATTTTTAAATATTTTTTAGTCAAAATTGGGTTTTAAATAAGAAAAATAATGTCATTTCCTTCGTTGGTGTTCAGTTTAAAAATCGCAGAAATAAACTTTTTTCCAAAGTACTATAAAAAAAGAAACACACAAGCACAATTTTTTATCGGTTGTTCTTCTGTTTGTTTCTAAGCAAATTCTGGTTCCCATATAGCCCATGAGCAGCCAGTGACAAACTGCCTTGGAATTCTCGCGATTTTCACTTCAGCGTGTGTCTTTTAAAATGATCTCAAAAAATATCTGCGCCATACAAATGGATAAAAATTTAATCGCTCTTTTACGGTTGCATTCAAATCTTCAAACAAACATACTCGTATTTGCAAATGGCCGTACATACACGAGAATATAAATAGCTGTGGTGAAAAGCTGAAAAAATACATTTCTTCTCAAGTATTCACGAACGAGAGAGTTATCGCTTAATATGAATAGTCTGGTAAGATTTAGAGGAATCACCAATAAACATAATTTGGAATTCCTTTTGAATCAGTTGGAATTAATCTATTTAATTAACGGCACTTAAAGGCTTTCAACAAGTGGAGCGTGCTTTTTGTCGAGGTGCGAAAAAACTAAGATCGGCACGGTCACCCCATTAGTGCAGTGCCAAAATGGCGATTACCCGACGCGTCGACCTTGGCAACCTTGGAATTTTTCCTTCTCCAATGTGATGTGACACATTAAATAAAATATGCAGAACATTTATTTATGTATATTTGTATGTACATACATACATATGTTCATAATAAAAGAAAAAAGTGTGAGGAGAGAATTCATGGAAAAATATAATATTTTTATATTTGTCAATGGAAATGGACAATGAATTCTTCGAAATTAAAAAAAAAAGATTTTACGTGTTTTTTTATTTTTTTAAAGGGATAAATGTATGTAAAATATTTCGAATTTTCGTTTCAAAGGTTGTGTGAAGTTTAAATTGTAGTCCCTAATTAATTTTTTTATTTGAAATTGTCCATTTTAGTGTAGTTTTCATGAAATCTTCTTTATTGCAGTTCTAATTACTCGACAAGTATAGAGTCGGGCATCTACGCTGACACGATTCAACTGACCCGAATCCCAAGTGGTGTGCTTCAACTCAACGCAAGCGTTGTATCTTACGTCGAACTGGCTGTAACACAATTTTGGAAAGCTTTTGCAACAGAAAAGCCAGCAAAATGTCGCAGCCACTCATCGTCCAAGCAGAGTACTCCTTTAAGGGCGGCAATAATGACGAATTGTGCTTTAAGAAAGGCGACCTCATCACAGTCACTCAGCGCGAAGAGGGCGGCTGGTGGGAGGGCACACTCAACGATAAGACTGGCTGGTTTCCCAGCAACTATGTTAACGAATACAAGGCACCTTTGCCGCTCACAGAAACGATACGACCACCAGAGGAGATACAGGAGTACCGTTCCGTTGTGCTGAAAGATCTTCTCGACTCTGAACGGGCACATGTTGCCGAGGTTCAAGGTCTCCTGGAAAATTTTCTCGAACCACTACAGCAGGCGCAAATGTAAGAAAGCGAAATAAGAAACAAAACTGAATATTTCATTCATTCTCATGTATATTTACTTAATTTCTACTATTATAGTCTCACCGCCGATGAATACGCCCAGTTGATGTGTAATTTCGTAGAAGTCGTGAAGACACATGATGAACTACTCAAACAGATGGAAGAATGCAATGATCGGGTTGGTAAATTGTTTCTAACAAAGGCACCGCACATGAAACTGGTACATCAAGCCTACTGTGCAGCCCACCCGAAGGCCATTGTCATACTCGATAAGCACAAGTGAGTAGCGAATCTTAAAAACCAGCTTTTCAATAACATTATATTCGGCTTCGCAGAGACGAATTGGAGAAGTATATGGAGCGGCAAGGGGCTGCCTCGCCTGGTCTGTTGGTTTTAACAACGGGTCTCTCGAAACCTTTCCGCCGGCTCGATAAATATTCTGCCATGCTTCAGGAACTCGAGCGACATATGGAGAGCAGCCATCCGGATCGAGGTGACACACAACGAAGCGTTGCCGTGTACAAGGATATTGCGGTAAAGTATCTCTAAAAGTAGCGCAACGTTTTTTTACTAAGAATTAATATTTTTTTATCATTAAAAGGCGGCATGTTCAGCTACGAGGCGACAGAAGGAACTCGAGCTGCAGGTGTTAACGGGGCCAGTTCGCGGTTGGCAAGGGCAAGAGCTTAGCACTTTAGGTACAGAAGCGATATGCTATTTTTGGTACTGAAATTCCTTACTCAAATTTTCTTCTTAACAAATTTAGGTGACATAATACACATGGGCAGCGTTGCTGTCGGGCCGGATCACAGAGATCGGTACTTTGTGCTTTTCCCACAAACTTTGCTGATACTCAGTGTTAGTCAAAGAATGAGTGCCTTTATTTATGAGGTAAATTTCAAAATATATTCATATACGATTCTTCGCTGAGCAATAACCTTATATCTTTTAAGGGGAAACTGCCTCTAACGGGTATCATTGTGAACCGTCTCGACGATAGTGACACAGTGAAAAATGCCTTTGAAATTAATGGACCCTTGATTGAGCGTATCGTTGCTGTGTGCCAAGGGCCCAACGAAGCGAATAGATGGGTCGAGCTCTTGACTTCTGCAAACCCAACTATGCCAATTGGTATCAAACGGCAACTAAGCAATCTTAGCAATAAATCGATGAGCGGCAGTAGTAGTGGGCATGCACCTCAACCTCCACCACATGTAAGTTTTCTGATGAGCCTTTTAAATACGAAATCAAAGTTACCTCAAACTCTCTGCAATGTAGCCTGCTTCTCCAAAACGTATCATTAGTAGCAGGTCTAAAGTTGACATTAGACTAAAAGCGATTTCATCTGGCTAGACAAATGATTTTAAATAAAAATTGAGTTTGAGGCAATTTTATTAATAATGGAATTTTCTTGAAGTTTTTAATTTTACTTTTTACTTAACTTTTTGTTTTGAAAAACTATTCGACGATTTCACAAATTCTTAAACATAAACTTTAAATAAAAATAACAAAAAATTCAATTGAAACTCAAAATTAACAACAATACGTAAAATCCAATAAAAACGCACGTAATGAACTGAACCACGTCGCAGAACCCTCATATTTTAGATGCGCGCGGTTATAGTACACGTTTCTCGCTCTGCGCGTACTACGCTGCTCCTCCATGCAAACCATATCGCATAACATTGCCTCCGAGTAACTACCCGCCCACCGCACCTTATGCTAACCTAAGCGCACATTTTGCCAAACTAGTAAAGACCGGGCGACTCAAGAGTACTTTAGTAAAAATGCTGCTCTACCCGCAAGCGCGGCAAAGTATCGATTTGAAGAGTATACCCCTGCGTAGAAAACGTGCCCTCAAGTCTTCGGTAAAAATGTATAAGTCAAGCCATCAGGATTTAGATTATTCCAACTCGTCGGAGCGTTCAGAATTGGAGCGGCAGGATGCCTTCGAATTGCCTACTGACTCCGAAAGTGACGAAGACGAGGATTATGAGAAATATAGCGACCATGATTCCAGCCCCCTTGAATATGTAAAATTCCACGCTAATCGGCGAGATTCGATTGACGAGGCAGCATCCGCCAACAGCGTGGAGCTTACAAGGCGAAAGGAGCGCCATTGTTCATCGATAAATCTAATAAAATTAGATACAGATAGCATGGAAGATAGCGGCCAGCGCTCTGTTGGACCGGTTGCTCTGCAAAAAGAATCACTGATCATCGGTTCCAAGGCAATGCAAGCGCTGGTACGCAAATCCACCGACAGTGTTATCATCCATACAACAACAGCCCATTTGGATTTATGTTCAAACGGCGGCATTACCAGTTGTGTGGAGGAGCTATCTGAAGACACCACAAGTCTTCAGCAAAGCTTGCACCACCAAGCGTCCCAAACCTCGCATGGCTCCTCTGTGTTTTGTGAGCGGTTTGGGGGTGCATACGTTGCATGTGAGAATCTAGCAAAAATGTCAGATGAAACCAAAATAAAGCTCGTCGCTCAAGTGTCCAATTCACCGCCAGAGCGGCATAGCATGCCGAACTTATTTGTTGGCAATCGCTTCAATCGCAGCTCGAACACTGCCGTCTATGTGCCAACTTGGCAAGATCGTAAGGAGGCACACAATTTGAGTGTTGATGCACTAAAACACCAGAGTCTAGAAAGCGACAATGTTAGATCCGACTATGATTATGGTGACCACGATGATGATGATGATGACGGTGATGAGGACGATGTTACTCATTCCAGTACGTTAGACTTGCCGGCGGAGTGCTTAACGGCCCCAGACAAGATGCAGGCGGAGTTATTATATAATTTTGATGAGAGCTGCTTGGGAAGACAAACGTTCGTAAAACCTGTGATAATTCATAATAATCTGATGAAGGCTCTCATTGCTGTAAAGCCAACGCGAAAATCAATTCGATGCATTATTGAAGAACCTCGTTCATATATTTTTTCAAACCATCGAAATTATTAACGTAAACACGGATTTGGCTGAAACACTTATGAGAGTCTTCATTGGTACAAGAGAACTTGGTTTGGTCAATCTTTATGCTTAAGGGAGTACGTGTATGCATTACTTCTATGTCACAGCCTACGATATTTAAAAAACTGAAAATATTGATATGCATTTGTATGGCACCTAAAGTATGCTTCTACGTCTCCCATGAGCAAGTTCAAGCTTAGTGCTCTCATACCACTTTTATCTGTATACATATAGCATGGCGGAGGATTTCGACGACATCATATCACCACCTTCGATGTTCAAGCCACAGTTTCTTTTCAATCAAAGCGCTCAGAGCATTCAGGAGCGGGATGGAGCGGCGACAAAAAAGAATCAACCCGACAACGACGCAATGAACGTTGCTGCTTTACACAATAGCCAGTCCACCACTGAATTGTATATAGAGCCCCAACGTGCTAGCGGTGGTTCCGGCAGCAGTAAAGAAAAACGTCCTGGTTCCATTAGGCGTTGTATAAGTTATCAGTATGTCCAAATGTCCAATGCACATGTCGAACACACTCCAGCAACACACTCGTCGCCTATCGCCAGCGAAAACAGTGGTTCATCTAATGGAAATCCAAGTAATAACAATAATCACTTAGATCGCAACATTCCCATGGAACGCACGCATCGCCACCAGCAACAATTACGCAAAGAGAGAAACGAGTCTTCGAGCTCTAAATGCAAATGTTGTGAGAGTTCACAGTGTCCAAGTCCACGCTCCAGCGACTCTGGCATGGCAGGCAGTTGCACCATCACTTCACCCGATCCACCTCATGGAAATTACTACGTTGGCGAAGATTTACCGATGTCAGAAACATCCAATTCCGATCCTAACGATATTTCTGATCTCACACGCTTCGATGTGTGTGGCATGTTTCGAGCGAAATTCCTCACACCCGAAGCTACCCAAGATCTCATAGATAATACTGACAGCATAGAACCGTTCCACCATTTACAACAACATAATGCCTCAACGTCAACCACCGCGTCGATCAAAGGTGCGCCCATCTCAACTATAACAACCGCTGAGTTGCAAATATCCGCCAGTAGTACAACCATTAATTCTGTGGCTAGCAGTTCAAGTCACCAAATGATGACGAATAGTCAAGCAAATATGCAGTTCTCATCAAGTCTGGATGACATCGACTCACCAGCAACAGCAGGTGCGACTGATGGTCCTCTATTTCGTTCTGGCATGTATGCACATTGGTGGAAGAAGGAAAAGCTTCCAACGGCGGTTGTGCGTGGCATCGCCAAGGCTCTGCAATCACCTCAGCTCAGCAAGGATTCGCTTTGTTCCAGGTGTTCCAGCTGTGCCAGCTGTGTATCTGGTGGTGGCAGTGGGTTTAGTGAAGGTACAGCCTACTCTTCATTATGCCGAGAATGTGTGTGTTTCTGTAGGTCCAACTCAGGTGGTGGGAATAGTACCAACACCACAACAACCACTTCCATGGTACAATGTCCATTGTGTTCGGCGGACGATGGCGGTGTTACCGATAATAAAGCATCTTCGGTAACTCACAGCGAGCGTGCAAGTCGATCATCCTTTGTTAATGCAGGCGCTGTTACTGCAACCACATCCAGCACTTCAACCGTTTCAAGTCCAAGTAGTTCCCTGGATTGCCCAATTTGTAAAGGTCTCATAACGCGTGGCGACTCTTTAAACTCTCTTCAGATGGCAGATGACGATGGTGCTAAATTGGCCGCCGAAGGAAATGCAGGCGATCCCAGTTCATCTCACTTAAATTGCGCGAACTGCTCCGATTCCGTTGTAGAAGGCAAGCAATCTTCATTGAAACACGCGTGCCTCCCCGGCCGCTTGACAACTGCCACTTTGCTGGCAGGTGTAAGCGAAGGCGGCGGTGGATGGGCGTGTGCGAATTCAATTGTGTTTACCTTGATTAACAAGCATTTTGTGATTTCTTTTCGGTTGGCATTTGACTTGTGCGCGAGTTGAGCGCTTTCATTAACGGCTTAATGGCCAATACTAAGTAGTTTCACTAGTGTTACTGCAATTTTCACCAATCAATAGTAAAAGTGTTAAAATGTATAAATCTATCCGAAAAGTCTCATCCGCACAGAGTTTATAAGCATTATTTGTATCAAGGAATAGTTTCAATTGTGTAACGCTAGTGATAACTGCAAACCGCGCAGTTCCCTTGAGTAATACCCTAACTGTTGACTTAACTTGAAGATGCATTCTGCTTTTTGTTCAAATTCACGTCATCTGCTTGTCTTCATCATTCATCAAACAAAAACAAAGTCAAAATCACAACCAACTCCACCAAATCACGCTGAGTTGAAAATCGTTTCGATCTAAGAAAAATGAACAATCTTCACCATTGCCACACTACACTACTTCGCCAACGCATTTGCTCGTTTCGCTTGCTTGCGCTATGTATCTAGCTGTGACAGTGGTTGCATCCGTGCGAAAACTAAACTAAACAAATTAATTATGAAAACCATAAACTAAAAAAAATATGAGAAAACAAAAAAAACTAACTGAAGCAAATTTTTGAAGCATTTTTCTTTGTTGGTATTAATTGCGTCAGAAATGTTTGGAAACTAACAAAATTGCGAAATTGCCACTTACTTGTATGATGTGAAACGAAATGTGTTTTAATTTTTCAGATGTCTCCACCCGCGAACCTCGGCATGCTGGCGGCGCAGCGCACAAACTCCCAAAGCTCAGCGGCGCCGACAACGTCAATGGGCACGTCCCTGTCGCATCCGTCACAACACAAACGGAGCCTGTCGTTCAACCACCACCTCAGCTACAATCAATACACGCACAGTCAGCCTCCACCACCTCATCATCATCTTCCACCACCACAACCAAATCCACAAAATCATCCGGTGGCACCAAACCACAAATCAAGTTTAGCCCCGACATCGAGCAATTTTTCAAAGAGCCAGTACCTAGCAGCAGTGGGGGGAAGCACAAGCGCAAAGATAGGAAACACAAGAGGTGAGCGATCTTTCCTATACCATGTGCTTCTTATAACATTGGTTTAAACTTTAGCTAATTGGAGTATAACGAATCTGCGTCCAGCACCGCCTCTGCGCCCCAATTTACTAAATGCGACGACGCAAAGCGGCAGTGGCGTCACCAGCGGTAGCGGAAGCGCCAACGCGTTGGCTAGCTACTGCAGCGGCCGACGAACGCAGCCAACTTTCGAGGAGGATGTGCTGGTTTTGAGAGTTTTTGAAGGCTATTGTGCTGCCTACCAGAACACCACACGCAACACTATACATTCGGGTAAGTGCTCCACACACACTGTTCCCTCGCACTTATTTCTCATTGGTAGTACTTAATCATACTGCACATTGCTTAGAGGTGGGTGCATCTGTTAATTTTTTTTTAACTCTCACCTCATTTCACTATTGCTTGTGGTTTTGTTGTTTGTTTGGAGAACTCTGTATAAACGTTTTGTTTTTTTTTTTTGCCATTTTGCACACAAAGTGCGTGCGTGAAGACTTTGAGTGAAGTACTGTGGCGCCTGCGCAGTGTTCAGTTCCTCTCAGTGTGCTCACATACGTGTTTTCGTTTTCTGCTTCATGTGGGTTTCATAATTACTGCTCGTAAGTTTTTTTTTGGAGTTTTGTTCGACAAAACAGAAACACTTGTATATTCTTTGGTTGCATTGAAAACATATTTACATATACCGCTACTAAAATATTTGACAAAAACTAAAACAACAACTGCAATTGAAATTCTTCATTGGAAAAACGTATCGAAAAGTGTGGTTTCACAATTGAATCATGATTCGCAAAGGGGCGTAATGATAATTAGAATAACAGTAACAGTTTTATTTAAATACATTGCTTAATTATTACATAAGTTAATTAATATCGCTAATTAGTAAATAAAATAATCTTTAGTTTTACATATTGGATTAGACTAAGTAAAGCTGTTTTTACTTTATTTGAAACTAGTTGTTAACTAATATTAATCCACCATTTAGTATACATACATATATATGATTAAAGCTAGTATTAAAACATTAATAATACCCATTTGTCTACACTAATCCACAAATAAAAACACACACAAACCAGGAGCTCCCGAAAAAGAAATAGAGAAGCCCGAAATCGTTGTAACGAATAAATGCTATTTTAGTTTTTTTAATTTAATATTAATTGGAAAATGTACATATATATTTAAAATGCCTACGGTTTTATTTAAAATTTTCGTTTATGGTTTCATTGGAATTACAATTACATGCCCCTGATATCACATGTTTCGTTTCGGTATATACTAGACCATCATTTTGGGTTGTTGTCATACTGGTGTTTCATTATGTTCCTACTTGCCCACCTATGGTATTTTCTGTCCTATTAATGTACTCAGTTGTCACTGCCCATGTAGAGAAAAATTAATTGATAATAATCATAATCAGGATCCATCCATCCAGCATGAAAAATACCTGCAGGATCCCTAATCCACTGGATGGAATTCTAGCAATTTCACCTCACAGTTACCTGTAAACCCCAGCCTCTCCATAAATGATTATGTTGGAAACATGTTTTTACCGCTATTAACTGCTTACGTATACCGTTAAGATTTATTTACTCTTCTAAGTATCTATACAATGCAGTTCCAATAAAAGCGGACTCCTTTAGCCTAAACTCGCTTCTGAGTTTGCCTAGCACCACTCTGCCATTTCAACTCAGAATTCCATTTAAACAATGTACATAATTTAGACTATTAATTAATGTTGTGCATATTTATCGAAAAAAATAGTTTACCTTTTAACTTCTTACTTATCCCGCTGTTCAAACATCTCCACAGAATACTCTGCTCCTATTAATAATTGCGGCTGCGTGAATTATTTTCACTTATTGTACTATATTGTTTGTTTAACCCACCGCTCATGTAATATTACTTTTGTGTTTTTTGTTGTTTTGGGATTTTGTGGTGTTTTGGTTACCTTATGCTTATTTAATTACGCTTTGTTGTCAATTGTCGACTCACTTTAGAGTCTCACCTTGTTTTGACTTCTGTTGTCTCCAGTTATTGTGTTGGTTTTCGCCTTTTTTCGTTCTTCGATTTCATTTCTCTCTTTGTCTTTCTCTCTTCCCCGCACTCTTTTACACATTTTTGTTCCGACCCATTTAGCACTGCAACCGTGGACGCCCTGCTTGCCGATACGCGGCGGAAAGCTGCAGACCAGCAAAACCTTTTCAACATCAAATCCACAACTGCCACACCTGTGCAATACAGGCGTCCCATTTCCGGGCAACAGCGGCGCGACTAACCAACAAAATTCCACAAACAGCCTGAATTCCTCGTACATTTGGCGGGAGGCGAGTCCAAACTATTTCAATCTATATTCTAGTTCAGTTTCATCGTTGAATGCAACAACAACAGGAGTAAGCGGCGGTGCGAATGCCGGTGGCTACCGCTATTCACTTTCTGGCGCCACCACCACAAATGCCGGCAGTGGCCCTTCTAGTCTGCCAATATACGAACGTGCACTCTCAGAGGAGCGCGCAACCCGTAAATCACTCAATCGCATGAAGAGCGGCTTTGGTTCGGGATATGATAACATTTTTATGACACCACTGTTGCCACGCAAGAACAAACCATCTCCTAAGCTCGTGAAAAATAGCTACCAAACCCACCAGCGGTCTCCACCGCCTTCGTCTACATCGTTGCGCAATCGTAGCGATTCGGAACGACTCGACTTAACACCTCTAACGATTACGGAGCAGGAGCCGCCACCTCAGCGACAGTTACAAAAGCAACAGCGTCCACCAGCGCCAGGTCTTTACGACCGCCGCTTGAATCGTTCCTTTGAGACGACGGTTTCCCATCGTTACGCCGGCTACGGCGGCGGATACATAATGTCCGGCTACGGCCCGTCCACCGGCTATAAAACGACACCACTGCGACGCAGCACACCGCAATTAGCCGGCGGTGAAGATGTGGTTGACAACGGGCGAGACAGCGACGACGTCGAGGACGGACCGCATGGCTGTAGCGCTGCACTGTTGCGCAACGGTAGTAGCGTGGGAAATTGCACAGCCGGCGATCATGAGGCGAGCACCAGCGCAGACGGCGACAGCCAACGTCATTCGGGCAGCTGGTGTTGCGGTAATTTTGTTATGAAGCAATGGCGCAAAATGAACAATTATTGATTGTTAGGTGGCTGCATAGAGACGCTTAATGCACGCTTGCTGACAGCGTGTTTACTAGCGCCGTCAGCGCTGTCATATCGCTGCTGCTCATTTCTAATTTGCTGCATTTTGCGTGCTGCTTCTCTTGTGCTGAGCCACAGCCGTTAGTTAATTAATTTTTTGTTGTGCAAGCGCTACAGTTAAATTAGCTAAATGTGTATGTAGTGGATAAGTCAGATTTTGTATATGTATGTCTTAGTATTAGTTGTAGGCATACTATTCGGTGATAGAGGCTTCGCGCATGCGCAGAACAGAAGTAAAAGTTTGTATTGACTTTTATGACACAAAATTGAATTTAGCTATAACGTTTGATACACTTAAACTAAAATATATATACATATATATGTATATATTTTTATTATATTGACAATTAAGAGAATCGGGCCATCGCAATAGCTTTATTTTTGCTTATATTTATTCACATATTGTGTTTTAATATGCATACGGTTTGGTTTTGTAAATATTCAAGTTTAAAGTTGCTATCCACTTTTTACATTTATGAAATGTATGCCTTACATAATATATGACCTATACAATAAGTTAATACACTTAATTTATAAATAATATTTTTATACTATGTAAATTTCCAAACATGCATTAATTGAAATCTATTATACATATTTACGTATGTATGTATGTATGTGTGTATACTTGGAGCAGTTGTTACTCATATTATTTCGTATGAAGAGAATCAGTTCGAACTTTTGACAAAGCCGGAGTCAGTCTTAAATTTTATAATTCATTCTTAAATTAAATTAATTATTATTTAAATAATTTAATGAAATTAGTAGCTCAGTTAGGTTTCCAAAACCGCTTTCCGAAACATCCCAGTTTTAATGAAATTGAATACTCAAAGAAAATCTTTTTTTTTTTTTGCATTAAATTATGTTGACAGTGCAAAAAAAGTTATATTCTGCTCTCTGTTAAACTTAACCTCCAAACCCCTGAATGAATAAATGTGAGAAATTAGTAAAATGCATTTCTAGCCAAATATCTACGTTTTATAGCCAAACTGAGACTGTCTGAACAATTGTACAATACGTATCAATATAATTGAATATACCCGTTAATTCTAAATGCTGCTCGCATTGCTTGCCCTTTGCCATAAGTGACCTATACGCAGTTGCCACATTTTAGGATAATTCGTTCTGCCGCAGCGAATGCGGTCAACTGAGAAACTCAGCCCCAATGATTTAACAATTTATTGAGATGATTGACTTTCAATATTTTTTATTGATAGATATTGATATTTTTATTGACTATGTGCAGCACTATGTGCTCTGTATGACAGGCAAGCAGCTGTGCAGTATTCCTCCGAAAATTGAAAAAAATATAGAAAATTAAATGTTCAAGGAAGAGGAGGAATGCATGTTCTTGATAAAATATCATCTTCTAGTGTACTTTCGTTAGTCATTTTTTCTGTGAATCACATTTTGTTATATTTATAATAATTTTTTTTAGAGAATTTTGTTACTAACTCCTACCAAAGACGTAAAACGAATCAAAGAAGAGGTTTATTACTTTTAAGTCTTGTACCGCTCAGTGAATGGGCGTATACCATGAATACAATAAGAATTTGCAAAAACAAAAATAACAATATATAATATTGAAATCGTGTATGCTTTAAATGTTATTGCAGTGAAAATTATGTATATGTGTATTGAAATTTGTATGTATGTAATACAAAACACAAATGTATGTACAATTGAAATGTACTTGCTAATCTTTAAGTTAGCCTGGAGTCTTTTAAGTAACTAATACTAAGTCATCATGAACCAGTGTGTGAGGTTTCACATTGAAATTAATGCAAAAACAAAAAAACAAAAACAACAATAAATCCATAATACAAACTGAATTGAAGAATATTTTTTAATACCTGATCTCAAGTGTGAAATCAAAAATATTTTTTTAAGCGCCGTAACTCACCCAAACCGCAACAACAATAACCACAAACGAAACCCAGCAACAAAGTGGGGAAGATGTTGACAAGTGAAGCATTTTCCATTCGCTCTGATTAGTAGTGTAGCTTAGCCCTTCAGGACATGTTGATAAACAATGAGAAGCGTTTTCGATATTCACAAATGTGTAGTGTATGTCAATTATTTGGTATGATTGCCGATAAACATATCAGCATTTACATCTTACATACTTAGTGCGCAGCATTGCAAGAATGCACGATTGAATTTACAGCTAACTCAGCCTTGGCTAATTTTCGTTTGCAAAACAATCATTTGTTGCTTGTTTTATGGCCTGGGAGTGCCCAGCGCCCGTGTCCAGTCACCGGATTTTGGGTTGGTTTTTTTTGTTTTTTAATTACGAGTGACCACTTTCCTCCAAGGCTGAGCAACAAAATTTAGCAAATATTGTTTGAAAGTATTGTATGTAGTTATATTTCTATATTTCTTCTCGAGTATACTAATCACTTTTATTACGTAATATATTGAATGATGCGTTTGCAATGAATTCCTTTTGTCTACATAAGCCTTGCTTCCATATGTACTCGTATTTAAGTATTTAGTTGTTTGTTGTTTCTATAAAGATATTTTTGATAATCGTTTGTTCCGAATATTTGCACCATCAAAATCACAGTTCAGCAATAGAACCTTGAATCCATCACAGCTAGCAACACCATTCCACAATATTCTATGTTTTTTCTTTTCTTTTACCACTTCGAACACCTCAACCAACTTCATCACCAAAATCACCATAACCATCACTATCTATCTACATACAAACGTCAACAACAACAACAATCAAAACGACACTTTCTACAAACCCCGACCATATGTGCAGGCTTGGAGAACGAAGATATGACACCGACTCTGCGCCAACTGTGGACTGCAATCCGGCAGATGCAGCAGGAAATGTCACAAATGAAGCTACAAATGAACGAGGAGCGTGCCTTGCGCACGAGCCTGCAACAGCTGTTGATGCAACACTTGGAGGCGGGCAGCGCGGTAAGCAATACGCCGAAATGTTGACTATGCAAGTGAGAGTGCGCCGAGACATGTGTGCCATATATAAGCAGATCGAATGTAAATGCCTGAAGGACAAAGTATGCCTTCAGTCAGTGGGACGGTAACGTAGCGGGAAGAGCGAGTGTGTCGGTTGCACCTACGCATCATTTCGTGGACATTTTGTTGCAATTTTTCTTTATGAAAGAACAATAATGTTTTATTTATAAGTATGTATTGTATGTAATTCCGTGTTTTAAGTAGCCCACTTATGGTAAGTGCATAGTTTTTAGACCTTTGCATACATAGAATGTGTCATATTTAACGCTCACGCTCTAGTTTTTATTAACTTAAGTATTAAGCACAAATATTCATTAATTTTTGAGCATAGTTTATGTGAAGTCTCACGAGATTCACAAATAGTTGTGAACTAGACTTAACTAATGTTATATTATTAGTATTTTGTAGGTCGATAGTAGATTAACTGCGCTGGGAAAGCAACAGTAGTGGCTTTTCCGAAGAAATTTCCAAACACAAATAGAAATATTATTTGAGTATGTCTTTGCTGGCAACAGAGTAAGCATGCTGCTTTCACGTTTACGCTTATCATTCATGTTAACAGTTAACTACTTTTGACCTTGATGGTTTAGAGGTTATGACATCACAAACGCTTTGCTCATTTCTTAACTATTCGGATCTGCATAATCACACAAGGATGTGGAACGTTTAATTTAAACATATACTATTTGACGACGAATAGTGTAACTAAGCAAAAATTTTAAGAGCAATTCGATTAATTTAAAAAATTACACAAAAGTGTAATTGCCCTAAAATTAGTTAACTGGCAGTTTTTTACCCATCCGGATCCGGTTATTTAATTTAACTTTGTAGTTTTCAAATATTTTCAAATTTTCAAACGAATAATTTTCTTTAATAACTTAACCAATCACTTATTAAGTCAGACGCACAAAACTTCTACTAGAAAACAAATTAATTAATTAATATACGTAATAATAAACTAATTTTTATAATCGAACAAAAAAGCAATTACAACGACATTACCTTTTCGACAGCCAAGTAATAAGTTGAGAGGCCGAAATACTAAGCAGAACCGAAGTACAGTGCTAATTGTAATTACGAATCTGAAAAATAGCTCATTAAGAAAAAAATACAGTTTAGTAGATAAGCAAATATAATAACGTATTGCTTTGCTTTTAATAATACACGAGAATGGAAGCCGTAACTAATTGTATTTATAACTACTGTAGGTATGCATATTTGATTACCGTTTTTTCATACAATAGCTGTTGTCAATGGTATTTTTGTTGATAAGGAATATTGGAAGCGTTTTATTGCTTGCCAAATGTGTTCGCAGGAATATGAATTATATTCAAACGGAAATTAGTAAAGTATTAAATAAAAAAAATTGTATTTTTAGCTTTGCAATATTATCGGTAGAGTGTATTGAGGCAAGTAACAGGATTTATTCACTTGTTGCATAGTGCTTTTGTTGCTATTGTAATTTCAATGTGTATTGTTGAGAAATGCTCATTAATCTCCTTTTTGGATTGTCAATTATTTACTTCCAAACCAACAAGTAATTAAACAGTAATAGAGCATTACGTAATTGTAAGCACAAAATAATGGATATTATACTGACAAAAAATAATAATAATAACAAAAAAATAATTTATGCTAATGCGAGTGTCTACACGCGTACAACTAAATAATAAAAGCGAATATTTTCTATTCCATTTCGAAGGAATTGTGTTGTTAGTTGGAAAAAATATAGATAGTGTACCTCTGATTTCGATTTTTTTTAAAGGTTCTACACATATTTGTAAAAGTTTTGAAAAATAACTTAGTAAGAAAAAATACAGTTTTCGTTGATAAGCAAATGTTATACTGTATTAGCACAACTACACTGGAAGTCCACCTGAGCACGTCTAGGTATCTTTTATATCATTTCTTTCATTATCCCTTGGCCTTATATAGTTTAGGTGAAATCCGTTGATTACGACAGAACTTAAAAAACATTTTGGCCAACAAATGAAATTATTAAATCAAGTCGCAAATTTCAAACTTACAAACCATTCGTACACAGCATTCTTTTCTCTGTAAGCATAAAATATAAACACACAGTACCAGCTAAATTGAATTGTACTCAAAATTTATTATTTGTTTTCTACTTAACAGTAACAATAATTTAAAGATCAAGCACAAAATCATTTTTAAAATGATCAGCACAGAATAAAATAAAAGGGCACCAACTCAACCCCTATGGAGTTAAATTGTAAAATATTTTTTTTTTTTAATTTTTTTGCTTTTGGTTTTTGTTTGACTAAAGTTTAGTAATTTTCAGTAGTTCTAACATAATTGACGCCGGACGGCATTGTCACTTTGTCGTAACCTTTTGGGAACAGTTTGTTTGCTTCCTCGTCGGTCACAGTGGGAAGGATCATGACTTTGGTGCCAGGCTGTATTTGAGGAGAACAACAGAAACAGTTAGTAACAAATAAAAGTGAGTAAACGCAGTGACACTTACAGTCCAGTTGGCGGGTGTGGCCACAACCTTCAGCTTGTCAGTCAGTTGCAATGAGTCCAAGCAACGTAAGATCTCACTGGAATATTAAATAGTTTTGGTTGTTTGAATATAAATATTTTAATATTGAATTATGCGTGGAACTCACTCAACATTTCGGCCCATGGACATGGGGTAGAACATCGACACACGAACTTTGTGATCGGGGCTGATGATGTAGAGTGCGCGAATGGTTTTGCCGATTTCCGGGTCACGTTTCTGCTCCTCATCCAGCATGCCGAAGAGTACAGCCAAATCACGATCAGGGTCTGCAATGATCGGGTAGGGAAATTCTCCGGGAATATCCAGACAATAGGACTTAATATCGTTCACCCAGTCAACGTGTGATTTCAAATCATCAACGGAGTGAGCCAAACACTTGGCATTACGTTTGGCGAATTCTGGCTGATGAACGGCGATGCGTCCCAACTCGGTGGTGCAGACGGGTGTAAAGTCCGAGGGGTGTGAGAATAGGACGACCCATCTGTGAAATAATCAGGCATATGGAAATTTAAGTAAGTACTTTGTGTATGTAAAAAACAGTTGATTTAAAATTTAGAAATATTCACTCGCTTCAAAATTAATCTTTATTATTTTAATGTCTTTTAATTATCACGCGCTCTTATCATTGAACTTCAGCTGTATTTACTTTAATTACGCTATCTTAACATGTGCAATTTTATACGCTTGGTCGCTTAAGAATGTATGTACATACATATGTTTGTACATATGTATTTTGTGATAACGTATGTCGTCCAAGTGCAATTTACAGTTCAGTGTAATTGAGTTTATTTCCATTTGGATAACAATGCAAAAAATTGTAGACTTACGAGTTTCCTTGCCAATCGTAAAAACTAATTGGACCCTGGGTAGTCTCAGCTTTGAAGTTCGGCACAGTTGCTCCCAAACGCATTTTAGTATGTATGTTCGTATGTATCTTTTATATATTTACTCGTACAAATGGTATTTCTCACGAAAGTGATATTTCCACAAAACAACACGATTTAGACACGAAGACGCTTTTTCACAGACTGATGACAACTGCGCGCTGCAAAGGTATTTATATACGCGACAGCTTTCGTTGTGGCTCGGTTAATTGAACGACAATCGCTTATTCTATTGTTATGCTCCAGCTATTCGCCAGCCAGTTGAGCGCTTGGGCATTGATAACAGGTTTTAATGGCGGGGGATAAGTGGAGGAGTGGCTGTCAACTTTATCAGCTGCTGAGAGTGTTAATGAGTCGAAATGATTTCGATAAGCAGCCTTTGCTCCATTGCGAGAAGGGTCGATAGCACGTACGATTATGTTGGGCAGGGGCTAAGTAGTAAAGATAGATGAATTCGCGGCTTCCTTCCCCCAGTGTCTTCATTGCTACACTTTAACTCTTAAGTACAACAAAAAATAAATCATGATTTCACAATATTTGCTTCTATGTAAGAATTTTTGAATGCCATACTAATTTTGTATTAAAATTCCGTGTAGCTTCAGCGTTATACTACGGAGATTTCCATCCATATTTATAAGCGCGTATGTATGAAGTAAACAAGTATAAGTATTTGCTCGGTTTCTAGGCGTAGTGTGATCTTCGAGTTACAAAGGGAATACTTGTAGAAAAGAAGAGTAACAACAATAAAAAGCATTGACAATGGTATTAATTTCTCGATTTTTTGTGTTTAACAAGCAAATAAGTCAACAATCAGCGGAATTTTGCATACACTGGAGAACAAAAGTCTTCATGCGATTCATTTAATTTGGTTGTTGAGACTGAAGGTAGAGGAAAGATCCTAACATGTTATCTAACAAGATTCCGCCAGATGGAAAGCCTTTAAATGAAAAAAGGATTTTTTTCCAAAAATTTAATAAATCTGTTACAGGCGAAAATATACAAAAGCTTCTTCTGGGCTTCGCTCATAAAACTATAATATATGTATATAAAAAATAACATATCATAAATATTTTATTATCACTAGGAGCCTGTCACTTTTGGAATTTTGCAACTATGCATAATAATATGGGCATATCTATATAATCCTATTATTCTACATTCGCGATTTCGAAAAAAATAATTCTCGTTTTATTACTACAGTAAACGCATAGATAAGATAAAGATAATTGCATTTATAATATTTTTATTTTATACCAGTATTATTCAATATTAGTTAATTTATTATCCGTGATATTTTGTACAGCTCTCCTATAGAGAGCTACGCCCATTTTCGAAGGCTACAACCGAGTATTGGGTTGAATTGCTGGAAATCGCTTGTTTATAACTCGGCTAATATGTCAGCAGTTCAACATACATAAATGTACAAATATCTAGGTATGTGCGTAAACCACAAGCATTTTCGTAGCTAACGACCTCAATCTGAATTAGCGAACAAGTAAATTTTCTCGGAAAATCAGCAGTGGCAATGGTTTTCAGTATTTTCAATTATGTTGATAAACATATGCATATATACATATTTACTTGTTTTAATTCTAAGCATGCACATTGTGACAAAAAAGCACCCGGAAATTGTAATTAAATTCCTCGGGTAAATGATATTAAAAAAAACGTATTTAATATTTATATAAAGTCGATTTGCCAAAGAGTTTGTTTACAGCAGCTGCTTAAGTCGGTACACCTCAGTAGTGCGCTGGGTTTTTTACTATGAATAAAAATATCGAACAAAGAATTTGTCCAAATTTTGTCTTCTGTATTTCTAACCAAATTTCGTTTGTGAAATCGTCGTAAATGTTGGAGAAGGCTCACGGTGATTCCACGACTGGTACAAAGACTTCAAAGACGGTCGAGAGATCGTTGAAGACATGTCTCGAAAATATTAAAAAAGTGATAGATATGGTGCTTAAAAATTGTCAAGCAAGTGTTAGAGAGATAATGGCTGAAAGAGAGCTCGACATCTCCCGCGAGTCCGTTCGAATGATCTTGTTAGATATTTTTGATACGAAACACGTTCTAGCTCATGGAGAGCTTCATAACTGCGGATGAGACATTGGTTTATGAGTTTATCATGCAAACAGGTCAACAATCAGCGGAATGGAACCCGTTTTGAGTCGATCGAAGAGATAAAACAAAACTCGCTGAAGAAATTAAATAACATCCTAACCATTCTTATGAAAACTGTTTCGTGGACTGGAAAAATCGTTGGCATAAGTCTATTACATCTGGTGAAGAATAATGAAATATTTTGCGTTTTATTTACACATATATTTATGTATAAACATAAATGTATATATATTTGTGTATATGTATACATCATTTTATTGTTGTTTTCAAAAAATGTGCTGTGTAAAAATGAAACAAAGTACAGAATTATAAATTTTTATGTAGCAGTACGTATGTACATACATATGTCATTTATTGTCAGAACCGAACACGCGCTTTTGAATACAAATCACTTGGCTCAACTATAACCACCCGGCTGTGTTTATGTTTATGTCCACTGGAAACTGATAACCTTCTGAGTTCCAAGCGAATTTCATCACAAACCGGGTTTTGCTGGTTAGGCTGTGTTTGATAGCAGCGCCCAGCCAAACACTAATGGCGAGCGGTAAAATAGATACAAAAACATAAATTATTATCAAATTTTATTATTATCACGAAGTAATATTTTAGAGCACAAACATATACATACGTATATAATACTACATACTTACACATACATAAACATATCTTTACATCTGGTAAACATTTTTGAAACCTTGGGTCGGGAGTTTGAATGCCTTTTTGTTCATCAGAGCGCTTTCCCGAGTATTTGATCCACACGCTCTGTTTTACAAAGTGTTTATTACATAAACACACATTTTCATTCTTTTGTGGTTACGCCTACTTAATATTTATACATAAAACTAAATTTCTGGAGCGCGTCAGAGTGCTGCTTTACGAATATGAACAAGATGACCCAATAAGAGTAGACGGGAAATTGAAATACGCGCTGAAGTGGGCCTGGGTTCGATCTGGCCTCTGAAAAATTCTTCTAATGATGGCCATCAGTCATTAAGTTAATAGGATATGTATAGTATGTGAAAGCTTTCAAAATCATTTGGCAGTCTCTGCTCTGAGCAGTTAAATTTCCAGTCAGTCACTTTTAGTGATGCATGGGCGAGATGTGGTATATGGAATCATATAATATAATCATATGATTTTCCACTAGTTTCTTGAATCTTGCAGGTTTAGGTTATGAGCTTTCCATATACATATATAATCAGCGTAGGAATTCCTCGTAAAATCTTCACGTTTGCTAAAATTTAATTATTTTAAATATTAGGGGGTACTTTTTTCACCATAGAAGCTAATATATCTGAAAAGATATTTCAAATTATATGTGTTTTATTAAAATAAGCTCGATTGGGTTGGCTTCCTATAACAGCTTTATATACTAAACTAGTCGCTAAATATTTAATTAGAAATTCTAACACAATATTCTCTTTTGTATATTTGCCTAGTACACTCAGATTTTTTTTTCATATTTATTTGTACTTTTTTGAGAAGGTAAATGTTGACAAAAGTACGACGCTACTAGCGAAATGCAACCAAATACAAAACACAAATATGGGTCTGTCGCGATTGCTTACTTGAGCGGTAGGAAACGCCAACTTGACGTTAGTTTTGCACGTTTGATGAAATTCTCCGCGCTCATAAAACCTACTCAGCCATGTATAGACACACACCCAGCGAGCTGCCATAATCGAATGCAAACGATAAAGCGTAAAGGCGCTTACGAGGGTGTGTGTGTGTAAGTAATCGACAAATAGAAGTGTATAAAAGGCAGAACAGTGCTGGGGGCCGACATCAGAAAGTGTAAAACTGTGCTTGAGTTAAAATCGAAAAATTGTGATCGATCTTTTGCTTAAACAAAATAAAAGTGTTAATTTTGACGAAAAAGCGTAAATAACAAGATTTAAAAATGCGTCTAGGAGCCATAGTACCGAATTTCAAAGCTGAAACCACCAAGGGACCCATCAATTTCTACGATTGGCAAGGAAATTCGTAAGTCGAAAATTATCAATTTTAGAAAATAAATTTGATTTTGTTATGATTAGCCAGAGATTGATAAGGGTGCGCTGACACGAATTTAAATTGACAAAATTACTCGCTAGAGCACAATTTATGATATCAATATTTTCATACTTATATCACGGGCAGGTACACATCGCAGTAAAATTGTTCGCTTTCCACCTAAGGACATTCAAATATAAAATTATATATATGTACATATGTATGTACATATAAATGATCATAAAACATGTTGAGAGCCAGCCAGAGGTTAGCTGAAAATTTCAACTATATGATGCAGTTGAAATTAAATACTTCAGCCGTGAGGAGAGAGTATAATTTGGTGGGGATCTAATGTGCAATTTTGACTTATGCATTTCATTACTAAGTACAGATGATGTTATACAATTTTTATTTGCATAGAGCGTTGCAAATATCAGTTTCGCATTCCGCCATTATCGTTCTATTCGAAAGTAGGTGTGACCATAAATAATCGTAAATCACACATACACATACAGAAAAGTGTATTTTAATATTCCTAGGGTGTCAGGTTGTTTGCAAAGTATTAATTGGCTTGTTTATTGAAAAGGCAACGCACGGGCACACATACACGCAAATATAAATATTTATGGATGAAGTGATAGGGTGGTGCTTTGTAGCTTAGAATTGCATGTGAGCTTGTTCGTTGATTATTTTAATGTCATATAAAATTTACACAGCTGGGTTGTTCTATTCTCACACCCCTCGGACTTTACACCCGTCTGCACCACCGAGTTGGGACGCATCGCCGTTCATCAGCCAGAATTCGCCAAACGTAATGCCAAGTGTTTGGCTCACTCCGTGGATGATTTGAAATCACACGTTGACTGGGTGAACGATATTAAGTCCTATTGTCTGGATATTCCCGGAGAATTCCCCTACCCGATCATTGCAGACCCTGATCGTGATTTGGCTGTACTCTTCGGCATGTTGGATGAGGAGCAGAAACGTGACCCGGAAATCGGCAAAACCATTCGCGCACTCTACATCATCAGCCCCGATCACAAAGTTCGTGTGTCGATGTTCTACCCCATGTCCATGGGCCGAAATGTTGAGTGAGTTCCACGCATAATTCAATATAAATATATTTATATTCAAACAACTAAAACTATTTAATATTCTAGTGAGATCTTACGTTGCTTGGACTCATTGCAACTGACTGACAAGCTGAAGGTTGTGGCCACACCCGCCAACTGGACTGTAAGTGTCACTGCGTTTACTCACTTTTATTTGTTACTAACTGTTTCTGTTGTTCTCCTCAAATACAGCCTGGCACCAAAGTCATGATTCTTCCCACTGTGACCGACGAGGAAGCAAACAAACTGTTCCCAAAAGGTTACGACAAAGTGACAATGCCGTCCGGCGTCAATTATGTCAGAACTACTGAAAATTACTAAACTTTAGTCAAACAAAAACCAAAAGCAAAAAAATTAAAAAAAAAAATATTTTACAATTTGACTCCATAGGAGTTGAGTTGGTGCCCTTTTATTTTATTCTGTGCTGGTCATTTTAAAAATGATTTTGTGCTTGATCTTTAAATTATTGTTACTGTTAAGTAGAAAACAAATAATAAATTTTGAGTACAATTCAATTTATGACTTTTAAATACGGATTTATATATGTATATAATTTATTCAAATACATATTTACGCACTCTGAGGGTCATAAGCTGTGGACACTGGGCCTGCGGTCGTTCTCGAAGATAGAGTGGGCAGTGCAAGTGATGTGGCAGTTAGCAGTTATCTTTACGACGCCACAGTCGAAACTATACTGCGGAATGAATACTAACATTCTCACAAACCCATACATATACAATATGTATCAATTGTATGATCATACAAGCATGGTATATATGGTATATAGACTGCCGATGCGACCACAGTCGCTATAGAATTTCAAAATAATGTCTGTTTCGCAGCAATTGTCATGCGTTTGTCTGCTCCTTCTGTATTGCTCCCCAAGGGTATGTTGCATGCAGCACGCCATTTGTGTAGCGCCTCCTCTTTGATACTTTATCGCATTTTATGTTGTTTATAAGTGGCAAGTGGTAAGTGCGTGGCTTGTATGTTTATGCTGCATGCCACATATGGAGTGCTGCGTGCGGCAGAATACAAATGTCACTTTGTCAAACAAACTGCTGCCCGACCGCAGTCAAGTGACCGCACGAACTGATAGGTGGGCTAGTAAGCAGGCAGTCAGTGGTTAAATCATATGGAGTAGTTGTTGCTCCAACCAGATTCGCATTACGTTCCTTAAAGCTGTTTTAGATACCGGAAAACAATGTTGCACAGACACCTGCAGACATTTCGATAAGCCTGTGGACTCAAAGCCACGAAATCACTGACTCATCTCAGGCGTACTGCTGCTCTTCATATAACGGCACAGTAGGATGACGGCGATAATTCGACGATGCGGATCTCGATCCTTTTGGAATGACTTCGAATAAACGTCGACTTCTTTTTATAACTCAAACCACCTTTAATATCAACGCCGTTTGATGGAAGGAAGGAGAGATACGCTTGCAGAAAGAGTAAGAAACGGACTCTTATTATTTTGTAGTGGATTATGACCCGATGCAGCGAAGCAAGCATATTTCTATTTCGATATTGAGACAGTAGTCGTGAACTACCACACTGTGCGGTGGATTAGCGGCGATGCGTATGGCGGCACATTTGTCGTTTTGTTGTGCGACAGCTTGTTGCAATGCAACCGTTGTTCGCCGATTTGACGCAGAAACGCATGTAAAGATCGCCTATCTGTGGCGTAAGTCCAGGCAAACGTGGAACTTCAGACATGCGTCCGCGTGAACGTAAACATGCCCACGTCTACACATGAATAACTAAGAACTGCTCAAGGCATTCGTTTGCTGCTGCGACACGCGTGCGACGCAGGTGACGAAAAATACCGTTTTAATTAGTTTGCCTCTGCGCAAGGCAGCACGCCACGACCAACGGCGCTACCAAGCTGCTCTGCCTATTGGCCCACCACTTCTTATATCGTCCGCTGCCTGCTACAGCACTGTTACCCAGGAACATCGACTGCCCAGAAGAACCACCACGGTTGCATGTTGTTGGTGGCAGAGACTTACTTTGACGTTGTTGCGTATTTGTTTTATACATATATATGTATATATATATATATATGGATCTGTAGATTTGCAGAACTAGTTTGGGCATCAGATAACGCATCAACTGCGGCGAGAATCCGAACAGTGGAAATCAGGAAGCTTTAGTGGCTGTTCCACGTGCCATGCCCCGCCTGCGCTGAGTCGCAGTGCAATCGATTGTTCAAATAGACGGCGTACCGTTGGTTGTGGCGTGACGAATGTGTCGGACATGAGTAATTGCTTTGTGTCGGTCGCCACAGACACACACACACATCGTTCCCACTACGAAGCGGTGGACATTTCCTTTTTATGGTTGGGAATGGCTTCCGAAGCGCATTTCATGCTGCCAAAGCAATTCCATTGCCGTCATGCGACTCAATGTTGCAACAAATGTTATGAAAGGCAGTGCAATGCTGTAACTCGGTAGAATCGGTATACTTTTACTTTTTTAACAATTTCGTATCGCTATTTTAGCGGCTGTAGGTTTATTGGCTAATCATTCATCCATCTGTTGTGGCTGTCACTCGTGGTACGTGAACATATCATAATCCATGTAGCAGAATATGATTACCTTGCGCGAAATATAACAAAAATTAAGCTGACAGTTGGTTGCCACTGCAATGCGCCAATGTAATTGCTCGAATCCAGCTGTGGCACGCCGCACAAATCTTTGGGCAATGAACTCGGTGAACCCAGCGGGGTTTCTGAACGACACGCATTTCAACTAGTGTAAGATGGGAGACGTCTTAAGGCAAAAGGAGTGGAGAATAGCATATTTGTGTTTTCTTTCGGGATAGGCGCCTACTTCTGCTAAAAATATCGTTAAAATTTGTGATATTCGCTTGAAGAGATCTAAGGTTCCCCAGTCAAACAAAGCCATTTTTGTACCTTTTTGTTACGAATAGCAGAAGTTATAGTTTGGAATGAAATGGCATGTGCATTGAATGTCGAGACACCAGGCCGAACGTTTTTCAAATCTTATAACATATTAGTGTGTTCTATAGGATCGAGTCCGAGTATTGTTTGTTTGTTGAAAAGACGTCTCTACGAGTGAAATTATAATAGTGTATGTACGCATATACAGGCTTTGTCCGAAAAGTAATAGGACTGAGTCGATTTAAAAACAATGTATTGAACCAATGGTTACAATTCTTTAAAAATTTCCAAATAGGCTCCTTCTTCGTCGGGGCAAGGCTGCCAGCGCCATTTCCAAGCATTGAAGGCGTCGCTGAAGGCATTCTCCGAAATAGTCTTGAGAACCGAGGTACATGCTGCTTGGATCCCCTTTGTCGTCTCAAAATGGGTGCCTTTCATCGGCCGTTTCAAGCAAGGAAACAAAAAAAGACCGGGGGCCATATCTGGGCTGTAGGGCGGCTGCGGAAGTGTTGGGATGTCGGCCTTGGTTAGGCAGCTGTTCACAAGAAAGGCGGTGTGAGCCGAGGCGTAGTCGTGGTGCAACTTCCAATCGGCTGCGATGTCTTGTTGGACCCGATTGACCCTTCGTTTGAGTCTCTTGAGGACTTACACGTAAAACTTGGCGTTGACGGATGTCAAAAAAGACAATACGCATCGTTTTCACTTTGAATTTGCTCATTCTTCCAGTCTTCATTAGCGATCTCTTCCGGGCCCTTCCAAAAAGCCTGGTGCCACCGAAACACACCACTTCTTGCTAAAGCAACATCTGGGTAAGCCTGGTTGATCATATCAAACGCCTCTGTCGCAGATTTACCGAGTTTCACACAGAATTTAATCGCGTACCTCTGCTGTAACGAACGCTGCTTTTTCGGCTTGCAGAACTCACAGAAACATGTCGCGCGAAAATGCTTGTCCTGACTCTTTAGGAGCTCGGAGACAACTGGCCAGCAGCTCGTTCGTTAGCTAGGAACGCCCTCTTCCGAATCCAGTCGGTGCGCACATGTTCCGAAGTATAGTCACGGCGAAAGAAAATCAGTCCAAATACTTTCCTGACAAACTCTATATATTATACAGAAAACGAATCGCAAAGTAATTTATTACTTTAGTAACGAATTAAAAAGAAAGTAGAAGTCTTCCATTGAAAATCGTTTGGTGAGTTTTCCCAGGTTGCGCTGGCAAAAAAATAAAGGAGATTCAGATTAACAATAGTAAATTTTATACAAGCGTGGTCGGCAAGTACATGCGTCTTAAATAAAGGTCAGTAGAAAGCCAGTTTTAAAGCAACTTGAAACAGTCTGCGGTCATCAAAAATGCATTAAACAAATGAGTTGAAAACGCCAAGCTAAATAAACAGAAAACAGATGCCATATAATGGTACACATGCGCGCACGCATCTAATTGCATCAGTGATTTGTGAGGCGAAATGAAAATGAAATTTCACCAATGTGCAAATATTAAAACATAAAATATAGACGACTTACATATGACTGAGTACGCTTGCGTGTACATAATATGAAAATATTAAAGCGTAATTGAGACGGTTTTTCTGCCGGTAAATCTTGTAATACAGGGTAATAATCAGAAATATATCATACTCGGACAACAGTACATAGAAAGCTTTCAAGAGCTTATGGCTGCTCCTTTGCTGTATTGAGCTCACGTACCAAAAAATTTAACGTTTGGATAGTCATGCAAACGCAGCACCCTGTTCGTACATTTGCACTTTCATTGCCAATGCCATTGAATTCGGAGAGACGCGTAATATGCAATTCGCAAAATTTAAAATTCAATAAATTAATTGTAACACCTCTGCTCACACTTATAAAATGCGGTGGTTTTGTAACGCTTTCGCTTTCGAATTCGCAGCACGCCACTGACCTTGCACACCTATTCGCTGGAGCCGTGGCTGCAGCATGATTTAACGCTGCATTTTCAGCATAACCTAATCGCGCTGCCATACCGACATTTTACGCTGCAATAAATACTGAGTAATTCTTCACGCAATTATCGCAGCTTCTAATTAAAGCACCTCCACACACACACACACATATATATATATATGGGCAGGTATGCGTGATGGCTAGCAGACGGCGGCTGTTCTAGCGTTTGTTGCGACGCTGCTTGCATGCGCTCTAAGAGACTTCCTCCGCTACGCTTTGAAGTTTTTCAACAAAATTTCGCTGACGTGGACTCGCTGCCGTTCTTGCAACGTGTAGCTTGCATCAGGCAACAAGTGTAGCAGCAATGTAGTGGCAAGAATGCGCGGCACGCCATACGCTGTTGTGGCAGCAACGGTAGCGAATGATGCAACTTCATTGTTTGTAATCACTTCACGGCCATTTGTGCTGGCCGCTGTGCCGTTCCGCTTTGCCGCTGCGCTCGCCGCACCATAACAATGGCCGCGTATTTGATGTTTCCAACGCATTATGTTTATTATTGCAGCATTTAAAGAATGTGGTTTTTGCTGCGCTTAATGTTGTCATTAGCACTGCTGCCGCTGGATGGAAACATCTGATCTACGTGTTGCCGATTATTCGCAATATTTGCGTTGAGCGGTGAAAGTGTTGCAGATAATTGAAAAGATTGCCGGTCAGTGAGGCACTCAGCCGCTGCCGCTGCCGCTGCCACTGATTATTATTTATTTAAGTGAGTATTTAGCAAACACAAATAGAAAGTAGAAGCAATAAGGCATCTAGCATGTGATTATGTGGGAACTTGCTGGCTTTAATGAGGAAAACTATGCAAGTTTAATCGGCACTTTTGCTCGAGTTGTATTTGTTTTCACCATTCATATTTCCGCGTCTTTAAGGTGCTGGTTAAGCTGGGAAGCAGGCCCAGAGCAGTTCCGCTCACTGTGGACTAAATGATCGAAATAAATTAGAAACATACACCCTTAAGGTCATTATTAGCAAATTTTCAGCACTTTGGAAGTGAATTATCATAAATAAGGCTTTGTTGAAGTGTTAGTGAAATACAATTTACACTTTTTTTAGGATTGCCACCGGTGCATTTTTATACAAGCGCACCTGATCGACCTTAAATGAGTTTTGGTAGCAGTTTTGGCTATTTAATGCTTCATTTCGACACCTGAGCAGCTTATGTGTTTATTTTTTCTCTGCATTTCTGCACCTCTACCGTCGCGTCCATCATTAAAATAAGAATAACTCATAGAGAAAGAGATGTGTGCGTGAACTCGAGAGTTGTTAAATGCGGTATAGCTTTGAGTGTTTTTGTTCATCTGTAGTTTGAGTGAAAACTTCTAAGAGCTTTCCCAATTGGATGGGTTTGTATTACTATTTTTTTATGACGATATGGTGTTTGTGACTTAAGTCTTCAGTTTATTCACATTTCCCTTAGTTTTGCTCTTTTTTAATTCATGCAAGTTTCGTTCATATTGTTTTGGAATATTCAAAATCTATTGGTAGCTACATATATCCGCCTTAATCCTGACATTACCGAAAACATTTTTTTGTAGAGTCATGTGTTAGGGTCATATTTAAAACTTTGTATAATTTAAAAATTTCTCGTATAACTTGACTGAAGATGTGTATAATAGTCGTCTGTCCCACCGCATACAAAAAATATAACGGTACCATCAATATACATATTCACCGATGTGTCATTATAGGATATGTTGTTTTAAACTTACAATAGCAACAAGTAGGTTAATATCGAATTTAATTATTCTGGCTAAAGATATATATTAAAATTTAATTAATATATCTTAAGATTAACCAATGACTCTCAAAAGTCAATATTATAAATAAGATTTTGAAACAGAGTACGATTTTGATTTTGTCAGAGTACGAAAGAAAGATGGAGGTTGGGTAGTCGAAAAAGTCTTTTCGTATTTTGTCTATAGATGTCGTTGCAGTCGTATATCTTTAATGCTACCAGTCACATTGAGTCCTACATATAGTGTTGGAAAGGTGAGATTTTAAGCTTCATTTTTTTGGGGGAAAAGAGTTACAGCTGTTCCAAAATAAGTGAAAATAATGAAGAAATTCGCTATATTTTGAAATTTTTGTATAAAAAGGGAAGAATGCCACGCAAGCCATCAATGAAATTTATGAAGTTTACGGAGACGAAGCAGTATCAGTTCGTGTAGCACAACAATGGTTCGCTCGCTTCCGTCCTGAAAATTTCGAAATTTCATTTAACATTGATGACAGTTTCACACTGATAGAATAATGTCTCTTGCAGAAAAATGACAAAAAGTGGTCGAACAAAATAGTTTATTGAATTATTATTATAAATATAAAAAAAAAGTTGAAGTTTGATTAGAAATACGAAAAGACTTTTTCGACTACCCAATATGTTCATTGTAAAGATTATTTGAAAATAATTTCAGATATTTTTTTGGTATTTAAAAAGATCAAAATTTTACCATTACCCATTTGTATGACTAATTGGGAGCATCATTATTACCATTTTTTTTATTGTTCACCAGATTTACCATTTCTAAATGCAAAAAGATCTAATAATTAGCTTTTAAATTTTATATAATTTTTTGTTATTATTATACTATATTTTCGAACAACTGCGAACTCCAAGTGACCATTCACTAGGCTAATGGACTTTCAGGACATGCTTTTTTTAACTTCGGGTAGGGAGGCAGGCAGGAGTGGGCCTCTTCGTGAGCAGTAGTGATGTGAATTGTGGCGTTAGGTGTGCAGAAAATCAAAAGATATTATAATTGGAGTTGCAAATCGATTTCTCTAACACTTCAACCGCAACTAATCATTAGTTTACCGCAACAATGAATAGCTGCTACGGTGATTATTTTTTCTTCGAAAAATGTGCGTACATATGAACAGTTAAAATCAATACAACGGCATTGGAAATGTTACAGTTTACGAGCAGATGGAGGCTAGCTGCCAATTGAAACCGTAACGTTATTCTTTTGCACACACGTATGTATGTATATATGTATGTAGATTTTCTAAATTTGTATGTATATATGTACATATGTGCCAGCGAACGCAGATTCCCGATGAGTCTGTAAGTATGTGCGTGGCACCAGCAAATAAGTAAAGCGCTGTGTCAAGTTAACTAATAACAGTTATTAACAGCTGCTGCCGTCACTCAAACTTTGCCAGCCATTCTACAGGCATATGCACATAGTATATATATGTATGTGGGTAGGTGCATGATTTTTCAATCTCTGAATTCGCATTTGCGTCTAGCGATTTATGTCAGTTCAGCATCAGCAGCACTTTCCAGAGCCGCTAATAGGTCATCCAAGTGAGTGCAGATTACGCAAATGCAAATAAGCTCAGACTCACACGCACACGCACGAACACACATACACACTACGCATTGGCTATTCAAGTCTAAAGCCATGTTATTCGAACTGCTGGTGAATGAGAAGGAAAACAAGCCAGCAGCTAAGCAGCAAAAGGTGGCAAGAAACCCATTGAGGAATTGTTAGAGAAATTGACGAATGCTGGAGGGGGACGACGAGCGGGGCACAGGCCAGCTGGTGTGCGAAATGTAGAACAGCTGACTGATGTACAGCTAGCGAAAAGCGGCGCGCAGACGCAAATGTGCCAGCTCCACAACATTTGATGTTGTTGGCTTTGTTGGTAATCGGATATCAGGTCTCTGCGCTACGCGTGCAAGCCCATGCGTTTCGTTCTCATTGCGCGTATGTGTGAGTGCGGTTGAGTGGAGTGGCAAGGAAACCTCAACCTAATTCGAGCTCAGCAATTATGATAATTTCTGCAACATATTGTAATAATCGTGAAATTTAACTGCGGCGCTGAGCGCCTGCGCAGGCGTTTAGTTTTAGTGGAACTTAGAAATTATCAATGTGTGCGTCATGCAAATACATACGCATGTGCATAAGTACACTAATTGACCAATGACCCAATTTTACCACTGCCGTTTGTTGGTTTTGTGAAAATCGGGTCGCGAATTTGTGCCATTTGTGGTTTGTGATTGGCAGCTGCGGCGTTTTCGAATATTTCGAAATAAACGTTAACTTCCTGGAGTTAACTCAGACGGTAAAAGCGTTAAGCCACGAAAGCGGAAAAGGAGAAAATTAATAATTGAAGCCGAGATCATTGATTACACTTGTGTACTTACATTTATTTCATGCACGTATGTACATATGTGTGAGTACGTCTCACGCAATTTCTGATATGTGAGAATTTTTTTGGGTTTCTATTTTAATTTTTACTTGCCAATAATATACCGTAAAACGTATATACTGCGCCATGAAAACGCAAATTTGAGCATTTCTGATAGACATCATCACTTTCCAGCACGTACTAAGCGTGGAGCGGATGAGCTTCAGTTGGTCAACATTAAAAAAAAAACAGTTAAATAACTGCAGTAAGCGATGATCATTATTATCAGTGAAAGTAACTATTTTTTGCTACAATTCTCAGCATTAAAAGCATTAAGTCAACACGAGGCTAAAAAGCGCAACCACGCAAAGACAGTATAAAATAGCCACATCGGATGTGCAGACATAAATTCTGAACAATTAAGCATTGAAAAACATATCCAACACATAAATCGTCATATATACATACATACATACATATTTAAATGTATTTGTATGTAATTTGTGCTAGAGCTCAAGCTACACTTCAAGGCAAAGATTAAGACAAAACAGAAAAAATTAGGGCGCATGCGCAACTCAGTGGAAAAACTGTGCCATTGCGCATGCGCACATTTCTGCTGAAGAAACACAAAACATTTCGCGCGCTACTCAGATTCGAATTGTGTTAAAGTGCTATGGAAGCCCTTAGATTTAAAACAGCTCAACGGCAGACAGCCCACATGACGGCTACCGGCAATAAATACTAACGACCATATCTGATGTGGCATGCAACAGCAGCAAGCGTATTTATTATGCGCGTAGCACACAAATACACGTGCAATTATAATATCTGTAGGTGTGTAGTAACACGTACAGTTGAAAACAGGAAAGGAAGTATAACGGCGTCTTTCCCATTTCTAATTCGTTCTGTACTCGCGGCACCGGCCTTCATAGACGAAAGATGTGCTGAGCAGTATCATTATATTATTAGGAACATCACTTTTAGGGCGATACGCTACTAATGGCCTGCTCAAGGCTAGAGGCACTACTGACTAATTTAATCAATTTGAGGAAAAGCTTAATTTTCGATAATTGTTCTCATTTGAAGAAAACCGCCAGCGTTTTGTTGATAATAAACCTGCGGCGTACAAAGCATGGCTTGATTCCGTCTTTTTATTCTTCTTCATAATATTGCGCTGCAGAACTCCACAATTTCACGTGTTAAAAACCGATTTATGCTCAAAATTGTCTCATATAACTGTTAATCGAGTATAGCATTCATCTACGCTTCACAAATGGAGCCACCCTAGTTCCTTTGATATTCAGTTCTATTAAACTTTTATAGAAGAAAATGGTTATCTTAGAAAGCATAACTTTGAACTGTTACCTTCTCACTGTATCAGTGAGCAGAGATCTCGCATTTTCTCTCAAAAAGGCATGATACAAAGAAGAATGGGAGGCGGGTTTCACAGAAAGTTGTAGTAAATATGGCAGCGAGAGTTATTCTTCCAACTCGTAGTGTTAAGAAAGTGTGAAATCTTGCAAAAAATTACAAATATTCAAATTCTGTAAATGGCCAACGGTGGAGTGATTAATTACTAACCCTCCACAAATTTCTCTTTTCTCGTTACTATTCAAGAGGAAATATGAAAATAGTTTGAAAAGTTTGCGAAAAAATTGTATGCAAATAAGCACATGACTGCGTTACAATACCTACGGCACCTTATGTGGCATGCAACACCAAAGCCTAGCAGGCAGCGTAGGCTTCTTGCAGCCCTTTACTAGCGTCCAACGGAGCGTCAAGTCGGCAGCGGCGAATGTGAAGAGGAAAAAGCTGGTGAAGCCAAAAATTACGCCTCAAGACCTCTCCAGATGCCCTGTGCCACCAATGGGTCTGCATGTGTGTAAGCGTTCTTTTTGTGGCAAATTTGACGTGAAAAAGAAAACATTTAGTTGTGGCAACATCTGGACCTAGGAGCACCGTATACCTGTTTAGATACATATGATAAAACACTCTTACACACACACATACATACTTAGAAGCAAAGTACAAGTCGGCGAGGTGGTAGCCAACGACTGCAACAGATTGAGTTACGCGATTGCATAAAACAAATGTTCGCATATCAATCAACGTGTCAAGGCAGTGGCGGTGTGACAGAGCCGCAGAGCCACGGAGCTGCAGCGCGACCGCGCGGCCGTGTGGCAGCAACGCAATGCAATCCAAAGTTGCGAGTACAATGCTTTGTTGCACGAGGGCTTACATTGTTGTTGGCGTTTTTTCCGCGCTGCATTTTGCTCTTTTGACAGCAACGTCAAGTTCCAACTAGTCAAAAACAACAACAAGCCGCTTACATTTCTGTTACTTATGTCTGTGCTTCTTCGTTTTTGTTTTTTGTTGTTGTTTTTTTTTTGCATTTCAACAATGGCTGAGTGACGCTCATAGCAAAAGCTGATTGAAATTGCTGGCTAATGTGCATGTGTGTGAGTGCAACTGAATGTATGCATTTTGTTTTTTACTCTGTTTGGCGCACATTTGGCGAGCTTCTGCTTAGTATGTGCTAACGAATGTGTTAACAACTTTGTTGGAATATTTTGCCGCTTCTGACAAGCGAAGCGCAAATTTATTGTCATGTTCGCAATAAGCAGCAATCAGTATGGGCAAGCAAGCAGCGAAAGAAAACCTAAAGTGGAAGCAACAAACGAGTCGGTAGAACGGGCTTATATGCCGAAGAAAGAACGTACGATGTGCACTCGCCTTCATTAAAGACAGTAGAAAATGGTTTTGAATTATTCAAGCAATCTCACAAGCTTTATGCGATTTTTGCAATTTTGAAAGTTTTGGATAAAAAAAATTGTTGGTTTAGAAATTTGTCTATAGATATACTATACATAATCACCACTTTGGTGTTAGGAAATCGTATCGAACACCGATCTGATTGACAATCAGGTTCGATAATTTCGAATATCTATGCACCATTTTATGAGTCGTCATTCACCACTTCTATGTTTAATTCTATACCGGCATTATTGTTGCATATTTGTGAAAAATTGCCAGTCGGTAATGAAATATATTAGTAGTTGAAAACGTCTTTTCGTATTTCTAATCATACTTCAACATATTTTTTTATATTTATAATGAGCTTTAATGAACCAAACATGTACCATTTTGGTCGACCACTTTTTGCCATTTTTCCGCCAGAGACATTATTCCATCAGTGTAAAGCTTTTCTGGTTTCTCGGCGAAAAACTGCGAGAAGTAATTTTCACAGGCTTCTCTTGAAGTGAATTTTACTTCATTAAAAGAGTTCTGCATTGACCGAAGCAAATGGTAGTCCGATGGTGCAAGGTCAGGGCTATATAGTGGATGCATCAAAACTTCTCAGCCAAGCTCTCCCAGTTTTTGCCGAGTCACCGAGTTGTCTTGATGGAAGACGAAGCCTTTTCTGTTCATCAGTTTTGGCCTTTTTTTCGATTGCTTGCTTCAATCTCATCAGTTGTTGACAGAAAAATGTAGAATCAATCGTTTGACCAGGCTGTAGCAGCTTATAGTGTATGACATCTTTACAATCCCACCAAACACTCAGCATAACCTTTCGAGGCGTCAATCCTGGCCTTGCGACCATTTGTTGAGCTTCACCACGCTTGGACCATGATCTTTTTCGCACATTATTGTCCTATTTGATCCACTTTTCGTCTCCTGTTACCATTCGCTTCAGAAATGGTTCGATTTCATTTCGTTTCAGCGAAGAATCGCAGATGTTAATTAGGTCCATTACATTTTTCACAGACAATTCATGTGGTACCCAAGCATCGAGCTTCTTTTTGTAGCCAAAATATAGCGAATTTCTCACCTTTCCATCACTATATGGCATGACACAATATGATTGGTAGTACTGGACTGGATACGACTGCAACGACATCTAGTGACAAAATACGAAATTACTTTTTCGACTACCCTATATATACACATATATGTATAAATTTAATAGATGAAATCGAAACAATCCAAACAATCAGTATGAAACCTGACGATTAATTTCTGCTCCGAAGATACTCTTTGTGGAGCCATTTGTCATTCGGCAGCGTCTTAAAGTTCCTAGACCTTACATACTTATCGAATAAGACAAATAAGAACAGAATCTCTGTCAAATATATATCAAAGGCGCAAGTCCAAACAATCAGTATGAAACCTGAAGATTAATTTCTGCTCCGAATAGGCTCTTTGTGGAACCATTTGTCATTCGGCAGCATCTTAAAGTTCCAGAGATTCTGTTCTTATTTGTCTTATTCGATAAGTATGTAAGGTCTACTTATCGAATAAGACAAATAAGAACAGAATCTCAGTAAGTATAAGTAGACCTTACATACTTATCGAATAAGACAAATAAGAACAGAATCTCTGTCAAATAGATACCAAAGGCGCAAGTGCGAAAATCTTTAGCCGCTCTTTCGGTTCCTTTTTTGTACAGATTTTGTCGGCGTTGCTCTTTTCTTTATTAACAATTTATTCTTTATTCTACATATAGATGGAGGCCAAATATTCTTGGTATCAAGTTTAAAAAGTGAATTTTATGTGCTCGCAATCAAAAACCAATCGAACTGGCCAAAGTGAGACAGCTCAATTCGTTGGACACATTCTTGCGGTCATGGCGTTAGAATCTGGAACGACACACAACATAGTGACCTGAATCCCAATTTATATACGTCTCAATTTATGACTATCGATACACGTTCATATACACATATACACACCCATTTGCACGAGCTCTTGCGCACCATCACAAATTAATGCTGACGAGTCAATTCGAGATATGGCAAGTGGCAGCTGTTGTTGTTGTTGCTATTATTGTCGTAAATCTATTGAAATGTTCTCTGGACTGCGCCAACGGCTGTCCGCTAATGCTTTGTATGCTATTTAAATCTCACACTGACTTGATGATGCGGCATAAATCGCCGTGCCCAGCTTTGCCAGCGTGTCCGGCACTGCCGCGGCATGTCCGCTAGCTGGCGTTTACAGCTGTCACTGCACTAATTCCACGCATTCCTCTGGATTAACATGCAAAGTCGCTACGCTGGTCGCCACTTTCTTGCTTTACTTAGCGAACTCCACTCAACGCACACATACACATATACAGACAAAAGCGTTTATGTACAGGGAGCTAAGCATTGGTTTGTGCAAATCGAGTTCACTTTTATGTCATTCTAGCCACAAGGAAAGCGGCCAAGTCTTTTGCTGGTTTGTTGTGTTCTTCTTTGTTTTTGTTGTGTTTTTCTTTGTTTTAGTTGTGCTTTAAGCACTTTGGTGTCTGTGTAATTAAGGCGTGTTGCGCAAACGAATTGATTTCCGTCAATCACCGACTGTTCGAAGATTGAGTTCATTGCCGCAGGCACTTTCGCAGGCTGTGTGTGTTTCCTTCTTACCCACACATTCATACATACACACACATGTTTAAGTTCTCAAATCAAGATAAAAAGGTATGAATGGAAAATTCATCTGGACGTACAAATTGTTGGCACATTTAGGGTGAATTAACTGTGAGTTTTTCCCTGTGATTTTCTTTTCAATCATGCCCGATGCAAACAGATTGATTTCTCAATATTCTCGGTCAATTGAAAGAGAAAGATAATAATGTGGGTTTGTGTCTTAAGTCTTTAGTTTATTTGCCGTGACTGTGCGAACGTTGTCTACCTTTATGTATGTATGTATGTATGTTTGTAAATATTTTAGCAAGAAAATATATCTTTTTGTCTAGACACACTAATTATTCTGATTATTACAGCTATACAAAAGTACTCCTAATCCATATACCATACCATATATACAAGGTTTGTTCGGAAAGTAAAAGGACTGAGTCAATTTAAAAAAAAATTATTGAACCAATCGTTACAATTCTTTAAAAACTTTCAAAATAGACTCTTTCTGCGTCGATGCAGCACTGCCAGCGAGATTTCCAAGCATTGAAGGCATCACGGAATAGCCCTGAGAGCCGAGGTGCATGCTGCTTGGATCCACTCTGTCGTTTCAAAATGCTTACCTTTCATCGGCCTTTTCAGGCAAGGAAACAAAAAAGTCCGGAGGGCCACATCTGGGCTGTTTGTCGGCTGTCGTTTGAGTTTCTTGAGGACTTCCACGTAAAACTTGGACGTTGACGGTTTGTCCAGGAGAAACAAATTCATGGTGGCCTTTGATGTCTTTCACTTTGGATTTGCTCATTCTTCCAGTCTTCATCAGCAACCTCTTCCCGGCTCTCCAAAAAGTCCTGGTGCCACCGAAACACACCACTTCTTTCTAAAGCCACATCTGGATAAGTCTGCTTGATCATACCTAACGTCTCTGTCGCAAATCTACCGGGTTTCACACAGAATTTAATCGCGTATCTAAGATCTAACGAAAGCTGGATTTTCAGCTTGCACCGCTCACAGAAACACGTCGCGCGAAAATGTTTGTCCTGGCTCTCCACGTGCTGGGAGACAATTGACCAACCGCTCGTTCGTTAGCTAAGAGCACCCTCTATCGAATCCAGTCGGTACGCGCACGTTCTGAAGTACAGTCGCGAAAGAAGAAAGTCAGTCTTATTACTTTCCGGACAAATCCTATAAGTTTATTCTAAGCTTAATGCAATAAAATATTGTAAAATAAGAAAAGCGAAGCTAGAATACCCTTCACAAATGCAAGAGATTCCTTATAAGAAGTTTGGCTGGTAAAATTGTATGGCATCCACATAGATGCTATAGTGCAAGGCTGACAACCGAAAACATAATTAACATTGGGAAACCCATGATGATTTGAACAAAAGCTTGGCAAGAAAAATCAATAGGCGGTTCGACAATCTACCTGGGTGCAGAACTGCAAATGGTTGATCGGTAGTATACAAAATTCAAAATCAAGACCAAGTCACTAGGAAAACAATGGATCATCTCTGGTGCACTTGTCTCGTATTGACAAGGCTACGCTTTAAGCATTTTGGGGCCCCAAAATGCACTGGAAGAGGTATCGCCACAAAGTCTAATTAATTTAGCAGCAACCGCAGGCGTCCAAAGAATGACTACTCCTTATGGATCTCGTAACAGAACTCCGTCTTCTATAACAAAGAACCAAACCTGGTCTATGCGTGGCTCTGTAGCCTGCCAGACTAACCTAATCTACAATTGATGTATGTCAGTCAAGCTAAAAAATGACTACGCGCTATGATGAAGTCAGCCGACATTACTTTGTTATTCAACGAAAAAAAGATAACAAGTAATAATCATAAATGTACATTTTTGCTAAAATAAAGTTTTATTTAATAAATATAAGTAATAATATAAGAAAAAGTTGCGACAACTTGCCACCTACAGTTAAGTGTTGCGCTAAATGGCACAGAAACCCACTGAAGAGTTTAGCGACTTCTGCTTCCGAAGAAAAGTTGGCACTCCGTGTCTAAGCAAATTAGTTGCACAACTGGAGCACAGCGTAGCCGCTACGATGCTGCTGAAGAAATTTAGCACATTTTTACATACACATATATACATTTGTAGTCCCAGGAATGGAACGCTCATTTTGGTGCGTTAATTAAAAAATTAAAATTAATTAAGAAACGAAACGCTGCTTCATAATTAAGAGCGCACGTGAGTTGCGCGCAAAAGTTGCCTTCACAGACATTACAAATGCTTTACCGTTAGGCATAGTCGGCGCAGAAGTACAATAAATAACGACACTTCACACGCTCGCCGATATGTATGTGCGCGTCTGTTTTGTACTCACAAAGTGCGCTCGTGCTACTGGAATGCCTACATATGTTTGCCGGTTCGTCGTCAACTTTAACGGTTATTATTCAATTAAGAAGTAAGCCGTAGAAACACAAAAACTACCGACACAAAAACAACTACAATCACTACTAACACAAAGCATAACGCCATGCCACAGTTTCCACTCGCCACACACACATACCCAAGTAGTATATATGCATGTAGCATGTCCACTTACCGCGTCTGCGGCATTCTCATCGTGCCAGCAACTTGTCTGGAAATTTGTCATTATAACTTCATATTTATTGCGCCATGCCTCATAATTACGCGCTGACTTGTAGAAATAATGTCCGTAAAAAATGTGGGAGTTCCCACTGAAGGCATCAGAAAAGCATTAAAACAACAAATTAACAATGCAGCAGCAGTGCAAACCGGCTTTTGTTTTCGAAAAAGTTCTGAAGAGCAAAAACGTAGCAAATCGTTGGTGGCAAATGTACCCACAATGGGGCAAAAACAATGGGCGCTTGTGTCGTAAAAATGCAACAAATTTGACGTCTAGCAAATTAAGACCATAAAAGTTAACTCTTCTTTATTGCCAAGCAGCTGTGTGCGTGCGTGTGTGTATTGGGTGCCATTGCTATGATTAAGCCCGAGCAGCTCACTAGCTCATAGCTTTGATGGCTTCGTTCGACCCAATTCCGCGCTGATGGCGCTTTTATTGGGCTTGGGAAATTGGCGAAAGGCAAAGAAATCAGAATCTATTTTCGTCTGTTCTCCAGCAATGAACACTTTGCTTGGCTAAGCTTGGCTTTTTAGTAGGCATTAAATAGTCGAATGGCGTTTGGCCTGCTTACTTGCCTGAATGCCAATGGCACTGACTGACTTCGCCGAGGTCTTAATCATATGAATGGCGAGAGGGTCATAAAATAAAAATTGGCCCATTCGTTGCGTCCAATTAACAGAAAACACATTTTGTAAAGAAAAAGTCAAAACAAATAATCACGTCAAGTAGGAGCACTAACAAAAATGCTTTAGAAAATTATGTTGTTTATTGAAAACAGCAATCTTCTAACAATAGCCTAACAATAGCATCGCACTTAAGCATCAAAACAGAGAGACCTAAAATCACAAATCTTATTTCCTCTTTTTCTGCTGTTACGCTTTTATGTAATCTACAATTGACTTGAATGATTCATCTGACTCTCTTCAGTTCGAAGTTATAAACTTTGTGGCTTTTAAGAGATTTATTGTCTTCGTGATCGTTCTTTTTAACAATAAAGAAGGAGTTATATTCTAGGTTCAGAATATCAAGCCATAAAGTTATTTGGTTACTTTTTCCGTACATGCTCAATTTCGGGAACCTCAAATGGTAACAGCATCATAACATCTATTCGAGTTTTCTCTCTATAAATCAGCTATATTTATTTTATATCTTTCTTTGAAGTTCCACGGAATGGCTTTAGTCAAAAAGTCATATCAAAACTCTTTAGTACAACTGCATGTAAAACGTCTTAATTATTCGACCCGGTTTTCTTAGTAAAATATACCAGAAGTATGAAAATGTCTGCCGAACGCAGCGGATATTCTTAAAAATTTAGTTGATTATGAAGTTTGTACATACCATACCATAAGTGATTCGAAATCACAGACCACAACCAGATATTTAAAGTTCATACCTCAGACAAGTTTTATGCATATAAGAATCCCCTGAAACCATAGTAATGGATTGAGTCGATTTAAAAAAAATTATTGGACCAATCGCTTCAATTCCATGAAAAAGGTGTCACGGAAGGCGTTCTACAGAATAGCCTTGAGAGCCCAGATGCATGCTGCTTGCTATAAATGCTTGCCCTTCATCCCGCTTTTCGGTGAAGGAAACAAAAAAGTCCGGGGGCCACATCTGGGCTGTAGAGCGGCTGCGGAAGTGTTGGGATGCCGGCCTTGGTTAGGTAGCTGTTCACAAGAAATCGGCTGCGATATTTTGTCGGACCCGATTGACCCTTCATTTGGTTCTCTTGAGGACTTTCACGTAAAACTTGGCGTTGACGGATTGTCCAGGAGGAAACAATTCATAATGGACAATTTTTTTGATGTCAAAAAGACAACGTGCATCGTTTTCACTTTGGATTTGGACGGGGAGACGCCGGCGTCACCTGTGATTACGTTATTCAAAAATTGGGGATCACTTTCAGACATGTTCAAATTTTCCTGGCACACTTCCACTCGCCGCAACTCTGGAAGTACAGTCGTGGCGGAAGAAAATCAGTCTTAATACAAACCCGGTATTTTTAGAGATGACTATTTAATATTCTCAAAGAAAACAAAATACTTCAATAATAGAAAAGAACACTTTACACATATATTTTGTCAAAGCTGTGAATGCCAAGGCTGATTCTAATGCAAACTAGGTGCTCTGACTAGGCCGTGACTAAGCGCAACCCTAATTCACAACGCAAACACCTAAAACCTCCGATATCTTCTTGCTTATTCAACCTATTTTTGCCACCGACCTTTGCTCTTCGTTGTCACTGCCTACTTCTTTGTAATGTAAGCACGACTCAGCATTTAATTACACGCTCCTTAACTCTAAGGCGATCACCTTCAAATCATCACTTAGCAATTCATAGGAGCGCCTCCCATACATTTAAGGATGCTGCTTCGTATCAAAATAGAAGGCTACGCTTGCCACGGTAACTACCGTATAATTATGTTAATGAAAACCTTTCCTTAAAAATGAGTGAATAATAAATTAAAGTAAATCTTCCACTTTGCTACCGGCTATGAGCTGGCAGAACTTGCTATATTTTTGCAACAACTAGAAATGGGAAGTAAAATGCTTGAAAACACTTGCACTCAAACTGCATATGCATACGAAACCCGCTGAGGAACAACAGTCACTCTTCTAGCTCCGGTTGAGGCGCATGTAATGTGAGGCTGACAGCTTACTAACGGCTTGATGTAGTAATGTGAAGTGATGGCCACGTACATATCAATTTGGGTATCAGCAACGGCTGCTTTGCTGACAGCAAAGGAACCAGCTTAAGACCATCATTCAGTGTCAGAAGATGAGCGAATCTTCAAAGTTTGGAGAGGTCGTAGTTGTTTTTGTATCTCTTATTTATTTTGCAGTAATTGCTTTGGTTATTTATGTAATGAACGTATAGGATGTTTTGCATGGATTATCTAAAAATTTTGCGCATTGCATGCAACATAAACATTTTGCTGAAAATTGTTTCCGCACTCATGCGCCAAGAATGACACGGAGGCAGCAGTTCAACTAATTCCCCAACCACATAAAGGTCGTCAAATGCCTTGAGAAGAATATATAACTTTTTTGCCCGCATGAGAGGTCACTAACTCCTTGAGGCGTTGCATAATTCACATACTCCGGCTACTGACACGACTAATGGAGCCGCAATGCACATTAACATTCAGGTAGTTTTACATACATACATACATACATTCATCCATACATACACATTCTAAATAACATTTTGGCATTCTGTTCCCTTTGGATTTCTCGTCATAATTTATTAGCGCTGCCACTGTGAAGCTTAAGCTTTTCGCTGCCATAAAATTTTTGCCATGTTTTACGTTAATTTTCCTTTAACGTCTTTCATTTAACTTCTGTCCGCTGAACGCTGGCAGCCAAGAAACTCTTTGTACTTGCCACAACATGCGAAAACACGCGAATACACATGTTTTCCTCCCGCCAAAGTACGTGCCATCACTCGGCGGCGTTTGCCAAATTGTTGCTGTTGTAGTTGTGCTTGTAGAAGCTGTTGTTCTCCGCTTTGTATGAATGCCACTTGCGGTTGACCTCTGCGAGTTTGGCAGTTTCCATTGGCGCTTACATACACATTTATTTTCTGATTTTCTGGTTGGCCAGCAACGTCAGCGCCTCCGATGTCTGTCGACAGCATTCTTTTCAATTGTATGTATGCGCCGGTCTGGGTTGCTTAATATCTGCCTAACCTTCAACATTCTCCAGCCGAGGTGCCAAGGTGTTCCAGGCAATTCGCAAGCACCAAAAAAATTATGGAAATCACAAACGATTTCTTCAAAGTAAGTACATACTTATCAAATTAAAAGTTGTTAATTGTGGATATTAATAATTTCAATTTCGGATGACCATGGTACACATGAATGTTGAAGTCCGAGCTAGTATGCCACCCATAGATGTTCGATGTGTACGGAGTCAATAGAAGGATCTGAACACGCGTTTTTTCATTGTCCTCGGTTTCTTAACATAAGGGAAAAGTTAAAAACAGCACTATGTTATAGTTTAACGGTAGAAAGTTTGACTGCGCGTGTGTTAGCCCTCTGAGAAGAAGAAAGCTGTTCGCGAAGCGGCATTACGACAATATTAAGACAGCTACAGCAGAATAGGCGTCTGTCCGTCCATGCTGTAGAGGAGACGTATGTAAAATGTCTTGTCACTCCCATGAAGTAATACCTTATCTGGTGGTTCCGTGGGAGAGTCTTAAGTTGGGAGTAGGTTAGGTTTAGCGGATTAAAGTCCCGCACTCCGGCTTTCGATGCTTCCTCCTACTATAAAAAAAGACAAAAGTTAAATCGTTGGCCTCCTTTTTGCGCCTGCTATCAATAAAAATTTCGTTGGCAACCCTGTTAGTGTGGCGGCGGCACAATGTCAAAGCACACCAAAATGACGCAGATGAAGTCAAGGCAGGCCATTTGAAGCTTTCTTTGTCTATTTGTTGCCATCAGATAGGCGCGTTCCTTTCCACTTGGACTCTGCTTGGATTCTCCCTCGTTGTTGTTATTGTTTTGTCGCTGGGAGGCCATAGAATTTTCCGAGTCGCGCTGCAATTTCATAAAAATACCAAACAGCCGCTTTTGTTGTTGTTGCTTGTGAATATTTGCTGATTTACCACCGTTGATAAAGTGTTGTTGTTGGCGAGGTTGTGGCGCTGTTTGCAATAAATTATGAACGCCACGTTAATTAGGCAGCAATTGTTTGGACTGCGCACAAACCGTGAGGGGCAAGTGGACCGGGGCAGGAGGTGAAGGCGGTAAAAAGTACAATATTTATGCATTTGTCGTAGATTGTCATAAATCTATGGCATACCTGGGCTCCGTCTCCGTCTCAAATTGACCACAAAGAATAACTGTCAGCACAATATTTTTTTCCTTTTGTCTTGAATGATGCATAAATTCTCTTGTCGCTGATCGCCGTCGACACTTGAACATATTTATGAACTCCGTTGCTGTTTTGCCGCATTCAAATAGCTTTCGCTGAGAGTTAAGTACTTGCGCGTCACACTCGAATTAATGCCGAAACGTGCAGATCACAGTCTAAATTCAAAAGGAGGGGCCAACGCCCCTAGAATGATAAGTAGGCGAGTGAACAAGTAGAATATTGGTTGGCTTACAGCAATCAGCTGGCGTTGGACGCTCAGTCGTTCGAGTCACGATTCTGGCTCGCCCTCGATTCTCGTTGCGATTGTCGGTCGGTGGGTCGCGTCGGCCAAACTGAAGCTGAAGCCGATGAAACCGATGAAGCCTATGAAGCCTATGAGTGGCAGCGGCCGACTCACCTACTTACGTATGCACAGCTGCGTGGCCTTTGACGTCACAAGCAACCAAGCTAACGAGCATAGGCGCTTGAGTGGGTTAGGCGGTTAGACAGCGATGGCGGGATGCTGCGCATGCGCGCGCGTAATTCAAGAGCATCGAAGTGCACTGAATTGCAGCGCGCGTTTTAAGGGTCAAGAAGCGCTGCTGGCCTAGAAAATGAACTTTCTCACTCAAATACGCGGCCACAGTGGCCTTTATGGTGACACAATTCACTTCTAATTTCGTCTACACGAGTGGAATAAATAGCAAAATAGTACATAACAATGAAGAATATGTGGCGTGGAGAGAATATAAATAAGAGCAAGTCAAGCGCAGGTATTTGTGGTGGTGATTTATTTATTCATTTATTTATTTTATAATTTATACATCTTTTACTTATATACGAGTATATAGAACTGGTATTTAGCTTAGCTTATGAAAAAATAAAATTATTGTATTATTTAACTTATTTTCTAATATTATAAGTAATGTAAGTCGGACAGAAATACTAAAGTCTAGTGCGTTCTTTTTTGTTGTTTCGTCATTTTCGATAAAATAGCTAAGAAACTAGAGATTAATTTTTATTTATAAATAACTTAAATAACTGTAAAATATCAAGTGCTTATTTGGAGTTTATTGCGATCAGCGCTTATAATTCTTATTTCTAATAGTTTCAATGTGATTTTTATGCAAGATTCTATAAAATGTAATGCGGTCGAGTCCGACATAAAAATATTGAGTATTAAAATAAAATTTCTACTCGAAAAAGTGTTCAAATATTTTTGATATTTTTTTATTTAAAATTGCATATCTATGCTCAGTCACCTTGAGTTAAATCCGCAACGGTATTATTAGTCCGGCTATTTTGCCATTTAACAAGACGAGTGACCATAGCTGGAGTTAGGTAAACGGTTTCACGGCTTTGTGTGCAACTTCTTACCTCTTTAATTAATACATACGTACATAGACATATGATATATCCATAAAATATTTTACTTTCTGCATACGCTATTCAACTAATCTAATCTCGTTTAGAACTATGGTACTATTTGCAACCCCTCCACTTCGGTCTTTATTTAAATAGTTGGAAAATTGTAAGACCCACCCTAGTGCTTCTACATGGACCCTTGTGGAAGCTGAGCTTGCAGAGCACGTGGCATTGTTCGCTTCCCTTGTTGCGGCTTGCTGGCTGACAGCGACGTAGACGAGGAAGCGCGTGACGAGTGCAGCTGCTGCATTTTAATGTTGCTGCGAATATAGCGCTGACGACGCGCTTCACGAAACACGACAAACACGAAGATACCCAAAACTATCACACACAGCGAAACAGTGATGATAATACTGCCGGCGTTCGACGAAATACGTTCCAAAGTTGTGGCAAAACCTGAGACAAGTCGAAGGTAACAAACACAAAAAATATTGAGTAAAAGTGTCATGACTTCACTTTGTAAATAAATAGAAACATATAGTCCTTATATCTATGCTTAAGCAATAGCGACTCACCTCTTCCCTCGACTGTATTGTGCAAGTGATACCACTGCTCCACACTCATTGTTCCGCTGGTGTTCGCCTCATCTGCCAGCAAATTGGCGACCGCCTGCTCGCGCACCAGTTTCGCGTACTTGGCCGCACGTGCCGCCATCACCGGCACTGTAGGAGCGGCATCGTGCTCTTGTTGTTCGTCAACTTCCTGCAGCTTCAGCATTACATTTTCGTGCTTGATATGTTGCTCATTAACGCCGGGCACAATGTCCTCCAACATGGCCACACTGTTTGGCACGTCACTGCCGTCGACGGTCAGCAGCTCGTTAGCTACGCTGCGCTCAGAACTGACGTTGGCGGCCTCGGTTACCTCTTGGACCAATGCAATGCTTTCGTCAGATTCCAAACTTTGCGTGCGCGCTGCGGGCGCTATAGGTTCCAGGGGCGCATGCTCCTTCAAAACTAGTGCACTCTTATCCACAAAGCGCATATAGCGCTGTTCTCGGCCCAGCCGATCGTCCGGCTCGAAGGGATCATTTTCAACAGCGGCGGCTACGCCGTCACTACCGGGCACGGTAAAACTGGCGCGCACTGTCTGCATGCCCGATTGGAAGCTACAAACCACGACGAACCTGAGAAACAAAATTAAGGAGATGATAGCAAAATTTAGTACCAGAGCACGCGTTTTAACGAGCTATATATGTATTACTGATTCTACGAGTTTAATAATCTTACTTAAGATTGCTTCGAATTAGTATTTTTAAATGTTTTAAAGAATATTTTTGAAGGGCTTTAAGTTTGTGTTTTATGCTTTCAGTGAGTTTAATAGTTCATTCTTGTTATTTATTCGTATTTACCTTCGTGTGCTGTGTGTGTAGATGCCCAACTTCTCCTGTACCGTTATAAACGTTTCAACCGTATTTGTTTCCGGTTTTACTAAACTACCGCACATTTTGTGATCGATTCGCATCGTATAACGATCGGTGGGATCATTCTGGTCACCCTTTATGCCGCAGTTGCCGCCATCGACAACAATCTTCCCACCAAAGTACGGACCGGTTTCCACTTCGATCTCAGAGGCTTGTGGCAAGCACTTTGTAGCTTGTGCAGCAACTGAAAAAGTGGAAACAACGCCAGAGAAAGGAAAGCATTTTACTTGTTTATAAAATCTCTATAATTTTCCACTTCATCTGCGCTACAAATTAGCTAATCAATGCTTACATCCTTTCGTTGGTATAATGATAGTTTGGCCGCCATCAAGTGGCACGCCCTTCGCTTCGTCGTCGATTTCGTTGCCGAAAAGCTCTGAGCGCCCAGTGATTTTCATGTTTCTGCGCTTCGCCTGCGGTCGGATGTGGAAGCTGTATTTGGTGGCCATGCGGAGATTTTCGATTTGCGCCGCGTAATGACGTATCTGCCGTCTGATAATAGAAATATGGATAAAAATGCATTATGATACTGGTTGAAGAAAAAAACGCGAAAACGCGCTATCTAAGTCAAGAGTTGGCAGTATTCTATTCTGCTTTGCTGTGCTGATTTTATCAGTGACCCAGTTGATGTGATATTAGAATAGTTAACACTCACCTGCTTTTCGCCTGTTCGTCTTCCACATTATTGTTCTTGTTACTGACTTTATGGTTGTTGCTGTAGTTGTTGTCGTCGTTACCGTTTGGTTCCAGCTGTTGAGTTTCGTTCACTAATTTGGAGCGACAACGATGCGGTCCAAATGACTGTAATTCACAAAAGAAAATCTGAAACGCTTTCGGCGGTTCCACTTCGGCGCTGCTGTTGGTGATAGCATCAATATCGGCGGTCGTCGGTGTTGTCAAATCGGCGGAGGGCACGAATTCCACCTCCCAGGTTAGATTAACGGATTTGTAATTGGGCTCACCCGAAACACTTCGTATCTCTGCAATTATAAAACGAGAATAAGATGTAATTACAGTTATTAAAATGACGGCTGGTTGACGTTTGGAGCGCATTAGTGCTTGTTAATGATTGAAAAACGAAATTTTGAAGCAGAACTAGAAAATAACGAACCTACTGAGACCTTAATTATGTAAATGAAAAAATATGTAGGCAATTTAGGAAACTGAGACCAAATTATATCTATATTTTGTCTGTTATACTGCCGCACCTCACATTTACAAACACACTTACACTTCAAATTCTAAGTGCAAATGCATGGATTTACTGTATTTTCCACAACTAGTTGCCACTCTTGTTGTTATTGGTTGCATGCGAAAGTAACTGCAGTCAAGAATCGTTGCTGAGCAACGGTAACGACAACTGCAACAAATGTGTCCGCAGTAGTCCCCCTCACTTCGCAGCAATAGATTGCGGTGCATATGTAGGTGTGCTAGTTATGGTAAACTTGCCTCTACTGTAACAACTACGGCGGCTCAACACACCAGAGCCCCCGCACCGCTCGCAACTAGTACGGGTTTGGCGGAAAGATGCCGCACCAGCCAAGCTCATGTTCTGGCAGCTTGAACATCTCGTACACTCGTAAACGGATGCTGACTGCCATTCTTCCTCTTTGCATTCTGCTTCTTCGTTATCTCGCTGGTTGCAGCTGTCGCCGTTGTTCTTATTTGCTATTCTATAAACACACACGTACGTACACAAATATATATGCGCTTATGCCACATGCATAAATATTCCCAACGGTGCTGCAACGCATGCGCACAAGAACAAAGTCGCATCACTGCTTGACTTCGAGTGCTGTTATTTGCCATGGGCTGTGGGGCAGTGGGATTTTGCGTTGGTGAGCTTTTGGCTTTCGTGGTTGTGTGGCATTGTGTGTGCGCGTATGTGTGCCTGTGTCTTTTGCGGTTACTTCAATGCTTCGGCTGCATAGTAATCCAAACATTTTAATTACTCCCACAGGAGCACGGCCAGGGCCAGCCAAGTGCTGTGCAGCTCGTTAAATTTAAAGCTACCGCCTTTGTTGGCGTTTCGTTGACGATCAGCGGGAAGATTTTTAGTGCTCAGCTTTGGAAATATTAGCCGAAGATTTAATTGAATTGTAAAAAATTTATTCGAACAAATGGATGCTATACTCGTGACCCTTGAGGTAAACTCTGTTTAAGTCGACCAACGGAAGGTATACATGAAATTTAAATAAGACAGCGTATAGCTATTTTATCCCAACACTTTTTAGTTGTCATCTTCATCTGCTTTTTAAAAAGTTTTTGATTTGTGCTAGATCGAAATAGTGAAGATTCGAATAAGTTTCCCTTAAATATGTTTTCCGACATCCCCTCAGACAAGTATTACAAAAATTCCACTCGTGTATAAGTTCCAAATAATCAATAGAGCACATACAAATATTCCAATTTCAGTGGCCGATAGTTATTTGTGGCAAGCCGCAGAAGCTCGAACAAAGGGTAACGAATTGACAAATTGTCAATGGCATCAGGGGTAAATACTCACAACACATCGTTTACAAGAGCCAGGCATCGCAATATGGAGGCAGGTGCTATGAGTTGGCCACTGCGGTGCGAAAGCCATCAAACAGCAACCGTCAAGCGTCAGCTATAATCATGGCACCGAACGCATTGACAACAAATCAAATAAACGTCAAATACTTGCAACTTACAACAAGGCCATTGAGCCAGCGTACGTGCAGTGCGCTCATTGAAGACAAGTTAAACCCCCCAAATACTCCACTCAATGCCCGCCGTCGGTGAATCCAATGCGAAAAGTGAAAACGACAAAGCTTTTGCTGGTCGCTCCTACAATCATTACCAACGTCACTGTTATTGGTGTTGTTGCAACAGCAGCTGTTCTCCTTCGAACGTAAACCCAATCACGCTAGTCATTCTAAGCGCGTTCAGCACGAACTCGTTCTCGACACTCAACACCCGACACCCGATGCGACTAAACGCGAGTGTATTAACCCAATTCGCTGCCCTCGCTCGGCATAATGGACAACAAATATGTAAGTGATGGCATCGCTGACGCTGCCTGCCTAAGTACAAACCGATGAATGAAAATTGCGGCAGCTGTTCGGCAACGACAGCTTCTGAGTCACAACACAAAAAATACATAATTGCATTGCCACAAGTCTGTGGCAGCAGTACTGGCAGCTTAAGCAACAGAATTTGTGATGCACGCTTTTGACACTTGACCCCTGTGCGACTGGCGCTTGACCTTTTCCATGCTAATGCCAAATTATTCCACAAAAAGCAAACGCACAGCTTAGTGAGAATTGACGCAGCTGAGCTCATTCTGCTGATCCCGTACGATTTTGGTCAGTTGGCCATTGGAGAGTTTATGGTTGATTGCACTGCTCGTTGTTGTTGCTGCAGAACCTCAGCGTGGGTTGAAGGGGTCAATGAAGTTCCCCTCTATGTGTGTCACTTTGTCATTGAGTGCATTTATTTCAATCTGCTTGAAGGTCAGCTGAGCCAAGTAGCGGTATGTCGGCGCCATTTGTGTGCTCTAAAAACTAATTTTACTTTCTTTGAAGCGACACAGTCAAAAAAGTGCAGGCGAATTTCCTTAAACCAAGTCAATAAGTGGCACGCAATTGCTGTCGCTGCAAAATGGTGTGTTTTTTATAATTGTAGAAGTGTTGAGTAGTGAAATTTAGATAAAGAAGCTGGTCCAACATTGTTTGCACCATTTTAGCTACTATATTCGGAAGGTATGAAGTTTCGAAAAAAATATGGCGCAGTGCTTTCCTGCTGGGAGTGAGCTGTTACAATAAGCTTTACGGAATTCTGTGAAGACCCTCACGTTCTCGCGTGCCATCACTACCGTTTGCCTACTTTATCTACAATCAGAGGTATTTGTTGCAATTTTTCACAGTTGTTGCTGCTGTTGCTACTGCTGCCTATAGATGCAGCACGTTTTATTGCCTCAGCGGTTTCGTGTGGCAACATTCAATATTAGTTACATACATTCAAGCGTAAGCATATAAGTATCCATTGGCTATGCAAGCGTGCATTACCGAACTATTACATACGAACGCATGTAGATGTGAGGTTTAGGTGTTATGTTGTACAAATATATCCGAGCAATAAATGCTCAAATGCACGATTGTAATAGCGTTTAGGATAACTTAATGCTCTGAGGACACTTGTTGACGCGGAGACATATGATATGAACATCGTATACTTCGCTCTCCTCTTTGGCATACCTCGGTCGAGCAATCGGTAGATGTGTAATCAGGCGCAAATTTGCAACAAGTTCCAACAACAATAAGGGCTTACTATTATTTAGCACTTTTAAGTGTTTTGTTGCCCATCTGCTCCGTTTTCCGTTGCTTTCGTTTCGCTTCATTGTACAATTTTAATTCTCATTATTCGGCGGAACTGGCAGCCTAATTGAGATCCCCGAAGCACACGCCTGCTCAAAGTACTCAGCCAGCTGCTGGACTTCGTGAAGAAATGTAATTTTCTTGTAAGTTAACTGAGTGCGCACTTTGCACGTGTTGTTGTACCTATTTTAGATTTAGGTTACAATCATTAATTAATTCCTCAGTGCTCTTAAAAACTCAAGTGCAAAACGAAAACAAGCTGTCGAAAACAGGAAGTATGAGATAGGATTAGGGTCAGTCAAAGCCGCTTAAATGCTGGAAATGTTGGAATTGTTGTTTATTAATAATAATTATTATAATAAGGTAGTAATCAATTCCAATTGGAACTCTATAAGTAGAGCTTTGTTTTGGATTTTCTCGGCTTAGAAGAATAACTTATGATTTAGCTATTTTCACGTTGGTAGAAATGTACTTTTGATTTCTGTGCACTTTTATCTTTGATTTCAATATACAGGGCTTGTCCGCAAAGTAATAGGACTGACTGACCGCGACTGTACTTCGGAACATGCGCGCACCGACTGGATTCGGTTAGTCTTCGAACCCATAGAGAGTCAGGACAAACAATCTCGCGCAACCTGTTTCTGTGTGTGGTGCAAGCCAAAAATGCAGCGTTCGTTAGAGCAGAGGTACGCGATTAAATTCTGTGTGAAACTCGGTAAATCTGAGACAGAGACGTTTGATATGATCAAGCAGGCTTACCCAGATGAATCTTTGAGTATGATCCCGAGACAAAGTGGCAACCTTCCGAGTGACACACACCAGCGTCTTCTCGCCCAAAAAAGGAAAGAATAAGCAAATCCAAAGTGAAAACGATGCTAATTGTCATTTTTGACATTAAAAGCATCGTCCACTACAAATTAGTCTCTCCTGGACAATCCATCAACGCCAAGTTTTACGTGGAAGTTCTCAAGAGATTCATTTCAATCGAGTCCAACAAGACGTCACAGCCGATTAGAAGTTGTAAACAGCTACCTAACCAAGGCCAACATCCAAACGTTCCGCAGCCGCCCTACAGCCCAACTGTGTAATTTTTCGCAATTATTTCCAATGGATAGTTTAAAGCCCTTTATTTTCACATCACTTTTGGTTTTTCCTCATAGAAATTGATCAAGAATTACGTTCTTTCTTACTGCCATTTTCCCAGGCGCAGAAACCCGGTTGTATGTATGTATACTTGAGTATAATATTTGCGTATGAGTGCTCACATAGAACAAGTATATTAAACAAAAGACTTTCGCGCCGAACTGGTCCGCCACTCTTTGTCCATTTCCTGCAGCAATTTAGCGGCGATTTCCAGCTAAACACACATTTTCACTCTTACTTGCGCCGGCGAATCGCTTGTATAATTACATATGGTAAACAAGAAGGAGCAGATTGTCACTAATGACAATGATATGCGAAGGAAATCATGGAGAAACCGATACGTTTGCAATTATGCTAATATCCGTAGCTAACAATATATGGTATATATATACATATGTATGTATTTAAATATGCTGAAATGACCATTTGTTTGCCCACACGCACTCATACATAGGCGGTTTGGCACAGAACATTCGTAAGATAGCGGCTTCGGCAACAGCTGGCCAGGCTCTTGGCTTTTAAAATGTGCTTATCGCTCGGCTGTGGCAGGAAATGGCCAGCAATTACCGGTGCTGACAGAAAAAGAACGGCAGTGTGTAACCCTTTTAATGCAACGCAGAGCAACCAGCCGCTCTTGGGCGACTAACAGCACACATTTGCATATGCCCACGTACATACTTACGTACACATATGCATACTTATGTATGTATGTATGTATGTGTGTGCATGAGCGTTTGCCAAATACAAACACTCACAGTTGGCAGGCAAATGCGAATTTAATTAAATGCAATTTGCGTCTGTTTGTTGCATGCAAAGTGCAATTTAATGCAAATTGCCGTAATATTGCGCCGAGGATGAGCCAATTCGTGGCGTAAGTGGTAAGTGGCAACATACTTTTTTGCACTCACTTTCGTTAGAAGCGAAGCCGGCGGCGGTGGAGTATCGAATGCTTTTTGATTACGTAATAAATGGTACGAGAGCACCTTTCCGTTTTAATCGACCAGACCGCACCCCTTTCCTAGCATTTTCGTTGGTGCTGCTGGCGAGGAAAGTGCAGCAATCCAAGAGTGGTTCAACATTTCGGTGCATACGTTGGGTAACATTTTGGTTTTATCCATCAATGTACGAAAGTGCCAAGTGGTTGGCAACAATGGAGTTTGAGAGCAAAGAAATGTTTCATTCGCACTTCAGTTGACCACTGGATTGGTGAGCTCTGTGCAGGCGACTTAATGGCCGTCCAACTGCCACTAACGGCGCGGAAGTGCTACGGTGCTAACTACTTGTATATAAACATACGTACATATATATGTATTACAGTAATAAATAGCGTTACTAATGCTGCTATTTACGGCTATACTCTTGGCTCCGCTGATAAGCACGGCTGCCGCCACTCTGCCACAACGGTGTCCAACAATGTGCTTAGATCGCGAGTTTTTCTAGCTTCTGCTTGAAGTATTCGACTCTCAATTTTCGTTTGCTAATAATATTTTATAAAAGATTAGTTATTGATAATAAAAAAATTTAATTTTATCTGAGAGCATTGCTGGTGATGTCTATCAGCGCCATTCTATACAAACGCCTGGTATACATACATACACATATGTACGATAAAGGTAGTAAAAAAAAAACCAAGAGCGATTATTACTAACAGTACTGAATTGTGTGGCGGTCTCCTCCTTCGTTTAGACTGAAAAAAATTATATGCTACAACAAGGCTAAACACGGATTAATAAAATTTCTTACGACTTCGCAAAAAATATTAAAATTCCAGCTAAAAATGTAAAGCAATAAAAGTTTACGACTGAAATCTGACAACTGAGCTTACTTCCAACTTCATAACAGACACCACTTAGGTAACATTTTTAGAAGAGAATGAGAATTTTTAAACCTGTGATTGACCCTATCGTCTTTCTCAACAGAATTTTTATTAAGTGACCACGCTTTTAGGTGCGATTTTCATTGCACATATGTACATATATAAGTTTTGGCAATAAAACTTGTACTTTGCTTTGTTATTTTTCACCAGTCACCTCCACTATTGCTTCCGGTTCAATAAAATTCATAAGCGAAATTTTAATCTGAACAAAAAAACTAGCAAAACAAGAAATCGCGATATACAAAATGTAGCCAAAAAATAGGAAAGAATAAGTAGAAACGTTCGCCGACATCGCTGGCGGCAAGCTAGCGACGTTCACCAACGTTCTTTCCATTTCATCGGCACGCACATTCGACAAGTTGGAAAAGTTTCCATCAACGCAAATGCCAATGCAGCAGCAAATTACTCGCATTAAAGATTTTTTAATTAAGCAAGAACAACACGGCGAGCGCCGCTGTCAAACACGCTGCTAAGTAAGTTGGAAGCTTGCAATAATGTCAGGCGGTTAATGGGTCAAGTGAGGTTCGGCGAAAATAGCGAAAACAACCACATTACACACCAACCCATTCGTACAACATGATATTTACACATACCTGCACACATGCAAACACACCGAAAATGGCAAGCAGCTAAATTAAATGTAAACAAATTACAAAATTTTCGCAAAAATCCCCGACAACTGACAAAAAGTATCCACAAACTGTATGAGGCCTGTGCGACTTGATACACTGAGAAAAAAAGTATAAAAGTATATTGGTGTTGTTGAGTTTTGTGACGAATTTTTGAGAATAAGTGTATAAGTTCCTTAAGTAAATTGGTAAATTACTGATAAAGTCTTCAAACCAAATTTTTAAAACTTAAATTTCAACGTTCAGGGATTAGAAGATTTTGCTTATTAATGGTAGTCGAAATAGTCTTTTTGTGTTTCTATTCAAACTTCAACTTTTTTTATATGGTATTTATACTAATAAATAAATAAACAAATATGTATCATATGGTCGACCACTCTTTGCCATTTTTCCGTTAGAGACATTATTCCACCAGTGTAAATCGAAATTTCCAGAACGGAAGCGAGCGAACCATTGTTGTGCTACATGAATTGATACGGCGTCGTCTCCGTAAAGTTCACAAATTTCATCGGTAGCTTGCTTGGCATTCTTTCTTTTTTATACAAAAAATTCAAAATATGGCGAATTTCTTCATTAATTTCCCGAATTTCCCCGATTTTATTTTTTCTTGGTTAAATGAAGCTCACTTAAGGTGAGATTACCTTTCTAACATTATACGAGTATAGTATGACACAATGTGATAGTTAGGCCTGGAGATATACGATTGCAACGACATCTATTGACAAAATACGAAAAGACTTTTTCGACTAACCGATATCACCCAAGCCAAATCACTGCTGCTTTCTAAATCGAGATTAGATGCGGATTTGATGAAGTAAGTCCCTTTCCAGTACACTCAAAGGCACAGTATTCCCGTTCTCTAATCCATGACGCCACATTCCAATCTAGGCCAGTCATTATAGTAAGTTCGCCTCGGAATAAGTTCACCTAGGTATACCCTACCATATGTAGGTTTTGAGACAACTCTAGGGTGTCAATATACAAGTATTTACAGACACATAAATGGGTATATAGAATTCCGAGATTCTTACCTAATTTAAGCTTAGATGATTGGACTAATCAGTTATCTCTAACTGAGCGCAATCGTTGTAAGCTCTAATTTAATCATTGTTGAGGTTTACGACTCACAAACCGATATAATTCGGTTGAGTTTAATTTGCATTTATTGCCAATGTCAATATATTCGAGTTATATGATTTAATTGCCGGCGATTTGCTATTTTACTTGTGTTTTTATGTGCACAGCGAGTGGTAACTCATTCGCAACGGCTTGAGTGCTCAAATGTAGTGTCATAAAGTTTCTCACCATGCAAACGAGGCTTAACGGTAAGCGCCGTTGGAGTGTTGTAAAAGCATGCGCTTGTGGCGGTCGCCCGAAAAGGTCGTTTCGTATGTTTCAGTTGTATTATTTATGTGCGCATTTAGCGCTAAATAGGGACATAAAATGTCAATAAATGCCTAGCACAACAACAGTTGCAACAAAAGCACAAATGTACGCTTGGCGCTGAGAACTCAGTGGACGCGTTGGACGGTCAATGACTGCTCGTGGCAAGCAGCCTGCGTGTGTATGTGTGTGGGTCTGTGCAGATAAGGTCGTGGTTGTGAAACGGTATGAAGTAGTCGCGGCGCAAATAAGACGGCTTTGGTTTTTGACTATTTTTTGTTGCGTTTCTGAGTTTCTGCAACGCAGACGAGTAAGAAATCAGCCGTTCAACCGTAAACAGTTAAGTTGACAATTTATGTGGCAAGCGTCATTTGAACAACGCGTTGACAGTGTGTGGTAAAATATGTTTAGGCTGTTAGCGTAGACGGCGGAGCTGACTTTGAAGGTGTCACGCCGGCATATTGCGCTTCAAGCAAAAAATCCGAAAAGGAAAAACGAAAATACATACGCGCACAAATGAAAAGCAGCCAAATAAAGTATGTGAAAAGAAAGTCAGTGCCAAGCCGCAGCACTGAAACAAAACGTGACTAGAATCCGCGCCACTGCGCCAGAACAAGTTGCGTTCTCGTAGTGTCTCGTTATAGGCGTGTTGCTTGTGGCGCAAGTGAGGCGAAAGCTGGCAAGCACACACACGCGCTCACGCACATGCACGAAGGCGAAGCGCAATCACTGTTTGTAGTTAATTTGACAATTTTAGTGCAAAATAAATATTTGCACTTTCAACACCAACATAAAACGCCAAACAACTCGCGCAATTTTCTCGCCGCTCGCACGAATTCAATTGCGGCACTTCTGTTGTTCTTCAACCGCAAATGCACAAACAAAGCCAACCACTTAACCACCGCATTTTGCAGCGGTTCATTAAATTTTATAGACTTTCATTCTTAACTGTGACCAAAGCGCTCCACACCGCCACCGCCACCGTCGCTGCCATCGCTCCAGTGCGCGCACGAAAGACTTAAGCGACGGGCGAGTGTGCTTCCAATGTTTTGCACTTCTTGAGCTGGCGCATTCAATACGGTTCGTGCTTTGTTCGATTTGTGCCCCAATTTCACTTTCAGCCACATGCTGCAACCGTTTAAGATCCATCATAAAGCGCTTCGAAAAATTCATAAGCGCTTAAGTAAATGATTTATTACATGCCCATTGAAAGTATAACAGACCGTCTAATCTTGTTATGCCGCCCGAATTCAAAGACGACGCCCAGCGCAACCAGCAGTCGGCGCCATTGTGCTGGTAATCAGTGCGTTGCCGCATCGCTGGGCCAAACTTTCACTTTTTCATCTTTTTCATGCTACAACACAATTTAATTAATACGAAAAGCATTCAAATTTAACACTTAACAGAGATTGCAAAACAAACAAAATACAATAAAAAATAATGGGAGTTGGTAAGGCAGCCGTACAAAGCGCGCGCTATGCAATTACACAAGCGTCTCAAGCGTTGTTGCATTTTTGTATTGTGTTGAGCAATGAAAACATATGGTCCGGGTTGCCAGTTCCCGGCTTATAACTCTTTGTTATTGTAATTTTCAGGATTTGTCAAGTCATTTCGGCGACAATGTGTGTCTTCGCAATTGCGTGACTTTTAGTTTTCAATTCTTAAAATGTTCAAAAGTGATCTCCGTACTTCAAATTCGTTTTATTTTACAATATTGTTTCCTAATATTTTGTTGTGTTTTGAAAGCTTAACGCCACTGAAATCTTAGCCTCATTTGTATTTGTATTTCTGGTTCACTTTCAATGGAGAGTTTTCCATTTAATAAATAAGCAGTCAGATTTAGGGCACTTGTACTCCCCTCATTTGCATATTAATGCCTTAGTGGCCACTAGATATCTGCTTTTGGTCATTATTTATATACTCAGTGGCGATTTCAATAGAAGTTAATAGAAAAACGAAAGCTTTTAGGAAGACTCCTAATCTTAGTTAACAATCTACAGTTCACAGCTGGATAAAAAATATAAAATCGTGAATTAGTTAGTTAGTTAGTATAAATAAATAAAAAAATAAAATGTGTACATAAAAATTTTTTCATGACTTATATTTTGTAGTCGAAAAAGTCTTTTCGTATTTTGTCAATAGATGTCGTTGCAGGCGTATCCAGTCCAGTACTACCAATCACATTGTGTCCTACAGTGTAGTCTTGGAAAGATGAGATTCTAAGCTTCACCAAAAAAAAAAAAAAATAACTTCGGGGAAGTTGAAAAAAAGTTACAGCTGTTCAAAAATGAGTGAAAATAATGAAGAAACTCGCTATATTTTGAAATTTTTTTATAAAAGAGGGAAGAATGCCACGCAAGCCACCAATGAAATTTTGTGAAGTTTGCGGAGACGATGTTGTATCACTTCGTGTAGCACAACAATGGTTCACTCGCTTCCGTTTTGGAAATTTCGAAGTTTCGATTTCCACTGATGAAAGTTTTACACTGATTGAATAATGTCTCCAGCGGTACATATTTGTATATTTATTTATTAGTATAAATATAAAAAAAATAATTTGAAGTTTGATTAGAAATACGAAAAGACTTTTTCGACTACCCAATATATAGATTTTGTCATCGATAGAACGAAAACAAGAAATTATGATCTTAGCTATACAAATGTGTGCACGAGTTTTATAAAAAGTTTGAAAATTCATAACTCTATTAATACAGTGTAACTTCAGGGCCACAATGGACAAATTCACTCCTCATATATTCTACCAGGCTTGGATGGACACTATTCATTGAGGCGTTGCTATTTGAGTTACTGTCTTTGTAAATGCTTCTTATTATACATAAAATGTATATGTAATGCAATTCTGCACCTACGTTTTTATATAAATATGTGGCCGTAAATGGTCATTGTCGACTGACCGACTGACTTGCTTGCTCTCTGCATGAACTTCGCAATGCTTCCGCTTGCTCCCTTTTTCACTGCTCCCTTTTATTATTTCTTCATATACAAATATATGGGCTTGTATTCAAACTCCAGCAGTGACAAAGCCAACGCGTACTGCGCACGCATGCGTAAAATCCACTGCAGAGAAGCGCAGAAAAGTAAAACTTTGAAAAGCGATCAGCATATAATGGCTACAACAACAAAAGCTATGTAAAAATGCCAAATGAAATTGTCGGCTCATTAATTGTACGGACAGTTTCTAAACTTTTCCATCTGTCTGCCTGACAATCCGCCTGTGGTCACCTCTAATAGTACACAGTGTTGCTGTTGTTGTTGCTTTCTTAATTTAAGGTGTTTCGTTGCCACATGACGTTTTTCCATTCGGCTTTGCATTAATTATTTTCCTCTTCGAAAGTTCACGCTGAAAGTTGCAAGTCTGCACGCGGTCCATTGTTTTTCTTCCATTGTTCAAGGGTTTTGTTTCAAATTTGCCGTTAAACACAAGAATGACACACGAACAAAGATTTAACGCAACACCAACGCTGCACACATGCAAACACGTGCATACGTGTGCAAGAGCGCGACAGACAAATTGTTAATCGTGATGCTGGTTCGTTGCTTAAATCTTTTGCTTTTGGCCTCAAAATCGGAACTTCAGAGACGCTGTTTAGAAAGCAAAGCAGCGCTCGCCAAATATGCAATTGTTTACGGAAAAGAAAAGCTGGCCTTTTACATAATTAATTTTTGTTTCTGCTTTTGGAAGTTTTTTTTTTTTTGTTGCTCTCTATGTCTTCTTTGAGCGAGCGTTTTCGTTTGATTTTTGCCTAATTAGTGTTTAAATATAAATAATGCTAATGAGTAGTAATCGGCGTTTGGTAATTAGGTACTTCTTCTGCTGAGCAATGAGTCTCACGCCGTTAAGCAGGCAGAATGGGAGTAGGAAGGGAGTGAGGCGATGTGGGTTCAAAAGACCACCGCAGAATCTGGGAAAAGCTGCTTTGTTTCTCAACTTTACTATAGACTCCCGGCCGAATAATGGAGCTGAGTTGGTAGATTGTAAAAATATAGTTATGGCTAATGTAGGTTGGCTTAAGTATAAATGTAAGTATTCTTACGAATAATTACTATATTTATGTAGCTTTTGTATGTATTTGTTTTTTAATACATTTTAAAGATAGCCAATGTTGCTTAGTTATGACCTCGACTTATCTTTATATATAAAAACTACATGTCACGTTGTTTGTCCGCGATGGACTCTTAAACTACTGAATCGATTTTAGTAAATTTAGCACACTGTGTCCAGGTTGAACCAACTTAGAAGATAGAATAGTACAATATATTAAGCGGTCACCTCTATTAACTGGTCAGAAAGACTGGTAACCAGACCAGCCTTACCAGAAAGCAGCCTTAAATTCGTAATTTTTTCCAATGAAATTTATTTGCACGAACATATTTAAAATTAAACCTCAAGTACAATTCCTTGGACTCTTATACCGACAATCGTTGATGTCAGCGAGTTTTCCTTTGATTACGAATCTAATCTTTACTAAAGGTTTTCCAGATCTTATTTAGTATATTGAAGTATTTATTATACTACAGAGTTCACCTAACGATTATTTGTATGGCATAACACTAATATAGATAGCTATGGAGTTATGTCTGTTGTTTACATATACATGATCAGGATGACGGGACGAGTTGAATTTCGAGTGGCTGTCTGTCTGTTCGTTTGTGCAAGCGATAACTTGAGTAAAAATTGAGATATTTTTTTTAGTTCACATGATCCTTGCAACCTAAGGATGGTTGATATTGTAGATGGTCTCATGCTATAAGTAAACTCCAGTGGAAGATAAAAACAACGAATTGTATTTGCGAGGGCCATCTATTGCTCAACAATTTTTAAAAAAATGTGCACGGCCCGGTCTTCTTATTAATTTATTGTTCATAGCTCTTAAACCATTCAAGCTATAATACCCTTCCTACTCAACTTGACCGATTTCAATTAAATTTGGGAGATAATATTATCCCGAAAATAGTCGAAAGTAGACAAAAACACTCCTACTCTCTATATTACAAAACAACTCAATTTAAAATTCCATTTTAATCTTTCAATTGACACGAATAATGCCTTGGAGTTGTACCAACTTATGACGAAAAATTGTCCGAATCCAAAAATATTCGAATACATAGCTTATTTATTTGTAATTTAGATATATATATTTTGTTTTGTTCTCGTCAATTTAAAAAGTTAGAGCCTCTAGTTCAACAAGATCAAACTGTCGACCATATTTCTTATATGAAGAGGCTGCAAATAGAACTCATTAACATAGGCATCCAGAGGCTGTGCCAACTGTCTTCGAATTGCCACTCAATCCTCTAGTTATTATACCCTGAACAGGGTATATTACGTTTGTCACGAAGTTTGTAACACCCAGAAGGAATCGTCGGAGACCCTATAAAGTATATATATATAAATGATCAGTATGTCGAGCTGGGTCGATTTTGCGATGTCCGTCTGTCTGTCTGTATATATACGAACTAGTCCCTCAGTTTTTAAGATATCGTTTTGAAATTTTGCAAACCTCATTTTCTCTTCAAGAGTTGCTCATTTGTCGGAACGGCCGATATCGGACTACTATAACATATAGCTGCCATACAAACTCAACGATCGGAATCAAATGCTTGCATGGAAAACTTTCACATTTGACAAGATATATTCACGAAATTCGGTTTAGATTATTTTCTAAGGCAACAATGTAATTTCCGAAGAAATTGTTCAGATCGGTTAACTATAGCTTATAGCTGCCATACAAACTGAACGATCGGAATCAAGTTCTTCAAGCTTCCATACAAGCTTCCATACAAACTGAACACATAGTTACTAACAGAAATGCACCTGTGATGGGTATTTAGCTTCGGTGCAATCGAAGTTAACGTTTTTTCTTGTTTTTAGTATATTTCGTGACAGTAACCATTAGGTAACTTATCACTTGACAGTTCGAAAAAACATTGACATCTTGCTTACAAACTGAACTCACCGTATTTGCCAGCCAAGTGATTGGCGTCGTCGATGTATCGGCTTTGCTTGTCCTTTGTCAGCGACTTGTTGATGCTTAAACTCTCCGGCACTGCCTGCAGGCCATGAACGTGCGCTACCTTCGCTGCCCGCATGCGCTGGAATCCTTTCGTTCCGCCAGCGCTGGCTGTGACGGCACCGGCTGCAGCAACGCCTATTAGCACCTGCAGCAGGAGGACAACAAGTATAATGTTGTAACCAGCATTGCTGTTGGCAGCAGCAGCAGCTCGCCGGCGTTCACCGCTCTTTATTGACGGTCGCCAGCAGCTGGGCAGTAATAATGCGGTTCTAGAACGAAAGCGCATCTTTACCCTCGGCCAAAGGTGCGATCACAGCTGGGAACAGAAATTTCCAACGATTAGTAGACTTTTACAACGAGTTGGCTTTTTTGCAGTTTGTTTGCATTATTTATATATTTGTTATTTTTGTTAAATGCTTCCACTGTGACTTCAATTGAGAAAAAGAAGTTTAGCGGAGATCGGAAAGAATTGCTTTGTTGATTTTACACAAAGAAGCGCCTAATGAGCGCAACACTTTCTACGCTGGCAAGTAGACTATTGCCTACACACATACAAACGTGTAAAATCAGTGGCGAACGTAAAAAACAAACACAAAGAACGCGTTTCGTCCGCTCTACAATTAAGGGTAAAGAATGATGGACCTTGAATTTATCGCGAGAGCATATGTGAGTGAACTGCACGACACCAAACGATTCATTAAAATTATTTTAATTTTTAACACTTTGGCTTTGACTGCACTACTTCTTGTCGATTTTCAACGTTCGCTTTTTACCACCTTTTGCGCAGCCGTAAACGCGTCCGCTCTTTCACCAATGCGGCCAACAACTGATTTTGTTCGGTTGTGGCAACTGCAAGCTCAACCAAAAGTCATTGTCGGCAGTGCTTGATAGGCAAAGCCGAGACTGTGCTACACTACCTTCTTCTGTTGTTTTTGTTGTGCTGCAGCAATTGCCGGTTTGCGGCCTTCTGTCATTGCCAAGGCTGAATGCGAGTGCGCAGAATGCTAGTTGTAGTACTTTCGGGTATAAACAGAGAGGCACGACAAATTCAACTGAGCGCGCTAGAGCTTTTACTCAAAACATCTGCTTGCCGTAGAGAGAAAATGCTCGTTTCAGTGAGTTTATATTTCCGATTATCTCGTTTTTTTGCGGCAAAGAAAATCCGTTTTGAAAGTTATTCATAAAAGTTCTAGTTACTTTGCTTAGAACTGTAGTATTATTTTTATACCATAAAAGAGGGGCTTATACAATTTTTTAAACAAATCGCTGCGCAGTTTTTTTTCCTAAAATTATTTCAAATTTTTTGTTGTGTCATTTGCAGTAAAGCTTGCCAAAGTGGGAACTCATTTAATATAATGACGGCTATAAAAGTAGGCTGGGGCATAAAATACTGCCTGAATTTCAGTTTGTCTCCAGTGGAAGTGTTGCAAATAGTCCGAAGTTCTGTAACAGCAAAACATTTTCTGCTACACATAAAAAGACACACATGTTAATGCATAGCAATGAGCAAAATAATAGAAGTAACTTACAAAGCAAATTACTAAATTTATTATAACAGATTAATATCGAAATAATAATAAAAATGAGTACCGCTCAAACTCACCTTAGATGAAGTAATAATACTAACACATATTAAAATGAGGAGCTCTGCTGAAGTAATGATAATTAAATTAGCAAATTCGTTGAAACCATTTTAACTCGGTTCTATCCGTTTCAAACCGCCATGTATGCCAATTTCGAGCATGCACCAACATTATAACAATTTAAAGCACTTCCTCCCTGCAGTCATTAATTATAGTAAGCGTCAATAAGCTAAAATCGTGAGAATAAAGCAGTTAAAAAAACTTTTTTTCACAGAGACGAAAACGGGTGCAAATGCATGGACACTTGGCTTCTGAACACGCTCATGCAATTTTTCAATTTTCCTCACTTTACAAACCGACAACATTTATTGCGAAAAAATCATGTGTGCAAATCATAAAGTATGAATTATGACATGAAAAACAAAAAACAGAAATAAATTTCCAAACCTAAAAGCGAATGTGAAAGTAAGTTGCAAACGCCGTGAAAACACGCTTAGGATAAATGACCACAAGCAGCTTAACATAATTTGAGCCAATTTCGCTGTTGCTTTTGGATGGTTTACAAATCGGTAACAAGGTGTTTAACGCTTCCAATCGACTGCTGAAATGGAGTAGCGCAATGCCAGCGGGTGAGTGTCGAATCATGAATTGCTGGCCATATGCCACTAATTCACTCAATATTCGTTGAGAGGCATCAATTTAGATCCATTCAGTGGCAATAATGACATAATTATGAGTGCTCAGCGCCGATGACAGTATACTAATGAGGGATAATGGTGAGAGCAGAAGTGGATGGGGCGATGATGTTGAACACCGGGAGCGGACTAACGAAACTTAAATGGCCGATATTAGCGAATAAAACGCATATAAATAAGCAATTTTAGACTTTTTGAAAACAAAAATCAAGAAAAAATGTTAACTTCGGCTGAAGCGAAGCTAATATACCCTTTACAGGTGCATTTATTTTAGTAACTATGTGCCCAGTTTTTATGGGAGCTACATATATGCTATAGTAATCCGATCTGAATAATTGTTTCGCAGATTATATTATTAGCTTAATTTAATCCATATCAAATTGCGTGGAAATACTACGTCAAATGCGAAAGTTTTCCATACAAGCCCTTGATTCCGATCGTTCAGTTTGTATGGCAGCTACATGTTAGAGTGGTCCGATATCCGACAAATGAGCAGCTTTCAGAACGATGTCTTAAAAACTGAGGTACTAGTTCGTATATATACAAACAGACGGACAGACAGACAGACGGACATGGCTAAACCGACTCAGCTCCACATACTGATCATTTATATATACACTTTATAGGGTCTCCGACGCTTCCTTTTAGGTGTTACAAACTTCGTGAAAAACTTAATATACCCTGCTCAGGGTATAATTATAGTGGGATGAAACCAATCAGAAACGAAATATCACATAAGAGGAAAATAATTTAAGAGCGATTAAGTTCAAAAAAAATTTAAATACAAAAAAAATCAATGTATTTGGGACATAAGAAGGTAAGTTTCCATCACAATTATTGTAAAAAAAATATTTCTGTACCAAAAAAATAAAAAACCCAAATCTTGGTTATTTCAATTTTTGACATAAATTTTTTGGGTTATGTGACCAAAATCTGTATAAATGAGTTATAGACCTTTTCGTTACTTATAACATTGTCATATTACTTTTTTCTAATGTAATTAATGTATTTTATTTTTTTTTTATATAAGGAATTTCAAGAAAATCTAAGATTAATTTTAAGCCTGCGTGGATCGAATAAGAAGAATTCCTTATAAAAATTGGCGAAAGTTTTAAAGTTGAATGCGAAAAGACAGCCCCAAGCCGTGCCTATTTGCATACATACATATACATATATGTATTTTTAGATATAGCACATCTTGTTCTAAGCATGCAAGCAATTATTTACAAATAAGTCAGTAGAAACAATTCCTTCACTTACACTTGCAACGCATACGAAAGCTTCACACATAGTATAATATAATTTATACGTATATGTATATAGATATATGGGAGTCACTCCCATACTCGCATGCTGTATGCTTGCATAAATTTATCCTTCCACACAATTATGTAAATAACTGCAGCCTGCAAAGCACTGATAACGAAACGCACTCAGGCATGGAATAAATGGCAAATGAAAATGCCATAATTTGTTTGTTGCGCAACGACGAGGACATAATCTGCAGCATGTTTAGAAATGCAAAAATATTGTATTTCGCACACAGATAAATTCACTATGACCTTTTGGAAGTTGGTATTGTCTTGATAGGCAAAGCTATAAGTTATTTCCGTTTTATCTGCTAGCAGTGATGTAACAATAATATGGCGCTCAACTAAGTACATACATGTATGTATATCCTAAAAAGTAACAATAAAGCAATTGTGCAATAAATAGAGGATATTTTGTTATGGTCATCTTAGTTGCATTTATGTGAGAAAAAAATGTTTTTATGCATTCAGATTTAATTCTGTATGCCATCATTTGGAACAGTAAAAATGTTTTTAAACATATTTCCTGCATTTGAAATTTGCACTTGTGAAAAGACAAATATCGAAAAAGACGCAAGTAATGTTCTATCGCTGATATGATTGCGCCGTAAATTGGACGGAAGTAAAGTTATTAAGTGTTATGTTTGCTTATGTGAAATGAATGAAAAATCAGGAATAAAACTCACTGCAATTTCCATACAAACCCTCACTCATCATACAAGCTGTAAGGAGCAAAAAACCTTTGTTGTGCGGTTGCTTTTTTTCTTCCGTCATTAAGTCGTATTTTAATTAAATTTTATTTTATCTTTCGTTTACTTTATTTCCTATCTCATTTCGATGCCTTTTATGGCATCCAGACGGCAAATAGTTGACCAAATGGCTCGAGTTTGCCCAATTGAGTGAAAGCACTGTCATTTTCCAAAATTATTTATTAAGGTTCAAAGGTAAGACAGCGGCTGTTAGGATCCATTAAAAAATTTGAATGCGAATATGTCATTATAAAGATATTCGTCTGCATGAGCTTGGATTAAGAAAATTTTAGCTTCAACTTTCAAATGTGCACAAAGCAGAGTAGAATACGATATAAATTTTGATTTCTGTTTCAAAAAAAATAATCGCAAACTTTATTTTCCTAAATGACTTTAAAGGAATCGCAAATACGAAATAAAAGCTTTATAAAGAAATAAAACACCACAGTAAATATATGTAAACATACATACATATAAACAATAGTACAAACCACACGCACACTTCTACGATTGTGCTTTACTGCTTTTGAATTGGTTGGGTGTAATTAAGTGCTACTAAAAACTCATAAATCATTCTTATTTGCTTTCCAGCGGTCCGTCAATGGCCGGGGCATTTGCGTTAAGGATGTCTACTACAAAAATTACCGTTAATATCCGGTGCCACTTTATTAACAGGCATTTATATTTGCCCTGCTTTGCCATCATCAAGCATTCGTGCTTCTATTTGCACATTATATATTTATTTACGCCGCCGCGTTTGCGGCGCTGGCCTTGTGTACACAGTCGTGCACGCCTCGACAATCGCCCCATTGAAGGCCACGTCAAGTGGGGCGCCTATGCTCTCGTGGTCGTGGTCGGAAGTGTGCGACAGGCATTTGTGGGATAATTTTCATTGCGCTTTTGTGCTGAAAGGTAAACAAGAAATATGTGTCAATACACGCAAATAAATCCACTAATCGCCCTCCTACACACGACGAGTAATTTACGCTTACCAACACTGTTTACAAATATATTCTGCTTATAACTCACTTGCCTTGGCTGCGAAATCTTGTTTTCGATTTCTCACCTGGCAATATAAACAAAACAGTATGCAATCAGCACTAATGTGGTGGGGACTATAATTGCTACCGCCAGAGTAATAAACAGTGATTAGCAATAACAACAATAAATTTTAAATTGATAACTGATTGACACGACACGACACGATGAGTTGTCGTTATAAAATAGGCGATTTATCATAAGAATATGTGCATATCAATGTTTGATACATTAAAGTTTTTATTTTATACAAATTCATATTTTACAAATGTTTGCATCTAAAGGGTGATCCATTTCCTTACTTTTTTTAAGAAAAATTACAGAAACTTCGAATTTAATGAGAAATATTTATTATCATTCGAAAGCACATTCTGTGGCATTTTACTTTTTGCAGATTGTTTCTTTCAGCTGTTGGCCGCCCCTACGTCTCAGATGGTCCATTCGTTGAGTCCAATTTTCGATGACTCATTCGAACATTTCGACTGGTAACTGGCGAATGACTGGCGTGATGTTTTGCTTCAAGGCGTCGATACGAGATTGTCTGCGTAAACTTCACACTTTACACATCCCCACAGGAACAAAGTCTAAAGGTGTGATATCCCACGATCTTGATGCCCAATCGACCGGCCCGACAATAAATCCATTGATTGATGCGATGTGTGGGAAGTGGCTCGGTCTTGTTGAAACCAAATGTCTGCGAGATTACGAGCTTCAATTTTAGGCATCAAATTGTCGGTTATCATGGCGCGATAACGGTTACAATAATTTTGAAGAAATATGGACGGATGATTCCACCGGCCCACCAACCACACCAAATCGTTGTTTTGAAACTCTTCAGGTTGCTCTTCGACCCAAAAGCGGAAATTTTTCAAGTTTATTGAGCCAGAAATAGCCCTCATCGCTGAACAAAATTTGGCTCGAAAACGTCGAATTTTCTTGGAATTTTTCAAGATCCCACGGAACGAAACGATGTCGTTAGACAAGCTTGACGTAAAATTCGCCAAGTCGTTCCACACGTCAGTCCGAGTTCCTGCCAATGGCACCGAATCGACTCTTCATGGCCTTCGTGTACATTCTCAGCTACGGCTGCTACATTTTCTTCACTGCGTGCTGGTCGTGATCTATTTCGTGGAATATTATCCAAAATGAATGCGGGGTCTCAAGGTGGGTGATGTAGTTGCTAATAGTATGCTCAGTAGACAGATTATATTGACCAGAGGTTGAGCGTATAGCATGAAATACATTCTTTACAAGAATTTTCGTAATAAAGTTGACATTTCTATTAAAACAACCAATACAATAACTTCGTCCTCATATAGCAAAGTATCGTCTGAAGTCCCTGAGTCACACATTTTTGCATTTATATATACCCATTATACCACACTCATAGAAAAGTCTCGAGTTCTCAATAGAAAAGCTCGTAGAGGTCAGCAATAAAATGTGACTGCCATCCGAAACAGCTTTGCTTTTTGTACATATTCTCTTAAATGAGTTCGTAATAAAATTTAAGTGAAATTAAAAGGCGAAAATAAAATGTAAGCGCATCGCTGCGCTTTCTCGCTTATTTCCCTGAGGAAATTATGCTTTAATCCGTTGCATATTTTATGCCAACAATGCTGACACTTTAAAATTCATCTTCGCCACCTCCGTTCTTTCCACGCTGCCAAGAAATAAAGAGTAAGCGAGCAAATGCGAAAACCGTAAATGAGTTGGCAGAAGTGCTGATGCTTTAAGCGAGTCTAGATTTTTGTATAGTTCTTTGTTTCAATAGTCATTAAAAAGCTTTCTATGGACTTCTATTGTCATTTTTATTTCGCTTTAGAAGAATTTTCCCTTTTCATTTTTCAACTGTAAATATATTCCCGTCCCGGTCATGGCTATCCCAACCCCATAAGTATAGCGATGTTTTGGCACATCATTAAACTTTTAGCTGCCATTGTCAATGGCAATGACACAGCAGAGTGGCCGTCGCCAACTTAAACGGCGACTGACCCAACGACCCAAGCGAAGCGCAGACACAAAACTAAGTAATTGACTACATACAGACATACACACATGTGCACATACAAGTATATATAATGTTCGGTTGGGTGGATTAGAGGAGTGTCTCTACGAGCACCCAGTTGTATGATGGCAACAACGAAATGCAAATTATTCAGTATTTTATTTGAGCTAACCCCTTCCACTAAACTCAATCAAGTGTCTCTCCCATACATAGACGAGTGCATAAACAATTAATTTACAGGTCCTAACACCATTCGCTAGCATACACGGCACTACTAGAAGTACTACTTACCAGAATCGACTGCTGGAGAGATTTCCGCTTGGTAACATTGATCCACTTACGAGTCGGAGTTCGTGTTGTTCGTGACATTTTTGGCAGGTCACCAGCCCAGTCAAGGGTGCACTGTACACACGGGGGGAGGATCGGGGGCATGTGTGTCCATACATTTGTACATGCCTCGAACCGATGAACAGTCATAAAGCTTGTAAGTGCAATGAATTATAGGCGGCGACGGCGACCAGAGACGAGTTTTTCAACTGAAACTAACAACGAAAGGGTTGCACTCGCTCACACTTCGTTGGCTTGTTGTTGTTTCTTTTTTACATGTGTGTGTGTGTTGCCTTAAGCAGTGGGGTGCCAATCAAATGTCGTAAAATTCAATTTACGCAAAAATGGATTTGTTTTAGCCACAACAGAATCGAAATCATAAATCACTTAACCTTATGAGCTCCAACGCAAAGAAATGGAGAATATACTGGTATGAAAAAAGGAGCGTAATCTACGCAAGAAATTGCTTACACCATGGAAATCAATCACATAAATGCTCAATATTTTTAGTGCTTTTGAAAATCAGTCAGGAGTACTCACCTCCACTCAGTTCACTCCGCTGCTCCTTCGTAACAGACAAACAGTACGCCTGTTAATATATACGTATATATGAATGTGTCCTTATGTGAGTATATGTATGATTACATTCATTTATTTGCATATGCGAGTATTCATTACAAATATAGAAGAAGCCGCTCAAGTGTAAAAAGTAATTAAACAACATGATATCTTACAAATAAACACATTTAATTCGCTCTGCTGATCTCCCGCTTCCCATTTCCTTTCGTTAAATTGACTAATTAATTTATTAATAGAAGTGAGTCTGAAGGGAATTGTCTCTTCAAATAAGATAATGGAGAAATCATCGTAAAACATATAAGAAATAGGGTCAGTTCAAACTTCTAGTTGTCAAGATTTCTCATCTCGTGTCATTGAGATATCTTAAATATTTGAGATACTCGTTTTAAAATGAAGAGAAGTTTGAACATTCAAAATCCAAAACTCATTGCCTAAAACATTTAGACAATCAACTCCTTCTAAAATCTCCGATTTAAAAATTATAAGATACCCTTCACATGTTCCATCAAAATTAAAAATAAAGAAGAAGTTCTGTGGCAATTGTCGATTGGGTTATCCAGTTCGAAGCGAACATGTTTGAAAGCTGGAATGTGCTTATTAGATCATACTTGTCGTAAATGAAAAAATAAGCACCAACAAATACAGTAAAGAGCTTTTCATTCATAGACTCAAATTCTACAGTGGTGGCTCTATATATTAGTAAGAGCAAGACTTGTTTTTTAATGTTTATTTTGGAAATACTCTATTAAAACACTAATTTATAATAATTTATTAAATTTCCAAATTTTAAACAATTTCTATCGCTAAAATTTATTTTACAAAATTGTATGGTCTTAAGTTGCTTGAATATGACTTAAATCGGGTAGTAAGCGATTTGTTGTAATTTTTTCGTATATTGAAAAGAACACTATTTAACGCCTGTTATATGTGTAGTTTGTTCTAGCGGCATTTTAATGAGCTCACGCTTACTTTTGTTAACGTCTTCATAAATTATGCAAATTATTCCATGTGAACTACTCCATATGTTTTTTTTATTTCTGTCGCGTTACGAATTATTCATGCAATTTTAAAAGCCAAAGCAAAGCTGAAAATTTTTACACTAAATGACGTCATTTAAGAAAATTAATTAGATTTACAAATATATAACCGTGAATTGTCACATTTGCAGTATATACATACAAATACAAAGTATTCACGTGTAAACATTCTAATTCGCCCTTTTTGATTTATTAGAACTCTGTCTCTTAAACGGGCTTGTTAGCGGCCTGAACATGTGTTTCACATCTCTTACCACGAACTCCCACCACAAAGACTATGTATATACTTACATGGCGTATTTGTATTTATATATTGACATTGTTGACACATCCGCCACCACAATGAACACACCTGTTCCCTGTGTTGAAATCCTCTACAAATTGCTCAAACGACGGCTTTCAACGCTCTTACAAGCTGCTATGTCACGGAAATGAAGTTGTTTGGAGATTCCAATGTGATAGTAAGCAAACAAAGCGCACGCACACCAGTTAAGAACAGGCGGCCCCAGTCCTCGTGCTATTGGACAATAGAGACATGCCGAGGAGACGAGCGCTGTCGGTGGACTGAGTGTTGTGCGTAGACTAATAAGTCTTTTACAAGCATTGCTTTGTATGTATGGTAGATATGTATTATAAGTGTGATTGTGCGTATATGTGAGAACAAGTTGTATGGTTGGGGAAGTCTATGCGTGGGCTGCGGAAATCCTAATTTAGGTTTTATTTGTTCTGGTTGTTCCATTTTTGAGATGAACGCCAATGAAGCAAAAAATATCTGCTTCTGGCTTCAAACAATGCACAGGTTACACAAGATGAAATACTCTCATCTACAAACATAATAAATGTCTATTTTATTTATTTAAAGAAGACAGATAATAATACTTATATCACGGGGTTGAAACGGTTATATACCAAAAACAAAACAACAATTTTTACATTTTGTATCTATGTATGTATGAGTACGAGTATATTGTCTATATATTGCTAATGTAATCCTTTTTGTCGTTCAAAACGCCTTTAAATTCACACATTTTCTCGATTTCTCCTTTCAACTTAACCCAAGCACCGTTATTCGTATTCGCACATACCTATATTTCATTTCCTCGCGTTTATTTGCTTATTGCCCCCAGCGAAACACTGATGCATTACTCTTCGCTCTTTTATGCGAATGTTTGTATGTAGGTATGTTTCCAGGTATGTATGTACCACAGCAGACTGCAAAATATGCGACAGTCACGTGTCCTGCGCACATTCTCCTACAAATCTTCTTTGTCATTACCACTTTGTTGGCAATTGTAGTCTCATTTATATTAGCCTAACCCCCTCTGTGCCCCGTTTCGAATGACAGTTTCACCATATCTTTCCATTCACTGATTTTCGCTTCCCTTTCAGCGTTTTTATTTTTGTTGCTTGGCGCGTATTCCGACAATCGCCAGCAAGTATGTCATTCGCGTTGGTCACTGTTGTTCGCGATTAGGTCAGTGGCGCATTTTCGAGAATTTTTGTTGTTGGTGGTTATCCAAAGCTGCTTGTTTTCGTTGCTTCGTAGAAGTTGTGTTTGTTACGCTATGGACGTTTTTCGCCTATTGCGGCTGACTTTACTGAGTTGTCAGTTTCTTAAATGAGTTGAACAATATATGTGACCTGGTCTACGAAAAGGGAGCTAACGTGCGAAAACTAGTTTTCTGGGAAAAGCTGTTAAAAATAATCTCATTAATTGTTCTCCTTTTTTTGACACCTAAGCCCCCTTTCCGTAGACCATGTCACATATATTTATGGTTTTACAGATTTATATATTTATTTGTAGATCTCTCTTTTAATACTAAACTTAAACAATATTTAGATTACCACATTCCATTGAATATTTATGGCTATATAGCCCTCATTTCTCCCTTAGCAGTATATGAGCAAGGTAATTTACCACACACATACTTTCACAGACATTACTTTAACCCGCTTCACTACCGAAATACGAACCTCTCTTTTATTATTTTAATTTACTTATTTCTATTTTTTTTCAATTGTCTCTTATATATCTGCGTTTACTTTTTAAATTTTAATTTATATGTAGGTATCTATATACTTATACTATGGTTGAGGATTGGTAACGAGCAGGTTGACGCGCATTTCATGTTTCTGGGCTGGGTTTTTAGGGATACTGTTTCACTTTAAATATGTTTACATGCCTGCAGAAATTCACTTAATAATGTACTAAACAAGGCGAAGTAAATAAATTTAAAAAAATATGCTTGAAAATTATATGGAGAAAATTCTCTGTAAAAATAAGTTTGAAACATCCGCATACTTTTCAGATCTAAGCAAATATTGGGTAGTCGAAAATGCATTTTCACATTTCTAACCAAATTTTCACTTATTTTATTTCTTTTATTTATAATAATAAATAAATAAACAAATATGTACCACTTGGTAGACCACTTTTTGCCATGTTTCCGCTGGAGACATTATTATGATATTTTTTCGACTACCCCATATAATGAATAATTCCAGAAAACTCTGAAACTATCTGTAACCACATTTGAGTATTAGTTTAGCAAATTATTACTTATTCTGTAATTGGATAACACATAATATTATAAATTAAATTTTCTCTAATAAATTTGTTTTTTATTTATTATAAAGTACATGGTAACTCTAAAATAATACTTTTCATATACATATACTAGGACTTAGGAAATTTTGTAAGGACACATCATTTTATCATTTAATGACTCAGCTAACCCTTTTATAGGTTAGTGAAAATGTCACGACTAAAAATTGGACATAAAAAAATTAAGAGTTCGGAAAAGGGTTAGGAGGCAAAATAAAAATGTTTAACAATATTTGTACAAAATATAATATAATAATATTTAAAAATAGATTTCTTAAAAATTCATTAATCAAAATAACAACTTATTTTAGTTGGAAAAATTCGGTGAGATATGAGTTTAATTAATAATATGGCAACACTGTTTACACACTTCCACTTTTAAACAATATCCAGTCAAGGCAGACCCCTTACTCCCTTAACACCGGTTTCGAGGCACCGCCACTCAACCGCTCTTTTGCCTATGGTGTAGTTGGGAAAGCTATAAAACCTGTGTACTATATCTTTTAAAGCATTTACCATTTTGTTTGCGCGCATAAAGACGCGACAAAAATTTACATACTATTTGTCGTAATACAAATCTCTAATTTATAATTTCGTCATTAGTGCTTGGAATTATTGGAATAATACAAAATCGGTTCCTTACAATATGACTACGAACTATTTTGTTATTGTTTTTGGTTTTTGTATACAATTGCACGTGTTTTGCTAATAATCAAACCTAAGACTTGCATATTTCGCAGCGCATTCTTCTTTTCGCTTCTATCCCATGTAGGGCTTACGCAGACGCAAAAGCACAGGATAGTGTAAGTCCTCGTCGTACAAGCCGGACGTCATCATCAATTCCTCGTGCCGCTTCCATATGGTCTCATTATAGCGCTGTGTTATCTCCACTGCGAAGCCTCTACGCGTGCACTCGCCAACAAACATCGCCATGGTTTTGCCACGTCTTGGCGCCATTATTATCGCCTCACCTCTGGGTGCCATATAATACCAAATCGTCTCCACGAGCGACGAGCGCGCTTCATCGAAGAACAGGCAATCGGCGGAAAGGATGACATCGAATTTCCCAGCCTCCGCCGTAGCACGCGCACTCACATCTTCCCACTTGAGCACCGAGCACTTTGTGTAGCAGGCGAGCTCGTTCAGGCATACTGTCTTCTTTACATTCTCCACCGACACATCGTTGCCATCGGTGAGATGCACCGCATAAGGCTTAGCGTACTTGGAGAGCATAAGCCCAGCTAAGCATGTGAATCCGCCACCCAATTCCAATATCCATTTATCACTATACGCAGCGGCGTCGGATAGAACGTAAGCGGTTAATGCCTCCTCTGAGGGCCACACACAAATATTGCCGGTGTTATTGAAGCCCATTAGGTCACTGGCTGTTAGCTGACGCTCCACGTGATGTATGTTAACGGTGAACTCCTGCTGACCCTCCCCATCGAGCAGCACACTGTACTTGTACCAGTTCTCCGGTTTGCCCAGGCAGTTCAGTGTCATATGATCTTCGAAGCTGTCCTGGCGCAACAGGTCGAATGACTTGAAACGACGCACCGACGCCGTTTGCTCCTCACCGAACTCCTCGCCCGACGACGAGACCGTCTCCTCGGAGTCTTTGCGCAATACTTTCGCTAAAATCTTCCAGCGTTTGCGCGCTGTATTCGCCAAGTTAGGCGTGGCTGGTGGTGTTGGTGGCAGCACAGGTTTGATATCTTTTAAAGCTTCATTTGTAAGGTTCGGTGGCTGGCTCACATTCTTCTGCTGATGATGTGCTTGTTGTGGCGCTTGTCGTTCTTGTTGTTGTATGAGATGTACACCATTCTCTTTGATGGTGTTCAGCGTGTTGTCAATGTCGTACTCGAGCATTAGCGATATCGACGAGAGCTGTTGGATGGCGGAGCTGGCTGCGACGGCGGTGGCCGACATTACCGCTGTGGAGTCAATGACACTTGGCGATTTGTTGAAATTTTGTACAGAAGTCGACATTTTCTATTTCTATTTCAAATTACGGCTGGAGTTTGACTCGTTGACGTTTTAGTCTAGGCTACGATTGTTTTGTTTCTGATATGATTTGATTATGACTTTTGATTTGAATGTTGACCAGCGAACACTTCTGGGTCGGCGAGAGTTTGGATCTGTAAGAAAAAAGTGTAATGGTTACATAACATTTATGCTTATGGTTTTAAGGTTCAGGAATTGTAAAATTACATAATTAAAGAAGAATATTTTCATATTTTGTTTAGATCTTTTAAAGTGAATAATTGCTAATGAATGTTAGTCTATGTTGTGTGCGTTTACGATTAGGAATATAAATTGCGCTCTAATTAAAATCAAAGATTCTTATCACAATTACTATTTTCTCCAAATACTCCCATAAACTTGTGGATTTTATAGCCATTCTTGGTGTTCCCGCCCCTCACATTGCTTTTCTCATTCATAACTTATTATTTTTTGATGGAGCTTTTGCGCATAAAACCAAGAATATGGCAGAGAAATGCGAAAGACGCTCAACGGCAAAAACGAAAATCGAGAAGAAATTATACGGGAATTTGTGAGAAATCTAGGGAAATATTGCACGCCTGCAGCGTATTTGGTTGTTGGTGCTTGTTAAGTAAAACGTCAGGTTTTCAGGATTTTGCTGCTTTTAAACGGGTGAAAGGAGGGCTGGGAATGCTGAATGTTGCAAGTGAATGTCGACAATGTAGCAGCTTCATGAGCTGGAGTTGTAAAATATTTAGTAACATTGGCTGACGGCCTTGTGACTGCCAAGCACTTTGATTTCTCCGTCAATTTTTATTATTTGAGCGTGATTAAACTTCATAAGGGGTATAAAGTGGACGAAATGGTAAATATTTTACTCATGTTATCTTATGTGAGGTAAATTCACTTACAATTTCAGTGAAGTGTTAAAATATTAATTTATGTCTTGTTTTATTTGTCGACGCTTTACTTACATAAGTGGGTGGGCACTTCTCATATTAAGTAAGCAATCGAAAGGTTTTGTTAGCCAAACATTAATTATTGCTTATCAAGAACAATAAGGGCGCTGCACTAATTTATTCTTTGCGACAACTCAGTGGAACTTTTATTCTTCAAACTTTTTACATTATTTTATACTAAAGTGACAACATCGAACTCAAATTGTGTGCGTATGTTTGTAAGCACTGTTGTGAGTTGCCTAATAATGCTAACAGCGAGTTAAAGGTGGCCAGCAACAACAAAAGTTACTAAGAATTTATTTCTGCTTAAGCGCTCTCACACAGAATGGATTTATTAGAACTTTTGAGATACGCAATATTTAAGGAATTCGGATATCCCTTAAAAACATCCATTCGAAAGCTACTTAAAATTTTTTAAATTATAAGATATCAAACAGCTTTACGTCTTTCTCAGAAAATAAGCAATATAAAAGCTTGTATAAATATGGTTCGTCGCATAAAATATCCAAAATAAATATAACTATTTCCCGCACCAAAATTCAAATTCGTTTGCTTAAGTGCTAAATCACATTTGTGTTAAGGAAGATTAAGTACCGCACCGCAAAATCTTAATATCCATAAGACAAAAACAAAGGAGGAAGCACATGTGCCTAAGCAGACAAATCTATGCCATGGACACGTGTCTACAGATGAATACATGCATAGGAGCGACTGTAGGCAAAATGGTATCCATTTCAGCAGGCCATTAGGTGAGGATTTATGTTAACAACGCTGCAAACAAGTAAAGTTGTTCGCTTGCCACGATGGCCAATGAAAGAAAAAAGCACACATCTATTGTATGTTAACATATAGGCAAAGAAGGTAATAAAATCCACACTAAAGTGGTTTTGTGTGTACATGCATATATGTATGTACGCTGAGAGATAAGTTTGCTTCACATATCGGCAGATAAGTTGCCAAAGTAGCAGTCAAAATACCAATAAAACAAATTGGGAATAAAATCAGATGACGAAGCCAACAATTCCAACGCCGTAGAATGAAGGCACATGTACCACATTCGAGCAATAAAATCAATATTTTTGCTAGGTTCTCATATGTAAGAATGTATGTATGTGTGAGTGCACATATGTATGTACCTGTCGTACGTGTGTCACTAAAGCGAAATCAAAGCAAAGCTCTAAATTTCAGCACCCGCATAACTGCTTGAATAACCAATGCAGTAAGAAATGGGGAAGTAAAGCGCTTTAAGCGACAGACTTTAGGCTGTACGAGTATGCATATAAGTAGATGGAAACTTTTGGTATTTGTTGGCAGGCGTTGCATATTCTGATTTAGCATACTTCATTCATTTTTCTTTTCATTTATTATCATTTGTTTGAGAGCTGCTGTTGTCTTAAGAGACTTCAGACGTATAACTTGACATTTTATTTATAAAGAGTAATGAAGTTTGGATTGAATTGAACCGGCTTTCCACTCAACAATTTTCTACGATATAAGCTCTTTCAAGCTGCATTGTTAATTTGCTCACTTGTTACGAATGAATGTCCCTGTTTGCCACATATTGATTGCCAACCAATCGTTTTTCTTATAAGCTCGGTTATTACAGTTCATTCCGGACATTTCACTTTTGCAATCGGCTCCCATCCCTCGAGGCGGTAGATCAAACTGCAATCACTCAAGCAACGACCAAAGTTGGCGCGTACTCGAGAGAAAACTTTTCACCAGCAAAAGAAGAATCGACAGCTGCCACAACGTCATGCCACGATACCCTTGTGCAATTACATACGAATTTATACTCGTTGCTACATATATCCATCGTGTCAATGGTGCTTTTGTTTTGCCGCATTCATACTGAAAATTGCACACTTGATGGCCCCTTGCACCTCCGGCTGCATTCAGCAAATAGCAAAGCAATTCAAACTTTATAAGTTCGCCGACAAAAGTGCCGTTATGTAGTGCAGCTCCTTACCGTTTCGTCTTGTTGTAACGGTTTTTGTTGTTCTTTTATTTTCATTCTTGTTATTTGATTTGCTCCACTTTTATGTGCTCAGCAATTTAGTTTATTTTCTGCAATTTCTCCCGCAGTAGTCGTCATCATATTTCAACCAGCGTCATAGCAAACGGTTCGTTGTGATGAAGAAACGGTGGAGAAGGATCATTGTCTCAAGCCGGGGATGTACGCACATCTTAAGTAGACTCGCTCGTCAGTTGCATTTATAGCTCGCACGATGGGATGCATTTAATTGCCGCATTGGCGGTGAGTCCATTGCGCTTGCCACTGCCATTTTATGGCGGTATTATTTGAAAGTTAATGGTTGCAGTGGGCAAGACAAGGATTTTCATTATCTCAAAATATTTAATTTTACTTAAAAACAAATACTCAATAAGTGCCTATTTTTTGCTACTTGTGGCGGTTATATACTTATTTTTATTAGGTTAAATTGCTTTATATATTATAGAAAACTTTTAATGTTGAGTGAATTTACTTTTTAGTTACGTATACGCAGGGTAACGCACGATGCAGAAGTTCAATAAAATATAGGCTTTGAGCGTCGAAGTATACAAATAACTGGCTTATACTTAGTAAATGGGACAAGGTGAAGTGACATCGTTTGGTGTGAATAAGTTTTCATCCATTGATGAATTTAATTAAGGCAGCGTTCTTCCGCCTATGCTTTACATTCTCTAAGCAACTGACCTCCCAAAGATTAACACTGACTCACAATTACAGCAACCTATAGGGATGACTCTGTAGCGCTGGCGTCGAGTAGCAATTATACTGCCGCCTCCGGGAAACTGCAAACCATTCCCAGACTAGTGACTCACCAAATGGAACATTGGCATTAACACTGAATATCCTATACAAGTCTTATGACCTTATATGGTCAGGAGCTATCAACAAGCCCATTCGTAAATTATCTGGAACTTACAATTGATAAGTGGGGTACATAGAGAGGCCACATGAAAATCGATAAAACTCAGCTTAGGTTAACATTTGCCCGGATGTATTGGCTTCTAACGTTCCCACTCAGTCTAAAAATCAAGCTACTCGCATAGAAGGCAATAGTTAGAGCTATGTGAGCGTATTGAATTCAAATATAGAGCAGCAACGTACTTGCGATCCAACTGCTTGATGATAATTAACAATGTAGGAGACTAAAAATATCATACATTAGATCTCCCCTTACGATTTAATTGATATCAGCGGCTTTTATATAAAATATTTTTCTTGTACTGCAATATTTTTATTATTTAATGTAACTGAGTTGCAAATACTAAAATTTTATTGAGTTCTTCTGTTTACTTTCGCTAATATTGTGCATTTTATTTTCCCAATGACTCTGACCAAAATTCGTGCATATTGGAAAGCTTTAAGCAGATATTTCAAGCTTCCTCATGCCAGCTCAATAGAAAATATATATGTACCTGGTGGGCGATATTGTTGCGGATGCTAAGATTTGCACGCTTACAAAAGGACAATGAAGACTTGCTTGGTCATCGACATTTTCGTTGCTCTTCTTTGCGATCCCTAACGGTGCATTGACCGTTGAATAACTTTGTAGACTATTATTATTTATCAAATTTTTATTTATTGCAGTAAAGTATATTTTCACCCGCATTATTCAGACTTATTATCCTTCAAAGAAGTTTCTGACACATATCAGCAGCAAATACAATAAATTTTTCTAGTTTACAAATTAATCATAAATTGCAAAAAAATTACTTTAATTATACGAAATACATATTCTTTTAAATGTGTGATATTATTTCACGGGAAGTATATTTTTTTTAAGTTTTTGGAATAAAAATAGTCGATCATCATCGTGTTATATCATCAAGGATACAACTAAAAATCTAATCAACGTCAGAGCTTAAGGTTCAAACCCACAACAAAAATTAAAAAAAGTCTAATGTGGCAAAATCTGTACTACAAATGAGTGTAATTTTAACTAAAAATATTTGAAGGACATCGCATGTTGTTCAAATGTCAATGACTATCCTTCTCCCCTACACAAATGGCCATTTTCCCACATAGTTAATATACAATGTACTAATGAGGGCACGTCAGTCACATATGTCTGTACATATGGCAGCTTACTAAAATAACACATGCACACTCATGGTTATCGATTTCAAATTAAGGCTTAACGGAAGGACATTAAACTGCCCAAATGCACACCCACGCAAAATCTCACACAACCACGCTCAAATGAATTTCTGATGGAAGTTACGTGTGATTGCTGATATGGTGCGTAAGTGTGTGTGCCCACTCATGACAGGCACACACACATAGACGAAATACGAAAGCATTTACTTTTAGACACATTGTAGATAAAAGCGAAAGCGAACCGCAAGCCATTCAACTGTTGATGAAGTTTTCCAGTCCAGCACGAAAAAGGACAAAAGCAAATTAAACCGTTAAGCGCACGCAAATAAACAATTAAAACGAGCTACGTCAACTGGACGATTGGCGCACAAATGTGTGTGCGCGTGCGGGCGCGGAAAGACAACAGGCAATATTTAATGTCAGCGCATAACTGTAGTTTCCAATAACACTCCTGCGAATTTCGCCAACTTTTACGACCGTAGGAAATGTGGAAGGTGCGTTTATGTTTTCAGTTTTAATTCACATTTTATCCAATCGTAGCATTTATATTCTATAATATATTTGTACTCGTACGAGTATACATGACATCTAGTATAATCTCACCACGGCTTATTTACCCAAGTCTTGAACAAACAGTGCCATGAAATCTATATGTGTTGACATAAAATCGAATGCCCTTAGAAGCAATTGCTTGTTACATGCTTAGATGTGTTTGTGTATTTGTTTGGAATTTATTTTTATACAATTGGATTATTAGCTTCAAAGGCACACACAATTTTGTAGACGCAACTTTTTGAATAAAAATTATTTTCAATTTACAAAACTTAGAACCTTAAATTATTTTTATGGGCAGTCCTTTATTTTATCGATTAACTTGTATAATCTAAACCAAGCACCTTCCAAACTCTTAAACACTCTTCAGAAATGCAAATCAAATACATGCATATGCAAGTATGGGTAGATGTGTGCAAATGTGTGGGTATTTATTTGAAATGCCTTCATGAAAATAGCTCCGGTTTTAGTGATTTTAGTGCGCAGTAAGTGTATGTGTGCATGCGTGTATAAGGAGGTCTTCTCCCATGTGCATACGTTCACATTTGATATCAAAACGTCTGGTGAAATTTACATATGAACTCTTAAATTGTGTTTGTGCCTCACTGACATTTAATATAAACCCTATCCATTTGACACTGTGTGTCTGTCAAATATTTCATATGTGTGGTTGTGAATTCGTAACTGTTGACAGTTTACACATTTCACTTTTTTACTCTGTGAATGGTGAATGTGGCAACATGACACGTCAATCTTACCTGCATTATTACTGGCAAAGGCTACTGTCCAACTTACTGTCAATTTAAAAACAAGTATACATACTTACATACATACTTTGATTCACTTTTTAAAGCTTAATACCCAAAATTATTTTCAAAGTCACACTTTCTATGATTTCATTTCTGTGAACATTTTTCAATTGCATCCTATCCAAAAAAGGCATGAAAGCTAAATTGTTATTTGAAGAATGTATTCACATACTACTGTGATTCGTTGGCATAAAAGTATTGCTGCGGGAGGGGATTACTTGGAAGGAGATGAAATGGACAGAATTCACCTTTCAATTTGATCACAGTAGTATAGGTACATACATACATACATATATTCCTAAGTATGTGTGTTTGTAGTGGTCAATTTAAATTTGAATGAAAATTTGCATTTCAAAGAAGTGCAAGCCCATTGACTAAAACAGCAAAAGTGCAACGACGACGACAACAACAACAACGAAATCAATAAGAATCTCCCAATTGTCTGTGAATAGTCCACACAGGCGCATGTCCAATTACACTTTCACCTGTGCAGTAATTGCCGGCATGTCTACGAGTGTGTTGTTGTTTGCTTTGGCGCTGCAGATCTAATTTTTCTTGGCTATTTTATCTATGCAATGAAATTCCACTTAAAGTAACGAGCCAATTTGACGTTGCTTGTGTTTGGTTGTGCATTTCTATTATTGCCACAAATTTGTTTTTGCTTTGCATTCTACGCTGCTTACATTGTCACAGCTGCTGCTTCTGTTTGCTTTTTTCAATGAATTTGGCTATTTCATTTGTTGGCTATGAACAACATTAGTGCCCGGTAGTTTCCACTACGGAATGAGTAAATTGCCACTGCGCTGCGTTGTTGTTGCTGTTGTAGCAAGCGACGCTAATGTTGTAGCCATTTCGTAGCGTTGGCAGTCGATCTACTGTTGGCACGATGTGATTAATTCTTTGCGACATTCTGTCGTTGACAATTCTATTGCTTGATGGCAGATTTGCAAGTACATACATACAAACATATTTTAAAAACAGAAATTTCGCTTAGATGCACCCAGTGAAGAAAGATTCAATTTTTGACCGAAAGTACTAAGCACTGTTGACAATGTTCACCTATTCATATTTCTTCTTAAAAGTATAATTATGTATTACCTGCTTGACGAGTAGATATGTTCAGTGGGTTGAAGGATGGGAAATTTGTTATATAAAATATTTTTAATAAATTTATTAAATTCGTAGTATTAGTGATCCATGGAGTTAATCTCGCCCGTGCAAAGCTAAATCTAACATAAGAAATAAGTCAACAGTTAATCAATCTTCTTCAAAGCATCGCTCTTTCAGTGCTACATTTTCTTGACTCTTTTTCATTAGTCAAGTAAGCGCAATTTCTTGGTGGTCATCTTACATACAAAACTGCAAGTGGTTACACGGATGCACATCCACTTGCGTGCATGTGTTTGTTGGTTCCTTGCGAATATTTTATTTATTTGATACTAATTTATTTTCGCTCATTACTTTTAGTTTCTACGAGCAATTTATATCGTTGGCCGGCATTATGCAGCATTTGGCTGCCACTCAGCTGCTTACGTCACACACTTTTGTTAGTTCTTTTGCAAGTCTTCTTACAAGAAAATGCAACTGTTTGAAACCCATGTCTAATTTTGAATATTTTAAAGCATCATTAATTACTTTAATTTTGTTAGAAATTAATTAAGGCATTTTTTTATATTATGCTGAAGTGCTTGGAGGAAAAATTTTTTCTTTTTATATAATATAGTAATTTTTATCAATAAAAAGTTTAAAAAAGTGAAACAAGTAAAATTAGTGAAGGAAATATTTTTTCATTATTTTCACTTATTTTTGAACAGCTGTAACTTTTTTTAACTTCTAAATTTCTGAATCTAAATTTAAATAGCATGGCACAATGTAATTGGTAGCACTGGAGAGGTACGACTGCAAGGGCATCTATTGACAAAACACGAAAAGACTTTTTCGACTACCAATATTATGAATGTATTGTACTTTATGCTCACTTTAAGGGGGTATTTTACTTTAGAAATTTGAAAAAAATCGAAATTTCTTCATAATTCGGTAGTTTAGATATTCAAAAATACATCTCTAAAGGGATTTTTCACATTTAATATTGTTTCCGAAGTTATAGCCATTTTATTTTTCAGAAGACCACAAGCATATAAATTACGTCGGCGACGACACAATTTTTTTCGAATGAAACAATATTTTTTTAAATTAATTGTATGTACTCTTCAAACGTTAATAAAGAAATCATAAAAAATGGATAGTAAAAACATAAAATCTTTTTTAACAATTGCCAAAAAACGCTCCAAATTCGAGCCTCTAGCCTAGAATTCCCACTGAAGTGGTTTCGGTTACCACACTGGGCGTATACGTAATATTTTTCAGCATCTCGTATATATGTAAATTGTGCTAATAATGCAACCACACCACAATGAGGACCCTCTTGCTGCAACCTGCATACGCGAACATAGCTGCCACAGAGCGTTGAGTGTGAGGTTCATTAGCGTCTCGCAGCTGGAGGGTAAAAGGCTATTTATGGCCGGTTGTGTGGCTCAAATAACATTTTAGCGGGGTTCGACCGCTTCAAACAGCTAATATGACTGACTGTAACATATATGTATGTAAAAGCCACAGCACACACATGCACACACACACGAGAATCGAAATTTAGGGAAAGTAAAAAATATGAAACGCATAATTAGCTCATAAAAATTTGTTAGCACCCCAAGGAAAAACATAACACAAACCAACACAGCGCACAAATAACATACAAATCAAGAGAAGCTAAAGCAGCAACAATCGCGCCGATAACAACAATTATAATGAGCCTAACAAAAACGCATTTGTGTGCACAAAGAAAACAATTTCACACAAAAAACGCAAAACAGAAGCCTCAATGAGTGTGTTTTGCTGTGCCTTATCCTATACACACACGCATACATATCAGCATGGATATATTGTTCACATAAAGACAACAACAAAACGACATAATATATTTAAACTTGCGTCTCGGTGTTTCCTTCCACCCGCCTAGCTTGGTTGCTGTTCTCCACTGATGTCCCGCATTTTGTCGCTTGTATTTTTATTTACGATTTTGTGTTTAAAATTCAGGGCTGTCCCTACCCCCCTTTCATATGCTACTATGTGTAATAAGCTGCGGGCTGCGGCAGACTTCAATACAATGGCGCTCTTGTCCGTATTTATTTATGGCTCACTGTCGGAGGCGCGAAAAAAAGGAAAAAGAATTTCATAAATTTATTTCAAATGATGCAGAACGCTTTCGCTGTTGTCGAGTCGATTTCGCCTTACTCATTTGTGAATCTCTGCATAAGCGCGCACTGTGTTAAGAAATTCACATTTTATAGTCGCCCATGTGAGCGCTCATAATTTTAATGCCTTGCACTTAGGGACACTTAAAATAGAGATTAATAACACATAAATACACACTTTGAGGTTTTGACAACTATGCCTTTGATAACTGCAAATAATGTTTTTGTTTATGTAACATGTATATTGCTATTAAATTCAAGCGATGTGCCAGCGATAGAGATTCGCTATTATTATGTGTCGGTGAATTGTAATTTCTTTAAATATTTCAAATTATTCTGTTTAATGAATAAACTTTAATAAAAGAAATATTTATATTAGGCATGACTTAAAGTCAAAATATAGAAGAAAAACTGTTAACTTTTTTCTCCTCATTTTAATGTAACGGATTTTTTAATTGGGAGAAAGAATTGTACATAGTGTCGAGAAGATTGTTGCCGCTAGCGCATCAATTGAGGAAGACCCAAATCAGTCTCTCACATGACGTTCTCAAGCGCTGGGCATCTCTGTGACGTTCTTGTGGCGAATTTCGTGAAAAGATTTTGACCTATATCCTTACAAGATCAAATTAACGCAAGAACTGAAGCCGCTTGACCACCAGAATCGTCGAATATTCGTGAATTGGGCTGAGCAACAACTTGAAAATGATCCGGAATTTTATCGAAAAATCATCTTCAGCGATGAGGCTCATTTTTGGCAAATGGCTTCGTCTATAAGTAAAATATGCGTTATTGGTCAGGCAGCAATACACACGAACTCCATGAGTCATCATTGCATCCCGAAAATAAAACGATTTTCTCAATGATAACTGAATATTTTTCGCCCGAATTGGATGATATGGACTTGGACAATATGTGGTTCCCACAGGACGGCGCCACAAGCCATTCAGAGAATGTCACAATAGATTTATTTAAACCAAGTTTGGTGAACGTGTTATCTCACAAAATGGCCCAGTCAATTGGCCCCCTCAGTCGTGCGATTTGACGCTGTTAAATTTTTTTCTGTGGAGCTACATCAAGTATTTTCTTTGCCAACAAGCCACCCACGATTCATGAGCTTTGTACGAATATCAAAAGTAAAGTTGCAGCAGTAACGGCCGATTTATGCTTGAAAACCGTCGAAAATTGGTTGCAGCGTCTGGACTTCTGCAACCGTGCCCGTGGTAGCCATGCAAAATAAATCGATTTCCATTTGTATGTAATGACATCGAATTTACTATCGCAAGAATAAAAAATTTCCTTATATGCCAAACCATTTTAGTTTTATTGAAAACTTTTGTAGCGTTCTATTGAAAAATATGTTAAAACTGGTCCAGGGTCTTTTTTTGAAAACTAAATGTCATGAACGCGAAGTTGTTAGAGTAATTAATTATAATTAACAAATTTTTACTATGGAATTTGAATCACTTTGATTTTTTCAAATTTTTATAAATATTTGCAAGAGAGAAAGCCATGAGCTCATTGTAGGAATACGTTGCGGGAAATAAACATCATCAAGAGACGTTACGCAATTGATTATCCCTCACACCTTTTACGAATAATACTCTACAAAATTTTTGCATTCTTTCTTAACATTCTTCTTCTTCTTAATTGGCGTAGACACCGCTTACGCGATTAACATAGCTTTATAAAAAGATTTCTAAAAAGCTAAAACCTATGAGTCCATAGAAATAAGAAACACAACGCAATACGTTCATTTCAATCAAGCTAAGCTTTACACTGCTGCCACACTCGCACCGAATTCGCAATCCCCTTAAGTGCAATTTCACAGTTTATGAAAAGATTTCATGCCTCGTGCAAGCGCCATGTGCGAATGTGTGGCACTAGGCAGCCGCATTGTTCTTTTGCTTAGAATTCGCCGGATTGCACTGTGCCACACAAAACACTCGGCCTCATATGCACAACAACAAAGCAATAAGCCGGTGTGTACGATGCCACATATTTATGTAAGCTCCTTCCGGATGATGGACACATCTTTTTGTTCTTTTTTGTTGCCTTCTGACAATGTGCGTTTTTCAAGAACCTCTTTGCTTGATATGCGGCGTGTCTCGTAGTGGTCAAGGACTCAGGATTATTTGCAAGTGCTCAGCAGGATCCCAACTGATTTGCATTGTAGTAAAAAACATGTTGAATGTGGAACAGTCATAGACGTTTAAAGACAACATATGAAAGCAGCATCAAAATCGGCCAGTGTTACATTATTTGGGAGCGACGAGAGAGTACGAAAGTTAGTGTCTTAAAGCAGCAGCAGAATTAAAAGACCATTGCACTTGAGTGAAGCATAAATAAATATAATAAATAAAAAAATAGGCTTTTACACATTCGAAGAACAAATAATTCCGACCCGTAAACTGTGCAAAGCAGCTTAAGAAATTATTTATGGCTCAAAATTTATAAGAAATGTCTAAAAATAATTTAAAAAGATGAAAAATGCCCTAAATGTTGCTCTCTGCCCTCTCATCACATAATTTTGCAAATTATTAAGAAAACGTAAGCAGCGAAAGATATTGAAATGAGACATTCTATCACAAAAACAAGTATGAACAATCGAGCAAGTTTTGCAGCGTCTGAAAATATTTTCGGTTGTGGGGATCTACGTTAGCGAAGAGCTTGTCACATATCTCTGCATATTAGACTCTTGGCACATTAATCTTTTCGCAAGTGCATTCGCTGTCAAGGGAAAGCATACAATCCACATATTGGCAATTGGAACCTTGTCTAGACTCGGGCGTAAGAAAGAATCTGGGAATAAAAGTTAGTTTTGAAGATGCCGCAGCGAGCTGAGACGCACAACAAAACGAGCGTCATAATCTGTGGCAAATTATACACAAACACACATGCATACGCGATTGCCTTGCATAAGCATAGTTGGCTGCATTTCCCTTTCTGCTTTCTACCCAACATTTTACACTCAATTATGCAATTTTTGTTTTGCGCTTGGCGGTTGGCGGGTTGTGGGATGGCAAAGGCGTCAGCATGCCCTACTCCCATGCAAAATAAATGCTCGTACTAAGCGCTGGCGCTGTTGCTTTTGCCACCGAGTGCGCGCCCCTTCTACCTCGCACCCTTCGCGCTCGTCTCGTCAAGTTTTCTATTTTTGCAACGCCGCTGCTTAGCTTACAACAAATTAAATTTTATATTTATATTTATTGCAAAAAACGCAACGCGCAGCACTAAGCTGAGTGTGTGTGTGTGTGTGAGTGTGCAACAAAGCATTGTATACAAACCTCATTTGTGTATTTACGAGCGTGTGTGCGCCGGCATGTGTGACTTGTGCTGAGGCACGACAACCAACAAATGTGCAGAACACAAAATCACAGCTTTCATAATTGGTTTAGATGTTTTTTCGTCTGGCAACAGCGACGTGCTGCTTGAGTCTCACTTGCTTGTTGTGTCTGCATATTTTTGTGCTTCTACTATATTTTGTATTTAATATTTTTCAGCTGAATCTGGGCACGCACTGTCAGCAGCACTTTGCACACATCCATCTATGCACTCATGTACGTACGTATGTATGTGAGCGTGGGCATTTATGTAGACGTAGTCTGTGGCATGTAGTATGAAATGTGTACTCACATTTATGGTCCTTGTAGAAATGCACGAAATGTACTGTGGATTTGCTCGCTGAAGAAGTATAATTAATGGGTTGGCAAATTGCTTTAAGGTCAGTAAATTGTTTGGGACTTAATATATTTTAAACATAATATGTATAAGCACAGGGCAAAAAATTGTAAACAAATCACTCGTTGGAATGTTGTAAATGAAATTAAGGTTTAAATAAATAAAAAATATTTTTCATGATAACAAATAATTTTTTTCGAATTCTTTTTATTGAAACTTAAGTTTGGATGGTATTATTGTTCTGTGAAATTTCCATAAAAATATTGAAACATCATAGCGTATTTATGAGAATTGAAAGAGTTTTTGTTTTTTTTTTTTGATTTACTGCACAATGCAAATTGTCTTCGGCTTATTAACTGCCATTGGCTTCTTTGCGCCACTTTTGATTGAAAAAACGTCTACTCCTAGCCTAGTAATTACTATAATTTTTGGACATGAACATTAAATGTATTGCTCGATAATTTTCTACAAGTCGAGATTGAAATAATTCGTAATTTTTATATGTATATTTGTAAGGCTGAGCAGGCGATGGCCACCACGCCCATCAATAACTAATGCACTTAATGTGCCAAAAAACTGACATTCTCTCCTTAGCCCGCTTGATTGTGTTCCCGTTTAGTTGAAAAATAAAATCGTTGGTGCTTCCGCTTACTATGATTGTTGTTGTATTTTTAGTCCTTACATACATTTGTGAGGTTAGAACCAATAAGGACTTTTACCCATAAACTAACAAAATTGCAATTTCCGCATTTCTGCCTTCTTTGTACTATTGTACAACAACAACAACTCCCGAATGTGTGCCACTCAAAAATCGATTTTGTTCGATGGCAACATATTGAGGCTCGTTTTCACTTTAGTACCTTAGTGTGACCGAGTAACTCAATTTGCCACTTAATATCCACAACGGCTGCGTGCGCCTTTTTCTACCAACCAACTTCAGGTATTGCAGGTCAAGCCGCCTCTCCATTGTCCTCTTGTCGCTATTCGCCGCTTTTGCGGAATTTGACAAAGACTCAGAGTTCAATGCGGCATAGCGACAGAGGCGCATAATGCAATTTTTCCGAACTTACTTGCACGCAAACATACATCCACGGTTGAATGCCCGCGCTTGGCTGACCGTTACATACATTTTTCTCTCATACTACATTTAAGCGAGGCCAAAGAATGAGTGCCCGGTCTACCCTAGGTATTGAGTTTCGTAAAGTAACTTCCTAAGCACGGTAGAGCAGGCTTATTGTGTTTTTTGTTAGATTTATGGATACAATCTGGTTATGACTTAGTATGTCATAAGTGAACTCCGATTTGTTACACATGGCGTATGAGTAACTTTATATGCTCTTTACTATTTGTGAGCGGCGCCGTTGCGTTTTTGCTGCTGACCAAATTATATTTGTACCAAATTATTAAGTTGATGCTTGGACACTTTTTAAAGTAATTTGTTAAAGGGAGAAATCATTCTAGAGCCATTGCTGATAATTCTGTACACTTAAAAGGCATTCTGCTACAAAAACTGTAAAAGTGAGAAATCCCTAAAAAATCCATCAATTAAATTTTGTTTAGAAAGAAGATAATATGTATCTTTAAATGAACTAAAAATTAATAATAATGTAAAAATCCCAAGCTGGTTTTTTATCGTAATATCAATAAATACCGGCATAATTCCACAACGAACCACTAACTTCTTGACTTACACACTTTTCACGAAAATATTAATATAATTAAAACTTTCGCTTAATAAAATTAGTAAACTTTTGTTTGGCAAGCCATAATAAAGTTAAAAAGTTGTTTGACTGGAAGCACCGCGCCTAAACTGTTCACCTGCTCGTAGGCGCAAGCATATTCAAGTGCACTGCCTACATTTAGGCTCATAAGCATGTCCTCAAAACTCAAAACTTGGAGCAGCGAACGCTTCAACAATACCGAAGCAAACTTCGTGCCATTCGACACGCTACCTGAGAGCTATGCGAATAATTGCTGAAGTGGCAGCAGGAAATTCGATGAAAGCAACAAAGGGCAGGCAAAGTAACGAGCATACAAACAAGCGAACAGCGCTGATTATTAGTCTGCATTTGCATGGGCCATACATGGCACGAAGGCATGGGGAAGCAGAGGGCGGATGTGTGTGTGTGTGTGTATGTGCGAAGCCTTCAATTGAGTGGCACATTCATTTGCAAGCTTTTATTCGATTGAACAGCAGTTGCGCTGTCAGCCAATCAGCCGCTTGATTGGCGATATTCGCTGCAAGAATATTAGACGCCTTAAATAGAACATAAGTATTTTTCTAGACTCTAAATCAGTTCAGAAATGCATTAAATTCGAAAATAAAATCGCAACAACACTTTGAATATATGAAATATTATTTGTCTGGTTTTGAACCTCAGTAAAACTAAATAAAAACAATTTAATGAAAAATTCTTGATTATATAGAATACACCGAACCTTAGACATTTATGTGTCCAGCTGCAATCGAATTTCAATTTGTTTAAGCGACCGAGGAATTAAAGCAATTAGTTGGAATTTTTTAAATGTTGATTCTGCGGATATGTATATTAATTATGAAAACAAATAATGCAACAGAATAGCTAACTATTTATACATTGTTTTTGTTTTCATCTATTAATCACACTCTTCCAGCCGTTCGATCGCCCGGCGATGGATTTGCTTGCCAAAATAAATATACAAATATCGCACTTGTTGTATTTGTTGTTGTGTCGTATTTACCGTTGTGTGTTTGATCAAAACAAACCAAAGCAACAATATGCCTGCTTGTCCGACGAGACAATCATTTAGCGTGCTACCGACACCCGCGCACCCCTCCATCCCACCGTAGCATCCGTCAAGCCGCCTCAGCTGCCGCCGCGCAAACTTTATGGATTTCTAATTTTGTTTACAAATGTGTATTTTCTTTTTGCATTTATTTATTTTTATTCGAGCACGTCGCTGGCGCTGACTCAACCGACATGCACACACTCTCGAGCGGGCTCGCCGGTGTATCATATGCATGGCTGTGTGTGTGTGTGTAGGTCAAAATGTCTAGTCCTCAGGCTTTTTATACACTCGCAACATGTTGTCGCAGAGTATAATAGTTTTGTTCACCTAACGGTTGTTTGTATCACCCAAAAGTAATCGAGTTAGATATCGGGCTATTTATATAGAAAAGATCAGGAAGATGAGACGAGTTGAAATCGGAGCGATTGTCTGTCTGTCCGTCCGTGTAAGTGACAACTAGAGAAAAAATTAAGATATTGTAATGAAACTTACTAAACGTTTTCTCTGGCAAAGAAGTAAGGACGAGTTCGAAATGAGTGTAATCGGCAATGTCACGCCCACAAGACGAAAATAATAATCTCTGTGCGATATATCATTGCAATTCGGAAAGAGTTGCTTCCTGATAATACTACTAATTGTACTACTATACTTAGTCCCATATAAATAATGAATGATTTTCGAGCTTCCGGTTGACTTTATACCACATCTATCGTCTTTTTGTAATAACGGCGCATCTTTGTGCCTAAAGTGTGTAAAATCGGTGAAAACTTGCCCTATCATATAACTAGGAGACCTTAGGTACTCGTACCTGAAAGTATTTCGCCGGCTTTGATTCTGGCCAGTAGCAAGAGTATGAATTTTACGATTACCCCCGCACTTATCCCTTCCTTACTTCTTACGTTTGCGTTCGCACGCCAATTGTGTTTTGGAGGTTTGACGGTCTGACGCGCTCTGATTCGTCTCGTTGTCGTGAATTCGAAACACAATAAATATAAACTCTGAGGGAATAGTGAAGCAGTTTTCACGCATGATTTACAGCTGGCATAATTTTATTGACACATGTATTCAATTATTGATCCATCTTTCGTTGGCGCTGATACGTATCATATATGGCGCGTTTCTATCGCCTTGCTTAGCCACACGCGCACAGGGGCAGAAATTATTTATTTTCACAAACAGGATAACAGACATAAATTTGAAATTTATTACAAAAGTACAATAACGGATTTAAATTGCCTTTATTGTTTATTTAACACAGCGCCTTTCCCTTTCCTTCATTCACATTTGTGCGAGACTTCTATGTAATAAACGAAAATACACACACACACTTGAGCAAATAACACAGCTTGGGTAAATAAGCGCAAAGCCGTGCAAGTCAAAGTAAATATCGAGCAAAGTTCAAATTTTTCACTTTCATCTCGTTTTTCTTTTATTTAATATCAAACAACAAAAAGTGTGCAAATAGTAAAATATATACATACATACATATATACTATATGTATGTATATATGTATATAATAATATTTCTGAAAAGGCATGTGTCAGCTTACGTATGCACAGGCAAAACAGCTTAAAGTACTCATGAAATACTCGAGTGGTTCTAAGCTTCAGCGTCGGTAATCCTAACGAATTCTGGCGTATTTTCCAGAACCTTTTTATTAACTGAAGTCACAATAACACATTCTAGACATAAGGACAATATATTTAAATAACTTAAAATAAAATCATTCATAAAACACATACATAAGTATGTAACTTCCAAATAATTCAATCCGTTAATTGTACTAGTGGGCGTTTTGACGTGTTGACACATTAAAGCCATATTGAGATAAGCTAACGGTATTTTCCCAGTAAAGCCATGCCTTCACAAAAACAAAAAATACATTAACACACCCCAAAAATACACTTTTTCCAGATTTCGATTAAGATTGTTCAAATTCTACTCAAAAACACACACGCATTTGCTACACAAAGGCATATCAAAGGCTCACTGTTCCCCCGGAACACTTGACAGACTTAAGCTTACTTAATTTGCTGTCTTACAACATACTTGAAACACAAACACACACTTGAAGAGGCAAACACTTTGAATATCGCTGCGTTTAAATGTTTTTAAGAACTTGTGACACGCAGGACTCAAACTGTACTCGAAGAAATAAGTATAGCAAGTAGAAAACCACTGAAAATCCGAAAATCCAAATACATAAGTATTTACGAATTGATTTCTTATTATTGCTCCCCGACAAAAGATACCGAAATAATTTTTTCAAATAATTCGTTGGTAGCAGCAGATGAAAACGCTGCAAGAATCAACTAAGAACTTAGCACGGTTGCAGAACCGTCTGAAGTCACTTAGAAGTGTTTAGTGCAGGATCTGAGAGGATTCCTAATTCAGCAGTTGATACAATAAAATGTTTTTGAATATTAACCTAAGTTTCTAAATATTCATTATTTTTTGTCCACAACTAATGTTTAGGTATGTGAATTGCATAGGTAAAAGTTCGGAAAACACTCGGCGCAAGAGTAAAGCCAACGAAGAACGTCCCACGTTTTGTTAAAATGTGTATATACATATGTATGTATGTAGTAAGTAGGTATAGAAGTTGATATGTGCTACAATGTAAGCCGATTATGAAAATACTGATGTGCGAACACATACATATGTCAAGTGTAAGGATGTTTGCTCATAAATGTGTGTGTGGGAGTTAAGCTGTATGCCTGCGGCACACCTATTACCATTTCCCCCTTGCTCGGCAAAATTAAATATTCGTACGCTTAGTTTCATTACTTGGGCGTCAAGTCAAGTTATCTGCGTATGACAGAAAACCAACAAAACCGTTCTTGAAAATCGAGTATTATAGGAAGATTGCGCAAGCGAATATCCAACATTTATATATTTAGCTCTACTACCATGATTTTATGGAACAAAATGCTTAAAAGACATTTGACCTTGAGCCAACACCTGCACAGATGCCATGTTATGTGACATTTGCATTTTTATCGCCCCATAATTTTGTTGATTTTCTAATTGTAACTTCCACGCAAATTATTTCTGGCACGATTACTCTGCTGGAAGCCTTGTTGTTGCTGCCTGGGTTTTATGGGAATTCTACTTTAATTTATTCCAACACTTTGCATTATGCTACGGCATAAAATATAATAGCATCGTAAGCGTTCCTTTGTGGCATGGAGGTAGCTGAGGTGTTCTCAGGCTGAACAGCCACTCCCAACTTAGAAGCAAGCATGCTCTAGGTTTTGTTTAACAATTTATTACTGCGCGATTTCGCTGTGGTACGCTTATATGTATTTAGTTTATTATGTTTTTATGCAAAAGGATTTGACTGCGCCCCCTTCGAGCGGTGAAATGTGCTTAACGGCCTTTGGAAATGAGAGCTGAAGTAGCATTTACATTCTACTTTTGCCATAAATCGCTTTCGTGAACAAATTTTCTTTGAAAGCGTTCTGCTTATACTTCATCTTCAGTATTGTCTCCTCTCCGTTTCCATCTTCCACTGCCTGTCATGTTTAATTTGGACAATGCGCGGCGGGCTTAACATGATTCTGTGTAAATTCGCTTGGATGATTTTTGAAATGCTTGGAATCGAACGCAAATCTTTTTACACGAAAGTGTTGCCGAAAGCAATCTTGCAATCAAGCGCATTGATATGTGAGTATGGGCGCGCTTCATCGCCTTTGAAAGTAAGTGCATTATTTGAATTGATATTTTCTCATTAAATCTTAGAACACACTTGTGTTGTTGTGTGTTGCAAGTGCTAATGCATTTGATATGCAGCACGCTTCTATTCACTAGAAAAACCTCAACACGAAATTATTTAAGTAAATTCTATAATCTTTTTCATATGTATATATGTTAACACATAAGTTACATATACATATGTATTTGCTTACTAGATCTTCAGTAAATTTGCATTTAACACGGCACGCACGTGTCTTGAGCGTATTTCTAATCAAATTTTAAATTTTAACTCGAATTTGATTATTTTTTCGTTAAATGTAGCTTAAAATCTCACCTTTCCAGCACTACATCTATTGACAAAATACGAAAAGACTTTTTCGACTACCCAATATATGCATTGTGTTCACTCACCTTTCTCTTTACCGGATCAGATGGGCGCTTATGAGCGCATGTTGTTAAATATAAAGATCATGATACACCTGTTTACTAGACAATCAAGTCACACCATCAATGCAAGTGGATTTGTGTATTTGAAACAAGGTCATCGAGGTATGCGAGAAGACGAAGCGAAGAAACGATACGACAAGAATCAAATTTTCTCCAAATTCACAAGTCGTGATTCAGAGGGTATGTTAGTTCCGTTCTAAACTTAGATCATAACACTTTCTTCTGATTTTTTTTAATTCAAAGTGGAGAAAGTTCCAACGTCCGTTTTAATTGTATTTCTCCTCATATTGTTCTATAGCAACTGTTCAAACAAGCAGCACATCCAACTTCTGTATTAGCCAATTTCTTAAGAGGCATGTCCACTGGTGCATCTGCGCTATCAACCTATGCATTAGTTTACATCTGTGTTATTGTAATTTCCAATTTTGTGATGTTTGCACACCCGCAAACTAAGCTAAACAAATTTTACCGCTACTCGTAAATTTCCCACTCGAAGTTGTTGACTCAAAAATAATAAACCACCGCACTATTGGCACAACACAACGATGAATATTCACATTTTTCTCCCACACACCCACACATGACAGCTTTATTACTTCATAATTTTGCTTTCTATTTTCCTCAAATATGCAGCTTTCCGTAATTTGTCATAATTTTGGGAAACCACAGAAATTTGTCAAACTCAAGAGTAAAGTGAGATTTTTACGACTCGAACACTCGCTCTGATGGCCTTGTGACACCGTGGAGTTATATTGTTGCGTCGAGTTGAATGAAAGCCAGTGAGCAAAATCAAAGGCAAATAAATTGAACAGGAATACGGAAAGCAACGAATGGTGTTCGTGGTTTTCTGTTTGGCCCACAGAATGTAAATAAAGCTCGCTATTGTTGCTCATCGCCGACCAACGGTATCCACATGAGTAACAATTGGAAAATCGCAGAATTATGGATATATAAAAAGCAAATGAACTTTAATCACACACATACGGCACAAACACACACACACACGCATGTGCATGGAAGTAAACACTGAGCAATGCACGCTACTCGCGTACGACCACGCTCCAGGCATACGCTGCCATGCTATATATATATGCGAGTATGTGTGTATGTCTATATGAACAAATCGAATCATCAGTCGGAAGCGCCAGCAACCGATGCGTTAACTTTTTGTGTTCGAAATGCGCGGAAGCGTGCAACATTCAACATATACACGTAGTATATGCCCATGTGTATAAAATGCGCCATAATTCATTCGCATTAACATTATAAACACACGTTTCGTACATAGAACTTTAATGCTTTTTCAAATGGCTTTAATTATTTGATAATTTATGGCGCGCCTTGAAACCGGAAAAATAATGTAAATTAAATCTAAATTAATACGTCAACGATTCGATACGCACATATCCTCTAAGAAACTAACGTAAATAGCGCTAATTCTGATTAAAGATGAATTGTTGTAAGTATTAATATAAAATGCAAATGCCAGCAAACGGTCAAAAGGCAAGGCAATGCAAGTTACGTATACGCCATGGTCATATGCTGCTATACATAAAGCGCTTCGCCACTGATTTAACTGAGGTAAAATTAGGTAACATATTGCTTAAATATGAGTCTTAATGTAATTACGTCTTATGAACTCAACTAAATGCATTATTCCCTTAGGAAATCACACATACATATATCTAAAGCTTAAATATTTTTGGAAAACATAGCAATGAGTTGGCTGTTATAATTTAAAATTCCATAAAAATATATGTGGCATAAACATTTACATATATGACTCTTTCATATTTCCAACAGCAATTCAATTATCTTATTCAAAACTTCACGAATTTTCTTAGCTTCCACTTGACACAGTCGCACAGTTTTCGTTGCCAAAATTTCCAAGTTTCTAGAATATAAGAAATCAGACACATACGAAAATGTGAATCCATTAACGGAAAAATAAGATAAATACTAATTTAAAAACACTTGAAGTGCTAAGAAAAGAAACAATGTTGAAAATATTAGAAAAACTAGAAATAAATATGAAAATCGAAATTTTTTTGCAACTTGCTTAATTATTGCAAATTTACTTTTTATTTAAGCCTCTCACGCAAAACGTGTAGCATGCAACTGCAAACATTGCATTTACAGTTATAATCAACAATGCCTGAGCACATGCGTGTGTTGGATTTGTACATATCCGTTATTTGGGTTGCCCGTTGCGTGTAGCACTCGCTGATTGGAATCGCATTAAGATGGCGCATTCTGCGTGTCATATAAGTGACTAGCAGTCAGAATAATACCACGAGAAGGAACCGCATATTTTTTGTTTAAATCACCTTTCGTTTATTTTCGCTCAAATAAATTTACGTAGAGATTTCCTATCCTTTCTGAACCATCGTTTTTTATAAAGATAAGAATATGATTTAAGCTGTGAAATGCTATAAATGGTATATATGAAACTATCGTATGAAACTAGAAAGTACAGTTTTGTATAATATAAATAAATATACACATTTAAGTGTGCATAGCCTGCCAAGTACTCTTAAATAAGAAAACGCAGCCTATCTTGGTTTCATCAAGTGATCTCCCTCCGTACACTAATAAAACGTAACGAATATTTCAGTTACCCCCTGCATTGCGTTGACTCATCGATTGGAAGTCTCCAGCTGAACAAATGCGGTGCAGCATTTTTAAGTGATTTTAATTGCCTCTCGATATCGATGTTTGTGTATTTGCTGTCTGGCACGCTTCCACGTAAATCCTCACATATACTATATTTTTGGTAAAAATTTCACACAAACACAATTTTCATTTTCCAAGTAAGTGCCGCGCAAGTTTATACGAGTGCATGTGCCCATATGAGTACATTTGATGGATTGAAAAGTTCTCAATTTGCTTCCTTGTCCTTCGACTATTGACAATACAAACTATTGTCTTTGCAACTTTTGTTTCGACATTTTTTCCTAAAGATGAAAGGCTTATTCTTTTTATAAGTGTTGTACTAGAATTGTGCGGTTAAGGGCGTGTTCTCATAATGGTAGCGTAAAGTTAAATAAATCACAATGCTATATACTCAACATGATTTTTTGCGTTCTCTTCATCTTTTCTTATTATTCTTGCAATTATGTGTAGAAAATATTTAGTCAAGCTGGGTATAACACTGGTATACAGTACATAGTTTTGTTGCCGTAGATAAAATATTGATTTCAGATACATTGGTGCTACCAATCACAGAGGTTTTAAGCTTCATTTAACCAAAAAAAAGTGAATTTGGGCAATTTGGAAAAAAGGTTACAGCTGTTCAAAAATGAGTGAAAATAATTAATAAATTCGCTATATTTTGAAATTTTTGTATAAAAAAGGGAAGAATGCCAAGCAAGCCACCAATGAAATTTGTGAAGTTTACGGAGACGATGCTGTATCAGTTCGTGTAGCACAGCAATTGTTCGCTCGCTTCCATTCTGGAAATTTCGATGTGATAGATGCATCTCGCTCTGGTCGATCTATCGTTGAAAAAGTCGATGAAATTATGGAAAAGATTGGCCAGGACCGTCACATAAGCAGCCATGACATCGCTAAGGAACTTAACTTTCAACATCAAACGGTTTTGAACCATTTAAAAGAAGCAAAAAGATGCTCGATGTTTGGGTACCACATGAATTGTCTGTGAAAAATTTACCGGACCTAATTAACATTTGCGATTCTTTGCTGAAACGAAATTAAATCGAACAATTTCTGAAGCGAATGGTAACAAGAGACGGAAAGTGGATCAAATACGACAATAATGTGCTAAAAACATCATGGTCCAAGCGTGGTAAAGCTCAACAGTGGTCGCAAAGCCAGGATTGACCCCTCGAAAAGTTATGCTGTATTAGCTGATACAGCCTGGTCGAACGATTGATTCTACATTTTACTGTCAACAACTGATGATATTTAAGCAAGCAATCGCAAAAAAACGGTCAGAACTGATTAAGGGAAAGGGCTTCGTCTTCCAGCAGGGCAACGCTAGACCACACCTATCTTTGATGTTGGAATATTTGAGAATGCGAATAATAGCACAGAATCCTGCATAGTTCACATGCATTCCATTTAACCTATATTAGTGTGTGTGTGCGTGTACGGAAGGATATTCGCCGCTGTACGAACGTTGATATGCTTTTGGTTTTCCATATATGTGTACAAATAACGGTATGAAATATTACATTTCTGAATGAACTGTGCAAAATATACAGCACATTGCACCGCAACGCAACATAGCGGCGAAAGTTAAGTAGCCAGCCATTCATTTATTCACAGCTCATTCATTTGTACAAATCTTCCCGGCTCATGCCAACCGACGACACGCATCCACATAAGAGAGCTTGACACGTGTGTACATCAGCTTAAGTATGTACTATATGTTATGTGAGCAGTTTGTCAGCGCTTCCAACTACTTGCCAGACAGTCGGTCTGTCAGTCAGCAATCGTATGTGATAAGCAGTAGTGTTTTTTCAAATCTTTAAAGTCGCGCGGGCTGGGTTTACTGGTTTGTAGACGTTATTTTATAAGCTTTTTATAAGAAAAGTGTAATTTTATCGAAACGGAGTAAGCGCTAGCACTTTATTCTTGAGTTTTCAAAACGAACGCGTTGAAATGAAAATGCATCTTTCTTCGATGTGCCCATTTATTTCACATAAGCTGAAGTATAGCACTTTTCAAGCTTCTACTGTGATTTAAATTCTTCATCCCACACTCACTCACCCACAAAGTTAGCGCCACAGACGATAGTTTCACGTTCTCGACACATCGAGTTCGGAATATTATGGCATACCGTTACATAAGTAGCATGCAGCACTATATCTCGGTGTGTTTTCATAAATAACTGTGAATAAGTAACTGTGAATCACTATTTATCCATGTAAGCAGCAGTGCATTTGACAAATGATAAGCAACGTGAAAGTATGTCAAACTGTATCCTGTAAATAAAACTGTGCGTGTGTGGGTGTGAAAGTGTGCGCAACTCGGGAAGGAAAACGTTGAAATGTTGATGGCATTTTTGTGTTGAACTGACAGCCGCACAGATGACGGCATGTGCCACATGCCGGGCGTCAAAGTAAAAAATATTATGGATGCAAATTACGAATGCGGGTGTGTGGATAAATTAAAAAAAAAGTTGAGTGTTGCCAACTCGATGCCAAAAGTGTTTCCAGCAGCCGCTGGTGATCATCATCCATATTGACGAAGCTTGCAAGTGGCAAAAACTCTTTTAGATTACTACTTGCTGCGAGCTCTCGTACTGACCGCTGCTCTTCAACACGTTTGGTTCGCAGATGCGCTCAATTTATTATTTTCTTCCTCCCCACCACCACAGTTGAAATGCAAATTCAGCGTGTGTTCGTCCACTTAGTGAGAAGCATAGTTATGGCGCCGAACGGAATGGAAAAGCATGAGAATTGAGTGAAACTATTTTGTAGTTATTGGAAAGAAGCCATGCACACGCTTTAATCGAACTTGGAACAGTAAGCGAAAATCAGTTAACGGTCAGGTCATTATTTTGCTTTAAAGGAGCTCTATTTTCTTTACACTTTTTAAAATCTAGGAGACATTTCTTTCGAGAATTTCACTCTCTGCATATTCTGTATTGATAAAAACTAAGTTCCCTCATTTTCATATTATGACTTATTCTTTAACATTTATTATATACATGAGAGTATATGTAGATATATCAATAATTCTGAGAATAACACCAGTTACCGCTTTTTTGCTTTAATCACAGTTACCGAATACCGTAAGAAGCCCACTTTTGTGCGTGTACTATTCCTTTAAGTTTATCGTCGTGTATTCGGGCCGTTATTAAGGCATTTCATTGTAGTTTTTATGCGTCTTCTTTCTTATGTAGTTCTCGCTTTATTTGATTACAGCTTAATTTTCTTGTTCATTGTGTTTCATAAACAGTTCCAGGCATTTGTTGTCCGCAAAGTTTCTCTGATTTCAGAGAAAATAGTTGTCTAAGTTTCTGTTTTGCCAACCACAAAATGGCTTCATGCTTGCCATGTAAAAATAAGCTTTTGTGTATGTAACGGAGATTCGGATTTCATATACAAAATTTTAACTGGTTTTTATGTCCTTCGATAAAAAGTTGGCAAATTAGTTAAAAGCGAAACAGTTTTTGAATAGAACAAAAGTAAACATTTTGCGCCAACCAAATAGTCTTCTATAGAACAAAATAAATATTTGGTGAACGGAAAAGAAGGCTATAATATACTAACCATAAACAGAAATAAAAAAGATAAGTTAATATTGGGTAGTCGAAAAAGTCTTTTCCTATTTCTTCAACTTATTTTTTATATATGTATGTACATATTATTAAATAAATAAACAAATATGTACCATTTTGGTTGATATGATATGATTTTGGTACGAAAAGACTGTTTCGACTACCGAATATAATATTCTCATGCCACACACATACATAACTGTCAGTGTGTAAATTTTTCTTGAACCCAATAGCCTTTGTTTGAAATCAAAGTATCACTGCACAACAAAAACAATGCAATGACAGGGGTGCTCAATATTTCACAAATGACCGGAGTATGGCATATAGACAAGTTGAGGATGTTGACTGTCACTCCTATGCCTCAACAGAACTGACGGCTGACGGCTGACAGTTTTTCTTGTCGAATCGATTACTTTGACCTGAAAACAGCTAAGCACACAAACACAGAAACAGACTTTCGACTACAGACACATGCAATATACATATGTACATATGTATGTACGTTTGTATATAAAACGTTGCAACTCCCAAAGTAGATAATAATTACATATGTATGCATGTGTAGCAGTATATCAAGTGGCTTATTGCATTAGTTTTTTGGTTTGATTGGAAATCACATTTATTCCTTTGCATAAATAAATAAATTATTTATTCGAGTTTCTGCAATCACAGCGAAATCAAGTGGCCTGAAGAAAAAGTTACGACATGATAAAAAAGGGTAAGTGACAGTGTGCAATAGGGGAGGGGGAAATGACGGCGGTGCTCAACTTGCGCGTTTGTGTATACTTTTGCACATATGGAGGGAAGTTTGAGTTTTTCTGTTGCTCAGTTAATAATTCACTGCTTAGCACGCAACGCTTCAAACCTAACTGAAAATACCATTGTGCAACCTTCAAATTAATGACATTTTTTACAACTGAGAAGTAGTTGCACTTGCTTTGTGATGAATCGGGAATTAGGCGGTGCCAATGTTGAATGCCATAAATATTACGAAGGTAATAAAGAATCAGTATAAGAACGTGAATATTAATCTAAGAAAGTTTGTGGCATAAGTGTACTGGTTGCATGCTGATTAACGGTGCCATGTTAATAAAACCAGTGAAAGTAATTTACAATATATACTTCTTCAAAAGGTTCACTCGATGTGCCAGTTGCCATTCATCATAATTTACCTTTAAGTAATAAGTAATAAACATAAAACCGAAGTCTGTATCATTACTTTTAATTATAGAATAATAGCAAACAAGAAAGGGAGGGCTAAGTTCGGGTGCAACCGAACATTTTATACTCTTACAACTTGCAAGAATCAAAGCCAGGGAAAGAGTTTAAGGTGTAAAACCAATCAAGAGGAGTACAGTCACCCGGAAGTTCAAAAATTCTGATTTTAGTTATATGGGGGCTAGGCCAATTTTTCGCTCAAATTTATCTAGTTTAGGCACAAAGATACACCGCTATGAGTAAAACACGCTCTCTTATTTTCATAGGGAGAACTCACACGGAAGTTCGAAATTCTTTATATTAAGTATATGGGGGCTAAGAGAAGTAATGGTCCGATTCACCGGTCATAAGGCGGTGCACAATAAATACATTATTCGTGCAAAGTTTACTCCCGTTATATTAATTGCTTCTCCTTTTGTGTACTGGGGAAGTAAGAAAATCAAGTGGAATTAAAAATTGTGCTGTATGGGAAGTAGGCGTGGTTATTGTCCGATTTCGCTCATTTTCACTCTAATGCCGTGCACCAATTTTTGTCGAAATCGGATCGCCGGGTCCCGAGATATGGGATTTCATCAAAAAGTGAGCGTTGCCACTCCCATCGTCCAATTTTTACCCCGGCCCCTATAAAGCCGTATCATACCATCCCGACGGAATATTTTTACGTTTCTGGCGCGCTTTTAGTAGTTTTTACAGTACCTTTATATGGGAAGTGGACAGGGTTTTCATCCGATTTCATCCATTTTCACACTATCCGTAAGAGTTCTCTTGCGATCCCTTGTGTAAATCAGAATTTTCTATCTTAATTTAGGGCATAATTATGACACTTTATAGGTTTTCGGTTAATGGCGATTTGTGGGCGTGACAATGGTCCGATTACGTCCATCCACGAACTCGTAATTTTTTTGTACTAAAAAACCTGTAAACTAAGAATAGTGTATATACAAACAGAAACACGAAAATATATGTATTTATATTATTATACTTTATAGGGTCTCCAATTTTTCCTCCTGGGCTTAACAAACTTCGTGGCAAACTTAAGGTATCTATTAAGGGTATAAAACCCTACTTGTTATACATATTTTTCGTAAGTTTATCTGAAATGCATAAATTGGTTTTGAGCACGAAGTTCAAGCATACGCCAGCGCTAAAAAATAACGAATTACAAGAAAAACAAACAATCATAGTGGCAATTGAGTAATTAGTGTTTTTCAATAAAAAGAAGTGAAATATGGCATTTTTACAGCCAATATGTTGACATATCAATCGTCCTTGAGTAATTTCATATATTCGCTTATTTTCATTTGTTTATGTTCGACAACATCATTAAAGAACAATTGTCGACAATTTATTGACAGAAAATTAATCACTCTCATATATGTATGTACAAGCAAAGGCATGCTCCCGGGCGTATACGCAACTTTTGCGTAATAATGAGCTTACTGATTGGCGTTGCGATAAATTGCGCGCCATAAATGAACTTAATACGGTTTTAATGACCATTTATTTATTGACTACATGGCTGTTTGCATTATGAAATGAAACTGTTTTCAAAAGTTTGAATATTACGAAAAATATTCGGCTTTTATACACAGCCATGAAATTAAAAACTTTTTCGCTATAAAACCACGAAGACTTCGGAGAGATATTCAAGGCACTCAGATACTATACAGTTTCCTGAAATAAATTAAGAACAAATAGTTCACGTGGAAAGCGTTCCATAAAGTTAGTAATTTGACATGGAATCCTGGCTACTGAAACTTTATCGGCAAACAACTTTTTTATTGACTTTGGCAATTCAAACAAGAACACTTTGGACATAGCCAGCATATATGCTGGCTCTTCACAATCCATATTTTTTGAAATTACGCTTGGCAAGTGATCTGCAGCAACTCGAGTTCACATTCAAACGCCCACAAAAAGCAAAGGATTTCGACGCGCTTCATGTAACGCCCTCAGCTTGTGCTCAAACAAGCGCGGCATGCAATTGAAAAATTTTCCACATCCGCGATTCATTTTAATTTACATCGCTCACTCTAACACACACACGCACGCATGTACTTTATAAATTAAAAGTGTTTCAATGAAAATAAGCACAACTCGCGCACAAACTCATACATTCACGTGAGCTCACAGTACAAAACAGCAAGTGGGTCATTTTTCAGTAAATCCCAATGCTAAAAAGTTGTGCAGCATTGTTACTGCTTTTGTTGATATAATCGGTCGCAGTTTTGTGCGTGACTCTGAAGTGAGCGGTTCACGCACACACACACACACACACTACTTAAAAGCATGTAAGCTCTCCAAAATAAGTATGTATGTGTGTATTTATGTACTCTTTTCCACTTGCTGATTTCGAGTTTATTTGTAACGCGTTCGCAATTAATTAAACTTTTTCTTTGGCAATTCTCGTAAGCACCGAAAAAGGAAAATTATGAACGACGTCGCTTTGCTGTTGGCCGTTAGCTGGTGGCGGTCGGCTGTCGTTGGGACACCGGTTGGTTGTTGATTGTTCGCGGCTTAACGTGGGACTGCCTCTGCACAAAAGCTGTGGCCGCTTTAAAAGCGGTGGTACGGCCGGCGGTGCGCCATGTTGCATGTACAACGGAGTGTTGGTGTGATGTTGGTGGCCGAAATGAAAATGTTGATTTAATAATAATTTATTTAGCGTGAAATATTATTTTTCTGATCTCGGCAAGAAAGCAAAAAAGCACAGCGCTGCGTTGCTAGTGCCAATACTCAAAAATAGCTGCAACATGTACATATGTATGTATGTCTAACTGTGCTTATGCAGACCTCTGTGCCAAGACGATTTTTGTCCGTCTTGCGGCACCGCTACCGTCCGCTGTCGGGCTTCTTCAACGTATTTTCCTTGCAACTGCTTGCGCTGAACGTTTCTAAGTTGCCACATAGTACATATATACATATGTATACTTACGTGAAGAATGTCAATGAGCTGCGGTTAACTCAATTTTTTTCATTTTTCATTTGTTATTGTTTTTGTTTATTTATTTAAGCAACAATGTTAAGTTGCCGCCAAAAATGGCAACTTTCCACATTCTGACTTTTGTTGCTGCTGTGTGTGCTTCAGTTTATCTGCTCATTTTGTAGCGTTTGGCGTCACGTGACCCAGTGTTTGGCTGTGCTTGACTCCTGTGGTGCAGAAAATGTATTTATTGTCCTAAATTGCAGGCGTCACACTGCAGTCGACTGGCGCATTATATTCTGCTAGATATGTGTATGAATGACAAATGTACGTTCGTGTGTATAGCCGAGTGCGCACGTGGAGCTATGTTGGCGGCGGCGTGTGTGCCATCAACATCCGGTCTATGAGGAAATGTATGTGTATGCAAATACGTCAACCGGAAGTGGGCAGTGCCAATGGTTTAAAAATTATTGTTACTGTTGTTGTTGTTGGAGGAAATTGCACGCGTGACAACTTCAGTTCACCGCAGCGCTGCGGTCGCAATTTCTTGCATGTCACCAATGCGGCCAAAATGTGATGACAGCAAATTTTTGGCAATGAACTGGTCGCACCAATGGCCTTTGCTGCTTTCAAAAGCGTTTTTTATGGCCAATATTTTTCTCATGCTCAATACAAAGGCGGGTAACATTTGTATAAGACTTCAATCGGTCATAATACAACACAAAAGTGCGCATTAAAAATAAATAAATTTGAACGACAAATAGTTTCGTAATAAAATATGCACACAACATCATGTAAATATTTAATTTTTTTATTTCAAGCATATATGTATGTATACGTTTTATTCAATCCTGTATTTACCTGACTCTTTGTTGCCTCCAACACTTTTTGCAGTAATTACTTACTAATTAACTAATAACTTTTTGTCAGAGTATAATTTTTATAAATATATAATTTTAAGAATATATATATACATATGTAAGCATATATTTGTATGTATGTATTACACTTTATTAGATTTATATCACTTTTCAATGTTTTTCATACAATTTTCGATTTTTTTTGTTTTGAGTGAAGTGCATCACTGCCTTATTTGAATACTTTAAGCAGTAAACCAAATGTCACATTCATTTTCTATTTTAAAAATGCCGATTTTTTCACTCAGCAGCACTCTCCCCACTTAGGACCCACACCCATTCACGTATTCGACTAATTGTTTGTTTAAACTGAAGAAACCAGTCGTCACTCTTTCTTCCTGTCCGTGTCTTTCGAGCACTTGGCCGCCGTGTCGCGCGCGTACGCCAAATTTTATGAGCCAACGAGCACCAACGATTAGATAGTAAATGGCCGAGCCGCGTCGAGGTGCCTCTTCGTTACTGGTCGCACATCCACAGCGCCGCAACTTCCACAACGAACTGTTTGTTGGCTGCCAGACAATTCAGTGTATCGCTACCATTTTTGCGAAGCTTTTTAACCGTTACAATGTTTGCGTTACATTGCTCGCCTGCTGCGTTCGCCCTTTGGCTTGCAACATGTTCGATGTTGCCTGCAGTGCGGCTCCACGTGTTTTGGTGCACCCTCTCCTCCACCACCACTGCCTTTCTGCGCCGGATGCGTGCCATTCGTTTACACGAGCGCTTTTACATACGACCAGTTCAGCTCGTCCATTGCCTGCCGTCTAGTGCGAGCGAACATTGCTCCCACGTCGCTCACCCGCACTCGGCGCTTCGTCCCACTGCAGCGTTGGTAGCTTTTCATTCATAAAAATCCAGTGGGTCGGACAGACGAGGCGCTTGGCCGGTGGAAGCGGCCGTAGTTGTCGGAGCGCGTGGGCGAATTGAGCGAAATGAATGGCCGGTGTGAGTGAGTGTGTATGTATATGGGTACGTATGCGCTTATATGTTCGCTTGCTGTGTTAATTATTGAGAAATTTTTTTTTATTAGAGAATGTTTTTTATTTACATTTCTGCGGATCATTGCTTTTTAATTGTTTAGTAAACGCGTTTTTTAATTTTAATTTGATGTTTATGGCGATAAAATGAAGGAGGCTCTTTTATTTTATTACTTTCTACTTTTTATTACATTACATTACATAATGGCTTAAATGAATTTATTTGATTTGCAATAAACACTGAAATCGTCGGATCCGTTCCCACAACAGTCGGATCTACGTAAAGGGAGCGGACCCGTATTTTTAACCGGCCAAAGACTGTTAAATCGGCAGCATCACATCGAAACCGTCCATCAAATGAATCTAAAACTCTAGCACCTTTCATTTATGACAAAAATCAGTGCTTTCCAATCTAAAAATCGTATTTTCTTCCGAAATTCTTACATATTATTGCGATGTAGGTGCAGAAAGGTGTACATACGTGTGTCTTCAAATACACCTTCGCAGATGAAGCAAATTTAATATTGCCAGCAGTCATTTATAATAGAGATGTCTCTGATTTTAGGAAAACATTTAATAATCATAAATGTTACGACACATTTTCAAGGTGAGATGTTTCGTAAAAATCATGTCGCTTAGCTACAACAAATTGCAGCACCTCTGTGAAACAATAACAAAAAAAAAAGACGTAGAATAAGAAGAAGAAGAAGCACAGCGAAATTCAGAACGTCAACAGCTGCAAAAAAATCATAAATTAAAATGCCATAAACATTTGTACCACAATACTACAACTAAATATTAAATGTGTTCACATAAATATCGCAACGTTTGCGCTCATGCATATATACCAATATGGGTGTGTATGTATGTATGCGTGTGCTATATTTGTAGCGCAAGTGTAAGGCATGTTGACGCACTCATCCCTTTGGCTAAAATAAAAGAATTGGCAAACATGGCAAAATGGGGAGATCAAAAAACAATTCGTGCTATTTCGAAATTGTTTAAAAACCCGTTGCCTTCCAAAAATGACTCACTTTAAGTAAGCATTCATATGATTATTAACAGCATAAATTGTTTAGAAGAATGAGTGCGAGTAGCCTAGAGTACGCCCTTAATAACACATCTATTCTTGAAATTAAATAAATTTCTTTATATTTCCAAAGCCTTAAGTGCTTTGGTTACAATCGAAACGCTTTGATCTTGAGCTTTTAATAAAAATTTCATTTAACCTCCGTGCAACAAACTTGTACTTGGTCGCATATCTTTAAAGATCACTCTAAGCAGTGTGCGAGTTTTAATATGAAGAGAACTCTTTAGTATTTCAGTAATTGCGTCTACTTTGTTTAGAAAATTTTGTTTATAATTGACAAAAGTTACCTAATTCTTTAAAATTTAAAATTATCTATAAATACTAAAAAACAAGAAACACCCAGCAGTCCTTTTTAGCAACGGAGCTTTTTGCCTTTTCGTTGAGTCATGTGTATGTACATATGTATACTAAGAAAGCAGTAAATTTGAGAAGTTGAACTTTAATCTGAAATTTTCGAACTTTGACCTTCGATTTTGTGACCACTGCATGCCATGCGATGCACCCTGCATTGTGCAAATTGATCTATGCAAAGTAAATAGTATATATAAAGAACATATTTACAGGGTTTGTCCGGAAAGTAATAGGACTGAGTCGATTTAAAAAAATTTATTGAACCAATCGCTACAATTCTTTAAAAACTTTCAAAATAGGCTCCTTCTGCGTCGAGGCAGGGCTGCCAGCGCGATTTCCAAGCATTGAAGGCATCACGGATGGCATTCTCCGAAATAGCCTTAAGAGCCGAAGTGCATGCTGCTTGGATCCCCTCTTTCGTCTCAAAATGCTTGCCTTTCATCGACCTTTTCAGGCAAGGAAACAACCTGTGGTCCAGGGGGCCACATCTAGGCTGTATGCCGGCTGCGGAAGCGTTGTGGTGCCGACCTTGATTAGGTAGCTGTTCACAAGAAAGGCAGTGTGGTGCAATTTCCAATCGGCTGCGATGTCTTGTCGGAACCGATTGACCCATCGTTTGAGTCTCTTAAGGACTTCTTCGTAAAACTTGGCGTTGACGGAGGAACAAATTCATGGTGGATTGATGACAAAAAATACTATGAGCACCGTTTTTTACGACCCCTCCAAAAAGGTTTGGTGCCACCGAAATACACCACTTCTTGCTAAAGCAACATTTGGGTACACCCGCTTGATCATATCAAATGTCTCTGTCGCAGATTTACCGAGTTTCACACAGAATTTAATCGCGTACCTTTGCTCTAACGAACGCGCATATTCGGCTTGCACCACTCACAGAAACACGTTGCGCGAAAATGTTTGTCCTGACTCTCCAGGTGCTCGCAGACAACTGCTCGGAACTACCGAATCCAGTCGGTGCGCGCACGCCCCGAAGTACAGACGTGGCGGAAGAAAATCAGTGTTATTAATTTCCGGACAAACCCTGTAACATATTAAAGGGTGCCATAAACTTCAACGCTTCAGAAGGACCTTTCTTTCGTTGTCATTGATTCCACACCTCTAACCTCCGGAAGATCTACTATAATTCCACTTCCATCAAGTTGTAACTCATTAGATTGGCAGCCGGTTCTACGAACCCAGACTATTATATGACCAAGAACCTCCACAAAAGTCGCCATATCTATTTTATAAAATATTTTATATTGCTTTGCAATTTTATTGCACTCCATCGTCTTCTTCGACCTTTTGCATTTCATGAGCTCACCAACAAACTTCTTTTGACTCGAATCTTTTTAGATATATAACTGTTTGCCATCGTAGTTGTTTCACTTCGCAATTTGTATGCGCCCAGCTGCCTGTCTGCCAGTCTGTCTGGATGTCGTTTCTTTCTGCCCATAAGCTTTGTTTACCCCGCTGTCCGCTCGCACTGCGCGTATTTTCAAGACGATTTTCTTTTAGTTTTATTCTTTTATTCTTTTTTATTTGCTGTGCTGTGAGTGTTTATTTTTTTCGTTGTCTCGATTTTCTCGATTTGCGGTCATTTGCATGCCTAAACTGAGGGAGTGGCGCGCGGGTGGGTGCTCCCCCGCCGCAAACCACAAGCTGCGATCTTAATGAGATAATCACATCGATTTTCGTTTCAGCCTTTGGCTGACTAAATTAATCATTCACTTGTTTCGGAATTTCTAATGAACTTAATTAGTATTGGAATGTGCACACACACACATGTTCGTGCATAGGTAAAATGGGTGGGCACACTTATTTTTTTGCCATACAGACGCACTTACATATGTATTGTCTCAGATCTGTGTACACTACTGAGGAATGCACCGGTAAGAAATGACTCAGATCCAGTCCAGTAACCAATTCACCTATTTCTCGTTCCTGTTCTCTTCTATAGAGTAACTGGCAAATTTTAAGCTGGTAATAGCTTCGAATTACTACAAACTTGTAGCGTTGACTTCATGCTTATTTTTCAAACCCTGGCAAATGGAAGAGTCTGATTAGAGAAGGTGTGAGTGTCACATATCCCACAATGGAACAGTTTAGAATGAAATTCATAAAAAGCTGTATAAATTCATGTTCATCCACTTTAAATAATCATATTTTCTAAATTTTGTATCACTTAGCTGGGACTGCGGGAGAATTTCATCAAAATTATACTTCTTCTTTATTAGTCTAGACACTGTTTACGCGGTTATAGCTGAGTTTACTACAGCGCACCAGTCGTTCTCCTTTTCCTTGCTTGGCGCCGTTGGAGATTCCAAGCGAAGCCTGGTCCTTCCAATGGAGTGGAGGTGTTCTTTTTCCTCTGCTTCTCCTGGGGGGTACATGCGTTGAATACTTTCAGGGCTGGAGTGTTTTCATCCATTCGGACGACATGAGTAGCCGCTACCTTTTAATCCGCTTAACTATGTCAATGTAGTCATCTATCTCATACAGCTCATCGTTCCATCGAATTCGATATTCGCCGTGGCCAATGCGCAAAGGACCATAAATCTTCCGGAGAACCTTTCTCTCGAAAACTCGTAACGTCGAATCATCAGATTGTGTCATCGTACATGCCTCTGCACCATATAGCTGGACGGGAATAATGATTGACTTATAGAGCTCGGTCTTTGTTCGTCGAGAGAGGACTTTAGTTATCAATTGCCTACTTAGTCCGAAGTAGAATCTGTTGGCAAGAGTTATTCTGCGTTGGGTTTCAAGGCTGACATTGTTGTTGCTGTTAATAGAGGTTCCAAGATATACGAAATTATTTACGACTTCGAAGTTATGACTGTCAACAGTGACGTGGGAGCCAAGTCGCGAGTGTAACGACTGTTTGTTTAATGACAGGAGATATTTCGTCTTGCACTCGTTCACCACCAGACCGATTTCCTTCGCTGCCCTATCCATTCTGAAGAAAACACAACTAACGGCGCGGTTGTTAAGGCCAATGATGATCGGCGGACGCCAGTAGCTGTACATTCTTATATAAGATCGTATTTTCTCTATTTAGTTCTGCAGCCCCAAATATTGTCGCCAAAAGTAGATTGAAATAGGGAGTCGCCTTGTCTAAAACTTCGTTTTGGTATCGAACGGCTCGAAGAGGTCCTTCCCGATTCTGGCGGAACATTTGGTAATAATCGGCGTACATACATGAAAGAAGTAAGGGGCGTACATATGTACATGCAAATGTGCCTAAAATGTAATACATTGTACATACATACATATGATGATAAAGCATAACGATGGGACCTGTTTACTGTCATGCCTCCGTGATTTTTCTGGCAACAAAAATATTTTGCATCGTTCGCGGTTAAAAATATTTTAATTAATACATATGTATGTGTACATACATATATAAATATATTCCTGATAACGTAAAATATGTTAAGCGCGTTTTTAATTTAAAAATTGTACTTTGCCACCGAGCAGATACACCTACATACATACAGAGGTAGATATAGTCACATGTGGTACACAAGCGAGATTCGTTTGGAATGTTGTGGACATTTGCTCAGTGAGAAGAGTAGAATTCTTGATTAGATAAGAGTTTACAATTAATAAACAATAAATTTCAATTAATACTTAGGCACATAAAAGGCGGCTAGCATATCCCGGACGAGATAAACGAAGGCGTGGAAAGTATTTAGTGACACTAACTGATAGCAGCAAGGTGTTAAGACCCAAGGCACACATACAAACATACATACATATGTATGTATATAAACAAACCTGCAGACATAATTATGTACGAGTAATAAAAGTTTGAAATTGAAACGAATTTATGTTTGGACTCAATTATTACAAGGTTCTATGTTGGAAGTACATACACACATAATATACATTGTACCATCTGAACAAAAATTTAATCATCTTTTGGCAAATGTTGCAACTAAATATTACAACAAAACACTTAACGGTGGTGTAATTAAATATTCGGGATCTGTGTATGGGCATTCATTTGTACATATGTATGTATGTGTGGACCGTATCTTTGATATTCCCGCGTACATTTGTAACGTGTATTCGTGTAGTCCGAATTCACAACACGAAATAATAAACAATTATTCGGAAGCAGATCAGTCACGAAAAGATCTTTCGCTTTAATGCAGATATCGATATTTGTTTTGATCAACTTTCTGGGCAGCAGGTGGGTGTCTGAAATGTGTTTACCAAAATCAACGGATGAATGTGGGACGCACGTGCGCATACAATTTTCCGGGAAAAAGACAATTTTTTCTCATTTTTTCTGATTTGAAATGAAAAAAGTGGTTATCATTAAAAGAATATAGACAAACTTATACATGCTTACTACACCTATGCATAAATCTCCATTTGCTGACTAATTTGAAACTGTGATTGCTGTGGTTGAGCAATTGTTTCATATAGCTTTATAAACGAGAAGGAAAAGGAATACACCCAAAGTTAAACCAAATGTAAATATGTTTGCATTATTGTTCTAAAAATCAAATCCTAGAAAATTGTGTGTATATTTGTAAAGACACATACATATAATATATATATACATATATATATATACATACACACATGAACTTGAAAATATGTTATTTACAGACCAAATAATTACAGCCGCTTGCAGAGGACACAACTCATGATTCACCAGACGCTGACGATAATTCCGTTATTTACAAGCAAATAAATGTGTCTGACATGTTGCATATGTTGATTTTAATAATCGGTAAACAATTACGCCTACAGTTTAGAATATTTGACGTCGAAATGCATGTTCGACATACTATTTACGGGTACAAGTCGATAGAATTTTATATTTCTTAATTAATTAAATTTAAACTAAGGAAAAGTTAATCCACGTCGAGCCGTTGACGTTGGTTGGCTTTTGCTGCAAATTTTCGTTTCTTGAAAGAAGTTGGCACGTCATTTACAGTTGTTGGATCCAAGGTTTCAATGACCTTCTCTTTGAAGCGCTTCACTGGTGGCTCCGATGGTACATTGGACACCACCGGTGGAATATAAAAGTTATCAACTTTGGGTAGCTCCAAATCTATAGGTACAGGAGGTGGTCTGGAAAGATATAAGTTTATTGTCAACAACGTTTAGCTCTGCATAGAAAAGTTAGTATTTTTCAATGTCTTTTTATTTGATTTAGGAACTTACTTTTGTTCCACCACTTGCCATTCACCAATCGTTTGAGCGCTGGCCTCTTCCTCCGTTTTGTAAGCTTGTTTTTCTTCACGTCGCTTTTGAGCTTCTTGTGGAGTTTCTGGTTTTCTGAACATTTTCAAACGCTCTCGATTATAGCGGGCTACTTCCTCATTAACATTCTCGCGAAACTTTTTCGCCTCACTTGCATCTTCCAATTCTTGCTTTTTCACAGCCAATTCATTTATACGTTGATATTCGGCATAAGAGAGATAGCCTTCTTTCGGTGCTTCCCAAACGGATTCATTTGTTTTCACATTCCAATAATATGTGTAGCCTTCATCAGAAACACCCTCAACCCAAAGCGATGCATTCGGTACACTCTCCGGCATAACTTTTTGTACCCTAACAGTTCTGCCCTCATCGTCTTCATCATCAGAATTTCCGGGAAGTCTTACGGGATCCACTTGTTTTGCACGGACCTTAGCTGATGTTGATGTGGAAGCGGTCACAGTGCCCACGCTTGCATCCAGCACGGCGTTTATGCTTCGCGCTGTAAAATCTCCACTTGCATGTATATCCTGCGCATATGAACGCATTGCCGCTTCCTCCATTTTTCGGATTTCGGCATCCATCTTTTGCTTCTCCCTTTCCGCCTTCTCGCTACTCCGACTAATGTCCGTAATGCGCTTGGCGACGTTCATTTTGTGTCGCTTCCCACTTTCGTGGAAAGCAATGCTCTAAAATTAAGTACATTTTTAAAAATAATAATTTATTGCACAAATCATTTTACTAACCGCTTTGTTGTCGCTAATCCAACATTTGCAAAAGTCGCAGTATTTACGCTCATTCGACTTCCAATAGTCCGCCCTAAGAAGAAACAGAATTAATTGTTTTAAATCATTTCTAGATAAAATAAATATCATTTTTATATTACATTCTCAAAAATTATCAATATTAAAATTGTTTGTAAACAAAATGCACTGACACTGTAGAAACTGTCAAAACCACAGCTGAGCATGCTGATAAGGCAGTTCAAAAATTGTAATAGCTTTTCGGTACAAAAATGGTGTTTAACTTGGCTACTTAGCAGTGTCCAGACAAAATTATCAAGATAAATAACAAGGAAATAATTAATGCCTAAAAATTATTATTATAAATTTTTTAATTTTTTTTTTATTTATTTTTTTTAATTAATTGCAAAAAAGACAAAATTAGTAACACCTACTCAAAACATATTAACTAGAAATATTTGAAATAAAACAGCCGAAATTTTTAAATTTTATTAATAAAAAAAAATAAAAAAACAAACAAAGTTAAATTTTTTTGTGAACGCCCCCCTGTGGGGATAGATGGTGGACGGACCCCCCCTTGTTTTTGTGACACTCCGGGACGCAAGTAACAAAATTTAATTAAAAATTAATTATCAAAAAAATTCCACCAAAAAATAAAAAAACTAAATAAATAAAATTAATCCAAAATTCAATCAAATCGAAAAAAATTCATATTTAAAATCAAACCAATATCATCGGTTTCGATTCAGCGAATTTTCTTCTTTTCCATTTCCACTCACAAATTGTCGACCACCGGAATAAACTTGCTGCGAAAGGATTCCCCAGAGGTTAAAGCCGGGGTCCTATGTCCTATGAATGCTATCTGTCCATAGAAACGTTTTGTTCCCAGCTGCCATAGTGTATCGCGGCCTTGCTGAAAAATCCATGGTTCCACAAAATCGTTCCGAAAAATCTATTAAGAGACGTTGTCTAACAGTATAAATCAAAGATTAATTCATTTTATGCGTTACAAAACAAATTGGGTCTTGTCTGATGAAAGCCATCCTTGAAATTTCTAGAATGCCTTTTCTAGTGGTCCTTGCAGTTTTGTGCCGAGGTAGCAACTAGGCTGAGGCGTTTGGGAACTCCTTTTAAAATCTGCTGAACTCGACGGTTGAAGGGAAATTTGCTGGAAAACGCCATTTCGATCGTTTGGACCTTTGGAGGATTGTCATTTCTTGTACCATAAACTTTAGAGATTTTTTAGAAAGGAACATATTTATATTTTTATATTTTTCTTTATTATTGTAGTCATTCTTCCCGCATCGTTTGAATTTTAGTGCGCTCAACAAACGAACTAAATTAAAACTCGTTAGGATGGTAAATATTTTTTTGATTATTTATTTAAAACAAACTCACTCACTTTAAAAATCGCCTGTATACTTCCCAAAATACCATTTTTTAGTTTGTACACTATACTTATTCGGGTGACTGTAAACGGACACAAAAAAATAAATAACGCTAAATATTAAATAAATAAGATATGAGATAGATCAAAAAGGAAAAATTAGTACCTTACTAATAAACTACAAAACTATGTTAAATTTTTTGCTACCTAAAATAAAGATTCGCTTCTGAATACGTTTAATCGGAACAGTTCTGGAATAAAAGGACATTTCTCAACAACTGTTGACAATGACCGCTAGCCATAATTTCCATTTACCTTATTAGACGCCAAATACTACAAAAAGCTTAACTCAACTTACTTCTCCATGTGCAGCATGTTTAAATCTTTTTCCACTTAAAATGTTTTTATTTTCTTTTTGTATTTTTAGTTCAATCGCACCTACTTCAAAAAGCCACCCCATATCCAGTAAGTAACTGTACTTGTGGCGGCTAAAAACTCTGCACAGCCAAACCGGGCAACGTGGGCAGGAGGTAATAATTATAAATGCGAATGGTCCGATAGGGGGAGGGAGGAAAGCCGTCAGCGGCTTGACAGTATGGCAAAAGGCCAACCTGTCCTCCCACTAAACGAGTACAAACGTAATTTGATCCACAAATTGGGAGGCAAAGGCGACAATCAGAGCAGCTGGCACGGATGGTCGTGTGAGCTGCTGTTGAGCTGAGATTAGGAGCTTGCCAGTTTGGGTGTCTGTCAATCAGGTGGTTAAAACGCCAATTCATTCAAAACATACCTTTAAAACTTTAAAATTAAGATACAAATGCCGACGCTTTACTGTGCTCTAATTAAACAATTCTCTAATTAAATACTGTAGACAAGTAGGTAGGTATTAGGTTTAATTGAAGGCGTTGCCTGAGTCCTGAAGAATCACTATACAAATCTCAGTTTCTGCCGACAATTTCGGGCTAAGTAAACGGAAACGGACCCGCATTATCATCCGGACAAGGACTGTCAACTCGCACTACAATAACAACAACGGCCTTCTTTAATTTCTGCAGATTCGCTTTCTTAAATTGAAGCCGAAAATACTTAAATTCTTCAGCATAAATTTAAATTATCTAACATTCTTTTAATCTTTATCGAATTTGTAGTAACATTTGTAGTAACTGTTTTTACATATGTACATATGTTATATCTAATTTTAAATTCTAATTCACGACCGTCGTGTTCCTAATTTTAAATGTGAAGCAATGAAACAAACAAACGGCACTAAAATGTATATGTTTGTAGAGTAATGTTCCGGCTATCCGCATTACATTCGTACATACATTTTTTTGATATACATATGTTTGTATGAATCTATGTCCATGCCCTTGCCACAATGGCACACACACGAGCACTCATTGCCAGCCAACCACATCTACCCAGCGGGCGGCGCACAACGGGACATTAACCACAACAACAGCGCCAGACAACAGGAAAGCAGGCGACAAATCAGCTAAATGCTGTAAAAATGCAAGAGCTACTTACACGTGTGTGCATGTATGCGCCAGCGAATAACAAATACAAAGGTAATTACAAAGCGAGTAAGAACATCATTAACAACAACAAACAATAGCCTTCAGCAGGAAAAAGTGAGGTAAACTTCATATGAATATCTATGTTTGTAAGAAACAATGTAAATATATATTATGCAACACATGCATATGTATATTTAGTGACATTACAATCACACATACACACACACGAGAGCATGAATGCATATAGTGATTTCTATAGGGACGTCAGTGCCTTCGGTGCAGCAATATGACTCAGGGAAGCTGGACGTACGTTTTGTCTGCTTTATTACATGTCTGTGTATGCATACTCATTAACTGTACATAACTGCATTTAGTGCACTTATTATGTCCATCTTGCATCAATGGCGCAGACTTCAGCTCTTTGTAGTTGGGCAATGGATCAATTTTATTTTTCCTTCGAAGTTTCGATACTGAATATCTCTCGGCTGAAGTACATTCCAACAAACCTTTAAATAACTGCTAGGCGTGCACTGCGCCTTATACCTTACACACTGTTGCATTTTTCTTCCTCTAAACTTTCGTTGAGCAGTCTTCGGAACACTTTTTAAAACCGCTTAGGCAAATATATACATACATAAGATATATAGATACATGATCTACATATATTCAATATAAAACACTGATAAAATATAAAATTAATGCTACTTTGGACTGAGTAGGCAATTGAGAAGTAAAGTCCTCCCTCGACAAACAAAGACCAAACTCATTATTCCCGTCCTGCTATATGGTGCAGAGCATGAACGATGACAACAACTGATGAATCCGCCTTAGGAGTTTTCGAGAGAAAGGTTCTGCATTCGATGGAACGATTAGCTGTATGAGGTATATGACGGCATTGACATAGTTCAGCGTATCAAGACACAGCGGCTGCGCTGGCTAGATCATGTCGTCAGAATGGACGAAAACACTCCAGTTCGACGCAACACCCGCCGAGGGAAGCAGAGGAGGAGGAAGACCTCGACTCCGTTGGAAAGACCTGGTGGAGAAGGACCTTTCTTCGCTTAGCATTTCCAATTGACGCCGCGTTGCGAACAGAAGAAACGGCTGGCACTCTGTTATTAACTCGGCTATAATCGCGTAAGTGGTGTCGACGCTAGTAAAGAAGAAGAAGAAATCAATACATTTGATATACAATTTTATTCACTTTATTCGCTTTATAGAGTAAGAAAGATAATCAAGCAAATACTTTTTATTATATCTCAGAATTTACTCTCGCCGTACGAAACTAAATAATCAAAGTAAAGCATTTTTATTTAGAAAGAAGTTATTTTTATATTTTATTTAGGAATATTGTCATTTTATTAAACAACTGAGCCACAAGCACCCAATGAAGAACTGCTTGCTACCTCTTGGTTTGATCACAATTTCTATGTTTCCTACATCTTCTGCTTCTGCATAAATACTCGCTTTTATTTTCAAGCACTAGAGCTGTCGTCAAATCTCCAAACTCTATCTCGTTCAATGCTTGCTCTCTTCCTCCTTTTTGCTCTTCTTTTCTTTCTCTTTCTTGCTTTCTTTTTTGTGACCCTCCTTGTGTTTGGCCTTCTTTTCGCCTTTTTTGCCATACTCCTCGTGCTCCTCGTGATGTTCACCATGTTTGTGCTTCTTCTTGTACTTCTTCTCATCTTCATCTTTATGTCCCTTTTGATAGTGTTCTTTGTGTTTCTTGTGTTCCTTCTTTTTGCCGGCTTCATAGTGTTCACCCTTTTTATGACCACCCTCCTCCTCTAAATCATGCTTGTGATCCTTACCGTGTTTCTTATGATGTCCCGCTTTATGTTCATCATCGTAGAATTTCTTTTCTTTCTTATACTCGTCCTTATTGAATTTCTTGTGGTATTCCAATTCTTTGTGGCCCTTCTTATGTTTTTTCTTATGGTGATGCTTACCGCCCTTCTTATGCGCCCCATGCTCCTTCTTTTCACCATATTCCTCTTCCTCATCATAGTATTTCTTCTTCTTCCCACCCTTATTCCCATATTTATGTTCATGGTCCTCCTCCTCGTGGTGTTTCTTCTCATCCTCCTCCCATTCCTTATGCTCCTTATGACCCTTGTCTCCTTTATGCTTCTTCTCCTTGTGCTCCTCCTTATGATACTTCTCGCCCTCTTCTTCTTCCTCTTCGGAAGACTCCTCTTTCTCTTCCTTCTTCTTTGCTGTCACATAAGTGACCAAGAGTGCGAGCAGCAGAAACACTTTCAGGTGACGACGCATTCTCAGCCGCGTACCAATTGCCAATCCGACAATATTTTCCAGCAGTTTTATAGTAAAATTCACCGTCCAACAAAGAAGTGAACCAGTTAGGTAATAGGTGAATGGTTTGCGTTTCATACACTTTGAGAAATTTGGTTATTTCGAGAGATTTAACGCATACCAACATATGTTTTGCACATTATACCGTTATTCTCTCGACTTGCATTGAATTTTTCCCGGTGTATTGCCACTGCGGTTTTGCTTTTCGATCGAATGACGCAAAATTCATGCTTCGGTGCCCCAGCGTGGTTTACATACATATATCAACGTAATACCAACTCCTAAGAAGAGGAAGTTTTTGCTTCTTATCACAAGCATTGCAGCGCTACTAAGCAGCTTCTTCGATTTTTCCACAGGGCACTCGCTCATTTTCCCGAAATTATTATAAAACAATATACATATGTATATTTATAATCTTCAACGTCTAAGAGAGGATTCTTTGGTGTACCTTCTTAGTTAGCATGTATTATGTGGTCTTATGGTCTACTTATGTGAGAATATGAAGCATGCGCTGCGCTAAGAAGCCATTTCAAAGGATCGCATACAATATATTGACGACTTGTAGCTTTGCTCCTATCTCATTACGAGCAAACAGGATTTCAATTAACCCACAAATTGATACTCAAACAATTGTCGCTTGCTGTGCGTCTTTTCGCAGTGTCTCATTCATGTCTACACCCCCTTCTCAAGAATATCTATAAGAACAGTTCTCAAAGATGATCCTTTACTGCCAGCGGTCGTTCCTTAAGACTAGACTTATTTGGCTTAAGCCCACGCGCTGGCTTCTACATGTCACAAAGTGCAAAATAAGCCAGACAAAACAACCGAAATGCGGTGTGTTCGCAAGTCGAGCGGTAGCAGAGGTCGATAGGAGAAAGGCTGCGGGGAAAGTGTAGCGAAATAATGAGCAGCAAATACCGAATAGTATGAGCGTGAGCTGTAAGCTGGATTCGCACTAGTGCACCAGTTAAACAGTCAAACCCCATTGTTTTTGGCATCTGCCATTGTCAACGGCATCGAATGTCGTTCAGTTGTGCGTCGCTTGGCGGTTTGCGTTCAGCTGCTCTGTGAGTCGTGGCGTTGCACTTTGTCTGAGGTGAGAATTCAAATTGGCCTTTGATGGGATTTATGTTGCGTTGACTGCAAAACACACGTACAGTGCATGCATAGACTACACACATGCATGCACATATACTACAAACTGAATGCTATTGAATATACAAGCGCAAATCCACATCTCACCCATACAAACGCAGCATATGTAAAAGGGTAATAATCCCCATTTGCTGATTGTTCCATTGCTGCCACAGTCGACAATTCCACCGAACAGTGGCAGTCATCTGTCTGTCGGTTAGGTAGTTGGATAAAGAGGCAGTCAGTGTTATCAAATTGGTGTCGCGCTCATACATATTGACATATGGACATATGTCCTTTCGGCCATTTTGTTGATTATCAGTTTTTCGTATAAATTCGCTCATATTCATACACACATGTATACATATGCATATTTGTGCATGATACATACATATGTATGTAATATATTAATACTTCTCGCTGGCTTATGCATAATAATATGTATGTATGTAGGTGTATGTGTGTGTGTACGGCAGCTATTATTTCGAATGCGAACGTAATAATAAATAATTCTCCAATACTCATATAATAATGTATGTACATATGTGCATATATACGTAGAGGTTGTGCGTGTTAAATATAAGCATTCTCTGCACACATGGCTTCCTTACAGGCATTAATCGTATCCCGGCACCGGAACTGTCTAAAATCTTTGCATAGTTTCCCCAACCAACGCGATCGGCAATCGAACAGTCGGTGCATATGAAATCAAATTAATTTTTTAATCTCCACCCTGAGGGTGTTTGAAGATTAAAACCATAATAAACGCGTGCGTACATGTATTTGAGATATTTTATGTAGCTATATATGTATGTACCGTTATGTGTTGCATAGACTGACTGCGTCTGCGGTAAGCTGCATGCTTTAGTCGATTGTAAAATACAAAATTTATCACAGCCAATAAGGAAAACGAGTTGACGTGCATATATAAATGAACGAACAGGCGAGTACAAGCGCACATACCAAATCACTTATGCAAATAAAAATTATATACTGAATTTTATATGATCAAATATTAACCCAGCCATTTTGCCAGTGTATACTGCTCTTATGCATGCATGTAAGTACATATGTACATACATATGTATATGTACATATGTAGAAATAGAAAATGTTCAGTCTTCAGCGAAAATATGGTCGTACAATAATAGTCTTGCTAAATATTATAGCAGAAAGAAAGTAACATTCTTACAATTGTTGTCAATGGAATTTATTTGCTTCAAAGATAGATTAATCCAAGAAAGGTTGACTCCTAATTGGATGTCTTATTATATTAAAGCATAATATTGGATAGTCGAAAAAGTCCTTTCGTATTTTGTCCAATCATATAGTGTCATACCATTTAGTGTTGGAAAGGTGAGATTTTAAGCTTCATTTAACAAAAAAAATTAATTTGGAAAGAACGCCACCCAAGCCACCAATGAAATTTGTGGAGTTTACGGAGACGATGCTATATCAGTTCGTGTTCGCTCGCTTCCGTTCTGGATATTTCGCAATTTCGATTTACACTGATGGAATAATGTCTCTAGCGACAAAATGGCAAAAAGTAGTCGACCGAAGTGGTACATATTTATTTATTATTATAAAAAAAAATAAATAAATTGAAGTTTGATGAGAAATACGAAAAGACTTTTTCGACTACCCAATATTGTTGAACGCATTGAGATACCATATTCTAAAATCTATTAAAATTTTGTCTACTAAATTTTGAGCCATTTCCCAAAAAGAAAATTAAAAGAAAACTACTATTTTCGTCATATGCAAAGCTAAAGTGCATAGCCTACATCCTTTGGCCAAGAAATTTCAAATTAGTTTGTATTACTAAATATTTCATTTTATCATCATTACTGTACTTAGAATGCGTCTCTCTTATGTTCATAAATCTACTTAGACCTCAGAAGTCAAAATCAAGTTCCTTGATTATAACAGTTCTCACATATACGCACATATACATACGTATAATAGCTGCTGATACATACTGTCGCTTGAACAGTAGGATTTGTGTATTTTTAATGTAAAACTGCCATCGGCGACATTTACTTGTTTTAACAACGTTAAAAGAAATCAAATATTTTATAGATTCCAATTATGGCGGCCTAATCTCTTAAATAAAATATATATATTTTCTCTGGCAGAGTATCTAAATAACTTCAATATCTTCTACAATTATTTTTGCGAATTTTACAGAGGCGATTTGCTTATACATTGTCGTGCCAGCATCCTTCCATGTATGGTATTTAACAGTAGAGCGCTGATGTTACATTATTATACGTTTCTAGCTTTTACAGTAAAGCACAAATGTTAATAGGATTTATTTACAAAATGATATGGTTATAAGAAAAAACTAACTATTCAAGAAAGTAAGGAAAAACCAACCATTCCTGATATCTAGAGCTTATTTTTATGTAGTTAGATGTAAGGAAAAGCTAGTGGTAGAGGAAGCATTACTTTCAAATAGACATTTGCATCATTTATGATTTCTGAACTCAACTAGAAAATTTACTTTAAAATTTGATATTGAAATGTTGTTAATGTCCGCAATTATTAGTTTTATATGCACTGATTCATCTCCTAATGGACAAAATTATTCATAACTCACAGCCACATCACCATATCTCAGAGTCCACAATAGTACAAAATGCTTGGCTAAGCACAGGCTTAACGTTTCCTTACACCCGAACTGTGGGCAAAAAATAGTAAGACTTTTTAATTTAAATTTGGAGCGAAAATCCGTTCGTTGAATTATTTTTTCTAGGTTGGCATAACTGCAGTGACATCTGCGCAAAATGTCACTTCAAAATAATCATTGGTGTTAAGTATAAGCTTGTCTTTCTGAAGTACCTAAAGTTCATTCGACGATTTTTACGATAAGTGAAATTATTCAACAAAGAAAATTCTATTAAATTTTGTGTGCGAAATCAAATTTCTGGTGCCGAAACGTTCAGAATATTGGAAAATACCTTAAGTGATCGAGCAAGTGATTTTAATTGGTACAAATTATTCGAAGAGGGTCGAGAACGCGTTGACGACGAACCACGTCCAGGACGGCCATCAACATCAACAAATGATCAACACGTCAATGAAATAGAGGAGTAGGTGCTTGAGAATCGACGATTAACAGTCAGTGATCTTGCTGCATCGTTGGAGTATAGAAAGGATCAGTAAAAATTAAAGATCATTTGGGTTCCAAAATCATTTAATTTTTACCAAAAACACCGTAGCCTTTATCTCTGCGTTCACCTCTATGAAACAATGCTTTCCGACTACCAGATGTCATGAAAAGTATTATTACTAGCGATGAGTCTTGGATCTATGCTTACGACTCGGAAACAGACGATCTGACGGTTGAATACCGTGGCATAGGTGAGCCGAAGCAGAAGAAAACACGTCAAAGCAGATCAAAAATCAAGGTTATGTTGACAGTTTCCTTCGATTATAGAGGTGTGGTGCACTCCGCACTCCTTCCGACCGACCAAACTGTCGACGAGGAATGCTGTGTGGGAAGCTATTCGTACAGAGTGGCCGAAATTATGGACCGACAACTCTTGGTTTTTGCACCACGTTAATGCACCGTAGCATACTGCATTAATTCAATCAATATCGTGCCGTATCTGCCGTATTCGCCTGATTTAGCTTTTTGTGATTTCTGGCTCTTTAGCAAGATAAAACGACCGCTTCGGAGAAACCGTTTTGAGTCAATTGAAGACATTAAACGTGAATCGCTACGAGCGTTGAAGACTATTCGGGAAATTGACTGTAACAACTGTTTCGAAGATTGGAAAAAACGTTGGCACAAGGGTATTGGGACCAAGAGGAATTACTTTGAGAGAGAACACATAGATTTTAAAGAATATGTGAAGAATTTTAAAATTATGAACAAAGTCTTACTATTTTTCGCTCATAGTAGTACATTTGTATATTTGTAGTTGGTATATGTGGATTTCACCGAAACAGAATGGTCGTGCATTTTTTTTCGAATGGGTTATTTGCATTTTTCGCGCAATAAATAAAGCCATCAAAGGCGAAAAATGAATTGCAAATATTAAATACACCATATGAAAAGAAAAAGCATGCATTCACCGACATGTGCGTGCAGCATTTCCAAATGTATTCGAACTCGCCGAGAAAAAACGTCATTTCAGTACATGTTATGCTTTGTATGCACAAATATATATATGTATATACAAACGTTGCGCGGATATGTAACCACGTACATGCGTACCGAGATAGCTATATACGAAAATATATGATTTTAAGTGACTTTTGTGAAAACAATCCACATTCGCACATATGCACGCCATGGCCCGGCAGTGCAGTTGACTCCACATTCGTCAGCGCGGACACTCGCGGATCCTTTGGCTCAACCAAAAGGTGTTCAAGCGAAAGATGCAATTAACGAAATATTCATATTTGTGTTTGTTCAATAATTTTTTGCCACATTTAAGCGCGCTAATTAAAAAATATAAATGCATGGTGTCGTTGGGAGTATTCACATTGCCACAATACACATATACAAACGAGTACATATATATATATATATATATATATAGCTGTGTATACATATGTATGTATGTACTGCTGCCGATCATGTGAAAAAGGGTTTAATTAAAAATACATAAAAATCGCTTAAATGAAAAAAATGCAGTTGAAAACGCACCTTTGGCCACAATAAACCGTATACCCGGCTTAATAAAGTATACGCAGACACACACACACAGAAAAGCACGCACATATTAAATTTCAACAAAGGCCTCCCTCAACGTAGGAAAAAATCAACAAATTACATAAAAATCAACTTTTAATAGATTGCAAATATTTGTAAATTTTTACATGAACTATTAACGTTGACAAATAGCCAACGCACACAATTAAATGCATGACAACAATAACACGACCGGCAACTACGGGAGCGGAGCAAAAGCGACAATGAGAATTCGAAATGTTCTACCACCACCGAAGTACTGCCAGCAGGCACCCTTGCCCATATTCGGCCTTCCAACCGTTCATTCATCCAATGGGCATCGACTTCGGCATTCATTGTCACTGTGCGTGGCTCCCCTCAATGCAGTGCGGTTTATTTGGCCAACAAGCCATTCGGAAGCGAAAACCCAAACAAAGAAAGAATTGTCAAATAGATAGGCAAACAACATGGAAATTCGATAGGAAGCCATGTAAACATTACCAAAAAGCAAATGCAAATGCAAAATGCGACCCAAGATCTTCGACCGGGAAAAAATCAAGGAGCGAAGTGGAGAACATGTTCTTGATATATTTTAGATCACCAGGACTGCCTTGCAATTGCTTCTCAGTAGTAAGATGCAGGAAGGCAACTGAAGCGAAGACTTCAGCGCATTGGCATGCGTTTGTTTACATAAAGACAGCTGTCTTTTGTCGTGCTTGATTATGGTTTGTTGTCACTCTTTCATTCGCCGATATCACCAAAAAAGCAAATCTTAAGTAATGAATGAATGATATGCAGTGCATACTACTATTATAACTGTGTTTTAAAATGATTTTCGTATCGTTTTATTCAATCTAGATTTATCTTACTATTAGTACTAGATCCGGCCACGTGTTGCTGTGGTATACATTTTATACTATTATTCACATAATAAACTATTCAATACAGTGAAAACTTTATTTACGACTAAAGGCGAAAACGTTTTTCTAGGTATAAGAATCCAAGGGATTGTACTTGAGATTTAATTTTGAATATGTTCATAATTTAGGGCTGCATTCTCATTGTCTGGTTACCAGCCATTCTGTCTAGTTAATAGAGTTGCCCGCTTAATACATCGTCCATTTAATAGAGATTTCACTGTATTTTTATTTATGAATGGTTTTTACTATCCTATCTCCTAAGTTGGTTCAAACTGTACACAGTGTGCTAAATTTACTAAAATCGGTTCAGTAGTTTAGGAGTCCATTGCGGACAAACAACGTGACACGTAATTTTTTATATAAAGATTTATAGTGGTGCATAATATATAAGTATTTTCAGATAAAATTTGTTAAGAACATTATTCACTTATTTCGGGATTTTCATTTTTAAATTGTCAAGATCAAAAAACTCCCTGCGTTCATTCTGGACGACAGTAATTTTTTGTTTTTTATACTTATATGATTTTCACAGAATGGGTGCAAAAAGTGCCGCTACAAAATGGCCGACAAAGGTCCTTCCCAACTGAAAATACCTTCAGATATTTTCCTAAAAGTTCCTAATTTCCTTGGTTTTGTAATGATTTCTTACTTTCAATGCTTACCATTTTGGACAGCTCATTTTCCTTTCAGCTATTTATCTATCTCTATATATACCAGAAGCGGATCCAGGGCAGAATTTTGGGGCGGGAGGGGAACTATATAATTACTTCTTCTGGTTCCATGATGATTTTTGTGGGTCACTGGAAATAATGTATAACTTTTAACTTTTGTGGGGAAACTCTCCCGTATATCCGCCCCTGATACTTACCGTAAGTATGACTCTCTAATATGCGGATGTTTGTATATGAGGTGTGTTCCAAGAATAAGGTGAATTTTCGTTTATTTGAAAAAATATTTATTTATTCGTCTACCTTAACGTTGCCGCCTTCAAAAAGTCCCAATTAGATGTTATGAACTTTTGTCAACATTTCGTCGAAAGACTTCTCAAACTCGATTTTTGGTATAGCCTTTAGCTCTTTCAGGGTTCCCCTTTTTTGTCAGAATTGCTTGTAAAACGACGGCCTTTAAGGCTCTCTTTATTTTTGGAAATATGAAAAAGTCACACGGAGCCAGGTCTGGCGAATATAGAGACTGGGGCATCTTTACAGTATTAATTTTTGCCAAGAATTGAAGAAAAAATTCTTTAATCCATTTATTTCAACAAATCCAAATCGCCAAGCTCTTAAAAACACGTCTACAGACAAAGTAAGTAATGAATACCACTTAAAATTTTATCGTACTTCGGCGAAATGTACATACATATATCATCAGAATAAAACATAAAAGAATTGACAATTGGATGATCCTTCAGGCAAGAAGAATATTAGTTAAAGTTTAGAACACACCTCGACCTACTCACATGCACATCACTGACAGCATAGAAAATGCATACATTGTATGATTTTTGATTGAAATGCATTACATGGTTACTCCTTAAGCGAAATATTAAAATATATGTTTATGTGTTTGTGTGGCTTGCAAATTGTTAATAAAATCGGACAATTGATATTTGTAAGGATGCATCACATGCCAGAGAAATCAGCAGCAGCACTGAGTATCCATTGTATAAATGCATCAATGTGTTGGTCATCCTTTGACAATCAAGTCGAATGCAAATTGTTATTTATAAAACTTCTAATAGCAAAAAGGATATGAGATCAACATTCAACAACTCGAATAGCCAGTGACAATGCGACAATGCAAAGATAAGACAACAAACGTTAAAGGACAGGTCAGCTGCCGTAAAATGGATGCTTCTTTTCAGTAGTTACATCAAATTTACTTCTGGTGTCAACATGCCATTGTTGTTGGCCCCAATGTCCTTTTACTCGCCAATCTTTAAATTCTTCAATGTTTGCACTTTGTTCTTGAAGACTTTCATTCACTTAATATTGTATACATTTAATATTGAATACATGTTGTATAACTCAAAAAAGGAGCAGGGCATCGAGCAGCATGTTATTTTTTTAATTTTTCTTTAACATCTTATTAAATGAGTCCTTAAAATGAAAATCAACTGCTCCCCTGTTTTCGAACTAATGAGAAATTCAATAAAACATTATTTAAATTAGTGAAATTTAAAGGTTCCAGAAAATATTTATTAACCATCCAACCGAAAATCTGTAGCCGAAATTTATAAGAAAATCATTGTTGGAAAACTTTCTGGTGAGCCAGCACAGCTAAGTCGGCGGAAAATAGTGATGCAATGCTAAGAGTATATTAATATAAGAAATATGGTGTGAAAGCAACAACGCCACTGGCACAACATCAGCTCTGAGCGTGCCATTTAGTGTAACTTTGCAGATATCGTCATCGTGGGAACTAACATTCAATGAAGGGAAACAAGTTTTAAACACCTCCGACAATCTAATGAAATTTATGAGCACACTTTTCGTTTCAGAAATGATCCCAAATGTTTCAGAAATGTTCCCAAATGTTTTCCATTATTGTCTCCTGAAGAGCTTTAGGTATAAAAAGATTTGGGTAGTATTCCGTGTTTAGGGAGTGTTGGCGCACGAGTCTTCAAGCAAAGTATAATTAAAATTCAAAATCTTCTATAATTAATATTAGTTTTTATTAAGTTCGACATTATTCAATGAATGCTTACAATTAATGATTTATTGATTCCATTTATATTTACTAAGCATATTTGGGCTAAGACATTTGTTCAATTAATTTAACACTTTATAATAAAAAAAAAGTTGCAACACACACACCTTCATCTACTAAACAATTACTTTTACAAATTTTCCTTTACTACAAAAAATAAAAGTCACATCAACACACTTTTTCACATTTCAATGCATAATTTACATTACAAAATTTATTAGTATAATTTAAGGCGCTATAACAAACACAAACACATAATAACTGATAAAAATAACAACCGAAACATACACACCACATACATACATATATACAATAGTAAATACATAATTAGCGACGGACATTCACACGCGTTTCATAAAATTATTCAAAATTTATATTATAAAATTGATTTTTTGGACAAAAAACAAATGCGCCACTTACTCACATACAGTTTTGCTTTTATCTAAGTATATACACCGGTGTGTAGGAACGTCTAAATGCACAAATTTGAAACTTTACAAATACTATTTTGGTCCAAGTAGATATCAACTAAATTATATGGTACAGACTATTTTGAAATTAATGTGGAAATCTACATATGTACAAATAACTGGTGAACAGAGTTTTATGCCACCTCCAGGTCGGATGACTCATCCGCATCGCTGTTATAGCTATTCGGATCGGTTTTAATGTGGTGACTAAGTTGACTGGCATAATCCTCGGCGGCACATTTCAGATTCGCCACAGCGGCCATTACCGCGCCGTTGGCGTTCACCGAGGCAATACCCGAGGCGACCGAGGCCCCTGCCGGCGTGTTGCTGGCGCCGCCGCACTGCTCCTCCTGCAACTTACGCAGGCGCTCCTGTTCCTCGCGCTTCTGTTTACGCCACTTGGCGCGACGATTTTTGAACCACACCTGGAAAGAAATTAAAAGGAAAACCTTAGAAAACAATACCATCTTTAAGCATTTGCTAGATTTTTAAGTAGAATATCTTAATATAAATATATATATAACTGTATGTATGTGTGGTAGTAATATTTACGTTTTAATATTTTAATTTGCTTACGAAAACCTCAACACCCAGAGCAACGGCTGCACTTGGCTGGCTGCTCGAATGAAAAGAATGTCTTTTATTGAAGCGCATAAATACGAAAATAATATCCGCATGGCAACGAAGCACGCAGCATATGGAATTTCATAAAACAGAAGACCAAAATTCCGGAAGTTACAACAAATTGTGCTGCTTTAACGGAACTAAAAGAAATATGCAACGCGTAAAAATGAAATACTCCAACAAAAAAATGTCTTTTTTATGCTTTTCTTGATTTGGAGTACATCCACATATCTATATAAAATATATATTTATATATAACGGCAGCATTTGTTTATGGCATTACAACGATTCTGCTGAAGAATCCGTATGGCTTCAAAAACACTTTCATCCGTTTTTCAAATTAAATTTCAATAAAAAAACTTCAAATGTTGGAGAAGGAAGCAAGCAAAACAGCAAATGAAAAAAATCACGTGAACTCTGCGGTTATGCATAAATGCCGCGTGACGCTCGCGTTCTATTCATGACATAAATGTGCGTTGAACAAAAAATATTATTTTTAAGAGCAACACAGATTTTATTTTCCTCTTCTGGGTTTACTGTATTTATGTATTTCCATTTCCTGCTGAACCGCTAACACTGTTTTGGCTTCCAACCACGTCGCCTTATCTTTGAATCCCTGACGCACAGCACCACCTTTCATACGAGGTATGTATGTGTGTATGTATATGGTTGCATACATATCTCCAAGTTCGCGCTGTTTGAAGCGTTGCTAAAGTGTGCGCCTTCAGATTTCCTGCTTACGCCCAGCTAAGCTTGACCTTTTGCTGCTCCCAGTTCCCATCATTGCCGCCACCAGCAGCCAGCGCCGTCGCTGCTCTACGCGCGTGAAATACTTTTGTAATATTTAAATTACAATTTTCTTTCTTTAGAGCTTCTTCTCGCGTACTTTCATTTGCTTCCCGCCTAATTAGGCGGTTTATTATAATTGTAATTAATTTTTCTTACATTGGCTTTTGCCACTGCCTCCTTCCTCCTGGTATTCTTTAGTGCTGGCGCTGAGTTGGGTTCTTACGTTTACGCGGGATACTTTTCTGCTTCCTGGGCATGAGTTACCATGCGCAACGTAGAGCTTTCCTTAATACGAGTGCAGCCGCCCGCGTTGAAGGAAGTTTTCTAGAAGCGTTCAAGCGGAAGTTGCAAATTGGTCTTTTAATTAAGACACAAAAGCGATACAAGAGGCCAACCGGGAGGCAGCGCACAAGAAAAACAAGCACAAAAAAGCAAACAACTCAACAGTAAAGTGAAAGCTCAAGAAAATGGCAAATGAAAATTCACTCTGCTCTCTCCACTCGAGGAGGGCACAAGGTGGGGGGTGTCGTGGGGAAGAGTTTCCGCCCGATTTGCCTCATTTAACTGGGCCTTTTTATGTCGAGCAGGTTTGCTCATTCAATTAATTTCCAAGCACTGAAATTTGGATTAACTTTTCTTCATGTTTACCTTTCAAAAATAAATCATTTTCTCATTGTTATTTGTATTTGTATTTGTTTAAACATAACAGGGATGTGTAAATAACTTAAGGGTGAAACACACACAGTACAAATACATCCATTGATACATCAGAGTGCAGAATTGTCAGTCGGTGGCGATTGGTGCTGGCGTATCTTCCTCCATAACCAGCTGCCAGAGAACTTAAGCCATCTCCTGTTTACCGCTGTGTGGGTGGAGCTTCACTTCGCTTAAACGTTGGTGGGTGGTTGCAGGCGCATTGACCGTTTCTACAGTTATCTACTAATACATACACAATATTGCAGTATTGTCTATTTTGGCAGTTTCTTTGTAGTAGTGTACGCTACGGTTTGGTGAATTGAGCGATGCTGTGTCCAGCCTTTACTTGCCACCATTTTCGTTGTTATCTGTCGGGGTATCCGCTCGTCCCACGCTCTCTGATTTCGGCGGGCACAACTGCACCCTTACAACCTAATGCTTGTTCACGTTCGAAACAATAAAGAAAATAATTTAAAATCAACAAAATGCTCGCAGGTATTTTTCTAACTTTTAATTGAAAAATAAAAGAGACGCTCTGCTGTTATTATTTTTATGTTACTTGTTGATAGTTATTGATGTTGTCACTTTTGTTTATTGTTGTTATCAGCAGAACTGCATTTCTGTGCTCACAAAATAAATTTTCAAAATAAATTTTTGGAAATGCCAAATCAAAGTGCAGCTGAGTGACTTTATGGAAACAACACACTAAAGTTAACTGAGCCTCCATAGAATATAAGCCTTCTTCGCGCGGAATTTAAAAAATGCAATAACTTTACTATTGCTAACAAAAAGATTTCTTTACAAAAGCAAAAACAAATATTATAACCATAACGATTCTTTTGCTCTAATCACTAATTAAACTTGACATTTACCGTGAAATCCAGTAGTTTTTTCGCTTATCCATTGTACAATTTGCAACCTCGCAGGCGTATCGTTGCGAATGCTTGTGTTAACGTACATATACTTGTATATACATATGTCCATGCATATCTATATAACTGAATACCGTCGACACCTTGGCAACCTTTGATGATATCAAAGCGATTGAATTCATTTCAGTATGGCGGTATGTTGTCTATATAGTGGTGGTTATATTACAATTCCGTTCTACGTATATACATATATTTACAATACGTAGTGTGGTTGCATGCGCGTCTCACCCACAAATTATATAAAATGACGGGAGACTCTCAAAAGTCTTAATCACGCTGTCAATTCGCATTTGTCAATTTAAATGATTATACATTGTGAATTTGAGGCACAGATTTATTAAATCACTTGAGCAGTATTTGCCAAATACATATATACATACATATGTATGTATGTACAATTAAGTCAAGCACAAACTGATACACTTATTCATATAAATGTTGGGCACCGATGGACCCTCAGGTCATTTGAGCTTTGGAAATGGTAGGGTGGTGATTTTTTGCTTGCAACGCATGCTCTTAGAAAACTTCTACAAACTGGACGAAGTTGATTTTTGAGACATCAAGAGCCATATAAAAATATAAATTTTGCGACTTTTTTGTTGGTTTTCACAGATGTATATATGTACATATATAGATATTTTCATATATTTGGTTGTCGAAAAAGTATTTTCGTATTTTATCAATAGATTTTGTTGCAGTCGTATATCTCCAGCGATACCAATCACATTGTATCATACCATTTAGTGTTGGAAAGGTGAGCACCCATTTAACCAAAAAAAATTAATTGGGAGGAAATTGAAAAAAAGTTACAGCTGTTCAAAAATTAGTGAAAATAATGAAGAAATTCGCTATATTTTGAATTTTATGTACAAAAATCATCTCTATCAGTTCGTGTAGCACAGCAATGGTTCGCTCGCTTCGTTCTGGAAATTTCAAAATTTCGATTTTCACTGATGAAAGTTTTAAAGTTGGAATATTGTCTCTAGCGGAAAAATGGTAAAAAGTAGTCGACCAAAATGGTACATAATTTGTTTATTTATTTATTAGTGTCAATATAAAAAAAAAAATTAAGTTGAAGTTTGATTAGAAATAAAAGAGAAAAGACTTTTTCGACTACCAAAATTATTTTTTATTATGTATAATATTCCACATTCGCGGCAGTACCGTTATAATAAATCACGCATTGCTCAATGCAACTACCAACAGACTAGTTTGCGAATATCCTTTATTTTATATATAACGCCATGTTGCATTTAAATTTTTTCGCGGATTTTGCCTCTTAACTATGTAAATATTTTGCCACGAACAGCAAAAAATTTAATTATATGTATTACATTATTAAGTACTTTGTCCGCATTAATTTCCCATAAAATAGTGCAAAGTTAAACAAATAAAATAAACACGCACAAAAAATATATATGCAAACATTAATTATAAAATTTGCGGCTAATTAAAAGCGGTAATATTTAAATACTTAAAGTCAGTTGATTTTTCAAATTAAACTGTGCTAAACTAAAAATCTGCCAATAAAACGACTAAGCCATAAATATGTAAATCTTCCACATACCAATATTTACACATATATAAGTACATAGAATATAAAAAATCTCCGTAATAATTGCATATTAAAATGGATCAGCGTTGCAAGGTCAGTTGGCTGCCGCGAACTAATCTCATAATTTTTCCAATCAACAGAATTTTCGCTGTTTTTTCGCCATAACATGTCGCTACACTTTCTGCCATCAACACGTATGTAACTGTGTAACGGTTGTGTGCTATTGACGGCTATAATAAAAAATGCTTGACTAGAATAAAATTTTAATAACCGCAAGCTTCTGGTCAGTAAATAGGTGTAAATATATGTACATACACACATGTGTAAGCACGTGTAACACAAACAGAACATGTGCACATACTACACATATGTACATATGTATGTATATCTAAACACCTCTATGGGTTAGTATATTTAATTCTCCGCATATGGTACATACATGCGTATATTTTTATACAGAGGCTCATGTACGGTTTGGCGCGACCAAGTGTGTGAGTGTGTTTTGGAATAGCGGTAAGCGGCCATTGTTATGAAAATGTTGGCTTAGTGGTGCAAAATATCCAAACTCAATTTTTCAAATTAAATAAACACGAATGTTAAGCGCTTTATGGCAGCCACGGGCGTTGCGGGTGCAGCACAGTGCATTAAAAATGTACCCTATTATATACATACATACTTACATATATATGCAAATACAGAGTGTTCTAACTTACAATTTCATATTTTCATACAAATAGGATGATTTATATGTGACTCGTAGGAAAAAATACTGGAAATTATTGTAGAGCTTAATGTTTGTGTAAACTTTTATATAAAACATACTTAACGGTTTCTATAGAGAATAATCATAGCAATTTAAGATATCAGAAGTCAACACATCTTCAGATATTACTCTCTTTAATGGCTCTCCGCACTGAAAGCCCATTTGCATAAAGCTCAATACCTCGATGCGATTTGACAAGCATGAAAAATCTCAGCTGACTCAGACAATCGCTTTAGAGCCGCCTGCCTTAAGCTGCGCCATTTTTCCCGCGCTTTCCACACGTTTCATCGGCGCTATTTGAATTTTTAAACAATTCACTTAACAGCGAAAACTGCAAAATCAACACGACCACCTCAGAGCTTCAGCGCTGCGGCACGGTTCAATTTGAGCGCTCAATTCCCTAAGAACAAAATACGCACCGCAAGTGATGGTGAGCAAAATGGCCGCAAGCGTTGCGATCTACATATGTACATAAGTATGTATGTGCGAGCATTCGTATGTTGCAGCGTGCGTGCATACATATCGGTGTGTGTTTCAAATTTTCATATGCCTGTATATGTACATATGTGTGCGTGTGTATAGGCGGATTTTACAACTCTAAAGCGTATAAATCGCTGATACTCTGCGCCGCTAAGTTTTGTATGCGAAAAGGCGGTGATGCGGCCAAGCGGGTCGGCGCCGCTGACACTGGCGTAGGCTGTGGCGGCAGCAATAGCAACGTGCATGAAATCCATTAAACAAACACACCCAGCAGCGGTTGATTTTTAATTAACTACTCGCCACAGCAAAAAGTAAGCAAGCAGCTTGCGCCGTCGCCAATAACCACACACAGCAACAAAAAACGAGCCAATGGATTCGATAGCGATACACGAACACGTACAAACACATTTGCACACCTACATACGTATGTGCCTAGGCCACAAGCAAACAGACAAACATAATCACCATACGCTCACCAACGCCAACATGCACACTTAACCATGAATACACCAACCAACTCTGACACTCGTGCACTTTTGCCGATTTTACAGAAACGTTGTTTTAATAAAAATTCAGTGAAACTGCCTCTCGACACCTCGTCGATTTTCAGCCTAGAGATTTTGGGCCGAAAAACAAACTTAGTTACAGCTCCCACACGGGCGTGGGGCAATTTCAGCCACATCAGCACATATTGGCAGCAGCTCTGCCCCAAATGGCATCCGGTGCAAACTAAAGTGGCGCCATGGATTAAAGTTGCTGCCGATGCTGCAGCGATGAGGGTACATATGTATATACTCACTTGAATGTGGCTTTGCATGTATGTTGCAAGTAAAGCGTAGATGCATACATGACTGCCTCCAATCTAACGAGTGCAGCGCAAAAAGCTAACCACCAACAATAACAACGCCGAGGCAAAAATTACTGCCAATGTTTTGACTATATTTCGGCATTTTAGGCAAACAAGTCAGGTCGACAGGTTACATAGGTTGCACAGGTGTATGTGTATGTGTGCGCGTTTGAGTTCGTGTGCACACTGTGGTTGTGCTTTGGATGCCTAGTGTCGGTTGCAGTGCGTTGCCGCTTTGGCTGCAAATTGTCACAACTTTGTGCTTGGCTAATCTCAGCAGCTGTCATGCCACCATCTATTCAGACGCAAACAAGTAGTTTCCCCCAGAAATTATATGGAGAATAGCAATTTTCCAGCACTATTGCTGCCTCTTGCACGCAAATACACAGGGAGTACGGTCTAATTAGAAGCTGACGTCGAATAAACGACAACAAAAATGTTTACAAGCTTCTTCAACTGTGCTACTTCGGCGCAAGACCCGAGCTCAAACGGTTTCATCTGATTGAAAACGCTGGAAAACTTAACTGCAAAATTGATGTGATTGAAAGTAGAAAACTCAAACTACCGCAATGACACTAGGTAAAATGAATAAATTTACATATGTAAATTCAGAATTTTTAAACTTTTTCAGAAAATACGCAGATCAGCTTTATACATGTCCTTTAACGATAGATCGATTTTCGAAAAAATCAAAAAAAATTAAAACAAGAAAAAAACGTTAACTTCGGCTGCACCGAAGCTAATATACCCTTCATATGTGCATTTCCTTTATTAACTGTGTGTTCAGTTTATATGGAAGCTATATGCTAATGTAATCCGATCTGAACAATTTTTTTGGAGATTATATTATTATCTTAAGCAGTAATCCATGTCAAATTTCGTAAAGATACCACGTCAAATGAGAAAGTCTTCTATACAAGCCCTTGATTCCCATCGTTCGGGTTGTATGGCCGTTATATGCTATAGTAAGCCGATCTGAACAATTTCTTGCGATATTACATTATTTCTATGAACAATAACTCATACCAAATTTCGTGAAGACATATCGTCAAATGAGGAAGTTTCCCATAAAAGCCCTTGATTCCGATCATTCAGTTTGTATGGCAGCTATATGTTATAGTTAACCGATCTGAATAATTTCTTCGGAGATTACATTATTATCTTAGAAAATAATATATACCAAATTTTGTAAATAAATCTTGTCAAATGCAAACGTTTTCGATACAAGATAAAAGATATACTATATGTATATATATATATATATATATATACATATATATGTACATATATACATATACATATACACGTCTTATCCCCAAATCTTCAATTCATGTCATCGTCTGAGGAGCGTGTGTTTATTTGTGTTTTGAAAGGACTAAACGCGCCAGCCTATTGAAACATTCTCCACAACTGCGGCTCAATGTGGATAGGTAGTCCCGATACAAAGGGTATTAATATGTTTAACAAAGTGCACAATCATCTTTTCACAATCTTAATAGACTGTCATATTGTATATGGTATATTTGTGTATGTGTGAGTGTCTTATTAAGCATTATGGGGCAACTTCGGAAAATTTTGTTTTTTACTTCGTTGCTATTAAGTGTGTTGTGTGTATATGTACATGTGTATGTACGTACTAATGCCACTTGTTTATTGTTATAATTTTCCTTTTTTTCTTGTTTTTTTTTTTCTTATTCAAGCCAACTAAGCAAGGCTTAAGTAGGCCGACAAAAGGACAACAATTAGCAGCAATTGCTTTCTCTGGCCGCATTTAGGTTTTGGGCGATATCTTTTTGAAGTTTGCGCTCGAAAAGGTGTATTTGTGCACACAATTATAAATAGAAGTAGCACCGAAATTGAAGTAAATGGACCACCATGTCGGCTGTTGTACCAAACATAATGTTTGTTCAATACTTTTTACTCGGCATATGTCAGTAAACATCTGTATATACATATATAATATTTATATTCAACAAATTGAATTTATTCTACAACAAATGTTTCTACAACATATGCAACTGTGTGAAAACCCTCATATTTCCTTGTTTCATTACTTTTATGGCGCAAATTAAAATATTGTTTATTTTTGTATGAATTAAATGAAATTAAATTTCAATGAGCTGGAATCAGCAGATTTTCGTTGATTTTAATAACGTAACAAGTGGCCGCCGGCAATGTGTCCACAACCTCAATCTCGCACAGCATACACGCGCGTTTCTCACACTCTCGCACATACACACACATACACATAACGGAGCATTCATATTTTATGCACAAACCACCACTAAAGCGACAGATCTGTTAACACCCTCACCAACAATTTCGAGCGCCCAACGTGCGTACGTATGTGTGTATGAACGTGTTTACGTTTTATTAAAGCACTTGAGCCACACATTGCGGTTTCACAATAAATGCCACTTGCAGCTGAATTATTATTTTCATAATTTCGCTTATTTAGATCACTCTATTTCACAAATACACCCTCGCTCGCACACATACAAGCTCTGCAACTCCGATGGGATGTAAGATTAGAAAAATATACATACATACATATATTTGTACCTGTGTGTATGAAGCATTGAACAAGTGGATGCGTGAGTGCTTCTAACCTGCCTCCTCGGGGAGTTGCTGTTATTTAAGGTTTCGGCTGTTGCCGTTTGTTTTCCTTGCAGCGCATAAACATTTTTATGGAGTAACTTTAAATTATGCCCTCAAGTGTTTAACTAGCAGGCCACGAATCAAGCTTTGCCATTTACTATACTTTCAAATTCGATCCGCCGGCAAGTGCAATCCATAGGAAAACATTGACAAAGTGAGTTAATGTTGTTATTGTATTAGCTATTTGTGTTCCCAGCATTCCAGACAGAGTGCATAAATTTACACTTAGGTTAAAAATTTCCTATTTTATGTGGGAGAAATATTTTAAAACAAAATAGAGCGTTGAGTCGAAAAACGTGACAACAATTTTCAGTATCCTTAAGCCGATTCCATGCCAGTCATGAGCCATAAAATTATTTATTAGATATACTATGTATGTACATACATATATACATCAAAGCGTACATACGTATGTACATTCATATATACATCATCGATTTTTTCTATAAAGGCACGTATGAGGGAAAGGTTTTACGGATCATTCTGAACAACTTTGCCTAAGAGACTATGGGTATAAAACCGCTTTCGACCCTGCGACTTCAAGGCAAAGCTTAAACAATTTTAATAATCACTTGTATGGGAGATATATGCTATAGTTGTACGATCTAACTGATTCCGACAAATGATCAACAGATTATCAAAATGCACCTACGTATTAAATTTCATTCGGATATCTCAAAAACTGACAAACTAATTGTTAGGACCCCTAAAAATTCCGCTTATTTGGTTTCCTGTAAACCAACTCGCTCCAAAGTACATATTTAGATAGATAATTGTATATATTGATATATTTGCGTATATATGCCATTTTTAAATTTCTTCAACCAAATTTTAGTATTTACAATGTGTCTCTTATCAAAAACTGTTAATGGATACTACCTCGTATTACTAATACATGTCAAAAAGCGTTCGCTAAGCATATTCCTTCATCGTTACACATACATATAAACACATTTAATACATTTATATGATAATTATGCGAGCAGTTTGGTTTCTCTCGCCACTCTGGATTTATACTTTTAAAATACTTGAGGTTTAAATTAAAATAATAATGATTTGTGAAATCAAAATGAGTAAATAAGAAAACGTAAAATTCCACATATTCACATAAAAGCACAACTACAAATATGCAAATATTCAACAATCTCAAGAAAAATCTCCAAAGCAATTTGCATATTTCCTCATCACAATGGCAACGACGCCTGCTTCACAATGACTTGGCACTAACGGGCCACTCACTAACTGGGCATTTTCGCTGTCAACGTCAGGCAAATTGAGTGGCTAAATGACAAACGTAAGCGGTAGCCATACGCATATGCATGCATGTACATACATATGTATGTGTACCCCTTTTGTCAGCAAGTTACCCATCTGTATAGTTGTGCATTGCTCCAACCATTTGTTCCATTGCATACTTAAACGGGAGATTTTCAATAATTATTGCCACTTATGTCAATTCCATGGCGCATTGTGTCACTACTGCCTAGGCCCCAATCAGCATACAGCCGCACAAATCTTTTTAACACACACTAGTCGCGACATGTGTGATCAGCGTTCGTGCCGCTGGCAGCTCCTGCCCGAGCGTTGGCCAAGCACCTCGCTGCCTCACGCTTGGAAGGACGGTTGAAATGCCTCTGTTGTTGTTGTTGGTCCGTGGCCGATTCTTTCTTTGCTGTTCGGCTCAAGTGGCAACACTTTTGCTTGAGTAAAATTATGCTAAACAGTAGCAACGGCAGTCACACATAGGCAGTGACTTCACTCAATACAAGTGCATTTAGGATTGTGTGTGTGATGTGTGTGTGTGTGTATGTGCGTATATGCATTTATAAATGATTTGGAGTACTTGTATAAGCAATTACGTCAAGAGCTTCGAAAGACCTAAAGTACGAGCTACTGTAATTTACGCGTTCATACATCCATACATACATATGTATGTATAAACGAATGTATGAGAGCTGTAAAGCTTCATACATATACATATGTATACATATGTATGTATGTATATGACATTGAGTTAATATATCGCTGTAGGTCTGTGTGAATACCTTCACAAAACATCATTTACTTTAATATGTTAATTAATCGTATTGCTGTAGGTTTTGGTGTGTACAGATTCCCATAGATGTATGTATGTATGTATATTTGTGTGAGCGCTAATATACTTATTAGCGTTGATTGCTTCTTTTGTCATCAAGAGATTAGGTTGCTTTGCAAGGTAGACGTATTTCCAGATACAATTTTCGAAATTTTTTTTGTTTTGAGTCAGTTATAGATCGAAAGGTAATTGAGATTTATTAGCAAACGTTAAAAAGCCAGCATACACATACATAATTTATATGTCAGCTCCACTGTGGCCACACAGAAAACAGAAAACACCAGAGACAAGTGAAATCCGAAAGTCATCGGTCGGCAATCAAGCATAAGAATTCAAATTCAACTAATCCTGTCGTTCAAGTGTTTGGCGTGATTTGAATGTTGACTTGAAAACATAAAAAACAGTCGAATCGTTGTTAACTTATTACTGCTCCATGCTCGTTTGTGCCGAAGAGAAGCGCTTTGCAAATATTTGTCTTTGGAAAAAAGTGAAAGAGTGAATGTGAACACAATTTGTTCTCAGCCAACGAGCCTCGACAATCGGAATGCCTTTCGCATTGACAAACAAAAATATTTAACTATGCCTAAATACTCAATACCGAAATACGTATTGCCTATATGTATATATGTATGTATGTGTGTCTATTATAGGCTCATATACATATATACATACATACATATGTATAAACAAGTGAATAGTGAGGAGGTGAAAAATATTGTAAATATTGGTGCTACTGTGTGGGCTCGAACTGATCAAATATTAGTTGAATTTGTGATAATATCTAAAATCATCTATAATAATTAAAAAAAGAAAACAACAAAAATTGTGAAAAAGCCATTGGATAGAAAGAGGAATATCAATTTGCAGCAGTTAAATGATTTATTTTCATTTAAATAAGGTTTCTTCACGATCACCCATAAGAGTGTGCATTTGCGTACTTGTACTTAAACACATACATACTTACATGTATGTACATATGTGTGTATGAGAGAGCACAAACGCGAAGATCAAAGCAAACAATACAGTTGTGAGATTAGTGGTATTGTGCAGCCCTTCGACAGCGCAGGGAGTCAAACAGTAGCTAACACTTGAAGATTGACTGTGAGAAAATGCCAAGTCATACAGCTTCTACAACTATACAAACATACAAACATACATACGCATATTTTATAAGTAGAAGCAGTTTCGCATACCTTTTTGTTGACATAAAAATGCTTCGATGTCGTATTTCTATTATACCATAAGTAGCATATAACCCACCGAAAAAATATAAAAATTCTAGGAACCCTTGTTTCTAATAGCGGCCGCCTCACTGGAGATAATGATAAACCACCAAGTGTTGCTGACATGAAATCTAATATCTAGAGTAGAAGCATGACAAAGTAATCTACAAAGACTTTAATCATTTTCCGAAAATAAGCGATCATTGGAAATATAAAATAATTCTGAGTTTGTTCCCAGGTTTACGTAATCGCCATCTAAAATAGCTTTGATCTCATTCGCACCACTAGTTCGCATCCCGATGCCACATTCATCAAACAACGACCCACTTTAGTGCACTCTCCCACTCCGCCACTTCTTCGAGGCTGTAAGCAAGGAATCGAAGTGACAAAGCTAGCACCGTAAATGCTAATGCGAAAGCTCTTAGCCTGCGGTCAAATAACATTAAACGGCGGCATTACTTTCGCACTTGACAGATTTCCGGGCCACACCCGTTGCCTGCACACCCCCACTACTCGCACACTATCAAAATTTACAAAACAAATTGAAAGTGATAAAATGCCTTTTGGCGTCTACTTAAGCATATCCTTAAATACCACATACTATACATACACATTTGCTTATATATAAGTGTGTGTGCGCATCAAGATATGAGTAGATATGCTGATTACTATTAGATAAACAACACACACAACAAAGCAACTAATACTGGCACAACTTATCCACACTCAAGGTAATAAGCCTAATTACTGCACAAATGTCCACAAACGTGTTGACACGCCAACCGAAGTCAAGGAAACCCCCACCACTGCTCTGCTGGCATGCTATTTATCAGTGCGAGCAAAAGTTAGTCGAATGTGCAAGCCAAACAAATGCACACACAAAACCCTTTCACCGACGATGTGTGCTTATGCGTTTGTATGCGTGTCTATGTGTGTGTGTGTGTGTGAAGTTGTGGCTGCATGCTACTGCTTATCTAACATTAACTAGTTGTTAACGAAGCTTACAATCTCTGCGCAAATCCCTACAAATGCAGCGCTGAGCTTACGCCGGAGTCACAGCCCTCCGCGAACCCCGCACAAAATTTGGTCGGTGTTAAAACGTATGGTGTTTAAATGCCATTTAAACACACAATCAACAAATACAAATATGTAGATATGTATTATTGCGTACACACACACACACATGCCAGTGTTATAAACTTACAGTATCTCATGTTATATAATACAAATTGAATTGTCAACTCGGCGACCCATGTTTGTTAATTTGTTGACAAATCGTTATATTAATGGATCTATCAAATAGCACAACAACAACACGGGTAAACGTTGAGTGTTGCACGTTCATTTGTATTCCAAATCCATTTGTGGGATTTTCTTCAAATAACAACAACAATTGGCGGTGAGTAACAATGAGCATAATAACAACAGCGCTCACAGCAAAAACTCAGAAGGTTTGCATACATTTTTACGGTTTTGGTTTTAAAATAAACACATCATCCAGGGGTGGTTGAACGCCCTGCAAGCCGCATGGCCTGTTCTGCCACGGCGTTAAGCTATCCCCGCGGGTATAATTTTTGCTACTTTGCTTGTTCGCATCAAGATGATGTTGTTGGTATGTATCACTGTCGGTTTTCGCTTTTAACGCATCTTACACACGCAATTCACTCTCAGACTTATCCGCCGCTGTGTGACTGCTTGGCAACTTTTGTGTTCCGCGCAGCTTGTTTTCGCCTGTATTAGCATGCATTAAAGAGCGGGCGTATGGGTGCACTCGGGTGTTTCTGTGTGTGTGTGTGTGTGACGGTTATGCTGTGCATCCTCGGCACTCCATCTGCCAGGTCCCACGTCCAACAGCCGGCAAACGACTTTGTTTACATTGCAAATCAAAATGCGATCTCTGTAAATTACGGCCAAGTCCAACAATCCCGACATTATTGAAATTAAGTGAAATGATAATTTTCATTTTACCATGTGCCACGTCCTACGTCCGCTCACTCCCACATTTCGAGAGCAGATTTATGCACATATACACACACATATATGTATATGCAATGTATGTGTATGCGTGTAAACGTTTGGCGTCTATCGACTCCTTTGTGGCATGCATGCCATTGTTATTCTTATTATTGTTTTTATTGTAATTGTTGTCGTGGTCGGAAGCCTCTCAATTAAAGCGAACAACTAAATAAACAGAGTGATTTTCTCAAATGACTGCACTCAATTGGTTTCGCGGCGAAAAATCAGCAAACCTCGGCGGAAATTATTTCCCTGCATTTAAATGAGGGGATTCAGACAAACCTCTCAAAGTTAAGTGCTTACTAACATACATATCGCTAGCTCGATTGGGAATTTGGGCTTATATTTGGCAGTTTAGAAATTTTTTGAATATTATGAAATCAAAGCAATTCCGCTTTTTTCTTCACGTATAAAGGAGACATTTTCGAGCGAACAGATCTGGTACAAAATACTAAAAGTGCTAATGAATGATTTATGTGTAGATCTAATTCTATATGGACATTGAACATGTGGCAGTTTCTTTTAAGAGAAGTAAAGAAGACCATTTGGAAACAATCTTAGCCACAATAATGAGTTTGGTTCTGGCTTGGCATCCAATACACCACAAAGAAAGCCGCCAAAGACAAAATCTTAATGTATTGATCCACAAATAGGCCTCTATAAATAATATTTCGTAGTCAGTTATAAAAACTTTTTGAAATTTGGGCGAGTCTAAAGCTGGGCAATAATTACTAAAATTCAAACTCAGCAATTTCAGTATTGAGTAGAGTAAGCAGCGTGGAAAAGTATTAGTTATTAGTTTTCGTAAGCAAAAAATTTCTTACAAATATACGCTTTTATAAATGATATGTACGAGAACGAATGTAGAGCATATAAGTTTCAAACTCACCTCCACGCGCTCCTCTTTAAGATCCACTTTCAGCGCCAACTGCTCACGTAATACCACATCGGGATAGTGTGTCTTGTCGAAAGTCGCCTCCAGCTGCTCCAATTGCTCCTCGGTGAAAATGGTGCGATGACGGCGCTTTCGCTTCGGGGGCGGCCCATGACCCAAATGATGCGCCACATGATGATGCGGGTGATGCGGATGGTGCAAGTGATGCGCATGGTGGGGATGTGTGTGCGCTACCAATGCGGCCGCCGCGGCACCGTGACCGCTGACATGTGCCTGCATTTGCGCTGCAGCCACATGAGCGACCGCGGCGGCGTGCATGTAATTCGGATAGAAGTTCGGGTAAGCAACTGCGGAAGAGTCAAGGAGAAAGCACAAAAAATATATTACATGCATGCATATGAATACGGAATGGGTAGTCAGTCAAATTAAAATATGCGTTGCAAAAATGAGCTGGCATAGGAAATTTGAGCACTGAAGAAACTTTAAATATACAAAAGTGGAGATTTTTATGCTTCTGTCGATGTAACGTGATATTTTTCGTCAAAAGTTGCAGGATAAAGAATCGACGAAAAAGCATCGCCATAAGTGCATTCACATTTATGTACAAATTTTTTCCGCCAAACTTTTTACAATTAAATTTGTGCGCACATTTAAAAGTTTTTTTTGGTTCGTTTATGTAAATCTGAACGGAAAATGCATTCACTTTTAACGTTTGAATAATTTGGCGTTGGTTCAAATTGTAGGCCGTTGTAAGCATACTTTGTATTTGAAAAGTGAAATCTAACGCCTTCTTTCGCCTGGGTAAGCGTAAGTCCTTGACTGGATAATTTTAATACGCTTTCTTCGTGGCAGCATGCAAAACAATTTGTGGCATCTTCATAAATTCATTCCTTCATAAGAGCCAATAATATAAAACGTAATATTTTTTTTTCTAAACTTCAGCGATTCCACGTAAATCTGCTACCCAGCAGCATTCCATCTTACCCATAGAAAATCGTTGAAATCATCTTTTGCGGTTCATTGCATATTTACGTGTTATTAACTCAGTCCTTAAATCCTTTTCAGTGCGAATGCAAAGGGCGGGAAAGGTTTCGAATTATGTTGCATAGGTACGCTAATGCCTGTACAAGTATTGCTGTAAAAATAGCGTAAACCAGAGCAAATGCCATAATATATTATAAGCTCACACTTTCCTCCCTCTAATTTGCCCTGTGCGGCATGAGAGTTGGTGGGCGGAGGATATTTGTAAGCGCGTTACTTAAGAGTTGTCTGTTAAAAGGAATATTTAAATATGCCTGCAAACTTACACGCGTAGTAAATTGATCACCGCATTACTCAGAGCAGAGACGAGAGCTGAGACCTAAAGCTTTTTATGTGTCTAGCGTTTTCATATTTACAATCGCACTCAAATATACATATTGTTTCTTGCGGCTATATATTCTGCGTTGGATTAAAAGAATTCTCGGAGGCTAAAAAACTTGCAAGCTTAGTACTGCTACAGGTACATACAGAATTGGTCAAGAAGCTCAACATAATGTAGACTAGTATTTGAATTTCTTCATAAAAGTGATGGAGAAGTGCTCTTCATCAAAAAAATCGATGCATATTGCTTCTTAAGTTTTAAAATCTGATGTAAATATTTTGTAAAACGTCGTATCTTACAGTTAGTAGTCAAATCTACATACAATATTCGTTAAAATAACTAAAACACTTTCATACAATTATTTCTTCTACTTCTTCTCTTCATCTACATATGACTTTTTTGTGGTATTAGTATAAAACAAATACAGAAGCACAAATCTGATTATAAATTTCTGAACATAAAGTTAGTAAATATTATTCTCAGCTCATATACTCACCTAAAAAATCGGATGGAGAGGCGGTGAATCCGCTAGCTGCCGCTGCAGCTAGATGACCTAAATGCAAGCCGGGATGCTGCAACATGGCAGGAACCCTTTGCGGTCGTATAGGACTTGTTGCAGCTGAACTCGAGTTAGAACTAGGTGAGGCGGGGGAATCGGAACGTTTCGTGCCACCGATAACTATATGACTATTGTTGGTTTTGTTGTTGCTGTTGTTAATAATATTACTATTGACTGTAGATCTTGAACCACCTAAAATACTGTCAATTGTAAAGAGCGAAGCCGCTGCTGCCGCCGCTGTAGCCGTACCAGCCGCTGGTCTGTGTGGGCGCTCGTCGTCAATGATGGTGGCGCCTGATTGCGAGCCATCGTCGGAAGAGGGAGTTTGTGATTGCGATTGCTGATGCTGTTGATGTTGATGTTGCTGCAACTGATTTTGTTGTTGTTGTTGCAATACCGATTGCAATCGTTGGCCCAAGTAACCGCATTGTTGCGAGTTTAAAAGCATTGCGGTGGTCAAATATGCGGCATTTGGCGTACTTGACGGTGGAGATCGCGAACTTTGACGACTTTGACTCATATGTTGTAAGTTAGACGGCTGTTGTTGAAATTGTTGCTGCAACTGGTGTTGTTGTTGTTGTTGCTGCTGGTGATAATGTTGATGCTGAAGCTGGTGCTCGCTGAGCGGACTCCCCGAGCCAACTATGCCGACGGCATAACGCTTCACAGCAACTCCACTGGGCGGAGTGGTCGTCTCAACCATATCGCTGTTGTTGTTATGAAGCAAACCTGAATTACTGATGGCAATGGTTGCGTTATGTGATGTCAACGGCAACGATAACGACAATGGGGGTGGTGTTGGTGGAGGCGACGTCGGTGATGGACTCGGTGTACTGACCACTGTTATTTTGAATTTTGGATGCTTGGCGCCTTTTGAATCCAATCCACCGACCAGCTGGGTGGGCGCATTCCACAATGAGGACAGAATTTTGGCGGTTTTTATTTGTACTCGAACACTAAAAATCTGTATACTTCTTATTTACTGAGTCAGTTTCTATATTTTAAAACTTTTTGTCAGCAAAAGCTGAGTTATTTTTGATTTTGTTGTAATTATTCACTTTTTTCATATAATAATCAGCATTGGTCTAATCTGGTAATCAGGTAATCTCTTACACTTTATTAACAAGAGCACACGCACTTACGCGCTCAATAAAACGACACAGTTAATTCACTGATTCACCACTGCACCGTCTACATACACGCGCGTTTCAATTTAGAAAATGAAAGAATGTTCAATTAAATCCAGAAAATTGCGCGTAAATCTTCAGTCAACCAACCCTTCTGACTCGAAATTCGAAACTGTTTTATCTGTTCTTTGGCGGCGTTACAAACACTGGCATCTCGCAGCCAACCATCTATACATACGCGCCACCATAAAAGCGCCTGCTTTCATTCATATGTTAAACCTGTCAAACGGCTTCTAATACCGGACGACATCTTTATATTGCCATCCTCCACACAAAACCAGTTCGAGCACAGCATTTCTGACATTCGCTTAAGCAAAGCCAACCATTGCAACCAATCAGAGCAGCTCGATGTTGTTGTTTTATTCGAGCACAGAGAGTAAATCCGCTAAGGCACACCCATTCGTTAGCTACCATATTGGAAAATTGTTGCAACTCTCTGAAGAGAACGCCACGGAAACAAGAAATAGGGGTGGTTATTATCTTTCCCTCATTCGAAACGGACTATTATCCTATTACACAGTGGCAACAGTGATGTGAAGTTTATAAATGAGGCATAATTTCTGATTGATTGTTTTTCTAACTAAAATTTATGGTGGATCCTTCAGTGCACGAAGTTTGGGAAAGACGATTTAATATTATAATTATATGAAGCATAATAAAGAATTGTAATGGGTTTTTTCATATACAAGGTGCGTTCCAAAGTAAACAGGCCTAAAAAAAAAAGAACAGAACAAATGGTTTTTTGGGCAAAAGCAATTTATTTTATTCAAAATAATCTCCTTCTGCTTCAAGACAGCTTTTTGCGCGGTCCAAAAGCATGTCGAAACGAGTGTTTTAGCTCGTTGGCCGGTATGGCCGTCACTATGCCGGTGCAAGCCTTTTGAGTTTGCCTGGTTAGGCGGTTTGTTGAAAGAATAATGCAACTTTCTTTCTGCTTCCATCAGAAATTTATATATTTTAAATTATTTGAAATCGAGCGATTATTTGTGACATAATAATTGCATTGGTTCCATTAAAAGGATTAATGTGTAAATAAACCACACTGCCTTGCTCTAACTCCACTCCCGTTGGTTATGATACATTTGATCCAATCTCAATTTGTAATCTACATCACTGGTTCACTTACGACAGCTGTCAAATGTTCATAAGCTCATTTATGACTTGCATGACATTATTTGGGGTTGCTTTGGCAGGTTACGCCTACTCGAGCAAACATATCTCTATGTCGCATAAATATAGCTATGCAAGCATATGTATGTATATTCCTTTTAAGTAATTCCTTAAGAGTACAAACAGCCTTACATTCACAGTAAAATGCTCACTGACTCCAACGAGTATTTAATATGAAGATTCTGCAGTGATATCTGTGAGATAACTTTACCTCGAACCAAATTGTCAATCACATCACTCTCGTGGGAGCCACCGTTGCACATAATGGGCGGTACAATGCGCTCGGCTGAACAGATACAAGTACAAAGCCGTTGAAAATAACTGCTTGGATATTATATTACTGGTATTTATGTCAGCATGTATGTGTGCTTGTTATAAATTGATATGTATTGGCGCCAGCAGCACTTCTTTACGGCATTTACAGATACAAATGTATCTTTATATATTTATATGAACGACGTGCGTTCTTCTCGCCATTATCTTGCGCAAGACAACAATAACAAAGCTATAGTTAAGATTGCTCAATGGCAGGGTATATATGTTCATGCACATTCTCTTCAGCTCATTGCGATTTCGGATGCTATTTATTCAAACTGAAAGCCCACATTCGTAGGTATATGTGTAGCTATACATGCAGATATTTTAATAGTATACTTTATCTCGTTCGCACCTCTCGGCCCGGCGCTGAAATTGCTTGAGACACAAGATACCCAGCTCGGATCTGGAATACGCTCCACACGTCTTAAGTAGATAATGACTAAATTAATGCTTTTATATTTTTTGGCAATGCATAAACAATATTAAGCGTTGAATCCGCCGAAGTTGAACGTTTCGCCCCTTGATTCTAACCTATAAGGAAAGTTAGTCGGCATTGATATCAAAACATTCGTGCAGATGGCAAACGTAGATTATTGGCGTGGCAGAAATTCGCAGTATTACTTATGCATGTGCACATTAAGTACAAATAATTTGCAGGAGAACACTAAAATTTCTACACATAACAGTCTTAACTTTCTTTAACAAATCTATAAATGTTAGTACATTTAAATATCCAGAGAAAAAAATCATATTTTCAACAGAATTCGTAATACATTGTGAAATTAAGCACGCAGATTTGCTTAATGTTTAAAATGGATGACTAAATATTTGGATCATATAATACAGCTGTTGACAACTAATTAGAAACGCCACTTATTTTGAAGTAAATGATGTTGTTTTCCAATAAATCCCGTATTGTTAATATGTTTTTACTCATTTTATTGATACTTATTTAAACTTAAACTGTTGTGGTAAATTTTTTTTAAATTCGTTTTTGTTAGGAAGATTTCAACAACAGCATATGGAATCAAAGATTTGAGTGCGACAACTATAATAATTAGAAACGAAAATATTTTATCAGCAAAAAATAATAATATAACAAAAGTTGCTTCTTTTCAGTTAGTATTTTGCTGTTTAGCTTATACTTTAACATTGCTTCACATGTATTGCGAATTGGCATTATAAGACTCTGACAGGGCACCACTGGTGTTGCTTGCCATGTCGTCCTAATTTCATCAAAAAGAACATCCATATTTGGCATATTATTGGTACTTACAGCTTTTTTAAATTACCCCAAAGATGTTCTATAGTGTTCAAGTCTGGGCTGGACGATGGCCACTCCAAATCATTGTTGGAATTTTCATCAAAACACCTTTTTGTCAATTTTGGCGTATGCTTTGGATCGTTATCTTGTTGGAATTTCCATATAACGGGTAAATTTTCCTCAGCCCATGGCAACAAGCCTTTTTTTTACAATGTAGAGTGTACCAACACCACACTTCACTTCGCGTGAAACAAAGCGGGGATCAAATTCTGATTACCTCGAGAAATACATCACTTTTAAAATGCATATACAATTTTTTGTTTCTGATGATCCGGTAACGAGTTGTAATGTTCACCACTTTTTTCAAAGCGCTTCTGGAGATTCACCATCACAGGCTTATATATTAATATTTCATTGAAAATTTGTTCTAATATACTTCAAAAGTTGTACAATAATATATCATTAAATTTAATAAAACTATATTACTCATGTCCTTTTTTTGCCTTATTTTTTTTTTTTTTTAATATCTATATACATATGTATATACATATATGTTTATCTTCTAACTTATTTATACTTCCAAAAAGCCAGAAAATAATTTTATCTATGTATGTGCTCTAGGAAATTTTGTGTGGAGGCCCCCTGTCCAAATTGAAACAAAATCAAGAACACATTTTACTGTACTTATTAATAAAATATTGTTTGAGAATCTTAAAAAATGCCATCACAGGTATTTACATTATTTACTTATTCCTCATTTTTGTACATCGTTAATTTGTTGGTGTTTGTGTACATTTACATATTTAATAAGCTGAACGGGTAGCGTCGCCATGGCAATTTGTAGATGCATTCCAATATCATGTTTATCTGCATTTATGGCAGTATACCAACGCTCCTATACTTATGCATGAAATAAACAGATTTTTTATTCAACCCAACCTCGCCCGAAAATGTAGATACCGAGAATATATGTAGGTATGTATCTTTCTCCGTTTTGAATAATGTATTTGCGGGCTAATTAATTAAGTTGAAAAGGCATTTGGATGCTCTTAGTTTCATTATGCACAACAATATGTACTTCATTTTTCAATATATCAAATGCAAATTTGTGCCTGAAGATATTTTATATAATTGAAATGAGTAATGTAAACCCGTTTTGTTTGTTTATTACGAGCTATATATTAATAATTACATTTATATAAGTATATGATAGTTGTTGTGGGATTACGAATTATTTGGTACACAATGACATCGAAGAGCATTGAAATTATTCTTAAATTTGTTTACGGCAAAATTCGGCAATTCTGACTTGGCTGTTCAGGAATGAATTCACGATAGTTCTCCAGAAATATTTTGAGGTTTGTTATAAATACATTTTGCTTGCAAATAAAATAAAATAATTTGATAACTGAGGAACTTATACAACAATTAGATTAGTTATCATCGATCGCATGGATAAATGTGCTCGTATGTTGATTAGCTAAAAATAAGTATACCATGAACAGGGTATCAAGATTGCCACGATGTTTGTAACACTCAAAAAGAAAACGTTGTAGACCCATTAAGCATATATATAAGTGATCAGCATCTGTCCATCAGTCTGAAAATATAACTGATCTCAAAGTTGTTGAGACATTGGTCTGAAACTTTGCACAAGTGGAAAACTTTTTTATTTGATGAGGTATCTGCAAGATATTTGACAAAAGCTATTGAAATTGCTCAAATTGGATTACAATAGCATATAACTGGCATAAAAACTGAAAGATCGGAACCATGCTTGTATGCAAAAGTTTTCATTTGACGAGGTATTTTTGGTAGATAGTATTACTCAAGGCATTGCTATAACCTCCACAGATTTTGTTACGATCGGACCAGAGACCATAGCATGTAGCTGTCATACAACTGATCGATCAAACTCAAGTCCTTGTACGAAAACCCTTTGTCAAAGGTATCTTCATGGATTTTTGCACTTATTATCCAAGGCATTGCTGCGATTTTCGAACATATTGTTCAGATCTGATCACTATACCATAGCTTATAGCTGCTATATAAATTTAGCAATCAAAATCAGAATAACATCTTTGTGTATCCTTGAATACTAAAAAAATACAGTTTTTTGGATTTTATTGTTAATAAAAGAATTTAATAATATTTGTTAATAGCCTTCCCTCCACATATCTAGTAATTATACAACTTCACTAATGTCAGCTTCAATGTACGGACACAAAATTAAGCCCCAGTCCAGATCAAATCGAATAAGGCAAACAATGCTGATCTATTGCTACTTTTTATGCCGCCGATACCCCAACGGGTTCACATAAAGCAGCGCAAGTAATTTGTTCGCAGCGCACACACGATTAATTATGTAAGTCCAGGGTAACTAAATATCAAAGTTACAATCATGCTTAATGCAGTTAATATATTAGCTATTATACGTATTATTATTGCTAAATGCCGGAGTTTCAACTGAGCCGGCAGGGATTTCAACTAAATCCGCATGATACACCATTGGATTAATGTCAATGGCAGATCAGCGCTTGTTTACCGCTAAATTTACGCCTCACCTCATACTGAACACACGGAAACGAAACACATCCACTATTTATGCCTTTAAATGTGTTTATTAACACGGGCGCTCAAATAAGGGATATGCCTATAAAATACTAAACATGCACACATACAGGCACACACGTATATGTGTATATAAATGTAAATAGACTTTCCCGCGCAATCGAGGGTATATACATATATAGTACATCATATACAATGATATAAATACATATGTATATGTATGTATGTGAGCATTAAGGTCGAGCCTGCTGCAGCTTACGTTTATCCGTTGATCCATGCACATTATACACACAATTATTTTTTAACAATGCATTGCAGCATAGGTTCTATGTTTGCATACACATTCACATCTTAAATCCAGCTAATATTTTTGTTACACCAACATCGGAATCAGAAATTCTATCGGAACAGCAAACAGGCGAATTCAAAATGGTGGTAGCTTATGTATATATGTATGTACAATGTTATACATATGTAATATTTACTTGTGCTATATTGGCATAAAAGCATATTTTTAATCCAAAATTTAGACGGTAGAGCCTGTTGATTATTAGTAAATGTTTGTAACGGCTTAAAAATAGTTCCCTTTGTACCCCCGTATTAATACCCACCAAAGTGACTGAAATGGAGGATGGGGTCATGTGTAGAAGTTCACGCAAGTGAGGAAAGTTCTCTGATCGCCATTCACTTGGGAGTGGCCAGAAACGATTCTTTTACATATGACTCAAGCAGCTCACGACTTCCGGTCTTTGACCAAGTATCCTCTGGTTAGCCTAAGAACATCCGTTCGAAGGTGAGCTAAAGTGAGAAGGCGAAACATCCCCTGCATAGGGTTGTGCGCTGGGTTTGGGACCCGCCACGTAAAAAGCCTACCCCAATGAACAGTTAACTCGGCTATAATCGCGTAAGCGGTGTCTACGCCAATTAAGAAGAAGAAAGTGACTGAAAAATGTCTGAAGACAAAAGAAAACTGGGGGCTAACAGTACAATTATTAATGTTAGATATTTAAATGCACCCATATGCATAAGGAAGCTGAAGAAAAATGGCACTAAATCTAATATTGGATCTTCGTACGCTGCATAAGAAGTAGGAAAAACTTTTTTAATCATTTTATAACACAGATTATGTACATGTGAATGTATGTACGTACATACATATATAGTTTTTAACAAATTCTAAGACTTCTAAGACAGAAAATATTATTATACGGTTTTTAGATTCTCTGCTGTTTTTTGAACTAAATTACAAAAATGACCCAAGCCGTCATTAATATACATATACATATGTATGCATATCCAAAACTAATCTACAAAGAATTATTTTTTTCCACTATCAATCATAAAATCTGTTAAATACCCTTAACATAAATGGAATATTTCTGTTCCCACAAACTCAATATAAGATGCGTCGTACATACATACATACTTACATACATTGTATATAGTCTGTCATGTAATTGAACGAATGTATGTCCGGTCCTTTGGTCAACCCTTGCGCTTTTGACATTTTCTTAACAAATCAATATCGCATTCTCTTTAGATTAAAGTTTTCTCATTTGGTCTGTAAATATGGCGGCGTCGAAAGAAAACAAGAAGAAAACTTAATTTCCTTCAGTGGCGCTTTCTATTTAGCAGCTGAGTGCAGTCCTTCTACTCCATGAACATCCGTACGAACAAAAAATCAAGTTTCTATGCAGATTCTTATTACTGGCATTGAATCAAATCAAATTGAAGCGAATTGAGTTGCGCTCCGCAAATCGTCTAGTAGAAAAACCTTTTATTCCGCTATGTTTACTTAGCGCTGGCAATCGAACGGCAATCAGAGTGACTCGCCAAATCATTGCCAATTCGTGGAAGAAACTAAAAAACCTTTGCTAAATAAACAAAAAATTGGAAACATATCCTCTTCGACTCACGAACACTTACGCACACAACCTCCTACACTCTACATTTGCGGTACAATGGCGCTAGTTGAGCCACAAAGGTAGCGAAAAATCCATTTACAAATACCCAAGTTAATTTCATTTTTATTTAAAATTCAATCTAACAACTAAAACAAAAAGTTCCACCGGCGTGGTGCAGCGCTTTCGCTATTTTCGTTTCGTTCCGTTGCTTCCGACAAAAAGCGAAAAATGTGCTTAAACCCCACTAAATAAAAAGTACTTAGAAAAATCGCCTTTGGTACTAAAACAAAAGCCGAACGAAAAAATAAAACAATCGGAGCGAATTTCAAGTAAAAAGTGATCAACAAAACACACTCGAGCACATAAAATCTGGAAAACTTTTAAGCTTCTCGTAGAATTTTCCCAATGACGAATTCATTCCCCCACAAGATTGCCATGGTCCACATTACACACATAGTTACAAACGTCACAGTTTATTTCCACAGAATATTCTATTTAATACAGGCACAGGCACACACACATTCACGTAGTCATACATATGTATATAAGTATGTGATATAGATGGCCCAAAGCACACGCACACATGCATTAACACTCACCGACACAGTCGCATAATTATGGGTTAAGGGAATTACGAAAAGGTCAATACACGCACACAACCAAAGTCGAGCATGGAGTTGCTTAAAAGGATGCAGAAGAAGCAGAGAGGGTAAATAACTCTTCCCATTACGGCAAATCACTTTTTATTAACTACAAATATGATTCGATTTCCATGAGTTTATTTCCGTTTTTGTCCTTTTTTGTTTGCGCTTAACAGGAATTGCTTTCCATACCTCAGGCGCTCTTGGCACTCCAATCAGCTTCAGTGGCAACCAAAGCTGCAACTTCGACACACGCACATTTGTCTTTCTTGTTACTTACGCACATATATGCATGTATGTGTTTGTGAATTGTCCCCAGAAAAGCAAATATGCTGGCGACATGCAGTCAAACTGAAAATTCTATTAGCGACTTTAGTCGTCGTCGGTACACTCGATGAATTATTGAGTAATTTCTGGCAGTCAGTTTGAGATTTACCGCAAGTGCGGCCACATTGCGCTCTGGAACAACGACACACTGGCAGAAGAAGGTGACGAGTACGAAAGCTGGTGGTGCTTTCTTTCTTTATCATAATATCAATCACTATGATACCGAACGAATTCTGAAAAATACCACTTAGTTCACTTAGTACATTCATTTGATGACATCAGCTGATCGTATCGATTTTTTTCGCAGCCAACTTCACACTTAACCGCTTTACCGCTCGCTATGTATTTTGTAAGGCTTGTTTGAGGATGCACAACGTCCTGGAAGAACCCTTAAAACTTGGCATATGTGTTCCTTATGTGCTTACAGAACGGGGTCGTCGCATTAACGACTGTAATTTGCTAATCAAACGTCGAGGAAATGATCCATTTTTGAAGCGCATTGTTACTGGCGACGAAAAGTGGGTAATTTACAAGAATTGAAAGCGCAGAAGATCATGGTTACTTCAAAGGCCACCATAAAAAATGTTATGTTTTCTGTTTAGGGGAATTTCAAAGGGATCGTTTATTTAGAGCTTTTGTCCGCCAATGCCACGAGTAATTTTCGAGTGTATTATGATCAGCTGGACAAATTGAGTTATGCACTCAAACAGAAGCAGCATGAATGGGATGTGCTACCGCACCCACCATATTCTTCAGGCTTGATACCTTCGAACTATTACTAGTTTCGTTCTCTGCAAAAGTTTTTGGACGAACCTTTAGCTCAAATCAGGACGTCAGAAACCAATCGGACCAGTTTTTTGTTTACAAGGAGGATCAACTTAATGAGCGTTGATTCAATCTTTTGCGCGAAAAATCGCAAATGTATTGGATCAAAATGAAGAATGTATAATCTCATCAAATCTTTAAAAAAACTCTTGCTTAAATTACAACTTAAATTAAAAAAACGATATTACCTAGTGAACCACCCAATATCAGTAATCTTACAGGGTTTGTTCGGAAAGTAATAAGACTCAGCATTGAAGGCTTAACGGAAGGCATTCTCCGGAAAAGCCTTGAGAGCCGAGGTGCATGTTGCTTGGATCCCCTCTGTCGTCTCAAAATGCTTGCCTTTTATCTGCGGAAGCGTTGGGATGCCGCCGGGGCGTGGTCGTGGTGCAACTTCAAATGTTCAAGTGCTCCATCACAATGTCATGAGCCACAGATTTTGATAAATTTAACATCTGGGCAATTAAACGAATACTTAGTCGACGGTCTGAGTTCAAAACTTTGGGTCCCATTGTCGCTGGTCTCCTAGCACGGTCTTCATCAGCGACCTTTTCCGGGCTCTCCATAAAAGGCCTGGCGCCATCGAAACACACCACTTCTTGCTTCTATGCCAAAGAGAATATACGAAATAAATAGCTGCACGGAGATGCGTCTACTCTGGCTTGGACCGTATTCACAATTTATTAATTCATATTTATGTTCATGTTTTATTTGTCACCCAATTGTTAAACATATGTACATACTTATTTAAGAATGTAATAAGCAATCAAAAGCAATAATTGGACATACATATGTAAGTACATATCTTAGTACCTCATCTAAAGCAACAAATACGAAAAACAGGACAATGGAAAACACCTTTTCATTCTCCAACTGTAATTCAGCAGTGATCGACCTAAACGCATTAAATTTTTTGAGAATTCTACAATGGCAGCATTGTTTTGGTTGTAAATCAAATATTTGTTTATTTTAACTCTTTACACACAACTACGCCAGCGCCAAAGAATAACAAACGATTAGGAGGACAATGCTTGCAACCGGAATATGGGAACACTTTCTCATTTGAAGCCTGCCAAATTTCGCCTGGGGGTGTGTTTGTTTTTCAAGACCCAGCAGCTATCAAAACGATCAGCGAGCAGACACCACATTTTCTCTAATGGACTTTTGAATAGAGACATTGTGAACGCAAACGTGCAAAAAGTTCTCAAACAAAAATTTAAAACACAACAAACAGCAAAATAATTGACTAAATAGTAATATGTACCAGCTTGGAAGTGCAAGATCGAACTAATCGCTTGACTTAACTTACCGGGAACTTTGAAATAATTTTCTAAGCTTTTCCATAATCGTGTTAAAATAGCTAGATACATATGGATGCATGTATTTATGTATGTATGTATGATTATATGCCACCAATACTTATTAATGGTAATTTCTAAGTGTTTTGGGCATGCCTGTTTCCCATATACAAACAATAAATGCCCAATTTATACAAAACCGAACTCACGCCACCGAAACAAACTGAAGTGGAAAAGTGCAATTACTCAAATCCCATGTTATCCCGCATGTTTGCACTACCTTGTGCCAGCTGATAATGATCTCCGCAGCTACTGGTCATTTTTGTGTTTGCGGCATAGCCGAGAGAAAAATTTTACGCTTGATCTACATTGGCCGACAACGTTTTCAATTGACCGTTAAAAAATTCTGTATTCATTGTTTTTTTTGTTTGTAAGAGCTGAGAAAAGTGTATTGTTTTCGACTTGCACGTCTCTTTCACTGCTGCGTGTTCGAACATATTCTCTCTAACGGGATCGCATGCCGCGCCGGTGCCACTTTGTAAAACATGGATGAACCGGGATAAGCTGGTGTAGCAAAATATTGCTGTCCTTTGTTTACCGCTATTTTTGCTCCTTTCAAGCGTTTCTCGTCAATAGAGCATAAAGGGCAAATAAGAATAAAACGGTAAATTAAAAAACTGCGTTGATGCGCATTTGATCGTTTGAGCGAAGGATTTTCGCAAGCAAGAATTTTGTAATTTCCTGTTTTGGATTCATAAGTAGTTTTAGAATGCCATAATTCTTAGACATACATATGTGTATATATGTACATATGTATGTAGGTATATGCACGTACATACATACTTATGGTGTCCCATGTATTATAATGCCGCATCAGCTTTCGTGCAAGATTAAAATATAAAAGTATCAACGTTGGATTTAACTATAAAATTATTAATCACGCACCATCAATTTACAATCTGAGCGCTTTGTTCTTGAAAACTGTTACATCCTTTTGTTCAGACTTTGGCAAATACATATGTATGTGCGTCAAGCACAGTGTATATGCAAGCCAGTATTTATGAGACGCAGTATGCAGAATATTGTTCCAGCTGTCCTTCCCATTTAAATTCACTGAATTTCCCTCAACCTCGCAGCGTCCGCGTCCGCATACTTTTATTTCTTCTTAGCCACTTGCAGCACAATTAAAATCCAAAAATTGATTTCAGCTTCACTCATATCTGATTTCATGCCATGAAAAGGCGCGTTAGCGAATATCCTTTACGCCAAACAAAGCATTGTAATGACGGCTGTTCTTGTGGGGGGTGTGAAATGCTTTCCAATTAACACTTCAGCGCTGCACTTGAATGCGTCAACCACTCAAGATCTTGTTATTCTGTCAGTTGCAAGCGCTTGGCGTTGAAATCATTAAGCTACGATGTGGCTAAGTGTGCATTAATATGTACATATGTGTGTATGTATGCATACTCGTAAGTATGTAAGACCATCTCAAACACCATGAGCCATAGCCACCGCAGTGCGCAGATGAAGATATTTATCGACAATGCGATAATTGGTAGGGTGATTTGGAGCTTACACCACGCCAATATGAAAGAGCCTAAAACCCTTTTTGACTTTTTAATTTTTACCACATGTAGTTGTAATTGTAGCAGAATGGGTTTGTGCATCTAGGTGCCATTTTTTAATTGTTTCAAACAGCAATTATATTCGAAAGTATAGCCGGTAGAGATTGAAGAACATGCTGGCTGGACAGTATGCCGCACGATATCTTCCTAATCAAGACATAACCCTCATCATTTCTCCGATTTTGAATGACTCTCTATACAAACCATCTAAATATTTCATGACGAAGACGCACGTTAGCTATCAACTGGAGATGTCTACTTACAAGTATAATCCCATTCTTCTCAAATGTTAGATTACGCCTGGTAATACAATGAAGAAACATGTCGTTCTCAGTATTAGTTCTTCAATCATTTTTATTACTTAACTTGTTCGACTAGTACTAGTATAACTGTTTGCCACTCTCCAATAAAGTTTTAGTGTTTCGTCTATAGTTTGAGAAATGCACTCGTCTAATGAAGTATAGAGAAAATGAAGAATTTTAGACAGTCTTTGCTGGGAAATGACCGCAGTACTTACCGACGCACACAGCGTATACTGATTGTTTGAAAATCAATTTGTAACTTAATTGAAATCCTTTTAAAAGTAATGAGATCCTCCTGCTACTTTCGCACACAAAAACCCTTTCATAGACATACATACATACAGATCTCTGCTCAGCAATTGCTTTAGTTAGAGTATAAGCCGGGATGGTATTTAAATTAATCCACATATTCTAATCTGTCGCTAGGCTAACATGTCAGTTATGATCCTTTTAGGCTCGACACGCTCATTTACCGGTGGTTAGGGTATTTACAGTAAAATACATACATACGATTTTGGATTTTGATGTTATCATTCGTTGAGTGTATATGTGTGTATGTACTCGGATATGATCTTATAAGAAAGAAATGCTAATATGCATTTATGTATATATGTACATATGTACATACAAGTATGTATGTAAGTATGGACATGTAGTTTGCTTTGTGTATTTGGAGCGAGCTTAGTGTTTGCAAAGACATTTTATGTACGCTCAGCATGACGTATTTGTTTGGAGATCAATTTATTAACTAATTGAAATCCTACTTTACAATAATGGTAAACGCCCACTTTTCAATACAACGCCGAACCTTTCCGAAATGGAGAGATCAATCTTTGAAAGTTGAGGTTTGCAATGTTTGGCGCACAAAGCATCACTAAGGTTTAATTATATACTTTACTATATGCAAAGGTACTTCAGCCTGCAGCTGCCTCACGCGGTCACACACATACACACTACATATGTACATATGTACTAGTTATGTTAATACCCTGCCGTTGAACCAATTGTGAACTGCCATTGCAACAAGTATGGGTCGCAAGTCCTACTGCTAATTTAGAGCTCTATATCTTATTTTAGTGCTTAATTATGGCACTATTTCATCCAGCCATCTAAATTTTTACTCAAGTTACAGCTTGTACGTACCGTCGGGCAGACGGACAGACAGACAGCTAGTCACACGGATTTCAACTTTTCTCGCCATCCTGATCATTTATATATACATACATATGTATGTATGTATGTATATAACCATATATTTATCTCGCAGACAACCGTTAGGTGAACAAAACTATTAAACTCTGTGGCAACATGTTGCAAGAGTATAAAAATGTGTCAAATCGAAAAAGTCAGACCCTACTTATTTAGAATGGTACAAGTTTAGTCAGGAGTACTTACTCGGCCCATGGTATCCCATTCGCTTGCTAAATGTGAACTTTGCCAAATTGTGCTGTCAAATAAAGTACTTATATGGATGTGTGCGTAAACGAAAGGAAATCCTAACCTGCAGTTATTTTTCCTAAACAATATTACATTTTCTAAAGTAGTGGAATAAAATGTAGCAGCTAACCCAAGATAATATGCCTTTCGATTTCTTCGCGACGCGACAATCCCTTCAACTTTGCTATTATTCGCCGCCCCCAGAAGGAAGGAAGGTGGCTAAGCTGTGCAGGACACTTTGGGCAGACACCCAAACATATTTACCACACACACACACACGCGCATTTATATAATAGGAACATTCGTAATCATATTGAGATGTATATACGAAGTATACATACATAGAATCACGTGTGTAAATTCCAGTCAATTGAATTACAATATGAGTACATCGAATCCCGTTCTTCTTCAGTCTTTTTCTTACATACAGAGATCATTGTTCTCTGAAAAGTTTTTTTCGAAAAATTTTTTGGAATTCAGGGATTTACAGAATAGCGTCCAACTGATTTAAATAAAATCTGTATTTAATTTTCGAATGCATTTCGGGATTGCTAAAGTTTACCATTCCGCTATATTAGCGGGATTTTCATCTTACAGTTGTCCCGGATGGGAACGTGATGCTTTTGCGACACTATTTGAAACTCTGGAAACCTGGTGCATGATTAAATTTTTTTCTCTTACATATGTACATATACCGTTGATCTCTTTTGAGCGCGATAGCAGTGTTTTTGTTTTTCGCCGACGAGGAAAGCCAAAGCCGGTCAGCGAAAACAAACTAAGCTGAGTTGGAACGCCTAAGGACCATGTGTGAAATTAAATTGAGATTGCTGTCGCAGGCTCTCTGTTGCTTAGCAGTAACCATTTGCGTATGAATATTTCCTTTGAGCCAAATTGTTGGGCGTAACAAGTGAGTAGAAAACACATTTAATCAATTGAGTGGAGCTGCCCAATCTGGCAGATTTATTTAAAGCTGCTCTATTTCCAACTGTGCACAAAAATTAAATCGACAGGCAGCGAGGGGAAAGGATAGCGTTTTTGGAGCTCACTGTTCATATATTCATTGATGATCTGCATATATAAAATATAATTGTTGTTCTCGTATCTATTGTGCCCTCCTTTCTTTTCCAATCACATAACCTAGGCAGTCTTATAAATGCAAGGGTCATGCTATGCGCGTAAAAGGATGTGCTTTCTGCTAGGATGAGTAAATTCCGGGGCTTTGTGTCGCAAGTCGACTTGATTTTAACTTGGTTATCACTAAGAGGCAAAAAATCATTCGTAAGCTTCGTACAAAATTTTTATTGGTCTCCAACATTCTCAGTGACCATTTCATTCAAAAAGCACTCGCTTTTTTCCATTTTCCATATCCTCAAATTCTTGTTTATTTATTCAAATTTGTATTAAGTACAAAAAATGCTTTATAGCTAGAAGTAGAACCATTGAACAAACAAGGCATGAAGTGCTGAACACAATGCTCGCGACACGACATGCCAGCACGACAGTGAACTGAAAATGGCGTCGTGAAGCCTACTACATGAACATTTGTGAGAAGGCAGCAACATAACAATGGCCGGCACACACACTGTCCATTTTTGCATGTACACAATTTCGTTGTGGCTTCAATGAAATTTGACTTCAATGAAATTTTAATATTTTGTTCAAAGTGAAATTTTTTATGCAAAAAACAAGTAAATATTTTTTTTTAATTATCAATTGATCATTACAAATGATATAATTAGAGAGCTATTTATTTTATGCTTTAATTTGTAAAATAACTTCAAGTTTGGTTTAGAGCTGTGAATAATTTTACATTTTACATATTAGTGGCATCACCACTCTACCTCCTCTTTCTATCTTCCATTCTACTGTCAACTCTACTGTCGTCGTACTGTCGTTGGCAAAAATAGGAGGAATTGAAGTTAGCGAGAACGACAACTGTCGGCCTGCAGTCGTGTAGTCGTGCAGCTGTCAAAATAACAAGTCCATAAGAACGTGTGTATTTTAATATTTGACAGATGTCGTTTGCGGTCTGTCGCGAGCATTGGGCCGTTCAGCGTTGCCTCCTCTACTACAAACCACGAGTTGACGCAACAAAAGTTTTCATGTATTTTCATTATATATTGAAACCGAGCTAAGCTGAAAAGTTTTGTGTCTCAAAATTTTAAATAAATTAAGATATCTTAATACAATTAAAAGAATACACTTTAAATAAATAAATAAAAATTTCTGAAAACATTTCAAATTTATAAACTATTTTCTTTTTCGCGGATTTATACTAACACTATAATTATGGAATGGAGTGTAAATAGTGCGTCATCTAGTACAATTCTGCTTTGAACTGCATTATCCACCTAAGCTACTGACAGTTGTTGACTCTCATCACTCATTTCTTTCTTTTCTTTCACTCATTTCTTTAACGTCAACTTGCGAATTCTGTTTGCGTCGCACTGCTGGATTATTAATTCTTCAAATTATATTGTTAAAAAAACATCAAGTGCTAGAAAATGTCGCATATGGTGAAAATGGAAAATGGTCAAAGTCAAACTATTCAAGAGATGTTAGGGTGCATTGAACGGTAAGTCAAATTCTTACATTTGTGGATATACAAACATAACCTTAAACGCTGGTTCTGCTCTCAAATTTTACTACAGGTACAACCCGGATCACCTTAAAACGCTGGAAGCTTATGTCGAAGATCAAGCTAAAAATAATACCTACGATTTGGAGGCAAATCTGGCAGTGCTCAAACTATATCAGTTCAACCCACATATGCTTAACTTCGACATCACATATACAATACTGCTGAAGTGTTTGACAAACCTGCCGCATACAGATTTTGTTATGGCAAAATGTTTATTATTGCCACAACAAATGAAGGACGGGACCGTGCAGACCATAATTGATTTGGCCGACATATTAGAGCGCACAGATTTTACATTGTTTTGGCAGCGTGCTGAAGTAAACCGATCCATGTTTCGTCATATTTCTGGTTTCCATGATTCCATACGTAAATTCGTATGCCACGTTGTGGGAATAACTTTCCAAACTATCAGGAAGGATTTGCTGAAGGAACTCTTAGGAGGAATTGAAGGTAATTGCTGCTGCTGCTTTTCTCCAACGTAGATAAAAAAATATAAATTACATTACAGATTCGACGCTTGATCAGTGGATTAAGAAATATGGCTGGAAACATCAAGGAAATTTAATTGTCATCGCTGTTCAAGATGAGAAAATTAAGACGAAAAACATAACTGAAAAGATTGAGTTTGATAACTTGGGTGGTTTAATGGCTCAATGCTTGTAATTACTTAAATTTAATTTTCTTTCTATTTATGTATGTAATTGGTACTTCATGAGAACGAAATATAAAGTAAAATTTGTAAGAAAGTGATTTCATGGAATATTTCTTTTGTTAACGAATTGCACACCCATTGGGAGCGAAATCGGTTCTTAAATCCACAATTCGTGTTTTAGGTGTGTTGGAAAATAACAGCAGAGATTCATTGATGCCATCTCTTAAAATCTATGTGAAATTAGAATAATAATACACGAACATTTTCAGTTTATTTTATATATATTAAACGAAAAGCTAAATTAATTACAAATATTAGAACATGCCGTATAAAATTAGATTATATTTATATATTACGGCTTATAACCCGTTGCTTCTAAATTTAATATACATACTTATTAAATAAACTATAATATACACTTATCTAGCTTTCCACACATACATTATGTAAAACTTCAATGTATAGAAAAGAAAAACTCCCTGATTCATCCAAACGCAAATGCATGGTTAGCAACCAAACGTGAGCAGCGAAGTCATTTAATGCAAAACTCTTTTTGCAATTGAATTAATAACTTCAGCGAAAACAATAAACGAACTGTTATGTTAAGATTGTTTTTTGAACTTTTTAAGAATAGGAAATATCTTGTCGAATGCTTCATAGATTTCCTGACGTACTTTTGCACCAGTCAGCACCACTTTACCGGACACAAAAATTAGCAGCACTATACGAGGTCGAACCATTCGATATATAAGTCCAGGAAATAACTCAGGTTCATAAGAACTGAAATTACAATGGGTAAGTACTAGACCTTCCAGGCGAATAGGAAATTTCACATCACATGACCCGACCATGTTTTGGATTTTGAAATCACGAAATTTGGCCTGCAAAAGTAAAAACATTTGAATATATTTTTCATTTACACATGCATGCCATCATCCCCATTATATTACCTGAAATCCTAATTTTTGAATGATACGTGCGTACTTTCTTGCCGCCAATCTAGAGTCATCCTCACTCTTTGCTCCGGTACATACCATTTTACCCGAGGAGAAAATTAATGCTGTAGTACGAGGTTCCCGAATTCGCATAATCACTGCCGCAAAACGTTTGGGATTGTACTCCGCATTACGGGCGTGAAGAGCTATTTTTTTCAAATCCAATTTACAACACAAATTTACTGTTGAAACAATGTTCCTAAAATTTGTAAAAAATTAATAACATCTGGATAACTAAATATATATCATTAGATTTATGTATACTTACTGTAGTTGTGGAACAATTCCGGGGTCGGCGGAACCGGGTGTCATTGGTGTCATAGGGGTGGCAGGACCCATTGTCTGATGTATATTGCTTAGATTTTCGGCGCGTTCACTCATCGGTACCATTGGTGACATCAAACTTTGCTGAAGAACATAAAATAGATTTATCGCTCCGATATCTATATAACATAGTACTTACTGGTGTTTGTGGTTGCATTAGACTTTGCGGCGCTCCTCCGTTTGTCATTAAAGAACTGGAACTCTGAAATGATTGCATTTGTTTATGCGCCGTCGGCATAGTAGGATGCGAATTGCCAATCATGTTGGCATTATTTGTTGTAGCTGGTGAGTTTCCACTATTCATTAACGAAGGCATTCCCATGTGATTTAAGTCATGATTATCCGCGGCAGGGTGATAAACAGGATTAGGCACAATCTGTTGATCTGCATCCATTTGATGAAGAGGTGTTGCGGAAATGCTGGGAATGGAAAACCCAGGACTCAACATTTGATCCATATTTTATTTACTATGTTCTTCTCAAAGTTATTTAAATACAAATTTATATCCACAGTCACAGAACAACTTTACAAATAAGATCCAAACACTTAAATTCCGCTATAATACAGTAGCGAAGTGTCAATAATTCTTTTAGCATTTTCAGCAACAGGGTGATTCAAGTTCAATGAAAAATATTTTTTATATAATACGCATTCCGCAACCGGAAAGTTGTAATACCAAGTGATGACATTTATGTCATGGCAAGCTACATAATTTTTATTTTAAATTAGATATTTTCATGTCAGTTCCATTTATTTATTCTGCGCTAAATAAATCAATGGATATGATGGTTTAATGTAAAACCAAACATCGCTGATTTAGTATGACGTGAGGAACGGATCAATGCGACTGGCAAGTAATTGTGATCGGCTTAACTCTACAAAGAAGAAGAAGAGGCTAAAATGAAAATACAATAAAAACATATAAACGTCAATTGAATTTTTACATTGGTTGTGACCGAAAAACGAAAATAATTGAATAAGTTATTTATAAATCAATTGTAAAGTGATCTTTTGAAACAGCAACAAAGAAAGAAAACATGGGATCCGAAGATACGGAGATAAGTTCTGGAGATAGAATCCAAAAAGGTTTTCAAATAAATTATATGATTCTTCGTGACGCGGATTCTGGAAAGGTAATATGGCAAGAAAATAAGGACTTCTCTTCACCAGATGTAGAACATGAAGCGCGTGTACCTATCAAAATATTGGATTTAAGAGCCGTGTCTCGTGAAATCAATTTCAGCACCATTGAACCAATGGAAAATTTTCGTCTCGATCAAAAGGTGCTCTTCAAAGGACGCATAATGGAAGAATGGTTTTTCGAAATGGGCTGGGTAGGTGCAAACACTACAAATACTTGGCAATCGACAATCGAAGCTGCACCTGAATCCCAGATGATGCCAGCAAAGGTCTTAAATGGTAATGTTACAATTCAAACAAGTTTCTATGACAACGACACACTTATCACCAAATCAATTGTGCGCCTATACTACATTTAAACAAGCAAACAACAATTCACACTCAATCTGCCCACAACTTGGCATTCTTTTCGTATTTTCATAACACGGGATTTCCAAATAAATACTTGCGATGACGCATTTAGGCAAGGCTGTTTAACTTTAATGCATATATCGATTCATTAATTTTGAAATTATTCCAAGAAATTTTGGAAATTGTTGTAAATTGTATTGAGCTGATCTATTTAAGAGCCTGAGCATTTGTGTATTGCAATTGTTATTAATTTATAAGTAGATATAAAAGAGTGAGGTGTAATAAAAACGTACATTTAATATGCAACTGAAATACTAAACACAGTGAGTATTTGATATGTGCAATAGTTCATATTATATCCATTTTATTCATACCACTTAAATCAAATTGGATATGACAAACTAAGTTCTCTAGCTTCAAGTTTATTAACAAATTGAACTTATGATATGTACGTAGGCTACGGATTCTACAAATTACCTCTCCAACTATTTATTCTCTATTATTATTTAATTTATCTCTAACTTTGTAAATAACAAATTAATTAAAATAAAAATAAGAAAATCGCTTATAAATAAAAAACAAAGTTTTTTTTACTAATACAATATTTAATCATGTAGACGGGATATTAATTAATTCTTCCTACTTCAGATTGTTTAAAATTTTAAAGAAAGACATTGAAAGGAAAAATATTATTAGATACGTTTAAAAAAAAAAATTGCATTAAACACAAGACAAGTGCTGAACACATAGACTTCAAGCGAAATCTGCCAAATATTAAAATAACCACGTTCGTATGGACAGACAGCTGCACGACTGCAGGCTCTCAGTTGTCGCTCTCGCTAACTTGAAAATATTTTTAAATTTGCGGACGACAGTAGACAGGAGTGACGCCACTAATATGTAAAATGTAAAATTATTCAAAGCTCTAACAAGCCTGACGTTATTTTACAAATAAAAGCATAAAATATCTCTGTTATATCATTTGTAATAACAATTAATAATTTAAAACAAAAATATATATATATATTTTATTTATAACAAAAATATTTACCACTTTGCACAAAATATTAAAATTTCATTGAAGTGAAAGGTATTAGTATGGCGACAACGAAATTGTGTACCTACAAAATGAACAACTGTTATGTCGCTGCCTTCTTACAAATGTTCATGTAGTAGGATTCACGACTCCATTTACAGTTCACCGTCGTGCTGCCATGTCGTGTCGCTTTCTATGTGTTCAGAGCAATTTGTTTATCTTTCATGAGGCTCATTGTGAACATTTTAAATAGTAAGGTGTAAGAAGAATAGTAGTGTTAATAAATTGTAAATCATATTACTAGAAATGATTATTTATGGGGTGTATATAGTAAGTAAATCCGGTGGCCTAATCTATAATTTGGATAGCAATGTGCCGAGAATAGAACAAGAACGTTCATTTACGTATCCAATTGATTTAATGCTGGACTATGATCCGAAAAAAGTATCAGTAGTATTTAATAGGAGGGATGGAATTAATGGTTTGTGCAATATTATGTTTATCTTTTGGTTTCATTAACTAAATGTATTTTTTAATAATTTGTTCGCAGTTGGACATGTTCTAACAGCTGTAAACGGTATACCAGTGAACGGCAACACGCTTGAAGATGGACGTGACGTGGAAACTATGCTGGAAAACTCCGAAAATTATCCAGTGAATTTAAAGTTTTGTAGGCCTAAATTGACAACCAATGAAAAGATTGTACAAGCTAGTACCTTTTACCCACTATACGCATTTGCAAGTCAACTTAGTCCAGAGCCTAAAAGTTCCGGCATCGAAATATTGGAGGCCGACACATTTACTTTGCATTGCTTTCAAACATTAACCGGAGTTAAATTCATTATTATTTCGGAAACTGGCCTTAGTGGTATGGATATGTTACTCCGCAAAATATATGAACTTTATTCAGACTATGTTTTGAAAAATCCATTTTATGCTCTTGAAATGCCCATACGTTGTGAATTGTTTGAAAACAAACTTAAAGTATTACTTGAGATGGTCGAAAAAACTGGCATAAATAATCTAGATAAATAGGCTCTTCTTAAGTCACAAAATTTATACCGATATGAAAAAATACAAATTTTTGTGCGGGGTGCGTGATTTATTTTATTATTGCAAAGCTTATCAAATTAAAAAATGCTAGTAAGTTTTTTTGTTTCTTATTAATATATTGCACAGTCAATAAAACAATAATCTTAGAAAATAAAACTATAAATAAATGAACACACCTACACATACATGTACGTGTATCAATTATGAGTATTAACTTCTCCTTAGTCGTCTTGTCAAGACTGACCCCAAACTTTCTTTAATGAGTTGTAAACCATTCAAAATTAACAATAGGTATCTTCAACTTATCTTAACATAATCATGATAATAAGATAATCGATTAAAACATGTGTGCTTCCATATGTTAGTTAAACATGATGATTTGTTTATAACTGTAGCGTCTACTTATTGACCAATCCACGAGCTTTGGGATAAGCTGATGCTGGTTTCTTAAGCCCCATACGCCCAGTCGGTGGGCGTCTATTTGAGTCAATAGCAGATCCAGGAGATGCTATACCACGACCTGGTTTAATATTACGTGCTCCGGCAACTGGCACTGAGGCTACGACATTGGGAGTTATAGTACTGTTATTAACAGAAGCTAAAGCCGCTGAAGCATTGGCACTAGCATTTATTATATTCTCAAGTCGACTACGTATGGAATTAGTATGCGAATCAACTATGTCAATGTCATCGCCGGTTTGCATAGCTTGAGCTAATACTGCTTGCAACGAAGCTGATACTTTTGGTGAGCGATATTCTTGTGTCGTGCGACAAGGCATTTCTAGTTCATAAGATACAATATTTTCATTTTTAAAACGCAAAGCACCGGATGCATTGGTTTTAGCTTCCATTAGTGCATATTCTGAGATGGGACGACGGCGTTGAGGATGAGAAACCGGACGTTTTGTTAAGCTACTTTGATCACCTACCATTGGTATGGTTGAGAATTTCCATTCCTCTTGCTCCTCATCGTATTTTGCTTGGGTATAAAGACGTTGCTTTACTTCTACTGGTACAAAATTATCTATGATTAATAACTGCCGTTTCAATTCTTTCACAAGTTCATTTTGGGCCATTTCCAATTCCCGTAAATCTTGATTATGGTCATATTTACAATCATTGAGCTCCTGTTGTAGAGCCAAGTATTTAGCGTAACATTTGGAAAGTTTTCTTTTCTTCAATTCTACCTCTTGCTCCAAAGACGTAACCGTCTCTCGAATTTCTAATGTAGTCTCCTCTTGCAATTCCAACTGCTGCTGAATTTCGATTTCACGTTTTTTTCTTTCTGCAATCTCAACAAGCTTCTTTTCAAGTTCTAATTGTCGTTCACTATATGTATCCAACAAATTTTTTCCACCACGCACTAACTGTGATTCGAGTTCTGCCAATTTAGTAGCCAGTTTAGCTGTCTCAACACGCTCGCGTTCTAATTCTTCATTTGACTTCGCTACTTCCGCTTCATTTTCTTTGTCTGATTCGGGCTCTTCATCACTTTCTTCTAATTCCAATTGTACCACTTCATTGCTTATCTTTTCTTTCTTTGGTTTGCGTTGTCGTTTCTTGCTTATCTTTTCAGTGCGCGGTTGCTTCGGTGCAATCAAGCGTTTCAACCTTTCGATTTCCTCCTGATATTCTTTAAGCTTAGCATCCTGTGGGTCTTCATTTTTCACTGGTTTGTTTTGTATAGTTTTAGCACGGGATGCATAGCGAAGAGTAGTTAATGTTTCGTTATAATTATATGCCGATGGACCAATATTGGCAATCATAATTGTTTTCGAATTTCCTCCCAAAGAGTCCTGTAACAGGCGAGTGAGCTTCGAATCACGATAGGGTACATGCGGTGAATTCTCTGCCAGTGCTGATATTACATTCCCAAGAGAAGATAGAGCAAGATTTATTTTGCTTGCCTCCTTTAATCGTTCTGCAGAAGCACCTGTTTTAGACTGGCGTTCACTTCCTGCTAAATCTATCAAATTCAGTTTTCCCACTTTTATTGTGTTTGTCTCAATATCACACATCTCTATTCTTATCATGAATATAGCATGCGATCGTGAACTGTGTTCATTCATATTTGTAAAGCCCACAGTGCGATTCTTATTTCCAACATGCATTACATTTAGCATATCATCAACACTTTTGCAATTTATGGCATGCAAATTGGGTACATAAACACCAGAACCACGCTCTCGCACTTCTAAATGTTTAGAATTCGGCTTTAATAAGTCGCGCAACTCTTCCATGTATATTTCCAAATAGCTGACATCGACGAGAAATTGAAAGTTTTCCGTCCGATTAATGTGTAGCCAAATTTGTTCAAATGTTCTAGGAATGATTCCCTTAAGATCCTCATTACCTCTAACACCTTCCATAGTAAATGTTTTTCCAGTTCCAGTTTGTCCGTACGCAAATATACAGCCGTTAAAACCATCTAGAACAGAACTTACAAGAGGAAAGACGACCTCGTTATATAAGTTGATTTGTGTCGCACATGCATCATACGCTGCATCGTAAGTGAACATTTTAGTTTGCTCTTTATTTGCTTCGGTCAAGTTTGTTATTTCTACGACCCCTCGATTAGGATACACTGCCACCACTTCCTCGGAACCCTCCGATTGTTCTTTGTTGCTTATGGGGCGACATCGAACCACTACTTGCACACACTCATTTGGAGTTTGGCTATTGGCAGTACCAGGACGTCTTGATCGGGCACTCATTCTATGTCACTTTCAAAAAGATTTCGAGAATGACTCAAGAGTACTTAGTTAATGTTACCTAGAGAACGAAAAAATAATTAAATAATTCCATATCACGACTTTTTCAATAACTTTTATTCTATATCCTCAAATATAAAGTTTGTTATAGATTCTTATAAAATAATATAAATATTTGTTTTCAAATAACTCCAAAAATATATTTTTACCAAACAATTTAATGTCGTTTGTTGTTTTTCTCACAATTATACTTCAGTTAAAATAGATCGATTAATGTTGACGTAATAGTAAAGAAACAAATACAGGGTGACCGATAAAATTTAATGATTTTACACAATTTTTTTTTTCGTTTTTTTGCAAAATTAATAACAAGAATTATTTTTTCTAAATTAAACTCTTAGTTTTTTTTTACGATTATTAAATAAAGTTATGAACCAAAGATCAATCTAGCCTACTATAAAGGAAATGTTGAGTCAATTTATACATGAACGTTTATAGACCGTCCTGGTAATATAAATCCGAACCGTTTTATGGGAGCGGAGGATCAGACTAAAGTAGACCATTGTGACTCGTAAGCCCTGGCGAGTGGTCATTTGTCATCTTCAAAACAACAAATTTTATTCGTTGTTAGTTTATTATTTATAAAATAAATAAATGTTCCTTTGTTCAAAACACTCTGTGGGAATTCATTTCCACTGAAAAGTTTTATTATTGTTTTTTGTTTTTTTTTTTTTTGAAAAATATAATTTTGAATGAAATATGAAATCCGCAAGAGAAATTTTCCAGTTGCTTTCCAGAGCACAAAGAAAATTGAAACTTAATTCTCCTAAGTTCCCAATTTTGATTTAATGTGAAGTGAAACAACCAACTCAAATGAGTCTCAAAAGTGATTGTTGTGTAAATAAAAACAATTGTGATAGTTGAATAAAATAACTTGGTTAAAAATGTTTAATATTATTTTATACATCTCACAATTGTAATAATTTATATATTAGTAAATTATATATACATAACTCAAAGGAGCAGCGCAAGACATCCGAGAATCAAGATTTCAATTAAATGATAAACTGGATTTGTCTGTGTAGCAAGAAGAAGGGTGAGAAGAAACAAATTGTCGGCGCCAATTGTTTCGTATGGAGCACTGAAGCAAAGCGGTAGGGGGTGTATAAAGATCGAGCATTGCTCGCGCTGTGCGGTTCGTTGCTCGGTTTTCGCCTTGGCAGAGCGTCCAATGTGCTGCGGATTTTAAAGTTCAGTGGTTGTTTGGTTTTGCCCCGGTTGTTTGACGCACGCTGCGCGGCAAGAAAATTGTTGTGGCAGTAGTGAGTTTGTTTTATTTTTACTTTAATATTTTTATTTCGCCACTCTTTTATATATATTTTTCTTTGAATTTTCGTTCGCATATCGCCTGAAGAAAAACAAGTTAGCACGCAATGGCATGGCTATATGTTGGCAGTGCTTGATTTAGTGGGCACAGGTAAAATCTTCACGGGAAAAATAATATCAAAAGCATTAATAAAACAACAAAAAGCAGAGCTTACTACGTGAGTGGTTTCGGTTTGTAGACGGTGAACTTTTATTTTTTTTATTGCTTGGGTTCGTGCTGCTTGGGTGATTCAGCCTCGAGATTAAGACAAGCATAGTCTGCAGTAGCGAAAAGAAACTACGTTCAACATCTCAGCAGCAGGCAAAGAATTTGCCTTCGTGCAACAAAAAAGACGAGTTCGTAGACGGTATCATCAATTGTGGCAAAGGCAAAGCCAGAAAATCGCACGGCTAAATTGAAAAATACATACTTATTTACATTGAATATGCCTCTTCGTCGTGTTAATATAATTTCTTCTTAACTCAGATCTGGCACCACGTTCGCTGTTAAGGAATTCACAACTAAAAACATGTATGTATGTACATACTATATAACTATTCCAAAAATAAAATGAATATCAATAAAAAATTTCATAAAAATAATAAGGCAATAATATTATTCTACTTATTAGTTTATTTTTTATTAATATTTATATGATATTACTTTATAGATTTAATAATTTAATATAATGTTTTTTGGTTTTATTTAGTACATGCAAATATATAAATAAGTAATGGAAATCCTCATGAAATTAAAATGCTCACCATCTGTACCGAACCACGGCAACAGCACCACACACTCTACTCTCAAAGTCGTTGACCATCATCATCAACTAACTCAGCAGCACGCAACATTACCAGCACCTGTAACAACAACCCCACCAACACTCATTCGCTTGCCATCACAAACAAACGTAACTTATGGCTCCCCACCATCATTGCCGACAATCGCTATTCAAACCCTACCCAGTGTACCATCTAAAAGACCATGTTTGAATTATTCAAAGTCTTTGGACTGCTGCAACATTACCGCTACCCAACAGGGAATTGAAATATTTAGCTTACCATGGGATCAGCAAGGTCGCCGGAACGTTACATACGAAGTTTCAATGCAAAAACCTCCATCTTGTTGCACAGATATCAACGGCAGCAATTTGTACGAAACACCTGCTTGTTGTAGTACGTACGGCACAAATTCGACTTCATCTTATTCAACTGCCACGACGCAACTCGCTCAACCTCCGCCACTACAGCAGGCACCTACATTGCATCCTCCCCCATTGACATTCCAAATTGCTTCTTCTGAAGATTTGTCCGAAAATGATTCAGTTGCAGATTTAGATAGACATTACGAATATAAGGAACCGGAAGAAAACTTTATCTCGATAGAAGATACTAAAATAAAAGGTTTTTTGATAAAAATTGGCCGAGAATGTGCTTTGCAGAAAAGGAGGCAAAAACCCACAGATCGTGTAATTGAATCTGTTCATAAATCAAATGAGAATCAAGTGGATTTTGAAATCATTGATTTAGATGATGAGGATGACCGGGAAGAGCTTCGACAAATAATGCATCAGGTGGAAAAAGACACTCTTAAAAAAGATTCACGATGTGATGTTCAGCATATCGCTTTGTCGGATTTAAATATGTCTACCAACAGTAGAGATAATTGCAGAGCCAGACTCAAATCTCCATGTATTAGCCTTATTCCAAAGAGTCCGCCCCTTACATCAAAATCTGCGAAGGTGATTTCTCAGAAGAAAATCGAACTCTCTAAGGAACGTATAATTGCACATATAGAACTCTCTGATACCAGTGACTCTGAACCAGAACAATGCGAAAATATTACTGAGAATATTCGGAGTACAGAAAGTGCAGTGGTTGCGGTTGGATTCAATAGCGATGACGATGAGGATGAGCTATCGTTCGCAGCTGCAGCTGTTACTTGTGAACTGGAATGTGACGATGATGACATTGACAACATTGAGAAAATTTCCGACAATGCAAAGACGAGTACAAATATTTCAAGCAACGAAGTTGTTGTCCTGCATTCAGACGATGAAAACATTGAGTTCATCGATAAACCAGAAAAAGGACAAGAATTGAATTGGGAAGATTTAGATAGACGTGAAAAGGGTCGACAATTTTTCGAATGTTATTTATGTGGCAAAAAGGTGCAATCAAGTTATAACTTGAGAAGACACATGATGATACATACAGGTAAAAACGAAAACGCGTTGTTTGATTTACACTATAAATAATTAATATTTCTTTAAATGTGTTGTTATTATTATAGTATATGTATATTTTCTATTCTTCCAAAAACGTGATAACTTTCAAACTTATTAAATTGAATTTTTACTCTAGTCGACGAAATGAACATACATACATACATACATACATATAAAATTTTGTTAAATTTTCAAGATTTTATTGAGGTTTATCTTCGTAATCACAGGTGAACGTCCATTTGGTTGCGATATGTGTGATCGGAGATTCCGTGAGTTCAGTGACTTGAAGAAACATCGCCGCCGACACTCAAACGAAACAAATTTCGTATGTATGGTATGCCGTGTGAAACCGCCCATGATTCAAGATTCAACCCGTTGCAATGATTGCGATTCGAAGACGAGTGCAATAACAGCAGCAATGCGACCACAACTTTCCGCGTCACCTTCTTCTTTACCAGATAAACCACAAACACCATCGTTACCAATTCCGACGCTGCCACCCCCACCACTCACGGCAAGGCCTTTGCTGTCTACTGAGAGATTCCATGATACATCAGCAACAACAAGTTACACCTCAATTGAAAATTCTGCTGAGACAAGCAACAAGGAAACGCCCAAAATTATAGGAAAAATTACACTAGATTTTGAAGATTCTACCTCTTCCTCGAAGCGCTCAAATTCTACACCTTTGCCCAGCGCAGATATGCCGTCCTTAGTGCCGATAAATGCCCCGTTTACTGTTAATAAAACAACGCCAACTAGTACTCAATTGTTGCTTGACAATATTCCGGTAGTTCATCGACCTAACTATAATCAGTTAGGTATTGTAACTCGCAAAGAATTTCCTTGTCCACTTTGTCAGCGTCCATTTGGTACGCGACACAATCTAAAGCGTCACTTCATGATACATACGGGCGAAAAACCATTTTCTTGCAATAAATGCCGTAAACCGTTTCGAGAATACTCAACCCTAAAGAAACATATGGCGACACATCAACGCGATCGATATTATAAATGCCTTCATTGTCCAAGAAAATATCGTGACTACTTAGAGTATAGCGGGCATAAGAAAACTCACACAAACGAGGAAGATGATGACGATGATGACGACATGAATTTTGATCAGCAACAGTTGAGCTCGTCCAGCATCACGTCCAGTCCACAAAAGAAAGTAAAAATAAATTGTGACAGTAGCTACGATTCAAACGAAGAAGACTCGTCCAGTGAAGATTGGCTGGAATGTTGCGAGTGTAAGCAGCGCTTCACAGAAATCGAGGTGTACACTAAACATTTGAAAGAACACGATCCTATGGTGTATCTCTACGAATGCTATATCTGCAAAAAGACCTTTGAGCAGCGTGATGAACTAATCGAGCATGTGAGCGCTTGCAAGGAAGAGTTGCGCGAAACAGCATTGCAACGTGCTACATGCTTCAATTAATCTTTGTAGTACTTCCAAAAGTGATTTAACTATGCAATATATGACCTACAAAAAATAATGTTAATACTCCAGGCGAATTAGTCTGTCTCCAATCAACAAATTGGATTTGGAAATATGTATATAAGGTATTTAAAGTACTTAAACTTTTCTATATAATTGTGTTATACCCAGCAATGAAAATGCAGTTTAACTGTTAGGTTTTTCTTAAGGCAGAGATAGTTTATACATGAAAATGTGTCTCCTTTTATTCCAGTGACATTCCATTATAGTATTTTATTTTATATTTATGTGTATTTGTTTATTTATCTAGTTAGTAGGATTCAAAATACCATCCGCAACAAATTGAAAAGTAGAAGTATGATGAGATTGCATATGATAAGATATAAGAGTACCTACATATATAATACAGTAACGGAGTTGAGGTAATGCTGCTAAATGTATCTATGCATTTTTGACAAACAACTTTGAATCAAAGCTGTTTAATATAATGGAACGAGTTTAGTAATTAAAAATATGTATTCGGTTGAAATATTGGTCATTAGTGGCATAATGTTGCAATTTGGTTGTAATGTCAAAATTCCACATATAGTATCTTAACGATTCGATCCGATTTTAGTGCAATAAGTTCTCAGTAGATGTATTATTAGTTAAACTTTTTACTCCCATGTTCCTTAAACGGATAAAGCATACAGCTTTACAGCACATCGTACTCTTTTCCTTCAGTCTCGAATGCTGTCTTTTCAAATACAAAAAAAAAATTAAAAAGCTTGTGATTCTCAACAAACCTTTTGGTATAAAATTAACGATAAGAATATATTTTATAGAAATATGTATATTTATACCGCGTTTATATGTACAACATGATATTGTAAATTCTTTATAAAATAAAGTACTCATATTTTATTGAAATTAAAGTCGTATTTATTTTATTTCTTAAAGTTACATGAAGCAAATTAACTGATATTTTATGTGTGATCCTTTGCATACATCGCAACATTTTAACTATAGATCATACATAGTTAGTCGTAGATCAGAAAATACATTTTCTTAATTCGCAAGATAAACACCATTTTAAGAGTTATAGGAGCTACAAAGTTATTAACAATCACGACGACAATTATAGAATTAACCTAAATATTCACCCAAGAACTATTATAAATATTTTAAAAGCACAAAATCTGTATCTTGCAATTCAGTCGAAGGCTTTCCTCTAGTCAAAAATTAACTAACCCATATGCAATTGACTATTCAATTTATTTTACAAAGCAATCATGTATTGGTAAAGTGTCACGCAATTTAATAAATATATTTCATAAATCAGATATCAGATATATCAAACAAAAAAGAAACAATTTTCTTCATATCAGTAAGTGAAATTCACTTTTTGTTTACATAAATTATTCTAATTTATATACATACATACATACATTACAGACTTAAATAACAGTAATTACTAAATGAAAATGAAATGAAACGATTGCCAAATACTCAGTCTGATTAACAGACAAAACAATTGGAGTAAGTGGACTATGACATGAATTAGAAAAGACAACTAAACTCTACAAAAATGAGTTGATAACAATAAATGATGGCGGGAGAACATATTTATATCAACTTAAAACCAAACTTTTTTCTAAATTCCTAGTACTTTAATGCCAACTAGTTTTGTAATATCAAGGCAAAATAAAAAACTTCGAGAAAGCAAAAAACAGAACAGAAATCCTCCTCGGTCAATTATAACTTAATTTATTGGGAAAACGGACAACCTCTCGTTATTTACGAACCATTTGTGCATGATGAAGAGATAAGGTCCGATGCGCTTACTGTTAGAGTAGAGGGGTTAACGTTGGTGCTAGTTGCGTTAATACTTTCGGTTGGTTCGCTGCTTATACTGCTAACAATGAATTTCTTATTACCAGTTAAACCCTGTTTGTTGATGTAAAAGCTTTTTTGTACTGCCAGCGGACTTGTGCTAATATCATCAACGTTCAGTCTATTAAGGAAGCTTGCAGCTGCCTTGGAGGCGCTGTCGCAGGAAGATGACTCGATGCTGATGCTGGAGCAACCCCCGATGGACGATGTCTCACTCTTCATGTCATCCAACAAGGTAGCATCATCCTGTATGTCAGTGGCCATTGCTTGAACTTCACTGCCTGTATTTGTATCTACACTGCATCCAGAAGAACCACTGGTTGTTGAAATTCTGTTATTTCTAAGTTTTTCGTTATTATCTGTCACTGAAATGCCTTCATCCATTCCCCCATTTCCAATGCACATTGGCTCGCTGCCACCAGATATGGAGGAAGCCGTTGAAGAGCCAGAGGAGCATATCCCTGAGGTAGTTGTTGAGTCGATGATCCCTCCACTTATACTGCTACTTGGTGATGAACAAGCTGAATTGTTATTTGTATTATTGGTGCATAACTTCGATATGAATAGCTTTGGTGTTATTCGACCATCGTATGTTCCAGAATCCGGGCTGGGGCATATTGAAGATGGTGATTGACAAACTGGTGAAGAACCTCGACTGGAAAATTTATTGAAATTGAATGAATATGAAATGCGATGAAATATTGCAAAATAAATAAATCTTACCTTTCCGTAAATATTTTCTTCAAAGGTGGTTGAGAATATACATTCCAATTACTTCCAGTACCACCACCATCATCCAACTCAAATTTGCGCTTAACGGGTCCTAATTGTGATGGCCGCATAGCGATTGGTGACATTGATCGTCTAGTAGCGAAAGTACGTCTTGTTGGTGATGGTGACAAACCGTATGGTAGCCTCATCCCGGCACGATTACTGAAAATATGCTCAAATTTATAAAATACTATTACGAATTTTCGTAAAAAAACATACTTTGTTGGGCTCGGACTCGAACAACTCGTAACTCCAGATGGCAAGGAAACCTGTAGTGGATTACTTAAGTCCTCTGATTTACAAGACCAATTTTCAGCAACCAAAGTCAAGTCCTCCCAACTTTGGGACATTTGCATGGCACTATGTAATTCACGTTCATGATTTGCTTCGCGAGTATTTAACATATCTACGCATTCTTCTTGTCTCAACTGGGAGACACGTGGAGTGAGGCAAAGTGGCAAGCCATTTACTGCAGTCGAGTTGCCTCCAACGCTAGCTGCCCCATGAGGAGTATAACTGGCCGAGTAACGACGGGCACGGGGTGCGAATATGTTGAACACTGGCGCCGGTGAAACTTCCCTAAAATAAATGAGATTAAATATATATTAATTGAAAGTCTCTTTTTCATATTTCCAATCAAATGAATACCTGGAGGAAGGATTTGAACGTGGTATTCCAATATGTATATTGTGTCCAAAGTTGTTTACAGTTGATACGTCGCCAACCGCCTCACGTTTGTTAAAAGTTTGATGTTTTATAGGTGTTGATAGTGCCTCTTTTGGGTTATTTACACCTACAGGATTCGCTGTATTTCCAACATTTCGCATGGCCATAGCTGCTGCAGCGGCTCGAGTAGTCATTGATGTGAAAGAAGAGCCAGCGGGCAAAATTGGCACGCTCAAACAACGTTTTAGTGTTTTGCTGTTATTTAATGGTATAGTTAAGCCAGAAGTGTTTTCAACTTCCACGCTTTGGTCAGAACTGGTACCAATGTTGGTTGTTGATTCTGCGGAGTTTTTAATTAATTCTGAACTTATTGTTTGTGGTGGTCCATCAGCTGTTTCAATTATTTCTCCTACATCCATTGTAGGTGTGCTATTTATGATCTTTTTATAGTTTTTTTGATGTATGACACGCTGCTGTCACTTAAATAATGCTCACATATATTTTCTGGTGAAATATTTAATGAATGAACCGAATTATTTCTGGGACTATATACGACTACACAAATAATATTGGGACACCTAGATGAGGGTATACACAGGCTACCATTCGGTCGGTTCTCAACCTGCTGAGCTGTTAATTTACACCCGACCCCTCTCATATAATCAAAGTGTTTCGTTTACGTTAGTGTTGCCACACTTTTTTTTTCAAAAACTTATTTCAGGTGATTTTTAACAATTATATATAATGATGGAAAGACAGTTTATTAAGACAAAAATTACAACCAATCCTGAGGGAATTAAATACTTTGAAATAAGATTCATTGGGATTAATTATAAAATTCAACGTTCAAATAATTTTAAGTATATTTAAGACTCTATAAATAAGGATTAGAAAACACATTCAGTTGAAACTTTATTTCAAATAAAATAATTTTAGATTTCTTAAATAAAAAGCATTACTGAATGGTAGTATGTATTAGACCATGGTCTTAGTATGAACATATATTAATAACCGGATAAGGCATTGTTCGAATAGTAATATTCGGTTTGCAGAATCCGAATCTACGTATACAAGTTTGTGAAAACTTTGCAGTACATACGTATACAATGGCATTTTAACAAATGTAAAGCAAGCAAATATCAAAGGCTGCTTCGATTTCAAACAATTTTCGTTTATTCAAATACCTGCAGCATTCGACTATTCGAATAGTATTAATCGTTTAATATTCCTACGGATGGTTACAAACCGAATAACTGAACAATTGGTTTTCAGGTTATTCGAACCCTAATACATATATTTGTATATCTAATATTGGGTAAAAGTTGGAGATTTTTAATAGTAATTCTCCAAATCATGGCAACACTCTTTACATTGACGAATGTCAATTGATTTCGTGTGGCGAGCACCATTTTCAATTATCAATATCTCCACAAAAATAAGCTTATACCATTAAATTTTAATGTTTTTAGTAACTCCACAGAACATATTTTAAAATGGTTTAATTTTTTCGACATTCTTTAAACAATTGTAGTAGAAATTTACCTGTGAAATGTTATCCTTTCTCCGTCTTTGCTTACGCATACGCACAAAATCTTTCTCGTAAATACGTAAAATATCCGACCACACGAATTTCACTGGTAATTTTCACTGTGTAATCGCATAGTTCTTTTCATAAAAATTATTCAAATCTTTCACACAATATCTAAAAAATGTTTAATAACTATAATCCATAGAGAACTTGCACGATTTAATTACTTTTTTCGCCGTTGAAAAATGTGAAAATTTCGTGGCTGCTGACATCTCTGCTACTTATTGCAGTCACTCATAAACTTCTTTAATACAGTGGCTTTCAAAATGTCAATATTTGGTTCCGTTCGAAGCTTGTTAGAATTCAGCAAATTTAAAATGCTTTGTTCGAATATAAATGCGGGTGATATTGGTTAATGTATAGAAAAATCATTTGCTTAAAAAATTTTAGAAGCCGATACTCTTTGGTAAGCTGTTATTATGACACAAGTTATATTATTTTCATTGTTTTATAAAAATTGTATAGCTAATAAAATATTAGTACTCATTCCAAAACAAGTAGTGACCCATAGAATACAACTGCAAATACATGTATACATATCTGTATATGTAAACACATAATTGTAAATACATTTCCTAAATCCCAATATTTTGCTATAGACTGGACAGATCTCTAATATTTCAATAAGTAGCAATAAAAGCTGCATATACATAGATAACGCTGCTAATAAAAAATAAAAAGCATTTTTTAGTTTTATCAAAAAATCGCTGCATTTAGGTGTGGCAGCATAACATATGTATGTACCATACATACATACATACTTGAAACCTATCACAATTTTTGAGTAAAATTAGAACTGATCATAAAAACATTAAATAGAAATATTGCCAGAGGTTGTCAATATCGCGGGCTTTAAGTATCGTATTAGTGTTCCTATGCCCTTTTCAACTTACCGAGTAGTAAACACATCAATGTGTATGTACATAATTTTTTTATTTGTGGTTAATTTAATAAAAACTTACCATTTCCGAATGAAAAATGCTTTTGTTTATTACACATAGAGGTTTATTAAATTATTTTTAACATACGAATGCTTACATGCATATATGGTATAGTATATGCATAGTTATTACAAAACATCGCAAAAATCGCAAAATACTGAATAATATTTTCGTACAGCAAATTTTTATGAACATAAACATTTTTACAACCGAATTCACGAAGAAAAGTATGCCGAATTCAATGCTACACGCAAACAGTTATGTCGGTGTAAAGTATTTTAAACTAATTTAAAAAATATATAACATTTATTGTGTTATATACTATATGTACACATGTTTGAAACTGAGATATAGTAAACTATATAACGATATTTTATGCTTTTGACGGTTGTTTGTGAAAACAAGCGTTAGAAATACTTCCATAAATATTTAGATTTATTGCATATTATTTCCTTAAAAGTGTACATATACATATATGTATAATTAATAAGTGATTACGTACTAATAGTCTTTGGAGTCAACATAAATAAATTATTTAAATTATTTTAACTATTTGTATAAAAAAGTATTTTTTTGGTAATAAATTCAGTATCTATGAAATCACAAAACATTGGTTTCTCCAATTCTATAACACAGCTTGCTTAATATTGGTGTATAGTGCTTTAATTCAAATCTTAACTAAAATTTTGAACTCTTGTGTTTCATGCAAAGTGTTGGTAAACCACTTCTGCAGCTTTACCTTGCAAAGTGAGCCCCTTCCTAAGTAATTGAATATGTAAATCCAGAAAAATTAGAATAATTTTGACTTTCGCGACCGTAAACATTACTATCTATAAAATAATTGCTTAAAATAAAAATGCCACCATGTTGCATACACGTTTTGCATTCAATTGAAAGATCGAAACATATTCAAACGGTTAATTTAGTTTACATTATAATTAATTTATTTTTGATTTTAGTATTTACATTTCTAAGTTGTTTCTGGATGGTTTTCGGTTTATTTGCGAACTCGCGAATTGATAAATTTACCATATTGTTATAAGTGTATATTATCTTACGTGGTGTTTTATAAAAATCTTATTCTATCGCCATTTTTTTGCAAAACAAAAAAAATAAATAAACATGGAAGGTATATATTGATATTAAGCTATATGTTTTATATACCATGTATGTATGTATATTGTATGTGTGTATGAGCAAACCGTATTGGTAATACAATTACAAATACTATTACATGCTTAACAACGAATTATCTTTTTGTGGCAGCTTCTTAACGAAAATCGAAAATACCGAGTTCAATAAATGTTTAAATATATGTGTGCCTAGTAAATAAACTTAATTATGAGTATACTTTTGGTCAGAGCAAGGACCAGAACTGCATTCTTCTTTGACATTTGTGTTTTGTTTTCTTACACCGCTTGTGTACACAGATGCAGCAAGTGTATAGCCATTCAACCGTCGGAAAGTGCTGGAGTTACCCAGCCGTATTTTTCGTGTGTTTTTACCAATGAACGGAATGCTTCCTCCGCTGTTCGTCTGTTAAAATGAACAAAAACAAAAGTTATTTATATTTTGTCATTATAGATTTTAAACGAAGTTCTGATGTGCATTATATGTGTGTCACGCATTTAATGGAGCAAATTATGTGTAAGAGATGTCTGTGCATTTTTACTCACCTACTAAAATCCTTTGAACCCTTTGTTTTTCGCACAATACGTCCCTGTCCCTTAACTAAGCTCGCTGCAAACTGCATTAAGACCGCCTCTACAGTGTACGCTGAGGCCCAACCGCGTGGCGTTAAAAGTTCCATGCAAATTGCTCCACCTTCCATTACGAAGCCCTTTTCGATTCTTGGTTCGACTACTCGCATAAAAGGCGGTGCGAATGGGAATTTATCGGGAAATACAAGATGCAGGAGTATAAATGGAATGTTCATCTCAACCATGTCTTTCGCTAATTTCGAATCTGGATCGACGATATGGAGTCGTGCGTACCACTCATACAGATTGTCGTTTATAAGTTCCACCTGTGGCATCAACATTCATCGCGTAGCATAATCATTAATAACTCAAAATTATTCATATACATAATTGTTTGCTTACCGTGAATACTGGATCGTTTTTACTATTGTGCATTTTTTGTATCTCCTTGTATTCTTTCATTAGGCGCCGTGCCCGAATACTGTGATCGGGAACATGTTGAACATTGACTGACATAACCATTCTACTTGTAGCTGGTGAAACTCTGAAAAAAGCAAATTTCACCTTAAAGAAATTAGTAGAAAAAAAGAATTTATCGTTATGTACCTGTTATCTTGTCGACGTAGACGTCTACCCGGCGATTCAGCTACAACACCGGCGCCTAGCGCATTACCGTTTGAATTTTTCGCCGTCACATTGCCGCTGACATTTCCTCCAGAGATATTCCCACTTGCGCTACCCCCAGCCTCAGCCGTTTTATCACCACTGCCACTGCGACTTCTACTCTTGTTGAATTTTCGTATAGCCGCGGTCACTTTCTCCTTAAGACGGGACGACATTTTTCAATTTTGCACTCGCCTATATTTATTGTTATTGTTATTTAACTTAAGTCTTTTGTTCTTCGGAGTAGGTGTTGGAGCTGCCCACAATTGAAACTCTATATTTTCGGTGGTTTTCTAGTAGTTTCCGAATGCTTGCTCAGTTCCACGTTCTCATTTGAGCACAACTGTTTCTTCAATCTTTCAGTCTTATACCTATAACACTTTTCATCTCGAGAAATTCAAATTGTTGCACAATGCACCTGGGTGGGAAAGAAAATCTAAAATCAAAACATTAAACAATTTTTTTTATATATTATACATACTATATTAGAGATACAAGCTTAGTAAAATGTAGTTTAGCTGATTTTATTATTCTCAGAAGATAGAAAGAAAAAATCTTAATTCAATTCTACAATTTTAGGTTTCCAGAAAATTTTGGTTTTTTGTTATAAGATAGCAAGAAAGTTTAACTATGGAAACAGGAATAAAATGAAATATATAAGAAAAACTAAATAAATTGTAATTAATATTGCATAGAACCGATTCGATTTAGGTATATATTCAGACTATACGTCAGACGCGAGAATTATAATAATTTATTGTTGATTCGTTGATAGAGAGAGAATAGAGGAGATAAATAAATATGTTTGAAGAGTGTGATTGCACCAGCAAAATAGTCGGTAAAAGTCAACAAAGGAAAACAAGAATGAGCGGATATGAATAACAAGCAAATACACTTACATATGCAAAGCAATATTCATAAAAATGCGAAATTAAACATTTTGTAATTAATACTAGCATAAGTTTATACTATAAACAAAATGGAACGGTCTTATATTTAATAAAATTTATTTACTCGCACATAGTAAAATCTATCCAAGCATTGTCGATTCAAGAGTTAAATTGGGAAGACATTTTTGTATAGATTTGTTTGAAAGAAATTAAAGCAACTTAATTCATAAAGCGTTCTGTTTTTCAAAGGTTAACAACTGATAAAAAATATGAAAATGTAAAGGGACAAGAAAAAATATATCTTAATTTGTTGTTGAACACGTGAGGTGCGTGTACATGCAACATGCATCGGATGTATTATGTAAATCAATGTATACGAAGGAGGTGCACTCCAGCAATAGAATGGGTGAAGTATTTAGTTTATGAACACCGCAAGCCAAGCTGTGATGTTTAACGATAAAAACCGCCCAATTTATTTGCACCCCCCTTTTTGTTATATTTAATTAGATAATGTAGTTATTGGAGATTTGATTTTATTTCAATTATTTGTGGAATAAATTAATTCAGAACAGAACCAATAAAGTTTGCAATAAATATTGTCATATTTAGAAACCGGGCAGAGAGAGATAAAATATGCTTATATTCACTTATTTTTTAATATGTACATATGTATGTTTGTATATGCACCAATACACATCTGCGTCATAGTAAGTGCATTTTCACGCGCCTGCACAAGCTTGTGGTAGCAATTATTATATTTTTATAATACCCGTAGTGTTATATTCCTGCTGTCAACAATTTCCTATTTATAGTGTTCGGATTTGCAAAGGTATGGCGGTGGTCTGAGTTGTTGTTGGAAGTATTTAAGCGTAGCAGACTTACATTGATTCAATATTTTTTAAGGATTTGTTATTGAACTTATGGTATTTTACTAAAAATCACCAGATTCCATTATTAAATGTTCCCGAAAAACTAGTAAAAGAACACCTTTGAGCGAATAAATAAAATTTTCTTCAACACAGTCGAGCAACTTCAGTACGAAGTATTTCTGAAGGAAATTTATTTTTCTGCTGTGAAAATGTCAGATTCAGTTAGTTCAGGAATAGCTCAGTAAGAAATAATTTTTATAAATATTTGAAAGTATAGGACGTTGTATGTATGTACATATGTACATAATATCGTAATCCATAATGAAACACATGTGTGCATACTTTTAAAATAAAGTAGGTGGTACATACATACATATGTATATGTAAGTATGTATACGAAAATATGCATTTAATTATTTAAAGCACTCGTATGTCTATCTGCCATTCAGGAACTCAGGTTCCAATTATTTAATCCCATTTCTGGTATTCTTGATTAAATTGATAAACAACAGAACCACCAACAACGGTGCGAAATATATACAAAAGAGGTGGCATTATCGTGAATTAGGCATACTTACATACTCATTTATTTCATTTTATATGTAAACATACATACATATACATATATGTATGTCAGTTTAATCGGTTTAAAGAGCATTATCTACCTGCAAAAATAATATCGTAAATTCTGTTTAAAAATTGATCCTCGAGATGGAATCTGGGGTGACATATCGGGTTCTTCGGGAGCAATACTCTTATTGTTTAAAAAGCAGTTTTGAAGAATATTCCCATTAGTAATGTGGACCAATAAGTAACACTGTTAAGATACAAAATAAACGAATCCACACACATATACAAGTATACATACGTACATATGTATGTATATAATATATATGTACATATATGTATGTATTAGAACGTTCGACCGATATTCTAATTATCAGAAACAAATTCTATTGTGCACAGCACTCTGTGGACGCATTTAGTAGATGCACTTGCGGCATATGGAAATAAGTATATTGATTTACATTTAATTGCGTAGTGCTTTTGTATGAATATACATACATATGTATGTATATACATACCTTCCTTTATATGTATATACATATGTATGTATAAGTACATAAACTGCTCTTTTCGTCAGGTGGGACATGCAAATATATTTCCTCTCTACATGTACACAAGTGCACACGCGTATAGTACAATAAACGCGCATGGTTGGGAACAAACAAAGGCGGATAAAACTTGGCGTCTTTTCTTTCAAGCGATGCAATGTGCATGCAAATAAATATCCGCGCTGCACACACACACATTAACAAAGGTGCTATAAAAGAATATTGTAATCTGCAAGATACGACAGATGAAAGTAAGTAAAAGTGAATCACTCACATTAAAACTGCTCGCTGTGAATAAAAGCATCTATAAAATGCAAGAGATCGCCATGTATACATACATGTATGGTAAACGAATAGTTCGTCGACATGGGGAATATTGAACATGCCTACATATGAAAACCTACTTATTTTATTTTTTTTTCCATTTGAAATGTATAGTAAATTAATCCGCCCATTGTTGTTGCAAAACGCATATGCAATTAAATATATGCGTATGTGAATTTATTTATCGATTAAGCGTATGTCAACAATCAGCGAATTGCCGCTTGCAACTAATTTCCCGAGTAAATAAATAATAAATGTGCATGTGTTTATGTACATAGCATATGATAGAGCTAGTTGGTTTATGTTCGCAAATTGTTGTTCAAACTGAAAGCTTTCGTTTATTATATTTATAAAAAAATTAGTTGAAGTTTGATTAGAAATACGAAAAGACTTTTTCGGCTACCCAATATGTAGAGGTATCTAAGTATGTATGTACCATACATGCAAACACACGATAAATGAATTTATATTGGTGCTTCCAAATTGGCAATTCTTTGTCCAATCTTCTACGCCTACTTAGGGTGGTCATCTTAATGCCACATGTCAATTGGATGGTCTTAACTTTTGTGTATTGCCTCCAAACAGCTGATGGATTTGTTGAGGAATGTTGGTGTTGTTGCAATGCATCGCTCAAAGTTTACATTCAATAATAAGCCTTTGTTTATCAAGGCTGCCATGGTGGGACTCGGACAGCTGCTGCAGTGCTTTGAACTTTTGCCAATGACGCGATATACATTCTGACATATTTATGTACATACATATGTATATAATAAATTAATGATTCGTAAGAACTGATGCTGTTTGTGGGTTTTATGGCCTCGATGGCAACAACAGCTAGGAAACTGAAGACTTGCCAAGCAAGTGAATGATACACACACGCGGATTAAGCAACAGCCGCTGCTTCATCTTTTATTGTATGCGCAATTAACGGTGATGGCTAAATTGATATGATTAAGTAATGCAATTTGAATGGTTAAGCGTACCCGGCTTCTAATGCATTTATAAATTATAAGTTTGCCATAATTAAGTCAGTATCAACGAGGGTGAGGTCCACAGCTATATGATACATTTGCTGGTGATTTGGTACTTTTATTTCGGAAGTCTTTTGCATGAGGCAGGCCTTGCTATTTTAAAAAATCCAATTGTCCCGTTATTGGGCATATTGATCGTTCTGAGCTGAGATAGAGGAAAACGTACAATTAAATCGTAACAAACCTTCCTTTATTTGCTCATGATTCATTGATATTAGACATTATGGAACATGGACATAGAGAGCATTATAGAGATTTTATATAGCCACCCTGTGTAATTCGAAAAGCCGAGTTTGAGCACCAAGCAAGCGCTATACCCGTTTGTGAAGCTATGTGTTTGTGACGTATAATACATATGCTGATAAAAATAATATTTATGTGCATATAAGTATTTATTGTGAGAGCGTAGGAGTGGATGAGATACGTTGGATACACGCATAAATACACTTCACGTATTTGTTAGAGGCTAATGGAATGCGAACATTAGTCAACATTGTGCTTATTATCCTTACTAGTAGATAGTCAAATTATTTGACCTTGAAATAAGTGTTTTTCTGCTGTCCTTTAAACACATACACGACATACCCGCAAGCCCATAGAGCAAACATAAATACATAAATAATATAATAAAATATATTTTTGCGATTTAATCTCATTGAAGCCCTCAAAATTGCCTTACTTGTGAATAAATATGTGGAACGCCTAGTTGTATGCAATGTAATATTTTTCAGATTTTTTCTCATTGAGATGTAAACATAATTCACAATGAGAACGGAAACCTATGCATTTTACAACAATGGATTTCCTTAATTACAATGGAAGGAAACCATTAGGCAAACCGAATAAAATAGCATCCTTCTATTACTTACATTATCTTGTGTACTCCGGAAGTATTTAGACTTATGGCTTCAAAATCTTTCCATGCGTGTATGGTAATTGAATGAGTATTTCATTGAGCTTTTAAAATTCAACACAACATTAATTTGTTATAACAATTTAATTTCACATTTAAGACGAATTTTATGTCTGCTGATAGAGATTATAGAGGCGAAACCCTTATCGCTGTAAAACATCTTGCACGTACACACACAGACGTCATAAACACACATATGTATGTACATATGTTATGTATGTATATTATTGAATAAAATAACTCCCTCACCTTCCGAGTGCTAATCATTGAACTTGAAAATTCCAAACAAACATGTGTGCTCTTGAACAGTGTATTCGACTAATATTTAAACATTATTACATTAACTAAATAAAGCCAAATTTTAAATAAGCCAGTCAAGCATAATAAATGAAACCTGATAGGCCTTGATACTGAACGTTAATGTGTTGTGGGTTCAAGTTTTGATCGAGCCAAAATCTCCAACAAGGCATGCCTATTTTATACATACTGCAGAAAAAGGGTATTACAGAAAATGTGAGGAGTTCTAAATTTGTGCAATTTTCCACAAGTTGTTCTATTGAATATACATATGTACATACGTATCTATTTTTGTATATATGTATGCACATGTAAGTATGTAAGTATTCCTATTCTTCGCCGCTCAGCTTGTGCACAGTGTCGTTTGCAATGCTTTACTGACCTTCTGAGTAGGCAAGGTGAATATGTGAAGGTTACTTCTGTAATTATGAACTTCAAAGGAGGAAATAGGCTGTTACATGAGAGTAACATTAAAGATGTCCTCTAAAACCAACAACTAAGAGGTTAGTTGTTTTAACTATCAATATGAAATAATTAGAAATACACGGTTATAAATAATTTCACAGCCTAATTGACTAAGTTCAAAAATCAAAATTATAGTAAGGATTTCCTTAATTACATTTCACTTTATTTCGTAATAAGAACAGCATCATTGAATATGTTGGCTTCTTTCGAAAGTTTCTTAAAAAGTGAAGCTTCACGAGTAAGGGGCACCAAATTGTTCTTAATCCTGTTATTCTGTTATAATTTACGTATTGTTATACGTGTGTAAAGATATGTTTCTAAAACAGTATTTCGTTACCCATTACTTACGGATGTAAATATGTTTCTATATGTACATATGAATATTTGTATATATGTACATATATGTATATTTGTTTTGATAACATTTTAAAGTAATCACGTCCTTAGAAAAGGATAGATTATCAATCTCTTAGTAATTGTACTACTATCGATATGAGATGATTTGCAACATTCTTAAGCATCTAGATTAAAATTAATTACAAAAAATGGCTAAAAGAAATTTTACGCACAAACAAATATAAATACGCCTAGTAATTTACGAATGTAGGGATTACATACACATAAAATTTGTTCTACGCATGTACATACATGTGTACATACTTTCGCATAGATATAAATGCATGAATTTAACAGTATGTAAATATGAAGAGGAATGCGAGCTTTCGTTGACAATGGACCAAATATTAAATCTACGAATTTTATATGTGTTATAACTTCGTAGTTTGTACTCACCGTCATTCAAAGATAATTATCCGCGATTATGTGAAAGTGAAGATATAGTTTTATTTTTTTCCTCTCCACCCTTGTGAAACTGTTGGTTGCCTTTGCTGACTTTATTCTTGTGACAGCTGCCCTATCCGATACCAATACAGATGGGTAAAATCAATGCTTGCAGCTCAGATGCTGAATACTCGTTAAGAAAGCCAATTTTGCAATTTTAATATAACTTTTATGCACTCATTATGAAAATTTATACAAACATATGTCGGCTAAGAGCTTGAACCTTTTGTTTTGCATAAATTCTTTAGTTTCACATATCCCCACTTCCGTTTTGTTTGTAGCTGTTTCGCACTTTTTTGTTATTTTATTTGTCCACTGTGCCACTCACCGCATCATACAACCGCTCGTAATGAAATTCCGTTAACTTGTGTTGCAAAAATGCAAAATTTGACAGAATCTACCACAATTGCTGATTTATAAGAACATAAAACAATGGCAAGAAGTCCAAACAGGGTGATTCAGAGAAATTTGAAATAAAGCGTTTTCCTATTTATGAAAAATCATGGTCGCCCTCTGCTGGTCTTACTAACCGCCGGAAAGCAAATCACAAATTTTAAAATGCATGTGAGCATGTCCATATGTTAGAAAATATGTGAAATGTTGTAATGTGGATTCCTTGATGAATTTTCGCCTACATTTACTGTATATCCTTGTTTATTTTTAAATTAAACGAATTCTATGGTGATATTTTAATATACTTGTTTTACTTTTATTTCTTTCCAGGAAGCTACATATACATATGTAGGTATATAGGTTACTGATATTCTTCCCATATTTGTACATTATAAAGTGTTTGAAAAAGAGCTATGTATCTACTGTATTAAGAATTTAATTAATGTATGTATGTAAGTATATAAAGTACGTAATTGGTTTTCACTTTTCTAATTTTTTATGGAATCAGGAATTGAATATTCTGCGCTGGTGAAAATACCTACTAACGCACACGTAAATTTTTTTGAGAAATCACAAGAATTAATGTCGATATTTCCTCCTAAGCACGCTATGTATTGCTTTGAACTGTTACAATTAGTTTTACGTTTTTCCAAAAATTTCTACCATATATACATACATCTACGTGTAAATGTGAGTATATATTAGTGTTTATACTTTTATGTCCACAAATGTTTTGTATTCTTATAAATCAACGGTTTTGAGTATATACTCGTGGATATATGTATGTATATAGCTAAAATATTGCTATTATAAACTTTTATAAATTTTTACTTGTATGGGACTGCCTCTCAGTCCAACAAGTTAACAAAAATAACACTACACAATCGCACCAATAATATTTGGTCAATTCATATACTGTACTTCTTTAATTTTAATCTAATTAATTTACTATTTTACTTCATAAGTTAAGGGATCCCTCTAGCGTTTTCATACAATTTTTTTTAGTTATGTCCGCATAGAAATATTCCCTTGCTAATATACCTTTCTAAATAATTAGCAATCCGAAGAACGTAAAATAATTGGTGTTAACATTATCTGGATAATGAAGAATTAAAGTCACTACGGCATGCGTATTATGTTACAGATATTTGTAGAGTAGAGTATTTACGTACTATTTAACAATTTGTGCTAGAATTTGATCTTTCATGTATATATATGTATACATATGAACCAGATTCTTGGTTCTTTTGTGTAATTCTAAATGTGTTTCTGTATCAAGACATTTTTATGGTTTTACATTTAATTAAATGCATGCTTACTTTAAGCAGATTTTCATAAATTCTCTGAATACTTTTATCATTCAAATTACTCTAGATGAGGAATCTCTAGTTAACGAATTATGGAAGAGGATTTGAAAATTACTACAACGAAATACCTAACAACTGATCTTGGGCGATCTGAACTAAATATTCAACTGATTGGCTTGAAGCTGAGTTTTCTTGTTAAAGGAGCATAATAAATGAAATATGAATTCGTAATATAGAGAGGAATTCTTAACCAACAACTTTTTTTAACTGTATCTAACGTAATATTAGTATTTGGACATATATGTATGTATATACAATAAATACTGCTTAGCATTTCCTAAAAAATTGAACTAAATATACATAGTGCTACTTTATGTAAATATCATCTTTCTCTAAAATTATTCGCAGATATACTTCTACATTAAAAAAAAATATTCATGATGAGAAAGTCATAAAAAGTTTTATAATAATGTAACTTGCGTAAATATAGTACACTCTTCAGTTTACCTAATTCAAAAATTAGCTGTAATATTTCGATAACTGATTTCAAAATAAAAATGTTTGCCATGCTAACTTATTAAGGGCGTATGTACATATGTATACGAATTTATCTTAATCCTCAAAATTAAACATACATTTTAATGCTTCAAATAAGGAAAAAAATATTTCAATGTAAGTTGTAAATTTTTATTAGAATGTATAACACTTATTTTAAATCTAAAACTAAATTTTATAAAAAGAGCTATTTTCATACATTCTAAATATATTTTACATTAATTTACAAATACATAGTTACTTAATTTAAATAAATTACAGTTGAACCCCCGAGAAACAACGAAATTTGTCTAGTTTCATAAACTCTAGAAACAAGAGTCCAGTTCACACAATAAAATGAGGAAAACGTAAACTTTCCTACACTCATTCAAGTCTTAAATACCTGTAAAAAAGAGTATGGTAATTTTGATATTTCTATATATTCTCTATGTCAATACCACGAATGTTCACGCCAATATCAAATAAATGTATGGATAAAGTGTGTAAAAGATCAAGTTTTAGATGATCGCACAGAATGCCGAATTTCAGAATTTACCTTTTTTTCAAATCTTCCGTTCTGTATAGGCATTGTAAAGTATTAAAAAAAATTCGGATTTATATGATAATCATGTTTGAACAACAAAGTGATCAGCCCAATTAAATATTTCAAAACAGTGACTAGCAAGCTTGCAAAAAGAAACTAATAGATAATCGTCATTAAACTACGAGATGTATAACATGGTCGTATTTAAATAGAGTCAGCCGAGGCATAATATTTTCAGACCGCGAAACTTCAGATAAGTATGGCACTCTAGGCATTAGTTCTTGGTTTGTATCCCCCATTCTTGCCACATGGCTATAAGATAATTTCGGTTGTTCTGCGTTCCTGACCAAAGAGTATAGGGTCACAGTTGAATGCCTCTGTAGAAGCAGGTGAAAATTTGGAAGTTCGCTTCACTCGACCACTACTGGGTGCTGATGCGGTAGTTACCACAGAGGCGCCGTTACTGCCACAAATGGCCGTGACAGTTGAGACAGCGTTTAGCGATTGCAATGATATCTGCTGTGGTGTGGCTGAAGCTGTGGAACTACCAGCTGCACTGTTCATTGGTGGGTATTTGATAATTGTTGTAATTGATGGGGTCAACGTGGCCGAGGAACTATCATTACTTCCATGTCTTGTACCCTTTCGGTGTTGTAAATCCGACCCTGCAAAATGTGTATAATCGTTAATGAAAAACGTCTATTGAGTGTATAAATTTTTACTTACCTTGTGTTTCTGTTGGCCGCGCTGTTGGAGGTTCGTGTAGAACGGCCGTCTTTCTTATAGTCTGCTGAAGGAGCGAGTTCACATCGATCGCTGGCCACGCGACCAGCGAAACACTTCGTCATAAATAGCAGTCCAGAGGAGAAGTCGGGCGTTTATGACGATGATGTTTGGTGTAGTGTTTGCATGGTTTTTTACCAAGCTCTCCTGAATCAACCGATTTATCTAAATTACATTTAGATAAAGTTTCGGCTGTGTTGATTTCGCTTGGTGTCTTTATTGCTCTATGAGTAGGTGTTTCTGTAGGAGAAAAATGGCTATGCTGATTGTTGGAAGAGAGTGAGAAATACTCTGCAGATTGGCTCGGAGAGGAGCAAATGTCATCGGCTAAAGTATTGGTCAAACTGCGTAGGGTTACATCAGCGTCTTCCGCACCAGGCGTTGACACAGCGGATGAAGCATTTGTTAATGGTGTCAGTGTACTTGAGTGTTCTGCATCAAATTCGGTAGCCGATGTTAAGGCTGTGGAGGGATGGTCCCTCGCGGTAAGCATCTGACCAGTTGTTGAGTCGCCGTCATCCTCAACAACAGCTGCGCAATTACATTCACAACAATAACAACTATTTGAATGACAGGAGCAATAACTTGCACTGCTTCTTCGACTCGTATGCGCAGAACTGTCTGTAGCGTTGTTATCCTGCATGGATCGCTCCGCATGCTTGGTAATTTTTGCGGTCAATTTATCTTCTGCACCACCGTCCTCCTCTTCTGCTTCATCTCCAGTTGACGTTGTAGATGCGTGGTGAAAATTGCAGCGATGACATTCTGCTGAGACCACTAGTTCATGGGGTGCGATCCGTCGTTCCTCATCATGGTCGTCTGCATCCAATTCATCAAAACTACTGCAACTAGTGGCATCTGCATTCTGGCAGGAACAATCTGAACAATGTGAACAAGTGCTGCAACATTCTTCTGCTCCACTCGCCTTGAATTGTTTGCGCTGAATTCTAACACATTCGTTATGCGCCGCGTCGAGTTTGTTGGCCTCTCTACTCTTGGCCCGACACTGAGAGTCCTTACAGCATGATAAGTGTGGTATAACAGTAGCTGCATGTCTATCGATATTAGATTCAGCCCAAATTGGAGTGTTATCACAATCTGAAAAACAATGTATATGTATATAGTTCATATGATATTCTCTTGTTTTGAATTAATTCAGAATGATATGATGGATAAAGGCCATATTATGACTTACCCGTCTTCTTATGTTTCACACCGGAAATTCTATGAGACAATTCATCAGTTTCCCCAGTACTGCTTGAGTTCATGGAATCACTTCGATGACCATGATATTTTCTCCGTTGTTTCTTGTCATCCTCATCGTTATCGTGTATTGGCGCCATTATTATCGGCGCTATGTTAGCCTTCGCCATTTTATACGCAAAATTTGAGGTGGCAGTGCTTGTGTTATCTTCAGTCAATGTGGCTGCATCAATTTCAATTGCAATCTCTTGCAAACGTTCTTGCGGATTTTCAAGGCCAGATTGTTGTAGATCATCACTGGAATCAAAGGAAGACTTACTGTTATAACCTGGAAGTTGGTGGATGGGTTTATCCTGTTGCTGATATTCCGATTGCAAGTAACGATAGCGGTGATGCCGGTGCCTATGATGGTGAGAATGATGATGTCGATTTTTTATTCGATTATTACACCCACATGGCTTATTGCTGCGTTTCTCTCCGCCTCTACCACTACCCGGGGAATAATGGTGACAATGATGTGTGATGTGGCAGTGAGAAGTCATTTCACCGGATTTTAAATCACCACTTATTAGGCTGCAACAGTCAGTAGATTTTCTATTTCCACAACAATTAATTGATGCGCTATGACTGTGACAATTTATCAATTGACTGCAGTTTACTATAGAGCCTGGTGTTTGTGTAGCGTTATGACGCTGCCGCACTACATCATTGTGTTGACACCGACATCTGCGACGTGCTCTGCCATCAGCTTCCACGGTCACCGACCCCATATCAATTGGAAAATCAGATCTCGATCGACTGGATGAGTTTCTCAGTATGCCATTGGAATTTTTGACAATTACCACGGCATCTAATGCGTAGTTTTCGTCAGTTGGCATGACATTGGATAACCCTTTTATTTTCGAAAGTGTATTATTATTATGGTGATATTGGAAGGCTCTGTTATCATGATATTTTTTATATGCGGTATTTCCATAGTCGTTAAAATGTTCATTATCGGCATTTGCGGTCAGTAGATGATCATCCCCGCTACTTGTAGGGCTTATAGCGAGAGATTGGTTGATGTCCGTGGTATTGGTTTGAGTGTGAATATCATGTGGATTGTTTTGTGTTTGTTGCGGTTGTTCTTCGGGGGCAAACTGCTAATCTCCGCGACGCATATCTCGTGCCTTGGTATTCTTCCTATAGAACCACACTTGCAGAAGAATTGCAATATCTAAGCTAACCTACAATAACAATTAGAAATACAAAAACAATTAGAATTGGTTTGTGGTTATTCAAAAATATACTTAAAAACAAAAACAAAAAAAGTTAAATGAGTATGAAGGCCAAAAGATGTAATAATAATGACATATTTTTAAAGAAAAAATAATTCCAATTAAACTGTGGATAAACATAATCGAATAATACTATTTGTTCACTCACCTGAAGTGTGCCACAAATCCAAAATTGTGTTGGAGATTCCCTAACAATAAAATAGCCAGTCTTAAACATATCACCTAGCGTCCACATGATGACCATTTGGATGCTCATTCCATAAGTTGATTTATTCTTAAAGTTTCGTAGAAATTGTGGCGCTCCTACGTAAATAAATTTCAATATTCGTTACATTTTTATAACTGATAATTTACTGTGGGTTTGCATATACTCACCTAACATAGCCTCTGTGAAAACGGCACAAAAGCCAACTGCCTCCATAAACCACGTAATTGATAACATTAGATATGTGATAGCTGCCCCGATTGCCCAAACAACGAGCATAAAGTCTAAATACGATTGAAAATCGCTCCAATTCCAAAAATATTTGTAGTCGAGATCTGAAATGATTATTTTGGACAATATGCTTTGAAGTTAAATTTTAGTTGATAGGCATACATACGCAGGTGCGTACTTACCGTTTAAATAGTGCCTCGAGCGAGCACGTTTCAAAACGCCGGCATCTGTGGAAACTGAACCTGCAGTGTCAGTGTCGGTCGTTACTTTTGGTAGACGCAGATCATCGGCTGTGAAATAATTCATTATTAGTTCGAACGTTACTTGTTGCCATATTCAATATGGCCAGCTCATAGTGCACTTACCCGAAAAAGTAAGTTCCCTATTTGAAGCATTCATTCTTTTCACTTTAACGCATAGATGGATCATAAGGAACATGGTTATGTTCATCACAACACTTTGAACAAGAAGCGGAAGCTCATATTGCTTAGAAAACCTGCAACCGAACAACAAATTTTTTTTATTTATAAAATCTTTTATATATACATATATACTATTCTAACAGGCATACATATGTATGTATGTATATAAGGCAGTTAAAGTACAATCGGCTACAGCAATTTGGAAAGGAATAAATTTGTTTTGCTTTATGCGGTAACTTTGCTATTTTACCTTATACAAGTAACTATGCGTACCAAATACTAATGTGCATACATACGTAATAAATGTGTACAAATGTATGTATGTATTAAGCCACGTGAGGTAGCTATGTCGTAATGTGTGAATGGTTGCGTGCACAAGAGAGACCTGCTGCAAGCATTTTTTTATTCGCAGAACACACGTCTAATTAAAATAACTTTTGTTTAACATCACAAAATGTTAATAATTTATTTCTAAACTTGTTTCGATTTATATAAGCAATCGCTCTTTCGTCTTTAGCATTTTAGAAATGTGTGGTTTCAAGGGACCCCCACACGCATGTTATATACATACGTCGCGTTTGGGGACCCAATGGCAATGTTTGGGAATCTTATATTTTTATAAAGTCCCCCACTTGATCGTAGAAGGCATCACTTAGCTTTGATTATAATATTTCAGGATTGTTTGCCGGCATTTAGGTGCATTTTTGACAACGAGGAAATCATTTGATCTTTCGATTTTTGTATACATAGTACAAAATAATGTTAGATATTTATGAATAATATTATCTCTTCCTTATCTCGATAGATCACCAACACTCGCGACCGCCTGTTTCTGTAAGGCAGCTTTTAACACACCAAAGTACTGAGACGATGGTTAATCAAGATTTAATTAAATGTCGGCTTCCTATTTTATCATTATGACATGGTCAAATACATATGTACATACATACATATAATTAAAGCAAATATTGAGTAAAATACACTCTTTGCTTAGTTAAAGCTATTTATTATGATGGCAGAAAAGCTGTTATAACATTATTCTGTTGTCTATGGGTGTAGGTTATATATGTGTCTATATGTGTCTATATGCCTGATAAGACGGCTTTATGTTATTTATTAAAAAAACATGCTTTTGTGTAGCCGTTTGAAATGATAAGTCATGTGAAAGGGTTATCAGCAAATTGAAAAACGGAAGCGCAGACAAACGGAAATAGAAGTGATTGTATTTACACCAATGCAAGGGCATATATAATTATACATATATACAAGAGGAATTATTACCTCCACATACCGGTGACTTCCAAAGACGAATTCTTATGAATCCTTTTCATGTCTGAAACGGAGATTTTCGGGTTTTTTACCCGCGTCGCGAGCATAAAACTGTTGGACGGCAATATTAGCAGCAATATGAAGTGAGACAGCCTAGTTTGGCGCAAAAGCAAAAGTGTGGAGACTCAGGCAAAATACTGTTACACACAGCTATATATGCATACATATGTATGAATGTGTGTTTTTTTTATGTATAGTGTGGCTTTGTAGAACGATGCAATAATAATACTCCTATGTAAAGTGTACCAGCGAGAGCGATACGGTAGAATAAGTAAACTGGGTCAAAACGTCAGTTGCCGCATTCCAGCGCAACATTTGCACCCCTTAAAGAGCGCGCCTAAAAATATATGCCAACACAGCAGCGACGGTGTTGGCTGGCGTTAAGGATTGCCCTCGACGTTTTTATGCACATTTTCAGTTGTAAATCAGGATATATCGCTTTAAGTCTTGAAATGCATGTTCGTAATGAGTCGTGAATTATGCTGGTAAAGTATATTTGTCAGCATGAGTACGGTTTGTTTGTTAGCAAATTTGTTGGTCTTGGCTGAAGCGCAGATCCAGGTTGAAAATATATAGTAAGCTGCCCTCCGCGATACTTCCACTTTCACAAGCAAGGCAAATGCTTACTGAAATAGCACGTTCAACACCATGTGGTTGTGCGAAACATTAGACGTTCGCTTCTAAACCGGATAAAATGTCTATACGGCTTGCAGCACAAAGTATATTTGTATATCCGAGCCGTTAGGTGAGGTCTTGTACACAGAAAATCGATAGATGCAAATAAATGTAAAAATAGGCTATGCGCGCACTAGTATTATGTGTACGACTGACAATGTACAAATATACATACATATATTTACATACTTATGTAAGATATACATCTGCGTTTATGGGAGCGCGTTTGAGTCAAATAAAATGATTTGAACACAGAAATAAGGATGAGGCGCGATATAAAAACATGAATTAAATTACATGTTAAGCCATGTTCGTTCATGCGCGCAACCGATAACTTCAGTTAAAAATTCCCATATCTCGGGCATATCAGATAAATTGGCATTTAAACCCGGTACAACTCGGCATGTGGTCCATCTTCGACACAATAAACATATTAGTGTAACCGTTGGAAATTACTTCGAAATTATCGGGTATCCAAGGGTCTTGTGAAAAATTGCCTACAATGGAGTATAAACATACATATGTATACTCAATTACAAAATTTAAAATTGATAGGAAAATTCTTAGAATTCTTCGTGTTTATGTTTTTGCACGATAACTTTACGTACTTACATTAGTTTAAAATTAATTACAGGCGACTTTGTGATGCTACGACTTTGAGCTTGTATGGAGGCTAAAAATTGCATATGTACATTCACACATTCGTTAATGTAGGTAATAACAATTTGGAACAGCTTCATTGTCCATAAACAAGTTGCCTTACAACCGAGTGTATGCTCACTGAAATTGTGAGTATTATCATTGTAGTCTAATTATAGCAGCTATTAATCTGCAGACACTGAAAAACCAGAAGCAAAAGTCAATTTCGCCACTTTCTCACTAGTTTTTCTACCTAATCAGAACATTTTTGTTTGTAATTCCGCAACTTGAGTATGCACAGCACGAGGGTAAAGCTCCTTCGTTATTAATTTATAGCCCTTATAAGTATGCCTTTTTAGTGCAATATTTTAACAATCAAGACATTTTTAGTGACTTTGGGGGGTAATTAATGCAAAAAAGTTATGAAACGGAATTCTTTCTTAAGCACATAACAATAAGCGTCATTTAAATACTCGAGGCTGTTGCATGGAAATAAATCCAGAAAGCTGTGTACATCAATCTCAACAGGATATCTTACGCTCTTACGCGAATATGGGAGGTGAGAATACCTCCTGTGGTTTGTGGTAATGCTAATGCACTGAGATGCCACATAAATAGCGGCTTTGTTATTCAATATTTGTGTGAATGCGCCGTTGTCGTTTACAAGGTTGTTTCCTGAGGCGCCCACGCATGGGGCCGCTCCCATGGCGCTTACACTTGAGAAAACTGGCACTTGCGCCCACAAGCAGGCACATAAATAGCATAACTAATTTTAACAAAGCGAAAGCGTATTCGAGAGATATATTTAACTAACTGTAAATCTTAGTTTGAGTTGAAAGCAACATATGCAAACATACACACACACAATTCCATTAAATTACTACAGTTTCGCCTAAATTTTGTTCATTTGTATCGACGAGTTTCAAGGGGTTTTCTCTTGCTCTCTTGAAGGTGATGATGAGAAGTATTCACGTGGAATGTCGTCAAAAACCAACCTATGCCCACACGAATGCCGACAATGGAATTTATGTGTTACATTATCCGCTTCCATACCGCAAGACCAAGTACGCAACGTCAGTCAACGCTACAAACAAACTTATAGCGTATTTTCAAGTACGTATATCTGTGCCAAAATCGTCGTGCGTTGGCATCACACTCGCTCTACATTATTAGTGCCTATTGGTTATTTAGAATTTTATATGTTTCAAGCACACATTACAATTTATCCGCTTCATGTAGAGGATTCGTGCGTTCTTTCACATACAATATATTTATTCGACGTTCGTGAATGAGTTTTGCATGATGAGCTCGCCGCTAGATGAATGTGGTAAAATGCTACAAATACATGCACACATAAATTGCAACTTAAGCAATGCTTTGGAACTGAACTGAATGCAGCTATTTATTGTAGAGCGCTTTGCGAATGGTGGATTAGCAGCGGCGCTCTTTGGTGCACTCACATAGTATTGTTTACCTAAGTGCACACCAACACAGAAAGAGAGAATCCACATTAATTGCGGCTAGGAATTTTAAGTATTAATCAGCAAAGCTTTAGGTTTCATCCACGTACTATAATCGGTTCATGTACAAGCATTCCACAGTAAACTAAGGCATTTGGTAAGCAAGTGGCGTAACGATGTACATTTAACTCTGAATAGGTAGGTGGCGAATAGTGGGAAGAGGGTGGGAATATGTGAGGTTTGTCTCATCATCCATCATATCATATAGGATATAGATAAATCTATACTGCTTCATTTGTCGCTTCTTCAAGACTCTTTTTCCAGCTTATTTTACTACAAACATTGGAGCATCTCTCATCTGAGACAAAGAAACAAATGAATCTTGCGTTTGGTTATACGAAATTTGTCTCGAATTGTTTGGTGCACACCCTGCTTGTCCTTATCGGAGTATTTCCGGGAGATAACTATCGCATTGTCCAACAATTTACGTAAAAATGATGAAAAGCCATATTGAACAGCCCATTCATTGTTAGTACTCCAGCGTTAATGTATACACTTGTTATCACAGATTTATTACTTTGCAGAGGTTTTCTTTTCTGAATTATCTACTACATTATACAGCTATTTATCACTTATTATTCTGGTGCAAGTTAAGAATAGAGTTGAGTGACGCAAGAGAGTGCATTGTATATGTACAGATGCATGTCATACATTTCCATATACATATGTACAGGGTGTTTTTTTTAAAGGTATAGGACTTTTATTTATAGTAAAACTCAGATGACGACTAATTTTCCAAATAACTAACCAAACTGAGATTATCAACACAGACGTCTGGTCTATAAACATATATCATAAGACCGAAGAATTGGCATTTTATATTTATGATTCGGTCATCAAAAGTCAATCTCAATGAATTTATGGTTTTATGCGTTGGACTGCTGTTTGCGCCTGATGGAACCATTCAGCACTTAGACGCTTGATATTGACGTGAGGAATGCAAGATGTGCCTATTTTTCTGTGCCGTTCACCATTGACTCTAATACTGGTACTATTTATGTTTGCAATTTAGATTGATGGAAATACATATAAATATCTCTAAGGCATTATATGCCTCCGAAAAGAATACCCTATAAATACAGATCCTTACATATACATACATAGGTACAAGGTGCGTTTCAAAGTAAACAGGACTTTAAAAAAAAAACAAGAAAAAACGTTAACTTCAGCTGCACCGAAGCTAATATACCCTTCACAGGTGCATTCATTTTAGTAACTATGTGTTCAGTTTGTATAGAAGCAGTAATCCATGTTAAATTTCGTGAAGATACCACGTCAAATGAGGAAGTTTCCCATGCAAGCATTGATTCCGATCATTCAGTTTGTATGGCAGCTATATGCTATAGTTAACCGATCTGAACAATTTCTTCGGAAATTACATTGATGCCTTAGAAAATAATCTAAACCAAATTTCGTGAATATATTTTGTCAAATGTGAAAGTTTTCCAAACAAGAACTTGATTCCGATCGTTCAGTTTGTATGTCAGCTATATGTTATAGTGGTCCGATATCGGCAGTTCCGACAAATGAGCAGCTTCTTGAAGAGAAGATGACGTTTGCAAAATTTCAAACGATATCTTAAAAACTGAGGGACTAGTTCGTATATATATGTATATACAGACTCATCATTGTGATCATTTATATATATACTTTATAGGGTCTCCGACGCTTCCTTCTGGGTGTTACAAACTTCTTGACAAACTTAATATACCCTGTTCAGTGTATAAAAAACAGAACAAATGGGTTTTTCGGCAAAATCAATTTATTTTATTCAAAATAGTCTCCTTCTGCTTCAATACAGCTTTTTGCACGGTCCAAAAGCATGTCGAACGAGTGTTTTAGCTCGTTGGCCGGTATGGCCGCCAGTATGCCGGTGTGAGCCTTTTGAATGGCCTCTACGTCTGCATAACGCTTTCCTTTCATGTTCAAATGCATTTTTCCGAAAAGGAAGAAGTCGCATGGTGTCATATCAGGTGAATACGGGGAGTGGTTAATCGTTAAAATGTGATTTTTCGTCAAATAATCGTCTTTCCAATGTTGGATTCTAAGCAATTTTTGGTCGTCAGTCAATTTGTGCGGAACAAACCGTGCACACACCTTTCGTAAGCCTAAATGTTCGGTCAAAATGCGATAAATCGATGTTTTGGAGATGTTCAATTCCATTTCCACCTCGTATGTTATATACTTACATAAAACACACGAGATTGACCGGCTAACTTGTGGTTTTTAACATATTTATTTCAAGAAAACTTCATGATTTCTTTATAATACGCAAATAATTCAGTGACGCTTCTCATGAACAATGAAAACAGAAAATAAATTTGAATTTGAATAAATATAAACAAGTAAACGGACAAAATCTCGGATTTAAAATAATGGAAATATAAATTTCTTTAAATGCCTCCGAAAAGCTCTTTCTTTATATAGAGATCCTTACATATACAATGTTACATACATAAGAATATGATATTAGTGTCATATTTATCAACATTTCGCCAGCAGATACACGAGATTGACCGGCTAACTTGTGGGTTTTAACATATTTCAAGATAAGTTCATGATTTCTTTATAATACGAGTACGCAAATATGTAATTCAGTGACGCCTCTCATGAACAATGAAAATAGAAAATAAATCTGATTTAACTGTTCTGAGAAGTAAAAGCAAGTAAACGAGCAAAATCTCGAAACTAATTGCTAAATTAATAATCTCATGTAACCCCAAGTTTATGATTGGCATTGCTCATGGTGACTACTAAGGGAAGAATTTCACTTGGTTTAAGAACTGCAAACATTTATAAAATATAAAATTGTGGTTATAGAAGCTTACGTGCTATTCTTTCTTCTAATTATAATATAAATGAGGCATAATATTTCGAATCGGACGTACGTGTGAAAAGCTCCAAGCACATAGCAATTACAAATGAGCTGTGAATGTGAGTACATATGTCATCATCAATTTCTAAAATGGGACGTCGACTGTAGCCTGGCTATATGGAACTTCGATTGTTCATTTGGTTTTGATAAAAATGGTATGCGATCAATATTCTTATCACATATAGCAGTCCAAACTAGGTAATAATGCTAATATTTGGAATATAGTAATTATGTGTATCATAAATAGATTCTACTAAAAGTTGGAGTTTGGATTTTTCGTGAAATAAAAAGGCTAACATATTTTCGCATTTTGAACAGATGGAAAAAGTAACTTTGAATGCTATTCACTCGGCAACTGAAAATACCAATTTCTTTCAGATACCGAGGTAGTGGAAATATATTGGTAACTGCAAAATTTCAAGCCACACTCCTGCCAATTTTTAGAACTTTACTACCTTCGTACATTTTAATCTGGACGAGGACAGAGTGCACGCATTGAACTAAACATTAATTAATTAAACCTACACTGTACACTGTAACCTGCACATAGAATGCCATGTGTATGAGAAATTGGAAATAAGATGTTTTTATCACTAACCCAACTCACCCCTCAAATCAACAAACCATTTTAAAGTAACCGAAATGAAAATTAAAAAGAAATACACACATAACATCCAACGTCAAGGAAAGGTAAGTCTGCGTAGGAACGTGAAGCACCAGCCACGTGAACTCTGGTCGAACCGTGTCGGTAAGAATGTGTGCAATTTCGCTGAGCTTGTAACAGGTTCACGCCACACTTGACAGCTCATGTGGCATGAGAAAATCGATGCGGCATTGCAAATTATGGACGCGAAAATGCGCGATTCAGCGAAATGGAAACAAAACGTACAAACAGCAATGAAAATAATCGAAAAAATACTACAGCATTAAGTAAAAGCACAAAAATAAAACCATACAAACTTTGGACATGGCATAAACATATCACTGGACCTCTGTTCAATTCTCTAGCGTTGCGCTATGAAATTGGATGTGTTGTGTTGAAAAGCTGATTTTAAAAATATACATTTTGTTGTTATGCAAAAATGAGCTCATTGGCTCTTCTAACCAAAAATGGTCATAATTACATATATTTGTTACTGATTTTCTATTAATACAACTACATTATCGCTACAACCCAATGAAATCTGAAAGCGCAGATAAAACCACATCTGTTGGCATTTAGTAATTACATTTATAAGGAAATGCAAGATTCATATATTCTATATACAATGCACGTTTGGCCAAACGAAAGATGTTGTTACCATATTTTAAATGTCGATGATTATATAAATTTCGAATATCTTTGCCTTTTAAAGCCATTCTATCAGCATTGTGTATTTTATAGACACAAATAGGTTTCATTCAATATTTTGATACAAATATGTATATTTTATGTTTTTTATAGAACTTTTAAGCAAAAAACGAGTAGTATTGCATAAAACACACCCGTCCAAACATATCTTTGCGTGTTTTAGTATTTGCTGGCCTTCTTGTTTCATTAGAAAAATCGCATCGGGTAGAGAAAAGTAAGCCGCTGGCACACTTTTAATGAAATCACAATGACAGAAATTAACCTCGCCCACGTAGCGCCTACCAAGGCACTCCCATTTTATCGCTTAAAAGGAAAAAAGCAAGAAATATGTTTAGAAATGATTTGTTCAAAGCTGACTCCTTGCGATTGACCTTGTAGAAAGGTCAGCACAAATACAAATGCATATTTTAATTACCTTTAAAAAAAGCTGATAAAAATAGATAACATCTAAATAATAAATGAAATTCCAGTAATGAGCAAATGGATTTTTGTGTAAATACCAATCTTTTGGCTTTGTAAGAGGCTCTAACTGTAGAGTAGTTCAATAACAATACTCACAATCCTAGAGAAATACATATGTATAAATATAAATATATACATATATAAAATACGCAAATATCAATTCTAAAATTCTCCGACATATAGGTATGTACAAGTATGTATGTACTCAAACTGGCTTATAGTCAATCATCAATGCTGCTTGTAAACGCACTAAATATTTATAGCGACAGCGCCACTGATTTCCGACACAAACTTCAGTTGGACGAATATGGTGTGTTGATTAATATGAAACATGTTTGGCGCTGACTAACTGACAACAAGGAGTGGTGGAGACCGGTTTCTGAGTCATCGCTAAATGGCCACGCTTCTTTTCGTCATAGAAATTGCAAGCTGCCATGGTCAAGTGCAATGACAGTCGCCCGACGTTATTGGGGCGCCGACAGATATTCGTAAGCACTTACTTAGGAACAACAACAGCTAGCGGCAATAGACCGATTGGCAGACGGTAGAATTGCGGCGATTTTAGTCAACAGCTTTACGCATACGCATGCACCATGTTATGTTATGTTATATATACTTATGTGTGCATGTATGTATGTATGTATGTAAGAAGGCGTCTGATAAATTTGTTAATGTTCATAACCTTTTATTAACGCAAATAAATTGCTTATACTATATTAATTGAGTATCGATTTGTATCGGACTTCTGTGCTAATGGTCGCTAAACTTCGATCAGAAAATTATATTGAAATCAGTTTAGGAAGGAGACTTGTTTTCAATTGCGGACTACAAATACATATGTAAGTATGTATGTATGTATGTATAATATCTTGTATGTATGTATTTCATCGATTGTTTTAGTATGGTAATAGAGTTTAATTTTATTGCAAATATTAATTCAATATTGTTTGTTATTACTTCTATTCATTTAATTCGTTCAAACGCTGTCATCTAAGTTTACTTGACACTTTTGTTTATGAATTTATGTACTACAATATAATACAAATAACAATATAGAGATCATAGAGTGGCAGCTAGAAGTTGATAAAAAGCAATTTGCTTCTTATCATTGGTCTGCTATCTAAGGACAGGCAGTGGAAATAAAAACCAACAAGTTTTCAGATAAGAGTCAGTATAATTTTAATGTGTATGCAATTTTTATTTGATAAATATTGCTGGGCAGTAACTAGAAAATGGCAGACTTAATAGTTATAAAGGCCGCTGAATTCATCGAAATGAGCAAACAATGTTATTATACGAATGATCTTTTTTGTAATACACATATACATATAGTATATATGTATATGTATGTACATAATTACATATATGATCAATTGATTTTCCTAGAGAAATCAAAAAATACGGTATTTTCATTTATCAAAAGAGCCAGATACATAGTTATCGTTTGAATCAAGAATATGAGTATCCAGAATGTAAATATGTATATTTACCTTCTAAAAAAGTAGATATGTATTTATGTGTGGAAAGCGAAATGTGAATAAATACAAATGATAGATGAAAATAGGGTAATTAAGCAGACAAATGTTAATGAAATGATAGAAGCAAACAATAAAAGTTTTTTTTGTTGTTTTCGACAGTTTTATTGACGTTTATATAAAATGAATGCGTAGTTAAGTGCTACTGTGAATTATGTGATAATATGGAAGTGAAAACCTGAGATAATATTATACGAAACGATAGCGCGCTCCGTAGACAGATCACTTTTCCTGTTATACACATGTACATATGTATGTTTGTATTCATATCCATAAGTATGTATATATGGTTAATCGTTCCATATATAATTGCAAACATACTTACATATGTATTCACAAAATTCATTCTATTTTGCATATTTTTTATTACTTTTCTATCAGCTTTTACTTATAACAATAGACGGAAGTGTTTTTGACACCAACACTTTTGCCCAAATTAAATATTATATGATCAACATTTAGGCACTCATGCATACACATGAACATACATACATACATATATACCTGTATGTAATAATATGCATATAACATTGTTTGTGCAACTCTAACTCGTCTTTGTCGTGCTTGTGCTTCAGAACCTCATGAGATCATCAACCTGTGCGATAAAGCGAGGGATTCAGCAGTCGATTATCTTTCGCCGCAAGCATTTTGTATTAACGTGTGCGCATTAATGTATTCTTTCTGTTTACTGTCGTTAGCCTGCTAATGTGTTCGTATGTACACGATGTGAATATATAGTAGACACCTATGTAGATAATTGTGTTGCATGTCGATGGAAAATACGATAAGGTTTCAGAAACGTATTCGAACTATTTACATACATATGTATGTATGTACATACTCATATTCAAGGCATCCTTGCGAGAGAATTCGGGCTAGTGTTTCAATAATATAATTTATTGAACGAATAGAAGATCCTTGAAAACGATCTCGATTTTTTTGCTTTGATAACCCCTACTAAATTAAATGTAGAATGAAATGTTTACAATACATTCATTTTGTGAGATGTTGGGTGCTCGCGACAGGTTTATGTGTGTGAGTTGAAAAACATAATGCGATAACATAAACATAAAGATGGTGTATTTAGCTTCAAATACTATTTAGGTTTTGAGGCTTTTCACCCGAAAGTACATATTTACTAAACCCAAATATGCACATTCTCACACATGCGTAGTAAATAAGATTATAGTATATTGATAATGATACAATTGGAGGTGCGTAAAGCTTTATCAGTTCGCGCTTTTATAACACCATATTTTATAACTGATTATAGCTGTGGATTTCGTTATTGTTTTCAACGAAAATCGTTCAAATAGTAATTTTTCGGATTTCAAATGTAATGCCTATAACTAAAATATTTAGAGTGAAAAATTATTTGCGTAAAGTAATTGAAATAAATATCCTCTAATATTCAGCTATCGTTTTCAAAAGCAAACCGTACATAGCATGATAATGTGAATGTGAGAAGAATTTCAAATGTTAAATTAGCAAGTATCAAGTGAAGAAATACACTGCAAAAGGGAGTGTTATCAATATGGGTACATAATACTCATACTTCACCAAACAGGATTTCCTAAATACACTTAACAATTCGCATTGAACCTGTCATACCTGTTTTATTGTGCTTATACATACATATGCCTATGTTTGTATGTTAAATTCCTAATTTACTTAAGATAAGTTTAATATGATTTTGTGAAAAAGTTATCAGTAAACAAATTTAGAGATATGTAGTCGTTATCATTTTATAAGAGCATAACATGTTTTCTTATGTTGTACAAATTCGGGCACGCTCTGTTCATGTAGCCTTGGGAACGTCATACTAATTATGTCAAAAACTGACCACACTTACTAAATGTAACGAGTTCGGATGCTAGTCAAAAGGGAGTGCGCGAGGACTCCAGCATCGTAATTTACAACAACTATGGGCACGTGCATAGGTATTTACCTGTCATGCGCTCTACAGTCTTACAAAAATTACTTACTACTGCTACCTAATCATTTGGTTCAACATTTTGTGGATTATTTGACCATAAGTACATATATTGTTAAACGGTAATACTAGAAAATTGCTTTATTCTAAATAGTCAATGAACACCTCATCAATAAATATATTTGTATTTTATGTATATTCATAGAAATGAAGTTTTAAACTTACCAGAAAAAGATCCTTAAGGAATTTGCAATCAAAAGCGCAAGACAAACATGAAGCGAAAATCCGTCTGCGTCTTGTGTTTTCTTTATTTCCAAATATTGCGGTACGTAAGGTATAACACCGCCGATTACCATAGCAGATGCTGCGGCTCCACTGGCCACATGACCGACAGTGATGCCGAGTTCATCATGAATAACCCAATCCATTGTTTCTTTAACAAATGCTTACGTGGTGCCGAAATTTTAGCAATACTACTTATTTTATAAAGAGTGGATAATACTTTTAAACTTTGTAGCAAGTTAGAAATTTGTATTATATGATTAATAACTTACAAAAGTACGTCTATTTTGCATTATAATAGAATTTTTCTATCGTAAATAATTAAATTTTTATCTTCGTATGCATTTATTTACGACTTAATTTTTATTAGAATTGCAATCGGATGGATATGTTTGATGTTGCTTTGGTTTATTTGATGTAACTACATATGCATGTTGTTTTGGAATTAAAGTATTTTATTTTTGTTGGTTTCGCTATAATTGATTGAACAAGTTAATGGAAGTTCTGCCGTTTGGCCGGAGGTAGCGTGCTTTTCGTTACTTGTGCAGTATTCGCTCCTGCTTAATCTAAAAAGAAAGGTCAACTTACACATGCAATTCACTTCACTTAATAACATTACTATGAAATAACAGATTTTTTTTTTATAATAGAAGGTGATTAAAACAAAGGAATTAATATATGAATGTAAAGAAAATACTAAGTAAAATTGCGGACGTTATTTCGTGTACACACTTATTTTTTTCATGATCTACACTTAAATGGTCATTTCGTTTTTTAATGGTTTCACTTCAATAATATATATATACATATATATATGTATATTCATATTTTACAATCACTTCCAAATATGTTCTATTTGGTTGTGCAAATATTTATTGAATTTTCCTTTATAGGGTGCAAATGGTATATTTATAAGTATGTACACACATGTATGAAAGTATGTATACTCAAAGATAGCAAGCCACATTCAAGAATATCATACAGATGCATTTTCACACTTCCGTTTATATTTGGTATGTATGTAGGTTTATGTCACGGCACAATTTCCCATTTTCCACTTTATATTATGTACAAATTATATTTATGCCATTATTTTCGCGACTATTTACTTCAATACCAAAACTTTTCAAATATGTATTTTTGTAAATGTTTATCTTCCGGATCCACTTATCTTTGTGATAATTATTTTTTGTTCTGTTGTCTAAAATCATCTTAAATATTATAATTTTCACACTCACACAATGATGAGATTATGGAACTACGGCGCGCACGCACACGTCCATTGCTCATTCTGGTTTACAATTTTCTGATTCCGATTCCGACACCTATTTTAACAATCTCACAAAATTGACAACGTAAATTCTTCATATATTTTTCATTCAAAACGAAATGAGAAAATGGCGAATGTCATACGTATGAATGGACGCTAAATTATTGCACAAAAGTAATTACAAATCATCGTTGCCACACTAAAATTTTACAAGAATTTTCGACATTTCTGACTTCCGGTATTATAAGCCGTATTCATTATTTGAAGGATAAAGTATTTCATAAAATTTCATGTAATATAACTGCTGATTTAGAACGATTAAAAAAATTTTCTTCTTGAGACATATCAGTCAATTTCAGAAGTTTTTTGACTGCTGTTCATAACCAATGTAGAAAAAGTGAATAACCCTACCGCCAAACATGTGGCAACGTTGATACGGAAATCAGCTGATTGGATATTTGGTGTTGAATGTCATTCATAAGTATTTTCTGTTATTGCATCCTATTGAACATAATTAGTATATTTGGAAATTAAAACTTGGTTAAATAATTTTATAAAATGGCTCAACTAGTTATTTTTCGACAAATGCTGAATAAAACAGTGAAACATCAAATGTGCCGCATGATCACAATTCATCAGTCAGCTAATTACCAAATGCGAAAGGAGGAGGAAACAAGCCGGTCCTTGCAAGAATCTAAAGGGCGAACTGATATATCCACAGATGTAAGGCCCCTAGGTGAAAAAATTAAGGAAAACACAAAAACCGCCAGTTACACAGCGATAATTCTCGCTGGTATTGGGGTGACAGGTGTAATGTTTTATGCAATTTTCAGGGAACTATTTTCAAGTTGTAGTCCGAATAATATATACTCCGATGCTTTAGATCTCGTAAAAGAAGTAAGTACAAAGAATATTAATATATCGAATTTTAAAAGTATTTTAACCATTTAGGATCCACGAGTCCAAGATGCACTGGGTGCTCCCATAAAAGGGTATGGCGAGGAGTCACGTCGTGGCCGCCGTCAACGTGTCGCTCATTCCACTTTCGAAAGAAACGGAGTACTACATGTCCGCATGCAGTTCTATGTGCAAGGTATACGCAACAGAGGAACAGTACACTTGGAGTCACGTCAAGTAATGAAACGTAATAATAATTAATTTACTGTTCCTTAATAACTTTCCTTACAACTAATAGACATCATCGGGGAAAATGGAGTATCGTTATTTATTTATGCAACTTGATTACTACCCTCATACAACTATTATTATTGAAGATAATCGTGCTTATGATCCCAAACCTGCGTCGGCTGATATTCCCCTTGATTCTGGAAATCTAAATTTCACGTCGTTTCAGAATAAATGATAACACATGTTCAGGACATAAAGATGTGCAGATGAAGAATTTTATTAAAGTTCTATATTTTATAAGATACCACATCAATCAGTGTATTCTTATAATTTATCCAAATTTTAGCCAGTAAAGATCTTAAAAAGACAGATTTGTTTATTGTCAAATCGTAGAGTTGTAGACATTTTCTGTAAAAAAATTAAGATCAAAGTGGTTTTGTTATACTCGCCAATGTTTAAGCAATACATTAGCACTTTGTGGATGCAATAATTAAATTAATTCTACTAAAAATTTATAGTTTTTATTAAGTTAAATTATTATTTAAATAGAGTTAATTGTATAATTATTACTTGTGTACAGTAACGCCAATTTCTCGTATTAACAATAGGGGATACTTTTACCCGCATGTTTAATTAGTACATAACCGAAGTTGAGAAATCATCCAAATCAATGCAATCTCGCTGCGGTTCGTGTCAGTAAAGTTTTTTCCATGGTATCACTTCCCAAGCCCGAATTATGTGCTGGCCAAACAAATAGTCTTTAACCTTGTTCATAACATAGAATGATATTCCGAAGAAGGAGGCAAAATATAACCAAAATTGTCCCAGTCGCTCCCAAACACTCAAGTGATATCGTGCTGGCACTTGCATTACATCCAAATCTAATTGTATTCGAAGAGTGTTTCCTGGTTCTTGACGAAAGTAAGTTTCTTGCTCCGAGAGCTGAAAATATGCCGGATTCTTCTTTAGCTGTTCAAGGAGGGGCTGTAATTGGAAATCGCCCAAGGCGACGTGACTACTATTAGAGCTGAGATTCACATGATGGAACTGGGTTTTTATATTGCGTCCCGGAAAAGGACATGTAAACTCTATGTATTGTTTTAGTTTTAGTTCAGCTTTCAGTAATATGGTACCAGAGCTTAATTGCATTCCTGATGGGATAACATTATGATAAGTAAGGAGCGCAGGCGGTGAAAGTGAACATTTGTGCTGTAAACAAGCCAAAAAGTTAAAGCAATTACTAAGTTTTACGTTTGATTATGTACTTTACCTTCAGCTTTGCTTCAAAAAAGATGGCCAAGTCGATGCTTCTGATTCGACCCGGAAGTGATTCTATCTGTTGTTGGAAATGGGCTCGGTCAATTGTGCTATCATGATCAAAATCATCGGTCCAATACTGTAAAGAGTTAGTAACACTGAAATCCACACTGACAAGCAACTTCTGAATCTCTTGCTTACCTTAATTCCTTCACAACTATTGCCATGTTCCATTACGACAGAATTTAGCTGAGGCAAAGTACTGCAAACTACCAAATTAACATCTTGCTTATTATTCATTGCTTCCCCTTCCGTGTCAGCAATTAATATGCTGTGGAATTTGAATTGCAATCGCGGTTGCTCGAAAAGAATGCGTGACTCAGAAATACCAGAATATGGACTAAGTAGCGACACCAGCAACATGGGAATCATTACAGACAATATAATGAAAATGAGCACGATAATGCTTGCGGAAGAGCATAGCGAGTTTTTATAAATTATAGATGTGTTCTTCGTGTGCAAAGGTATGAACTTCATTGTTTTCTACTTTTTTCGACTTCTTTGTTTGATATTAAATTATTAATGTTATAACTGAATCTTATTTTGTTATTAATTTAATTGCAATGCACTTGACGTCACGGACAGACAGGTATAAGGTTTTCATCGTTATAACACTGGAGTTTTAAAGTTTCCTTGGCAACGGTTCGTTGTATACCTAGCGCAAGCAATTGGAATTAATGTCAGAATCTAATTAATAATAATAAAAGTAATTAATTAATAAAGGAGTTCTTACTTTAAATACTTATTTGTTTACTTACGCAAAAAAGATCAGGAAATGATTTCATTTCAATAAAATTTTCAACGTTCTTTGACAATTTCCTTAAATTGACAAAAAGCTAAATGTTTTCAAAATCAAAGATAGATGTCGCTGAACATATTTTTATGATCCTACAGAGGTCACTGCAAAAGGTTAAGATGTCATACTCCACACTCTTTAGCTTAGATACCAACCACCGAAAAGTTTCTTACGCTTTTCACCAAAAATAATACCCAATTTCGAAGAAAAAGGTTTATATCGTAAGAAAGCGGCAGAGAACGTTTATCAGAGAACGTTCTCTGCGTTTATCATACGTTCTCTGAATGCGGATTTCGATGTTACGCTCCTTGGAGAAAGTATCTACAGAGAACGTAAGTGAATTTAGTAAATAATAGATATTTTATACATCATATCTGTTTGCCACTAAACGCCACATATTACGGCAATCTATCTAACATTTTAGTTATACAAGTATATTCCTTAAGTTTTTGTAGCTCTAACGTAGCGATATTATAAAAAAGTCATAAAAATGTGTGAAAATAATCAAATAAAATTATTTAACATTTTTCCTTTAAAAACCGCAAGACACTCTAGCTAACTTTTTGTATTTCACGCAAATAGCACCGTAAAACAGGCGACAGTATATGAAAACAGTTAAAAATATACACACACACATGAGTATGTATGCATGTATTAACACATGTCTGTTTTTGACGAGGGTACTGGGCGTAGCCAAAGAGAAATGCGTAAATGCACAGTTTACAGTTTTTCACAGTTCGCTTTGTCCTCAATGCGAGAAAAGTATTAACATTAGGCCGGGAAACCGCAAGGAAATTCGTCAAATTGCTTGCGAGTATGTTTGCCGAGGCATGTACATATGTATGTATGTACATATGTACCATTTACATATAAATATGTCTGCAGGGAAGGCCTCACGCACATTTCAAAATGCCAACTAATAAGCCTTAAATGATGAAACCGCAAATTATCAATACATTTGATTACAAAAAATGGGTTATAACGGTAAGTTTTTCATATTTTTAGTTTTCTGACTTTGTGACAGCTTGCAAAGAAATACTTATATAAATATCATTGCTCATGTCGTTGCTTGCATTCAAATATTGCAGCATTTTTTCTATATTTCGAGCAGAAAATAAACGCTTATCTTGTCATATCATAAATGTACATATACCACAGAGCTATGTACATATGTATGTATATACCCCATACATACGTATGTTTGTGCGTGTGCCTGTTTGCATTTGAAGTCCACTAATGTCCAGCACGCCAGCTTGCCCGCCGCAGCGATATGCACAAAACGCTATCCTTAGAGACGAGACACCGACGTTGTTGTTGTATATGTTATTTCATGGAAGCTTGTTCATGTCCACCAAAACAGGTGTTGGACGCCTCAGGAGCTATGGCCAAGCATAACAGCACGGCAGCAGGGAATCGCTTTGCGTATTTTACTTTTTGTGGAAAACTGTTAAAAAATTATTTTAAAAAATATCCGCTATGTTTTAAATATTTACAACTAAATATTCACAATGTACGCGCACAACTTTGAACGGATAACAAACTGTCAAAACTGTTCGCCATTTTATGTGTTGGCTGGACTTTGCAGGTGCGTCGCTCCTAGTCCAGCGGGAAATCGGAACTTGTCACGAGTCACGAGTGGTTTTTCTGTGTGTTTTGTGGATTTCTCTGCCTGTACATAATCTAAACTTTTTCCGCGGTTTTTTTTGTGCGAAATTGTTGCAAATTTTTGACAGTATCGCCAAAGCACGCATTTTGTGTGAGGTTATGTGTAAGCATAAACAGTTTTATAGTTGATTTTAACACTTTTATTTTTATCACTTTCATTAAACGTTTAGCTAATTTTTCTAACAAGATTGTCTAGTAACAAATTTACGTCACTGTTGACAGTCATAACTTCGAAGTTGTATATAACTTCGTCTTGGAACCAGTATTAACGGCAACAGCAATGTCAGACTCGAAATCCTACGCAGAATAACTCTCGCCAAAAGGCTCTACTTCGGACTAAGTAGGCAATTGAGAAGTAAAGTCCTCACTCGTCGGACAAAGACCAAACTCTATAAGTCACTCATTATTCCCGCCCTTCTATATGGTGCAGAGGCATGGACGATGGCACAATCTAATGAGATGACGTTACGAGTTTTCGAGGGAAAGGTTATGGTCCTTTGCGCATTTTTAACGGCGAGTATCCCATTCCATGGAACGATGAGCTGTATGAGAAATATGACAACGATTGACATAGTTCAGCGAATCAAAAAACAGCGGCTACGCTGGCTAGGTCTTGTCATCCGAATGAACGAAAACACTCTCTGAAAGTATTAGACCGACAGTACCGACCGGGGATAGCAGATGAAAAGGAAGACCTTCACGCCGCTGGACCGACCAGATGGAGAAGAACCTGTCTTCACTTGGAAACTCGATCCGGCGCCAAGCAGTGAAAAGAAAGAACTACTGGCGCGCTGTTGAAAACTCGGCTATAGCCACCTAAGCGGTGTCTAGGCCTGTAAAGAAGAAGAAGTACGAGTATCGCAAAAAAGAATTTCGCTTCTAAAACTTAAACAAAAATGTGTTGAATCAAAAGTTAAGATATGTTGAGAGTCTATACTATCTCTTCAAAGATAAGGCAATAATTCTCCAACACAACTTTCTCTAAGCTTTCTGTAAAGATGCTCGTCAAGCATGGAGATTCGGATGTGAATAAGGACCAATAACTATATGTTTAGTTGATTGCTCTGCTCTTTAATTGATAGTTTTGTTATCGCCTCTAATTGCAAACTGAATTATGTTTATTGACTGTCTAAAGCTTTAGCGAGAATTGCCAAACTTATGCCCCTAATTGGCTTAAAATTATCTCCCCCTCACTCTATTATGCGCCAAACAGTTTCCTATACCCCAGAGTAGAGTAGGGTAGAGTTGTAGCGCAAAGCCTCCGAGTTCCTAAAATTATCATTATCTTTATTATAACAGCAAAGCTACTTCGTCACTAAATATGATCATTACGAAATGTCAACAAAGAAATCGGCAACATCCGGTGTCGCTTAGAACGAAGACAACCTAATAAAACTCAACTGTTCTTCACAATTGCTTGAAGAACCAAAAGTGCTCTCACACAAATGAATACATACCATGTATGCATGTGTGTGAGTATTTGCGGTATGTTTGCATGTGTGCGCAAGCAGAAAAATGGCGGCAAAAATGGCTCCCATGTCTTTCATTAAAACTTTCGCCAAATTATCGGGTAACATATGGACGCTGTCACACACACCCAACGAAGCAAACCCAAAAACCAATCCTTTGCGGCTTAGAAGCATCCGACAACCGGCAGATGACGTTGGTGTTGGGGGTGATGGCGTTCATAAGGCAGCGGAGCTGTCTAACGACGACATTGTCGTTCACTTCATCATCGTTCATGCCTGTCAGTCTGCTGCAGTGTATAAATGAACAGCGAGACCACGAGACTGCGATTGCATGAGGCGGGGGAGTGGCGAAGTGCTGGATTCTAAATGAAGATGAAAATGTCGTCGCGCTGTTTGGGTGGCGTTCGGCCAAACTGCTGCCAATATGGGGGTCGAGATGAAGTGGCTGCAGCAGTCATCTGCGTCTACAAGCGTAGATATCTTCGCTCACCTTAATTATGTGATTTCCTTTGAGAGCGGAAATGAAAAATTTCCCCTTTTTACAATGCGAATGCTGTGTGGGTGGGTAGCTGGCACAGGGTGAAGAATGGGTAGTGGGTAAGAAGGGTGGCTGTGTGGCGTGTTGAAATATTGCGGCAGCCTTCGATGCTGTAAGTATGTATGCCAGCGCTTTGTTGGGTTTTTGTTTGATACCTTGCTCGTTCTCAGGGGAAATGCGGTTTTTTACGCAGAACTGAGTTTGCGCGATTTCAGTGGTCGGAAATGCGTTAAGGGGTGTTTGTGGAGCAGCGGAATGAAGCATGGACAGATAATAGCATTTACTTACAAGACAGTGAAACGCATTAGAACTGTGAGAAAAAATCTGCAAGAAAAAATTATTGCAAATACCTTAATCTGATTGATTTATGATCGGAACTCTGTCATCTATCGCTTTAGAACTTCAAACATTTTTTTTCACTAAATAACCCAATTTTTTCTTTATTAAGAGTAATTCAATGCATTGTCGATCCTGAAAACACTGAGCGAAATACTTTTCTCAATAATATCCCCACTGTGCAGAGTTTGTATTGTCTTCTCCATATTTTGTTGTACAAGCATGTAAATACATATGTACATGCATAATAAGTATGTATGTATGTATATGCATATAACGCGCCAGCATCCGCCAATATATCGAACTGGTGTTGACACCAATTGTACTCTTTCAAGCACTTCCGGGGTCCCACTACACCGTTCACAAGCCATACAAATTTATGTGGATCCTTACGCGATTGACAATGTGGCACATCCCAGGTCGGCCATTCCACGACTAACTCCGAGCATAACTAACATACACTCACGGTGAAAAAGAAGCGTCGCCTTCCGCGCGCCAGAGTCTGTGTTTGTGGCGCGTTCACTCCTAACGACTAAGCGCCCTCACTACCGTTAGCAAATTTCAGCGACACAGCCAATATTTTTCCACTTCTCTTGCAGCTTTCTCTGGAACTGTCCTTGCTGTTGCCGATTCCGCGTCCTTACTACATTTCCTTGCTTCTCAGTTTTTTGCTTTTGCTTTCGTTTTTGGTTTTGTTTCTCGCAGTTGTCGTCGTCACTGCGGTGTGCTTGTGAAAATTTGCCACTTCAACAGCTCTTTTGTGGCGCATGGCGCACACCAACAACGGCCACATCAGCGCCGCGCAGCAACATCAAGCATTGCCAGCAATGTGCTGCAGCATCAAGCATTCAACATCGGTGGCACGTACAATTTGCGTTAATGTGTTGGCGGCACTGCTGAATGGCAAATGGCAACGACGTTGACGATGGCCGCTGCGAGGGCAGTGCTGGTGGTGGGGGGCCGCCGTGTTGGCAGTCCGCCATGTCAATGCGGCATTCGAGAGTTGTGGAAATCTCTATATATGCGCTACATATGTATGTATGTATTTGTGTATGTATGTATGTACACCTGTAGACTTGGACAAAGCGGAGCGTTGCACGGGCAGCAGAGATGTCTGGGTTGGGACAGTATGCTTTGGCGCTCGAGTATGATATGAAAATTGTGAAAAAGGATATAAACGGCTGCTGACGCGCATAGAATATCAAATACGCGCCACTACATAGCCTCTGCTTCTATCTAATATATGGAAAGCAGCCGCCTGGGGTTGGCGACACCCTTATGTAGACTTTATGCTTGCGTTCAAAAGTACATAAACTGGCAAATGGTGGAAAAAGTGGTAGAATGGCTGGGGAGAAGTACACTGTGTTAACGCAAGAGATAGTGGAAAACATAAAGAATTCTGCTCGAAACATAAAAAAGTCGCGTAGTGGACGACGAACGGAATATCGATTTTTATGCACCAATCGTGGCATTTGCTTAAAGTTTCACGGGATCGAAGTTGGTGCAAAATTTAAGGTAAAAAGTAAATAGGCACGCATAAGTAACTGAAGAATTCGATATTTATATATCCCATTAAATTTTCACCTTCCCGTTAATATTTAAAGCAAATATAATTATAGAATTCGGCTGTGTGTTGAATTAATCGTACTATAGTTCCACACATTCGTATAAATTGGGTAGTCGAAAAAGTCTTTTCGTATTTCTAATCAAACTTCAGCTTATTCTTTTTATTTATACTGATAAATAAACAAACAAATATTTACCATTGTGGTCGATCAATTGTTGTCATTTTTCCGCTTGAGACATTTTTCCATCAGTGTAAAATTTTTCTGGTTTCTCGGCGAAAATCTGCGACAAGTAATTTTCACAGGCTTCTTTTGAAGCCAACCTTACTCCATTAAGAGAGTTCTGCTTTGACCGATACAAATGGTAGTCCTATCTTCCCAGCCAAGCTCTTCCAGTTTTTTGCCGAGTCATCAAAGATGTGTGTGGTCTAGCGTTGTCCTGATGAAAGACGAAGCCCTTTCCTTCGATCAGTTCTGGTCGTTTTTTTCGATTGCTAGCTTCAATCTCATTAGTTGTTGATAGTAAAATGTAGAATCAATCGTTCGACCAGGCTGGTGGAGCTCATAGTGGATGATTCCTTTCCAATCTCACCAAACGCTCAGCATAACCTTTCTACGCGTCAATCCTGGCCTTGCGACTACTTGTTGTTTGTTTCACCACGTTTGAGCCAAGATCTTTTTCGCACATTATTGTCGTATTTGACCCACTTTTCGTCTCTTGTTACCATTCGCTTCAGAAATGGTTCGATTTCATTTCGTTTCAGCAAAGAATCGCAGATTTTAATTCGGCCCAATACATTTTTCACAGACAATTCATGTGGTACCACATCACATGGAGCTTCTTTTTGTAGTCAGCCTTTTTTAAATGGTTCAAAACTGTTTGATGATGAATTTTAAGTTCCTTAGCGATGTCATGGCTGCTTATGTGACGGTCCTGGTCAATCTTTTCCATAATTTCATCGACTTTTTCAACGATAGGTCGACCAGAGGGAGGTGCATCTTTCCAGAACAGAAACAAGCGATCCATTGTTGTACTACACGAACTGATACAGCTTGTACATAGCTTGGCAGCCTACCCTTTTTATACAAAAATTTAAAAATATGGTGAATTTCTTCATTATTTTCACTCATTTTTGAACAATTGTAACTTTTTTTCAACTTCCCAGAGTTTAATTTTTTTGGTATAACACATTGAGATTTCTGGAGATATACGACTGCAACGACAAAATACGAAAATACTTTTTAGACTACCCAATATATATGTACACACATGCATACATATGATATGTGTTTTATATGATTATTATTAACAAAATACAATTTCTCGGTTCATCAATCTCACTTTTTCATATTATTTGTTTCAATGTTTCCAACATATGTGTGTGTGAAGGGTTTGTATTTACATATGTGATATTGGAAGACATTTTTCGTTCAGTTAATGGGTCTATTTGTGTTAAATATTCGTGTGACATTTGATATGGTGCATTTGACAGACTAAATAATTGGTAACTACAGTTATATTTTTGACATGTGTTAATAAAATAGTTTGTTTGTTTTTCGTGACATGTCAACCACGATTGTCAAGTTTGGCTCATGTTTTTATCATCTCACGCGATTCCACTGAAATTTACTTTTATTGAGTACAAAATTAAAATATTCCATAAATGAGCCAAAATATATTGTATATGTGTCTTTAGCTTATCTACTTTTGACATAATATTAAAATTTGATTGCTTCTCGTCTCTAGCTGGTAGAGAGGTAGATGGGGTGGATGCCTGGCGAGGCAGCTAGGTCTTTGGGGTATATACGACGATTTCTTACACTAAAAGCCAAAATTAAAAACAAATATTTCTTTGCGTACTAAATAATGTCCCAAAATTACACATTACATAAGTACATATATGTATGTATGTATCTGTATTTCACACATGCGGCGCGACTATTTTGATGTCAAAAAATTATAAACATACACCGTTATATTTATTTATTTAAAGGCCCGCGTTATTTGGCGATCGTTTAATCGGCCACCTTGAAGAGGCTTTTATAGCACTTCTTGCTCATATGTATGTTTGTTTGTATGAGGCTGCTTGATCCTAGCTCAATGCCGCAAGCGCTGTTGGCGGGGGTGTGCTTGTTCAAAGGCCGCGGCGGTTTTAGTGTCTGAGTGTAGTCGTCATAAAAATCTCACTCCATTCCCTGGCGTTTTATATTCTATGTGGCCAGCATTTATTGTAATACAACAAAGGCGATAATACGAGCCTTGCCACACGCGTGCGACACACTAACACGCTTGCAAATGGTTGCCGGCGCTGCGGGTTGCAAATCGTTAACATCAAATTGTAATCCAAAATTAAATTCAAATTTCTCTAAAGTGTATGTATACATACATATACAGTCACACATGCACCGCTTGCTTGTATGCGTTGTACTTCAGCTCTTATCAAATGAATGTTGGCCGCCAGAGATGCTTATGTAGGCAATGAAGTTCAAATTCCCGATGTTTTTAACGATACTAAAAAGCCGTTTAACATAATAAAAGGTTGTAGGCCAAGTTATTGCCGCCTAGCCAATATATAGTATGCTGCAGCAATGCAATGAGTGTGATAGCTAATAATCGTGTGGCAAGTGACTTTGTGGTGGCCAGCGGCTGTGTTGTTAACGACACAGTCAGCGTCAACACCGTAATTCCAGTTGAATTGTGTGACTGACAGTTGCTCGCTAAGCCGCTTGTTGTTTTTGTAGTGTTAATGAGAAGAATATATGAAGAAATTCATATATTCATATGACTTTTACCACACGCTCGACAGACCGTTGAGGATCCCCACCTCCCGCGGATACACAAAGTTTCCAAACGTGAAAATTTAATGACTCTGTTAAAATTAAGGCCATTCGACATGGGTTTTGGAAGGCAGATATGTGGTGGCGTCATTTATTGGTAGTAAAAAGTCGCTTTGAATTATTCAAAAGTTTATTTTTAACGACAAATACATTCAATACAAAAACAACTTTTTAATATTTTGGAATTTTGGGTTAAATATCATCGACATAGCGTAAAATTAGGTTTTAGTTATCATCATTGCATAAATGCAACGAGAGCATCATCAAAATTGTTAGTAAAGGAAACAACGAGCCAATAATATAAAATACAGTTCAGTGAATAGTTGTCATTGGGAATCAAGAAAAAACCAGAAAGTGTCAGATAAGTCGAATGAACTGTCTGTTCTTTTTTCTGCAAAAAAATATATTTTTGGTGAGAGAGTTTGCGGCACCTGATTTGCTCACAATATCAATCAAAGTGTGTTTGATGAATCCATTTAAAAGTTTGAGAGCCTCGGGTATAAATCGTTCTATCTTTTAAGTTGAATCAACCTGAACACACGGTGCTAGGGTTTCCAAAATCTGTTCAGTTGTATAGGAGTTAACCCCGAAGGAAACTAGATACCTAAGTTTAGCTTGAACAGGGTATATTAAGTTTCCCACAAATCTTGTAACATCCAAAAAGGAAACAACGGGGACCCAATAAAGTATATAGTATATATTTATATATAAATGTTCAGGCGAGTCGATTTAGCCATGTCTGTCTGACCGTCTGTATATACGCGAAGTAGCCAACCCCCCCAGTATTTTCAGATATCGATCTGAAATTTTACATACATCGTTTCTGCCCAAGAAACTGTTCGTTTGTCGAAACTACCGATATCGGATCATTATAGCTTGTAGCTGCCAAGCAAACTGAACGTTCGAAATTAAGTTTTTGAAAACTTTTTTTTTATTGGTTATCGTCTTGAAGCACATACTATCATCCAAGGCAAAGCAATATTATCTTTACAAACTGTTCAGATCGGATTACCCTAACATATAGGGTTTGACCGGGAAGTAATAGGACTGAGTCGATTTAACAAAATTTATTGAACCAATCGTTACAATTATTTAAAAAATTTCAAAATATCCTCTTTCTGCGTCTATGCAGCACTGCCAGCGTGATTTCTAAGCATTGAAGGCGTCACGGAAGGCAATCTCCGGAATAGCCTCGTCCCGTCTCTAGCTGTCGTCTTAAAATGTGTGCCTTTCATCGGCCTTTTCAAGCATGGAAACGAAAAAAGGCCGGGGCCCATATCTGGGCTGTTGGGCGGATGCGGAATCGTTGGGATGCTGGCCTTCGTTAGGTAGTTGTTCACAAGAAAAGCTGTGTGAGCCGGGGCGTTGACGTGGTGCAACTTCCAATCGGCTGCGAAGTCCGACTTCCACGTAAATTTGGCATTGACGGTTTGCCCAGAAGGAACCAATTCATGGTGTACCAAACAAAATCGAATTCTGTATAGAAACTTTTTTATTTGTTAAGTATATTTATATAATGTTTTTTTCATATTTTAACATTTGGCGCTCATATCGCAAAAGTATTGGGTCTAGTTATGGCTTTACGGTTCTTGATAGATTAGATACTGATAGAGACCGATTAATTGGTAAACAAATAAAAAATGTAACTAATAAATGGTTAAATCAATCAAATATTAAAAAAAATTAATATTTTCGCAATGTTAAATTTTTCCCAAAATATTGATGAACATTTTTCCCACAATGATTTTCACACTTTCAACACGATCCCAAAGGAATTGAAATTATATCTGCATACGATGCTTCATATGAAGGATAACTGTTTTACCGCCTCCCATATACCCAAATCTCATCACTGCTTAAATTTTCGTGAGAAAAGTTTCGTGCACTTGTTCCCCCGCATACGCCCACAGCAAGTGCACAAAGGTGGCAAAGACCAACTACCGAGCACAGGTCATAAATTTTTTCGGAAACATTTCAATTTGTGGCAGTGCGACCGCATTAATTTTATGCCCATACGAGTGTGTCAATGGCCATTAATTCTCGCCCTCAATTGATTGAATTGAAATGTTCCGCTTTGAATCAAAGCCCAAGCCGGTGTGTCAATGCCAGTGACAAGCAATGTGAGGAGAGAACGACCCACCCCAGCAAACAAAGTGCTCATGTATTGATTTGTCATTAATGTCGTCATACAACACCCTACACACATGATTAGTATGCTTGTGTGAATGTGCAGTGGCAAATACAAAAATAAATATGTGCCCAAGCATTTGCTGCGAATCCCGGTGGATTAAGCGCACTCGTGTGGCAATATCAATAATTGCGCAAACAAGTGTAATATGCCGATGAGGGGGAGGAGGAGGCAATTGATATATTGCGAAAAATTTGCAATACCGTTAACTAATAAATTACAAAGACAATGATATTCTAATAAGTGCTTTAGTTCACTTGCTTTAACTTACAGATTCCGTCTGCTCTGCAACCCTTTTCAAGTTGAATCCTTTCGGAACTGTCAAAAAGTCGACATTCCGCGTCATAATTGATTGTCATAATTTTTAAGAGATTAATTTACATTCTCTTGCCAATGCATCACACGAAGCCAACTGGTGGCAGACGAAAATAGTTCTTTAATTATCATAATCCCTCCCCGCAGTCCAATCGGCCACGACTACGCTTGTTTGTGTCCTCTCGTGCATACTTCGAGTACGACCAAGTTTTTTGGCAGTTCAAGTAAAAATTAAAGATAATTACGTTTTAATCATCTTTATTGCGCTTTTTACAACTTTTAAACAAATTGCGGTTACTACGCTTAGCTCCTGTCCCTGTCCCGTCTGACTGGCTGTCATATGCCGCAAATTTCCTGGCATCTCATCATGGCAATCATCCCTCAATTAGGGGATGGAACACCGCATTGAAAAGTAACGAAAAGTTTCACCACTTAACCGCAAATTAGAATGCTTGTATGAGAGTTGAACGAGTATGGCACACTGAGCGTGCTTAACCTAACTTTTTATGAATTGCCAATAATGGATATAAAAATAAGCAATGTGGTAAATAAGGTGACTGAAATTGCGATAGGTTTAGAATATCATACTTATTTTTTTTTTTTTAATTTATAACGAACATTAATGAACCAAATATATACCATTTTGGTCCACCACTTTTTGCCATTTTTTCGCTAGAGACATTATTCCATCAGTGCAAAAATTTTCTGGTTTCTCGGCGAAAAACTGCGACAAGTAATTTTCGCAGGCTTCTCTTTAAGTCAACTATACTTCATTAAGTTAGTTCTACATTGAGTGAAATAAATGGTAGTCCGATGGTGAAAGGTCAGAGCTATATGGTGGATGCATCAAAATTTCCCAGCGAAGCTCTCTCAGTTTTTGCCGAGTCATTAAAGAGGCGTATGGTCTAGCGTTGTCCTGATGGAAGACGAAGCCCTTTCTGTTGTTCACTTCTGGCCGTGTTTTTAGATTGCTTGCTCAAATTTCATCAGTTCTTGGCAGTAAAATGTAGAATTAATCGTTCGACCAGGCTGGAGCAGCTGATAGTGGATGATTCCTTTCCAATTCCACCAAACACTCAGCATAACCTTTCTACGCGTCAATCCTGGCTTTGCAACCATTTGTTTAGCTCCATCTCACTTGGACTATGATCTTTTCCGCACACTATTATCGGATTTGATCCACTTTTCATCTCCTGCTACCATTCGTGTCAGAAATGGTTCGATTTCATTTATTTTCAGCAAAGAATCGCAGATTTTAATTCGGTGCATTACATTTTTCACAGACAATTCATGTGGTACCACATCACATCTAGCTTCTTTTTGAAACCAGTCTTTTTTAAATGGTTCCAAACCGTTTGATGATGAATGTTAGGTTCCTTAGCGATGTTATGGCTCCTTATGTGACGGTCCTGGTCAATCATCGACTTTTTCAACGATAGGTCGACCAGAGCAAGGCGCATCTTTCACATCGGAATTTCCAGAACGGAAGCGAGCAAACCATTGTTGTGCTACATGAATTGATACATCTTGATGTTTAAAATCTCATCTTTCCAACACTATATGGTATGACACAAAATGATTGGTAGCACTGGAGATGTATGACTGATATACGACCGACATCTCTTGACAAAATACGAAAATACTTTTTCGACTATCCAATAAGTATGTATTTTTGAAGAAGTTCATTTTTGTTTTCAGAACTCCGTTATTGATTTGAGATTCTTTGAGTAATTTTTGGTTGGAGAATTAAATGAATTTTTATGGCGAGAATTGTCATCAATTTCGCTTCAAATGGCACTGCATCCCTGCGTAAATCAATTGGTATTCGCCAAAGCTTTGGGAAAGCCGGAGATGCCATACTTTTTGTTTGCCGACCAGCACTCGACTTGTTCACGCTGTGTTGCACAGATCTAATGAAGATTTACTTTTAACGATTTTACACAAATTCCAGTCCAAATATGCCTTACTCACACACACACATATGTTCCCGTTTGGACATTTGTTTTGTGTGTGCGTGTGAGTGCCGCAGATGTTGCCGCAATTCATTTTGTATTTCTAACGGCAACGCTTGCCATTGACCATTCCGTAAAATATGGCGGCGGTCAAGCAGTCGAGTGTTCGCGTTTGTGTGAGTGTGTGCCTGGTGTGTTTTCGTACATATTCGCAATAAAAGCATCGAAATGCAAAAACAATAATCGCTGAGCTACAAATCCTACAAGCAATTATAAATGTTGTAGCAAACACAATTTTTGTACACATGCACACAGACACACACACGTATGCGACACATACATTTCCGCATTTATGGCCATTTTGCCAGAGTTGTCTGCTGCACGTACACGGTATAAATTGGAGAGAGTGAAAGCAAATCGCTTGCAATTGCCGCATGTCGCATGCCACTCTGATGTGTATTCTAGCTACTCCAGCGACAACAACAACAGCACCGCCGCATGCAACAATATTGCAGCAACACTTTATACGAGTTGCCATTATTCTTTTGCATTGCTGTTTTTGTTGTTGTTGTTGCCGCTGCCATGTTGTGCTATTGCCAGATTTATGTGCACTGTATGCGGATATAAATTCTAAATACGCGATCACAAACCCATTTCCTATGCGGCAAACTCGGACCAACACTTTTTCAATCGCCGCATTCGCCTCCGCCCGCATCACACACACCCCCACATGCCTGTGTATTTATGCACATTTTGTGTCCGACTGCTGCATGCTTGTAGTTTGGCTTTTATTGCCACTGTTGTGTCATGGCGCTGCCAATGATTGCGAGCACAGAGGGTTCTCTGCCGAGCTTTTTTCAATTAGCATGCTCGCATTGATAGTTTGCCATGAAGTGATTCTTCTAAATTGCTTCATTGCGCAATTATTGCAATTAGGATTGCACACCCGCAGCACTTCTCTTGGATTGTGGGAGTGAGAGGCCGGTGGGTTGCTGCAAATCGACAAAGAGTGCCCGTAATCGCCGCTTGGTGGTGGCGGCCGCTGCTGTGGTCAGTTCAAGTGTTTACAATTCGCCCCTATAAATCAGTCGGTTGTCTTTTAATCCGTTTTAATTGCTTTTGGTTCTCGCTGGCAACCATAAACGTGCAAATGTTTATTATAGAACATGCGTAACGCTGTTATTGCTGTTGACCGATGCTGACGATGTCGCTGCGGCAGGCTATTAAACGTGTCCATTTCAAGCACTTGACCATTATGAAGGATCTTAGAGGCAGGAGTCTCCCGGAACCGACGAATGCGTCCGCAATAAAGCCCTTGGGATTTTGGGTTTATCCGTCTTTTCGTGGTGAATTTATTCAATTAAACTTATTTTCCAATAGTTCATATTTTCTACAGAATAGTACCTAACCTCCTCAGAAAACTTCGTTAGAATTTAAATAAGTTCCGAAAAATTCAAAATTTGATTCGTAGATAATTTGAACTTAGTTACATGGGGTCATTGAATCCCAATATATTAAAAAAACATGTTTTGAGTACAAGTTGGTATTCCTCCATTCGGCTTTTGTTGCAAAGAGTTAGCACTGGACACTTTGTGTGCTTGTGCGGTTTTGTAACTGTTTTTTTTTGTTGTTGCTGCGATGTGGCGACATTTTGTCATTTTTAATTGCTGCAGAAGTAGCATTTGTATTTAACGATTGTCGCTATTGCCCTCAGCTGGCGCAAGTGGCAGGGACTCTGGCGGGAGGGCTCAACTGCGACTCACACGCCCACATGTACTCGATAGCCACTGCGACACATATTTTATCCATTTATTGCCGCAACGCGTAACATACGGAAACGGAAGTGCTTAACACACATACACATACATGAGTACGCACATTCCAACTCTGTCGCACGAGCGTGTGGTCAACACGCATTTAAATTCAATTTGTTGCTGCCACTGGGCTCCCATGTGTGCCATGGCGATTCGTTGTCCACACGCTCACCCACACATATGCTCCTCCATCTATTCGTCCATCTGAGCTGCTGTTTCGATGGCCATTGCTGCTTGCTGACTACCAGTATGGCTTGCTGCTGCTGCATTCTTTGTTGTTAGCGGAAGACAAATGTGCCGGAGAAGAGCAGCGGCGAGTGTTGTCTCGGCTATATTGTTTCCCAGGAATGTTTGCACTGCACGCTCGCAAGCGATACATGAAGAATTGCAGTGCCGCCTAATCCTTGCGATGCGTGTTAGGTTGCTGCTGTCTTTTATTGCCTTCCAGTAGAGCTCACTTTACTCCTTTTAGCGCGAGCATGGCCAGCTGTGCTAGCAAATTGTCCATTAAAATATGTATAGAGTACAATTTGGGGTGCGGGCAAGCAAGTTTTGGATTTAAAATTCCTCCCATTTAAGGATTTTTACTTAAAATGAAAATATTCTGAAGTAAATGGAGATTTTTGAACAATAAAGGTGAAAGGAAACTTATGAAGGTTTGTTTTCATTTTGATGGATATACGAGAGATTTCAAAATATTCGGTTTTACAATTATTAACTGAAATTGAAGGTCTAATAAAAATTAAATTAAAAGTTAGTATGTCGGTTTAATTTTTATATGGAAGCGCTCATATACATCTGATCTTATTAAAGCCTTTGAATTACCAATTAAAGCAGCTGTACACACAAATCTGAAGGACGGCGCTCTCCCACACCTTGTCCACTAAACAATCGAAACTATGCGCTTCCTCATTCTTTTGTTGCTTTCCTGCAATACAGCCCACAGCCGTCGGGCATAGCCGCCGCCGCCTCCGACTGTCACCACGGCGCATTGTCGTCGACATGTTGAAATCTCACCAATTTAGCGCCTGTCAGAGAGTGCCCGGCGATCTCCGCAAGCGCACAGCATTGGCTGCCGGTCAGCCGTCCACCGCCGCGCGCCCTTTATGTTCGTATTAAATTCATTTCATTTAAACGAGATTGTGTGGCATTAAAGCGTATTGTTGTAAGCATGCCTTCGGCTCGCGGGCTAACGTGTTGCATAAGCCACATATTTATGACATTTTGATTTGCGTGAAATTTGCTTTATGCACGCAGGCGCGTCGTCACATAAACGCCCAGCAATTCAACAGTCTGCTCGCTGATTTCATATCGTTAGCTCAACGTGCAACAAACACCTCGTTCTGCGTTCTGGAAACTACACAAATACGAGTATTAAATGAATGCGGCTACACTTCACTCGCATTTCTGCACCTTGTTTGATTCAAAAGAAAATCATTTTTAACTTTTTGCACCTTTTCCCGGCACGGAGGCCACCTCAGCGAGGCGATGGCTGCTGAAACTGTATCACTGCGTGTCGGTGGCGCACATGCGTGCGGCACATGCTGCCATGGACTGCCCTTCTGACATCCTGCTGCTGCATTGGAGGTGTTTGTGGCGCGCGTGCGCATGCAGATCGCTGGTATCAACGCCACCCTCCAGATCTTCGGAGCCGGCTGCCTGCGACTGCAGCGTGTTTGCATTGCCAATTAAATGAATATATGCGTGCATGCGGCGTTAAGTGTGCAACAGACGCCAAGCGAAACATGCAAAAAAATAAAGAAAATACACAGGAGAACGTAGCAGAAAAAAACCAAACTAAAGCGACATATTTTTGACATTTTTATGAGCGCTGCGCACATATATCAATTTGCACCCGAGTGTTGTTGTTGGTGTTGCTGCTGTAGCTGGCGTGCATTAAATGAAATTCCACATAAACGGGCGCCCACGATGCCATTTCATAAATGTCCATTGAAGTAGACACAGCGGCACGGAGGCGCGCTGGCGTTGATGGCCAGAGGCGCCTGCGCTGCCGTGTGGCTGACGCTTCTCTGCGCGCTAAGTGCCGTTGCCGAAGCCGGCTTTCCTCTTGCTGGTGCGCGCTGTCCATTCATTTTCGCGGATCTGCACCCTTCCTTACACCAGCTCGGGCCTGGCAACGCGACACATTTCGTGCGAATATTATTTATTTGCTGTAGCAGTGCCAGCAACCAAGCAAGAATCGAAAAGTCGAAGAGTCTGAGAGTTAGGTATTTATCACACTTTCGCATTCACATTTTTAGGCCGCTTTGACGCGTGCGCTACAGAAGGTCTTCAGTGGTAACACACCTTCCGCAATGGAACAGAAATTGTTTGCTTTCATTTGTCTCACACTTGAATATAATTGTTACAATTACTTTGTATAGAATTATTAAAATAGCAAATAATTATCTACAACCATCGACCGGGTTCAATAAGTCGCTCGCTTTTTTCGCAGCAATTTTAATCGTATGCTAATTTGAAAAACAAACCGATTTATAAAACAGCGATTGCGACAGGCGATCGCATTAACTGAATTATTATAGCAAATACGGGCGATAATTTGCGGTGGAGCTCGGTGATTAATGCGGCAATCAACAGTCAATAGCAATAGTTCAAAGCGCTTAAAACTAGCCATAAGAATTAACAACTAATTTTCTATAATAACTAAATTGCATGTACATATTTTCGCATGTTCAGGTGTGCGCATATGGCGACACAGGCGTCGTTGTTGTTGTTATTATAAATATCAACGAGTTGTTGAATTGAAGTGATGACTTGCAAATCAGCATTTCACAGCTTTCAAGTGACGATAATTGCAACAAATTACAGTTTGCCCGCGCGCATACCGCGTTTACCGCTCGCAACGCAACGCATTAACATAAACATAACTATTTATTTGCATATGCACATTTGAGCGCGATTAGCGCAAGCCGTCGCTAATTGCCAGCTAACTGTTTGATTTAATGGCTAACGGCTGGTGTAGCTCACCGCGCGGCGTTGTATGCCGCTGCAAACTGCGCCTGCTGTTGTTGTTGTTCTAGTTGCTTTTCGATTTCACTTCTGCGCTTTTGCGCTTTTATTTGAGTAAACTTTGACTTATGAACGCTGCACCGATTGCGCCGATTTTTCAGCACGCTGCACGAATGCGGCGCTGTGGCGCTCGGCGCATGCGCATAAACTACACACACCAAGCTGTAGGTGGTGTTGCGTGTGCTGCATGATGCGTTTGCTGCGTGTGCATTGTCATCTCCCGTTGTTCGGCGTCTCATAAATTTCTGTTTTTATGCATCGATCGGGAAGACGGCCGTCTGCTCGCTTTATTTGTTTGTACAGCAAGTTTCGACTGAATTATGGAATAATGCAAAGATTTATTTGCAGAAATTTAAAGTGTCAAAATAAAGCTGCGAAACATGGTCAATACAAATTGCATGTGGTAGAGGAAAGCAATCAATAAAAATGTTATAATTGAAGAGCGACTTTAGCGCAGTTAGAAAACGAAGGTGTCGTGAATGCCACTGATATATATTAATGGCCTATCATCTTCTTTGGACCTCTCACTATGAAGCAAAGTATTAAATATATTCCCGGTGTCCAACTAAAGAACATCTATAGGTAACTACAATTATTAAAAACTGAATAGATTAAAGTTATTTCAATTACACCCCAAAAAGTCTTATATATTTGCCATGTTGCCAATTTTCCACACACTGTGCTGTCTGCTTATTATCACACATACATCAAAACTCGAATTGTTGCCTTACAGTTGACCTACTGCCAAAAAAATAGAGGCCATAATTGCTCCCATGTAGTGAAGAAGTTATCGGAATATAGGAAAAAGAAGTGAAACGGAACAGCATTAAATTAATAAGAATGTTTAGGTTTCCCAACACCTTCGCTGGAAGCATTATTCGACAAAAAAATCATCTCATAGTTTCCGATGGCTATATGAGCGGCATCTTCAAGCATCAGCGATCGCTTTCATCATCCTCACCATCATCAACATCAATGTCGGTGTCTTTATCGGCAGCGGCATCAACAGCACTGGTAGCCACAACATCGTTTGACCGACTGCCGTTCTGTCGATTAGCTGTCCATCCATCCGTTCGCGCAGCCGCAAACGCAATCATTTCTTGCGTAAATCATCAAACTCGCACGCCACGCAGTCTGCCGAAACGCGATCGACAGCAATTGCTGCACCTTCATTTCAGGAAGAGATAGCTGGGAGAGGGATAGAACGCATTCTGGTTCTTCTGATTTTTGATGGTCCGCACATTTCGTCGGTGCAATTATTTATGTACGAAAACCCAGACATAATTACAGGGCGGCACACAGTTTTCGGAGTTAACACTTTCGTAGTTGGGAAAATGCCGCTGGCGTATTTTATTAATGCAACAAGCGGCCGACAAGTCGACTAATATAACAGATGAATACTGCAACACCTCGTAGCGCTTAGCATATCTGTGGCTAAGAGTTCTCACTAGATGCTCTGCTTTCTTTCGATGATGGATTTTTGCTGCTGTTCCTTTAAATATTTTATGATTAACGTGTCGTTGAATTTGGTGTGTTGCACGCATAGCTTTGAAATTTGATAAGCGCGTCGAGTTGGTTTACGCGCTATAGAGCCTAAGTCGTTAGAGGCTTTTTGACGGTGTGGTTGAAGTTAAGGCATAAGCATTCAATGAGCATCGTGAACTCTGAAATGCTTGTCTAACGCCAGTTCTTTTAAAAAAGGCCATAAAAAATGCAAAGTGAAGGAGCCTTATCCCTGGACTTGGATTCCGAAGTTCAAGGTCCGTTTTGTTGGGTAACTCTCCGCAGTTTCCTCCCCCCGTGGATCCGCACCTGACCATAACGACAGCATTTATTAAGAATTAAGAATAAGCACTGATTACAATTGAGCACAGCAATCTCAGAGTTCTCTTAATCGAAGTGTTCGCGTACCGCACAATGAGAGCTTGCCTTACAAATCAAGCCTTATCAGTGCCTTCGAGTGAAGCCGCGGTATATATACATATAACTCGTATATCTACAGGGTATGAATAACGCAGTCATCATTTACAGGCGGTAATAATCGCTGCCTTGTACTACAATAACAAAATGCAATCAAAACGAATTGATCGCGAGAAATATTATAGACAAGAGAAACCGATTTTAGTACCCTGTTTATGGCACGCCGAATGCAGCAACAATCATCGCCTCAACACGTATTTATTTCAGAGCTTATACATACCGTTGTTGTTGTTGTTTGGGCCATCGAGATGTTTTTGTTTGAAGCGATCATTGCTGCGATTGTCGTCTATATGTATGCACATACATATATACATATTCACGGTGGTTGTTGTTACTTGTCACTTCTCTCAGATGTTCACTAATTGTTGTTGCTTAACGCGGATATTTTAACAACTTTATTATGAACAACCAATTAAACCGCATCGAGTCGATTTGCAGTTAAAGGTGAAAATTACACACAAAAGTGGTGGCAGAGCCAGGTGAAGGCTGGGAAGGGAAACAGAAATAGAAACCAAAAACTAAAACTTGTTGCTTGCCCCCGGCAACATTTTGCCATCTTCATTCACCATTCACCAAACGATGGAGCCATTAATGTCTTGGCACATGTCACCAGCGAATTTATGCACCGAATGAAATAGAGTTTGCAATTCCAATGGAACGGTTGACTGGTGTCCATACAAGTGTTGCCTCATACCCATTTGGCAGAAATTGTTTTCAAAAAAGTTGAAAAATTCAAGACTTGTGGAAGCCCAAAGTGGGATGTAAAATTTTGATTGAAAGTCGGTTCTACTAATTCAATGTGCGGGCTGTTTTGGGCGTAAAAAGGTTGCTGAACAGTGTAAGGCGATAAGCAAGAAGCTGGGAATTTCCGCGAAATTTAAATTTTCTGACTTCTGTGCGCTTAGTGCTCGTTGTTATCCGCAAGTGAGCTGACGTACTTGCTGCCGCAATAATGACTAAAATAGGTGAGATGAAATTAATTAAATTTAGCAAGTAATTAATGTGTTTTTAAATGCCTCAATTAGCTGTATTGTTGCTTGGTTTGTTACACCTGCAACTCACGAGTAGTTTGGATCGTCAAAGTCGTGTTGACTTCGCCTTGAATTTCTTCAAAACAATCTCAACATATCAGCCAAATGAGAACATCATCGTATCTCCCATCTCGGTGCAAACCTGCTTAGCGATGACCTATGTAGGCTCTGAAAATCAAACGGCAGCTGAAATGGGACGTGTGCTCTCTCTGGAGCGATTTGGCAGCAAAGTGGACGCAGCCGTCGAGTTTGGTGACTTCATACAAAACGCAGTCTTAGCTCCCCAAAGTAAACTAGAAATGGCAAATCGCGTTTATATTGATCAGCGACTAAATATTGTACCCGATTACTATGAGTTAATTAGCAAATACTTTCGGTCTACAGCGGTATTGGTAGATTTCGCAAGGAATGTGCAAGCGGCGCAAAAGATCAATGTGTGGATAGAGTCCGCAACGCATGGCAAGATAAAAAGTTTTATTGATCCATCCGTTTTGACCGCAGACACGGCTATAGTACTGGCGAATGCAATATACTTCAAGGCGGAGTGGCTTTACCCATTCGATCCGTCGTACACAGTTCCACGAGATTTTAATTTGAACTCGGCGCAGAAAGTAAAAGTGCCGATGATGTATCGGACAGACGTGAACATAAAATATGCTGAAATGCCTGGACTCGATCTGGTTGCCGCGGAGCTGCCATATAAAGGTACAGCGCTCCGCATGTTGATACTGCTACCAAATCAGTTAGATGGTGGAGTTGTCAGATTGGAGCAGACATTTAGTGGGAACGCATTGCAGCAAGTGCAGCGTTTGTTGAGAGAAACCACTCTGGATGTCGTGCTGCCAAAGTTTAAAATTGAATTCGATTTAAGTTTAGTTGAGCCTTTGAAGACGGTGAGTAATTCTATTTTGAATAGTGACTTATAAAATACTAATACTAATAATATTATTAATACTAATCGTATTATTCAGATGGGCATGAATTTGTTGTTTTCTAATGCTGACCTCCCAAATATGGTAACTGGTGCCAGGGGCCCGCTTTATGTCTCAGAGGTTAAGCATAAGGCATTTATTTCTGTGGACGAGAAAGGTTCAGAGGCCTCAGGGGCCGCATGTAAGTACAAAATAGCTTTCAAGTGAAACATTACTGAGTCCTCCTCTTTATTCTCGCAGACTCGCAAATACTAGAGAAGTCAGGGCGCTTCTTCCAGCCGCACTTGAATATCGATCGGCCATTCGTATTCATCATTTTGGACGATGATGCGATCTACTTTACTGGGCATGTGCTGAAATTCTAAGACGAATGATTTATTGGCTTCCAATCACCGATGTGGCGCCAACTGGAGACTAGTGATTGCTGCGGGCAAATTTCAAATTTATAGTTAGAACCAAACGTCATTAGCGGCACAAATGTGGAGGACAAGAATCATGAAAATAAAGAGTGTAGAAAATGAGAACTCAACAAATGATTGACTTTGATTTCTAGTTGATTACTCACCAATCAGTTGAAACTGCTAACAAATTAACGTTAATCATTAATTATTGACTGACGGTGTTGAAGAATCGCCGTTGAACTACACGGTTGTAACGACCTACGTGCATGCGGTGGGTGCGAATCAACTTGTTGCCGGCCCTGTAAGAACGATAACTCGAAAAATGTTAGATTCGCATTTAACACAAACATTATGATGGTTTCTGAGAATATTTTATTTATTTTTATTGAAATTATAAAATGTGAGTGACCACAGTCCGCAGCTTGTTAAACTCTCTACTCACACTGCGATGGGAGCCAAAGAGATGGTTGCATGTTCCCGCAGGGCAATGGCTGCACTGTGGGGAGATTTCTAACGCTTTCGTCATCTGACCGGTTGATCGGGTATTGACTGATTGGTCTGATCTTCTCTTCGCCGTCGAACGCTTTTTTATGAAAGTGATTGAAAGTATGTATGTGTGCTTATGAGTTTTTGTAAAACATTCCACAAATGATTAATCTCTCGCTTACTACCTCCCTCTCTTAATTCGGGAATAAATTACCCGAAGAAACAACTTCATTTGTGTGCGGTTAATGAGAATTTCAGTCTGTGACGGTTGATTTAGTTTATGAAAATGGATTTTTATGACGGCGCCAAAGTGTGGCGACGATGTTGTTACTTTTGTTAAGGTTTACTCATAAATTAGGCATAAATAATTCATTTTTTTATTATGAAGGGGTCAAAGTTTTCATGGGTAGTCTATACCAAGGAACGTTGGTTGATGCTTTAAATTTGTGTGATATTTAGATACAAATAAGCCACCATCCATCAGTGCATTCAGCAAAATCTTAAGTTTGTTGCCGTCAAAGCTTTAAGCGCCAATGTGTTGAATGAACTGTCAGAAAAATCATTTATTTCCCACTAAAAGTGTTGTCAAAGTAACAATGTTGCCATTTTATGACACCGCCATTACAGGCACACTTGCCAACATACACTCGTGTGCCACAAAAATGTCGAACAGATGAAACGAGATGTGATTTAGAACAGCGGCAGCTGGCACGCCGCATCGTTTGTCGGTGATCAGTGTCGGCCCGGTGCAATTTTCGCAGAATTATGTGTTTTTAAATACGCAACTTTGACACAAAGACGTCTAAGGCAGTGATGCTTTGTGAAGTCGCCAACATTTCGCAGAAAAATTTAACGCTTTCGTACAGGACCGACACCCATACGCATGCATCACTCACCCACCAGCTACTGCTGTCCATATCTCTGCTTGTTTGCGACTCTATAAAACCTTTTATGTACAAAGGAATTAAGAAAAAATGAGAAACAGAAACTCTTAGTTTGAGATTTGCGAAAAACGCCGCCCGCTTTCGCTCCCCAGCGAAGATCAAAGCAGACGCACCCCAAGTTGGAGTCGTAAAATATCAGAAGAAATACTTTTAAATTAACAGCTGAAATTTTTACTACAGTCCGAACCATAAAAAAGCTCGTTGGTGGCAGACAGGCAGAGGAAACGGGATTTTTTAATTGTTTATGAATATATTAATGTTGCGTGCGGTGATTAGATTAAATCGCGGACGATTATGATTATTAGTTGAAAATGAAATTTTATTTGAGCGCGTTTTTTTATTTGTTTTTAAGAATTTATAATTTTCAGACGCAAAAGCCGTAAAACTGTAGAAATCACAGATTGACCTCATAGTTTTGTTATCGAAGCTGAGCTGTGTATTAAACTAAAGTGTTTAACGCATAACGTGGACCTAAAGGCGTTGCTTGTTTCGAAAGACCTGTGATCTGCTCTGAGAAAAACAACCGATTTTAAAGAAGGTCACATATAATGCTTAGCTCTTACACGACGATGATACTGAAAGAGAGGTATTTCATGAAAGAAAATATCTTTTTTTAACGTATTTTCAAAAAGTGCCTTACTATCAGAAAGTGGCTGGCAACATAAAGAAAGCTTCCATATGTATGTATATTGTATGTATGTATGTTGGAACATTTTAACCTAATAAGACTTACAAATAAAACCGCATGAAAAGCATATGCCAAAATTGTTGCATAATTCAGCGAAAAGGGGCGTTCAATGACTGCCACGGCAGCCAAACCCGCTTAGACCGTGCGTCGCGCCCCTTTTTACAGCCCAGCAATCGCATGCGAACGTGGCTGAATGTGTGGCTGCGGCTGCTTGAAAGCCAAGCCGAAGACACACGCAACCGCTGATCATCAGCATCCGAGCATCATCATCAACATCATCATCCTTGCGATCCGCATGCCATTTAGGAATAACGCAACGCCGCAACATCGTATGTCATGCCGCGTGTTTTGAGTGCTAGCCGACATCCTTATGTAGGACTTGCTTTGACAAGCGGCCGGTTTGGAAAGAGCGTCTTCTGTGCAAATCCGCCTTGCCAACCTGACGACTTCTTCGATCCGTCTTGATATTATGATTTTTTAATAGCCAGCAATTTTCTCACCTCGCAAAGTGTGAATATTATGGTGTAATTGCATCAACGCATCAACTCCTACCAATTTTGGCCAACGGCGACGGCGGCGGCGGCGGCGACCAGCGCTGTGTGTGTAGCTGAAGCTGTGACTGCAGCAGTGTCCGATGGCGTTGTTAATCGCGTTTGTCGGCAAGCCTGACTGTTGCTGGCGACCTCGCTGCAGTGTGCAGAAAAAGGCGTTGAGGCTGCGTGGTGAATGATGTATCCTCGAGCGATGAATGAGGAAGCGCGTATGAGCAGTTTCACTCCTCTGCTGCCGCTGTGTTGCCGTTTTGCTTTCGATGTGAACTTTTGAGTTTATTTTGCTCGAATAATGCTGGGCGTAAGGCGCAACACCTACTGGCTCTGGCTTTGATCACTGTGACCAGAGCTTGAGTGTTTCGGCTGTTCCTATTTAATTGTACGACGTTGTGTTCGTTATAGCAAGACTTAAATTGTGGCAAAATGCATAATTATTTTTGATGTTTCACTTCTTATGCGTGGCAGATGCCTTTGCGGGCTTCAGGGGGTGCTGTGATTTCCAAACGTTTAACCCGTTCGCAGACGTCTGCCGAAAAACTAAAAACCACTTACTAATGATAATCATGTAATTAGAAAAGTTAGCAACACCCCAACAACACAAATTTAATCTGGACAATTTTCGCTCTCATTTCTTGTTTAACCATAAGAGTATTTTAATTCGGAACTCATCAACCACCGCACCACAAAGGGTTAAGATGATCATGTACATACACGAGCAATTACAAATCACGCGCTACACAGTTGCCTCGATGAATGGGTGTTGTTGTGGCACTTTTTGCGTACAGTGTGCGTATTTCTTGTTGCTGTTGTATGTACTAGAGTTGTTGTGGAGCATGTTTTCAGCCCACTTGTATCTAAATTTGCCCATCAAGCTCCGCAGCGCCACAACGTATATTGTCAGAGCGGCAGCACTGAACATCACCTTTCTGATATGAAACCAATTTGATGGCATAATTTCAGCGCACCCTCGAGCGCTATTAATATGCAACATGACAACAACACAGCTACATGCCACACCTGCTGCTGTCCGGAGTAGTAGTGTTCTTGTGTTGCTGTTATTGTACAACAACTGCCACAATTCTGCTTTTTTTATTTGTCGGCGGTGGCAGAGTGGCAAATTTCTACTCGGCCCACTCGTCGGCCCAACGAATAAGCCTGGTTCCACGGCGGCCACGGGGTCCAACTGGGTGCGACGGCGGCTGTTATCAGCACAGTGGATGCGTGGCCAATTAGAGTTTGCCGGTTTGTATCTATGCATATTCAGTGCATAAATGTATGTATATACAAAAGTACCTAGGCATATGAATGGAAGTATAATGATGGACCGCGGTTCGTTTTTGAAAAAGGGCGGTCAATTTTCTTTTATTGCGCTGTGAAGCCTATGAACACTCAGCAAACGGATCAGGCCGTTAACTTATGAATAACAATATGGAAATATAGAGACATTTTCATAAATTCATTTGTTCATAAGCTGTTAATTTCAACGGCTGTGTCCAACATTGGTTTGCTGTTAATCTCACGCGTACCTAGGTGTGTGTGTGATCATGGTTCGCTGGCGTTTTTGAGTTTGCTTGATGACCGCCGGAGGTGTTAAAAATTGGAAAAATGCAAATGCGCGCATAAATAATATTTATTTCAGTTTTAAGTAACCATTTCGTGGCTTTTATGCTTCTCGCAGCCTAGCCGCCTGTTGCAGCCGGGGCTTGCCTAGCTGGCGAGTGCAACGCCTCTTGCACTCGAGCTGACGTTTGCGCAAATCCTTGTGCCCATATCCACTTGTATGTAAATCGGCAAGATCTCCTCCAGAGGCTTAACTCCAGTAGCTCGGCGAAGAGTAGTTGCAGCGGCGGCGTTGTGCCACCATGCACCGTGCACCTTCCACAACCGGCACTGTAGAACATATTTTTATGGCTGCGCATGCGCGCGCACAGTAGCCGACACAGTTGTCACTCGGTGGCGCGTCGCAATTTCGCGCCTTGCATTCATTCATTTACCCACCGCCACAGCCGACACATAGGCGATGGTCGTTGTGTGGAGGAATTACGAGTGCAAGTGTGGTGGCGGCGCGCTTTGTCGGCGCTGTGAAATTTCCACTGACAGGCTTGCACACACGAGACGCGGGCAACCGCCAAGGGCAGGTCGCCAAGATTTATGCGCATGTTTCCAATCGCCAGCTCGGTCGTTGAAGGAGTGCAGTTTGTTGTTGTTCTTGTTGTTGTGCCGCAAATTTGTGATGTGTGAAGTTGAGTGTGCAGAATGCAATTGGCAGCGGCTGCTTCGGGCGCATTCAAGACACAGTAAACCAAACACGCCGAGCAACACACACACTCGGCAAAGGCACGTTGCGGCATATACTCCCGTTCATTAAGTTGCCGCCAAAGTTTTAGTTGATATTTAAACTCACTAACTAATCGTAAATACCTACGCAGGCACAGAAGCGCCGTTCGCCTATTATTGGCCGACACTAAAAATGTCAAAAGTTCACCTTGAGCCTGTTCCAGCGACCGTGGGCTACGAGTAGTCCGTCGCAGTTGAGCTTTTAATTAAAATTGTGTATCAGAAAAACCGAGTCCACGGACATAAGCAACACCTGAGAGGTGTGGAGCACCGCAGACAGAATGCCGATACAGCTGGGAGTAGTGCGACGAAATTGAACATTGCCATTTGTGACTGTTTAACCCACAACCCGGAGCGAAAAGAGAGATAAGCTATTCAACGGCTTTCCTATGCACATTTTATGTGACATTTTTTGAAATTTTTACAAAAATAAAATGTCCTTATATTCGGTAAGCTGTACTGTATTTTTATTAGAGCTTATATTTGGGAAAATATATTAGAATAGATCTGCTTGGGGAGTTGCCAACATTCATAAATCCCTTTGAAACTACCGAAATAGAACTGACGCACTCCTACAGTTCTATTCTTCTTTAAATAAAGTTCTTAAATTAAATATTTAGATATTTTTTTGAAAGAAAGCTTATTTAAGACCCGTAACTATTTACTTTTTGCAGCTATTAGCTTCTAAAATTCTACGCGCTACGTGCTTGGTATATAATATACATAAGTATATAAAAGTATGTAGCGTCATCAGTGGTTGGAAGTCATTAGACTAGATCGTCATATCGTAATTTTGGCTAATTACATGGCAACAGCGAGTTAAGTGAGTCGAGAATTTTAGCTCTTCGCATAAAATAGCTTCAAAATTAGTTCACTGTGGGGGAGCGGAGCGTGGGGAAAGGGGTGAAGTAAGTGCCGCTTAATTTTATGAAAATTAGTTTTCACAACATTCTTACTGAGTGACGCAACGGCTGGTGAAATTATGCTACGCACACAAATACACACATACAGACATATATACTAAGTGGCAGGCGGGCGGAGGATTGTTAAAAATGTTAATTTTTATATAAAGCAGACATTTTACAACTGGATTATCTGGTATCAGCCGGAATGGCAGTGTGCGCGCAACGCCCTCGCACCCACGTACATACTTTTATATATGTATATATATAATATATATGTATGTATATGCTCATACCAGATACTCGCGAATCCCTTTCGCCGACGTACATTTCGCAATGTCGGTACCTACAATGTGTTATCTACTTTTCGGTAAGTAAGCCAAAATGAGTGTGAGTGCCTTTGTTCGTATGCGTAACGGCACATTGTGAAAACCCCAAAAAGCTCACTAACACTTTAACAACTCAATGAGGCGGCGACGCGAAAGACGAAAATGTTGCGAACGTTTTCAACTCCACAACTTTGCTGGATGTAACCGTTATGCCGCATAAGGCTACAATGGGCTCGATGAGGCGGCAGCAAGGCGTTGGTGGGCGCAGCGGGTGAGCATTGCGTTGAAAATAAAATAAAAATTAAGTTGTTGGTAATTTGTAAAAGAGCGCGTCGAAAAGTTTTGTGGTATGAAAATGTGCGCAAAAATATCCAAAGTACCTGCCGCAGCCGAGCGCTCGAGTGCGCCGCTGTGCAGCAAGAAAGTGTTGGCTAATGCGCCATTTTAGGTATTGTGCGAGCGTTTCGCTGCGCCAACTTTTTCCTTTTTCTTTCAAAAGCCATTTTCCGTTTAAATTCACATTTTAACGAGCGTCCTGCTCAGCCAGCGTATGCGTGTTGATGTGCTGCCGTACGTGGGTGGCGCGTGGTGTAGGAGAGCGGGCAATAGATTACTTTGTGTGCGCTTGCTGGTAGTTGGGATGGGGGGCAGCAGTATTTTGATAAACTTTGCGCCACGTTGTTGTTGCTGTTGCTGCTGCTGCTGCCTGCGCTTCGCATCGCTGACTGGCAGTTGCAAACTCGCTTTAGACTCGGTGGCGTCGGTGTGGGTGAAATTTATTTTTATGATGAGCCATATAAGCTGCAGTTGAATTTTCAAATCCCTTTTCGCCCCGTTACGCTGCTTTTTTGTTCATCGATACTTTTTCCTCGGCCTGCCTATGGGTGTGGCTGACTGCTGCTCGCCGCTTGCTGGCTGCGAACGTGTAAGCATGTGTTGGTGAATGGGTTGTCAAAGCGTTTTGGGTTAACAGCAAATAAGCAGCACAAAATTACAAGGATTTATGTGTAAACGCTTTAAAAGTTCGCATAGATAACGTTCATTTAATTGAGTGAGCGCCGGTCTGGCCCTCAGCGGGTGCGGAGCTTGCTGGCGGCTGTTTAAAATTTTTTAAAGCCACGCATACATATGTACTTGCTTGTGTAAATACTTTCCTCTTACATTGTGTATGTGTATGTGTGCGTATTGGTGTTTTTATGTGCGTGTGTGTGCGGCGGTTGTAAAAATAATGGCGATTTGTTTTTATGAACTTGCGTACACATTTTTATTTTATTTTATTTCGGCGGCTTTGTTGAGGAATATTTTTCATATCATAAAACAAATTATTACTTGCCAAGCTTTTTATTTCGCATGGCTGTAAAGGCTTCTTTGTGAAGCACACGGCCAGCCCTGAGCGCCATAAAAATAGAAAGCCGAAATGTGTAGATCCATGTCAGCACATTTATTTTCGCAATAAAGGGAGAAATAAGCCATAAATATGTTCACATAAATATGTATGTATACTGTAATCTGTAACTGGTATAAAGCGCAGACCTTTTCGTCTTTTATTCGAGATTATCTATTATTAAAAATGTGGAAGTTACAAAGTGAAATGGGTCATAATGCAAAATTTCGAAACTGTGAACCCACATAAAATTATCATAAGCTGTGGAAAAGAATGCACGAAAGCCGCTCTGCAACATTCAGCACAAGTTAAGTGTGCCCCTAATGTCTTAATACGCTCACAATATTAAACGGTAACAAAGTTCTACAAAGCGAAAAACAAATATTGAACATAATTCAAAACAACATTCATTCAATAAAGTGAAGAGCCCACTTCCACGCCATTCATATGAGCCATTCATTCAGTAGCTTCCAGTTATTAAACTACATATGTATGTGGACAATGGTTTGACTCAAGAACACTATAACTATGGCGCGTGATTTGTGGTTGTCTTGATGTCTCAATTGAGCGTTGGTTTTGAATAGTGTCTACTTATTGTCAATGTATTTTGCATGCGAATTGCTAAAGAGTGATTGCCCGAAAATACGATAATCCCCAAGATTAAGAAGATTGCTGGTACCGTTTTAAGCTCGATCATAAGCAAATTATGTAGATATGTAAACAAAGTCTCACCCTCAGAATATTTAGCACATTTTCTACTAAAACCCAAGCCATTTATTGAATATGATATATGCATGAAATAGTATAGAAAGTAATATTTTTTTGTGCTGCCCGCACCGGTCATTGTTTTAGATTTCTAGATGCCTACCTGCGCCTAAAACATTAAAGCCGACTAGACATAATAAACACATTCAACATATTTGCTTATTCTGCATTTCTTTATTTTGACGATATAAATATATGTATCACACGTGACCAGATTTCTATAAATAGAAATATATATTCCAAGTGTATGTGTGTAACTAAAGCGAGTGTCAATAACTATTGTCCGTTTGATGTGGACGGCATCACAAAAAATGTCAAAATATTGTCCAGATCGGTGTGGTGGCATACAAAGGGAAGAGAGCATCAAATGATTATTTTAAAAGTCAGTCATGCTGTCTTGAGACATCATTGTCATTCAAATGTGTCAGGTTTCACCCAACAAAAGCGGCAGGTGAGAGACAGAAACATACAAATAACCAGTGAAAAGTAGTAGAGGCAGGGGGACTAAAGCTGGAGTTATGCGCTGAACTGTAAGCGTGACAAACAGCAACCTATGCCAGAAAACTTAATGCACGGATTAAATCAATTGGATGGTTTTCAATGAGATTGTCAAGTCTGAATGCTGGTGTTGGCGATAAACTATGTGATTTTAATGATTTCAACAAAATGTTCTTTTTATGCCCACTGCGGCTCATGGATAGTGTGGATACATGGATAGTGGCTAAAGGCACTCAAATTTCGATATTTTTTAAATGCTGCCAGTTTGATGAAATGTTGGTGAATAAATATAAAACACTATAAAAATGAAAAAAATACCTATCATCTCGAAGAGCTCTTCAGGTATTGGATAACAGAATTACATATGCTACGTACATAGAGACATAGAGTCAAAAAGTGCTTCTAAACTTCCAGAAGCTCTAAGCTTAGGACAAGTACTACTCAAAAAATAACTAATACACTGTAAAGTACAAAAAAATGATACGATACACAACCTGTCTGGCAACCTCACTTCAGTTTTAACAACAAAACCAATATAGTACTTCGTTGCATATTAAAAGCAAGCACCTCGCCGACACTAAAATCGAATGATCAAACGCCCATTAAATGATCATTCAACGGCAATCAACATAAGCATTTACAATAACGGCGTTCATTATTGAAATTTGAGGCCGAGCGTTTGAGAGACAGCGCACAAGAATTTCGTTCGTCACAGCGTGTTGGTGTTGTGAAGTAGCAAACGGAAATGAGCAGACGTATCCACGATCGGTGGAAATTTGACATTCATGGGCAGCGCTGGCACAGAGCGGGAACACGACGATTAAAATGTTAAATCAACGTTTAAAATCGTGTTCATTTAATTTCGATATTAATGCGATACAAAAGCAACGGCAACTGCGCTTGAATGTGGCTTGGCAAGCGTTAAGCCAGCAGCAACCACGATACATAAGTATATATCCAGTTGTATACTTGTATATGCACTTTGATGTGTGTAAATAGTTTGTGGCCGGTTTCAGTGGGTCGTAAAATACTTAAATTATCAACTGAGAACGAACACGTTTGGCGGTGATGAACACTTACGAACATAACGAACGTAACGAAACGTCATGGCACATCATAAAAAGCGTTTAGAGATACAACAAAGCGCTTGGCGAGATAAAGATCGCGCTGGAGCAATGCACGCTAAAGTGAAATATTATGTATAATTTATGGGAGCAGGCCGCACAGCAGCAGCAGCAAGAGTGGGCAGGAAACAAGTATGATAACATAATGACGTGTTTGTATATTGGCCCCTGCCACATGGGAACATGTCTATAAGACTATATAATGTAAAGAAACTATGTTAATATATAATAAAAAAATAATAGTTTATATGTGGATAAGAAAATACTAAATTTGCTCTAAATACGAGAAATTGTTTTTCAATCTATAGCGCTCAACAGGGTGTTTTATGTTTGTCGCGTACGTAAAATCCAGAGAGAAACGTCAGAGACCTTATTAAATATATGCATTTCTAATGGATCTTGCTTTGGGTTTCAAAGGAGTGCCCACAACTTTGGTATCGATAACGGAATGATGTAGAGTTTCGCCTGATGAACAGGCAAAGTTAGCCTCATTAGAGTTACAATGTCTACCAGCAGGGAAGATTGTGGCAATACTCGATCGAATATCATTATGAAGATAAAGAAAAACATGCCTTTACGTGGACAGAGACAGGATGGGTCCAAACTAGATAATCGGGTGAGAGGTGATGTCTTTTCAACAAAATTAGACACCAAAATTCCTTCCAGACCTTTTTCAATGTTTTAAAAATGGATATCACCACAATTAAAGAAAGATTTCTTGTTTTGACCAGGAGTGTACTCACAACATGGAATATATCTATATGGTATATGGTATCTTATTAGATCTAATATCCCAATTCACGTTAAATCTGCAATGAGTTCGTGGACATAATAATATTCCTGGCAACTGTTAAGCAGATGAACTAGCTAAAACAGGCACCAGACTACAATAAGACCCGGAAAAGAGAAAATTTATACTCGTATACCTCTGGCTACTTGAAGATATTTTATCGACAAACATGTTATACATATAGCGGAGTCTCGGTGGAGGCGATCCTTAAGTTGAACTTGGAAAGTTCTATATAGGAAAAGAAGCGCAACCTTGGGTCGGGGATTTCTTGACAATATTTCGGAGCTTGCACAGATAAAACTTTTTCTATTGATGATCTACATCAGAAACACAGGGCGGTGCAGAGAGAAGACAATAAACTGAAGGGAGTTTAGCATCGCTGGTCACAACGAGTCTGCTAAAGGCCTAGGTGCGTCGGCAGTTAGCCGCTCTACATACCTACTTATCTACTAAAGCAAGACAGACGAAAAAAGTTCTATAATTTTAGGTATTGCACGTCACATATTTGATCCAACCTTTCTTCGGCAAGTAGTCCCGCAAACAACTTACTCTTCGAATTGTAAACCAGTGTGTTTGTACTTAATTGTCAAGTGTTCGCAACACGGAACAGAATTATTGACTTCCGCAACGCAGCAAAGATTGCAGCCTACATCCAATCCCAGCCTTTATCCGCTTTCATTAGCGGCTCGACAGCATTTGCACGCGTTCGTAGCGCCTTCGTTGTTGCTGCTACTGCTACTGCCTGCGCACGTATCATTTACAATGCCAATTATGCACAACAATTTCTAATTACAACACGATCGCCGCCACGATCAGCGCACTGGATTCGCACCGTATGTGCTCCCATATCGCTAGACATGTATGATTTACACCGAACTACATACAAATACTAAATAAATGTGTATGTGTGCGTCGCTGGGCGATCGCGTGGTGCTGCTGCTGCGCTGCCGAGGCGGTTGGCCGTGAACGAGATCGCCAAAGACATGATCGTGCAACAAATTGCAATAGCCGCCACAAGAGTGGCAGCAGAGTGCAGACTAGCGGTTACAACAATAACAAAGCGATCACGCTACGACAATGCTGGCTGCTGGCTGCTGACAGCCGACGGCCGACAGCGTCCGGGCGGTCGTTGCAATGCGATAATTATGTTTTTAATGTGCAGTTAATTGTGTTGCAATAATTTGGTTATAATTGTTGTTGCTATTGCTGTTGCTCCACAAAATGCTGCCATGGCACTGACAGTGGCAATGTGGGGAGCTCGAAGTATTTTAATTGCGTCTTATGGCGTCGCTATGACTTCTATGTGTACGTTTGCATTTATGGAAATGTGTAAGTATGTATGTGTGTGTGCATGATTTTTTGTTGGATATCTCCAACTTCTCAACATCTCGAGACATTGTGTTGGCTCTATCAAGAATTGCACGCCACACATACACACACGCACTTGCAACTGAGCGGCCAACAAGTGTTTGTTGCGATTTGGCGTGTTGTTTTTGTTTTTTCAACAGCTGTTAAATTAGCTCAACACTTTGGATGACGTATGTTCCACAAGCATGACACTCGACTGACAGTTGGTAATCTCTGGCATGTTGGCAATTTTGACGAAGTGACGTGCGGCGCAGCGACTTTGCCATGAGCTGTGAGGCGATGCAAACTTTGCTGCTAAGTCTGCGACTATGCGCCGCTCACACACACACATATGCAGCCATTTGCATTGCTTTGTGGAAGCTTCATTAGCAGCGTCTGGTAGCCGGACTGTTGCAAATGAATTTGTTGTTGAATTAAATATTTAGTTCCTGCGTTGAGCGGTGCCAGCGGCGATCGGCTGAAAAGTATTTACTCGTATGTGGTGGCAGTTGCATTGAACATGAAGTGACCGTACACGCGCAGTGTGATTGTGTGCAACTGATTTGTGGCGGCGGCTGTGATGTTGCCCCCTAAAGGTGACTAAAGGTGTCTGCAGTTTAGGGGACGTCGTCTGCAATTTGATGATATTATTACAGTGACAGTTACATAGATGAGTGGGACACGAACCAAACTCGGGTTCGTGTTAAGCAAATGAATGGGACATGAACCGCAGTCGGGTTGGTTTATCAAACAGAGCATTAAACATAGTGTTTTGGAGGGATTTGTGTTGACTTTTGGGCAACTGGGTAGCAATGCTCGCGAAAAGTGTTGAAAAAGCGGTTAAGGCATCTCATATTGTTCACCGAGTCTTCTTACTTATCTATGATTTACCTTCCCACAACAAAAATTCCAAGCAAATTCAGAATCTTCCTTTGTAAACATCGATTCGCCTTTTGATGACACATCGGGGAACTTAATCAACTTCAGCTCCACGTTTAATAATTTTAAAATCTCTTTTGGTTAACAAAGGAAATATGCAAGCAATAACAAATGTCAAAATCGGCAATTGTCGAACAGCAAGCAGGTAGGCACCGAACCAACAGCGAAGCGCCAACGGTGGCAGCCAGTGACAGTTGACTGTAGGAGAAAACACGAAGCAGGCTGTCGGAGCTGGGTTTTAGCCACCTGCTGTGCCTGTCATAAGCTACAACAATCACTTGAACAGACGGCAAAAAAACGGGAGAAGGCAGCGTAAGAACAACGCATGCAAACAAAGTCAAAATCTTTAAAAATTTGCAAAATTAGCCATAAATAATAAAGAAAATAAGCAATAAAGCAAACTGCAAAGAAAAAACCAAAAGTAAAACCGATGTATAACAGCCAAACAAGTGCAAAAAAGAAGAGCTAATCAATAATAACTCGACAGGGGCAAACAGCTAAGCCCATCAACACTTGCAACCTGGTGCAGAAGTTTTACGACGCTTTCGAATTCCGGAAAGAACTTAAATTTCGAAACGAAACAGTGGTAGAATACATATAAAAATGTCAAATGATTTGTGCGCGAAAAATATGAGCGATCATTAGTGGTTGCGAGCACATACACACACGGACCTCTTTGTGATAAGCAAGTACCTGAATAAGCCAAATATTTGACTGCTGGCACGATATCCTTTATATGAGGGTTGGCCCTTGTAGCCTGGTGCAGTGCTTACCGCTTTTAGTTTTTGACTGCCCAACAATGCGGCAGGGCTCCGGCTTAGCCTTTTACTACAAATGAGTGTGTTGACAGCGTATTAATGTACGGCCATAACTCTCGCTTACTTCGGGGCTGGCTGAAGATCAGCTCAGCTTTAACAACAGCTTTGCTGTTCCAAAACGCCAACCGCTGACCACAAGTCGGCCGGTTGAGTGCTTTATATGAAAGCTGTTTCCAGGTCAAATAAATAAAAAGTAAAATTGTCTTATGAGTCCGTATGACATCCTGGTTGAAGCCGAGCTTTTTGCTGGATATGCGTTGTGTTAATAAGGTAGTTGCCCCAATGCAAAGTTTGTACAGCAGTTAAGCTCTGGCCATAAATTGTGTTTGGCCAGCCTCAAGCTAATTTCTTTCCATTCGGCTTTTATTTACGCTAAATGGTGCATGTGTGTATACGGGACTTTATGGGTTTAGGTCACTTTGGTAAGACCAACGAATTACTTTGTAGCAATTGAAATCTTTAGCGCTTTTTCGTCAGATGCTTCGTAAAGTGAGAACGATACCATGACTTTATGTACAAGAGTAAACCTCAATACCTCTCTAGGGAAGGCTTAAATCCAGTTCACTTTGTAGAAACGTTTATGCCATATTTGACTTGTTGCTTTACAAATTATTCTTTTAGATCGACATTCACTTTGATTCCCATACACGAAGCTGTTGGGTATTCCTCTCGCTTAGATGAAACATTGTCTTTAGAAATTATAATTATCAGTTCTCTTAGATGCCGCCGACTCCGTTGGACGTGTAACTGAGGCAGCAGGGAGCACTTGGACAGAAATAGCATCGCAATTGCTCGTAACTATTTAGCAACTGTCACTTCCCCTTGGCAGCAATGACAATTATGACAAATAAAAATGTCTAGCGGAATCTTTTCAAGGAGGCTGAGAGTAATATATACCCATTTTGGGGTGACGCTGTGAAATATAATAGAATGAGTTGCTTAAGCAACTGAGATTGACACAACGTTCGCTCACCATTAAAATAAATGACTAATGTGACTGACAAAAGTGTCGTCTGTCAATTTGACACTTTGACTTAAACATCTATGTTGAATAGTAGGGCTGGGCCGCTGCGAGTACCAGTGGTAGGTTTACTACTTAGGAAAATCACATTGCTATGAGAATTCACGTGTTTTATGAGTTGCTATTGACTTTTTTCGAAGCGCAAAGCATTCGTTCTCGTGTAAATTAGCAAATTAATATCGCACTGAGCGAGCAGTTCTGTACACTTACAACATGTGCACCACTTCTTCCGCTTGCCATTCATCATTTCACATGGGCCCGAACGAAGAAAGTATCAATAAAGTGCCAGCCCCCAGTCTCCTCGTCTCCTACACCACTGTATGTGTTTTCCGACGCTGTAACGAGTTGGGTGTGCGATCTTGGCGGCTGTTTGCCTGCCGGCTTGTCTAGAAGACTGGCTCTTCTTCTTCTTTTTGTGCGCCTCATTCCTTGTGTTGTGTGTTTGTAATTATTGCGCCTCTTTAAGTTGCGAAAGTGCCAAGTAGTGAATTTACTGCAATGCAAATGCAATGAGACGCAAATGTCATTCAAACGGAACACCAGCCAAGAAGCGAGCAAATAAATCATTCCAGCTTCTATGTACATATGTATGTATTTGCGCGACATGTGTTGCGGGTAAATGTGGCAGAGGAGGCGCTTTCTGTTGTTGATTTTGTTCGAATGCGCTGCCATGAGATTATTTACGAGCTGCATGGCAAACGATGTGGAAAATGATTTGTTCAGGACGAGCAGAAAGGTTGTTGCCGCTGGGCATTTTATCGAAGCAGCAAATGCTGTCAGAGTAAAATGTAACGAGAATATCTTCTGTTTGATTTGGTATGCAAATTTATTAAGTGTTCCTTTGGTGTAATAGTTTTTATTTTTGTTAACTCAGAAATAGCAATCATCACTGTTATTTATATTCGAAATCGATATTCGAGTTTTGGCCTCTTCAAATTGGTAACTTTTACAGAACAGTGTTAAATGTGGCCTCATTGCAGTGTGTAGTCTCCATCTGAGTCGAAGCTTTTATATCTGTTTTCTCGAGGAATTCTTCTTTGGTAAAACTGATATGTCTTCTTCTTTACTGGCGTAGACACCGCTTACGCGGTTACAGCCAAGTTAACAACAGCGTGCCAGTTGTTCTTCTTTTCGCAATGGCGCCAATTGGAGATTCCAAGCGAAGCCAAGTCCTTCACCACCTGGTCTTTCCAACGGAGTGGAGGTCTTCCTCTTCCTCTGCTTCCCCCGGCGGGTATTGTGTCGAATACTTTCAGATCTAGAGTGTTTTCGTTCATTCGGATGACATGACCTAGCCAGCGTAGCCGCTGTCCCTAAATTCGTCGTCGGTTATCTCATACAGCTCATCGTTCCATCGACTGCGGGATTCCGCAGAACTTATCTCTCATAAACTCGGAACGTCGACTTATCAAGTGTTGTCATCGTCCATGCCTCTGCACCATATAGCAGGACAGGAATAATGAGCGACTTATAGAGTTTGGTATTTGTTCGCCGAGAGACGGCTTTACTTCTCAATTGCTCACACAGTCCGAAATAGCACCTGTAGGCAAGATCTCTTCTGCGTTGGATTTCGAGGTAGAATTGTTGTTGCTGTTAATACTGGTCTAAGATAGAAATTATCTACAACTTCAAAGTCATGACTGTCAACAGTCTCGCCGGACCCAAGTCGCGAGTGTGCCGATGGTCTGTTTGAGGACAGGATATATTTCGTATTGCCATCGTTCACTACCAGACCCATTTTCTTCGCTTCCTTTTCCATTCTGGAGAAAGCAGAACTAACAGCGCGGTTGTTGAGGCTGATGATAACAATAAATCAAAATATAAACATTAACTTCGTTTGCACCCTTCGTAAATTGTAAAGATTATTTTGAAGAACTTGATTTTGACCGGTCTGATTGTATGGCAGTAATCTTCTGCTAATTTTTAAGAAGAGATTAACCACCCAGTTGAGCTTCTTAGAGACTTCACATAGTTCTGAAGTCTATCTATGAGGTGGCATCAGTTCTGTCCTTGAAGCATTGCCAATAAAGTGTAAAATATTGGCGCGAATATGGAAAATGGATCGTGGGAATAAGATGAAGAAATGTTTGACATGAGAAAAAATGGTCCAAATGACTTTCGTTGCGCTTCTGCTTCATGGTGGGCCCATTAAATACCACTTATACGCAACAAGGTGCAATAAAACGATTTCACAACAACAATTACAACTAATCAAATAAACACTCTTCTACTTAGAGAAAGTTAATTGAAAGCCGCAAGAACGCTTCACAACTAGCAATATCAGGCACACGTAGAAATGAGCGCCCTAAAACTTATAAACCGAAAACGCCGATCGAAATGGATCGTAGCATCGATTTAAAATCGATTAACCTTGTTTCGGATTTCGGCTTTTATTCAAATCTAATTTACACTGCTGTTTGTGTGCCTAAGTATGTGTATCATTTACATTTTTATTACACTTCTTGCAACACTGCCTAATCATACAAACAAATACTGGAACAAAACGGAGCAAAAAGTGATGATCATTATGTTGATCGTGATTTTGATGCTTAAGTTGATGTTGATGGCACCGCTGATGATGCCTCCATCGCCTGTCGTCGTCTCGTGTACAGGGCAACAGGTTGATTTACGGCGAATGCCCACATAGCAGCCACTAAGAAGGGTGAGCACCGAAGAAGTGGCGGCGGCAGAAGATCAACTGGAGTTCGGCATTAAAACAAAAGAGCGAAGGCACAAGCACGGGTGCACATACCGATGCACATACACAAGTTGGTGTCGTTGGCTGGCAAACCGACAGAACGTTCAACGCTAATAACGCCCCTCTTGGCAGTCGGTGGCTGAATGGAAAGGAGCCGAAGGAAGAACATGCAACTATTAACTGTCAGCCGCCACAGACAACGTCTGCAGCATGCTACAGCGGCATTTGTGTGTAGAAGTGCGAGATACCACATACTTGTCTGGTGATATGAATATATGTATGGATGTATGATCGTATGAGTATGTATATTTATGAGAAATTAGCTGCCGGCCTTACCGCTGAGGTGAGAAAATGTTTGATTAGGTTTCTAGCTGGTGTTCGAAGCTCCAGCCTGGGGCTATGAGCATAACACATGAAATCAACTCCGCTCACATGCCATGTCTCAGGTATTGGTATCATTGTATTGGTGGATCCGCACATATCATCGTTGGCAATGGTGTGCGTTTGCTGGCGGTGGCAGTGCGGCGCACTTTCATATTTCAGTGGGGCTGAAAGAAGGTGGGGTAGCTGATCTGATGATCTTCGCTGCCTGTCGATTGCATGTCAGCAGCAACAACAAAATCGTATAGGCAAAACACTTCTTTAATGAGTCGGTGTTAGTAATTAAATTCGTTTTATTTCGCACTACTTTTGCGTCTTCTTCAACTTTGTTGAGCCGGTGATTGTGTTTTCGCATTCGCTGACGCTGCGGGCAGAGATGAGCACTTTAAATCGATACGCCGCTGCGATACTTTAAATCGGCAAATTTAAAATCTCAATTTCACGCCTAATACTTCAAAAGTTTTAATTTATTTAGCGTAACAATTTTATAAATTGCTCATTTCCTCAGCCGGCGACACGGTGCGGACGTGTGGACGGAGGGTGCGTTGATGGGCAAGGAAGTGGTTGGCAGGACGTAAGCGAGCGCTCTGCTCCTTCGTGCGTAGCGCAATGAATCGGCTACACACACAGGCAAATACATAGTTGAGTGTATGTGTGTGTGTGAGTGCGCGCTAGTGTGCGTTGGCGAAAGGGTTGTTAATCCGGCGAAACAGCGTCAGCTTCGGAGGCGCTTTACCCGCCAGCGCTGCGCAACGCGAAACGCGGAACCGGCAGCGCTGAGCACGTACAGCGGCCATTCGCCGTCGGCAGCGTTATAGTGCCAACTTGTGATATTTCGCACATTATTTTTACCCTTCTTCGGCTGGCTTGTGTGGCAACGCAAATAAATGGAGATATTGCGGCGCTAGGCCTGTATTCGCAGTCGATGTTGTTGCCTTTGTTGCCATTCTTGTTCATTTGCCACTTTGTTGATGCTGCTGGTGTTGTGTGCTGGGGTTGGGTGGTGTATCTGGTGATTTCATTTCACACACACGCACGCACGCATGGACTGGCACTTAGTTGATTTGTTAGGGTTCGAGTTGACAGTTTATTTTGTTATCTATGGTCTCATTAACTGCGTAACAAAGCAAATCAGGTTAGCGCGAGCGGTGAGTCAGGAGGTGGTGGTAAGTAAAAGTCAATAGCGGCGAAGTCAGTCATGTTGAAAATCGGATTTTCGGGTTAACTGGGTGAGCATTAAGAATATGGGTTAGGAAAACTGAAAAATTGTTGAAGATCGTTTCAGCTTCTGTCTAAATAATGTACATTTATATTGTATGTACATACATGAGAGGTGTGCATTAATTCATTTGTCCTTAAATATATCTGCATTCCTATTTCCGTTGAGAGGTTGTCCAAATTACTTACAGTTAAAAAAAGCTCTCCCATTTTTGCCGAGTCATCAAGGATGTGTGTGGTCTAGCGTTGTCCTGATGGAAGACGGAGTCGACACTTAATGATATGACGACTGCAACGACATCTATTAACAAAAAACGAAAAGACTTTTTCGACTAACCAATATTTCCAAAATACCGGGCCATTCAATATTCGATTAAGAAAAGAAACTTTAGAATTGTGTTTTTATTGAAGGTGAAGAGTCAAGTCAAGGGGTAAGTCGTGCGTCACACGTTTTTGTAATTCAATGGATCAATGGTCGAAAGAACTTAGGACGACAAAGCGCGAAGGCGAGGGAAAAACAACATAAAGGAGAAGACAAAAAATTGGTTGCTCTTAGAGAAAAGTCGGACTCCGGCTGTAATTTCATGCAACTACTTTTCATTCTTTTGTCTTTAAATCGAAACAAATACCAGACTTTGCTACAAAAATTATCACAATAATAATTTCGCCGTTCGTGAAGCGCTTGGTAAGCGCATGCGAGGCTCTCAACACATCACAAAACAACGGGGTTTGTTGCAAAACATTCAATTACAAAGGAGAACAAAGCAGAACAAAAGATTCGGCCAGTTGATGGCATGGTGATATGATTGTTGTCTAAAAGCTGGCCAGAGAAATGGACAGATAGACGAACAGATGTTGTAGTTTCGTGCCGCAATTGTTGAAATGAATCATGAATTAGTTAGCAAATAATTACAAAGCGAAAATGGCAGCCGCCAAAGAATTTTGTACATTTATTGCACGAAAAGCAGCACCGTGAAACACGCACATAAGCATGCATATAGCTACATACATATGTATGTATGTGTGTGTTCATTTCTGCATTTACATATTAATATTGGCTTTCAGCTTGGCAACGTGGCCGCGAGAAAGTGTGTTGCAGCCACAACCGCCTTCGGAACACATGTTGAAAGACCAGAAAGTAGATTAATTGACGACTTGTACGATCGACGAAGGACGCGCGCAATGGCGCTGGCTACAAGTGAATGCCGATAAGTAGCTTTCGGCTGCAGAAAAACAAACAAATACGAAAAGCGGAACAACAACAATTGCTGACACTTGCAACAACATTTGATGGTGCACTTCGTGCGACTGCTGACGTCTGGTGTCATTTGCCTCCTGAGCTGCGGAAGCGACAATACACTTTGTTTTTTGTTGTTTATGATATGACACCCATTGCGGAACGTATGTGTGTGTGTGTGTGTGTGTTTACCATTTTAGTCGTTTCTGTTTGTTGTCGGCAATGTTAATGATGCTTTCGCGTGTTGTCAATTGTATTATTAACGTTTGCCAGGGCAGAAGACACATTAAAACTGAATTATTAATTTGCAACAAAAGTTGGCAAGTTGTAAAACTCCACACATACATACATATGTATATGTGTAACTGCTTACATATAAATGTGTAAAAGGGGAAGAGAGCATGCGGTATTTAGCCCAAAGATACTACAGAGTACATACATACAAATATACGAATGCAAATAATACAATAATGCTACATACATACTGATACATATATACGAAGCTTCATTGTGCCATCATTAAGCACGAAGGAAGCGCCGAATCGAAACAAGCGCTAATAATATAGATAAATATTTGTATGTAAGCCATGTTGCAAGTACAAAAACGATACTTGACAATCGAAACTGATGGGAAAAATTAACATATGCGCCACTTCCCCTTGCGCTCTTTCGCCTTCGCACCAATCACGCCCAGTCTGACGATGCCACTTCATTATGCCACAATTTGACAAATTTACATTCGCATGCGGCATATAATACTTCCACTCACAAGCTGCCTTGTCGCATTGTCCTGCGTTGCTCTCTACAAAGCAAGGCCTTGTTAACACTTCGTAATTTTCAAATCAAAAAAAGGATGGAGTCAAAATAATCGTAACAAAATCAGTCAGGCGGAAGTGACAACAAACAAGCCGCGCAGCAAATCCATTCTTCCAATTGTTCTTCCAATGGCTTTAGTGCTTGTGTGTGCGTGTGCGTGAAGTCCTTTTGGGAAATTGTCGGCAGTGAAGTGCGCACATAAATCATGACATTGAAATCGTTGAAAAAAATCGTGTATATAAATTACTAAAAATTAAAATAAAGTGACAAGAAGTCAAGTTTGTTGACTGTCTCATTTACCTAACTAAGTAGATTTTTTCCAACTCAGCTCACATAGCATGTTGTTAGGCTGACAAACGCGTATGCTAATATGAAATGAGGTGTGAAATGAGTATGAGTAGCGTTCCTTGGGGGCAGCTCTTTAACAACAGTTAAGATTTGAACAGATGCTGCTTGTAAACAAAGCCATGCATATGTTGCAAGAAGTGGCATAATGGTGAATTAGATTTTTCAAATGCACGTTTATGTCAATTGCGGCAATTTAATTAAAAAAATTACAATTCGAATTTACACAACTATTTTAGAATGCATAAATGTCTTTATTGTGTAAGACCGGCGCTTTTTCTATTGATGAAGTCTGAAAACTCATCGACACCCTAATGAACTCGACATTTATATAAAAGTTCACTGAAATTTTTAGTTTTTCTGAAACCACATAGGAAGTATATACGTATTAAAGTAAGTATATACATATATTCATATTAATATCATTATTTCCATCGAAAATCACATACCATTTTTTTACAAAAAGAAATATTCGTTTACCATCTTTAACGCTCATAAACTGCTTTCACTTGCTGTGGCACAGTGATAAATGTCTACCACAGACCGCAGTCCAGTTGATTTGCTAATTGCTGCAAATGTCTCCAGATAATCAATGTTCAAGATTTTGACATTTCTTCGAAGAAGCACAAACAGTAGTACTAGCAACAATGCCACGCCGACACACTTGCAGGGCAGTTATGCATTTCTTACAAGAAATCCAACCATAAATAAGCACACACTCGTATATACTCGTGAACGGCATTCCTTGAATGTCCTTCCTTAGTGGACTGGGTAGACTGTCAGCTGTTGCGTTGACCGCAACTTCGATGGCCCGAAGTGTGCTGCTGTCAATGTGTATGGGTTGGCTCGGGGTGCTTTCATTGTGTGAGACATAAGAAAGTCAGAACATTAGCTGTATTGTCATTGGCCCTGCAGTGAAATCAACTAGTTGTAAACTACTTTAAAACTGGTTCTGCCTTCTCTCCATATAAGCAACAAATTTTTAGACCGTGATACGGTATATTAAGTTTGCCGCGATGTTAGTGGCAAATGTGTAAATGGTCAGTGACAAGCTGAGCCGATTAAGCCATGTTCGCCTGCCCGTCCGTCTCCTGGCCTCCAGTCTAGAGCGCTATGGAAGCTGAAGTGGTAGTAGTTTCGGCTACGAAGTCAAACCGGAGACTTAATTCATGTACTGCGGGGAGCAGGAGCCCTTTGGAGTTCACTCCAACCTGCTTATGCGGTTTGGTCGTTCGGGGAGTATCGTGTTGGTTGTGGTTGAAACCTAAATGCAGAAAGAGTGCCTTAGGTTAGTCAATGTGGAGTTGCATTGCAACCGGTTACCGTACCCCATAGTATGGCAGAGGTTTTAGATGGGCCTCGAACCCTACCAAGGTGGTTAGGTGGTTAGTGTCCATTTTACAACAATTCAGGATTGCATTTTAATCGACGCATTGCATTGTTCCATGTGTATTTGTGCACCTTAAGGTTAGGCCGTAACTGGCAGGTACTCATGCTAATCATTTACACCCTCTGCCCGTTCGTCCGCCTATATAAATGTGAATTAGTCCTTCAGTTTTTGAAGTATCGATCGGAAATTTTGTCCCTGTACTTTTCAATTGAAATTATTCAGATTCAATCACTATAGCAGATCCCATACAAACTGAATGATCGGAATCAAGTTCTTCTAAGAAAACTAACAAATACATAGCTGACTAGCTCATATTGATTACTAAGGAACAATTTTGAGTTGAACTTTCCGTGTGATTCGTCGAAGTTGTTGTTGTATCGGAAACATAACCGGTTGTGTAGGCACAACTGGTTTACGAACGAACTATCTGAAAACGTAATTGACAGAAGTCTGATGCTTTTCCGACTGCTTCGGTTTTAGCCAGGGAATACTCACTGTAAACTAGTTTTAGCCTGACAAGTCTAAAGTTTCTCCACAGGGTTGATTTGCATGCATATGACAAGCTTCAAATAAGGGATTATCTATGTGTGTGTGTGTGCATTTAGAAAGCCACTGGCAGTCTTATCAAATGATGGAAAGCCTCAAGCGTCGGTCAAGCGCACCTTTATTTAGCCCACTTATGCTTTTGTCAATTTGTCAAGTGTGAGTGGACTGTAATTTTGTGGTTTCGTTGCGGTGAATTCGAATTGAGTACTTGAGCGGCTCTGAATGCGCATTCACCTGGCCGTAAGTGTATGTATGTATAATGTCGGAGTGACCACATAATTAATATTAATTTAATTTGCTCAAATTAAAGGCAGCTTCTTGCTGCCCCGTGTATTCAAGTGTGGTGGGACAAGAGAGGTGGCTTTGTGTGCCGTGTGCCAGAATGCGAAACGCTTGAGCAAAGCGTTAAAATACACATATTTACGAAATGCCACATTTGCAGCCGAGTGTAGCGAAAGCGCCGATGTGGCAACAGCTGGCAGCTGAAAAAACTGGTGGAGCTCACAGCTTTGATCTTTTCGCTAACAACAATCATAAATAAACAACAATAAATTGGCGACGAAAACAACGAAAATTAAATCATGAAAAGGAAAATAATATTAAGATGAAACGGCGGCAATTTCATTCGTCAGCGTATTGTTTGGCACGAGAGCTCAAAGCGCTGAAATTCGTTGACGCCGTGCAACATGTGAAGTGCGACAGCAATATTTCGTAGGTGCATTTGTGTGTGTGAGTTGGCGCGCCTGCTCATCATCGGGGCATCATACAAGAGACTCATTTGGCTAATTCGCAACCACTAAGTATATAATTATGGTATTTATATTGGGTAGTCGAAAAAGTCTTTGCGTATTTTCAGGTTTTTCAAAATTCATATCATACACGAGAAAAAAAGTATAACCAAAAGATTAGTTATGTGAGGGGTTTACTTTGTACATATATACCGTTGTTGTTGTTGTATGGATCGAAATTATTAGTTTATCTTTTGTGGTCGAATACATAGATATGCATACGTTTCCCGTTTGTTCCACAAATTTCAAGGCTTCTGTTGACGTCTTTAACAAGTGTCTTGGAATTTCTATAGAAATTCCGGTTAGACACTGGCATCTTTTTCGGAAGACGAGGCTAATTTTTCGGACTGTACCTTAACCTGTTTAGATATTAGTTCAGGTAGTCTAACCTCCTTGCATAATTTAGACTTAGGAATTTTTTACTCACGCGGAAGGTTTTTTTGTATCTACAGAATTATCGTTGAGCTCGCTGGGCCCTCAAATTTAATTAATCACATAACTCCGCGCTAATGAAAAGGAAAGGGCGCCGTGAGCCGTTCGTCTGCATGCCATACCTCGCATAGTCAGTCGCTCCACACTAGCCGCGCACTGTCGACGTGACAAAAATTTCGCCTGATTTTGTCTTAATTAACGCCAAACGCTTGAATTGCAGTAAAATATGTGCGTGCCGCATGTGGCACTCTCAGCGCTCGACTCGGTGCTGGCATCTGTGCTGTTGCTATGTTGTTGCTTCTGTTGTTGATGGCTGATGAAGTGCAACGAAAGTGGATGCTTTGGTGTGACACTGTGACAGCGTGACAAACACTTGTTTCAATTAATCGGCTTTGCTGCAAATGAGCGCCGTGCTCACCGCCGTCGAGCAGCCGCGATGCTTTGATATGAAAATCCCCACTTAATTTGGCGTTCGTATATATTTGCGTTGATTTGCCGGTTGGTGCCGGATTTTGTTTGTCGTCGATGCGCGTTATTCAACACTTTCAGCATTTCAGCATTCACCAGCGGCGGCAACAAGCGACAACATGCAATGCTCTCAACTTTGGCCCTCTGCAGCAGGCTGCGCGTGTGGGCCTATCAAGCGGCCGACAATTGGGGCGTGGATGGGGAGGAGACACAATCGTATATGCCAGCATATGTGTGCGTGTGTGTGTGATTTTTGTGGCACATTTCACGCATCATTCACACATTGGCTGCCGTTAAAAGTTTCGCCTTTAATTGGACCACACGCACACGCGGTCGGGAGCTGCGATCCGCCTGCCGAGCGCGGTGGCATTGTCCGTGATTGCGGATCTGGCCGCAAACTCGGCGTCAGATCAAATTCTTTGAAATGAATATTCGGCTGTTTGGCCGTGTCAGTGAACTTCAAACCACCCAAATCGGTTGACAAAAGATTTATCGTTATCATAAATAACGAAGGCAGCGCTAATTTCGTTGAAAGTTGCCATTATGGACCGAGCAGCTCCCACATCCTCCACACATTGTGCTTTGAAAAGTGATTTTGCAGTGCTTTCATAAAGCCAAAAATAAATATACAGCCGAGGTAGGTGGGCCCCTGATTAAAACGATTTCTGATTATGCTTGTGAAACATTTATTTAAAATAGGTGTCTTGGCTTAACATTAAATTTATAATTTTTTCAGGTTGTTTATCAAATCTTTTATCTTCATATTTCTTTTGCCAAAATGCAAGTGCAAAAAGTCATCAATTTACTTTCTCTTTTCCCATTCAGCATTTGCTGCTGCCTCCTTGCTTGGTGCCGTCTTCATTGTTAGCGTTTTTGTGGCCACGCGTGTCGCTTTGTCCTGAGCTCTGCTATGGATATTAGTGAAATGATAAAAAATGTTTTCAATTTTCAGTATCCGATTTTCACGGTTGTCAGTGTCGCTCTTTGCGTCGATTAGCATTCCTTTGCGGTAATAATGGGCGAGACACGTGCCCTGTAAATGAGCCATATCATTTGTTGGGCGGTGTGCGCGCATTGTCTTGTCTTCCATTGAGGGGTGGAGACAATCAACGGTACATATGAGTTACAAAATAGTATGACATTAGAAATTGCTCATTGCATATGTCATGGGAAAGTAATCGCCTTAAATGTTGCACCAACAAAAAATAATAGTGCTATGACGAAAATAGTGGCATATTCCATTTGATATGTATCTTGAGTTTCGTTGTTGAAACGTTTCAATACTGAATTCAAGAAAAAGCTCGTTTAACAGTGATTTCTTACTTAAATACGAAAAGACTTTTTCGACTACCGATATATTGGGCATTCGATGGCCAAAATGAAAAGAAAATTTTTGCTTTGGCATCTTGGACCTGCTAAATACTACAGAAATATGTGTAAATAAAAGTAAAAAGTAATAAACCTAAAATATATATACATATTGGGGCCTCTTAATTGCTTATGCATTTTTCATAAGTTCATTATTACGAAGATGCCTATCAACAAATTCATAGAAACGACTTTGCGAGCTGCAGACAGTGAAATCAACATCATTAATTAGAATACGCGCGTGTGTGTGTGTGTTCAAGAGTTTTCCAGCAAACGACAAACGAATGTCAGTTGTTGGCTGTCAGAAATCATAAGCAAGATCACTTGTCAGCGCGCTGCGAGCTGACAGCCAAACAACATCTGTAAGCTTTATTGGAAACAAAGCGGGTTAGGGGGAGTCGAAAGTAGCTAGAAGACTGTGTGGCGAGCACTGTGTTGCATGATTTTCGAACTGCTTCTTGAAGCAGAACAAAAAATATTTATTTCTAAAATTGTTGAGAATGTCAAATGAACAAAATATTAATTAATGAAGTTGTCAGTAGAGCGTCAGTGTCAACTGGGTAACAAGCAGAAATCCGAAAAAAGAGGAGACGATCATTAAATGCATGCAATCCTAAGAAATCATTCAAGTGATGAAATTAAGCTTGTGTTAAAATGAGAAACGAGGTTGCGTATTTCCTTCTAGGAGCGCTCATTGGCTCTTCAACGCAATTTGTTTTCTTTTCTTTTACAAAAAATTCATCTGAGACTAACTAAAAATGATCAGACGTGTCTTCTTATGAAGTCTCCCGTTTGCTCTGCTAATACTCGGCATCAACAAATTGTAAATTACGCGCTATTTGCAACACTAACTACACTTCCATTTCGTTTCAACGCCGTTTCTATTTTATCCTCATGAGTCATCGCATAATCACCGAGTGATCGATCGATCGATCATCGTCTCATATCGCGCGCAGATATGATAAGTCATAATTCGTTAGAAAATAGTTATTAGACATTTGTGTGCGCTCGCACTCACCATTTAAGTGCCAAAATAACAAAAACCTTTCGAAACTATTGTTACACGCGCTTAGAGCTAGTAAACGCTGGAGCATGGTCAGCCCCCCACGATCGCTGGTGAGCGCATAGCGCTTAGAAAAGACCATAAATCCGTGACTGCATTGTTTGCGAGGTGTGAAAATATTCGAGTCGCTATACATAAAAATTTTAAGCTTACGAGTACAAAACTGTTGATCGCTTCGAAAAGTATGATTAATGATCAATCAATCCGGCAAGTGAATACGCGATCGGTGTCGAGTGAGAGGCGATCGTCGATCGCCGCAACAAAATGTGGGCGATAAAAACTTGAAAGAGACACACAAAAAAAAAGCCACAAATTGTGAATGCAGACCTTATAATTCAGCGTCACATAAAAGCGACTTTGAATGCAACAAGTTGTCCTTTCCCCACTAAGGCACACATGCGAGCATTCGGGGTTTACTTTATTATATTTTCAGATTTGTGTTTTCACCTTTTATGTAGTCAATAATAAAAGTCATTTCTTGTGGCGCAGTAAAAAATTTATTGAATACATTTTCTGACCCGCATACATAGAAATGTGTACATGTGTATATGGTATATGTGCGTCTACAAATTATGCTCGCAGCACTGTTTATTCGAGGTATTTCGAAGAGCTCAAATCTACCAAATTATGTCCGATAGGCAGCGTGATCAATCAAACATGCAGATGCGGATATCTGGTTGATGTGCGTGTAGTGAATGCGCATGCGCTTGTGTGGTTGTGCGTGTGCACGCCATGGGCATTGTGGAGCGCGCAATAAAATGTGACACCTTACTGGCGAACAATGAAATGATTTGTGGATGCCACATAATAAAATGTCTGCCGTTGAATGCTGCGGGAATGCGCTCAACACGCAATTACGTACGCTCGTAGAGGTGTAACCAATCGCGGGGCAAACGTATGGTAATCTGCAAGAGAAATTACAAAAGGTCAAAATGATGGAAAAATATTTTTATTGATAATAATTAAAAGCGGTGAAACGATAAAATTTTAATTTCTTATGTAACTTATTCTATGACTAATGTCGAAAATCCCATAATTTATGTCGTAAAATGGGTTTCGGGTAAAATTTATGCATTCCAATGCACAACAACAATGACACTGGCTAAAGGAGATCTAATCGGTAAGTGAAGAATACGAATAAATCGCTTTCCCTCATCGGTAGGTGTGAGATCTTAAAGTGAAATAAACTTTGCTGCGAAACAAAAGAATTAAGCGAGAAACTTGGTTTCATCAAAAAAATTGAGAAAAGAAAAAATTTGGTGCTAAAAATACTATCTAATCAATATTCCAAATATTCCAATAAAAAAATATATTGTGGGTAACACCTTATCCCTCTTTATTTTTATACCCTGAACAGGGCATATTAAGTTTGCCACGATGTTCACTGCTTCGCTGTGGCATCCAAAATGAAACGTCGTAGACCCTACAAAGCACCGGGAAATTTTAGTTAAATTCCTCGAGCAAATGATATTTAAAAAAATGTTTTATGTTAAGTTGGTAGCACTGTCCTTGATTACTACGCCTAATGTGAGCGCGATCTGTCAACCAGATTGTTTCCAGCAGCTGCTTAAGTCGGTACACCTCGGTAGTGCGTTGCGATTTTTACAACGGATAAAAACATCGAACAAAGGATTTGTCTTAAATTTTGTATTTCTAACCAAATTTTGTGTGCGGAATATCTCCGAATATTGGAAAAGGCTTACGGTGATTCAGTTTTACCAAAACACAAGCCTAAGAGTGGTACAAAGCCTTCATAGATTGTCGAGAGATAGTTGAAAACATGCCTCGTTCTGGACGACCTTCGACCTCTTCAACTGTTGAAAATATTATAAAGTGAAGGATATAATGCTTGAAAATCGACAGGCAAGTGTGAGAGATATGGCAAGAGAGCTCGACATCTCTCGCGAGTCCGTTCGAAAGATTTTGGTGGGTATTTTGGCGTGCGTGTTCGAGTCGTCCCAATAAAGCTTAAATTTTTTCAAAAAGATTACTGTAAACAGAGAATGCTAAATTGTACGAATTCCGATTCAACATTCATGGAGAGTATTACAGCTGCCGATGAGACATGGGTTTATATGTTTGACATACAAACAAGTCAACAAACAATGGAATCGAACTCGTTTTCAGTCGATCAAAGAGATAAAACAAAATTAGCTGAAGGAGCTGAAGGTCATCCTAAAAAATTCGTCCGTCTATATACACGCGATCTACTAACTCAGTTTTTGAGATATCAATGCGAAATTATCCACACGTCTTTTCTTCATCAAGAAGCTGCTCATTTGTCAAAACGAACCACTATAGGATGTAACTGCCATAAATATGACCGTTCCAATTCAAGTCTGTAGTTGAAAAACTCTATCTTTAGTCAAGGTATCGACATGAAATGTAGCGTAGATTATTATACAAAGCATCTTTACAATCTCAGAACATATAGTTGAGATTTAAAACGGAATATTGTTATACCCTTTTGTGTTATAAAAAATGCAATGTGAACGGTATTAAATAAACGTTTTTTCTTGTTTTTTTGTAATTTTTCCAAACACTCAGTTCTGAGTTTGCAACAGTTGTTTACAGGGTCTTCTATTTATAATGCCCTATTTTATGGGTATTTAAAATGAGCTTAAAAATTCGCAAAACAAGTCAGCTGCGTATTCGAGTAGCCTGTTTAATGCCATTCTGTCTTTGCATGTGCACTTTTCAGTTGAAGAATTAAGAGATAGACAAGTTGCGTGCAAAATTTTCATTGTCGGATAATTTTGAATGTCTTTGCAAATTAAGTATCACTCGTTTGTTGGATTGAGTTGACTTGTTTCTGCCAATTTACATACTTACATCTGTGCTTGTTGTCAAATGGACAGCAGGAGTAGACTGCCAGCTACTTAACTTGTTGCATGGCGAAGGTCCTGAGGCTAGTTCACTTTAAAGCGCTCTTACACAACATCATCTGGCATGTTTTATAGCACATTATGAAAGAGCCTTTCAGTGTTTCTTAAATGGTTGGATAGTACATATTATTACGAACATTAATGGTTGGTGTTGACTTTTATGCTCTTACAGTATGTTGCTACAGAGTAAAATAGTTTTTTCTGAATGTACAGAATAGTCAGTAGTCATAGAGGAAAACTCATATGTATACTTTCAAGCATTTCAAAACGCAAAGTCAATAAAATATTACAAATCGCTTTTAATACGATGTGGAAAACAATTTTTTTAAACTACAGTTTACAGATATTTATTGCCTGTATAAAGGCATTTTCTTTAAATACATTCATTATGCATCCATTTCCTTTCTCATTGCTCTCCTCTTCCCGCATGCCGCTGTTAAATGCTGAAATTTCGTTGCCTCCTCACCTCTATGCCCGCTTCATGCGCTGCTGGTGTATAATATTTTGCCACCTTTCTTGCATTTTTTACACACCTTTTTACTTTATAGCCAGCACTTTGGGCAAATTAAGTCCAGGAGTGTTGCTGCCGATGTCGTGTCCGGTCGGCGGTCGGTGGTGCTGGCAAGTAATGTGAGCGAATTACGCGCGTCGCATTCGGCAACACTTGGCCGTTGCCGCGTTGCAGCGCGGAATTTCGTTGCCAAATTACAGGTCGGCGCGTTTAACTTTGAGGCTAAGAATCGTGCGCAATAAACATGAAAATTGATCATATTTCTGGCGCGAATGGGCGCTGGCAACACGCGCCGTCACAACAGCGGTGCCGCGCACCGCAACACTCGCACAACGCGCCCAAACGAGGCGTTGCAAACGCGGTGCCGACCGGCCGAGTGACGGAGAAGACGCATTGCTACTGCGCTGTAGCTCTTCAGATGCACGAGCGCATTTAAATAAGCACGCACACACACATGCATGCACATGTTGGCGAAGGATAATCAGCTCGAAAGCTCTTTAAGGGGCACAAAGGAACGCATTGAGCGACTGCCGTCGTCGTCTGCTCTGTTATTAAATATATTATTTCAATTAAAAACGAAAAGTGAAAATGCTCGCAAGCGCATGTGATATGCATAGCTACTGCCTTCTTTACGAGCGCATTTATGGGTTGTAAAGGAGGTGAGTGTTTTCGTGCAACAACCGTGGTGGACGTTATTAAATTTTTGCGTTGAGAATTGGCACAAAGAGCAAAGTTAATTAACATATGAAGGCGAGTGGTAAAATAAATGCTTTTAAAAAATATTATCACATTCGTTTATTGCCACGTTACAGTTATAACAGTTTTAAGTATATACCAGCTATGCTTCATTTTAGTAAGCCATATTTTTTATGTGTTAACTCAGCATATGGTAAATAGGGCAGCAGGCGAGTTATATATTTTAGTTATTTTTTCCATTCTCCGCACAATGCAAAGTTCAATTTATATGCAACCAATAAAACCGATAAGAAAATAGCCTAGCAAATTCAAAAGAACAAAGAAGTTATTAAAATTCTTGTAGAAGCTATTGAGTTATACATACGTCCAGTTCGACATATGAGGTTCACCCTGCTCTGAACCCTCAAATAATCATTTGATGCATTTTGTTTACTGAATTTTTGAGTTTCCAGTTACACCTTAGGTAGGTATTTTGCCTCTATTTTGGAAGGACGAGTTTTCGGAAGGATATTTGGAAGGTGTTTAAGTGCTTAGACCATATCTGCTCGCCTTTTTTTGGAGTAAACACTTTTCACTTTAGTTTTTTTGCGGTAGCTATGATTTGAAATCACGAACCCTGAAGCCCCCGTATAATACTAGCCGAGCCTGGTAGAGCCTGTTAAAAAGACGGCTCAGCTTGTAAACTACTTATTTGATATCATCCCTGCTCTGTTTGATCGGCTTACTCAAGAGGGTTATTTATGCTTATACTAATACCTTTCTCAAATGTCTATTTAATTGCAAGCAGCTATGTTGGACTCCAAACAGTTGCTGTAGTCGGATTAAGTTATGCAATGCGCATAAAAAAAATGCTCGCTGCTGTGAACACAAAAGCTCCATATCATTTCAAAAATTTATTTTTTCTTTCGAAAATGTTGCATTATTACCACAAATAGCTGTGATCGCCTGTCCTACACAAGTTTCGCATGTTGCTCACCTATAAGACTGCCGACAACAAAATTACAACTTCAACTGTTGAAACGACTAATCGCATTGTGCGCCGCTGTCGGTCTCGGCGCTCGCAAGTCAAGCAACTTGCGCTTTAGAGATTTTCATCAGATAAGCCCCATTCTTGCATACATATTTTTATACTCTTGCAACATGTTGCTACAGAGTATAATAGTTTTGTCCATCTTATCGACTAATCGAGATAGATATAGGATTATGCATATATAATTGATCTGGATAGCGAGACGAGTTAAAATCTGGGTGATTGTGCATCTGTCCGCCCATGTAGTCGGACCACTGCCATGCCCACAAAACGCCATAAGCCGAAAACGTATGAAGTACCATAACTAAGCAGTAAATTAAGATATAAGACTCTAACACGGGATCACTGTAGCAAGGGGGATCTGTGAGCTAAAAATGTTTAAAAAGTGGGCATGAACCACCCTCTAATAAGTTTAATGTACATATCTCTTAAACCACTAAGTCCACAACTACAAAATTCGCCTAGCGCAAATATTGTAAGAACTCCTACTGACAGTGTGAAAATTGATGGAACCGACGATAACCCCGCTCACTTCTCATATAACGGTACTGTTCAAAACTGCCAAAAGCGCGATAAATCAATAACTGTATCCGCCAGAGGCATTCAGTTTAACCTCCCGATGGAACAAGTAGGCTTTATGGAAGTCGAAATCACATATCTCGGGGCCCGACCGACCGATTCTACAAAATTTAGAACCTATGTCACGGTGCAAAAATGGACTAATAATTCCTCTAAAGGAAGCCAGCTTATGAGCAAAAATGTTCCATATCCAACCAAAACTGTTCAAACCTCTGGGCACCGAATATGGGGACCCATGTACCTATAGATAACTTCTGCTCGAAAATATCGATCAATGTATGGGATATACAATTGAAATTCAGAGAGAAGATGATATTAAACCTGTGCATCAAAAAAGGGTTCATTCGGGTCAATTCTTCCCTGAACCCCCATATATCTAATATAAATGTTTTCGAAGTTCCGGGCGACTTTACGCTGCATATATCGGCCAATATTTGAGTTATGTCAATGAAAATGAAAGAGAGTATTTTTTTGAGTTTCCAGTTACACCTTAGGTAGATATTTGGCCTCGATTTTGGAAGGCCGAGTTTTCGGAAAGATATTTGGTCGATATTTGGAAACTTGCGAAAGTGATAATATAACTAATATTATATTAATATTTTCGAACATCCGGCGGACTTTATTTACTCCATATGATTGGTTTCACGCCTTAAGCTATTAAGCCAGGGGGCTTTCATTTCTGCAAATTGCAGGACTATGAAATGTTTGGTTGAACCCGAGCTTGTTTGGTTGCACCCGATCTTTGGTTGCACCCGAACTTAGCCCGTTATTATTGTTGTAGTTGTCACATAACTTAAATATACGGCTGGTGGGTTTGTGGGCCCAAATGAAATGTGAAGTGGTTTGCCAGCGCGCGAGCTAAAGATGGATTAGGCAGCACTGTGCTAAACACATATCTATAAATGTCCACACACCTGCATCTGTGTGTGTGTGTGAATGTGGAAAATGGTGTTATGGAAGCCGCATAGCCGCATAGGTGGCCTTTATGAGTTATGGACATTTACGTGCCACCGTCACTGCTGACACCCCGCCAACGCTACTGGCGGCAAGCATGCAATCACGGGTTCTTGTTGTGCGCCACTGAAAGGGTGTGCGCAAGGACACAGTTGCTTACCATACCTACACATTATATGTCAAAGCACATACATTTGAGTGTATGAAAATAATATTTTCCTTTTCATTTGTACTTATTTCAACAGCAAATTAACATGCAATGGAATTTCCCTTTTTGTTGGAGGCTTTTCGTGTTTGTTGCCTTTGTGTCATCGCTGTTGTTTTGTTGTTAGGTGTTACACTCATATACAGTGTTTATTTGTTGTGTCCAACGCGTTGCTCGACATGCGATTTTTGTTGTTTCCATAATAAGTTGCTGATACGATGCATTAGCATGTGATTTCAGCAATTTATGTCTTTTATGACGTTCGAGTAATTCACACATACGTGTGGAAAAGTGTCGGCCGACCAACGCATGCCATTTGACACCATTCGCTGCTGCTTCTTCTTAGGGTGCTATTTCGAAAACTTTCTCATGTTTCATAATTGTGGGAGCGTTCGCACATTTCACGCATTTACAACGGCATAAAACTCCGATACAAAACGAAATGCAAATGGCATTGAAAGCGATACGGATCCGCAAACGAAGAGTGTCTAAATCTACGGAGCCAAACGCAAGCCGAACGGTATCCTACCTCCAACTTTTCTTGTAAATAAACACTTTCAATATCTCTTTTATACTTTTGCGACAATTTGAATTATTCCAATAAACGAAATTTCGAAAAAAAAATTTTTTTCAAACGCTTTTCTTCGCACATATTGTTTTTTTCAACTTTAACCTGCTGTAAAATTTACAAGTGACCACTTGCGCTTGTGGCAATATCATACCTTCACACTCACTTCGAAATTCGTGTGCTCTCGGCTTTAGTTAGAATGCGGGGTACAACAGTAAAAGTTTTATAATCCTTATAAATTAATTAATTTGCCGTATCTGCGTTAATTCCGTCTCAGTTTTGCCTCTTCCACTGCTTCTCAACATTGTCGCCGTCGCCTTTGGCGCATGTTTATCACTAGTTTGATCGCCCCCTCTGCATACAGGCTGAAATATGCGCCGGAGTGTTCACATATAGATGGAAAGCAGCTGCATCAATAAAACTTGTTAATTATCGTGGGCCGTTGTGGTTGTTAACTTAGCTCATTTTTGATAGTATAACATTTTATTATTTTATTGTTATTACCAAAGGTATTTGTTTAATTTTTTCTATTTGAAGTCATGGCGGAAGGTGCCGACAGTCGTGGACTGGGGCTTGCGCCAATAAAATATGGTAATACTGTAAGACCTCATATTACTGAAGAGTGTAAATAACAGTTCTAATAAGAGGCTAGAAAGGGAATATTATTTTGCGCAAACTAAGCCTGTTGGAGTATGGAGCCATGTGTAGAAGTTCAAGGAAGTGAGGAAAGTTCTCTGATCGCCAGTCACTTGAGAGTGACCAGAAATAATTCTTTTACATATGGCTCAAGCAGCTCACGACTTCCGGTCGTGGACTAAGTATCGTCTGGGTAGCCAGAAAATATCCGTTTGAAGGCGTGAGAAGGCGAAAAATCCATTCCACAGGGTTGTGCGCTGGGTTTGGGACCCGCCACGTAAAAAATGGCCCCAATGAAAGAGTTTAAACAGAATCGGATGAGATCTTGATGACGACCACGGCAAAGGCGTCTATCTTGGAACCAGCATTAACAGCAACAACAATGTCAGTCTCGAAATCCAACGCAGAATAACTTTTGCCAACAGGTGCTACTTGGACTGAGTAAGCAATTGAGAAGTTAAGTCCTCTCTCGACGAACGAAAACCAAACTCTATAAGTAACTCATCATCCTCGTTCTGCTATATGGTGCAGAGGTATGGACTGCGAAAGATTTATGGTCCTTTGCGCATTGGCAATGGCGAATCCTGCATTCGATGCAACGATGAGCCGTATGAGATATGTATATGACGACATTGACATAGTTCAGCGAATTAAGAGACAGCGGCTACTCTGGCTAGGTCATGTCGTACGTATGGACGAAATCTCCAGCTCTGAAAATATTCGACGCAATACCCGCTGGGGGAAACAGAGGAAAGGAAAGACATCCACTCTGTTGGAAATACCAGGTGGAGAAGGACCTGGTTTCGCTTGGAATTTTCGATTGGCGCCACGTTGCGAAAAGAAGAAACGACTGGCGCTGTTGTTAACTTGGGTATAACCAGTAAAGAAGAAGAAGAAGCCTGTCATGTAAATATAGATGCATTCTGGTCCGAATAATTCCAGAAGAATGTATTCTTTAATGATTTCCTGTGTCTTTGATTCCATGTTGATTTTGAGATTAAATTTTAGGTTAAATTTTAGTAGTCCAACTTTGGAAAATATAATTATAATAAAACTTGTAGAATTCAGGCAACCAATTACCAGTTGAGACTTAATATTAAGCAAGTTTAGGATAAAGAAGCTTGGAATATGATTTTAGTAGTTTTTTACTCAAAGATATAGCTTTTAGCTTATAGTAGAAATCTTTATAAACACGATTTAACATACGTAAAGTATCTTTATACAAATTGCCTGCTTGGTATTTGCAAAGCACGCTTAGCTTCTCCATTCCCCACTCGGCATACACATTTTAACTGTGCCAGCATGTTGAACGTCGTGTTAAAAAACATGTTCGCAATTAAGTGATGTCCTGCAGTGCGAACATTGTTATTGTACATTCCACTGCGTGGCGCCCTCATACTCCCCAGTCCAGTATAGCATTTCGCGTACAAACCGATAAACAAACAGACCCTAAATATATGAAATATGCCTTCGCGCTGGCTGAGCCAGGGTGTCTGTGGCAATGGATTTGTCTCCTTTGGCTTCGACATTCTTGTTTTTGTGCGATTCCTTTTTGTGTAGCGCTTTCTTGTCGTTCGGTCGCACATTGCGTGTGGGGCATTCAATTGCGACTGTGGTGACTGTGGCAGTTCGCATGCGCCGTATGCAAAGCGCTTTGCTAACAAGTCAGTGGTAAATATGGCTTAAATATATTTGTAGACACATACATATGTATGTATATATGGTATGTACGTACAATGAAACAAGCACATCTCACCTGGCGTTAACACAAAGGTTGCACGTAAATGACCCAAGTTATCATAAACATGTCAAAAGTTGTAAATTAAGTGCGCAGCATGCCATCAAAGCAACGGTAACAACCAGCACCGAAACAACGAAACAGCGACAGTGCCAACCAAATTGTGGCAGAATTTTGTATATGAGGTCATTCGTAATGTGTTTGTTGATGACCGTTGTACGCGATACTAAATGGTCACCTTTTTTTATATGAAATCATGTTTGCTACGCCTAAAAGTCTGCTTGGTGGATACGTGGAAGGCTATTTCCAAATACTGAGGAGCTGTGCGCTTGCTTCCAACAAACTTTACAGAATATTTTCTCTTAGAGCGTTTTGTATGGCGAGCAAAAAATTCAAATTATTAGCATTTTCTAAATTATTTTGAATCTTAAATATTTATTGCACTTTGGGTGTGTTGTAATTCATAGGCACCAGTATACCACGGTTCCACAATCCAAACATTCGCCAAAAATACTGAATTATGAAAAAGTTAGCGCTAATAAAACTTAACTACCGTAAATTAAGCGAACAATTATTGCAGCTGGGTGTGAGGAGTGGTGCCCCTTCCGTGCCCACATGCAGGTGAGCGTGCACGCGAGAGCTTTTGCCACCAAAATAACACTATAAATGCCTTTCAACTGCCACCAAGTGTTGATGTGCCAAAGTTTGATACCAGAAATAGATTGAGTGACAGCATAAAATACATGCAACGCGTTCAATTCCATTGAAACTATTGAAAAACGCAAAAAAGCTATGCTCAGGAACTCACAGTAGGTAAACTACGCTTTTCTAAGCGTCAAAAAATAGAAAAATAATGGGTGAGTCCACATTATAAACAGAAGAAACTTGCTGTTCGCATATTTGCCGAATGTTTGTCTTAGATTTGTAGATTGCATCTAGAATTTACTCGACTAATGGAGGGGTCTGCATTTTTTCTGGTATCTTTGGGCAGCTTTAATTTTCTCCCTTAGATCCCGGCGAGTAGTAGTTGAGCATTCGCGCATACAAAAATTATAAAAGCATAGTATTTCCTCTCTTATTTTAATTTCCATTTATTATATTTGAGTTAATAACAGGATTTATTCTAAATTTGTGTTTCTTGATAAGCATTCGCACCCTTTATTCAAAACATTTGAGTGTTTTTGTTGTAAGATAATATATATAATAATAACCTGAACATTAGCATTAATTCATTGTGGCTCACATCAAAGGACGATGCGATCAATGGAAGGAGTGAATTTGTTAATGCGTTTTTATAGCGCGTGTGCCATCCCCACTGCCATTATCATTACCAAGGCTAACAATAGCGAATGTGCTAATACCAAACGTGCGTATGTGTGTGTTATGCACCTTATAATTGCTTCGAAAGTGTGTGTGTTCGGGGCGCAGGTGGTCTCCGAACGGCGAGAAAGGGTTAAATGTGTTTATTTGTTTATGGGATACACAGCAGGTTTTGTTATTCCGAGCTTATCGCAAGTAAAACAGTTATTAGTAGGCGAAATTAGTGGGAATTGTTGATTGTTGGAAAGTGTGTGTTTTTTGGTTAATTCCATTGTTGCATGAATTAATGCGAAAATCGCATGTTGCCAGCGTATATGCGTTCGAAAATTATTTTTTCACTTTCTTTGTGAGCCAAAGTTGACGACAAGTGCCGAAAACGAATTGAGTCTCGAAGAGTTACCGATATCAAATGGCATCTTGCTGTATCGATTGGAAAACGGGAAAGTTCCAAGTTAGCTATTCAATAAAGGAAAAAGAGAAGAGTGCAGGGGAGGCTCACCTCTGATTAAGTGCTGAATAACTTAATGCTGTAGTATTTTTACCGCCTAACGGTTGTTTGTATCACTTAAACCTAAAGGAGTTTGATCTTTTCGTATTTCTAATCAAACTTCACCTTGTTTTTTTAATATATTTTTTAATATAGTTTTCTCTTGAATCCAACTTTACTCCATTAAGGGAGTTCTGCATTGACCGATACAAATGATAGTCCGATGGTGCAAATGGTGGATGCATGTGTGGTCAAGCGTTGTCCCGATGGAAGATGAAGCCCTTTCTGTTGATCAGTTGATTCTTTTCCAATCCAATGCAACACTCAGCATAGCCTTTCGAGGCGTCAATCGTGGCTATGCGACCATTTGTCGTACTTGATCCACTTTGTCTCCTGTTACCATTCGCTTTAATTTCTTCAATATTTACACTAATTTTTGAACAGCTGTAACTTTTTTCAATTCTCCCGAATTTAATGTTTTTCGGTTGAATGAAGCTTAAAATCTCACATTTTTCGTGTGATTGGTATTAAAACGAACAGACTTTTTCGTTAACCCAATTTAAAGATTTTCGAACTTCTGGGAGACTTTATATATATGTGAGTTTTCTTAATAAATTTGAGAGAGGGTGATTTTTTAATAACTATGCACAGTTGGTGATTAAAATGGTTACAACTTGCCCTATACCCGATATTACTAACAAACCTTATGCAACTGAAAATATTTTCCCGACGAAAATGTAATATGAAATGTTCGGTTGCATCCAAACTTAGCCTTGCCTTACTTGTTTAAATTAGATACACAACAAGTTCAATAATTAATTAACGAAAATTTCAAGTTAATGCTCATTAACAAAAAGGTGAGCAATCTCAAACAATGAGCATTCGAATACAAAACTAGTCTCGTCGTTCTCAGCGCTTGTCAAATTGTTTGTGTGCCTATAACAACAATAATATTGCACAATATCTGGGCGCAAAAGTGTTCAACGAACAATTCGTGAGTAATCTCTTCATCGGTTCACACGCATACAAACACACACTTGACTCGGCGGCTAGGCTGCCACATAAACATCACGTTTAATCATACACTTATGGAAAACAGTTATCTTTGCTGTCATTTTAATGAAGTGTGTTCACACAATATTTAATCATCTCAGTACATTTCCTCAAAGTAATTCTTCACTGCCGGAACAGCATTTCCTCACCATTGTCAACCCGCATAATTAACACAATTGACAACACACATGCAGCGCACACACACACACACATACACTTATATGCAGTTAGTAGCAGAGAGTTTGCATGTGTGTGCTTGCAACAATTTTTGCATATTTAATTGGATACTTACATGTTGCATGTTGCTTGCACCATTACAGTGTCCACTTGCCGCAAACTCTGTCGACTACCGACTGTTGACTGTTGGCTTTTTATTAAGTGCTGTAATAATTTCTTTCCTCATTTCTTGTGCCACATCTTGCAAGGGGCAATGGTGCATAGGTACTTGTTGCACTTGTTACTGCCCGTTTGTTGCACATATTAATTGTGAGCGCAACTTGACAGCAGTCACTTGACTTGTATCAAGTCGGCATTCAAGTGTTGCCACCTGTCATAATCGCCTTGCAGCATAGTGGTAAATTTGCATTTGTTGCCTTTGCGGCTTTTTCGCTTCAATTAATAAGCAAGCAATGAGTTGCCGCAAGTGCTGCAGCGCCGCCGCCAATAAAGTGTGGTGCAAAACTAAAAATTACAAAATTACAACAATTCCATATCTGTTCGCAGCTTTGCCTGGCTGCTCTGGCTCCCACTCTTATGTTGCAACATAGGCAAACACATTGTCTCAGCTTTGCGCACGCGCAACGCCGCCAACTTGGTCTGCGCGATATCTGCGGTGAACCTGTTTTCCCCCATTTGGCGCGTAAGCATTGTCCTACCTGTGTTGCAAGGCGGCAGCTCTCGAACTCAGGCGGCAAGCGGCGTTTTGTGTTGCCTCAACTCACACGAGTTGTTTTTGGCTTTGTTGCACTGTCTTTTTTTATCTGAAACGGAACCGCAAATTATTTTAATTTGCGTTAAATAAGCATTGAAGTGGGAAAAACAGATGATGAGTGGCTCCGGGCTCCGAGCGGCGTGCGCAAAGTGGCGGCAACATTGGCGCAAATTCGATATTTGCAATGGAAATTCATCGTACACAGGTGTGGAAAGCTCCAGCGAAAGCCTTCGCACTGCGTTGCATATGCGCAGCATTAACAACTACAACAACAATGCTAATAAAAACAACTGTGATAAATCAAGTTTTGCTGCAATGTTGAGACTTTTTCTACGCGCTGCACATTGTACAAGTATGTTGCATGTTGCGTAGTGGAAATTAGCGCGCATTTTAGCGCCACTTGTACGCACCCAGGTGTTAGAGTTGGCACTAAGCTCGTGCAGCGTTGCGGCAATTAATGTTGCACGTTGCTGGCTAATTGCAGCGACAGTAAACCTGTCGACGGATGAAAGTAGGCGTCGAACGCAAATAAAAACATTTAATACATGCAACACACGCGGCTACTAAGAAAATCAAAGCCAGCTCGTACTTCTGATGACTTCAAACTAACCTCAAAGTACAGTTACATATACGGTTATCGAGCTACAACTTCCTCACCTTTTCCGCTGCCATTTATCTGCCGTGCAGACCACCCAAAAACCTTATCTCCAACATTTTCAACACGGGTTTTCCAATTGTTCAACGTTTAATTTAAGCCTTTTGCTCTTCTGCCCGCTTGTGTTTTGATTGAGAAATTTGAATAACAAACGGCGAGGCATCCTAAATGGTCACGAATGGTGTCAACATCGAATGTCTGAGCGATTGTTCCAGTCGCTTGAATTATGATAGCAATTTATTTAAAATCAACAATGAGCGAACCTACTTAGTGAATGGTCAGAAGGCGCGCTCTACTCGCCATACACGAGCGGCGATGGCAGCGAGTAAAAAATCGCTATTAATAATACTTTTCAATTTATCAGCATCCGCACACAAATGATTATGAATGGAGTAAATGAATTAGTCGGCGGTTAAATTCGAAAAAAATAAATAAAAATCGAAAAACAACAAAAATAAAATTCATTCAGAAATAATACGAGAATCGCTTGTAATTGTATTAACACTCACACATACGTGCACGCGTATGTTTGTGTAAATGTAGTGATTAAGCTTAGAATGTGCTGAATTGAGGCGCAGCATGTGGCCTGCAGCAGCCAGCGTGGGGACACATTTAGTCACAATAAGTGAGTAATACCTGTATTTGAAGGTGATCACACATCTACCAATAAACCGTATGTATTTATGTATACCATGTATACATACATAACGTATGCCATATTCTGAATAAATGTGTATAATTGGAACGCAGATGATTTATACCCTTAACAGGGTGTAAGTTTGCCACGATGTTTGTAACACCTAGAGAGAAACGATCGATTGTAACGTTGCAAGGTAGGCAGTCTGTTTTCTCTCCGCTGCGACACGGCACTCCTCATCGTACCAGCTGGTATTTTGCCGTTTCCGAAAACCAATGGGTTCGTTTGCAGTTGTACGTAAGGAGCTTGAAATGCCGTCCCACAGTTCCCTTATATCGAGTTGCTGACGAGTGATCTCAGAGAGCAGGGGTGCAAGTAGAATAGAAAATCGTTCGGCTGTCTGTTGTCATTGCAGCTTCTCGACGTCGAACCTTCCTTGTGTTTGTTGACGCGCGTTTTTTACTGTACAGAGGCGGGTGAGTATCTTGGCTACAACCAGGTAGTGAACTGAGTCGATGTAAGGACCTCGAAGTGTACGCACGTCTAAAACACTGGAAAAGTGTCTTCCGTCTATCACACCATGACCGATCTGGTTGGTGGCTTTTCGATTCGGTGACAGCAAGGTATCTTATGAGTTTTAACCATATTTCGGAACCCGAATTTACCGACCGTTGTGCTAAAGATACCTTTTTTGTGCACCCTGGCGTTAAAGTCGCCAAGCACGATTTTGACAACGTGGCGGGGACAGCCCTCATGGGTGGGCTCCTAGTGCTTATAGACGGCATCTTTGGTCAAATCGTCCTTCTCTTCCATCGTGGCGTGGGTGCAAATCAGCGATATGTTGAAGAACTTCGCTTTGATGCGGATTGTGGATAGACGTTCATCCACCGGGGTAAGTGCCAGGGCTCGGGTACGGTGTCTCTCTCCCACCACTAATCCCTCACCGAATTTGCGCTACTTTATATGGCCACTACTGTAGTAAATGTTACAAGGATCTATTCGTCTCAGTCCTTTTTTCCGTCCATCGCACTTCTTGGACGGGGGTGACGCCTACCTTTATTTTTACGAGGACATCAACCAGCTGGGCAGCGGCACCTTTCCAATTGAAGGACCGGACATTCTAGGTGCATGTCGTCGTCAAAAGGGGGTCTCTCATCCGAGGCAGTTGTTTGTTGGGAACGTTTTTTACGTTTCGGCTCCCAGACCCAGCGCACAACCATGGAGAGGGATGGTTCGCTTTCTCATTTTAGCTCACCTTCATACGGATGTTCTTTGGCTACTCAGAGGATACTTGGTCTAGGACCGGAAATCGTGAGCTGCGGATCGTTTCTGGTCATTCCCAAGTGCATGGCGATCAGAGAACTTTCCTCATTTAAGTGAACTTCTACACAAGACTCCATCCACACATATATGTATGTATATGTATATAATTTGTTATAACCCTTTCTCTTCTCATTCGAAATCATAATTTTTCGGTGGTTAATACCATTTGACAATTGCAATACACCCGATCACTTGAGCTGAAATGCCATTTCGGTGAAATTCTTTATTAGTTTTGCACTTGTTTTTTGCCATCGTCACTAAAATCGCTCGCTTTGCTCACACTGGTGCCTATCGGCCTTTGCATCTGTGCGTTGTTATTTGTGTTGTGCTTTCCACTTATCTTTGCTTTGCGCTTTATCGATTACAGCTAATCGTGATTAAGTGCATTCCATTTGTTGCCACACTGCTGCCACAAACGATGCTGTTGCTTAGATTCACCGCGCTAAGCAACATGTTGCACACTCATGCTCACGCTTTAGCTCGCGCCCCACACACCTCGGCAGTGTGAGTGTGAATGTGCGTGGCTGTGTACACACAGCAGCTTAGAGGCTCTGACAGTCGAGTGGAAGACAAATTAATCGCCACGATCAATTCCGCAATGAGCGCACTGACTGCCAACATTGCCTGATATCGATCGCTTACTCAGTGCAAACCCAAAAGGGGGCAACAACAATAATTATGGGGGAATTTTGTCAACTCATGCCACAAGGAGGCTGTGTGGCGGTGTGTGCGGCATTCTGCTTGTCATGCAACAACAACAACTACAACATATATTGATTGGTTTCGTATATTCAGTGTTGAGCCACGTTTATTAGCTTTGCTGTTGTTGTTGTTGGCACCGAAATATTTGGCCGTTGCTTCCCCGCCTGTATGTCTAACAGCAAAGCGATTAGCTCAAGTGTCAGCCTGCGCATTGTTGTTCCGTTCACTCGGTCGCCTCTACAGCTCTTGGCCGTCCAACTGTCCGTCCGTGCGGCCATTTGATGGTTCAACGCCTGTGTCATTATTAGCAGCGTTCACTTACATTTTTTAGCTTATTGTTTGGGCCGCTCTCGTTGATTTTGTTGTTTGTGTTGTTTTTGTTTTTGTCTTTAAATGGTTGTATACTTTTTCGGCGCTTGCCCTCTTGCTAATGTTGCAACAATGACTCGATAAAATGTGGCTGAAAAACACTTAAAGCCCTCAATTGACCAATCGAGCCATGCAGACAGTCTTCAAAGATTAAGCCCAGATTGAAATGTAATTCGTCATTAAGTTACGCGTTAAAAAGGGCACGTGTCAAAGTTGCGTGGTTGCACACACGTAAGTGCTTGTGTCTGTTCTGTTTTGAGTATCGGATATTGACTGTTGTACTCCATTAGATTAGACGTGCGCTGGCCGGTTTCAGCCAATGTAACCAATAGTATAATAAATTTTTTTAAATCGACTCAGTCCTATTACTTTCCGGACAAACCCTGTATCTTGTGGACTCCAGTTTTCCAAGTTTTCAACATATCCTTTCATAAGTCAACAACTTCTTTGGAACCTTCCAACATACTAGGTCATTCAAAAGGAATCAATGTGTTTATGTCTCATACGTTTATGTTCCTATGATGAAGAAATACATATTTCGCTTGACAACCCCGAAAAATTTTATTTTATAAAGAACAACAAAAAACTATAAAACTATTTGAAGAGTCTTAAATTAAATTTTATTCGATGCATACACTTAAACTTGTTAGCGAATCCTCTGACGGAACAATATAAACTTGTTGAAAAAGACTTGCAAAAAGTGCGCAACGATAGATAGAGATTTCAAAATGAGGTACCAATTCGAGACTTCAACGGTATTTCATTCAAAGAATTCTTCAATATTTTATACTAATTATTTTGTCCTCCTTTCGCACATACATATGTACATATGTATGACAGGACATTTTATTTGGCCGATTTGATTCGATTGTTCAATCGTGCCAGGATTAAGCCAAGGCCAGAATGAATTATAAATTTTATTTTTCTTTAAATTTATTTTCGTCAAAATTTCTTCAAATATCTTTAGATTTTGTTCACATTTTGTTCAAACTCTCCAATAAACTTAAAACACTAATAACATTGTTAATAATTTATAATTTCTGTTGGTCGAATTCGACCACTGGCGACCATAGTATCAATAAATGGCTCTAAGAGTCTATAAATTTTCCATTTCTTCGATTTAACTGTAACCAAATTTAGTCAGCATATCGATAAATATCTTGCTTGCTTTTTTGCATGCGAGTTCTGTGGATAGAGAATTTTCCAACACAAATGCTAAAATCTCATGACTCTTCACTCTTGTGAATTTAGACTCTCCACACACACTTATTGAGGTCCAGCAATTAATATTAGCACAAAATACATATTCTAAGCACATTTCACAGTTTTTCCATTTTTAATTCAAAAACTCAAAATTTGCGAAAAAATACTCGGAATTACGCCAATCAAACTCACCACTTTTTCCATGATTTTTTCGTTTTATTCGGACACGCTTAGAAGTAGTCATTTTGCCGACGGTACATACACTTTTTGGGTTAAAATTTTCCTCAGTAAGTTTTATAATAATTTTCTTCGAATCACAGGTCACAAAGTCTTTTTTTTAATTTCAAACAATAACAACAACAGCAAATTATTGTAATGGAAAGTATGTAACCTTTGTTTTGGTGGAAGCACAACGAAAACGCATTTTATTGCTGAGCAGCGCATTTAATCCGCTGTGGTGTATATCTGCGCAAAGCAACAACAACTAACTGAAGCGAAAAACAGCAAAAGCGCCTAGTCCCAGTCGTACCTAGCGCCAGTGGCGGAGACGTGGTCGGAGTCGGAGTCACCGGCGAGTTATAAAAAGCAAAAACGCACTGGCTGGCGAATGGAAGAAGCGAAAAGCAATAAGCAAATCTGTAAGGAAATTCGCAAAGAAAGCAAACAGAAGAAACACGCAAGTAAAGCGAAGCCTTTTCAGCCTTTTTCTGCTTTTGACTGCGAGTTTAGTTGCTTGTATGAGTATGTGTGTGTGTGTGTGTTTGTGCATGGCTGTGGGGCAACTGGAACCGAAAGCGAACTGGCGAAACAAGTTTGCAAATTTCAGTTGAGCGCTGACGGTGGAAGCAAATAATGTTTTGCACAACGGAGGGCAGACACAGGCGTTTGGGTAAATGAGAGCAAATGTTTTTTAGGGAAGCAGGACGAGCACTGCTGATTGTTGGCTATAGTATGCACTTGTTGTTGTAGTTATAGTTGTGAGAGGAAGACGGTTTGAGAGTTTTTAAATTGGAAGCCAATTCCACGCAGCACTGAGAGCCATTAAATAAGAGAGTTTGGAGAGTTTTTGTGGAGCAAACAAGTTTGCAAAAACGTCATTTTTCTTTCCTTTCATTCAATATAATTCATTATGCACGTAAGATACATATATATTTTTGTTGTTAAATATTACATTTTCGCCTAGCTTTTGGATTTAGTTCGCGTTTGCAGTCAGTTATTGCCTCCAGCAACACATATTCACCCAAACAAACATATTTCAACGCTCGGTCTGTGCGTAAGTACTCACATACATATGTTCGCGTGTGCGTATGTGTGTGTGTGCTTCTAATGTTCAATACACTTATCACACAGCAGGTGACAAAAATATTGATGGGTATCCATCAACAGCGGCGCCTGCATGCCAAATGTTAATGATTGCATCACTTGTTGCAACAATAGCATCACCCCTCCCGCCAAACGGCCAACGTACGCTTAAGTGGTTAAGGAGAAATCGTCAAATTATTCGAAATTACACGGAAATCTTCGCATTGAACAAGAATCAAGAAATGTAATTAATAATCTTCAGCCGTTTCAACGTTTCAGCGTTACAGCGGCGCAAGATCACTTAATATTGTTGTTATGTTGTTATTGTGGTTTTGTTTATTTGCGCGCTTTGGCTATTTAGAAGTAGCAGACACGACGGAAGACCGAAGACCCACTTAATAATACACATGTTTGATAATTTCGATTGTAGAATTACAAAATGTCTGGCTGCATTGGCTCTTCCACGAATTCGGGCTGTGCTGCGTGATCGTTGCTGTGTGGGCCGATGTGTCTGACCTATTGTAGTGGTCGGATCGGTCTATTGTTCGGCAGTTTCACACACACGCACGACGAGCGCTGGCAACAGTACTGGGTATTGCCCGGTTGCTAGTCCATAAAACGTCGTCTTTTTGTATTATTCCGTAGTTGTTTCGCTCGACAACAATTGTTGCACGTTTTCGCATCATTAATCAAACGTCAATTGGGCGAAGCCAAAGAGGCTTCGATACGCGTGTGTGTGCATGCACAAAGAAAGTGCCAACACAGTGTGTTGATAGCGATGATTTTGCTGTTGTAATTGTTGTGGCTGCTGTGGAATTTTCAGAAACTCTAGCCTTTGTTCTTAATCTTTTATTTTATGATTTGTTTTTTGTTATTTTTGCAAAACACCACTGCATGAATATGAAAAATATGAATATTTTGAAAACGAAATTCGCAGGCGTAGACTGCGCGGCGCGCACACCGTTGTTGCATGGCATCTTAGAGGGAGATGCGAGTGAAGCGGCTTTCGCTGTAAACATTGTTTATAAACATTTGATTTTGTTCACATGCTTGCGCGTGTGTGTGTGGCTGTATGTGAGCCCACTACTAGCATTTACTATTAGTAGTTGTTTTTGTAGTAGTGGTTAGTTGCAAATTTTACGATGCCACAACAAACGCTCCGCCCCGAGCGGCTGCCGCACAGCAGACACACTGGCTACACGCCGCGCTCTGCCACATTTGATGGCGGCGTGGCGGTGTTGCACGGTATTTGTGCAGATCGCATTCATGTTGTGCATTACTTGGTGGAGTAATTAAAACTGTCATTAAAAAATGTTGTTTGTTTGCTAGTTTGTTGGTACTAAACATAAACACAGCCCGCGACGTAACCACATCAGAGCAATGGTGGCATGGCTGAATGGGGGAAATCTGTTTGATGCAATGCGGTCTTAGGAGGAGAGTCGGGTGGCATGCTGGCAATGACTTATGACAAAAGGATGTTTCTATTTATTTGAACGTTTGTGCAATAAAATGTGGCAGCTAAAAAGTTGCCGCTTTGTGTGCTTGAACTAATGAATAATGATGAAACAACAACAATTATAACACAATAAACTATAGCAACGTAGAATAGTCTGCTGAGAGTCTGCTCTACTTTGAGTTATGAATGAATCTTCATAACGAAATGAACGAGGCTTTAAGTTGAAGCTTCATATAAATAAAATTTTTGGCCAGACTTGGTTTCAGATGGTTTCTACACCTAGTGTGAGCACTTAAATCTATTTAAATCTAGACAAGCCTTTGTTATTTAGAAGGCTGGTAGATACCGAATTGTGGCAAGTCATTACTAGTTCTTTCTCTGTCCTCTACTTCTTTCTTTACCTTAGGAATAGAAAAATCTATGGGAATATTTCTTTTACGAAAGTGTCATGATGAATCCATTATCACTCTAAAGATTTTTGTCCGGAACCTCTGTATTACATCAATGTTGATGCACAGGTTGTAGCCCAAAATTGATTATCATACATGCAAATCGGTTTTATTGCCGCGTTGTATAAGAAAACTTTTTCTCCATCTGAACCTTCTATTCATGTGAAGCTACATCAATTGTTTATGTTATTAAGTTAATATATCGATCCTATCAGGGATCTCACTGTAGAACGCCGGTTCGTTGTAGAACCTTAAATTGCTACAAAATAAATTATGAGACCCTAGCAAATCAACAGAGTGCTTTGAGTCTATCACAAATTTGTTGATACGGCTAATGTTAGTTTCGGCAGATATGATTCGCCGAAGATAGGACTACCGAGACCTTTTAGCCTCAGTTTTGCAAAGACTGGGTAATGGAGAAGAAAGTGACCGGATACGTCCACCTTACCCTCCTCTATACAACTTTGACAACTAGCTTCCAACAAGAGTTCTAGCCTTATCGCTTTAATGCCAATAAGCACTGCCTAAGTGCTGTACTTCGTAACAGTACGTCTACCGCCATCTTAAAGCAGCCCCTTCTGTCTTAAAACCTCTAGAGTGGTTCGGTACCCTAAAACTACCCTACAGGAAACTTCCTTCTTAAGTAAACCGATGCCTGCCATCCTCTTTCCTCAATATATAGCCAAGGATCAGTTTTGTGGTGCCTAGACGTTATTCATTTTAATTTGCTGACACATTCCTACATTTTAGAGTTACCATACATTCTTTTGTGGATGAACTTCGCATTCCTAGGAGCTGGTAGTGCCTCGCAGAAACATGGGAATGGTCACATTCCTAAAGTGTTCCAAGCAAACCAGTGAAAAGAAAGTGGAGAGTTATGACATTAAGGTCGGATGATAATATATTCTGAAAGTTATTACAATTATTTGATAGAAATCTTCTGTGACACTTTTAGGGGGGGTATACTTCACTCAATTTTAATATTTTTACACACACGATTATTATATATGTACACACAAATAACTCAAAAAAGTATTTATTTTTGCGTGCATTCATTTTTATTTATGTTGCATAATAATTCATGGCATATCAACAACTAATAAGTTGACCTTTAATCGCATTCCATTAGATTAATTACATAATAAAGTGCATAACAAAGTTGTGTGCAATTTGCGTTTCCACGCACTTTCATAAATTTGCAGTCATTTTTCATACGCATTAGAATTCCACACATAAGAGTACATACATACATAAACACATATACATACGAGTTTACATAGAACCCCAATGTGCCCCTTTGTAATTTCAACATCAACGTTCCACGCACCCTTTGCTGTCACCCGCCTGAGTCGAAACATAAGTATTCACAACTACTTGGCTATACATATTCTATATATGTATGTACATATGTATGTATGAATTCATGCGCCCGCGCTGTTATTCGCACACATTATTTACCCGCTTTGTGCGTCACGCACTAATTTTCCGCATAATTTTTCACAAATCCAATTGCACTTTGAATTCCTCAAATTGGCATTGCGTGCGGCGCGGCTCGTCTACGCACTTTTTACCGACGACTGTCGCATGGCTTGGTGAAAATTTGCAAAACTGAACCATTGTACGTACTATATGTACATAAAAATATATATGTGTGGACATATCTACTCCATAATTGCCCCTTTTTATTAGGTATTCGACGCACTTTTTCGCATTTTCGACTTGACAGCAGCGGCATTATGTTTGACATGCGTCATTTTCTGCCACAATTGCCAAGGTAATTTGTTGCATGCCAGCGGACAGTCACAGTTCACGGCTACCAACCACTATCGGCTTGTTTGGGCTTGTTTGGAGATTATAATTATATCATGGTCATTATTATTAGTTGACTAGACGGACTATTCATAATGATTTCTCTCAAAACGTTTGAATGATAGATTGAAACTCTCCCTTCAGCAACAGATATTTCTTCAGTAATTTTTAATTTCAACCATCCAAAATTATTTTCCATCAATTAATATACAGGGTTTGTCTGGAAAGTAATAGGGCTGAGTCGATTTAAAAAAATTGATTGAACCAAAAAACTTCAAAATAGGCGTTTGAAGGCGTCACGGAAGGCATTCTCCGGAATACCCTTGAGAGCCGGCCTTGGTTACGTAGATGTTCACAAAAAAATCGGTATGAGCCCGGGCGTTGTCGCGGTGCAACTTCTAATCGGCTGCGATGTCTTGTCGGACCCGATTGACGCTTTTTGATAAATTTAACATCTGAGCAATTAAACGAATACTTAGTCGACGATCTGAGTTCAAAACTTTGCGCACACGAGTGGAGTAGATTGTCGGTGTTTGTCGAATTCGCTGGTCTCCCAGACGTTCTTCATCAGCGACCTCTTAAAATCTAGTCGGTACACGCACGCTCTGAAATACATTTGCGGCGGAAGAAAATCAGATAGATTTAGAGATAGTGGACATTTAAACAGCTAAAGAAAGTTCTGTGTCAAGTAGGGGGTCAAGCATTAAGTTATCTTGACCATGCAATCTCGAGATGCCGATGACTTTAATTGTCAGAAACCATCGTTATTCTCCTATTTCATAGGATTTCTATCGTAACTTTCTGTCATTTGTGGTTCAATATTACTTTCATTGTTTCTGAGTATGCTAGATTTTTTTTTGCCACATTTAGGATATTAAAAATTGTACAACAAAATGGAAGACGGTTCGTGTGTTTGAGAGAACATTTTGATTAAATGTATGAACAAAAGAAAAAGTGAATATCGCATATGTAATATGAAACAGTTTCACAGAGCAGCTGAGCTTTCTGGGACTTATCGTCAGAACGCAGACATAATCTTAAGCTTTGGAGTCATTTAATATGACGCCATGGAAAAGTTCTTTTGTGCGTTGGTATGAGATAATATGATGAAGTAATTGGCTTTGCTTTATTTTTGACATTTTTCCAACCTTTGAAGCCTCAAATATAATATGCTGTTATCTCCCGGAAGGGGAATGATTTTAGATATTTCTATGTATGCATATGTAATAATCTAATACTTATTTTTAGATATCAGGTAAGGACCTTAAAGTCAAATTGGCCTTCCGCACTATACATAATAATGTTATTGTCCGAATCGACTTTTAACTTTTTTACAGGTTTCTATTACTAACATAGGTCCGTACCCAGGGTCACTGTCGTTAAAAATTCAATTTCGAATATAGTATATTCATATAATGGAAATTTGTGACACAGCTCCTGTCGCGTGTCCTTTGCTCAAACAGCACGCCAACTTTTACGGTGTATCAAAAATAAACTTTCTGGATTGTGCCTCTAATTGCCCGACATAAATAGAGAAAGGACTTTTATGCGCCGTTTTGTTAGTGAAATAAAGTAATTTAGCAATCTTAGCAACAATTTAGCGTTTGTACGCGTGCTGCTGGGTAATGGCAACATCCGTGACAAATGGGAAGCGCAAATCGCTGGTTTTTGTCTTATTGACTTCAGCAGACAAAGAGCCACAAAGAGAGGTAATCTTTCTCAAACGAGTATCGATGCATTTACCTTTTCAAGGCAACTCGCGCCACTAACTAACTAAGGATTGAATGTGAAAACGCGTGTTGCAAGCAATCGTCAGCCAAGAATACAACGGCCAACAATATAACGGCAATATTACAAGTCAATAGTCACATATCTGCGTTGGTACATACAATACATGTGTATGAATGTGTAGCGAAGCCATCAAGGCCACTCTCTCCTAACAGACGACCAACTTTAAAACTAATATTTTGGGTCTGCAAGTGATTATGAATCTTTAAGGCAGGAAACGCCTTCAAGCGTCAACGTAAGGTTAATTTTGTCATCGTCTCCGTCACTGCGTGTGAGGGTAATAAAGTAATGATGGCATTTAAGGTGGAAACAATGAAGTGCCACACGCGGTTAATTAGCTGGCAGTAAATATTTAGAGGAGAGAGGTTAAGTTCGAAGGTCAAGGAGTGCACCGACCTTGGATTTGCAATAAGCAAGGGCCAATTGGGTGATTGGGTTTAAATAGATTAGAAGGTCGGTAATCACCAACTGATAGCGATGGAAACACCGCCAAAACTCGCTGTGACTCATGTGGTGTTCGTTATGAGAAAGATGATGGCTGCCGTGTAGGTGGTACGGATTGCTAATTTCGAAAATTGACCGCCCTATGACGACAACTGGAAACGGTAATTACATACGCACTCACTTCTATATGTATACCTTCAAAATATATTTGAAAATAAAAGCTGTTGAAAAATATGCATTTGATTTATATTTTATTGACGTCCAAAGGCGAGAATTAAATGCATCCATTTGAATGTGAATATATCGTGAAACTTCGTGAGCAGAATTGTTGCTAATGTGGAAAAGGTCTTAAGGCAATTCTGTTTTACAAAAATACAAACCTACTTGTGGTACAAAGCCTTCAAAGACGGTCGAGGGATCGTTAAAGACATGACTAGTTCTGTACGACCTTCGGCCTCTTCAACTGATAAAAATATTAAAAAGTGAAGGATATGGTGGTTGAAAATCGCCAGGCAAGTGAGCTCTACATCTCTCTCGAGTCCGATCGAATGATTTTGTTGAATATTTTGGTTATGAAACGCGTTCTTGGTCCACAAGTTCCGATAAAGCTGAATTTCTTTTTTTCCGTAAGAGTACCATGAACAGGTCTTTTTGGTCCAAAAATACTATGAATACCATCGATTAACTATCATATTCACCAGATTTGGCTCCGTGTGACTTTTTTTTGTTCCCCAAACTGTAATTGACACACGGGTTCTAACCGTTTTCAGTCGATCGAAGAGATAAAACAAAATTCGCTGAAGGAGCTGAAGGCCATCCCAAAAAGTGCTTACGAAAAGTGTTTCGAAGACTGGAAAAGTCTTTGGAAAATACTTTGCGTTTTATTTACAATTTATGAGTCCCTTTTTGTCACATTGTATTTCAGGTTATGTATTCAGGATAAGGGAAGCCCATATTTTTTATTAAATATATAAAAAAGTCGAATGAATTTAACTTAATTTGTCGGCTATAACAGCATCTCAGCATTAAAGAGCTCACTAGTCCACACAGTCGATATTAAAATTATACATAGAGCGCCCACACAAACTGAAAATTACTGAAAATTTAAAAAGTATTGAATTTGAAATGAGATTTAAGGTGGACCTCATTGAGCGCACGATCGCAATATATTTCTCACGTTTCGCACTTGCAATGTTAATGGCGTTTTGGCAATAAATGTGGCAAGTGCCAATAACCGTTGCCGCTGGCTGATGTCGGTGAACATTTACGATGACACCAGGAGTCACGTTTGTCAAACGGAGAAGCGGTGTCAATGCATACTCACCCACATATGAACATATAATATTGGTGCATGCATTATGAAGCAGCGGAGCCATGGTGCTTGTGAGCTTGCTTAGACATATGGAGATACATATTTTATATGCCGTACAAGCTAAGAAAATTTTGACACCACCATTTCGAAAAAAAAAAACATTTTTATTTTGGTAAAATTTTATGTGTGGACTTTTCACACGGAAAATTGCGCAATACTCCAGAGACAGCCCACATAATTATAGCTCAGCAGATGCATGCCTCTATGTTATGAGATCAAGCACACTCGTATGCACTCATTAGAATGGCTTCACCAGTTCGTTTGGCAACGCAAAGTTTCTGCCTCAAAAGGTGGTGAATTTCCTAAAAAAAGTATGTTGTTGTGTTTTTCATCGGTGGAAATTGCACGAACGACACTGTGTGGGTCTCTTATGATGAACGTGTGCTGCGGCGACGGGTGGGCGGGGTGACGGTCGCCTCAGTGGCAAAGTCGCAAGCCAATATGTGGAGGCTTAGTTTGACGATTTCGCAATTCGCTAATATTTAAAACCCTTGAAAGCAATTTTAAAAATAATAATAATAATAAAATGCGCTTAACACACACACACACAAATATATTTGCGCTAAACTTTGAAACTATTCATCAAATTGTGTGGGCTGTAGCAAGTTTTATTATTTTTTTTTTAATCTGTTTTTATGCAGTAAATCTTCTTATTTAATACATTTGGATTCGCACATACACACACACTCGAACATGTGCAAAGTGTTTTATGACATTGTTAAGTTGCTGTTATTACCACTTTCAGTTTTGTCCGTTTTTTATTTTTATTTTGTTTCGATTTTTCGTTTTTGCGTATATTAAGACATTATTAACATAGAAACGTGTTTCCAGCTATTTCTTCGGCATATGTCTTCAGCATATCCATGTGCGTGTGTGTGTCTATGCGCTGTGGCTATTAGGGAAGGCGTTGAGCATCATTAATCTTTTGTTGTTTGCATAAATTAAATTAGCAGCCGAGCACATCAGCTGAAAATCATTTATTTGGCGCGCCATTCAAGATACACATATTGACAAAGCTTACTTAAAACACAACAAAATTACCGTAATTTATTTCTGTAATTATTTAAAAAAAAAACAAACACATATTTTTCATTCGGCAATAAGAAACTTATCACTTACTTACGCATTGGAATAAGGATGTGACAAGGCGTGACCTTGAGCTGGGATTAATTGATTTTTAAGTATGTGTATGATTAAAGCCTCTGCTTATATACATGACATTTAAATAAAAATATATTATGCAATACTTGAAATCTGAGCAGTTAACTACGACAACTTAGGCTTCATTGCGAAGAAGATTTGCTCGAAGCGTAAAATATTCACGCAACCAGGCGAGATGGCTATGGCGCGCGATTCAGACGCTGTAATCTCTAATATTTCAGTCTTAAACATTCAAATCAATAATAAAATCGGTTTAAAAACATTTATGACCGTGAACCGTTTTATGCGTTTCAACGTATAAATTAGTGAATGATTTGTGATTAGAAACTTCAGATTTAAGCAAAAACTAGTCAAATGTCTAAGAGGCGAGTATCTGATTGGGGATCATGAGCAAATATCGTTGAGTGAGTATTAGGCGTGGATCCCATAGGCATATCAGGGGCGGTCTCTCTGGAGTTAATTTCTTTACATCATTGTCTGAGAGCACATGCACTTTTGTAAGCGATTTTCAGAGTTATTTATTCGGTGCTAAATCGTTCGATCGTGGAGGCCACGTCTTAGGCCTACGACGTGGGATTATGCGCTCCCCAAAAGTTTCTTTTAAAAATGGTTTCGTTGGCAAGCGTTTAGCTTGTTGGAACGAAAGTTCGTTGAAACCAAAAGTCGTCCAAATCAAAATACTTAAAATCAAGCACCCAAAAGTCGTTAATGATGGCTCTATAGCAATCCCCATTGATTGTAACATTATGGCTGCCTTCATTTTTGAAAAAATATGCAGCAATGATAGCCTCTGCCCATAGAAAACACCAAACTGCCATTTTTTGAGTCTCAACAATGGCTTGTGGATTATCATCAGACCAAATGTGATACTTTTATTTATCAATGAATGGTTCTTACTCAACTAAACGTGCGCTTCATCACCCAACTTGAAAAGTTCCGTAATAAGTCTGTTCATTATAAAATTCCAAACCATCCTGAGTATAAAGCAAACCCTAAGCAAACTCCCTCTAAACTTTACATTTGACCCATTTTTCTTCCAAATATATTGCCGAATCCAGTTCAGACTTTTGAAAGTGTGAGTGTTAGTGAAAAACTGTCAACCCCTGGTTTTACAAAATATTTCTTACATACGAGGCATACTTTTTCTGAATGTATTCAAAGGAATACACTCCAGTGCCTCTTACTTGGGACGACCTTTTAATCGAATCGGACTTATCAGAAAAGTTCGTCTCATGAGACCAAATGTTCAAAACTCAAATCCTCATTTAACATTTGAAACCTCAGGCGATTAAAAACACATTTTTCTACTACTAAAAGAAAAATTTTCAGATATTTATATTGTATACATATGTACATACATATGTATATGGAGATGCAGTTCAGTTCTAATTGAAGGGAGTAAATATGTATAGTTTTAAAAGCCACTTGCCATGCAATAACAAAAATTGATCGTGTTTGCAAAACAACAACATCTCAAAACCGTAAGCAGTTTAGAGGTCAACTGAGTCGGCTTACAGCAGGATGTAAGTTAAATTTTTAACTCTGATATATTTCTTTCCGCTTGGTCTGAGTGCCATTTCAATTGCCAAACTTCACGCCAAGGTGATATCCCAGCTTACATTCTCTTATGCAATGCATTAGAAACAAAAATACTTTGGTTTTCAGAAAGCTTTGTGTGTATGATTTTTTTGTTTGTTTGTATTATAGACGATTGAGCGTATACCATATGTGTATGAAAATCCCTCATTTTATGCTTTCCAGGAGCGCTCCTACTTGTGTGTTCTCATCACAGGCGCTGCTTGGTTTGGAGTCGTAGTGCTTCATGTTGGTTACTTCAATTCCGCAGGATTAACTTTGAATTTGGTCGACCACAATTTTAGAAGCTTTGCTGCCCAAGGGTTAACTGCTTGAAGCGCATGGGTAAATGTATGTATATTTCGGTTTAACGAGAATTCAAAGGAAAACAAGTAGAATTTTATATTGCGTTTATTTTATATACTATAAACGTGTTGAATCAAATCTGGATATATGGACATACAAAGCTTATGATTCCATACATGAGTTCACTTAATGAATTCAATTTGCTTGGAAAACAAATTCCAACGAAAATTTGATTGTTAAACTTTTTCAGACGCTCTAAGAAAATTTACTTTCAGCTCCTCTCGAAAAATTATAATTTAACTCCGTTTCAAAAAAGACCGTTTTGTGAATATTGTAGAGATTGCAGTAATTGTTATACAACTGTCTTGACCTTTCAACCTCTCCAATTAAACCATCGACCTGCTCCTTAAACCGTTTTATCAGCATCCCTTGTATAAAGCTCTTCATGGGAACAACCAACAACCAACCGCAGTTATTAGCTCTCAATTACCGAAACGTACTATTTATGCCCAAAAGGTTACGAAAACATGCGAAGAGAGTTTTGAGTTTTGAGCCTGGTAATCGCTCAAATCCAATAATGTCAGGTTTCCCCAAATTGTCAGTTACAACCAGCGGACGGGTGAACAAATGCAAAAAAAAGGAAAGAGGAAGAGAAAGGAAGTGCTGTTGGCGAACATTGACCGGTCATTTCGTACATCATCATTATTTATATGTCAGTCTATGTATGAACAATAATACTCATACCCTTAACAGTTTGCGGCAATAGTAAATACTATGTACACGCTGTATTTTTGGGGGCTGGTGGTTTCTTCTTCTTTAATAATGTGTGTCTTCGGCCAGTTGTAGTTGAAAAATCAATTACACAAACAATGAGCAACCAACAAGATCAGGGAGACAAAAGACAAAAAGAGTGGGAAGGGAGCTTGCCGAGCTACTCAATGATAGCGTAATAATAGTGATTTGCCAGCCTGGAATTGGGGCGAGCGCTCGTCAGTTTACACACTTCGATGGGCGTGAATAATCAATTTGTTGTGCCATTGTGGGTTGTGGAGATGACTGTGTGGAGTTTTGTTGGCGTAAATAGGTTTCGTATTGAGCTTATTTGGAAATGAAGAGTTTCTATAATTTATTAACTGACCATTGAAACCACAGGCTTCTAACAGTACATCTTTAACACACTTTGGTATGTGTGTGTGCGCATTTTCAAGCACATTTTACCATTTCTACGCCTCCTTCGTTTCATTTCGAGGGTTGTGGTGTTTGGGGGGCGCTGCACCAATTTCACATAATTGCTGGGCGGGTGCTATTTTGTGTGAGTTTGATTTGAATTGACAACTTTTTGGGAATTGAACATATTTGCCTCAACTACTTGACGGAAACTTCCTTTTGCTGTGAGTAAATGTGAGTAAATGTGAGTAAATTGTCTAAGTGATAAATGATAAATGTGAAATATATTGTGATATTGTGACAAGTGAAGGATATTGATGGCAAAGGAAGCATTTTGACTGGCACACATAAATATGATTGCTTACGTTTACTGCGCTAAGAAAAATTCGGAATCATAGGTGAACGGTTTGGAAAAAAAATTCTGAAACTCGAAAAAATTATAAAAAAAATCCTCAAATATGTGCTTCTAAGAGCAAATTCTGCCGACCTAAGCTATATCGCCGCACACTCTATTGGTTGTTAACATTTTTATAAAAAATCAATTTCACTAACATATAAACGATATATAAAGCTTAGGAGCACACAAACACAAACATAATGTATTGTTCATGTACCGCTATGCACATGCCCTTCCACACATTCCTTGCATTGGTCGATTGGTGGAGCTTGAATGACTTGTGAAAATCCGCAGGCCAATAAACTGTTGATGCGACTGATGTGTGGCATGTGGCATGTGGCATTCATTAGATATGCCATCAAAGGCGCAACGCCAGCAGACACTAATGCCAAAGCCAAAGCTCCCGACACACCCAATCATTCAGCCACTGGTCATCATCAGCACATAAATAATTCATTGAGTAATTTAATAAATTGAATTTCCTTCACTTTGCAACAAGAACAAAAACAATAAAAAAGCACACAACTTCGTGGAGTGTTTGCTGCGAAATACGGTAGTCATTGTAAATTCAATTTACCGCAAAACTTATTGATTTGCCGGCGCACTGCGTCCGTCCCTTAGTCTTCCCCTCGTTTTCTGTGTACTCTGCATTATCTTTTAATTACACTGCAAAAAATTGCGAATATTAATTTGTGCACATTTTCACTTAACCAGCCAACGGGAGTGTTCCCAAAGGTGTTTTGTTGAGCCGCGATATGCTGCGTTGCCATTAGTGTTGCAAGCGTGTCGACAATTGCGTGCAACATGACCGCATATGCGTAGCACCAGCGCACGTAAGCATGTGTGAGTGTGTGTGTGTGGTGGCGTATGAATGCAACTTTCAATTGCTGAGTTGTCGCATGATGCGGCGCGTTGATTGTACTGTTACCAGCTACGCCCGTCAGCCGACGAAACGAGCATTGCGCCGCGTAATGCGACAATCGGCGTTGTCATTTGTTGTAACGGTGCTCGGCGATATGCCGCGTGTCATGTTAGTGGCATCGAATGATTTTCACTTCAGCCGCCGCCATTCATTGCCCACTTGAGGCGCCGCGCCAAGTGCCGTTGGAATGTGTGGATGCCGCAATAAAACAAACACCTCGCACACCTACACGCACACACGCACTTGTGGGCCTATTTGTAGGGTGTGTGCTCAACACGTGCGCCGCTAATGACTGTTGCCGATTGCAAAGTACCGCATATAGCGCGTTGCACAGTAGCTGTTGCAAGTGCAGTGACTCGGTGATGACTCTCTGATTGGTTTTTGCAATGAAATGCCGGCAGCTGCTGCGTGCCTGGGCTAAAATGGTGGCAGTAATTAATGAGAATGCAAGTGTTGGTGAAATGAGGTGGCCAGATTTGGGGCGTATGTGTGGTAAGTTGCAAAAAAAGGGCAAGGTGCGGCAACTGCAATGACAAGTGAAATCTAACATTGCCTACATGCCACAAATTATTAAATATTGGCTTGTGAATATGCTATAGAACTATCTATAACGCATACTTTCTTCAATAACCACGTTTCCGCGTGCTCCTCTCTACTCGGATGCGACATATATTTGACTCTAAAATGTTTTCGCCTTCAAGCGTGTTGTGTTCGCCCACGTATTCCGCACCCAAATTTATCGCTTGTACAAGTAATTATAAAACAATTAACTTTAATGTTAAACAAATAAGCGCAGGCCCAGGATAACATCGGCAACGCGTAAAATATTTACCTGTCCGCGTTCCTATCTCTATTAGAATGCTTGTAATTGCCTATCTAACTACACGCTTCCACACATACACACAAACACACTCAGCGCATGGCGACACGGGCAACAGTCGCAGGTTTTTTATTGTTGTTTTTATCATTGCGTCAAAGTGTCTACTTTCTTGCGACTCGATGAGAATTTCATGCTTCTACGGCCAGGTGTCATTGCCAGGAGAAAAAAGGTCGCAATGTGAGGTGGCGGCATAATTTAGTCTTATCTGCATTTAAATCAGTTGACCGTGTTTTGTAGCTGGTGGCTGGTAGCGATGCGTGCGTGGAGTGGAGCGGAGTGGTGTGGTGTAATGTTATGTACGCACATTCACGAAGTTAATTACTTTCTAATCGGCCAACCCTCCAGAAGTAATTTGTGCTTAACTTTAAACGCAGCGCATCCATCCGTGTAATATATTACAAAAAAGGAAATAAATTGAGGTTATGACGCACGGGATCGGGAGATTTGGGGAAATTGTATAAGAACTTATTTTGAGCTCTAAATTTACGCTAAAAATCTCTTGGGTTTAACGAAAATATGAAAAAATAGTCATTGCTTTCAGTAAAAAAATTGCATCGATGCGCAGGTGCAGGTCCCGGGATAAGAGCCCGGTACGAATCTTCTTTTGGTAAACAGGACGATGAGTTTCCTCTTGCTAATAGGTCAACCGAGTGCCCTTGATAACAGACAAAGAAGCTCATCCTCTACTAGGCTCCTTAATAAGGGGGATAAATCTCTACTTTGTGAGCAACCTCCTGTCATGTCGAGACGATTCTTAGAAACACCTTCGAGGTTTAGGAAGGCGCATAACAACATCTCTCCATCATCCATTCTTCGGAATAGCCTTGAGAGCCGATGCATGTTGCTAGGATCCCCTCTGTCGTCTCAAAATGCTTGCCTTTCATCGACCTTTTCAGGCAAGGAAACAAAAAAGTCCGGGGGGCCACATCTGGGATGTAGGACGACTGAGGAAACATTGCGTTGCCGGCCTTGGTTAGGTAGCTGTTCACAAGAAAGGCGGTGTGAGCCGGAGGCGTTGCCGTGGTGCAACTTCCAATCGGCTGCGATGTCTTGTAGTACCCGATTGACCCTTCGTTTGAGCCTCTTGAGGACTTCCACGTAAAATTTGGCGTTGTTGAAAAATTCATGGTGGATAATGCCCTTGATGTTTTCACTTTGGATTTACTCATTCTTCCGGTCTTCATCAGTGACATCTTCCCGGCCCTCCAAAAAGGCCTGGTGCTACCGAAACACAACACTTCTTGCTAAAGCAATATCTGGGTAAGCCAGCTTGGTCATATTAAACGTCTCTGTCGCAGATTTACCGAGTTTCACACATAATTTAAACGGGTATCTCTGCTCTAACGAACGCTGTATTTTCGGCTTGCACAACTCACAGAATCACGTCGCGCAAAAATGTTTGTCCTGACTCTCCAGGTGCTCGGAGATAACTGATCAGACTCTCGTTCGTTAGCTAGGAACGCCCTCTACCGCACATGTCCGAAGTACAGTCGTAAGAAAATCACTCTTATTACTTTCCGGACAAATCCTGGCAGGGTGCGATATTCTGCGCCTTGGATATTCTTACGTAATTTATAATCTCTTCTACTCTTCTATACTTTTCAGTAGGAAGGAAGTGAGACAGATTGGTCTATAGGATTTGCCTATGAATAGTCTTTCTTTGCTACTTCGATTTTTAGCAGTCAAGAACAGAACATCAAACTTTGGATAAAGATTTGGATTTCGATTTGGAAATTTTTACCTTCGAAAAAATCTATAGAGGTAAAATAAGATTTTTTTCTCTGAATATACATACATACATACATATATGATACTTTAAGGGGTTAAAACTGATGATGACACATGATTCTTATGCGAACCAGTTCCACAATTTGTTTTGCTGCCTTCGTTTTCTTTTCAGAATTTGGCTACGCTTTTCAACAAATCGCCTTCGATATGGACATAATCTAGTATTGAAACATATTCCCAATCAATGCATGACCGATGAGGGCAAGAAGCGTTCGCACACACACACACACACTCCTAGTGTGTGGGGAGAATCTGAAAGTGAAAGTAAATCAAACCAAATTTCCAAATGCCGTTAGCGCATCGTAAAATCTTTATAAACATTTCTAACACTTTGAAATTCAAAACCAAAGAAAGAAATGTTCGAAGCGATAAACCAAACACTAATGAAGGAATCCTCCATTTGTAAGTGGCCAAAAGTGCGTGACAATTTCGCCGACAATTTTAGATTCCTATTCAATATACTTACAAATGTGTGTGTGTGTTTGTGTTCATTTGTCTATGTTTCCTTAACTATTCACACATCACTTACGCACTCCTTTAAGGCTGTGTGTGTATGCATAACAAATTGGTAACATATCGCTTTCGTCGATGGCCGCTACCCGCTTCCCTACCCGCTGCAACCCTGCTTGCTCGCTCATGCGCGGTGCCGCTTTGGTACTGCGAGCACAAATTCATTTGCCACTGCCGCACTGACAGCTATTCCCCAATTCAATGCCCCTTACCCAGCAGTCCAACAGCCCAGCTACAACGCCAGCAACGCTAGAAAGCGCATATGCGTGCTCTTGCAGGCACCCGGGCCCCAGCGCTAACCTCAATCACACTTCAGATGCACTCGTCTTGGCGCTGAGCTGCCACAGCCACAGATGCACTTGAGTGCAATGCCAGTAACGAATTCATTTTCATGGTCACTCAAAAAATGAAATTGAAAAATTGTTAAGTACTCTCTTCGCCAGCCCTTGTTGTTTTTGTTGTTGTTGTTATTGCAATTCCTACTGCATTTGGGGATTGTATAAGTATGCGCGCTGGTGAATGTGGCATTCCAATGTGTGAAGTTTACATACAAAAGCAAGTGGATTGTGTTGTTGTAGGCTTATATCGGTTTGTTTGCGTAGTTGGCTACAGAGCCGACGGCAATTAAACTCGACACGCTAATCAGCCCTGGTGCTGTACCCCCTTAGAAGGCTGCCTATGGCAAGTGGTGCCGTTGGTGGCAGAGTAGTTGCCCTTTGTGCGCCAACTCTCCGCAGCTCTTTCACAGATATCAGATTTTTACGATGTGTTGATGGATGGCTTCGAGATCAAGCTATATAAACCGTACACTCACTCATACATACACACATCGGTATGGGTAATGTATTCAATTTCAGCAGAACTTAGTTGCGGAAGAAATGGGAAATGAAATGGAGTTGAATGCATGCCCAGCATAAAAATTTTGATGAAATATTGATTTAGACAATAATAAAGTCTATTTGTAATGTAGTAGAGGCCTTTATTTGCAACTTAAAGCTAGACTTAGTGTCAAAGTCCATGCTATTTGTAATGAGCTGCTTAGAAAATTGCAAAAAAGTTCAGATTTAGGTTACTATTTTTCCAAATGAAATTCGAAGTAGATCCCTTGGGGTAAACTAGGACATTGACCGTTATATTGGGTAGTCGAAAAAGTCTTTTCGCATATCTCCAGTGCTACCAATCACATTGTGTCATACCATATAGTGTTGAAAAGATGAGATTTTAAGCTTCATTTAACCAAACAAAATTAAATTCGGGGAAGTTGTAAAATAGTTACAGCTGCTCAAAAATTAGTGAAAATAATGAAGAAATTCGCTATATTTGGAAATTTTTGTATAAAAAAGAGAAGAATGCCACGCAGTTCGTGTAGCACAGCAATGGTTCGCTCGATTCCGTTCTGGAAATTTCGATTTACACTGATGGAATAATGTCTCTAGCGGTAAAATGGCAAAAAGTGGGCGATCAAAATTTATTATGATAATATAAGAAAAATAAGTTAGAGTCTGATTAGAAATACAAAAAAACTTTTTCGACGACCCAATATTTCGTGGGACAACGCAGGGTAACAGCACTACATCGTAGTTTGTATAAATTATTTGAGAAATGTTTGCTGGGAAGATTGCAGCTATAAAAATAAGAGAAATTGAGAATGGAGAAAGCAAAATAACTCTAAATAACTTAATATTAGCCTTCACTATTGGAATTAAAGGGTTTTATGAATATACATAAGTAAAAGTTCAAAAAGTTTTGAAAACTTTCAACTAAATGATATTCAATTTTAAATAACACACTTATTTTCAAAATAATTTTTAATGATTTAATGATTTTTTATTCGGTTTGATTTGGTTTTGAATGGGCTTGGATCCACATTTAGTATGTTGTTTTTGCATTTTTTCTATACGGAATTACTATATATTTATTTTTATTTACTTAGAAGCTTACATAATTTACACATAACATTTTGCTTTTGTTGTATTTGTTAATTAAGCAACTAAATTTAATTTACTTAATTATCATTACTCAATACCTCTATACTTGTAGTAGTTACAATACCGTTAAGCAGCTGTTAAGCAGTTATACACACATTTTTATTAATATTTGTTTGCTTACAACTTATAGAAAAGCGCGGACGCGCCACGCCCATATTTCTAAACACACTGAGATACGTTTTTGAACGAACAACATATTCCGCAGAAACTTACAAATAGCTTAGGCAATAGAAGGAAATTATGATTTACAAGGTATCACGTCCGACTGCAGGGTGGGCGCCACATGTTCGCCATGATGTCTTCCCAAACATTTGCACAAGACTTGATATGATTTAGAAAACAAAATTTACAAAAGCCGTGTTAACGAAGCGAGTTCATACCAGGCGTACCCGATCCCCACAATACAACCGTGGTCATGAGTGTTCGTTGACACCAGCACAAAGCAACAAAAAGCGAATTTTTCAATTCTAATTAACTACTTAAAGAATGATAATAATAAATTACAAATACAATAATTTAACGATCTCCTTCACTAGCTTATGAACTCCTCAGCTTGAGCTGAGCCATTGATTTCCCCATAATACTGATTTCGGCACACTAATGACAATAACAACAACGAAAATTGAAATTCATTCAACACTTTAATTGTGTGGACTGCGTGTCTGCGGTGGCATAGACATCGCCTGTTGTTGTTGTTGGGGCACTTGGTAGGGGCTGAAGCGTTGGAACTGGCGCGGCCGCATATCGGGCGAAGGCGAACCGCCCGACGAGGTTGACGACGGTGTGGATGCCGTTGGCGGTGGTGGTGGAGTGCGGTTGGCTGCAGCCGCTGCAGCGACCGCCTGTGCTTGGGCCTGCGCTTGTGCTTGCGCCTGCACGGCGGCAGCTTGGGCGGCGGCCGCTTGTTGATTGGCACTGGCCAGGAAGCCCGCCGTCAGTTGCGGCCATTGCTGTTGGAACATATGGAATGCGCCGAGACCGGGCGGCGGTGGCGCCTGCTGTGCATACATTTGTGGCATCATCAGCTGAGCGTACGGCGAGTTGCCGCCGAACATTTGCAGATGCTGGCGGGCTTTTTCGAAAATGGCAATCGAGGTGGGATCGACGCCTTGCTGTGCGGCAAATTGTTGCATCAGCGGGTCGGGGAAGAGACGCAGCGGTGAGCGCAGTTGCTGTTCCAGCAACAAAGCTTCCATGGGATCGCGATCGAAGTCGGTGAGGCGTGACGAATCGCGGAAACCTTTGGCGAAGGGATTGGAGTCGATTTTCAGTTTGGTGATGAGTTGGTTTTGGTATGCGGTGACTGCCGTGAAGACGGTCTCGGGAAAAACGTAGGTGTTGTGGTCGAGTTCCTGCAATTCCTTGGGGTTTGTTGGAATGCTTTGGCCATGACTGAGGCGCACCAAGTGAATGCGCGGTTGATAGCGGTGCATTGAGTTCAAAACAATCTGGAAGCAAAAGCAAAAACATTTTGGAAAGTTAGTATTGTAGTTGTGTAATAAGTATAGTATGTTCGTAGGTGGTAAGAATTGTTGTGCTGTTTTATTATTTCCAGTTGTTTGAGAGCGCGCATGCGCGTTTTTAACTCTACACAGAGCACTGTGGCCTGTGTGTAGCTGAAATAGCTTGTTGGAGAAGCACTCAGCAGCGAACAAGTGGAGTAAATAAAATGGTCGTTTGGTGGAAGGGGTTGCGGACAGCGCAAAAACAGAAATGGCGCTTTATTTGGTTTACGGAACAGAATTTTAAATTCTCCTTTTGAAATGCAGCAAGTATTAAAGTATGGCTGAATACGCTTACATTGCTTTTAATGAAATGTTGATATTCATATTGCGAATTATTGAATTTTCCATACAAATTATATTCTGTTTTATTTTATTATTATATTTTTTGAACGTCTGCTTTCTGTTCGCGGTTAGATACAGCATTTTTGTTAAACTACAACTGCACAACAAACCTCGCATATGTCAGCAACAAGATACTATTCAACTATTCATGAGTATATATAGATTTTGTAGTGATTCAGCACAACACTCACCTGTCCATTCTTATCCATTTCATTATTAGTTAGTTTCACCTTCTCGAAGGAGATAACCTGTTTGCGCAGCGCCTCGCAGCTGAATGGACTATCCGGATGCGCATAGAGACGCGCTGGCGGTGCGGGATCAGCCTTGCCGGCGACTAGCCAAGCCGAGCGATGGTACGCATAGCGATAACGCTTCGAGTCCATCGGTATGATATCGAGTAGCACGGCGTAACGGTCGGCAGGCTGGATCTGTCGCAGCGGACCGGAGAAGCTGACGCGTACCGTGGGGAACATCCGCCTATGAAAAAAGAGTAAAAAATAAATAAAGAATTAATGAAACATGCACAATTATGAAAAATCGCTTTTGTGTCGAGAATATGATATACGCACATACACATGCACAAATACACTACAGATATGACTATGTTTTATAGCAGCGGAGTGCTGTGATTTTTATTGCCGAGTAATGTATTCGTATTCGTTTGAGCGGGGCATAAGCCTCGGTGCCTAGGCGATAAAATCGAAATGTGTGGGCAAAGTCGCCCAAGTCGCTGGCACCGCAGGTTGCCACACTGTCTGTGAAAGGCCTAAATGGTGGCCGGGCCACTATTGCTGGAATGCCTGTTTGTCTGCGCGAAAATCCTTAAATTTATGCCTTAAATCCTTTCCCCCTACGCACAGCGACACAACCTCGCCTTGCTCATTACACATCCCGCTGTACACTGCTTTGTACCCTTGTTACTCTTAACCATCTTACGGGGATTTTCTCCATTGCTTTGCGCTGTTTGTGTTTCCATTATGCCTTACACCTTTGTTTGCTGTAAACAAACTCAATTGAGGCGTTTTTTCTTCAAGCCACTTTGTTATTGTTGTTGCTGTTGTTGTTCGCTCTTTGTTCACGATTTGTGTGCTGTGTGTTTGTCTGCCTTCACGCCAAGAAGTCAATGACAACTGGCAAGTATCCTGCGGTTTTAATGGTCCTAATACCGCATACAAACACTTAGCTGCACAGTGCAGGCAGCAGCAGCGAAGATAACAAAAACAACAAGCATGGCAACACGGTTGAGCTGATTTGCTGAATTTGGGCTTGCGTGTGTGTGTGCTCATGCACTAGATGACATAACTGAAGCGACAATAACAGAAATACAGAAACAGACGCAGCCGGGCTGGCGTGTGAGGGCGCGGTGTGGCGCGGTGCGTCGTGTCATCGGGGATGAAGCGGCGAAGTGAATGGTTGAATTCGTTACGGGACCGCCCTGATTGTTAGGTGTGATTTTTACAATATCATTAAATGTGAACGCAGGAAACACAGCAGCACATTTGCATGCGGTTGTGTGCGTGTGTGTGCGTCTAACTGCGTGTTGCCAATAAACAAGTTGCGTCGCAGTGTGCGTTTTGCGAAAGTGGCCGGTGGTTGCCTCATTGTTTCGCTCCTGCGTGGCTGCGGTTGTCACATGCTCTGCCGCAGCGATGGCCGCCGAAGCAGAGCACAGCAGAGCAGCGTTGATTTTCGCTTCCTGCTTAGCGGCACAACAACCAGCGCTCCTATTTGCCACACACACACGCACTAGTTGTTGTTGTGTTTGTGTAACTGGTTTATGCGTTGCGTGTGTGGTCAGCGAGAAAAGAGATCCATTTTATGACAGCACACAACTACTTGGACATAAAAATCGCACGACCGACCCCCTAGCGTCGTTTGCTGTCTTCGGGAAATCAAAATGCAAAATACACAAACAAAGCAAAGCAAAAAGACAAAAATGCGAGCAAAGTGAAAATGAAAAGGAAAATAATGCGCCTGCCGTTGTTTTTGCTGTTGTTGACAATTGCAACGCCCTAAGCATTCCACAATCCGGCTAAGAGCATTGGTACCGGCCAATTATTGTTGGCAAGATTGATTGTTCGGGACATGTAGGAGCCAACACCTCGTCCTGTTCCATATTCTGACATTTGTGTGGCACACCAACTGTTGGCTCTTTTTTGCAATCCGGGTTAGACTGCTTTGCGAAGAACCCACACACAGTTTCTGGGAAATGTAAGGTGCTGGTGTTCGAAACCTTCAATTGTCTTTTGTAGTTTTTATTAGAAGAAAATTGCAAAAATTAGGTTTTGTTTTCTAAATTACTTGGAAAGTTGGAAATATTTGTGAAGATGTGGAATATGTGTGAAATGTGTGAACGAGCCTTGCAGGCTAATATATGTGTCTGAAATTGCGGTGGAACCATTGAAATATTGCAAGTTCATTGCAACACATCAATTGTCGTTCTCTATGGCACCTCATTACGCACAACTTATGTTTTTGCTTGTTTTCTGCCATTTCCACTGTCAAAGTTGACTTCTTCAAATCGAGTCTTACGCTGAGCCACAACTCGGGCATACTTTCTTCCCGCCGCGAAAATGTTTAACAAGAAACATGCTTTTAGCGCACCATTTACCACACAGCGGTGGGTCCTTACGGTGACTTTCCCGCCGTTATTATTTGCTGGTGTATTAATTCGAAACAGAAAAGGATTAAAATGTGTTGCCACATGCGAACCCGTCACCACGAAACCTTCTGATCGTATTTTTTGTTGTTTATTTTTCTTGTTATCCGTTGCCGTTAATCTACTCACATTACAAGGTAATTTGTTATAAAATAAAGCAAATACGCGCAGAGAAAATACAAATAAATGCAGCAAACGAAACGAAGGAGTTTATTTCCCCCGGAATTAGGAACCATTTGCTGCACAACAAAAGCGTCTAGTGGAGTGTTTATTGCCACAAACGCAACATGACGCTGCCGCGCAGCGCGCAGACTGAATTGTCGCCTGTTTGCAGCTTTACAGCTGGTGTAAGCGTTGCAACGGCGGCCGCTGACTGTGCCCCCGTGTTGCGGCAACAAACCGCACTAATGCAGCATTTGCATGTCTGCTCAAAATACATGCAACAACCGATCGCAAGTGTACAATTTGTAAATGCACATATACGTAGCTTTGTAATAAAGACTCATACAATATTTAAACGGCTCGGACTATGGGCATGTCTCCGCGGCTGTGTGAGAAGCCAACCGCGACACTTAACCACCAGCTATGTAGCTATTGTTACGCCATAGTTGCCCCCAAACAGTATACTAGTTTATGTTTTCGTAAAATTATGCTTTCAAAAATGTATTTTTCGTGAACATACCTGCCGGTTTTGGTGATAATCATCTCGGTGCCCAGCTCATGAAAGCGATCCCACAGCTCCTTTGTCTCCAAATGGCACTGCACTGGCTTGAGTTCATCACAGTTGCAGGAGCCGACGATTTTTGGTGTCTTCTGTACGGGTTCGGGGGTCAGGCGCTCCTCAGTGTCGGAGCCGGGCGATTGTGGTGGTGTGGAGCGGCCCTGACTGCTGGTTGTGCTGCTGTTTAGGTGATTTTGGGACGAGCTGCTGTTATTATGGTTGTGGCTGTTGCTGTTGTTGTTGTTGCTGTGGCTGTTACTGTGATGCAGGCGGCGCACTTTCGCCGGTGGTGCCTCCTCCGAGTCGCTGCAATCGACCACATCCACGTCCACCTCATCCTCGACAGAGATGGGACCTACAAAACGGTAGAGAGAAAAGCGAAAAGTGGGTTAGAGGCATTATAAAAGTATAAGCAGTTAAAAATATATTAAATTTGTTAGTGTGAATGAAAACACAAATTTTTTTTAATTATAAATTAATAGTCGAACATTAAAAAAACTATTTGTTAAATATTTTTTCGCTTCACAAATATCATTTAATACACACACACACAGGCATACGCGACGTATAGAAAATCTGAAAATCAATGCAGCGTTAAGTAATGATTACCCGCTTTTAATTACTTGGTAAATTGTCAAGTGTAGCAGCATTTCAAGCCAACTGCACTTGTTGCTGTCATATAAATTTCAATTATTTATAATTGTGCTAAATGCACTGGCAACGGCAACGGCAACAGCAACAGCAACAATAAAAACGCAATAACTGCATAGATGAAATAACATTAATTATAGCAGTAAAAACCAACGTCAGCAACAGATATAAAAATACTACAACAACAAATATTATATGATAATTATTGTTTTCACATATTTTTTTTTGTTTTTGCATGTTGCAAAACTGCATGTGTGCGCGAGTTAAGTGCGTTTTATGGCCGCTTTTGCATAGGCGACTGTGGACGCGGTTTCACGAAGGCATTGTGGACGTTGCGTAAATGAATAATGCTCGATGTTTTTGCTATTTTTATAAGGTGTGAAGTTCATTAGAGCAGAAAAAGTTGGAGACATGATTTACCTCCGTTCAAAAGTGCGCAATTCAGCTTCTTCTTTATCAACACAGGCGGTTCTTATAGTTAACAAACTACTAATTTGTATAAGAAAGCGTATGTTGTTGTTGTTGTTGAGGTACAAAGTGATACAATTGCTGCGGTGTATTTTTAGTATTTGAATAGGACTTTCACTTGGGATTAGAATTTTAATCAATCTTAATATCATCCGGTTTACGATTTATTTGCGTTTTTATTTCAATTAAATTGCTTTCATAACAAAATATATATTTTTTTGAAAATTACACTTTTTAATCGAACTAAATAAAAACATATTTTACAAAACTTTAACGTTATTAACAAAATTTTATTATATGTTTAAATAGATATAAATTATAATTAATTGTTTTAGTTTAATTAAATTAATTAAAAATAATTATAATTAAATATATAAAATAATAATTAATTGAATTAATTATTTAAAAAAAAATTAATTATAGTTAGAGTCGTAACTGTCGATTTCGCCATCGTTTTGTTTAAATTTTTGATACAATAATTTAATTATTTATCTAATTATAATTAATTTTTTTTAAATTTAATTATAATTGGATAAATAATTAAAGAATTAAATTATTAAAAAAAAGTTAATTATAATTAGAAAAAATTAATTATAATTGTACATATGTATGTATATATAGGTTCAAATTTCGGTTAACAAAATTATTGGTTTTCATAGCCATATTTTAGCAATTTAAATTTCAAATGTAAAAACGCTCATATTAATATTCAGTTATTGTCTAGTTTGCATATCATTTGATAGCGGAGCTAGCCGACGCCGTTAGGGTTAGAGTTAGCGGACTAGTTACATATCATAGTAGTCTTAGCTAAAAAAGGAGTCAGAGTCAGAGGAAGACGACGACATCTATTTGGGTCTCTTCGACTAAACAAGCTCAACACAAAAGTTTTAGTTCGAATACACAATTAAAAATATGAAAGATTTGAAATTATTAACAGAAAATTTAAGTATAACAAATAATTTATACAAATACCTAATGTAATCATTTACTATACATTTTTGCATACCCAAAACCATCTATCTCACCACACTAACTACAAAAGAATCACAACTCAAGAATTTTCAAAATCAATTTTTTTCATATTGGGTAGTTGAAAAAGTCTTTTCGTATTTTGTCAATAGATGTCGTTGCAGTCGTGAAAGGGGAGACTCTAAGCTTCATTTAACCAAAAAAATTAAATTCGAGGAAATTGAAAAAAAGTTACAGCAGTTCAAAAATTAGTGAAGGTAATGAAAAAATTCGATATATTTTTACATTTTTGTATAAAAACGGGAAGAAATATTATCTCAAGTCTTAATAGATGGAAAATCTTTGCTAAATCTATTTTTGCATTAATTGAGTCTTCTGCCTCCTGAATATTTGCCATATTTCGAACTGTGACTCTCATCTCAAAGTCTCATTTCTCTTTTTGATTTTCAGTTAAGTTAACTTGTTTAGCTTCATCCGAAGAGCAGCTCATCGTTTAGCTTTGTTATTGCTTATCGCAATTTGAAATTTATTGCCAATATGAATTTAGCTTTTAATCAAAAGGTGTTAAAATGCTAAATGAGCTTGGGCGATGCAATTAGCCAAGTCCGTCTGAGAGCAATTCGAATAAATTATAATATTATTAATTATTGAGCTAATCAGCCGCTTAATATACAGATGTATAACTTGAACCACATCAACAATATGCATATTTTATTAAAAATATCAACAAAATGATGCCGAAACCGGCAGCTACGACTTAAGCGCTCGGCGCTTCCAAGCATATGCCACAAATTAACACAAACATTAGCGACAGACAGAATATATTCATATTTTTGTTTAAATCTATATGCACAAAATAAATTATATGCACACACACACGCTGGCACAATCATTCGCGGATAGTAAACTTGATGAAATTAAATGTGTTTGCTGAGGTCATTAGCATAATTATGGACTTTTGTCAGCTGGTTGTTTATAGCGCCGCTGCAAAACTAATAACAAACAATAAACAAGAAGTTGAGAAAATCTTTAATAGAAAAGTTTCAAAAGCCTTTCAGAGATGCAAATATAATTGACTGTCGTCTTTTTGCTCGCCAGCATTTGTCTGCTGTTTTGACCAAATCATCTCGCTAGGAATTGATTTGCAAGATCTAACACTACCCATAGGCACTAACTAAGGTGCTGCAAACATGTGCAACTGCGCGCCGTTGCACCGACTCAATTGCGGCAATTGCTTTTGTGCGTGTGTGTGTGCCACTGACCATGTAGGCTAGCCGCTTTTTGTTGTTGTATTGGATGTGTGATTGACTGGCGGATATTAACACTTTGCAGCGTGTAAAATGAGCACTTGAATTCAATAAACGCTTTTTGCCAATCAACATTTCTAATGCCAATGATTAAATGAGCGCGCTACCAATGTACACTTGTGGGGAAAATTATCACGACGTGATAAATAAATATTGACACTACAGGCTCCCGTTTGAATAATAGTGGAGGAAGTCATTGATGGTGCTTGGTGGACTTGAACGAAGATAAATTCTGGCTATTCTCGTAATTAAGGAGGAAATATACAGCTATTGCAGGGTTCCCCGTAATCTTTTTACATAATGTTTAAAGTAGAAGAGTGTTTAACTGAAGTATCTGCCACCATGGAAATTGTAGAAGGCTATAGTCTTTTTTAGAAAGCACTTCACGCCATTACCAATAGGTAAAAAATTGATCTCGTTGGTGTTCGAACTCAATAGCACTCAGCAGTATACTGGAATCCATCAGTGTGCTGGGCTTATGTGAGCCTTTTTGACAGAGGTGAGGGCATAATAGACCTTATGTCGTGGCGCAAAATAAAAAAAAATCATTGAGCTGAGAATATTTTCATTCCATCGGTAAGAGTTTAAAGATTCTTCATTGAATTCAATCATTGGTCGTTCGAGCAGGATTTAGTGCTCGCCCATACTAAAACAAGTCCTGCTAAAAATTCAGGCATTGTTAACAATAAGCTTTTCACAATTTGTGAGGAGTACAAATCTTAATCGTATCTATATATCTGTAAAAGTCACACATAGATTTCTATTCATAAAATAAATAGCCGCCGGCAATTGAGGACATAAGTTCAATGAATCTGGATATGTTTTTCAGATTACTTATACATACGCTTAGGTCAGTTACTCACAGAACTGGTACTGACATTTATCACCTGACAATATTATCTAAATTATCACCAAGCAAAATGCTCAAGTACATATATAAAAAAATGAGCTCGGATGTATCCGAACAGATATTTTACAACGTTTTCAACCTACTCGATAGGGATTTTAACGAAGATTTAATGATAGAATTGTGCCTAGCAGTTCTTAATTTGACTGACTTCCGAAAACAACAGCATAAAGCTGCTTTTGCACTTTCTTATTTATTCTATATATCTCTTCTTTACTTACTTGCACTGCGCACGGACGACTCCCGGCTGGAAGCATCTTCTCTAGCCATTATCGCGGCTATCGAGAAGTCGGTCGCTGAACCGGCGGCATTTTTACTGGCCGCCGTGGTTTGAGTCTGGCTTGGACTGTTGGCATTTGAATTGGCCACGGCCGCGGCAGCTGCAGCGGCGGCGGCAGCAGCAGCAGCCGCATTCGGTACCGTTGGCGGCAATACGCCGTTGCAGAGATATGGATGGGAGCCAACTAGCATCTTGGCAGCCTGGGCGTATGATGTGTGAGAAAAATTAATTTTGATAGTGTAGCGCCTAAAGCGGCTGCCGGATCAGAAGTTTTCTTTTGTGATATATAAAATACGTTAGTGTTTCAAGTACCAACGGTGATGAACACTGGCGGAACGCACTTGTTTCTGCGAATATCAGCACATTTTTGGAACAACAATTTATAAGATTAAGTAATAATTATATTTTTCACTTTAATACGCGAATATCTTGTTTTTGTTTAAATTTTGAACTGCGTTTTGGGTAAATGTCGTGTCACTTTGTGTTCTTTAACTTGATTGTGCTTAACAAATTCTCGCGATCCCTGAGTTCACACTTTAAGACGCGTTCGACTGCTCGTGAGATGGTTTTCTACGCAACTACTTAATCGCGAAGTATACAAATACAATTCTCCTACAAGCAAGCGAAGGCGGTAGGAAGAACACTTGAAAATCGCTTTGTCAACGGCGACGGCGAATGCACGGTGTACGGAGCGACGAAAACGGGTGTGTGCACAATGAAAGGCAAACGACGACGAACTGACTGCTTGTTGCGGCAAGGAAAGGTGCACAACTCGCCAGCAGTAGTCAGACAGGCCGTCAGCCACGGTGCGCTGTTGTTGTTGTTGCTGCTGGCGAATGGTGGCAGCCGCTGTACAAACCAGTCTGAGCGATGTATCTGGTAGGTTGAGAAAACTACACACACAAGCACGCACACACGCGTGCACAAACTCACGTACTCTTGCTAGGAATGAGAAAAAAATGCGACAACAACAATGCAGCACTGCTCAGGGGCAATGCCGATACGAATGTTAGAAAAAACGGTACGGTGGCTACAAAAATGGACTGAGAAAAGTGATGCGCTGAAAGAGGAAAAATGTATGTGCTCAAGGGAGGTTAAAGATTTCAAAGCAGCAACAACAACTCAAGTGGTAGTGTAGCAACAACGTTGTTGCTTTGTTTGGGGGGTAGGTAGTCGGCGTAATCGTCTGTTGGTGCGAGCGGTGTGGCTGCAGAAACACAGGCAGGCGTGACACCAACAAAGAGCCAAGTAGGAGAGAATAAGTAAAGTGCGCTCAGAGCTGAGCAAAATCCAATTCGAATTTGTTTGCTTCTGAAGTTGTTTACTTTCAGCTGGAAGCAAGAGACCGACAAAAGTCCGTCAAGGCAATGAGCAGAAAAAAGCCGCGCTATGGTTTGACGTGAGTGGCGCTCGACACATGCACCGCTTTACGTTGCACATAAGTCAGAGCGAGCACGTTCTATAGATATGCAGATTAAGCACGAGTGTTTGTTGCTGTTGTAGAACTTTCATCCTACATTTTATCACTGGTTCATAAGCGTTTTATTCCTTTTACAAAAAGCACGGCCAAAAAGGCCGAGAGCGCCGCTCAGAAGTGGCAAGTGTTGTTGGCGCGTGAGTGGGCCGTACCGTACAACAAAACAACAAAAAAGCGCAAACAATTGAAGACGTCTCGCGGAGCTAAAATGCACAACATTGCCGTATGATTATGCGTTGATTGCTGGCTCTCTGCGGTTCAGCCGAATGAGCGATGAGTTTTCAGTGTCGTTGCTGCTGCAGCGTGCGGTAATGGCGCAGAATTTTTGTGTTATGTTGGAGGGGGAGCATGCGGTAACGGGTGGTGATTGCTAGCCTGTTCGTAATAATTCATTCACAATTAAAAATGTCGGCGCATTATAACGATTGTTGGCCTCTCATTCGTCCGCACTGCAGCAGACATATTTTTTCCAAACGCCTGACTCGTTTCGCAGCAAGCAGCCAGCATGCGAGTGAGAGTGCAGAGAGCGTGTGTTGTGGAATTCTTTTAAATTTTGTTTTTCTGTGTTGAAAAAAAGTCGTCGCATTTATGAAGTGTAAACGTTTCGGTTGCGGTTTTTGAACATTACTTCAACACTCTTTTCTTCCGACGCCGCCGTCTTGCCCACACCTTTACCGCTCTGTTTCACTCAAATTTTACATTTCATTGTAGCTCTGAGTGTGTAATGTTCCATTACATTCCCAACATGTTCCTATGCAGTAACGCATTGTTGTTATTGCCACTCGCTGCTTAAGTTGAGCGAAATTGGTGGCACGATATGTTTGTATTTACGTACAGCGGCCAATGTCGCCATTGTAGGAGCTTTGCTCTATAATGAGGATTGTTGTTACATTCCTGGCTAAATGCTTCTGCCGCCGGCGTTGACATCGCTCGCAACAGCAGAGGGTAAAGGGTGTTGTGTGGATATGCTAGTGCGTTGCAAATTGTTTTTGCATTCAATTATTGCTGTTGAAATGTTGCTGTTGACTCCTTTGTTGACGTTGTCAATATGTAAGCGTTAATATGCGTATTTATTTGTATCCGTTTAAGTACTATTCTGATGATATGGATTTAATTTGTTTCATGTGTAAGAAAATGTTTAATTGTAGTTTCAATGAAATAATTGTCTGAAAGTATCCTTAGATTAGCTAGTAAATTGCTATTTAAAATTAATTTATGAATTTGTTATTTGCTATTGATGTTATTTTTATATAGTGTTTAACATACTTTTGTAGAAAAGTAATATAGGAGAAATATATGTATGTAAAAAGTCTGAGAAAAATGGTGTGATTAATTCTTCTTCTTCTTTACTGGTTATAACCGAGTTAACAACAGCGCGCCAGTCGCTTCTTCTTTTTGCTATGTGGCACCAGTTGGAGAAGCCAGGTCCTTCTCCACCAAGTTTTTCCAACAGAATGGAGGTCTTCCTCTTCCTCTGCTTCCCCCGGCGGGTACTGCACCGAATACTTTCAGAGCTGGATCGTTTTCGTCCATTCGGACGACTTGACCTAGCCAGCGTAGGCGCTGTCTTTTAACTTTCTGAACTATGTCAATGTCGTCGTATATCTCATAAAGCTAATTTTTCGATCGGATGTGGTATTGGTATTGCCAATGCGCAAAGGACCATGAATCTTCCGCAGAACCTTTCTCTCGAAAACTCGTAACGTCGAATCATCAGATGTTGTCATCGTCCATGCCTCTGCACCATATAGCACGACGGGAATAAAAACTGACTTGTAGAGTTTGGTTTTTGTTCGTCGAGAGAGGACTTGATTTCTCAATTGCCTACTCATTCCAAAGTAGCACCTGTTGGCAAGAGTAATTCTGCGTTGGATTTCGATGCTGATATTGTTGTTGCTGTTAATGCTGGTTCCAAGTTGGACGAAATTATCTACAACTTCTAAGTTATGACTGTCAACAGTGACGTGAGAGCCAAGTCGCGAGTGCAACGACTGTTTGTTTGATGACAGGAGATATTTCGTCTTGCGCTCGTTCACTACCAAACCCATCTGCTTTGCAGCAGCTTTGAAAGCGACGAAGAGGAGGTGTGTGTCGATCCTCTGTCCACGGGTCTTTTCCAAGATTTGGCGCATAGCGAATATCTGGTCAGTTGTTGGTTTTACAGGTCTAAAGCCATACTGATATGGTCAATCGGTTTGTTGACGGTGGGCTTTAATCTTTCACACAATACGCTCGATAGGAATTGGTTTTGTATGAAAAAAATAATGAAAATATTGTGTTCATCAAATTTCTCCAACTATGGCAGAATTCCGGCTGTTATGACTGTCCGTAATGAGAAATTTCACGGCAGGAATTGCTTGATTTACTGCATAAAACATTCTTCTAGTTGTTGTGTGGTCTTCAATGTTGTTGTTTTCAGTTCCGCTATCTCTCTGTTTGTCAACATAAATGTGAATTCTCATTACAGTTAAATAAATATGTATGCTGTTCTATCCTTAATACCCTGCTCATTTGAAAGAAAGTCGAATTGGAAATGAAAACAAAACGCACTTAACAAATTCTAAATTCTAAGCGCACTTAATTTATTAATTACCATCAATGGGAAACACTTTTTTTGAGCCGCGCCGCATCCGCGCCACTTGACAGCGCTAAATATCAAATGTTCTCCGACAACTGTCAACTGTCACCGGAACACGAGTTACGAACTGTCAAAGAAAGTCGCACAAGTGGGTTTCGGCACTTTCTTTCTGACATATTTTCATTCTCCAATTAACAACAACGCCAATGTTTATCTTTCTCGCAGGAAAACAAAATGCTGTACTAAAGAGCAACAAAGGGACTCTTCGAGAATGCGTACCGCCACTTGATTGGGTGAATAGAATAACAAGTGCAATAAATTAAAATATCGCATTGGTGCTTAACACGCCACTTGAGACTCAATTGTTATTTATGCTATGCGGCTCTTCTCCACCTCTGCTCCTCTTTAAGTGTCCCGATTTTGAGATTTTTCATTTTTCCCAGCCGGAGATTATTGCGCTGTGACATTTGGTGACAAACGCCGCCACTGCTTTGGCAGCCTCCTTAGCTGAGCGTTCTTATGAGGCAGCGTCAGTGCGCGCGAACACACACGTTGAAGTGTCAAAGTGACATTTGTACACCCAACAGGGGGTTAGGCGTTTGACACAAGGCAACGTGTTCGGGATGCGCAGCGCAACGATCGGTTGTGTGTAGAAATTCGTCGGTGTACTGCAAAGAAAGTCGGGCATGTGTGAGTGTACAAGCGTACATGGAAGTGCGTTTGTGCTCACCCCAAAAGTGGCAGCTCAAGCGGATTTGAGGCAATCAATTGGAGAAAAGTGTCAAATTACAAAAATCACACGCACTTAAGAGAGCTGCAGAAGAGTAGCCTGGAATAAAACAAGAACAACTGAAAGTATGAGACAGTCTGTAAAATTTTTACAGCAGTGCTTCGTTTAAGAAAATAATCCCTCCGAATCGACGGGTCAAAACTGAGTGAAAACCGTCTGACGCGTCGCAGGTTATGGCGAAAGTCAAAAATCCTCACTAATTGGCTCTTGCAGAGGCGACGGCGTGACATTTTGGATAAAAAATTATGGTTCACTCTTAAAGAATGACGAATTTGAAGAACTGTCAAAAGGCCAGTGTAACTTTAATTCCATGGGTCCTCGGTTTAATTGGTGTGACGTAGGTTTTGTGAAGGTGACTATTCAAGGGGTCGGGCAAAACTATTGAAATTGGAAATTGTTGAACAACGAAGCTTGTCAAATAAAGATTTTCTTTTATTCGCCCATGTTTCTAAGATAAACTCTAATTGCACAGTTCTACGTACAACAACAAGTAACTTCGCTAAATTCAAATTCGAAGGGAATATAACAACCTTTGGAACATGAATATCAAAGTTTGAAAAGTGAACAAAAAAATAGAAAATTTGTAAAGGACCTCAAGTCCATAACCTAAAATTTAAGAATCAATATAAAAATAACGCGCAATTTTAGAAATCTTGAAATATATGGCTTGTGGACTTCATAGCTTCTGCGTGAGCGCTTAGGTTGTGATCGCGCTGAATGGATCATCTATGACGGGGCATGGTGGCATCTCCCGGCATAAAAAGTTTCGTCACGTTAAATGTGTTAAAGTGTGCGTTGGCTGAGAGGGAGGCGCCACATTGTTGGTAATATACGCAAATGGGTAATGGCAACGTTGAAATATTCGAATGCTTGTAACTATATATGTATGTATTTGAATAAAAGGTGAACATATGCAGGATGTTGATAATGGGCACGCAACGGCCGGTACACGATAGCCGTGTTGGTTATGCTTGCCACGCCATGTTGTAGCACACATAGATACAGGTGTGGTGCAGATACAACACATTCGCACATAGGCACATGTGACTTACATATGTATATACATAGCTATGCATGATAACAGGAATGTATCTAGTATGTGTTCGCACGCAAACACACTTGCATGGCGGCTTGCCACATATCGTGTGACAAGTTTTCATTCAACTTCGGGCGACCAGAACGCGAGCGTGAACGCTTTGCGGGGATGGCGAATTGCATTTCATTTACTTTTCGGTTGCGTTTTATTTATTTTGTGTTTGCACATACACACATACATATACATACGTGCAACTGTGGTATGTAGGCATGTTGATGGCTGCATGCGATGGCTGTGACCACATTTAGTAATGTTAAAAAACGCTGGTAATTATTCAAAATTACGGGCATTTGCATGTTATACTGGAGGCGGCGCGCCTCTCATATGCTCTACACACATGCTTATGCCTTCACATGGGTGAAATGGCGCGGTGGGTGGTGAGCGGTGTGGAAGTGGTGCAGAGCTGCGGCAGTGATGTGGGTAATTACTCGCAAATGGGCGTTGCATGTGGACGTGTTGGATGCGTTGGTTGGCGCTATGATTGCTGTTAAAATTGTTTTCGCTGTGTTGTTGCTGTTGCTGTTGTGGTTGAATAGCTGTTGGTACTTAAAAATAATTGTTAATGCGCCACAATAAACAAATAATAAAAATGCCAACATGTAAACGCCATTATGCATATTCGGTCGGCATGCACACACTCATTCACTTCACATGCTCATATCCACATGCACATAGTATGCGTTTATATACAGCCGATTGTCCATGTATGCACGCATATTGAGATATTATAGCTAATAAAGCATATAACAGCTATTTCGTACATACATATGTATGTATGTGTATATACATATGTACATACATATATGTATGTATTTGTACAGTTATTAGTTGATACGAAATATATTTACTTAGCGCAATTTATAAAATATGTACATATATAGGTAAAGTGTTTATTGTATTGGTTTTTGATGCGGTTCTCTGACCGCCAACAAATTCTATGTAATTTGTTAGTAAATTACTGAAAGCTGTCAATTGTTACTATTCACGCGTAAAGCTATGTGACATATATATTTAGTGAGCTCTAGCTGTGCTGTTAAATATCATTAGGCAATTTTTATGTGAATATAATGACTCCCCTGAGTTGCTGAAAAAACTCAAATTATTCATATTGCTTAATTCGATGATTTTCGAAAGAAAAAAATGTTTATCCTTTTTTTAATTTGTACCAAAAATAGTTCGCCTCTATGTCAAAATGTCTGCACTGGAAACCCTTACAAAACTTATACCGTTATGTACAAACAGCTGTGAAACATTTTCGATGCATTTATTCAGGCACGAAAAAAATGGCGGCGGAACTGAAAGTTGATCAACAATCTGCGGGCGACAAACAGAACGCGAAAAATTCTGCGTGAGAACTTGGGAAGAAGAAGAATACTACAGGGTTCCAGTGTACATTCCTCTGTTGGATACAATTGGCAAAGATTTAAAGACGCGCTTTTCTACAGAAGTATTGGATGGATTTCAACAGAGTTTGCTGCTTCCAGAAAAAGTATGTGCTTTGAAAACCAAAGAAATGGAAAATCTTATTGGCTGCTTGATCGATGGATAATGACAACGTGATACGACATTTGAAGCTCAAAGATGAACTTGATCACTGGCAGTGCCATTGGTGGCCAAAGCAAAAGTCAAAAGAGAACTAGTTACCGACTAGTGCATTGGAAACGTTGAAGAACTGCGATGTAGACCTATACCACTTAATTCATAGCTTTCTTCGCATACTCTGCACACTTTCTGTGACGAATGTGAGCTGCGAACGCTCTTTTTCGACACTTCGCCGCATGAAAACGCGGCTGAGGACGAACATGCTCCAAGATAGATTGATCGGTCTGGTGTTGCTGGCACGCATCATGACATTGAAGTCACTGCAGGAAGTTCTCGAATGATTCTCAAAACTTATACTTTTCTATTCAATACAAGAACTGACTACAACAGTAGGTATTATACATTGCATTAAAATATGTCACCCGCACGTCTATGGTTTATTATGTGTTTTTTCAATTTAGCAGGATTTGATATTAGAAAATCGGTTTGAATTTTTTCCACCATTATACGGATATTAAACTGTATAAAGACTACTATATTACATATAATAATTTTCATGTTTCAAGAAAAAGAATTGAAGTGATGGGTCTAGGGCTGAACGAGAACAAGACGAGGTACCTCCAGCCATAAAAAAGAGGATCTCTACGTTTGGAAGACTACGATACTGTTGACAGCTATAATATTGAGGTAGTCGTAGGGGAAGAGTTCGTCTATCTTGGATCCAGCATAAATACCAACAACAAATACCAAAAACTCTCAGCATGAGTTCAGTTGGCAACTGAAAAGTAGAATCCACTCTCGCGAAACTAAGCTAACGCTGTATAAGTCACTCCATTCTCCATTCATTCCTGCATATGGCGCGGAAGCCATGAGCATCAGTTAAGAGCGTTCGACAGAAAATGGGGCGATGGGGAGAATCGGAATTGTGAAATGCTGAGCTGTATGAGCTATTCGGCGATATGCACTTATCGGCTGCGGTGGTTTGGCTAAGTTGTTCGAATCGAAGAAAATGCTCCTGCTCGTAAAATGTAGGATCGGTGCCGACTAGTGGCTGACGAAAAAAGGACGAACGAAACTCAGATATCCTCCCGTCTGCAATGGATGGAGACCCGGCGAAGCTAGAAATCTCAAACTGGCGCCGTTGTGCTCAATGCGGAGATGACTGGCAAAGGCTTATCAACGCAACCGAGATCGACCCCTGTTGCAGTGGCAACCTGATGATGATACAGACTATATTAATAGACTCAAGTGTAGAGGCACTTGTCAGAATTTCCGGAAGTTTGTGATGTGTTTCATAAAAATTACTCATTTACACAGTTTTGATAAGCCCAAATTGTAGTTTTTCTACTCAAAAGCCCTCTTCCGGTTTAGTATTTTAAGATGCACTTAGAAGCCGAGTAGCACGTGGCAGGAAGGAACGAAGATGATGCGCCAAATTCAATTCAGTGATTTATGTAAATGATATATATACAAATATACATATATAATATGTGTACAAATGTGAATTTGTTCAACTTTTCATATATGTATATACATATATATATTTGTTTGTATTATGCGTTGGCATGCTTTGTTGATTTGCTACAGTGAGCTATAGCAAAAGCCATTTTGAGTAAATCACCTTAAAAGTCGATTTTGAAAACCCATTTCACCGATACATTTGATTTGTTGTTTGGCCATTTAGTTGCCTTTCGGCGCGGCCATCAAGCAAATGGCCCTCCTGCCAGCCCATGCAGCATGAGTTCGCCGTTGTTGTCCCGCAGTCTGTCGGTGTGTGTCTGCTTTGTTTGATTGCCGTTCAGTGCGAAGCTATGCGCATGTGACGCCTATGTGACTTTGCAGAGCTGCATATTGCACGCTGGTGCTGGTGCTGTTGCTGGTGTTGTTGTCATGTTTGTCAACTGTCATCCGTGGCAGTTGTCCTTTATTCTGATTGTTTGACATTTTTTCGCTGTTGTTCGCCAATGCTCGTTGCACTGATAATGTTTGGTTTTAGTTATTGTTGTTGTTGTTGTGGCATGACACTGTACAAATATTAATTTATTATCCGCCTTTGCAAATATTTACAAAATATCTCCGATTTTGACTGCGTTGTAAACGCCTTCTTTGGACATTAGTTTTAATCTCTCTGCCCAACATTCATCAGGAAGTGAAGGCTTTGGCGACAGTGACACAGAACCTTATGTTATTATGACTGTGACTGGAAAATTCAGTTACTTATAGAAGAGTCTGTATATATTTAAAGGATTTTAGATTTCGATATATAGCAGAGCTCGGAATTGTGGGTGGAAAATAGTAATACTAGTTAAGTTATTTGAGTTATTTAGGAACCTAGGTTAGGAGGCTGGTTTTTGATAGTATAAGTAAAAAATATATATGTTTATATATAAAAGACGTAACTGAGTCAATTTAGCCAACTCATTTGTCGGAATCGCCAAAATCGGACCACTATAACGAATAAAGGGTCATCCAAGTAGAGGTACTTTTTTCAATAGCCTTTTTTTTTTGTAAAGATCACTCGTAAGTCGTGTCAAGCTGTCATGTTATTTTTGCCTAGTATTGTTTGACAAAGTTTCCATATCGTTCAACTTTATTACGAAAATTCACGTTCTGTAAAGAATGTTTTTCGCGCGCTTCGTTCAACTTATGGTCAACATAATGGATCTACTGTGCGTACTATTCGCGACACAATCTTGAGACCCAGCATTAGACGACGTCCAGCACGCAATGAAGAAAATAGAGCAGCCGTTGCTGAGAGTGTAAACGAAGACGGTGGAGAGTCAATTTGGCGCCGCAGCAACTCGGACTGACGTATGGAACGAGTTGGCAAATTTTACGTCGAAATCTTGAATTGAAAGTAGACAAAATGCAGCTTGCAATAGTTCCAAGTGGAACCGACGTTTTCGAGCCACATTTTGTTCCGCGATGAGGCCCATTTTCGTCTGGGTATGGGTATGTAAATAAGCAAAATTGTCGACCTGAAGAGATTCAAGTGCTGCCATTGTCCAGAAAAACAACGGTTTGATGTGGTTTATGGCTGGTGGAATCATCGATCTATATTTCTTCAAAAATTATGCCAGTAAAAACGTAACCGTCAATGGCAACCGCTATCGCGCCATGATATCCGACTTTTTGATGCCTTAAATTGAAGCTCGTGATCTCAGCGACATTTGGTTTAAACAAGACGTCGCCACTTCCCACACATCGGTGAGCACATAATTTCACGTTTTGGGCAGGTCGATTGGCCATCAAGTTCACGTGATATCACACCGTTAGATCTTTAGACAACGAATGGACCGTCTGAGACGTAGCCACGGCCAACATTTGAAAGAGATAATCTTCAAAAAATAAATGCCAAAGAATGTTCTTTCGAATGATAATAAACATTGAAGTTTCTGTGTTTTTTCTTTCAAAAACTAGAGAAGAAAGTCTAGTTCGTATAAGGAAACTTTTTTAAGCTGTGACGGGCGCAACAAGTTAACGTTTTTTCGAACAAATCTTAATAAAAATAATATATATGACATGTGCATGTGTGTATGTATACATACATATATTTTATACAAATATACGAACACATAACTACCAACACGCACTCATATTTTCTAATATTGTTTCTAAAAAGGCCGCCTCTCCACCATGTGTCAAGTTGTCATAAATCCTAGTGCTGCAGGCCCAGCAACAATTCCATAGCATTTCCAATTTTTCAAATCACGCGTCGTTTAAGTTGTGATTTATGCGGCAAAACACATTCAAACCCCCCGAAAATTTGACAAAAACAAGAGTTCTTTTGCTGACTGCGTTTAGGAAATTGTTAATGAGTCAAATTACAGATGTGTATAAAAAATGCTCGAAACAAGTCAATATGTGCCTTAGACAAACGTACAAACATACCTACAGTGGCACAAAGTCGTTGATGCTGCGGCTGTTGCAGTTCAGATTTCAATTTTGCGCCTCTCCCGGAGCATCACATCTCTTTCATTGCATTGTAGAGTCCTGCTATTATAGGACTCCATAAGCATGCATACCTAGTTACATACATTCCATAAATCTATATATGTTTATATAAGTAGATTGCATGACGTTTGTGGCGTGAGCTGCTTCTTTCGGTGCAAAGGTGTGACATTTGTTGCATTTGTTGTATATGAGAGTTTGACATTTTCGCGTTGCATTGCGTCTGCTGTCATTGTTTCTCGCTTTGTAGTGTCGTCTAGTGAGACAAAGCTGCAGGGCGCTGCGGTTTTCATACCTTCACTGCGCTGCCATTGTTTCATTGTTTGTTTGTTTGCTTGTTTGCCTTCACTACCGTTTGTTCGTTTATATTTTTTCCATTCAGCGTTTATGACTTTGGAAGATTTATGCACCGCAATGTCGGTTAATGCCCCGCAATACTTGGAAGTGTCTTGTTTCGGTTGCTTTCCGACTGAGGCTTCGGAAAAGTCACTTCTTAATTTTCTTTGGAGGTCACATTAGCTGTGTTCTCTTCTGTTACTTGGCGTTTTGTGGTTTCAAAACTCATAACCGTGACCACAATTTTAGGGAGTGCATATATGCAGTTTACCCAGAAGTCCATTGAGCTTCGAAGATATTTCTGTACAAAAAATACAGGTATCAATATTTTACTGATTTAGATTCATTCCGTTATGTCCAGTGCCTTATACAGGGAACTTGAGATTATTTGTATTTCATGCAAAGGCATTGTGTCCCAAGCTAGTGAGCTTTAAGTATAGGGTAGTCGAAAAAGTCTTTTCGTATTTTTAATAGATGTCATTGCAGTCCAATATAATGAATTTTATTTCTACTATATCTAGCCATTTTTTTTTCAATCTCACTAAGCTCAGGGAACACCTTTCGGTAATCTTCTTAATTCCAAACGCAGTAAAGAATTATTTGATCCTTCGCGCCTGCAATTGGACATCATTTAAAAGTGTGGTTTCCAAATGTATCGGCGAGGTGTTAATTAGAACACCCTGTGCCACCAGCAAGCAGTCATTTAAGTTGTTAATCCACGTGCAGCTGCAACGCCCTTCGGAAACACATAGGTTATGTGCAAATTACGTTCGTCTTTTCACAGTTTTTCTTCGCTTTTGGCAAGACATTTTAAGGACCACCTGCACTTCCTGTGGCGCATGTGTTGCACCCACCGTGGCTTGCGAAAGTAAAATTAGCTCGACGTGTTGCACAGTTTTGCACTCTGTAATTAAAATTGCCGAAAACCCAGCACAGCGGTCGACGGAAGAATTGAGTTTTTAACGAAACTTTTCTTTGATGAACAGCAGAGCAACAATAACTGCAGCTAAGATGTGCCACCAACAGCGCAGCGCCCACTGGTTGCTTGGAGGTGTTGGCATTGCGGCAACCTTTGACACCCGTCCGCTGAGCGGTTACTTCGATTTTTGCTGCGTGGCAAAATATATAAGAGGAGAGACTAAATTTAAGTAAGCCCAAGGAAGCAATTAGGGAAATAATCCTTGTGAAATACCTACGCATTGCAATCAGTAGGAGAGCGGGGCATTCGTCCTTTTTTACAAAATACTTAATTGAGGTGTAGTTGTTCCATACTTCGATCTCTACTCTACAGCGGTCAATTTCACTTTCAATGATTGCATAACATTTACTCTATAGGCACTGTGTTGTGTAGCCAGGAGGTGTTAGCACAGGTCTACTAATTACAGGGTAGTGCAACTGTAGGCGTTACCTCAATTGTAAGGAATCTTCTTCGGACTTCCGTGCATCAGAAGTATCCCTACACACCTGCACACACATACACAGGTAGCACATGCCGATTTTGATTAATTAAATTTACTTTGACTAACCAAAATAATTTCCTTAAATTCCATCCTTCAGCGTCTTTTCTCGCTCTTCTCTTTATCGCGCTTCCTTCCACACCTTTACGAAATCACGCAGCTCAACTGCCAATCCTTCTAATCCTCATAAATTGCCTTTTCGTGCCACAAAGTCAACAAACTACCACACTCAAACAATAGTTAAGTTCTTTTGTCATAGATTTTGTTGTCTTTGTGGTGAGCGCGAACCAAAAATGACTGATGCAGGCTCTCCCATGCAACATTTTTCCAAAAGCGAATGTGTATGTATGCGTTGAGTGCTTCACAATTCGACATTTCGCTCTAAATTGTATTTAAATTCTTTGATATGCATTTCCCGTTTGACACCAGGTAAGCGCTCTAAGAAGACGCAGCATCTGCCAAATGACAGATCAGCCAACCGCATGCAATCAAGCAACTCCTCATGTTGTGGCAGCGGCAGTGTGGTGCGCAGGACCTCCCTGATTCTCGTCTGATTGCATGCGATAGATCATTCTTCTGGCAACAATAGTCTCGTAATTTGAATTCTTCATGCCAATACAATTTCTAAGGCGGTCCAAATATCCCCTGTGTCCTTTATGTGTTGCACTGACGTGTTTTGCCAACAGGCTCATTAAAAATTCATATTTATTTCATATTCATTGCATAGCTGACAGCAAAGGAATGTGGTTTTTTCTCAGGTTCTGGAAATAAGTGAGATAATATTTTAATTTATTGGAATATCCTGGATACGTGTTGGTTTCAAAATAAATAAAATTTTATTTGGTTGTCTTTACTCTTAACCGGGTACCTAAAATCTGTATTTATGAATATACATTATGGTACTTAGCTAATATTTAAATTTCATAATATTTTTAATAAGGGATTTCCAAACCCTAGTTTTGACTAGAAATTCAGTCTGTTCTACGTTTCATCCTTTTATACTTTTTTACATGACAGGCAGGTCTTGTAAGTGAAGAACACCATAACTTTACTTGAACTCATGGATAATCCATTTGCTGCTGCGTTGTTCCGCGTAACTCTGATAGTGAGAAAGGTGTCTGATGAGTGGGTTTGAAGGGTCATTAGAGCGTTAGAAAATTGAATTTTCTATAATAGTCGGAAGAATGTCTATCTATCATGAACCATACTCAATATCACAGTACTCTAGAAAGGTTTTAAAAGTCTAATTCTTGCAGCACCGTCACTGTTGATAGTCATAACTTCGAAGTCGTAGATAATTTCGTCTATCTTGGAACCAGCATTAACAGCTACAACAATGTCAGCCTCGAAATCCAACGCAGAATAACTTTTGCCAACAGATGCTACTTTGGACTGAGTGGGCAACTGAGAAGTAAAGTTCTCTCTCGACGAACGAAAACCAAACTCTATAAGTCACTCATTATTCCCGTCCTGCTATATGGTACAGAGGCATGGACGATGACAACATCTGATGAGTCTACGTTACGAGTTTTCGAGAGAAAGGTTCTGCGAAAGATTTATGGCCTTTTGCAAATACGTTGGAACGAAAACTTTCAATTCGATGTCTCAAAAACTGGTCGACATGGTTAAATCGACTCAGCTAGCCACGCTGATCATCTGTATATATATTTTGTGAGATCTGACGTTTCCTTTTGGGTATTACAGGGTATAAAATTCTGACAGAAAGTGGAAGAGTGTGGTCAGCTCACCTCTGTACTCAAAAAATACTCTCCAGTATATTTCACGCGCGATTCGACAATATGTATCCGAAAGTAAACATATTACGTGGATTTTAAATAAAATCCGATTGTAAAACTTCGTAATTGCAAACAAGATTTTCCTGACACATGCAGATCGGCACTGAGTTCTAATTTCCAAAATTGTAGGCGTTCTTCGAAGACTCATAAATCACTTTAGCAACAAAGCAGGTCCACCCTGGAAATGTGGCAAAAATTTCCAACGTACCATGAAGGATCGGCCGAAAACAAATGAATTGTGTGAATGGAAATGTGTAAAAGTGTTATGAATTGGCCATTTAAGCGGTTTAAGTGTCAAATCCGAGAGCATGTTTGTACATACATATGTAGCGCAGCGCATAACCGCCGGGTGGTCGCTCTCGTATCCTGCATTATCCTTTGCGCAGTGTTTGCGCGTTTGTGCCAGAGCGTAACGTGTGACGCCTTTCTGTTACGCCTTTAGTGCCGTGAAATGCCCAGGAAGCAGCCAGTGTATACGAGTTTTAAGTTACGTTTCGCTTTGCGCAATATTGCATAATTCTAAGTGAAGCCGCAGCCGAGAAGGTGTTACCCCAAAAACGGCAATGTGTGTGGTCCTCGCAACATAAGCGCGATGAATTGCCCTGCATTTTGCATTTTTTGGTAGCTCCGAGGGCAGTATGCAGATTGGCTTGTATGGCTGCGAGGCACCGAAGGCTTGCCAAGTAGGAAGCGTTGGAAATTTGAGGCGTCAACAGTGAAAATCCGCTTATGACAGTTTTGCAGCAGTTGCTGCTGTGCGCTACAACAACAGTAACACACTTTCGCATATACAGATCGGATGACCCGATACTACTTAATTAACGCGATTCAGTGAATATTGAAATGAAATATTAAAGTCGCTTGAACGGAAAGGATTTGAAAGAGTCTCCATTTCACTTTTGGTTTCGTCACATTTCCGAATACTTTTTGTAGTTTGTTTCGCCGTTCTTGCACTAAAGAGAAGTTAAAGAGCAGTCCTCATTAGCCCCATTTAAGCGGATGGCGTGACTTGTGCGTTTTCTCAACGCCGGCATTTGGTTAGACAATTCACTTGTAATTGCTTGTGCGATCATTAAATGTTTTGCTAGTGTTCAATTCATTTGCCAGATGACAGCACGCGCTGCAATTGTCAGTATCCATCAAATTCAACCAGAAGCACTTTTGGATGTTGTAATTTGCTCGCCGCTTTCTTGACCTTATGTTGCAGCAACACGCACCACTTTCAACGTATGCGGCACGAAAGCAGCCCGTACCGTTAGCTTCTATGTACGTATGTGTGTAAATGCGTGCCTCATGAAACAAAAAACTTAACTACGAATTGTACGCAAGTACCGTTCAGTAAGGTACTCGTATTGCATTGCCTTTCCATTACTATTCCGTTGTCTTCCGTGCTTTTTGTTGCAAACGGAAAAATTAACATTTCGTCCATATGAAATGCTGTTCAATGTCACTAAAAAGTGTATTGAATGTTTGGTTCGCCACCGCTTTTTCAGTAGCAGTGCGGCTTTCGTACGCTATTAGCGTAATTAGATCTTCTCGTCCGTCCTTGTTTGTTTGCAATTACACTCCGGTTTCGCTCTCGCGATTGGCTGCTTCATTTTGCGCTGGATTGAAGGTCCTTCAGCACAATAGCCTTACAGCAGTAAACGTGGTGCAGTAGACACTGGATATAATGGGTATCTAGTGGACATTAATTTTCCAAAAAATTTGCCACTTAAAACTTCTTGTTAAAGACTTCAAAAATTAGCAGCTGATAAAGTGGCGGTGTTAAAAAGTTGGCACATTTTTTATTGCTTCTTCAGACTGTTTCGAATTTAAAAAGTACAGGGTTCGTACGGAAAGTTATAGAACTCATTTTCTTTTGCCGTGACTGTACTTCAGAGCGGAGGGCTGGAAAAAGGTCGCTGATGAAAACCGAGCTGGGAGACCTGTGACTTCGACAAACACCTACAATGGTAGGTCTGCGCAAAGTTTCGAACTCTGACCGTCGACTAAGTGTTCGTTTAATAGCCCGAAGAGTCATCGCAGCCGATTGAAAGTTGCACCACGACAACGCCCCTGCTCACACCGCATTTCTTGTGAACAGCCGCCTAACCAAGGTCGGCATCCCAATGTTTCCGCAGCCGCCTTACCGCCCAGATGTGGCCCCTAGGACTCGTCTCAGTCCTATTACTTTTCGGCTAAACCCTGTTGTAAAAATTTAAATGTGGGATTATAGCTGGCTCCAGACATAGGCAAGTCCGCAGAGAAGACTCCCAAAAATTTCAGTTAAATCGGTCTTCATCTTAGAACTGCAGCATCAATGGTTTCCACTTCTATCAGTTACACACTGTTTGCTCGGACTAACTTGATGAAATGCCAACACTAAGTGGCAAATATCCTGACTAGCTTCATTACTCGCGTTTCAATAGTGGAACCTCAAACCATCGAACGGTGAGTGTGAAGCCGTTGCTACTAATTTGCGCTCGTAATTTCTGGTGCACTGAAATTGTTACCGTTGCACGATATCTATGTGTGTGTGTGGGATGATGGTTATTGTTTTCTGATGGAACGTGAGCAATTTGTTTACAATCAGCATAATTGCTTGGCGGTTCTTGCAACACTTCAATGTGGCTCGTTAGTCGTCGGTTTGTCGCTCACTCGTGTGTGGGGGAGTTCATTTCGTTTTAATTCTTCCCATGGGTGTACTGGTTCACCTATTGTACACGCACCTCGGCTGAATATTTCTCTTAATGCTTGTTTTTGGTGGTTCGGTGGTGGTGGTGGTGGTGGTGGTGTACTGTAAGTACGAGTACGCGATGCCGTTAGTTCATTTTGTTGTTGTCGTAATTAACTAAAATGATTAAGCGATGTGCAGAGGGCAATGGTGAGCCAAGCAAGTTGCCGTAATTACATTAACTTATGTCAGCAGACGCTACCGGCGATCGATTCGAATTTTCAATATAGAAAATTGTATGTATGTATGTGTGTATGTATTCATGTGATTATGCGTACCTAGTACCTAACTGAGTATGTTTCTTTTGAAATTAGCCCAAACGACACCCTTTCTAACACAATTCTCGTTAATTCAATGCATCCGATGTGTGGCATACAGTTGAGTTTCGGTTTCGGTGTTATATATTTCTCCAATCAATCATAATAAAAGCGCTCATCGGCGGCCACACATCTAGAGCAACAATAACATATTGCACTCAGACAAAAAAATATATGGAGAAACTGATTCAATTAACTATACATAAATATTTTGTAAATATGATTTGATTCACAGCAGATCCATATCATTGGTAGAAACACACATATACAAACATTTGTACATTAGCAATGATCGATCTTATTTGCGATTTTCCAACAAATTCAACTGTCGCAGCAAAGCAACAACAATGACAACATCACACTACTTAGTGAAATTTCACACAAAATCTAATTAAATTAAAATCAGAGTGACGGACGGAGAAACGGTCGCCGTTGACACTGATTGATCTGCCGGCACTCTTGACATACCTGCATACATACATACATGTTTCTAATGTTGTACACATGATTTGAACTGTATTGTCTGTAAGTGAATGTAAGAAGGATCTTCGACCACAGCATCCATAAAATGCACAATAGCAACAATATTCTCATTTGGTTTCGGTTTTTTATTGTCTTTCGCTTGATGCTTGTCATTGTGACAAAATGTGTCATATTATTATTGTGCGATTTATGATCGATTGACATCCATGAACACATATAGAAAACTAACTATTATAAAGAAAGATCAATGGCGGCCCAAACAACGTGTGGGATCGGTGAAAATCGAATATTAGCTCAAAACGAAAACAAATTTTATGATCTGTAATGTATATACTATATTTTCTTATTAAAAAAGTATTGTAATGAGCATAAGAATAGCTTGAATTTCGAACTTATTCATTGCAGAGAATAGATTTCTTCCCTTCTATATAATATGTATGCGTTTATTTTAATTTCCCAATAAAATTCTGAAATACTTATTTTCGCATTTTCGCTTAACTTTTAAACGGATTATTGAAAATTTAAGGTAAATCTTAACAAAAAACTTTGGGAAAGTCCTTATATTTCTTAAATTTTAGAGTATATAAGAACAGGCACCGTCATATCTTAAGCCTAACCTACTTGATTTTTATGTTTATTTAAACGAGATAGATATCGAGTGGAGGATGGATTCATCAACTGATGAAAGTTCCCTGATTGCCATTCACTTGGGAGTGGCCAGAGACGATTTTTTTTACATATGGATCAAGCAGGAAGCAATCAAGAAACCGCCACGTAAAAAACGTCCCGAATTAAAACGAAATAACAGCCTCGGAAGAGAAACCTCCTTTTGATGACGACCATGGCAAAGGCATTAAGGATAACGATTTAAGGGCATGCACCTGGAATGTTCGGTTACTTAATAGGGAAGGCTCCGCTGTCCAACTGGTTGATGTCCTTGTAAAAATAAAGACTGACATCACCGCCGTCTAAGAAGTGCGATGGACGTGGCAAGCACTGACCATATAAAGAAGCGCAAATTCGGTGTGGGATTCGTGGTGGCATTTACCCCGGTGGATGAACGACTAGCCACAATCCGCATCAAAGCGAAGTTCTTCAACATATCGTTGAATTGTGCCAACGCCCCGATGAACCAGTAGGACAATGTGACCAAAGATGCCTTCTATGAGCGCTTGGAGCGCACTTATGAGAGCTGCCCTGCCACGATGTCAAAATCGTGCTTGGCGACTTTAACGCCATGGTGGCACTACGGTCGCTAAATTCAGCCTCCACGATGAAACATCCCCAAATGGGTTGATTCTGATCGACCCGGGTCCGAAATATGGTTATCTGTAGTACTAGATTATAGCATAAGAAAATTCATCAAGCTCCCTGGCTGTCTTCGGATCGAAAAACCTACAACCAGATCGATCCTGTTGTGATAGACGGAAGACACGTCTCCAGTGTATTATATGTGCGTGCACTCCGGGGTCCTAATATCGACTCGGACCACTATCTTGTTGCATCCAAGATTCGCACCCGCCTCTGTGAAGCAAAAAACGCACACCCACAAACACAAGGAAGGTTCGACGTCGAGAAGCTGCAATCACAACAGATAGCCGAACAATTTTCTACTCGACTTGCACTCCTACTCTCTGAGAGCACTCGAGCACTATAAGGGCGATCCAGACGATTTTCTCTTTGTTTTACTGGATGTAATCACAAAGACCTAGAAAGCAATGATTAAAACGAACATGTCAAGAAAACATTTCTCTAAAAATTTATAAAAAAAATCGCTCATGTCTTCTTCTATAATTTTTAATAAACTGAATAATCTCTTGATACATTTTACAAACCTATAACAATTTTTTACTGAATACGATATAAGTATATGTGTATGTATACCTCTGTATACGGCTGGTGAAACTCCTTCCCTATGAACGACAAAGCAATTCCCTTGCCGAGATCCAGTGCGCAGCAATTAAAAGGAATTTCGGCTGCAATAAAAGAGAAACTTACGAAAATTGTCATAAAATTTCAAATTAAGCGCCACAAACGCACTTTCGGCTGATAAACGAAACACAACGAAATGGTGAATATGCTAACAAAGTCATATGGGTATTTTATTACACTCGCGGCATATGTGAATTATAGTCCAAACACAAACCTAAACACCTATGAACACACTTACACACACATACCCACTTTGTGAGTTTGTGGCAGCACGAAGTGGCAACATATTTTGTCAACTAAAAATAACGTATGTGCCACCGACTGCCGAGATTGCCTTGCGCGATAGTCTGGCGGCGGGAGTAATCCCTAACCGCAGCCAATATGATTTGCCGCCGCTGATCACAAAGCAGAGCGTCGATGTTTAAGTGTGACTTCATATGCGAGTATTTCCAGTGTCTGCTGCCTATTTGATTGGCTTTGTGAATACACACACACATCTAAGTATATTATAGTACGCATTGCTTGGCTGTGAATCTGTAAAGCGTCAGTTGGCGCGTGTTCCACACATTCACAACTGGCTTGCTGGCGAGGAGAACGCTTCCGTATGTGGTAGTGCGTGCGCGGATATGAGTAATGTGCACCTTATGCTTCAAAGGGCTGCCACTGCCATCAACGCGCTTACGGCGCCCGCTAACCACTCCTCCGCCAAGAAGCTGCCATGGATGATGCGATTAAAAGGAGCTCATTTAATGACTCAAGACTACAAATTTCATAAACAACAACTTCCGAAACGTAACAAAAAGGGGTGTTTGTTTATGATCTGTTCAAACTACCTTCACCTCCCCGCATGCCGCTAACGGTTTACTGAATTAGTGCGATGGCAATTGGCAACTGGCAGCTGATAGGCCATATGCCACGATATGAGTCTCTGCGGGTTGATTTTGTTGAATTTTGAGTTGAAATTCGTTAGGGTTATTTAGATTTCGTTGATGTGGTCTATTAAGCTTCCCCCTGAATGCCTCAATTAGATTGCTTTACGCGCCTAAGTGAGCAGAGTCAGCGAGTTAAAGACCGTTGCAGAGAAATCAAAATATTATGATGGCATAATTTACACGCTCGGAATGGGATTAGAGTTGATTTTATGATGGAAAAGGATTTAGGAGTTAGCGCCCTTATGCCGTTATCAATAGATTCGAGCGTCGAGCGTGGATTTCCGCTTTAGGGGAAAACGGATCTGTCAGGAGTGTAGGTGTGCTTGTGAAAAAATTTGTGTATTTTGACTCGAAGCGAAAAGAGACAAACGATTTTTTATCGTTTTCTAATTACAGAAATGCTTCGAGTTTTCCTAGCTCTAAGTGGTCAAAGACAACTCTCAATAGATGATTTAAGTGCTCTGGGTTCTCTACATGAAACTTATTATTTCTTTGGAAATGTTACCAGCCAACTCTAATCTATGCAGTTCTTACGTAAACGGATTATTTTTTGGCTAAAATAGATTATGTTTAAGACAGCATATTTCACTGAGCTTAGACTTCAAAACTTAGTAAAGATTTAGAATATATTTGGTAAGGTTAAGGAGGTTCAACTTCGTCATCGCATTATCCAGCGCACAGCTCATCCAAAACTTCAAATCCGCAACTTTTGCAAAACATTTAAAATTCCATCCATAAAGCGTTTTCTGCCTTCACATCTGTCCTCGCATCAGCTGCTGCTGCTCCTGTGAGCGCAGAGTAAGCAGCAGCCTGCTTAAAATTCCGTTAGCATCGTTTCACAACTTCCCAACTTCTAAGTGTTGCACACAAAAATTGAGAAAAGCGAAAAAGGAAAATCTCGATGATAAGAAAAAACGTCGATGAAGTTTAGTAACGAAATATATGCATCGCACACACTCACACACTCACAGACACACAAACACTAACAAACAAGCAAACTGGCAAAAAGGCAGCAAGTGGGACAGATGGAAAATAAATGAGAATACTCAACGCTCGTTCACACGAACGCTCACGGCATCCAAAGGAGCTGTTGAAGTGGCGAATTTTCGCAAGCAATGCTTGTGTCACCACTGCACACCCTTGGACCGCCAGCCAGCAGCATCTCGGCCCGGCAGAGTGGACGCCGGCACAGAAGAGGAGAAGTGAGATGGCTGCAGATAAGGCAGATAATTTCGAAATCAACGAGTTAAATGCACGGAAATATATGTACACACATAAAAGCATGGCTGTGTGCTTGAACGCCTTCAGGTATGCTTTAAATATGTGTATACAAAGGCCTGCATACATGCTTGTGTGCGTGTGTGTGTGAGTGGACAGCCAAGAAGACGATGAGCACGATGAGTACGACCGTGTCTGCAATACCGTTACTTACAACAAAACCCAGACAAGTGTCAACACATACTTGGCCATTATACGAGGTGTGTACAAACTCACATTTATATACAAACACATTCGAAAATAAAGCGCTCGTGTTCGTACTCACACAAATATACAAATTTAGATATATACATGTGTGTGTGTGTTTATGTGGAAGTAAGGCATTTGTTTTAAGTTCTTTATGGGTACTAGGCATTTCTGTGAATGAAAAGCAAATTCTCAAAGTGATAACAGTAAAAGTTAAACCTATCAACCGACATACTATACATCCAGTGGCTATATCTAAAATTGAATGGATACTGCTTGACAAGTGGATTTATGTTATCAAGAAATATATTTTTCTGAAAAATGTTGATTTTGGTGTTTTAAGTTAACTCCACTCGCTAACTTAGAGTTTAATAGACAAAAAAAATTTTTTTAGACAAACTTTTTAACATTGAGTTCTTGGCTTTATGGCATTTTTTCTAAAAATAATTCGAGTTAATATTGAATTTGGGGTTTAGAATAAACACCACTCACAAACTCCGAGTTTGGCAGACAAAAAATTGTTTTGGACAAACTTCCTAATATTGGATTTTTGGGTTAATGGCGATGAAATCATAAAATATAATAAAACGAAATCGTGTTGATTACACAACAAAGACTTCAAACTCGAGTTTGTGATGCAACATGATTGTCTCTTACGCCATTTTAGTAAAATCCGTATACATACAAACATTCGCGCTACAATGATTTACATTATTGTCAAAGGGAAATTTTTCGCAGTGTAGATACTAAATAAAAAGCTTGTAAAATGTCATTACCTAGCAAATGGCTTTCGCAATTATGTTGCCAAGCGTCAATTAACCCGTGACAACTGACATCATCATCAACCGAAAACTCACAAAGTTTTATGAGTGGGACGCGCTTTTTTCCCGACCATCGCTGTTACAGTTATCATTCTTCGGACACACAACGCCACATATACAACAACCGCTGCACACACAATTTCGGCGTCTACTTTGTATGGTTGGCTGGTATTGTTTAACTCGCTTTTGGGTTGGCCAAAAAAGCCATAAACTCAGTCGAAACTCTCATTACCGAAATTAACAGAAACATTTTTCCGCTAACAAAATGGCATCAAAGGCAACAAGAGACACCGTAGTGTTTTCATGCTCCAATAATGACAACAAATATAGATACAACAATAAAAGTAAGTCGAAATAGTAGTAAAAGTTTTGCTATTGAGAATTTCGTTGGAAAAACTGCCATTTAATTACACGCCCAGCTAATTTCGTGGAGCGTATGCTGTCTGGAGTGACGAGGTGGAGCGCTGAGGAGGTGATGTTTCGTGCATAACAATGTCAACGCTACTGTACCGTTATTGAGGCAAGCGCGTTGGCTGGGTTGGCGGCGGTAATGAGCGCAAAATATCGTAAAAGTTTGCCGATTAAATTAATTTTATTTTCGCTTTTGTCAGTTGGCAAATTCGCAATCGGCCGCCTCCCATCACGGAATAATGAGAACGTGACTGCAAAGAGCTCATCAAAATGTGATTTTGTCATAGCGCCATTTTCGACATAAAAGCATATTTAACCTAATCGGGTTAATCAAAAGTTAAGCTTGCCGAACTGCCACGAACGTCTACTACTTATGTACCTGTCGGCGAAATTACAGTTATGAAGTTGTGAATTCATGTACCTTAGTACTTCACTTTTGAACAACTATTCATAGAGGTTGTATTGGGGTTTGGGGTTTCTAAGAAAGTTGAGCGGAAGTTGCTCGCAAGATCCTTAGAAAAGTGTGCTACATTTCGTCAAAAAAGAGAGGTTATCTAGAGAAAATAAAGATGAAAATTATGGGGTATGCTGATCCTATAATGATTAGGTTAAGTTACTTTGGTTGGCTGCCACGTCATTCATAGACCCACTGGTCCTTTGTGATGCCAAATGGAGAATTATTATTACGAGCTGGAATTTAAGTCGTGCAGGACGTCAACGATTTTTGCGAAATATAATAGAGACTTGATATCTAATTCTGATACTTCGTCTAGTCTCTTGAATTTCGAAGCTCCTAGATATCTAAGCCGAGTTCTAGATATAAGCAGAGAAGGTTTTCAGCGTCTCTCTCATCGGTAAAAGTGCCTGTATGGCTCGCATGTGATGTCATTAAGTTGTTCTTTGTGACTAAGTCAACCACCATCCTGCAGTCCTTTCGAGACCGTGTGAGTAGAAAGCGTGCGTGTTTTCCTGCTGCTTCCTTGCACATCTTCTTGGCGATCCTTCATGCTTCTAAGGTATTCCCTGAACCGTTTGTCAGTTCTTTCGGGTATTTCAGTGTTTATCTTTTCGCTGGTGCATCGCGTTCTTCTGGGTCATCCACCATCTCATAGCGTGACTTGAAACCTTCTCTCCCAGATAAATCCGCAAGGTATGTGGTCTATCTTTTCCACCGACTCGCTGACTATCGAGCTAAAAATGTCCAAAGGGCCTTGTGGAAGCTGATTTCGCTGTCTCCATAGTAAGCTGGGATAGTTTGAAGAAAACCTAAAGAAATCTATCTCATAAAATATGTATCAATTGTATCTAATAAAAAAGTTAGCGAGACCTCCTTAGTACTTTAAACCAAATCCATATTTGATGTTTTCATAAGCACTCACCATTACATAGCGGGACTCGTTGTTTCATAAATGTGGCGACTTAGTTTCATATTTTTACTTCACTGACAGTTTTAGGTTACTAGCATTTGCTGCAGGTTGACCCCGAAGAGTCGTATATCATCATGTGAAATTATTATATCAATGCCAACGCGCTCTGAAAAAACGGCGCGGGGGGCCATCACTATGACGCAGCTATTTTTCTGACAACTCAAACAAACAATTACAAAAAATGCGAACAACATAATCACTTATCTCCATAATTTATGAAAATAGCGGAAAATTTGGAAACAAGGTAAAAATTATTGTAATTAAAATGTATTACGCAGTCCATGCCACTCAACTTGCAACAGCGAGTTGGGCACTTTTGCAATTCATTCACTGCACGGCGCAACATGATATCCCGTTCACAATGCCTGCTCACTGCTAGAGAGAATACAAATGAGGATGGAGAAATGCAAAGTAACAGGCACAAAAAATGTACCGTAATAACATTAAATGTAATAATTTGTAACACTTTGCGATTGCGTTTGTGCTCTTGTCATTAATAATAATATTTGCTGCTGCTGTCACAACTCCAGCGAACAGTAGGGCGCCATGGGCAACGCGGGCACCGGCAAGCCACAGTAGCGCAAGTTCCATACAGCAACCTGAATCACACAGCCTTACATACATTGAAGCTGATGTGGAAACACAATGATTTGCTAAAAGAAATAGAGAAATATGTTTGCTCAACTGCAAAGCGTTGGTCGCCAACATTTTGTTGTAACATCGACTACACGTGCCACTCGTGCACCAACTGTCAGGAATTTGGGCGCTCAAGGATCAATCATAGTCGCAAATTATGAATTGGACATTTGTTTGGCACATCTAGGCGGAAGTTGAATTTCAAACGAGGCCTAGATGTCAACACAGATACGACGTTAGACTTTCGAAGCAGTAAGTAAATCTTAAGCTCTGCGTTATTACCGCAATCAGTCATTACATAAGTTCCATAATTAACTCAGGGGACAGTGGAATGTAGACCCACTTTTGGGTTTACATTTTTGCAGTCTTCGTTAACGAAGCCACTTTAATAACTTTGATATAGATGATCTATTCAAGTCTGAAAATGGTCATTTGTCGGAGCAGCGATCCTGATTTCGTTATAGTTTGCTCTGTGCAGTTTGAGTCTCCGCGGAACGATGTTAGCTTCATAATACACTTGGATCCTGATGGATAATCAAACATCATAGTTTCGTTCCTTGCTTAAGTTTCTACGAATGACCATGTAAGGATGGCTCCTGCCCTTGAGGCTCCATGCCGGCGACAGTAAGGACAATAGAAGATTTCAGCATACAAGGTTCCACTGAACGTTTTGCATAAGTGGAGAAAGTACTGCCTACTCGTACGTGGAACTGATCGAAGTTTAAATTATGAAAATTCTATATCTGAGGCTAGAAATTTAACAAATAAAATTTAAAGAGCACAGTAGCTGATTTTATCTCATCACTCGTCCTATCACGATTTTAGAATCAATACAAAACATAGTTCCTAATAGTGCCACTAACACATTGACGACTAGAATTCAATCAAATAATTATATCAACTGAACGCGTACATCGTATCAATCACGAATATTTAGTTGTGAGAAAGTTCGGTGCCGCACGAGCCCATTTTTGACCAAAAACAACGAGGAACGGATGATTCGGACCACTTTTTGGAGATGTTAAACGTAAAAAACCCGAATTTTTGTGTCGATATGTGACAATGGATGAAACATGGCTCCATCATTTCACTCTAAAGTCCAATCTACAGTCACCCGAATGAACTGCACACGAAAGTGGAACAGTCAGCATGGAATAATTTTTCTTGACTACTTTGATCTAGGAAGGACCACTACGTAGCCTTATTGGACCGTTTGAAGGATGGAGAAGAAGAAAGTGATGTTTCACCGCGTCACAAATCCGTGAAAATAAAAGATCTATGAATTCATATCATATTCTCCCGATCTGGCGACTATTACTGTTCTCAGTTTCAAAGAAATGCTCGCTGGGAAGAAATTTTTGCCGAATGAAGAGATGATCTGAAAATGAGGTCTATTTTGCAGCAAAGGCTGAAACGTACTACAAAAATGGTATCGAAAATTTGTATGGTTGAAGGTAGTGTATCACCCTTGAATGGAGCTATGTTGAATAAAAGCTATGAATTTTTCCAAAAAATGTATTTTACTATGAAAGGCAGGGAACTTTTCAATTGACCTGTTACTGTGTTTTACAAGTGAAATTAAACAACCATGGTTCATCATTTTTATTTATCTTAAAATATTACGCATTCAAAGTTACTTTATAATTCGAGTTTCCAAATTCTTGCAATCCACTCTCTAAAAACTTGCACTTTACTTAGCAAACTTGTGAGTGTGAAAACGCACACACACACGCGTAACCAAGTAAGAACTTGAAAAGCTGAAGCTTTGGAAAGACCTCAACTGGTACGTGAAGGTGTAATAACGTTGATATGCCAAGAGAAGGGACCCAAACCAGGGGTACATGTGTATGCGCACAAATATCCATTAACATTAACAGTCCGGGTAACGAAAGCTTTCAGTTTTACACTTTCACAGAGCAAGTGATAAGAGCGCTGCAGAAATTAAGGGTAGACGGGTAGAGGGGAGTGGACGTCAACGATCAGCACAGTGATTCACACCATGGAGCCACTAACCGAAGTGCAGACACAATGGCTGTCGTTGGACAAAGGCTCGTATATTTCGTGTGTGTGTGTGTGGTGCGATGTACACCACGTATGTGTGTGTGTGTATAAGAGCTGCATTTTAGTTGTGCTCGTATGTGTGAAAAATCATTAACGCCGAGAAAATTTCCACACCAAAGCCAAGTGCTGAATTTGCGACTGCGGACCGGCGGCAACTTATTTAAGCATACAAGCCCCACAAACACACTGTCACACAAACTCATTTTCACATATGCGTATATATACACGTATGTATGTGTATGCAATTGGTTATCGCTTATGTATGTTAGCCGCACCGTCTCACATGTGTGTGTGTGTGTGTGTGTGTATGTAACGCTGTTTATCGCTGTGACAGTAGTTAAATTACCGAGGGCTTAAATGCGGCAGTGAGGCACATTAACACCGTAATGTGCAAAAATGTATGCTAAATAAGTGCAGGCACCAACACATACACATTTTGGTATGTGTGTGCGGCCAGGCATATGATTGTGCGTGTGTATGTGTTGAACAACATGGCCGCTAAGGACAACGACTGAGTTGCTGAGTTCCGATAAGTTACATACATAGGTATCTGCAGTGAAACGCATGTGTGTGTGTGTGTGTTTTAGCGCGTTTCGGTAATTTACGTACAAAGTCCGGCCTGTGAAGTGGAATTGGTAAAACGCTTGGATTAATTGCTTGTGTGTGGTGCGCAAACTATGTTGCATACATAACTTATATGGTATATGTATATATGTACATAGTAGCATACCTCAAGGCGCCTCGGACATATGTATATTCCTGCGTATTTCTATGGTGTTGAGACAGTCTGCCTGTTTACAAATGAGGTATTTACAAGCTAAATGATAGTCTGACTTTACGCCTTCGAAAACTTGCGAAGCACAAAGCGAAAGTGGGCAATGATAATTATGGACAATTGCAAGAAACTGTCGTGGGCTTCCAATACCTGCTTCGTGCTTTATACATCTTAATATATATAATTTTGTGCCTGGGAAACTCCTCTTAAACGACTGAACCGATTTTGATGAAATTTTTTGTGAGTGTTCAAGCAGATTTGGTGATGGTTTAGATTCACAATTTGGCCCAATTTGTTAGCTAAATATCAACGCATGTACGGTTGCATCTAACCTCTTGACGGCGAGTGTATGTTCGTATCTACAAATCGCGCCATAACTCAGGGCACCGTTATTTTCAAGCGAGCCACCGCTATTATAGTATATATTCTTAAAAATATAATAATACACTCAGCTCCGAAAGATGCTCAAAACTCGTACTAAGCTATTTGTGGCAGATATATCTTATGCAAGCCTACATTCTGACTCCATTGTGAAAGTGCCGCTTATATAAAATGTGGCAAAGCAAATGTTTTGGCAAACTTTTATTTTTTCTTTCGCTTTTCTTATCGCAAATTATTCATGAAATTTAGATGCGTAACACTCAATTCAACTGAACTCAGCGCAAGCGAAAGAGAGATGAGTTATTGAGGTTAGAAAAGTTTTTATGAGTCCAGTGTAAGGAAAGCACTTCCCGACAGACTGCACAACAGCTTGAAAAATGTGCGTAATGGCTGCCATAAACATACGCATACAAACGATTTCATACATGTGTGTGTGTGATGCCAAAGTATTATATTATATAATGCTGTGCGCGCGTTTGTTGAAAGGCATTAACTAGTGGCAGGAAAACGGAGGAGGAACGCAGGGGGCGAAGAGGCGGCGCCCGAGCGCAGAGGGACATTGCGGCGGCTGTTATGCAAATGGTAGTTGTTTGTGTTGTTAAGCAAATTGTGTGCTTAGTTGAAAATTTGCAAAAAACATTGCGAATGTGGTGCGAAAAGAAAAATTTGATTTATATGCGTGGCAAGAAGGTGCAATCGTGCAGGGAAGGCAATAAGGGATAAAGCAGCGGCGGAGTAAATCGCTTGCAGAAGCGCAGAGCAAGTGAAAAGTTTTGAATGGAGCAGGTTCGTGCGTACAAGTATTTTATGTAAAATATATATAGTATATACTGCAGATACGGGATGTTTGAACTTGTATAAATGCCATTAGGAAAAATGAAAGTTGTTAACTCAATGCCACTAAAGTTCAGAGAGGACTTTATTGTCGTAAGTGGCATAGATGCTTGTTCAAAAAATAGATTGTGTGTTAAATAAATTTACTTATTATATTATAGAAAAAAGAAAGTCTTGTGCCTTGTACAATATAGTCAAATGCAAAAAGGTGCTAGGGAGTGATTTTCCCGCTGGGTTTCTGCTGCGCTACTTAAGTGTTAGAAGCAAGATGACAGCTTTTGCAGAATCCATGATAATTTATGTCTCTTTGGAGACTTTGGGATCGGCACGCATCCCTGGTTCAACAGCAACACACACGCCACACAATTTGATATTTGGAAGTTGAAAGCTTCATGTGGTGGCAAAGCTTATTTTCGATACAGGCATAAATACAATTTAATGCCTTCATAAATTTAAAATGTGATTGTGACTGTAAACCTATTTCAAAAATGGCTGAAATCTTCACAATTTATAATATATATAAGAGCATTTGCATACACCACCTGGGTCCAGTGAGACAATATTTTGACCAAAAGCTTTTTCTTTTGGACCAAGGGTTAAAGAGCATTTGGCATAACATCTTAATTGACAAAAAAAGTGAGAGTTGAGAGAACCTATAGTCTACGTACGCCTAATTTTCACACGCCACATTTAGAATGTGAACGTAGAAAAGTTGATGGTAGCTCTTACGTAAGCATTTTTCAGCGTATCGATGCTGAAGTATAAGCCCAAAAAGGTTTTTGTCTTCCATTTTGCCAGTGCTCCATGCATTCCAATTCCTTTAGCGCAATTCTTTTCTTTTTTCATTTTTTTCCGTTTATTCGTGTTGACGTTCCAATTTTTGTGGTGCTTCGCCGGGCTGTTATCATTGCCTGCGCTTGTTTGTGCGTTGCTGTCAGCGTTGACGTTACCACCACATGGGCGAAGGGCGAATCGAGGCCATTTCCACCCTTGCTAATGTGCAAATAAAAATGTTAAAAGGGTCCTGTAGCACTCAATTACACGCCCTGGTGACCATTTGCTATGGCAACGGCGACGGCGACGAGCAGAGCTGCGCCCAGCCGGCAGCAAGGGGATCTGCGGAGCTTGGGTAATTGTTCGGTGGGCGGTGTCGCTGGCGGAATGTCGCGAGTGTGGTTGTGCGTGGACGTTCGCATGCCATTTGCACGCTTTCTGCGCGCGCTTTTGCGCTTCATGCCGCTTTCGAACAGAGCAAGTATATAGACGCAAACATACATTGAGTGCGTACATGTGTGTGTGTGTATGTAACAGTGCTTTTTTCGCCTGCTGCTACTTCAGCTTTTTACGTTTATGGCCCGCGAACGGAAGTTGCCATCTTGTTGATGGCAGTTAAAGATAAAATTTACTTTTCGTTTTGCTTTCGTGCTCCCCTTCTCGCCGGCGTATTCTCTATCTAACGATCAAGAGCGCGTCGGTTATTGTAATGTGCTTTGGCTTTCACATTTTTTCTGACATTTTCGCGCTCCAAAATCTGTTCGCCTCCATCTCTTGCTGCCCCAGCGCCCGGTTGCCTGGCTGTCATTGCCCTTTTGGCCATTTGCCACAGTGTTGCGAGTTGGCTGCCGTTGATGCTCTGATGGTGGCAGCACTAATGGCAGCGGTGAGGTGCAGTGGCAACGACAGCTTACGCGCTTCGTTGGCCTTAAATGCCACTTACCGTTGACTTGTTTAACGGCTTTCGCATTTCTTCAACGAATTTCGCCCGTCCCTCCCCGTACCCACATGCGAAAGTTTCTACATTTTTGTGCTTCTTTCACTATTTGACGGTGTTTATTTGCATTTTTCGTTCTGTCATTTTCATATCTGTGCGAATGCTTCCCCTCCTCGGGTGCTGTGTCTATATGGTTTGATAAGTGTTGGTGTGGGGGGAGCGCACTTTGCCTCTTTATGGGTTTTTCCTAATTTGCAATTGTAAATAATTGCCTTGGAGCGGTTTTGTCATGTCGTTAGGAAATTGGGTGGCAGTGGTTGGCACTTTATTTTTTTCACAGCGTTCGCTTTTCGTTTTGTGGCAATTTTCTGTTTGCTTAACTGTTTTGCATAATTGCGAAAAATGTAATGTCAGTGCGAATGAGTGCCACTTCCAAATGGAAATTCCAGGAGTAGGAATTATATAAGCTAAATTAATATTAAAGTTTCTCGATCCGTTAAAACAGTTGAAAGAAATCTTCAAGAGAAGTTTGTGACCTAAGAATTCGACAGATTCGTTAGTTGGCAAAACCGAAGAACATAATTTGAGTTTTAGAAAATTTGAAATAAAATAAAATGTTTAAATATTGCCACTATTTGTTCCAAATATGTTAAACTTCGTTTTGTCACTAAATATTACTTTCGACCAAAACTCGGATACCATGATTTACGTCCATTTTTGCGATCTCCAAACGCAGTTTTATATTTTTCTCACTTATAAGCGTTTTTATTCATGGTTTTCGCCCATTATAGGCAGCAGTTCCAAGCGTCCCGTGTACAGTTTCATTGCTGACCCGTAGTCCAGTATACTGAGCGTGCCTTTGATTAATTTATAGAGCAAAATCCAAGTTGTTTAATTTTTTTCACGATAATGGCCTTATTACGACTTTGACGTTTTTCCGGTCTTCCGGATTCTTTTCTTTTTTCAGGTACGGTCTTTTCTTCCCATATTTAACACCATTTAACGTACATATGTATGTATGTTAAATGTTACCATAAAGACAAAATGAACGGATTCTACAAAATTCTTATTCAGATTTAACATAAATTGCTAATGACAGCTTGGAACGCTGAAGATAATAACCGGATTTTTGCAAGGCCTGTTGGAAACTAAATTTCTGAATAATTTTGTGATATTGGGTTGGTCAAGTTTTTACTTAAGGTTGACATGGATTTACGGGTTTCAAAACGTTGAATTTTCTTTATTGTCTGATTAAATCCTATAACACCTCTAGAATATTGTACTAAATTTTCAAGTTGATCCCAGTAATGGTTTCGGAGATACAGCCTTGAGAACATGTGCGATCGAGGCTAGCCAGGCACAAGTACGCCGTCTTTAAACGCGTTTTTCTCTGAAATGTGTTTTTGAAGTCGGTTGGCAAGATTTCTCGAGAACTATTCCGATTTTCAGATTCTTTGAGACACAATTCTTAAAGACTTGGACGAAGGATTTTTGTTACGATTACAACTATTTTCATTGAAATTTTAATTTTTAGTAAAAAGGTCTGCCTAAAATCCAATTTTCAGGTTTTCTTTCTCGTCTGAGTTCTATGTTAAGGTTTTAACTGAAACATGTACTTTTCACTTTATATGATTCTGTAAGGAGTTATCCGGTCAACGCGGGCGCATTTTTTCTGAGGAGTCACCCGAAATGGCGTCGCAATAGATGAGTTTAAAATACTTTTTTTTTTCAAAAAAATTAGAAATTCTTCGTTAATAGCGTGTTTTTAAAGCAATAAAAAATTCTAATAAAAAATTTAATTTTTTATATGTGAACAAGTTGCTCAAAAATGCTCTTTTTTTACACGAGTTAACCAATGTAGCCCCTTAAAGTAGTTTAATTTCATATTTTTGGTCAAAATAAATTTCGTTTTTTCTTTTGTGTCACAGATAAAATTTTGTTTGAAGTCGTAAAAAGGTTTCCAAAATAAATTTGTTCAAATCATCAGTCATTAGGATCTTTTTTACTAAAAGAATATACTTTTGTGAGGCACTGTACTTTTCTGTCAAGGTCTTGTCTAGGGTTGGACACCCTATTGTCGTCGGGGAGATTTTATATACAAACTTGCAGTCTTCTGGACCAGTTTGATGTCTCACCAAGGTGTACTTTGTGGACCTTGTTGGTTACACTTTAAAGTTTTATTTGTCAGCCAACATAAAGCTTAGCTTTTTGCTGCAGAGCAAGCAATAAAACTGTGTACTGCAGTATTGCAACGCAAAAACATTATATCCATGTGTACATATCGATTAAAGAGACACTCGCTTACGGCGAATCTGCAGGGGTTCTCCATATCTCAACGCCTAATTAAGCGAAATTCCTGAAGAAACAATGTGACAAAGGCAATCAGCGGCAACAACCATAAGCACAAGTACAATAGCGCACTCGGGCAGCGCTCAAGCACAGTGATATAAAATTAGCATAATCGGTATAATTTAATTATAATTTATTGATCTTCTGCAGCTTTCCTCTGTCATTCACTGTTGTTCCACTGGGCCGACGCTGCGACCTAATGTGAACCGCAGCTTCGTGTTTTGTTTTTGGCCTGTTGGAATTTTTTAATAATATAGTGAAATATGACACATGGGCGCGTTCCAAAGCCATATCGTTCGGGCATCACATTAATTGAGCGGCAGAGTGTGGCTTAGGGGCCGGCGCGGCGGTGGCGGTACAGGCGTTGAAGGCGTTTTTGTTTATGAGCTGTAAAAATGAACATTTTATTGTCAGCGGTTGGGGATTAAGTGTTGTCTTTTCGATTGTTTTTCAATCGAAGAGGTGGAGAAACCTTTGCTAAACCGTTGACTTACTTAGCTCAGAGCTATTCAAGCAAGTATTTACTCGCGCACCAGGTAGATAAAATATATATTGATTAGTTTTCAATATAATTTTTTTTATGAAAATGGAATCCCCAGACAGACAAAGGTTTTGTGCGTTGTGGTTTTGTAGCTTTGTGGTTAGGCCGCTGCGGTTAGGCGAGTTGCCGTGCGCCAGCGTACTACCCGGGGTATCGCGGCAGTCAGTGTGGCGGCAATCGCCAAGTCAAATATGCCTGTCTGCAGCAGCATCCGCAGACGATTTGTCACCAGACCGACGAGCAACTTGTCGTGGCCAACGAAAGAGTGAGCTTCACTCACCTTAAATCTTGCATACTGTGCGATTGTGGTTAGGACGGAGCAGTTGGTGTGTGTGATGGGTAGGGAGCATAGCATGCGGGAAAGGACACATGCGGTATTTCCGCCCTTAACCCTCTCATTCGCGCCAAATGTTGTAAAGGAATTTATGTGCACTAGATTTTACATTTGTTGATGAACAACACTAGATTTATGGGACGCAAGAATTTGAAGGAATGGGTTCAGTCGACATATGGTAGGTGAAAATAGACTTAGTAGTCGAGGATTACAAATAAGAGCAAGCAAGGCTTAAATTCAAAGAATGGCGTTTCGCTTTAAATATGCTTTACTTTTTTCTTTGATAGTTCGTAGGTATAAGCAATTTCGCTTTCAGTTCTTGAAAATAAGTGTAATATTTATGGAATCAACTAGAGTCGAGTCGGAGTTAAATTTGATATTATCTCTAAATGTATGCATATGTATATCTCGTTAAGTGAAAAAGTTTCATATACAAGCGCTTGTCAACTACATATATGCTATACTGGTCCGATCGGATCCAGTTCCAACAAAAAGCAGCTTCTTGGGGAGAAAAGAACGTATCCGAATTTTTAGATGAATAGCTGGGCTAAGTTACGAAGTTAGGATAAGGATCAAGTTCGCGTTCTGTGTAAGACAGACGACCAGACAGACATTCAGTCATGCTGATCATTTATATGTATACATTTTATAAGGTCTCCGAAATGGCCTCCTGGGTGTTACAAATTTTGAGTCAAACTCAACATATTCTGTTCAGGGTATGAAAAACTTCCAAGAGCATAAGGAAATTGTGTTTAATGAAATTTTACATACATAGGTCTTCGAAATTTAATTTACAAGGAACGTAATATTTATTATTTATTTTTTTCTCAATTACAATTATTTAAAAACTCTACAAATTTTCATCAAAATTTGAGATTTTGTAACGTTTACCAAACAATTTTTTTTTCTTTTGTCCATTATCTAGTTTAGTTATCTAGACTTCAGAAGATCCTGTAAGAAGTTAGTTTTGAATATTTTTCCTTAGAAAACTGGAAAAATAAATTTTTTTATTAAATTTTATATGAAAAAAAAGAATTATTCACCCATGTAACCCCTTAAGAATAGTTCTGACCCCCCTGGTATAATCATGAGAGCCACACTCCAGGTTGTACTTAAGGTTGACATACATATGTACCTCATTTGTATCGAAATTTTCAACAAGAAATACGAGAATTTTAGTATTGACTTTTACTTTCTACTGCCTTCTTACTTTTTATTCAATGCACAGAAGCAAATGTCTATCCTAGAACTAACTTTTCAGTGAAAATTAAAAATGGAGATATATTTAGTCAATTTTCGAACCCTTTTCAGTTAAAAAGGAAGAAATACACTTAGCTAAAAGATATAATGTATAACCAAAGACTACAAATAAATAAACTATATAAAATTAAGGATAATACCAACTCGTCCACCTTGGTGCAATGGTGAGTGATGCACTCCACGACGGACGTAAAGTCGACACAGGCACCTTGTTTGTCACGAATTTGTCATAAAATCGCTTCTAACAATGCTTTCTCGAAAAAAATGCTCAAAATGTTTCTAAATTAGTAACCATCATCAAAGTGTATAGCAACTTTTATTTCATTAGATATTGTGTTTGTAAGTATGTCTTCCAGTAATACCGTTAATGTGTACATATGTAAAACTATCGCATTTGCAAGACCATTAATCTTGTAACACCAAAGTAAACAACTCAATTCAAATCCGAAATTACAAAATGCACACAAATTATGTCCAAATTAGCAAACAACCAGCACTTGCTGTGCCACACAAACACACCCCCAAGCATACACACGCACTCACACAGCGATTAGCTTACAAGGGATAGGAACACGAACCCAATTACACACCAGCAAGTGCTTGCAATCAGAAAATGAATTTTTATGGCCGAATCTGGGTGTATGACACAATTGTTGGCAATAAATATTAACCGCATAAAGTGGCTTAATCCGCGCCGGCAACAGCGCCACCAAGCTGTGATTACAACCCCTAAGCGGCCATGAGCTGCGCACAGCCACTGGGTGGGTGCGCAACCCCTTCAATGAGCTACATGTCCCTGCTCTGGCTGTTCTGGTGGCCAATTACTCAACATAATTTCAATACAAATGGCAAACATAAGCATTACATAAGTGCGGTGGCACAAAGACACACCGATGCCAAGGCAAGGCACAGCAAACAAGCAAAGACACACAGAGTTATGCTTGTTACTAACACCACCGTTAACATTACACAAACAACAGGAGGTTCAGCACTCACAGGCGTAACAGTGTTATCAATCTCAATAACAATTCATAATTCATGTTTAACACAATTCGACCCCGGCGACCCACCCCACACCACGCAGGCGGAGAGCCGAATGTCATATGCTTCATATACCCCAAATTGCTTCGAGTGCGGCGGTGAGCGGCAAGCGGCAAGCGGCAAGTGCAATGCTCTGTTGACTATATTATCTTGCATAGTGTGTTGTTGTTGTTATTATTGTTATAGAGAAGCACCACCTCACCTTTTCCGCAGCATCCTCAATCGCTTGATTGCTTTTGTTGTTTGCTCAAGGGTGTGCGACGCACACACACACACACTTGCTTGCCACATACATACATACAAGAGCCCACACTCTCGAGTCACTTCATCTACACTTCTGCGCGCACATAAATTGTTTATTGTTTGCATATCCTGTTGCCAATATGCGAGCGTATCCTGGGGAAGCTCACTTGCTGATCTGGCTTCTTCGTTCGTTTCTATGTGTGTTTGCATGTTTGTTTGTTGGTGAATTTATGACGAGCTGCACTCCATGCCAGCGGCGAAGAACAACACAATTACAACGGTACTATCTCAGCGGCAGGAAGCAACTCGGCGACTAGAGAAATAACAAATGACACCCCAGGCGACCCCAGAAGTGGCGATGATCATCCCTAATTGGTGTTGAATTGACTTTTACAACAGCGAACGACAACCACCCGCACCCCCCTCCACGCACACAAGTCGACCCACAATGAAGTTATACTTTTTGTGGCTAAATTTATGGTTCCTTCCGCTTATCGTTCAACTTTTCCACACAAATGTTTTCTACACAGTTGTTGTTCTAGTTATTGTTGTTGTTGGTTTTAAGAAGGAGGTCCATCACGAAACTGGCAGTCGCAATTGTGATGCGCAGTCTTTGTTTGTTTGTGGTGGTGGTGACGGTGGTGGATGGGTGGGCGAGTACTTGGCTGGTGGAAGGTGGATATTTGTGTAATTGACTCGGGAAAAGTTTGTTTTCGAAGGGCGTGTGACTTATTAACATAATTGAACAGTTTTACAATGCGGAACTTTTGTCTCACTCCGAAATTGATAGACAGTGAATTAAGCAGACAAATGCAAAATTAGGTAAAATCAATTTATGCGAAGTGAAGCATACGCTTGCGCACACATACACACATTTTACAGATTTGCTTACAAGGAAAATATGTTTAGTTATTTGTGAGCATATTGCTGTAAAATTTTTAGTACTTGTGGATGTGAAACTTCTTAAAGAAGAATTTTTTGAAACTTTTATTGCATCTCTTTGCCAACTTTGAGATTACACTGGAATATCCTTAATACTTTTGAATTAAAGAAGACTTTCCTTAACAATTTTTTATATAGCACTCTGGAAGAACAAACAACAATCTGCTCATCCATCCCCTTCAATTTCTTAAATATATCATTAACTAGCTTTATTTACCATTACTGGGAAAATACCGTAAAGAAACACTGCTTTAATTCGCCTTAAACACAATTTCTTTATCTTCATGATTACTATATATTTGTACCTATATATATAGTATATAGAATCAGCATAATGAGCTGAATTGATTTAGTCTTGTCAGCCTGTCTCTCCGTCCGTCTGTTTGTATATATGAGAACTAGTCCCTCAAGACCGGAGCATACTCTTGTAGAACCCCCAGAGGTGATCTGGTGACAGATGCCCAGAGTATACTAAAATAATGGAGGGAACACTTTTCTTGCCTGTTGAATGCTTGTGAAAGCATAACACTAGGAGATGGCGAACCCTATGCGCCAATCGATGACGATGGAGCAGACGTGCCATTGCTCGACTATGAAGAAGTTCGAATAGCAATTACTCTCCTGAAGAACAACAAAGCGGCGGGTGCCGATGTATTGGCGGCTGAGCTATTCAAACATGGCGACGTAGAACTGTTAAGGAGCATGCATCAGACTATGGTCGGACGAAAGCATGCTCACCGTTTGGAATTTGGGTGTGCTCTGCCCAAGCCACAAAAAAGTAGACGCCTTAATCAGCACCAACTAATGTGGGATAAGTCTTCTCAACATCGCCTAAAGGTTCTATCGAGCGTATTGTGTGAAAGATTAAAGTAAACCGTCAACAAACCGATTGGACCTTAATAGTATGGCTTTAGACCTAGAAAATCAACAACCGACCAGATATTAACTATGCGCCAAATTTTGGAAAAGACCCGTGAAAAGAGAATCGACACCACCTCTTCGTCGATTTCAAAGCTGCTTTTGACAGCACGAAAAGGAGCAGCCTTTATGCCGCGATGTCTGAATTTGGTAACCCCGCTAAATTAATACGGCTGTGCAAACTGACGTTGAGCAATACCAAAGGCTCTGTCAGGATCGGAAAGCACCTCTCCGAGCCGTTCGATACCAAATGAGGTTTCAGACAAGGCAACTCCCTATCATGCGACTTCTTCAATCTGCTCGTGTAGAGAATAATTGGAGCTGCAGAACTTAATCGAGCATGTACAATCGCCTATAAGAGTCTGCAGCTGCTGGTGTCTGCCGATGATATTGATATCATTTACCGATTTTAAAACGATATTCTAGAGATGTCATAGAATTAAATAAGGCAATAATGGAGAACGTTCCGACCGTCGGAAGTCGTGAAACACATCTAACCTCTTAATTATCCTACAATTTATTGTTTTGCAGTTCTTCAGTACTCAATAGTTTTCTCAATTTCGCGCTCATATCTTATTTTCACAAATCTTGCTAATATTTATGTGAAAATAAAATAAATTATATATAAGCAACATAATTAAATACCAAAGTTTTCAATGTATGCGCAGATATTCTGGATATATTTATTTAAAAGTTGTGGCATAACAAAAAAATATTGAAATTAAATTCAGATTCTGAATGAAGCTCACTAACGGATGTCAAGTACGGATTCTTTTCTTGAAGACACCTCAGATCTAAAAATGTCTCAATTTGGTGAAAATAGTAACATTAACACGCTCCGATTTATATTTTATGTGCTTGGAACGTAATCCGATTTAATATTCGCGCATCTGTCCACGTGTAAGTGTGTATGTATGCGGCTTTGAACTTTTTGATGCTTTCTGGCTCCATAACTCAGGTATTTATACAAAGTAAGTATTATTTACAAGTTTGAATAAAATCATCTTTCTGCGCTTACAAAACGCCTGTAATAACTATATTTGGACGCTTTGAATAGGCTAACAAGCGTTTCTTCTATCGTGCTGCCATTGTGCGCGGGGATTACACCAGTTTTAGATTTCCAAAAGCCGTAACAAATGTATCAACAAACAGTTTACGATTTCCTCTTTGTTTTCGTGCAGACTCGTAGCGCTCACAAAGGCATTGTCTCGCTTAAAACTGGTAGGTATTCAAAGCGATTGTCAAAACATCTCATCAATAGCCGAAGCGACTCATAAAATATGTGACAAATGGATCGCGCTCGCAACTCATTAGTCGATATAATGTTCTATTTACATACATACGTACATATACATATGTGAATACAACCGTGTGTGAGTATAGGGTTACTATTTATGAAAACGACAGCTTGGTGAAATGAGCCGAAGGCGACAGATACTAGCTTCAGAGCCACCATCGACGACTCATTAAACGACAATAAACACAAAAGCGCAACAGGAAGTTTGATTCGCTTTGAAATAACCAAATATTTACAAAACAAAATGTAAATCTTTGTGTCGTCTAAAGCGCGCATTGTAACTATTCTCCGCCCGGTGTATAGGTGTAGCTATGGCAATGCTGGTGGTGGTGGTGGGCAATAGGTGCGGTAGAACAGAGAGCGTTGCCTATTTGGAGATGAATGAATCGATAAATGTTGAATGAGCCACATTTTCATGCAAATGAATTGACCAGCACGACAATCACAACAACAACAGGTGAGCGTCAGTGCGGCTCGAGATTCTGGGCGGTCAAACGCGCGCTTGAATCGTCGAATAGTTCGACATGAGCAAAGCAATTGTTGGCGACTACCGCATAAACGAACGCGCGAGTGTGTGGCAAATGGGCAGCCACTTTGCTGCAGTGGTAGGTGCATTTTATGGTAGTTAAATGGTGAATGTTGGTGTAGGCTCTAAGCCGCGGCCGTTGCACACAACGACTTCTAGAGAATGCTAATCCAAATGAATAGCTTTCTTAATGGCCCAGTCGCCGATCGGCCGGCGGCTCGGCTGCGTGGCACTTGGTATGCCGTTGGTCGTGGAGCTTGAACTGCGGTCATTTTGGTGTTTCCGAAACTAGAAAAGTTGTTTAAATAAATGAAATGTTATTGCAAGTTGCACACAAAATCAAATAAGGAAACAACACTAACGGCACATTCGTATTTTGCTTGTGGCAAGCATGGGTAGGAGGTGTGCTGCATTGTATACAATCTAGACTGATATGTCTTTGAATTAGTAAACACAGTTAAGCCTTAGACTTTGTCTTTTTTATGGAACGACGTAAACACCCAAGCACACACATACATGTGTCTTCTGACACACGCACACGCATGCTCTACCATTGAGAATGTGCGCGCATGCGCGTTGTTGCTGCTGACATTGAGCATCGTCGTAAATTCTCAGCTTATTACCAATAATTTCAAGTGGCTTGTTAACAATTTAACACGTCTTAATCGTAAAATTTGTGGTGCTGTGTCTCCAAAATGCGAAGTATGCAAAAATGCGGGGATAACAACGGCGACAACAAGCTCAAATTGCTGGCGTATAAAATCATTGCTGTTTGACAGTTTTGAAGGTGTGAATACGAGAATTAAAATGCAAATACAAATGCAAACGCAATGAATTGCAAGAACATGAAGCGTCGGGTTCGCTTAAGCAAACGCACTGCAACACAAAGTGCACCATTTGGTTGCCACATTTTGTGGTAATGTGCCGTTTCGTGTCGGAGCACAGTCGAAGCCTTCAATAAATGATAAGAAAAATCATGTTCACGTCGATTGACAGTTAATAATGATATGCAATACCTGCATTTGTAAGCGAGACTCCTACGCTGGGCTGCACAGTGGAGCAAATCGATGCAAAATTTGGTCGAGAATGTTTAGGAAAAATTCTGTTCGAACTGTAGTAAAGGAAGTTTAGCGCTTGAATTAGATTAATAAAAATATAAATACCTTATTGGTGTAAATTTTGGTTATTCCGTCCGAATATCAAATAAAAAATGATCTCTACATTTTCTAATGCACCACACTGCCTATCTCAACCTGTGTGTTATGAATAATTTAGCAAATATAAAAATTATATATTTTTTAAATAAATTCTTTGTGTTTTTAAACACTGTTCTCATTTGATCATCAACTCCAGACGCTCCGCTCAGCAGCAGGTTACTGACTAACCCGCTACAAAAGACTTAAGTCATAAACTTTATGACGTTTCGCTAAATAACACGCCAAAACACACACAAATGTTCCGAATACCACGCGTGCGCATGTGTGCGTGTGTGTCTGGTGTCATCAACATAACAAATCGATTTGTGTTTTGTATCGATTTGACTCCGCGCCTCACATTCGGCCGTCTTGCATGCACAGTCGCCTGACTTGAGTGGCCGCTTAAGCTGGTCGTTGTTGTTGCCAATTGCCCGATGCACTTTTATTTGTTGTTATTGCTGCCGTTTTATTGTGTGTCATTTGCATACACGCATCCATTGTGATCATTTTCATTTCCACGTCCGTCCAGCATGTTCAGCTCACTGTGAGCTTCTGCTTCTACTGCCGTCACACACACATACGCACAGTTGTGTAAAAGTTGTTTTTGTTGGCGCGCAAATTCCCAGAAGATTTTAATCTTCTACACGTTCACAGTTTGTTCGGCAATCAATGCGTTTTGCACACACTAAATTGCTGATTTCACCTCAGCCGCACCGCACCGCACCGCACACCGCACCTGCTCGCCCAAGCCGTTGCTTGTGTCGTTGTTGGCCTCAGCTGCGTCTTACCAAGACCTTTTGTAATTGTGCTACTAAGGTGTTGTTGTCGTTGTTCAATACCGATTTTTATGACTTGTCGTGTCTGATAATTTTCTGATTTTAATGTGCGAAATTAAACATCACATTTTTCAACACGCCATTGCCACCAACACCAACACCAGCCCAAGCCATAGCTGCGCGCCACAGCAGTGACTTAAAAAAACTGTGGCAATCGAAAGATCAGCACTTATTCTTGTTCGCTCAGGTTTTTCAAAGCCTCTGAGTTCATCGGGTGTTTTCGCGTTGATTTGCAAGCGAAATTCGCTTAGTCGCTCGTCGTTAGTTGCGCCGACTAGACACAGTGGACGCTTACTAATGATTTCCTACTTCCTGTGATCGCTGATCAGCTCCGCCCGCACACACCCATTATCAGGTATTCATTTCACTTGCAGCACGCGCATTCGAGTTGTGACTCTAAGCCATCGGATATAGATTTCCACAATCGATAAGGTCCAACCGAAGTCTTGGCTTGTGTTATGGACACAAATTCTAGCTGCCGTGAGCTCGACGCGCCCTTTTGTCTGCTGCTACGAAATCGATCCGTAGATTTGAGCAGTACCTCTTCTTTCTCTTTTCGTTTCTTGGCTTTCTTTGCTTCTCATTGTTCGACAAATGTTACTCTTAATCACGGCGGCCGATTGGAATCTGGTTTGCCGCTCATAAAAATAATGTCTTAATAGCGTGCAGTCTGCGTTTTCTTACTTGGTAATCTTCGTTTAATATATTTCTATTCAATGCATCTCTCTTTCATTGCCTTTTCATATTATTTTCTCCAAAAATTTATGATTTGTTTGTTTTAGAATTTTGAGTTTTCTTTGTGGCATATTGCTTTGTTGCTGTGAAAGTGTAATATTGTGACACTTTTTATTGTTGCAGCAGGATTTACTTAAATTTTTATGTTTCAATTCCGGTCGAAAGGGATTTCGTTGTTTAACTCGCTGGCATTGTTGTTGTTCGCTGGGCGATTCTAAGTGCACAGTTGTTTGGAAATGCCCCAATACAAATGCACATAGTATTTTATAGTTTCTCATAAAACCGAGGTCTTTATTGTTTATTAAGCTTTGGAACAACTGAACTGAGTTTGCTTAACAAGGGAATATAAATATAAGTACACTTTTGATAAATAAGCACCATAAACACCATCGTCTTACGGATGAAAAATATGAAAATAGCGTAAATTAAGCAGTTGAACTCGTTGGGAAGCTGTCTTTTCAATAATACTACAATGAAGGATTTAATGACAGAGGAAAAAGGCATTTAAATTTTAAATATTTTGTGGCCATATTAAAGGCTGACAAAACTTTGAAAATATATTCAAATAATATTCAAATTCAAATATTTTTAGCGATTTGGTTCTAGTTCTAAAGTTTTGTGAATAATTTGCTCGACTGACATGATTCGAAAGGTAGGTATCTTGATGAGATTGGCTACAATTGAATATTTCACAAACTGCAGATTGCTATTTGAATAGAATTAACTGAATTAAGGTCTCTGTAACTCCTTCTATCACTTTGGCGTAGTTTCAAAATGAAGGAGATCGCCTCAAACCATGTATTTTGCATATTATTTTGTATATTATTTGTATCTGTAGTATGTGCGATGCCTTAACAAGAAACTTGAAATAATTTGATCTAGTATCTCCAATAAGAGTGCAATAGATACGGCCAGCCGGCTCATGATTTTGTTATCATATTTGACCTTGTTAATGAACTCGGGCTAAATTGGCAATGCAACACAGAAAGAGAGGAAGTAGACACAACGTCTACCTTCCACTATAGAGTAAAATGGACTAGTGCTTCTGTGATCAACAGTTCCAATGGCGAATATTCACCGACGAATCAAAGGGTGAAATTGGAAAAGGAGCGCTCTTCTTCTGTAGTAATTTATACACAGAACTAAGACTCTACACTAAAATAACTACAATTCAATCGTTCAAGCTAAAATTATGGACATAATAGAAGATGTCAAGTGGTATTCTGTTCTAAACAGCAAGTATACAAACTTTCTAGTTGATAGCCAAGCAGCAATTAAATCTATTCATAGCGCCAATACCAAGTCCCACTGCGGGTAACTCGTTTAATATCATCTGGGTGCTCGATCATATGGAAATAGAAGGAAACGAAAATGTGGAAGAGCTGGTTCGCTCGGTAGAAACTTGAGACACAATTCCTCTGCACCTGGCCATTCAGCTCTTTCAAGGGTTGTTTGCAGCCTCAGACCTCAGAGGTACACTTTAGGTATTGAAACACAAGTAACACATTCATCTCGAGTGGACAGACTAAAAAGTTTCTACTTCTAGGCAAAATGGAGTTTAGTAAGATTGTAGCGTTCATCACAGGGCACCTACCCTTAAGATCCCTGCTTCAGAAAATGAAAAAAGTGAAATCGGTGGAAGACAGAGCTTGCGCGGTGGTTGGTGAGATGATGGAACATTATCTATGTCAATGCCAAGTCTTCAGCCGTATGAGTTGACACATATTCCACAGTCCTCAACGCTCCAACTTAAGAGACATTCGGCAGCTGGGGTGGAAAAGAACTAGGATTTTAAGCGAATCCACTGAGTTGCTGGGTACGGCTTAATGTGGTTACCACCTCGGAGCACAATGAGCCTAATGAAAGCCTTAGAGAGGTCGACTGCGGTCTAGCGCTTACCCGATTGAGTATAAAACCTGACTTACCATATATACTTATGTATGACAATACTATGTACTAACTAACAATTGCAACATAAAGGCGCATTTGGTCTAAAGCATGCCTATAGACGAGGACTGATTTCCATATCGAAAAATCATTTTGCTTTCGAGTATTTAACCATCGGTTCGGCTGGAACAGAACTTCTTATTTCATGTTGCTGCTGGTTTTCAAACCGTGCTTAAAGGCTTCCGCCATTTGATAGGCCTGATAGGTTATGCAGCGGAAAAACTTCCCTTTATACTTACAAAACGTTTCGTTAAACTAACGGTAAATTCATTCAATATCATATTATTTGATTAGTCATAATTAATTCTGGGAACTAAGCACTAAATGAGTTGATAAAGTTTCAATTTCCTGAAAAACATAAATAATTGAAATTGGCCAAAAGCTAAGAGTGAAAAACTGAAAGATTTAATTGTGATTTGGCGAATTAATTTTTAGCACAAATAATTTATTAAAAGCCCTTTTGCTATGGTATGTGTGTTCGACACAGTAACAACAACAAATATGCAAATGCCAAATATAGCTCGCGGTGAAACTGCCAGCTCAGTTCGGCGAGTTGACACATGGCGAATATTATGATAATAATTTATAATTAATTTACAAGCGTTTTGCTCATTTAATTATAAGTGAAATATTAGCTAATATGAGTTAAACAATTAAAACTGAGCGAAATCGCTTCACACGATCGCGTCAGCAATTTGCATATAAATTTGTTGGCGCTTTAGTGCTGCATATTTGCCATTGCAGCCGCAGCATTTTGCGGCATAATCGGGTGCCCACATATGTACACACTCGCACCTAGTCATGTGTAGGAGCCAGCTTGCACATGCGCTTATGAAGGTCTGGTTGCAGCTTGGTCGCAAGTGTGGCTGTGTGTGTGCGCATAGCGGAGCTATTAAGTAATTATTTAATTTCTGCAATTTTATTGTCGCACCGAAATGCCTGTGATGCGAAGCCCGAAAACGTGTCGATCCAGCGTCGCGGCGCTGGCCGCGATCATCGCGTGGCGAGCGTGTGTGCGCGGGGTGTTGAAAGTTGTTTGATTGATGGTGTTGCCAATTGACAGGCGACACTTTACAATTCTGCGTTGCACACCAGATTGATTTATACACCGTAAACCTGTTGCAGTTAGTTATTAGTACACCTCACACACCTGTTTTAGCTTGCATAATCAGCTGTGCTTAATTATAAACACCCACTGAGCGCTTTCGTGGCTGTAAACTTCGCATTTGCTCAAATTGCTTCATTTTTACTGGAAGAGCTAATTAAAATTTGCCTCAAGCACCGCCGCTTGCATCACCAACATTCGCCAGCACAACGACAACAACGCAGCGCGTGTAAGCGTTGACTTACTTAAATTCCGTTGTGACATTCCGTTCGTCTGAGTGCGTCAACTAATCCGGGATTCATCCTTTTTAATTGAAAATGTCGTCGGCGACAAAGTCTTTTTGCACTTTTGCACGATGTGCGATGCCGTTGACGCTCTGTTGCGACTTTCGCCTTGCCTTCCTCCCACTTCGTCTGCCGCTCCTGCTCATGCCGGAGAGGCTTAGCGAGAAATCTCTGTTAATCCTGTAGTGAAATTGAAAACATAAAACGAAACTGCGTTGCCGCTCGAAATACTGAAATGCTGAAGAACGAAATTTTGGAAGCAACGAGAGCACATTCACACTCACTACCAGATCTGCTAGTTCGAGAGTATTTATATACAAATATATCTGTACATATATACATATGTATATATGCATCCAAGAGCTCCGTAACTGGTCGTGATTTCTCTATTTCTTTTATTTAGGAAGAGTAATGTGTTTGAGATATATTAGCCATATAAAAATAGTTGATGAACCCGCGGCATGAGTTCACGCCACTTTATCGATACATGAGATCCAGTCATTCTGGTTTCATCTCTGCTCTAGTACTCCAGGTGTGACACCATCTTTGAGATCTGGTGACGTTAGTTTAAACTGGCGGCAGTTACGCTACATATGGACCCACGGGTATGTCCAGATTGAGGTTCATTTCAGCTGACTTATTGGTTATACAGAACTTTAACGTTTTTTCAGAACTTTAACAGCGACTTGATATAAAATTTGAAGATCAGCCATAGAACCTAATACCGGGTTTGTTCGGAAAGTAATAAGACTGATTTTCTTACGCCGCGACTGTACTTCGGAGTGTGCGCGTACCGACTGGATTCGGAAGAGGGCGTTCCTAGCTAACGAACGAGCGGCTGGTCATTTGTCTTCGAGCACTTGGAGACTCAGGGCAAATATTTTCGCGGTGCAAGCCAAAAATGCAGCGTTCGTTAGATCTCACTGACAACCAGAAATTGCGGACAGATGTTAAAGTGACTCCCAATTTTTGAAAAATGTAAACACGGGTGATTAGACATGGATCTTTGTCTAGTCTAGACAAAGGCAATCTTTCGAGTGGCACACGCTGGCGTTTTCTCTTCCAAAAAAGGGATGAATGAGCGAATCCAAAGTGAAAACGATGCTCATAGTCTTTTTTGACATCAAAGGCATTGTCCACCAAGAATTTTTTCCTTCTGAACAAACTGTCAACGCCAAGTTTTACGTGGAAATCCTCAATAGACCAAAACGAAGGGTCAATCGGTTTCGACAATACATCGTAGCTGATTAGAAGTTGCACCACGACAACGCCCGGGATTACACCGCCTTTCTTGTGAACAGGTACTTAACCAAGGCCGGCATCCCAACGCTTCCGCAGCCGCCCTATAGCCCAAATGTGGCCCTCCCGGTCTCTTTTTTGTTTCCTTACCAGAAAAGGCCGATGAATGCCAAGCATTTTGAGACGACAGAGAGGATCCAAGCAGCGTGCACCTCGGCTCTCAAGGCTATTCTGGAGAATACCTTCCATGATGCCTTCAATGATTGGAAATCGCACTGGAAGCGTTGCATCGGCGCAGAAGAAGCCTTTTTTGAAAGTTTTTAAAGAATTGTAACGATTGGTTCAATAAATTTTTTTAAATCGACTAAGTCCTATTACTTTCCGGACAAAACCTGTACATAAGATCCAATTATAATAATTTTCTGGCTTCACCTCTGCTCTAGCACTCCAAGTGTGACGCCATCTTTGAGATTATGAGAGGTTCTTATGGATACCTTATTATTTCAAAAACGTTTGTTTTGGATTTCGAAAAATTTTTATTGCATTATACCTCACCTCAGTCACATGATGAAAAATGCTAAGCAATATTTGTATTTCGCTTGAAGATAGATCAAACCGCTCTCTGTTTTTATTTATTCATTAAAAATTTCGAAATTCTGATTACACAAGTAATAAAAACATTAGCAAGAATCGAATAAATTAACAATTTGAAAGCCACATGCTGCCAACTCAACGAAATAGCCTATCACCAATAATGTGCTCATAACGGTTGCGCTGCTTTTGAACATATTTTTCATACTATGTAAATCTGTAATGGTATTATAATGTACAATAAACGTAAGTATGTTTCTTCGTATCTAAAAATGCCAGCGATAACACTAATGAAAATGCTTTTTCCAATTCTTCTAATTGCGCATTAGCCGAAGTGAAATCCATTTTCTTGAGAGCGGCACGAGTGTTTCGAGAGGTAGCAGGAAATTCAAAATAAAATATTACACAGAGTAAAGTGTCTGTGGCGATTTTGAATAAAAATAAATAAAACAGAAGCAGAAGGGAAAAACAGAGATGTTGAAATAAAATCGACTTCATTAAAGAAAGAAATGAAAATTACCATAGGAAATACATATGTACATATGTACATCTACTATATATGGAGTATAGCGATAATAAAAATGCAAGAAATTAATATTTACCAAAACACAAAGCTCCAAGCTGCCTATCGCCTAATGGTTTTCGGTTCAAGTGCCGCTGCCATTTATCTCTTTGTGGGTGTTTTGTGGCCTCGGTGTAGCTTGCATGCCAACAGATGAGCACACACACTTGCAGCTAAGTACCGCGACATGTGGCTAAGAAATGTTTCAATAAATTGCATATCAACATGCGCCACACAATTTACCGTAATTTTGATGACGTGCATAATGCGAATATTTAGCAACTCACATTTCAGCGCTTGTTCGAAGCAGCGGCCAAACCAAAACCCAAAAACCAAAAAAAATGAACAAAAATAAAAATCAATTTCTTGCAATGCAAAAAAAAAAGGAAACATTTTTATGAAAATTACCTCAAATTGCCATTATCAACGCTGTTCAATTCACTAAGCTGTGATAGAGTGATTAATATTTGAGTTTAGACGAGTTTGAATGAGTAAAATATGATAAAATTATTACTAACCAAAATGCAAAAAGCTTACAAATACCTTTATTTAAATTTTTTTTTTGGATTGTTATAAACATTGTCTATTTGTAATGCCAAGTCGGAGGCTTTTTGGCTGAAACCTCCTACCACCTCGTTAGCGGTCAATGCTCGTGATATAACTCACTTGCAAAATATATGTATATGTATATATATATGTAGACATGCACATATGTATATAAGGTATATAGGTAGCCATTGTGTGAGTATGCACATATTTAAGCCAACTCATTTATGCACCGTTGAGCGCTATTAATTTTAATTTAGGCGACAAATCGCAACGAAATTTGCCACATTCTGTTTGCCATTGCGATTATTTTGCCTTGTTTTGATTTCTATTTGATTTTCGTATGACATTCGCACAATCTTTTTCAATTTAAAGTCATTAAGTGCAATTTGTCACCGAAGTGCGCCAATAACGCGTCCACAACCGCCAGTGGGCTGCCCCCCTCTCGGCCCAAAAACAAACCATTAAAAATGCACACATCGCCCTCACCATAAACCCACGCGTCGTTGTGTGTGTGTGTGGCGTTGGTGGCGGTAACGACGACTGCCTGCTGTCAGCTCGTCGGTGGAATGGTTGTGTAATCGCCAGCAATAACTGGCATTGCCGGCTGTCATTATCGTTAGCGTTGTCAATTTTGCAGTTGCTGCCGCTGGCCCCACCTCCCTCAACTGCGGGGTCTTTGGCAATTTCACTTACCGAATAACTCGTTTAAGCCGTTTCGGCGCTCCATCATTATTTATTTACATTTTGTATTTGTTGACGGCTTCGTGACGAAAAGTGATTGAAAGCAAATAACAGTTACAACAACAAGCACAAAACACTCGCAAAATCACAAGCAGCAGTCACCTCGAAACACTGGCTTTGTGCAACCGTGAATGCACACATGCAAATAAAAATCAAGGCATGTGTTATGCATGCCTACATACACACGTACAGGTGTACCTATGCACCCCCACCGCTCTTTCGTTCCTCGAAGGTACTGTTGAAACTTTTTTTCTTGCTAATTGGCCAATTGCGGCTTCAATATGCGAAACAATTTAATTCAATTAACTTCATGTTGTTGCTTTTGTTGTTATTGCTTTTATTGCGGTGATTCTGAAGGCAGGACTACTTTCATTGTTTTCTTATCTGACTCTGTGACAAGTGTGGTCAACATTTTTGGAAGTTCCATTTCAGTACTGTTAATGTGGTCCACCGACGAAAGTTGCGTCGTCAGAAAATGCCACAAATACTCAACAAAGTATAAATATTAAAGTGGAGAAGTTGAGTTTAACGGTTTTAAATTGTCAAAAGAGGTTATAGTGGCGACTGAGCACTGTATAAGACAGGACAGGAGTTTCATGGAAATTGTTCTGCGAAGGCGTAGAAAGCTGCCAAGGTTCCTCAAGGGTTAGGCGCATTCTTTCGAAAAATCCTACTTCCATGTTATATCTTAGAAATGAGGATGGTGACGGGACTTGAAGAAACGAGGAGTCGTTAAAACTATTCCAAGACCCCCGCTACCTAAGGTATCAAACCTCAGAGGCATTCAGGCGATGGATAAATGGTCTTCGTGTGAGCTCAGAAATCGTTGGTCAGCAATTAGCATTTGCTAAACCATTGAACTATTATCTCTATGCCGCAATGATAGACGTCCTAACTGGACACTGTCCGATTGGAAGATCCAAACACTTTATTCTCCTCTGTCCAGCTTTCGTCAGGCTACGGTTGTAGCATCTTGATTGCCTTACATTTTACGAACTCGGCAAATTAGCTGGAATGGATATTAGCCGCCTCAACAAATCTGTATCAGACTCAAGACGTTTTGTCGTTATGCGGCTGTCTTTTTGGTCCATACCTAGGAGTTCTGAGCATCACAACGGACAAGAGTCTTTAACAGTCAAAGTGGGATTAATCGTCGCCTCAAGAGTAATCAGCTTACTAACCTATCCTAACCTAAATTAGTTCAATGTCCAGAAGCTATTAAATATTAATAGAGTCATTGGATATGAGAGTTTGGAATCAAACTAGGGCAAGCTATTGGACAAGGAGTCTAAGCTAAGAGAACGAGAAATTAACAGTTTAAATAACAAGCGAAACTAGCATAATTAACAAAAAAACATTCAAATACTTCATGCAGATCCATACGTCATATAATGGAGCTGTGCGAGACAGTTAGTGGCGATTAAAAATAATATTTGGCTTTGTGACAAATTTGCTCAAAGCACATAGACAACACACATTTGTATTAGGTGCCTCAGCCGCAGCATCTGTCAAATGGTGACATTCAACATTGTTAACGTCGACACTTCGCAGCAAACAAACAGTAACTTCAACAAAAACAAAATAGCTTCTGAACCGCTTAACCACTTTAATATGACTGTGCCACATTGTATATAGCTTACACTGACACTGATGGTGATCGTGTTGCAAGATGTGGCATATGTAAATAAACACAGGAGAAGGCAAGGCGCGCGACAAGTCTGCCACTTATGTTGATTGTCGATCAGTCGAACAAATTTTACACAGTTACGTACACGCGCCTATAAATAAAACAACTCAGTTGCCGTTGCAAGCACTTCTTTATGCCGACATGACACATACGAACCCCAGCGCACAGCACTTTCATTGATGCTGCCACAGCACATCGACTTCGGCTTGACTGATGAGGATGTATTTAATTTTAGCGTTGATCCGCTTTTCCCCCACTTCGCGCCGCACACCTTCTCGCGCAGCTTCCGCCAATTCCTGTGCTCTCCACGTCTACATTGCGCTGAGCATTCACTCGGCGTCAATGCCGCCAACCGCGCGGCCGCATTGCAGCTGGAGGTGCCGCGGCCAGATTTTGTGAATGATGAGCGAACTTATTGTCGTCTGTGGGACTTCGTGCTGCTTTCGTTCGCCAGAAGCTGCTGCGCCAAACCGATCTGCTGATCTGCTTTGCATTTGCTGCTTTTGTTTTTGCTGTTGTGCCGTGTTAATTTACCTTGCCTTGCCTTGTGCTTTCTTGGCTAACCAACGACCTGTTGTTGGCGTCGTCGTCATCAGTTTCGCCTCTTTTACTTTTCTACACAGATCTGCGCTGTGCAGTAGTTGTTGTGGCAATGCGGTTGGTGCTGTTGCAGCAGATTGTCATTGAGGCGCGTGTGTGGCCTTTCAATTTGATCGGCTTGTTAGATGCTGAGTGACAGGCGCAACGACGTTGTTAAATAAAATCACACAATATCGGCTGCTGCAATCCGTATGCACCACGAGCCACAGCGCTTATGCCTGTCTTATGTGTGTTTTTATAGACTTGTACGTCCGTCTGTTAGGGCATAAACACATTTGGCATTGTGTCATGTTGCTCTGTCATGTTGGTTGTTCGTGGAGCCGTGATAGATGTGCGATTAGACAAGCATTTAATTATTTTGTGAGTAAATTTGATCATGAGTGATGAACTTTCGCTCGAGTTGTTTGAAATGTAACACTCCAAAAATGTGCAGCGGACACCAAGTTTCTTGAAAATGCCTTCTGTAGCAAATTTGTGTAGAAAGAATCTTCAAAGAGCAGAAAATGTGTTGTTAATGTTATTCATTATTAAATAATGCTTTTATTTAAAAAAATAAAAAATAAATATGAGAAACAATTAATAACAGCTAGATTGAGATGTGTTGAGGTCGTGGCGACCCCCTTGGATTTTATTAGTTCGAGTTCCCATAAGCTGATTGGCGGTTATGAAGCAAAACCCAATTAGTTTTGTTTAAGAAATGAAGAGAAGTACAGGGTTTGTCCGGAAAGTAATAGGACTGATTTTCCTAGCTAACGAACGAGCGGCTGGTCAGATGTCTCCGAGCGCCTGGAGAGTCAGGACAAACATTTTCGCGCGACGTGTTTTTGTGAGAGGTGCAAACCGAAAATGCAGCGTTCGTTAGAGCAGAGGTACGCGATTAAATTCTGTGTGAAACTTGGTAAATCTGCGGCAGAGACATTTGATATGATCCAGTGGGCTTACTCAGACGTTGCTTTAGCAAGAAGTGTTTCGGTGGCACAAGTCATTTTTTGAGGGTCGGGAATAGGTCGCTGATGAATGAGCAAATCCAAAGTGAGTGCGATGCTCATTGTCTGTTTTGACATCAAAGGCATCGCCCACTATGAATTTTTTCCTCCTGAAAAAACCGTCAATGCCAACTTTTACGGGAAAGTTCTCAAGAGACTAATGCGAACGGTCAATCGGGTCCGGAAAGACATCGCAGCCAATTGAAAATTGCACTACGAAAACGCAACAGGTCACACCGCTTTTCTTGTGAACAGCTACCTAGCCAAGGCTGGCATCCCAACGCTTCCGCAGCCGCCCTACAGCCCAGATGTGGCACTCCGGGCTTTTTTGTTTCCTTGCCTTGCCTGAAAAGACCGGCTATGCCGGAGAATGCCTTCCGTGATGAAATCGCCCTGGCAGCGCTGCATCGACGCAGAAGGAGCCTAAAGTTTGAAATAGTTTGAAAATTTATCAAAAAATTTTTAATCAACTCAGTTTTATTCTTTCTGAACAAACCCTAAATATATAACACAAAGGACGAATATCTGTCCAAGTATGATCTATCGATTTTGGATCAATCCCGCCTAACCTAAACTAACCTAACCTAGTTCCGATCGGGTTTCAAGCGACCTCTGGCGAGATAGTGATAAATTATTGACATGCTAAGTTGTTCTGAAATACAGCAGCCTCCACTGCAGCATATCCTTGACCCATTGTTGTCCCCTTCATTTGGCCATTTGCCTATTCGGCCGCACGAAACGGCAATCACCTTAACACGTACTCAGTGATAATCTGCGCACATTGAATGCTAAAAACTAACAACTTTATTCGGCTCGCGGAAAGTAAATGAAGTGTTACACTGCAATGACTGTATGCAGATCGGCGTCTGCAACTTGACCGCGCAGCTGCTACCGCGTCTGGCAGCGCTTATTACTTAAGCACGAATCGCAAAGCCAACAAAGTTACTTCGTGTAGAAACGAACTCATTGTGTGCGCTTACATGTTTCAAACGGCACTCATTCAACGAATGGCACACACACATTCCGGCGCGTCTTATATAAAAGCTTGATGCCTAATTTATCATCTCCTTTGGATATATTTATAAGCTCGATACGCGCTTGCGCCACTACTGTGGTCCGTTCTGGCGCAGCTTGAAAGACATGGCTACACAAGCACTGTGGCAACTGCGTTTGTTGTTGTTGTTAATAACCTGAAAGCTGCGCGCTTAACCGGCTGAACTGCAATCAAGGTGGCGGATTAGCGGTGGAGCCACCGACTTTCATATATATTATTACAAATCGTGTTTGTTGTTATTGTTGTAGGCTACTACGGTGGTGCTTGTGTGTAAGTGAATTTCGAAATGTATACTTGCGTCTCGCGATGGGTGGTGAAACCCGCAGACGCCACTTAATTACCCGGAAGAGTTAGTGAAAGACTTGTTGGTGGCGCACATTTCTTGCCACACAAATCGCCAATGCCACACTCTCACGATGTAAAGCTTAAAGCCACACAGCCATCAATAAGGTTTTTTGATTCATAGATTTTGTCAGTGGTTTATGAGTAGTTTTCGCTTCGATAATGAAATAATTTATTTTAAAAATATTTTATTTTTTTAATTATCTCAAATGGTAGTTTTTATTTTGGTTAGTCGAAAAAATCTTTCTTTTCTGCATCAAGTAATTTTTATAGGTTTTTCTTGAAGCCAACTTTACTCCATTAAAGAAGTTCTGCATTGACCGAAACAAATGGTAATCCAATGGTGCAAGGTCAGGTGGATATGGTGGATGCATCAAAACTTCCCAGCCAAGCTCTCCCAGGTTTTACCAAGTCATCAAAGATGTGTGGTCTAGCGTTGTTCTAATGGAAAACGAAGCCCTCTATGTTGATCAGTTCTGGCCGGTTTTTTCGATTGCTTGCTTCAATCTCATCAGCTGTTGACAGTAAAATGTAGAATCAATCGCTCGACCAGGCTGGAGCAGCTCATACTGGATGATTCCTTTCCAATTCCCCCAAACACTCAGCATAACCTTTCGAGGCGTCAATCCTGGCTGGCTTTGCTACCATTTGTTGCGCTTTACCACGCTTGGAGCATAATCTTTTTCGCACATTATTCTCGTATTTGATCCACTTTTCGCCTCCTGTTACCATTCGTTTCAGAAATGGTACGATTCCATTTCTTTTCAGCAAAGAATCGCAGATGTTAATTCGGTCCATTTCATTTTCCATTTTTCACAGACAATTCGTGTGGTACCCAAACATAGAGCTTTTTTTTTACCCAGCCTTTTTCAAATGGCTCAAAACTATTTGATGATGAATGTGAAAAGTTTTTATACAATTTCAAAGTAATCGATTAAGTAGAACTTGAGATATCACGTCATCCACCTCGGAAATGTAGTTTTGAAAAAAGCGCGTTTAATATTTTACGCCAACGTTTACCGGTTCAATTGCCACGACACATCGGAAATAATTTGAGTTTTGCTAAATTACTTTAGGGAGATGTTTTTGGATACCTAAACTATCAAATAAATGTTACCAAATTTCTAGACAAGAATATCCATTATAGTGCCCTTGGTATCTAAACACACACTTTGTGATAAAAAATTTTTGATTCTATTTTTGTTTTTTCTTACTTGAATCCTGAACCCATTGTAGTGGTTGTCAGGTTGTCATGAACTAGCTGTGAAAAAAAATGTCGATTACCCGTTTTGAGGAATGCCCCAGAAACAAACTGGGTCCGTACCGATCAGATGTGCAGACCCGAATACGCGATCGAGTAATAACGCTGTTTATTTGCATGATGTTAAGTTTTCTAATTCAAAATATTCGCTACTCATCAAAAGACATTTCGATTAATGCATTTCTCTCTTAAAAGTCTAGTGCCAAAATCTAAACGTGTTCTCTGAGAATAATTTAAGTCCAATATCTAACAATTTGCCTATATTTTATACTCCACTCCTTTACCGCTTCTTTCAATCGTTTCGCATGTTTTTGTCTGCTTTAACTGTTCTTTTTTTTTGTCAATACTACACAACTTGATTAATCGCGAAGGCTCCAACTCTGCCTCTAACTCCTGAGGATATTCCGACTGCAGTTTCGCATTTATTATTGTGCTGCTGGATTATATGTCTACCGACCAATGGCACTAGCCGCAGTTAAAAAAGCGAACAAATGGCAAACTGTCGCCGTTGCGTAGCGTCGAGTCACCGCAAACATGCATCTTGTCCAGCGTTGCGTCTCGCTCCGCCCTGTCACACTGTTAGCTGTTGGCTGGTGCAGCAATGCTCCTGCGGTCTCCACAGCTTATTAATTATGGTGATCTGTGCCCAGCACCCGCAGCTCGCCGCAGAGCATTGCACATGCACACACTTATCCGTGCATGTGTGTAGTGGTGTATGTGCCTCGGTTGTTAGTGGTTTCAGCTGCCATTCGGCGCGTGTCGTTAACGGTCCTCGCAGGCTCACTGTCGCCCCACGTCCATCGGCTGGTGTCCGGCTGCATCGGCTGTTTGTTGGTGCGGTGGCATGCAGCTCGCTCGTTTAGAGACGACCCCCATGAGTGTCAGCAACGTAACGCCATTTAGTAATCGAACTCGGCTCTCGAGTGGCAAACTTTTGTCGACTTTCGCATGCGATCGCATGGATACTGCATGTGCACAGCCATTTAGATATTGTGGTATGTATGTAAATGTTTGCGAGGAGCATGTGAATATGGTTACTTTTAATACAGCTGTGTGGTGTCCGGCTCATCCAGCGCGTACTTGTTGTCACTTGCGAGGGCTTAGGCGTGAATGCTGTAGTCAACAAGATCGCGCCTTAGTTGGTGATTTTTCTTACAAATCGCATTCGGCCGCTCCGCTGCGGACCAAGGGGTGCCAAGTTGGCGCTGGCGCAGCTCATGTTGCTGCTGACCGGTGGAAATAAAAACTGAATTATTGCTGGCATCTTCGAGGATTGATAAACACGAAAGGTGGGGCGCCGCACAGACTGCAGAAAGAGCACTTTTAAATGACTTTTTCTAAATTATTTGGAGGTATATATATGTATATAGTATGGTATATACATATAGTGTCATTATTTTTCTTCCAAACTTCGACGCATAAATTTCTTAAAGACTCCGAACTCTCCGACAAGTGTTTACAAAACACGTGTATACTCAGTCTAATATACCTTGCCTTCGATATTTTATACTTGAAAGTGTTAGATTTTGAAAAGTTTACAAATAAGTACACATTTGTTTGTTATTTCTCGTTGCACCGCTCTGTAATTATGTTTTCTGCGTTAATTATAATGATGAGCGCAGTGAATTAGCGGCTTCGTCTAATTGAAAGTCGGCCAAGAGGTATGTCCATACCTTGGAGTGCTTGTGTTGCTGTTTCGGCCAACAGATTGGCTACCCCTTTTCTAACTCAATTTATACAGTTTTCTCACATGCCTTCGTCTCATAGCAATTGTTGTTGTTTTCTTTTAATTTTTTTTTCGGTTATGGTAAACGCCCATTTGGTCGGGGTGTGGCTTTGAAAGTTAACAGTTAATATTTTTTCTTGCCATTTACTTCAAGTCCGAGACTTTGTTGTTCCAATCGCTGTTAGTATTGTTGTTGTTGTTTAGCTGTGAACTTTGTGTAATTCCGGTGTTAATTTGTGTGCGCCATCAATCATAGGCGAGAGAGGATGACTTACTAAGTCCGCTGGTCGTTTGTGTTCGGTTGAGGAGTGTGGAGCGCGGCTAGCGGCGGCAGGGTTTTGGAGCAGTTCGCTCGACAGATCTTTACTTTGCCCACACAGGCAGCAGCTCGGCTCAGGTGCAGGGTTGGCGGTGCCTCGACGAAACTATTTTGTTTTCAAATTTATTTTTGCTCACGCTCTACCATTACAGTTAGCACATGTGTGTTTGTGTGTAACTGTTCATAACTCATAGTGCGTGAGAAGCTGACAAATGCCGTCGGTTGGCAAAATACTCTTAACGTGATTTTATTAGCTGCAAATAGCTTTGAGTAGTGTGGGAAAATTCGAAGTGATTCATTAGTTTTGGTGAAGGCCTCTGTGTATTTTAATTAATATGTAATTTATTATTGACTTGGTGTAAAGGGTTTGTACTTTAAGGGGCGGAAAGCTTGCGTAGAGGGCCAGAGTATGGAAGAAAATAGTAATTTATTTTTATGATTTTGAAGGGATATGTTGAACAGGTTATAATTAAGTGATTGGTTTTAATAACTAAGAAAGCGTTCAAAATTGGAATATTTAAATAAAACTTTTGATAATAATTAATATCAAGAAATTGGATATTTTTTGTCTATTTTTTTCTCTTTTTTCCTGACACACATTTAATTTCATTTACTAGCTCTTTTGGCGCCATCTAGCTCCTCGGGTAAAAAACAGCCCGTTTTCAACATAATTTTTCTCATATAAAAATTATATATTTTATTAGAATTTTTTGTTGTTACAAACATACACTATTAACAAAGAAATTCTAAATTTTTTGGAAAAAAAATATTTGAAACTCGGATAACTGCTCACAGGATCATCTGATGTGAAAAAAATCCGTGTTTTAGTTAAAACCTTAACTTAGAACTTGGACGAAGGAAACAAATTTGAAAATTGGATTTTTTGCAGACACTCTTACAAAAAATGGAAGTTTCAGTGAAAATTTCGGATAATTTTTTTCAAATAGTTGCAATCGAAAAAGAGTCCTTCGACCAAGTCATTAAGAATTGTATCTCAAAGACCTTTGTAATAATTTTGTGAAGGTCGGTTGAGTAGTTCTCGAGTAATCTTGCCAACCGACTTCAACACAGTCTACCTAGCCTCCGCGTTCAAGTTCTCAAGGCTGTATCTCCGAAACGATTACTCGGATCAACATGAAAATTTAGGACAATAGGAGATAGAGGTGTTGTAGAATGTCCATGAAACACCTTAAATCCTGTGAGATTCAACATATAATATAGTATTCAATGTTTTTATATCTAAAATCAAAATTTTTATGTTTTTGTGAGTCCTCTCTCATTTCCTATGGTATTATATAATAATAACATCTAACTTGTTTTGAGGAGGCATCCAGTGTTAGTTATTTTTGACGCGTGCTCTTCAAAATGTATAGTAGCTATAAGTCTATTTCAGAATCTAGATGATAGATCCTTGGTTATATTTCCTTTCATATATGAAGTATACGTCTGGTTGGAAGCCAGCATCGGCTGTAGTTAGTAGACAGAAGAAATAGAAATTTCGTGATCATTGTAGTAAATCTTCTCCTATAATCATCTCATATCATATATCAATTTTGGATTCATCGGTATAAATGGAGGTAACTTCTTCCCATATTGTGCACCTTTTTCATTCTTCTCTAGAGGGAAATCTCACCAGCAAGTGACCATTGAAATCTAGCCTTGAGAAGATATATGTAGTCTGATTTGCTTATATTTGGATGATTTAGGATGGCGCTATGTCTGTAATCTTTCCGGCTCCATCCTCCTAGTTCCTTAATTCTGATAACAGATGGAGTAAATTTTAATTATCATTATTATATAATGAAATATGACAACAACAACATTTAGCGCGTTTATACAAATCCACAGATGTACATACAAACAAACATTTGTGCGTACATAGAATATTTACAGACAAAAGGAAAATGACAAATGTGCGCCAAAGTCAAATAGAAAGAGTTGTTTAATTAAAAGAGTTACTCGGAAAAGTCATCTGGCTGTCGCAATTGTGACCCTCTGCGTGAACAAGCGGCAAAGCGGAGATCATTAACGCTTTTAATTTGCCACCGTTGATTGTTACGCTTCGGCAATTTGTCGATGGCAATCAATACAATAAACAGTGTTCAATACAAATGCCAAAGCGGGAAGCGAGTGGTGAAAGGGTTAAGTCGCAGCAATAAAACTGACATTGGGCATTAAAAATAAATTACAAAAAGTTCCGGAATTAAGCGCAAATAAAACTCGATATTGACTCGCGCACGCTAACTTGACAATATTAACATCGGGGAACGAGCAAACAATTGACCTGCGATTGACCTTATCGACGCGTTCCATACACACATACAGTGCGCTTGAGCGTCGGTAGAGGGGTGTGTGTTTGCTAAGGTGCGTCAACACTTCCGTTACGTGCGCCACATTCACTCTCGCACTTCTTCGGCAGCAAGTGCATTGAAGCGCAACCAAATCAACGCATCAGCAGTTCTACTTTTATCTTCATGAAATTACGGTAATAACAACTGTTATTCGGGCATTGATGATTTTGTGAACTTTATGGCGATTTCGGTGCCTAATGACTCTACAAATGAATGTCAGCCAGCCCATCATGAGCAGTGCCGCGGTGTAGTCGGAGCAGAAGTGGTCGAACGCCTATAAATTTCGCACGACGCGTAAAATGAATCGGACAATGCGGCAAAGCGCTGAAATGATAGACGACGGACCGGCTTAGGGCCAACTGGACAGTTGTTGTTTGCCGTACCCTTTTCGCTCCCCCATACAATTTACAAATAACAATTTAGTTTGCTTCTTATTGTGTTTGCTGGTAACTCTTCGTTTTTTTGTTGTTGCCGTGCATACTGTGCCACGTCTGTCCTTATCAAAGCGCCGCTTCGGTTAAGTGTGGACGAAATCGTCACAGATGCGCAACTTTTCAAATTGAATGACTTAATGTGCAACAAAATTGTCATCAATATCCGTTTCAATGTTGCATGGCGTTGACGCCACACTTTGTTGCCTTTTTTTTGTCTGCCGATACGAGTATTGCTTCCACATATGTTTATATATAAGATTGTAGTGGCTTTTTGTTGTTGGGCTGACTACTGTCGCCGATGATGTTGTTGCTTCTGTCGATGATGTTGTTGGCCGACTGCTTAACTGCCCGTGACAAAAGTGTGAATTACGTCGCCGCTTTTGTGAGGCGGACATACGGTGGCCGACAGCAGCAGTGTCAAGTGGTAATAAATGTTGCAGCAAAATCGTAAATCGCAAATCGAGAATTAGAAATCGGATTTTGCCGACCTAATGGTCACTACTCCCCACCCACGCAGGCGAGCGATCGTCGGACAACAAGCGTCTCAATTCGTGTATGGTTCAGTGACTTTGAGGTCTTTCACTTTCTTCAGCTTATCAAGTGCCGCTGCCGCTGCGATTTGCCGTTTGTTGACAACGCGCCATTGACACTTGAATTATGTTGTCGATTTCAACACCCCTTTGCCAAGTCTTCAAGGGGCTATGCGCTTCAATGGTTTGATCCGCTTAAGTCGCAGCGCACACTGACAGACACACACAGACGTTATCATATGTGGTACCAAAAAATATCCATGTCACATGCAACATGCTCATTACTTTCTCAATGAGTGTTATGTTACCAATTTGTTGTAGTTAATCCTGCTGCGACCGCTTCTTTTCTTCTGCTTTGAATTGATTTCTCTTAATACTTTCATCCGAGACACTTCAAGGCGTCCAAGCAGCGACCGACGTTTGGCACTTGCCTGTCAATTGTCAATCTCTTAGCTGCAGCGCAACTGAGTAACACACATTTTTTCATCGGTTTTTACCGTAATTCACGAACAGCTAATCTGTTGTTATTCCTTATGAAGAGATGTGTGGGTTGGCGAACGCAAGGAATAGCTTGTTTTAATCCCACTGTAAGTCTGTCAAATTAGAAATGCTTAGCAAGAAGTGAAAAGTGCTGTTGACCTTGTGAGCAGCCGCTCGGTTGTATAAAAAGCGCCTGTACTTGAATCTGGCTAGATGCCAAAGCTAATTCGACGGCTTAGAGAAGTGTTGATTGGCGTGTTCAAATTGTTTGAAAGCTCTTCGATAGCTTCAAAAAACGTTGAAAGAGTGGTTTTTCCACTTGAAAAGTGTAGTTTGAAATCAAAATTAGTTATTTTATAATAATATTTTAGGGTTTAAAAATCTCAACACCGTCCGAATTAGAGCTGATAGTAACTGAAAGTAATAGGTAGTGTCTTCAGAATATAACGATAATTCGATAAATGTTAATTTATGCAAAAAATATATTCGCTACAAGAATATCGGTTTTGTAAGGGCGACATAATAATTAGAATAAACCCTGGTCTCAAACACAGCGCACAATCCTAGGGCGGGCAGGTTTGCCATCTAACTTTAGCTCGGCTTCAAACAGATATTTTTCGGTAACACAGAGGGCACTTGCTCTAAGACCGAAAGTCGTGAGCTGCTTGAGCCATATAAAGAAGAAAACTTTCTGACCACTCCCAAAGTGAATAGTAATCAGAAAACTTTCCTCACTTACGTGAAATTCTACACATGACACCATCCTCCATGCTGGCTGGGTCATGTCGTCCTTAAGGATAAAAATACGCTAACACTGAAAGTATTCGATCCAGTATCCGCCGGGGGAGGCAGCGAAAGGGGAAGACCTCAACTCCGTTGGACAGATCAGGTGGAGAGGATCAGGTGGAGAGCTGCACTTGGTAACTCGAACTGGCGCCAAATCGCGAAAAGAAGGAACGACTGGCGCGATGTTGTTAACTTGGCTATAACCCCGTAAGCAGAGTCTACGGCAGTAAAGAAGAAGAAGAATATTTTGAGCTAGATTTCTTCCTATAACACTAGTTTATTGGTAATTTGGGGTTGCTTAAACTGAAAGTTATAGTAAAAATTTCATAACACGTCGGTTCTTTTGCGATGCAGTGAAGAGATGTATTTACTAAAATGACAAAAATAGCTGTACGTTATGAAAAATTTTTGAACCGAAATTCATAATCAGGCTGCCCCAAAGTCTCCGCATAAATCTTAGCACATCAGTCGCATATTTTTCTTTCAGATTTCTTGACCAGAGCAATTAGTTTCGCATACAAATAAAAAAATAAAATTTCATATAAGTTTGCATGTTCTGACTACTCCCCCCACACTCGCGCAGAGGTAAGCCCCAACAAATAAATATTCTCAAATCCTGCGTACTTAAGCATTCATACCCCGATACATTCCTACGCCCTACTTTTCCCATGCCCGCAGCAGCGTCATGTTGCCACAGAAAAACTAGGCATAAAATTGCGATTTCATGGTGATAATCATGAATCCGTGATTTATTTAGCGGAACAATTTGTCAGAACTTCGTGATAGCCATGCGATTATGTGAAGCGCTCCGCCAGTGAAAAGGGGTTGCTGAAACCCTCTCCTGCTGCCACGCATTTTTCCCAATACCGCAGAAACTGTCCGCTGCCCACAGTTCGCCGCCAAAACAGAGTCATCAACACTGCCACAAGGCTCGCGGCCATGCCGGTAAATGAGCTGGCGATTGCCGCATATAAGCGCTTCGCCTGTGTCCATTCGCATATAGTTCGCCTCCCGGCGCTTCCACCGGCTGCTACGCCGCAAGCCATCACTTCAACCGCCACCCTTGTCGCTTGCCACACACTAATAGAATGTGTGAAATTCGCGCAACTATTTCGGCAAACTGGCAACATTAAATTTTGTTATCTCTGGTCTCATTATCAGCTACGCCCGGACGCTGCAACGCACCGTGCAACACAGCTTAATACATAGCGCATTCGTATATGCTCATGTATGTATGTGTGTGTGTGCATGAGTGTGCTTGGGCGCGAGTGTTGAACGCATGCAGTCATGCTGAAAATTAATTTTGTTACAGTGGCGCAATGTAAAAGTCACACTTTGTTGTAGTTGTTGTCGCTTTCAGTTATTTTTCCGCTGCTGTCGCGGTGAAAACATCGATGTGGCCGATGATGATCACCGGAGTTACATCGCCAATGAGTTTGTTGAAACCAGCGCTGATTATGGTGATGCCTTTGCTGCTGCTGTTATTGTTGTTGTTGTTGCCGATTTTCAAACAAAGCTGTCGGTTGGTGTGACATCCGCAATAAAAGTGTCTGAAAGTGTCTACAGTATCGCCGAAGCTCGCTTTGGGGTGGGCCTTCAGCTATTTATGTACATATGTAAGTACCGCTAATTTTACACCTAGCCGAGTACAAATGCTCGCTGTTTGTGGGCGGTTGTTTGTCAGCGGTGGAATTAACTGCTTTCTGAATTGATAGCTTCACTGTGCTTAGAAATATGGAGATGAGCCAGTGAGTTTTGGAACACGAGTTGTTGTTGCTGAATTAGTAACACCCGCTAGTGACGCGACTTGGCTTTGAATTAGCGACGCAGTGCTTTGTATTGACACGAGTTCTTGGTATTCTAACTCTAGGTCTACGATCAAGCTCGTGAGAACTTGTGTGACGTAAAAAAGTGCTTAATTGAATTTGAGTTGGAATTAAATTTTTATGAGGTGTGAAATCATTTTGGGAGAGGACTTGCGCTCGACTTAATTGAATTGCGTGGAAAAATGTGAATGTTACAATCGAACCAGGGTAGGCTATGACTGAGACAGCATAGATGTTACTGAAATTTTGGATGGCTGACTTCATGGAGAGACTTAAGGGGTTACATGGGTTTCACGGCGTCAAGACGGAAGAAAATTTACTATCTTTTTTAAGTCTACAACATCTCTAGATTAGTATCCTAAATTCTCAGGTCGATCCACGTACTAGTTTTCGAGAAAAGGTCTTTAAAACTTGCGCGCTCCAGCACAGCTAGATCAAGATTTCTCGCGAACTCTTCAACCGATCTTAATGAAATTTAGGTTACCTAAAAAAACGTCGAAAATTTTCACCAACATTTGAATTTTTTAGTAGAAACGCCCGTCAAATTTTCAATTTTCATTATTTTATTTTTCTGCTTTAAACGCGGAGACACCTTTTTCCCAAGGGACTGCCGGAAATCACGTCGTAATGGCCGAGTTTTAAATATTGTCGTTTGAAAATTTTACAAAGTCTTCATAAAGTACGCAGCTTTTGAATAACGAAGAGCTTGAATAAAAAATTTACGTTTTTATATAAAAATATATATTGAAAATAGGTCATTTTTTGCCTGACGAAACCAATGTAACCCCTCAAGGAATGATTTCTTTTTATTTTTTTTAACCATAAATAGAGAAAATGGGAATATTTTTGGAATTAATCGCGGCAGCGTGTCTAAAATGAAATACAAAAAAATGTACACTGAAAGACAAAAAACCTCCGAAAGCGGTGAGGTTGGTTCATAGAAATGTCAGTTACAGAGGTTGCGACATAACATTGACATTTCTTGTTATGATTCAGTTTCTTTTATTCAATGCAGAGGGAGATGTGACTAAAGCAAAGACTTTTGGTGAACTTCAATTAACTTTCTTTTAACTATTCTCTTCTTCTCCAATCAACCTTGAAATTCCTTTTTAATTTTCAACAATCCTGAGAACTTTTCCAAACAATTCGGCATTCGCATACAATGCAGCTCATCAGCCGAACTGGATCGAACCTTCGGCGCCGTTAACTAAATTTTCTGTGTCAAATGCTGATGCTGTACACAATGTCAATAATACATACATATTTATATAATGCATCATGGGTGTGCTGGTGGTGGCGATGTTGGTAGCTGAGGGACCAGTCGCTTATTTGCTCATTTAACGAGCTGACACATCACTGTCAAATCATAATTTCGTTTGACATAACATCCCTTCAAGCGCGAAAACTGCGTCTGGCCATAGGGATACGCCCGAATGTACATATGTATGCAAGCGCAACCTAGTGTATACAAATATGGGTGTAGATTACAGTGCTTCTACTCATGAACACAAGCATTTCAACGTTGACACTTTTGTTGCTGCTTTTATCCACCGTTACTTTTGTGTCTTTACACCACAACACAAGCGATGCAGAGGCCAAGGCAACGCGTCAAAGCGACAATGTCATCGAATCAGGAAAAACTCAAAAAGTTGACAGCTAATCTAGCGGCAATTATGTTGCATGTTAAGTGGCAACAATGCGTGTGCGCGGCGGAGAAAACCACGAAATCCGCTAATTGCAACTAAGCATAACGCGAGTGAGAGAGTCGCAGCCTCAGGGCTTTGGACCTGAACGTGTGAGTGTGTGAAAACGTTCAGCAGCTATAGAATCAGCCGAGGCTGATGAAGGGTAGCAACCGAATCACAAAGTGCTAATCAAATGAATATACAAAATTATTTATGTAAGCACGTATCGTTGGGCGGTCGTTCGGTCCTCCTTGGCGTGATGGTCAACCAGCCAAAAAATGTTTAATCAGCACCGTTACTAACTGAACTGTCAAAACTGACAAACCATTTCTGATTTCTTTTTCGATGAAGAAAATTTAACTGCCATCTACTTTATGCTTTGTGTGTACCTAATTATTTACAGATCCCTAACGTACATATGTACACACATATGTATAAGTATATTTATTGTATTTGCATGAACACTTATTAGACGCTTTACAAATCGACATCAAGTCGGCGCGTACTTTAGTAAAGTGTACGTTTCTCTTACATGTGGTTGTCCATGTGCACGTGAGCTTGCCTTTAAGCGTCTTTTGATAGCTAACATGTGTACCCGAAGCGTTCCCGAATTTTGACACGTCAACGCGCAATGCTTTTGTCCACTTATTACAAACGTCAGCCTGACAGTTCATTCGCCACGACTGGGCATGATCATTACAGAAGGCATTTTCAAACAAAGCTATGGACAAATGTAAGAACACGAATATGCACATTTGTGTGGTAATTGTGTAGTCAGACACCCCAAACTAAATTTGCTCGCTTCTTTTTAGCGGTGGAATTCAAAACCTTTCCAATTTCATTACAAATGCTTTCTTCATATATAAAAGTCGCTTTTTCTATGAAGAATAGAAAATATTTGACCAAAAAGCTGCCCTCGGTTCGTTTAATCCTTCTTGGCATTCTCAACTTGTCGAAAGAATTACAAAGGTATTACAAAGGATATGATATGAATTCCGTCTACCATGTTCAATGTAGATTATGCTTAAGTGCAATTTTTTATAGATCGAGCTTCGGAATGGTTACTGAATTGCACTGTATTACAAGTATTTTCGTATTTCTAGTCAAACTTCAAATTCTGGTTTCTCGGCGAAAAACTGCGACAAGTAATTTTCACAAGCTTCTCTTGAAGCCAACTTTACTCCATTAAGGGAGTTCTGCATTGAACGAAACAAATGGTAGTCCGATGGTGCAAGGTCAGGGCTATATGGTGGATGCATCAACACTTCCCAGCCAAACTCTCCCAGTTTTTGCCGAGTAATCAAAGATGTGTGTGGTCTAGCGATGTACTGATAGAAGATGAAGCCGTTCTGTTCATCAGTTTTGGCCGTTTGTTTTCGATTGCTTGCTTAAATCTCATCAGTTTTTGACAGTAAAATGTAAAATCAATCGTTCGACCAGGCTGGAGCAGCTCATAGTGGATGATTCCTTTCCAATCCCGCCAAACACTCAGCATAACCTTTCGAGGCGTCCATCCTGGCTTTGCGACCATTTTTTGAGCTTTACTACGCTTGGATCATGCTCTCTTTCGCTCTTTATTGTCGTTTTGATCCACTTTTCGCCTCCTGTTACCCTTCGCTTCAGAAAAGGCGACTTCATTTCGTTTCAGCAAAGAATCGCAGATGTTAGTTTGATCCATTGAATTTTTCGCAGACAATTCCTGCGGTACCCAAAAATCGACCTTCTTTTTCTAGCCGGCCTTTTTTAATTGGTTGAAACCCGTTTGATGATGAATGTTAAGTTCCTTAGCGATATCATGGCTGCTTATGTGACGGTCTTGGTCAATAATATCATCGACTTTTTCAACGATAGGTCGATCAGAGCGTGGTACATCTCTCATATTTCATGAACGACAGCGAGCGAACCATAGTTGTGCTTTACAAAATGATAAAGCATCGTCTCCGTAAACTTCACATATTTCATGCAACGACATCTATTGACAAAATACGAAAAGACTTTTTCGACAAGCCAATATATTCGATTTACCTGATTTCAAATTAATCTAGAAGAACATTTTAAGGAAAAACACAACATATCGTTAATATTTAACTCATTTCAGTGAGCATAATGCTCAAACGAATACTCAGCGGAATCTCCGATAAAATATCAGCCTAATGGGTCGTTTATGGTTTTCCATTTGCGACTTCACCAGTTTCATAGAACCCGTGGCCTTATTGGATATAATATTATTCCTTTCCACAAACAATGCGGCTTCTGAGAATTCATCACTTATACGAAGTGCATTCAACCAACGGCACAACGGCATATGTATATATGTCTGTCCATAAGTAAATGCGCAGGCGAGCAGACAGCCTTTCAGAGCAATAATAAAAAATCCGTAATAATTACGCTTGTCATAATGCCATAAAACGTATTTAATTCCAAGCAGCCAAGGAAATGCCGGTATGTCTGGCCGCCAGCCACATATTCAAATATTTATTATGCACTTTGTATGTGTGTGTGTGTAAAATTCAATATGTGGCGTGCAGTAAAAATGATCCGTCGATCAGACAGACACTGATCTTGTCCAACGCAGCGACGCATTCCAGAAGCCGAATGAAATATCCGCACCATTTTTACAATATTTATCGCACACTCTCTGATTCACTGCTCCACGCATGGGCGTAGAGGCTGAGGCTGAGACTGCCACTGCTGTTCATTCCTTCGGTGATACATAACTACTCACCTACCTATCTGCATAAGTTTGCGTGTACATTCAAGCGAACGACGGGCTACATCGTAAATCCCATATTGATCACCGCTCGTTTGCTGATCGCAGCCCAGGAGCTGTGGTACTTGTGGCACCACAGTGCGAATCATTCATCAGTGGCACATTTGTTGGTGGTATGAATCCATCATGTCACAGCCGGCCCAACCGCCACAGTTAGCAGCGGCCAAGTGATTGTGAGTGAAAGATCGTTTGTCGCTGATCATCAGCTTAAGATCGTGGCAAATGACGAGCGTACGACATGAAGTACAAATTATTTGTGGTTCTTGTTGTCGCTTTTTTCGCCAAGAACACGGCATTAAGCTTAAGACTCACAGTGAGCTTCGCTGTTAAGCTGTTGTGCTTTCATATGTATGCACATGTATATGTATGAGGGTGTGTTTGCGCTAACCTGCTGTGATTTTATGCGAACCTCAACTGACCTGATGAGACACCGGCACAAAAAAGGGAAGCTGAGTGCCAGCGTTGGTGGGGAGACTTTAGAATAAGGAAGAACACATCGTATTTGGTTTACATACATTGCATAATGTGAAACAATAAACATATACTTCTTTATTAATCATGGTAATAAAACAATGTTCGTCTCCTGAATCGATCAAGTCATGACATAGTTTGGTGATATTCTCTTATACGATTTGTAAGGAATTAAGGAGCATACCAAGTACGTAGGAGTAATTGTGGATGGCAAACTGATGTGGAAATTTCATTTGGAGAGGAGAGAGTAAAAAGGGCAGTGGTGCCTTATATGCATGTAAGAAGAATATAGAGTCTACATGAGGCCTAATACATGGCCTCATGCATTGGTGTAACACTGAAAATGTTAAATAAATTTGGTTTACGGTCCTTTAGAGTGTTGCATCGCTGTCAGCGACTCGCTGGTTTCTGTTGTAATAAGAAAGTTAATCAATCAAAAGCCAATTGACATTGCAGTGGAAAGCTGTGCAGCAAAATCACTTCCAACAACGGCACAGCTCACTGGTGGATGAAATGGACCACAGACCCTCACTCTTTATTTGAGAGAAAATTTTTCACGTCAAACTAAGAGATAGATAAGGCAGCAGCATACGACACGACAGCGGAATTTTTAGCATCTGTATAGTTGGATCTAAAATAGCTAATGGAGTAGGATTCGGAATCTATTGCACAGAGATGGATTTCGGGTAATCCTTCCAGCTTACTGAATATTGCAATATCTTCCCGAGGAAAGTATTTGCGGATAGGAAAGCCGCTGAGATGGCCAGCAACGCAGGAAATAACATAAAGATATACGTCGATTGCCAGGCAATTAAGGCAATAAACTCATATCGAAATACGTCAGGGAGTGTCCTACGTCCTACAGGCAGTAAATGGTTTGGCTGCCGGAAAGCGACTGGGTTCCAGTCCACAAGGGAATTCCAGGAAACAAAATCGATAAGTGATATCCGTCTGGTTACCGAACAGAAACTGGAAATACGGAAGTCATTAAAAACAGTATACAATGAAATCTTCGAAAGGGCTCATCAACGAATCAAGGCGAGATGGATTCGCCTGAGGACATGCAGGATCGTCAATTTCATGTGCAAGAGTTCCGAAGGAAAATGATCAGGCGTTTTACTTACACGGTCTCGAAATGACAGCAGAACGATTGCTCGTCTGATGGCAGATCACAACCGGGCATCACGTGCAAGCAGGAAGGGCAGAAGTATCTTCGTACATGCAGAAAGTACTGAGAGGTATACATGAAAGAGACGCTAGAACACCGCCTCGTTATCTAGATACTAGTCCCCCGGTTGTCACACCATACATAGACTTACTTACGGCTGTAGTAATGCAAGATTAAACGGTATGACCGGAGTGACAGCCGACCAGTATAACCGAACCTAACCTAAATATAATAAAAATAAAATTTAAGTACAAATATGACAACAATGGAGAACTGGTCAGAAAAAACCACGAATCGCTTTTTATATCCTCACCCTTTTTATTTCTTTTTCCTCGGAGCGTATACTTACGTATCGGGAAATATCAGTTTAGTTTCGTAGGATCTAAATATATTTTTAGATTATTGCACGCCGTTCTTCGTTCTATATTCATTGTTTTCAAATCAACATAGAAATCATATTTCCGGATCCAAAAGCTTACAAGAAAATTGTTATTTTCCTTAAAAGACATCGCTGGACCCATTCTAAATGCGTTGAAAACAAGTCCACTAATTGAGACTCTCATCAGTTCCTTTTGGTGCTTATTAAATATCTGAAAATGTGTGCTTGAATGTAACTGTTAATGGTGGCATCATTACTCTTCTGCTCATTTCTTTTATTGATTATAAAAATATCGCGGAGTAAGAGTTAGATTCTTTTTAGAAAACCGCCGCACTTAATTATTGAAATTATTGACGTGTGCACATATTTTCCCGTTCGTTAAAAATATTTCAACAAAGGCGAGAAGATGAGTTATTGCCTCAATCAAAATACCATCGCGAACGATTTAAAATCGATTAACCCCTTTTTTGTGGCACTGGCCTTTGGAAGGCCCGAATCCAAAGAAAATGAAACGAAATGCTGAAGTGCCGCCACGACACATGCAACAAATTTGTTGTTTCAACGTCCAGCCAAAACGGCAGCAACTCGCGCTCATTATTAAGCAACACTAACGACTCGGTGCGGTCGTGAATCACCAGCACTGCAACGCATTCAAGGCAGAACTGTTCTTCCCCTCACCTCAGCTCACAAAACCAAGCGGCGGCGGCTTAAAACAAAAGATCGCCTCACCTTTCCAACGCCGCCCGGGCATACACCGCAGTAAACCGCCTCCAAAGAAGTAGCCAACTGCAGCCACAACTACAACTTCGACCACAGCTACTTCTACTTGAGCGCTTGCGTGTGTAATAAATTCCCGAGCTACGTCGAGCGCATGCCAGTGGAGTTGAAATAGTAACGGGTTAGCGGGTGCTGTAAGATGAAAGCAACAACAACATCAAACTAACAATCGCCGCCAGTGTGACTGCGCATCACAACTATTAAAAAAGAGGTGAGAAATTTTCTGATTAGCTTCTACGGAGGCACACTTGCCAAGCGTCTGTCGATCAGCGCCCAATCGGTGGGGATGAGAGAGATTTGATCGCCGCGGCCGTTGAGTCACGCCCCTCGTTTTCGGTGTAGGATGAAACATCTGTGCAGGTCTGGTGTATGCAGACATGGTACAGCTTACCGCTGATGAAGATCAACAATTTGTGGAAAGATCTGACTTTGATTTCCACAATGAGGACTGTCTGGGAGTCAATGTGCTGGTTGGTTTGAAGCATGCAGGCGCTGTGAGCTGAATGCAAACGCATGTGGCTATTAGGAGTGGATAAGGTGGAGCTTCTTATGTACGCCGTAGAGGCGCGGAGTCTCTGCAAATATCTTAAGAATGCCGGTGGAGATGTCAAAGGTCTCGATCTGCTAAAATTATCATACATATTTAATTAGAAGTTTATATTGGTCTACGACACTCTGATGATCGCGCTACCACGTCATGTATCAGATATCACTCATTAATCTCAGTTATCTCGGTCGACCGCTGCGGTTGCCGCCAGTTAGGGGTAAAAGCCATTGAGTTGTTTTCCGTCCGGTTGCACAAAAATCAGCTAATAATGAATTGCAATGCGTGCAGGCACAACTACAACTACAAGCACAAGCAAAGCCGCGCTACGCCACCTCGAGCTCTGTGGAAGGAGCCAAGGGTAAGAAGCGGTCGGCGATGAAGTTGAGAAAGCAAAGGTGTTGCGGCGTTTCTGTGTGCAAGCACTTGCCGCTCTGTAATTATCTCCAACCTAAATTAACCGTCGAAAGAGCAGAGATTTTTTCTCTATTGCGGCATGCAACCAGCCGCACGGTGGCTCTGACCGGCACATCGCTTGTTCTTGATCGAGTAAGAACTTTTTTCTTCAGTTTCTGTATGAAGTTGTTGTTTCCACATCAACATTATTATTACTCATGCGTTTAGCTGTTGGTGTTGTTGTGTGGCGTACGTGCTGTAGATGGCTAATTTATTGCTTGCTAATATCGACAGCCCAAGACCGGATCGGTTGCAGCAGCAGCGGCAAGTGCATCTGCAACATCGGCTATGTTTAAAGAGGCGTTGGGTGACTGCGAACAGCGGCGGCGGCCCAAAGAGACAGCCACAAACGGAAAGTGGCAATTAATCTGCGCGGAATGAGAGTTATTACACCCATAAAGAAAATCAAGTAACGAGTTTGTGTGTGTAGAAAGCACCGAACTTACTCTTTAGGTAATGTCTTTGACATTTTACTGCTTCACTTTGTGTCAGTTCCGGACTTAGAGGCTGCGGTTTACTGCATTTACTATTCGCTTCAGAAAATAGAAAAAGAAATAATATTTAATTCATATTTTATGCTAACTTCACTTACTTACCGATCTGCTGGTATATATTACACGATATTCATGGATTTCTGGATTTTTTCTGAAATAGAAACATTTCTTAACTGGAGTAAACTCATTTATAAACATGTTGCCTAAGTACGCGTTAAACCAATCATGTCCTGTTATTTGAAACGAGACGCGAAGTGAGCAAAAACACGTGTTTCCGCGCGGCAACCACGAGCTTCCTGCTACCTAATCTGATTGGTGCGCCTAGCGTCGTCCAACCGCCTACAGTCCGGGAGCGCCACGTAATGCGGCCACTTGTGAGCCCGCTCGTGGTGTAGCGATGCTATCGTTAGCGAATTACAAGTCATTTGAAAACCGCAAGTAATTATAAATAAATTAAGCAAACAATGAAATGCTGTCAAAATTTGGGCGCCTCTAAATATGTACTTATAGTCACACACACATACGCACATGAAAATGTGGCAGCGCACCGTTAGCAATTCGTTTTCATTTCGGGGTTTTTGGACAGAAGGTCCGTTGCTTAGATGAAAATCTCCCCCAATAAATGATGGATTAGATGACTTGATGTGGGCACTGCCACGCCGATGCCGCAGCGGTCAATTCGCCCGTGCGCTCAGCGGGTAAGGGTGCGCTTATGGAGGCGTGCGAGCAGTGGCCATCGCTGATGTTAGTTTTGAGTTACGTTTTGCGTTCGGCCATCGTGATATAATCAGGATATCAGAGCGTAGAGTGCCGTCGTCCATCAGGTGAACAACAAGCAGCCCAGTTTAGATGAGCCATAAAAGTCGAAAAGTCACTGCGAGTCGGGAGCCCTTATTAAGTTGTAACTACTCAGTTGCCAACACTCAAATTATATTGTTTACTTCGAGATGCCTTATCATGCTGGCACTCTGCGGTTTGGCGGCATTCATTGCTGTGTTTACGACTTTTTGGCCAATTGAAAAACAATAGAGTGGGCAACAACAAATGGTGGCTCGTTAGTGAAATGCATATGTTGACCGCTTTCTGTGACCTTTTAGATAATATTCTTGCATAAAAACTAAAAAAAAAAGGTTTGAAAAGCCGTTATTGAAACAAGTGAAACTCCGCATATTATACTTATACTCAATTGGAGCTGGTTATTGATGAGCCGAGAATTTTATTATTTCCGAGAATATAATAAACACAAAAACTGTTAACTGTAACCATGAGTATGAAATTTGGCTGGAAATCATTGGTTTAACACCAGTTGTGAGCATACCTATTAAAATCGTTGACCCTCAATGCGACTGACATTACGTTACAATCTACGATATACACTAAAATGGTCAAAAGAGTTGCTGAAAATTATCACGCGACGTCCACAATCAGCCTGACCAATCCTCTAAGTGAGTAAATGGTAGTCGTAAGATGTGCCATTATTTCTTTGTGTTACTGTATTTTAATTTAATTAATTGCACAACCAAGTAATTTCACTAATTTACTGTTATAATCCACCACCGACCCCAACCCCGTCAACTTCATTTACCCCACAAGCTCACACTTCACATCGACACACACACACACATACTAATGGTATACATGGGTATGTATTTGTTAGCATCTCCACCGCCCGAGTGGTGGCATTAGCAGCTTCGCTTTTCAATTAGACGAACCCGAGTGTGTCAGCCGTTCGGCGTAAAAATCCTCTACCCACGTCTCCAAAGCTAAAATGTGCTGTCGAAGGGGCAGTGAAATGAAAACCTGTAATAAAATGGTTTTCAAATTGTACGCACTTACACATGTCAGGCCAGCAAATAACTGTTGTTTGCTGAAGATAGTTGAATGAGCAGAATGAGAATGACATACACTCGTGTTTCGTAGCAAAGTCACAGTATTGAGTAAGAATTCGGACAACACTGACAAGGAGATGATGATGCCACGTGACCTGGCCATTATGCTGAAATGCGAGTGAAATCGCGTGTAAGATGACATTGATATTTGTAGCATAAGTGAAGGCGTTTGGGGTGTGTTGCCGCATTTTTAAACATGAACCTGTTTTGATCGGTAGAGAGTGCCTCAAGCACGTGTTCTGGCAAGGAAAGCGGGTGTCATTCATTAGCTAGGATCATCCGCAATTTGTTTAGGAAGTTGTGTGACTTTCGGGATTTCTTAAAATCCTTTCGTATGCTATTTTGTTAACATTAAACAAGGCACTTTATGTTATTTGTGAGTTGTCGTTTGTGCACAGGATGCTACCGGATGGCAGGCCAACTTATCAGTTTTGTTTGCAACTACAGCATAGACAAGGCATACATACATACATCTAAAAGTTCATAGTGTATTTTTGTGTTGTTCTCACCTGTTCGTGATCACCCTTGTCTAGCCGTGCGCGAGTCTAAGGACTGCATGTGGAGTTCGGCGAATACAAGTAGCAGCGCTGGCGGCGCAGCTCCCATTGCAGCTTACTTCCATGTACTAGCATCTTGCTAACCGTTTAGCCCCTGCTGCTTTGCACTTGTGACCTCGCTGAACCTCCCTTCGGACGCTCACATTAGAGCGAATTTTAAATTAATTACAAATATTTACGTTTACTGCGCTTCCACTGATAAATGATGGCACTCGCTTTGTGATAGTGATTCTCGAGAAACGCAGGTTAGAAACAAATAAAGAACAGAGCGCGACACGAAGTGGAAACACCTGTTGGTCACGAGTGGCGAGGGCGGGCAACCTTACTTCAACAACAGCTGAAGCAGCTTTGACAGCGGGTGCAACAACAAATGTCAAAAATCAAAAACACATTGTCGGTGATAAATTGCATTTGCCGCAAAGAAAATTCGAAAATTTCAGCGGAATATTTAATGAGGAATTTGAGGAACAAAGCAACATTTTATTTCGACTTATATCCGATTTCAATTTGTGCATTAATTTTGTGAGATAAACGCCCGCAGCCTGCCGTATGCCGCATACAGTAGCAGATACCTACATGTGTATATGTGTGTGTATGATTCATGGGTCATGGGTGGCCCGAAAAGTTTGTCGAAAACTATGTTGCATGTTTTGCTTAAAATAAAAACAATTTCGATTGATTAATGAACTGCAACACTGCGCCAGCCCATTGCACTCCCCAAATGGCAGCGTGCAAGCGCCGACTATGCGACATTTAAATGCTAATGAATGCGCCGAAATTTATGACATTTCATGTTCGATCGGGAGTAATTCTCACACTTCGACGAGCGGACAATAAATTGTTTCCACAGGCAATTTCGGAGTTGTTACGCGCTGCCGTGTATATATGTGTGGGGTTATGCCTGGTAAATAACTGGTACATAAGCAGATATATATGTATGTATATAGGCAGCGCAGCATATAAACACACTAAAATTAAGAGAAATATATGTAAACTTAACTGTATTACTACAAGCATGTGAGCATACATAAATACTCTCTCTTCATATGTTTGCATGTGTGCATGCAAGGAGCACAAGCACACGCGCACTGTGTCGCGCGCCCAAATCACAATGCGACCATATGTCAAACGCATTGAAACGTCAAACTTAGTTGACAATTAATAAATTATGGGCGTTCTGTGTTGTTGGTCGGTGGCTGCTGGCTGCTGTCGTTGGGGCCGCTTAAGTGGCGCCAACCACCGCACATATTTTTTTATTTTCCCTCGCAACTGTGCAGTGCTGCCACCAATGCGAGGGAGCAATATTTGGAGCAAAAGCGATTTATGAGAAATTTCAGTGCCATGATTACCAACACATACACACATACGTATATTTTCTTATAAGGCGTTGAGTATGTGTGGTCTTGTTGCAAGTCTCTTGCCCATGGTGCTTCGTTCGTGTACAAGTTAATACACATGTTAATTTATGTGTTGTATGTATATGTGTGTGTGTGCGACGGCATGTTTTGGGGGTGTCATAATTAGCTGCTATTAAATTTGGGCTGTTCTATATTGTTGGCGCACACACACATACATATGTATGCATTTTATGTCCTTATCAGCTGCTACAAGCTAGTTACAGCACTGCCTGTTGGTGGGCTCCGCATCATAAACGCCCCGGATGTGTTAATGAAGTGCGCTACCGATGTGAAGCACTTAGCTAACTCAAAAATTTAAAAAAAATATAAATATTTTGAGATTGGAGAGAATTTGTATACTCTAGATGAATATTGCTACAGAGTATAGTAGTTTTGTTCGCCTTGTTTGTATCGCCTACAACTAATCGAGATAAATATAGGGTAATTGCCACTAATGATCAGAATGACGAGATAAGTTTAAGTCCGGTTGTCTGTCCGTCCGTGCAAGCTTTAACTTGAGTAAAAATTGAGATATCTCGATGAAACTTGTTATGCAGGTTTCTTAGTACAAAAAAAATCGAGTTCGAGTTTAGATAGGCGTAATCGGACCACTGTCATGCCCACTAATCGCCATTAACCAAACACATATAAAGTGTCATAACTAAACAGCTGATGGCTCCAACTGGTTTAAAGTACATATTGCCTAAAAGCTACAATGACCAAATTCGCTAAGAGCAAATCTCTTTGGACCTCTATTGATACTGTAAAAATGGATGAAATGGGAAGATAATCTCGTCCACTCCCCCTATAACGGTACTGTTAAAACCTCCGACAAAAAGTACGATAAATCAATAACTAAATATGCCAGAGACCTGAACTCTTACACCCGAGGTGGTATGATAGGTGGAAATTGTCGATGGGCGTGGCACCACCCAATTTTAGGTGAAATCATCGAGACCCGACTGACCAATTTCGACTAAATTATATGTCACAGTGCGGAATTGGACGAAATCAAATTCTAACCACGCCTACATTCCATATAACAAACTTTTAATTAAGAGTTTTTCTCTTTACAGTAAGCAAACCAAACATCAACTCAATTATTTGAGTATAATTTTGCACAAATAGTACCCTCAAGCCCTAAAAATAGTCGAAATCGACATTTCAAGCACCCAGTAAACAAATGTGTGGACCCCAGAGAATATGGTCGATTTTTTACCGAACATGTCGGCCAATATATGAATTCTAATATGGAAATTCTGGGAGAATATTTTTTTTGAAGACAGTATAGGCAAAATGGGTAAGATACTTCCTAGCCCCCATATACCTAATATAAAAAATTTAGAACTTCAGCATTAATCGATCAATATCAAGTAAACCTCAATGAAATTAATATATGTAGTTTATCTTCTTGCCTGTGATTGCGAATAATGGTTGCACAATTTCTACGTTTAATTGAAATATGCCCGACAACCCGTTTGTCACTTTACCTTGATTATTGAGTTACATTTTAAGGATTAGTTGGTTTTTTAATTTAAATTTATAGGCTGAAGTATTATTCTATATTTATAAAAAATAGATCCACATCAGCGTCACAGCTGCGCTACTCTTTGTAAGCAGTCTAACAGGACCACACAACATGCGACAAGGATGTGGACGCGTGCAACTAAAAAGTGTCAACTTAGTTGCTGATCCGATCTATATATAGATCATACTCCGAACTACAGAACAATGTTCACTTTGTTTCTTAGAATGTTGCCAAATTCTCTGGCGTCAACGGAGCCAGCAACGAAGCGCGCCAACAAAGGCGACGATAAATTTAGAGGTGATGCAGTGATTGCAGTTAGTTGCTTGATTTAATTGAACGCACGTGAACGGCAATATTTGCGAAAAGCACTCTTTGAGCTATGGCAAATAGAAATGTAGCACTGCTGTCGCCGAGCCAAGGCGAAGAACCTTTAAAAATCGTGAAAATGCAAATGTTGCGGTGAAACCGTGGCATCAACGACTTGCCACCCAAAAAGCGCTCGCTGATAAAAAATTAAGAGCAATATTGATGCGCGCATTGACGTCTTTGCCAAGATTTGTAGTTGGGGTCACAGCAACAAGAGAAACACAGAAGAGCAATGAAAAAGAAAGCAAAAGTGAAGAGGCGAGTGCATATTAGCCGCTTCGCCAACTACGTGGTTGAATCAGCACCCCACACAAGTGCCGATTGACAAGTCACCAATTGTCAGCGACATGTGGCAGAAGACAAAGCGGTGATGAGCAGAAGCATTGACAGATATATTAGCAGAAATCGTGTTATGTCTTATTTGTGGCAATGTGAAAAATAAAATAAAATAAAAAGTATTTTGAAAATAAAAAAAAATAAATTTTTTTTTTCGGAAAAAATATTTTATTTTTAACCGTGAAAATATTCCGAAATATTATTCTGATCAATATTTTTACTCAAAGTGGCTATTCGGAAATTTCGCAGGCTTTTTGTTGACGGTGGAATTAGATTTTGGCTCCGAAGTGTGGAACTGATCCACTTTGTAGTTTTCGCTGACAACCCTCAAGCTGAGTTCCTTGCATCGCTTTAATAGTCGTACTTCACTTCTAGTATTCATGATCTGAGAAATCGCACTCAATTTGTTTTTCTTGTCTTTCACTCATTCGTTGCAACTCCAGCTTCAACCGGCTGTCGCAAATAAAGCCTAAGAAATAAATTCCGATAAAATTAGCTACGCGAAAATTTGTGTGTGCAACTCGTCAATGCCGTCTCGAGCTTTCAACATGGTCTGCCATTTTTACAAGCAACGCCCTTCATCAAACGCTGTCTCGCTGCACTCATACATACATACATACGCACATGTGTGTGATTGTTGCTCTGTGCTGCATTCCGCGCATATGGAAGTGCCAGCATTCAGCTGTTGCCGGTTGCAAGCCTGTGCTTACTCCTTTGGCAGCTTGCTCCTGGACTGCAGGTTTCCCCTTTCGCTCTGGAAATGCATGCGCGCTCTCTGTGCGCAGCTCCCGGAGCACAAACTGGTCCCGGTGGCTTGGAATGCTCGCACTCTAAACACGCCTCGTTAGTGGAAGTGCCAAAATGGCTGCTGCTACAAAGTTTCAATGTGTGGCAAGCGCTGCTGAGTGCCTTTTTCCTTTTGCTTGGTTCGTTGTGGGAAGTGTTGTTGCTTGTTGTTGTTGAGTTTTCAAACTTCTGTATGGACGACGTTTGCTCTCATTTCAGCCCAAGTGGGCGGACAAATTGGCAGTCAGGTTTGCCGACTTTGTTGTTATGTCTGTTCCGCTGAAGTTTGGAGTTTAACTTCAGTTCTTCCTTTTATTCGATATTCGCACGCGCAGCCAGCAATTGGCCAGGCTGGAGCGGAATGAAGCACTCGTTGGGTAGCTCATGTATAAAATAAGAGCGCGCTGAATAAATATTAGCAAAATTATAATTTTTTTTAATAAAAACTTGCTTTTTATAATTTATAATCAATGCTTATTTTAGCCATGAATTAGAATTGGAACTCAAACTATTTATAGGAGCGTAAATGTGTGTGCGTCTCAGCATTTTGTCAATGACTAATGTGCGGTGAGAAGATGAAGCGGAGATAAATTAAAATGTCAGAATCACTTTGATCCCAAAAACTAAATATTTCTCACACCTGATTATGTTCTGTTTTATGTTGACGCCAAGTGAATCGAGATCATTTTATTTGACAATTTTCAGCGAACGAAAGAACTGTTTGTATAAAATATAAATAAATGGGTATACACATATATATGTACATATGTATTTACATATATTCATATTTACTAAGAAAAAACATTTATCATATGCCTATAACATCAAATCACACCTTGGTGGATAAAAAATCATCTTTTTTAAGATCTTTTTAGTGTCATATTTTTGGCGAGCCAAGGTTATGCTACTGAATTTCAAAGAAATTCAAATGAATTATATCAATTATGTGTATACGGGTGTGCCACAGCTATTGAGATCGAATTTTGCTAAAATGCTTCTTGCCACATTTTCATTAAATGCAGCTGTTGCAGCAATATGAACTGAAACACACACAAACATACATATATATGTATATCATACATAGACTACACTTGCTTATTACTTTGGCTTAATAGGCTGTTGCTACTGGTTAGCTTGCAGTCTACACAACAACCTTGCATTGCCACACAGACTAAACTAAGGCACACAGGAGCTGTCCTTAGCACAGCGGCAAGCTGCAATGAGCTACAAATTTCTCAATTGTCAACACCAGAAGCAAAATGACAGAATGAAATTAAACCAACGATGAAAATGAAGAAGTAAAGAAGGGAAGAAGTGAAGAAGGGAAAGAAGATGCAGCAAGCGCAGGCGACAAATAATGGCTAACAGTCTAGTTGGCTGACTTTTTGGCGAAACAACCGGACACAAGCCCTGCAATAACAACACAAGCTTTTCAGTTTTCTGTCGATATACCCTTGAATATCAAAGGAAGCTGTGGCGGAAATTCACCCAGCTTGCATAAAATATACTAAAACAGTTCTTCTTGTTTGTAAATATAAATTCAAAATCAAAATATATTTCACGAAAGATTTTCATGAAAACGACAGAGCTTAAGCTTTAACAGAGCTTTCTTTAAAGTTGAGAGCTAAGTACATTATAACCAAGAAGTTGGTACTGACCTTGGAAAGAGACGAATACGCCTGCTGACAGGTCCATATGCATTAGTGCTTTCCATTGGATGCGCGTGCGCCCTTGTTTCCGTTGTTCACCCATGGATCTCGAGCTGAAGGAGTTTTTCAGCCTAATCACCATATTCGCTTTATTTTTATATGCTTAACTATATGCATGTCACCGTAGAGCTCAGCCAGTTCATGGTTCAATGTCCTTGGACATTCATTGCTCATATGGATAGCTCCAAAGATCTTGCGAAGAACAGTTCTCTCGAGTACTCCAAGTACTTTCTCATCTCGGTTCGTCATCGTCCATGTTTCTGCGTCGTTTAATAGGACGGCAATAATGAGAGACTTATAAAGTCTAATTTTTGTTCGTCGAAAGAGGGATCTCATTTGTCCAGAAGAGACAATTTCCAGATATTTTGTCTTGTCTTCGTTCACCACGAGACCAATCTCGCCACCGGCTTTAAACAGATCAGCCACTAATCCGTCAACCTCTGAGGCTATGTTGTTCTTAAGCTGGCTTTGAGCTGAGATAGGAAGTGTAGAGACCGAAAGACGGACATGACTAAATTGACTCAGCTATATAGGGTTTCCGACGTTTCCTTTTTGTTGATACGAACCGCAAAGCCCTGTGCTGGGAATAAAAATGTATCCTTTAATGAGATATCCTCAAACTCTCTTGTCTTGAGATATATACTATTTTTAGTGCTGCATTCACCGCCTTATAAGTATCATATACGAGTATTAATCGAGTGTGGAAATATTGGATAAGCAATGAGTTTCCATTCTAGACATGTTTTGTGCGCTTTGGTCCGGTGGGTTGCATCAAGCTTCCTTACATACAAACTCGCAGATGCGCTCATAGAATATGCATTCCCTTGCAACTGTTGCAAATGTGTTTCTGCATGAAAGCTCATATAATATGTATGCGGCAGCGCATCTCATTTGCTTTCGACAAACTCATTTGGCTGATTCTTGTGAATTCAAAATGTCTAACGGTTATTACAATTTTGATTATTTGCATCTGAAATAGATTTATTGTTATATGGTAAACTCATAGCCTGACTACACTACTTGCAACGCTAATAGCTGCACCAACTAATATACATACATTATAAGCAAGTGGATATATAGTATTCTTGTTTAAAATATATTATATACAAATGTGAGGGTGTACAACTTTCATAAGTCTCGTATGTCATATGTACACCATATACATATAGTCGTATGTAGATATTATAAAATATGTAGTGCCATAGACATCTGCTCGTTTAAGGCGGAGATGATAGAGATTGTAGGGTGTTGAAATTTAATGATGTCTTAATGGCAGACGCGAAGACAATTGTGCAAAAAGATAAAATATACACAATAATGATAATAGCAATAAAAATTAGTACTTCCAGCTTGAGCAACTCGGGATATTTGTCAAGTGACTATTACTGCTTTACACTCAAATGTAGACTTAGATCAAAGTACAGACATTTTGAACATGCTAGAGGGTGAATGGGACATTTTTCGTATAACTTAAACGAGGAAATATATTTTATATACGACTGCAGCGACATCTATTTACAAAATACGAAAAGACTTTTTCGGCTAACCAATATTTTCAGCATATTGCAGATCTTCTGTTATATTTGACTGATCTGATCACTCTTAAAAACCCTTAATGAATGCAATGTTAATCCATAATATACAAATGCCACATATTCAGCAACTGATTCCTTGCCCTGAAAATCGCATTCCGCAATCGCCTGCAGAGCCCCGTTCTTTCCGCTGCGTCAGCATTTCAAACTAGCGAAGCCTACATCACACTTCAACACAATCAAGACACTTTCATCGACCACTTTGAGTGGTGGTGGCGCATTTCCAACCGACACTTTGTGGCTCCGCCGCTAACCTGCTCACGCCCCAGTTTATTGACCCTCCAAACACACCTCTCAGACTGCCGTACACATGCACCTACATATATAATATATGCAGTTGTAGCGATTACAACTGGTGCAAATGTGGAGCTTAACTATTTTGGCTCTGAAGGTTTCTACGCTGCCGTAAATATATATAGAAAATGCTCAAATGCGAGCGATGAACTTAATAAGTTAAAGATTTAAATTTTGAAATAGAAAATATTTTTTCCTAATTATCGTGGCATTATTTTCAGCGCCTTATTACTATAACGATAAAGGACTCTATTCGGAAAATGCGCACGGGATAGTCGCAGTTGCTACTACCTTCTCACCAGTGCCTGTCAGGACCCATGATTCTCATATACATATGTATGTATGTACATGCACATGTTTGCCCAAATGCAAGCAAACATTTTCACGCTTGGTATATTGAAAGCAGACATGCCACGCCGTTTGTATGGTGAATATTGAAAATTAGCATGCAGAGGATATGCCGCACACACTCGTGTATACAAGTCGGGCGAGCACTGAAAGCTCATATGCAAACAAAATGCTAACATGAGCTTTAATCTACAGTATATATGTATACAGGCATATATATGCATATAACATTATATATATATATATATGTATGTGCATATATAAGTAAACATAATGTGTGCATGTGTGCGTTTATGTGTGCATTTGTGGCGCTGTGCTAGCCATATCCTGCATATCCTTTCAAAACATGCTGCCAAAGTATAAATTAAAATCCGACAGCAGAACATGTCGAATGCTCTTCCAGCGAGTTCACCAGCCAAGCAATGGCGCTACCGAAGCCGTAGCGAGCAGGCGAGCCAAGCGTTTTCATGCAGCCAGACTTATCGGTGCAATTTGAATTTTAAATTTCGAAAATGAGAAACCATAAACGCATATACTTATGTACATATGTATATATGTGTATGTATGTGCTTGTGCACTCCTGGTTGCATTCGCAACATATTAAATGTAAATGGTTGCGCTTTAAGTGTTCGCGAACGACGTGAAAATGTTCGATAGCGAAAGTGAAATGGGTGTGGGAACTCTCAAAATACACACACACACACTCACACATACATTCAAACACAGAGAAGCAAATTAATTAGGCATTTACTTCTGTGTAATAGATTTCAATGCAATTGGTTACATATGTGGGGCACACTTACATATTTATTTATTTGTGTATGTGAAAATATAAAAATGTGTGTATTTATAACAACTTAAAAAATTTAAACTTGTTTTAGCGAAAAGAACTTAAGAACAATACTTTTTTGGTTAATATATAAATTTGCATTTAAATAATAATTTTCGAATCTGAAATTAATTATTCCTGAAGAAGAGAAGGCTCTTTCAAAATCAGTGCCTTAGATCAACGCACAACCATGCAATTTAATTATATGAAATGATTAGTTCATTGTGCAACACAAAAGTGGTCACTACGTCAATAATCGTCATTAATTGGGCTCTAAAATTTACTCTTTCAGGGGGTTTCTCTTCCGAAGCTGTTTTTTACTTTTCATGGGGGGCGTTTTTTACGTGCCGGGTCCGAAGCCCAGCGCACAACTCTAAGTAGGGATGGTTCGCCTTCTCACTTTAGCTCGCCTTCAAACGGATGTTCTTTGGCTACCAGAGGTTCCTTGGTCTAACATCGGAAGTCGTGAGCTGCTTGAGCCATATGTAAAAGAACCGCTTCTTGCCACTCCCAAGTGAATGGCAATCAGAGAACTTTCCTAACCTGCGTGAAATTTTACACATGGCTCCATCCTCCGTGGGTTAGTATTAGTTTTTGGAAGCTTGAACTCACAGCTTCATAGCGGCAAGTTCTGTTTGGGGTCAACGAATTCTCGAACCAGTCATGAAAGTGCGTTACAACCAAATTGCAATGACTCTTCAAATATCTGCCCCATATCTAGCATATAAAACAGAATAGGATAGGAAAGCGATTTGATTTATACATATCTAAATATGGTGGTAAGGTCCACTTGGCGGAAACTTTGTTCTCGTTGAGAAATATTTATCAGTTGAATTAACCGATAAATTTCATTTTTGAACTCTACTCTCGACTTTATTGTTATCTAAAGACATTTTCAAATTCCAAAGAAAGGAAAATTGTCAACAGGTGCTTTGGAATCGGTGGCTACGGCTCTGTGGATTTAGTTAAGCGGAGAAAAACCAATGAATGCGCTGGATAAGCGTTCGCATGGAAGATGATGTTAAAGCGAAATGCTTTTTCGACACGAGACGCTTGGATGGACAACGGACGTAAGGGTACTCACGCATCCAATGGAAGAATCAAGTGCATAGCGACCAGCCTACTTTTGGGGTATACTACTGGCGTGACCTCGCGAAGGATTGAAGCAACTGGCGAAGTTTTGGTTTCTCTGCCCAAACGGACCCGCGGTTGTAGTGCAAAAGATAAGTGAAATCTTTTTTTTTTCAAAATCATAAATTTAGGTTTTCGGAATCACAAAATATAATTATTCTTTCAGTAGCACTTAGGCTTCGAACATGTCCAAATCGAAATATAAATATGTTATTAAACGTGCAATTAAGTAATGTTTATGATAACATCTATTATTTCTCTATATTTGCAAGTTTCCATCAAAATGTCTGGTGTAAAAGCAATGTGATTGAGCATTAAATTATATATTGTATTTATTCCAATACATATTGTACATATCTTTTTATTTTAGTAAAATTTGGCACACCGTGTCCAGTTCGAACCAACTTAGAAGATAGGATCTTAAAAACAATTAAAAACAAGTAAGGAAGGGCTAAGTTCGGGTGTCACCGAACATCTATTATAATATAATTAAAATATTATTAAATTCGTTATTTTTCCAAATAAAGTTATTTGTATGAACATATTCAAAATTAAACTTCAAGTATAATCTCTTGAGTTCTATGGGTGCCGGCCAATTAGGTTAGGTTGATAGATATCAGATGGAGTTCAGTTACTGAGTCCATGAGGAGTAGTTATCCTTTAGGATCTCTTTGCTTGACGCGAACTGCCTGGGCAATTAAATAAAGGACATTTGAAATTACTTTACAAACTAGAAACAAAACTTTCCCCAATAATAATAAGAAACAGAATAAATTTTGTAATATGCTTTTCTTTTTAAAGGGAAGAGAGGCGCAGGCTTTATTGAAGATCAACCAATAATGAATACATTTACAGCACAAAGGCAAGCTTTGTGCCGCATTTAGTATCTATTCGAGAATTCTTTGAGATTATGTAACAACGATCATTATTCCAAAATATTTACGTCGGTTCTCTCTAGAAAATTTGAAAAAAGACCTTCACAATAGCCACTTTAATGCCATAGAAATACCAGTCGGTGTGGAAAGTATACTCTCCAGTAGGTAAAGGCAACACCTGCGTTGCCACATGGTTGACATAACTGATGGGCAGCTTTTCAACAACCTCGTCTTGCTGGAATTATATTGAGAACAGAAAATATTAATGTTCCCAGCTTCTCACTTTGAAATAAGCTTTGACCTACTGGACCATATGGGCAAGTCCTATTTATGGTGGAGTACTTCTCGAACCAGCTGTGAAAGTACCGTACAACCGGATTGGCACGCTTCTTCAAATATTTGCAGGCGTCTATGGTGAAGTTGTACAGAAACGGTTTGTATCCATTTGCTTTACGCAGCAAGGCAAACGACATCTACACATTCAGATATAAAAATAAGTAACTGTAAAGCTCATCTTCGTAATTTTTACTAAGGCGTACCGATATGTTATGAACTGGTTTCTTTTGGGGAAATTTCGCACGCATCGAGAAGTACTTGTACGAGCGATTGACCGCTTTCAGAATGCAAGTATCGAAATAAAGGCTCGACCGATTGGTGCTAATGCAAACGGCGTTACGAAAATCCAAACTCGTCTTTACCGTTATCTGCTTAATGTAAATATTAGTGTAAACATTTGAGGTTCAGAGATGTATCGAGAAATACTCACGGTAAGTGCGCTAAGCACTATTACGAAAAATATGAGTGTTTTCATGTTCACTTTCCACGCAAATACGCCGTGTACCGGAACCACACGAACCGACTGCCACTAGCTAATTGATGAAATGATTTTCTAATAATAAATTGTAGAATTAAGCATTTTCATAAGCTTGAAAAGCACTGAAAAAAATAATATCGATAGACTTAATAGTCATAGTTTCCATTTTGGTGAAGAGCCAAGAGGGGCTGTCGGTGTGAAACGAGCACAATTAACTACGCTCGAAAAAAGTTTTGAAAAAGCGCTGCAGTGGCAATTAACATTAAAGTAATGAAACATTTCACCGCTTTATCAGTTTGGCCATCTAAATTCTGATATAAAGTACGAAAGCATTTCGAAATAATCAACTAAATTCGGTTCTTAATGTCACTTTAAAGCCGGAGGAATGCAAATGGATATGAGAAACGAATTCATCCGTTGGTAATCGCTGAACTTCGGGCCAAATGTGATTAACATTGTTGAAGACAGGACTCTTCGAGATCTACTAGTTATTTATTTAACTTCGTTTATCATTTTGATATACGTGTCGATGTGCAAGGCGAGCTGAAAATGTTTATTTTCGGTAGTTTCAGTGATAATTTCCTAGATTGCATATTTCCAGACCTTCGATTTTATTAAGAATTTTAAAATATATACATAGATACTTGCAAGTGTGTAAAAATGTAATACAAGTACTTACGGTAAAAGTTCGTAGATGATTTAACAAAGCGCCACGTGACCAACACTTTCACTGTCAATAAGATTTCATAGCTTATACTTCACTGAAATGGTTGAAGGATTTTGCCAACTTTAGTTGTGAACAATTAAGATTTTTGTTTACAATTAAGGTAAGTACAGTATTTGTTGTGTATAAGAAAGTTGTACATAAGAAAGAATAGGATATAAGAGAGTTTTTCCTTGCACCAAGCAGACGTAATTTAATTGCTTGATCAGTGGCGGATTCGGAGGAATGTAATGGGGAAAATTTCTCCCCCCAATGGCTGAAGGTCTTATTAATAATTTTACTACTCTGAAAAAATGTAGAGTAACAGTATAAAATATAAAATTAAAGGCTGTCTCCATTTTTGAATATAATAAATAATACTAAAATACCACTGAAGTTAAAAAGTGAAGCAACGTATGCAGATTAAATTGTTAATAAATCCAATCAGATCGGTTACTGAAAGCGCTAAATTAGAAGCGACGCGGCTTGATAGAGAACTTGAAATAGATGTTGCATTCAGCTCCATCAGTGATGTGTTCGCTTTATACGTTCGCCGTTGTTTATCCTCCAAGTTTTCCAACATAGAAAAGTTATTAACTGGCAAAATAAGGAAACAGCGGGAATGAAACGATACTGATCGCAGCCGTGTTCAAGTTTCAATTTATAATTGGGTTTTTTCCAATGTGATATTCTATCTCTAACTCTTTCTTCAGAAACAATCGATCGATCTGGCAAAGGCATCAAATATGATAGATACGCTACTTGTAACGCTTCGAAATTGAAGGCAAAAAGCTGAAGATATATTTATTCAGACACGAGAAAAATGGCGGAAGAACTGAATGTTGACCAAGAAAAACCAAGAATTTGCGACCGACAAACAAAACGTGGAAATTTCTGCGTGAGAACTTGCGAAAAATATTGTAGGGTCTCAGTGTACATTCCTCTGTTGGATACAATCGGCGAAGATTTGAAGACGCGCTTTTCAAGAGAAGAGAAATAAAAAAAATTCTGTTACTAATTAAGAACGCTGCATGTCATGAGCTTAGTTTCACTTCACAAAATATAGAAACAATTTTTTACAGCCATTTATTACTGGATTTTTGCGGCCTTTAGCTCAAGACATAATCCAAGCGCAAAGCACATTACAAGTGCAAGATGCACTTAAAGCATTTTCGCTTCAAACTTCATCAGCAAGCCGTAGTGGTTGAGAAATTGTATCATTATGGGCCTCCCAAAGGCCTAGACGCGTCGTGAGAGAACCAACCTACCTACTTATCCACCTAAGCCAGCTTCGAAACGCTGATGGTTTAGGCATAAAATTTTCGTGATTTCGAGCCACCATTGAATAGTTGCTTATAGTGGATTCATAAAACCCGTTGGGAAACCTGGAACCGTTCCTTGGCTTACGGTTATTGTATATTACTTTTAAATTTTTTTCCTGCTAATGACCCCTGTGCAGCTAAAAATTTTCCGCAATTAATTAAACAACCGTTTTGTGATATTAATTGGCTTTCAATAGTCATCAAGTAGAATTTAATTTAAATTTTTTGCAATATATAGTATTAAGCTAGGAAGGTCGATGTTGTCAGAGTTTTCGAAAATGGCGAACATATCAATACTAACGGCGGTATTCTCGTCATTACTTTGGTTGTGAGTATTTCAAATTTTAACATATTTTTTTATTTGAAAAGTGGATTCCAAACTGTTTTTCTAGATTGTCGTACGTTCAAAGCTAGATTTTACGAATATTGAATGCATTTCCCTCGATAATTCTACCGTGTACTTCGATATCTGTTTATTAAAGTCCGTTAATCGCACCTACAAATATTTATCGATAAGGGCTAGATTCCCCTGAAAGCAACCAACTTACGACATAAAGGTAAGTTAAAGATAGTTACGGCATCTCGGTGTCTTGTCATTACAGTAAAATTAATTTAGGTGAATAGCGCCATGATGCGAAATTTCTATATAATCCGTATAACCCTAGATGGCTGTAAATTCGAAAATTCAGTTCTTCGAAAAATACTTCACCGTCAATGGAACCTACACCTATGGACAGGTAACTAACTATGCTTTCATATTATGATAGTACACAATTGGTCATGTAAGAGTTAACATTCCAATATTTAGCAAGATGAATAAGCTCCCAGTTTCTCACGTCAACAATTTAGTGAAAAATGTGCTTCCATATCTCCATGGAGATTATGCTTACCAAATGATTTTCTATTTATATAATTCAAAGTTGGCTATAATAACGGTATATGGCTCATTAATGTAAGAAGGCGCCTAAAATGTGAGGAAAATACTTGGACCGACGAAGGACAACAGTTATTTCAAAAATCTTCTGCTTTACTTATGTGTTATTATCAAATTATATATTTTAATGTGTACATACAATATATACAAATACAAATGCAAATGCAAATACAAATACAAATTCAATTCCAAATACAAATACAAATATAATCCTGTTTCCGTTAGCTGTTACTCGTTCCCAGAAGTCAGCTACTTGGTTATGCTCTCAGCGGTTAATTATTATTGGCGTTTCAATTAATAGCACGCTATTTAAATTAGTCTGCCATTAATGCATCTTCGAACACGTGGAGCAACTTTGCAGTGTAAAGGCATGACATTTTATAATTATATGTAATTTTCTGTATTGTCGTGCATGCCTAAGTATGCTCTACATTACATGCCCTGTACAAGCATACATTGTAGTCGAAATCTCCGGAATAATTAATTACTCACGGCGGCGGGCGATTAATGTTTCAACGCATTCTGTGCGCTCCCACAACACCGCTCAGAAGTCCGAAAGTTGGGTTCGCTCGGCCATCGAGAATGTTTCAGGCGGCTTTGAAAGTGTGTCACTTTCTCAAAGTTTCTCAAAGACGCCATTAAAAATTCAAAATGACGCAACTGTAAGTTTAAATAAAGTCATTTTCGTGGGCACGCATAAACGCTTTTTAATTGCTGTAGGAGTGCTGGCATAAGTGGAGCATTTGAAAAGCGTTAGGTTATCTAAATATCAGCTGCTATTATGACAACGTCAACAACGCAGGTGAAAATTAAGTTATTAAACTGGCACATACTCACATATGTAGGTATGTATGTATGTATGAGTATGCCTTATTGTCATTTATAGGCATAATAATTATTAGGTTAAGCGCATGTACGTATGTATTCGGAACAGGAGACTTGCTCAGCTGTTAGTGAGTCAGTATGGCTTATTGATTTATAATTGCTTTCAATGATTTGTTGGTGTAATGTATTGAAAGCTCACTTTATAATTAATACTTGTGTCAACGAATTAAAATTAGATATTAAATGTGCCGTTATGTATTTATTAGATCGTTAAGCGCTTTCCAGAAACGAGACAGAGACACGAAAGAGAAATTAAAATGCGCCTGGTCTCAATTAGAAATGCGTGCGAGAATTAAAATAATTGTCCAAAAGTTGCTTGGTGGAGCGTACTTAATTTACGAAATGAGCTCTATCTATATTGCTCTCCAGAAGAAACGGTTGATACCCGACATTATTTCAATCTTTCTATCACAATTTCTTCAGAAGGTACAAATGCACGGGAAACCGTTCTGACATCCAATAGCCATCAATTAAGTCAATGAAATCTTCAAATAAATTCAATTCACCAAAAAGTTGATCGGATAATCATAAATATTAGTAATCGAAAAAGTCTTTTCGTATTTCTCATCAAATTTTTACTTATTTTTTTTATTTTTGTACTAATAAATAAATAAACAAATATGTACCATTTTGGTCGACCAAATTTTACCATTTTTCCGCTAGAGACATGATTCCATCACTGCAAAACTTTCATCAGTGTAAATCGAAGTTTCGAAATTTCCAGAACTGATACAGCATCGTCTCCGTAAACTTCACAAATTTCATTGGTGGCTTGCGTGGCACTCTTCTCTTTTTTATACAAAAATTATAAATACACAAAATATAGCGAATTTTTTCTTTATTTTCACTCATTTTTAAACAGCTGTAACATTTGTTCAACTTCCCCGAGTTCAATTTTTGGTAGTACAGTTGACTTAGATTTGCGGTCTGTTGTGTGCAAGTTTTCCCTGAAATAATTTCCGTTGGTTGCAAGCCGTTGACCGGTTACATTTCCAGGTTTAGGCTTTACTTAGTGACCGACGCAAAACCGTGGATCGAATCAGCTGAAACAACCTATGTATCTTATGAAAGCGCAATGTAAATGAACTTTCACCAACGATGACCTCTATTTAAGTCGCCACAACAGCCGAGAAGGTGCAGTCATGGTATGAGGTGCCATCACGTTTCATGGAACAATTGACTGGATTATTGGAGTCCGTATTTCCAAAATTAAGTGATCTCTTTGACCAATAGGAAAGCAATACAAAGATAAGGAAAGGCTTCGAAAAGACCAATGTCTACAGCTACTAATAGTTTTACTGACTTTTCAGTTCAATGCTACACAGAACTGTTGCTCGATTTCAGCCATTGGGGCCCCTGTTTTAAAACAAATCCAATCTCTTATCCGCCACACGTGCTTGTAATCGAACCAACACCGAATAGGAGTGTAAATTACATTCTTAAAATCTCTTGGGCAATCTATGGTCACATTTGGAAACTTTGCACATTTGATTTGCATTTCCACAAAATGATCCGCAGTGGAGCCAATAATTTTCCATGATTATTTTAAATACTGATTTCCGATAACAATTAAATAATACTAAAATAGAATATCATAAAAATTCAATTACATTATATGCATGCTCGTGGCTATCAGAGTTTTCGAAAATGGCGAACAAAACGGTTCTAACGGTTATATTACTCGCCATTACTTTTGTTGTGAGTATTTCAATTCTTAACTTGTAGTTTTGCGCTTGTGGAATGAATTCTAAATTGCTTTCCTAGATTGTCGTACATTCAAAGCTGGATTTCACGAATGTTAAATGCATTTCCCTCGATAATTCTACCGTGTACTTCGATATCTGTTTATTAAAGTCCGTTAATCGCACCTACAAATATTTATCGATAAGGGCTAGATTCCCCAGAAAGCAACCAACTTACGACATAAAGGTAAGTTAGAGATAGTTACGGCCTCTCGGTGTCTTGTCATTACAGTAAAATTAATTTAGGTGAATTTCGCCATGATGCGAAGGGAAAACGGCTACAAACCCTTTCTGTACAATATAACCATTGATGCCTGTAAATATCTGAAAACGCACAACAACCCCGTCATTCGCTTCGGACATCAGTTTTTCGAAAAATACTCCACCGTCAATAGAACCTGCCCCTATGGACAGGTAACTATGCTTTCAAATTATATTATAATATCGTGTAACAGTTAACATTTCGATATTTAGCAGGATGAAGTGCTGGATAAGCTCCCAGTTTCTTACGTCAACAATTTAATTACAAGCGTGCTTCCATTGCCTCACGGAGATTATGCTTATCAATTGACCTTTTATTTATATAATAAAAAGTTGGCTATTGCAACTGTGTATGCCTCTTTCACGTAAAAAAAGGACTCAATAGTTGAGGAAAATATTTGGATCAAAAAAGACCGTCAGTTATATCAATTGTCTTCCGGTTTCTATGTGTTATTTATTACCATATTGTATATTTTGACGTGTATGTATGTATACTTATAAAAATATTGGGTAGTCGAAAAAGTCTTTTATATTTATAATGAACTTTAATGAACCAAATATGTAGCATGTTGGTCAGTTAATTTTTGCCATTTTTCCGCTACAGAAATTATTCCATCAGTGTAAAACTTTTCTGGTTTCTTGGCGAAAAACTGGGACAAGTAATTTCCACAGGCTTATCTTGAAACCAACTTTCCTCCATTAAGAGAGTTCTGCAATAAACAAAACAAATGGTATTCCGATGGTGCAAGGTCAGGCCTATATGGTGGATGCATCAAAACTTCCCAGCCAAGCTCTCCCAGTTGTTGCCAAGTCAACAAAGATGTGTGTGGTCTAGCGTTATCCTGATGGAAGACGAAGAACTTTCTGTTGATCAGTTTTGGCTGTTTTTTTTCGATTGCTAGATTCAATCTCATCAGTTGTTCACAATAAAATGTAGACTCAATCGTTCGACCAGGCTGGAGCACTCAGCATAACCTTTCTACGCGTCAATCCTGGCTTTGCGACCGTTTGTTGAGCTTTACTACGCTTGGACTATGATCTTTTTCGCTCATTATTGTCGTATTTGTTTCACTTGTTGTCTCCTGTTACCAAAGAATCGCAGATGCTAATTCGATCTATTAAAATTTCCACACACAATCCATGTGGTACCCTAACATTAGCTTCTTTTTGTAGCCAGCCTTTTTTAAATGGTTCAACACCGTTTGGTGATGAATTTTAAGTTCCTTAGCGATGTCATGGCTGCTTATGTGACGGTCCTAGTCAATCTTTTCCATAATTTCATCGACATTTTCAATGATAGGTCGACCAGAGCGAGGTCTTCGAGGTTTTCGACTACCCAATATAAATACTTATAAGGCAAGAGATCTAGCTGGCGCTATAGCTATTAACTTCATAGAAGCAGTAGATTATATGCCGTTAAAGGTTTGTTTTTGTTAGACCGTTAAACGCGTTAGGGAAACGAGGATGAAAAACGATAGTTTGCAGGGAAGATGTAGAAGATTAAAAAAATCCAAAAGATGCTTAAAGAGCCCTGCGGAAGGCACAGTGGTTCAGTTAGCTTTCACTCAATGCTTGATTTGTTGAGGTTATTTCTGCAATAATTTGATTGAAATATTCTACAAAACAACATAAATACCAAAATTAGTACCGCCACTTTCGAAAATGATGATTTTTAAATACACACACATGTTTATATAATTTGCCCCAACTCTGTGCCTTACTTAATTGCATAGTTTTTCATAATTTTTGAAAGCTCATTAATTTATTATTGTTTTAGTTTTACGATGCTAGACATATTTTTATATATATTTATACATTTATTAGATATTTCTAAATATTTTTCATTATGAACTACATACATACATACAAATTGATTAGGAACATATATAAATAAAGTAGCGTTTTTACAAATACAATAAATTAAACAGTTTTCATTTGAATTAGCATTTTTACATTGCCTTACATAATCATTATCGCAATTGCCTAATTTTAATAATTTTAATACTGCAAACGCACATCCAAATATTCTACAATTCACGCCAAGCGAAACAATAACCGTTTCCTTTCCTTTTTTCATGCGCGCACACAGCTGGCAACGCCAAATAGCATATCTATGTCCGATGAAATTAAAAGCAAAATATCAGATTGCACAATTGAATCCCCGCTCGCTTCAGGCCTCTCCTCATAGTGGAGGCGAGCGCGTTATTGGCGGCTGCTGCTGCGGCACTTGTTGCTGTTGTTGCTGCGGATGCGGCACCTGATACGGGCTGTAGCGCTGAAAGTGCCTTATACGCATATCCGGCGAGGCCGAACCGGACGAAGAGGGTGTAGTGGCCGGGGGCGGCGGTGCTATTCCAACCATGATAGACGATGGCGGGGGTGGTGGTGGCGTGCGGCATGCATTGGCCGCTGCTGCAGCGGCGGCGGCGGCTTGTGCAGCGACGGCCTGTTGATTGGCGCTCGCTATGAAGCCGGCGGTCAGCTGTGGCCACTGCTGCTGCCACATGCCAATGTTGAAGGCGTTCAGCACAGGCGGGCGCTGGTACAGTTGCGGCAAGAGCATCTCCGTGTACGGCGAGCGGCCAAACATTTGCAGATGCTGGCGCGCCTTCTCCAGAAATGCCAGCGACGCGGCGTCGGCCTCTTGCGGCGATAGCTGCGCCATTAACGGGTCGGGAAAGAAACGCAGCGGCGAGCGCAGATGCTGCTCGAGCAAAAAGGAGTCCATGGGGTCGCTGTGGGTAAGAGATTTGCATTTAAACAATGTTGGGAGAAAGCTTAGCATTAATTTCAATAAGTTCTTAAAGATTTTTGAAATGAAAAATTCTTTTAAACAAATGTTGAAACAAATTCAAAACTATTTGGCGTGAGGTAAGTGTAACTCATTGCATTGCCAAAGGCTGATTTCTGTAACACAGCGCTAAATACCGCTTCGAGCCATGTTGCGCTGAGTGTACAAGTGTCTATATGTATGTGATCAGTGTTATCGTCACATTTGCGATTGCAATTATCATTCGGATAACGCAAATAACATGTACTACAACGAAGGGAGTTGGTACACGGCTTAGATGATGAATGAAAATAACGCCAATAAAAAGTGGTAACACATTCAGTGCAACAAAAGCATTTAATGCGTTGTTTTTGTAGTTTGTGTTGTTGTAGAAACAACATTGTTCGTTATTAGCAGCGTTTCGTTAGTTGATCATGTTCGTGTTGCACGTACGACTGCGCTTCAAAGTTAAATGCGCCGACCTATAATTTTCTCGGCCAACCTAAAATGCTGACGGCCGCCGCTTAATTGTGTTGTTGTACTCGCCTGCGTGTACCGCATATAAGTATGTAGGAGCATACTACTGTGCGAAGCGTTTACGCTGCTTTATTGCTGCTGTTGCTAATTTGCCAAAGCCGAACACTGTCGGCATTTGTGTGCTGTGCCCTGCTCTTGCGACGAAAGTGTCGAGTAATAAAAAATCTCTCCTGCCACTTGCAACACGGCTTGCCTTTCGAAATTCCTACCGACTTTTTGCTGCTTGCCACACCGCAAGCATTCCGAACTTTATTATCTCTCAATTTTTTCATATCCGAATTTGGCAAATTTTCGGGCCAAACACTTTTCAGCTTTTATGATATGCGAGATATTTCTTAACACTTCATTCGCCGTCACACGCATGCCGCATGAAAGCTGTGGCGAGGCGGTCGGCAGCGAGGGCCCGCACGCAACATGCGATGCAAGTGATCTGCGTAATTGTTGCTGAAAATTTATTTATTGCTAAATTGGCTTTTGTGGCTTTTTGTGGCTCTTTGTCTCGCTAGCCTTGCCTTTGGCAGAGTGGCTGAGGTGAGACAAGAATGTGAACGTGTTTTGACAAGCGTCGAATGCAATTAATCATTTTCACTACCGAATGTTCGAGCAGACATGCGAAGAAAGCGGAGAGTGATGCGTGTGGACCCTAAATAGCCAATGGCAACGAGAATTTCGGTATGGAGCGATAGCTGATGAATAGTCAATTGCAAACTCGAAAGTTTATAAGAAGCACTGCCTGTGCTGCGTTAAGCTTATAACTTGCAAGTGGGTGTATGTGTGTGTGTTACCTACCGATCAAAGTCTGTCAGACGCGAGGAGTCACGAAATCCTTTTGCGAAGGGGTTTGAATCGATTTTCAACTTTGTGATTAATTGATTTTGGTAAGCCGTAACCGCCGTGAATACCGTCTCTGGAAAAACGAAAGTTTTGTGGTCCAGCTCCTGCAGGTCCTTCGGGTTGGTGGGTATATTCTGTCCATGAGCGAGCCGCACTAGATGTATGCGCGGCTGATAACGGTGCATGGAGTTCAGTACGATCTGTAAAATGGTTTGGAAGAAGCAGAAACACAAATGAAAAAACTTTAGATTTATTTGAGTTTTTAGTGCGTTTGCTGTGGCTGAGTTGGGCACTAGTGCGAGTCTTTTCTCTGAATTTTATAAATCTCTTGCTTTTACACAATTTAAATTGACTAACCTGCCCATTTTTGTCCATTTCATTATTTGTCAGCTTCACTTTCTCGAAGGAGACCACCTGCTTTCTCAGCGCCTCCACGCTTATGGGACAATCGGGATGTGGATAAAGCCGCGCTGGCGGCGGTGGATCCGCTTTGCCCGCGACCAGCCACGATGAGCGGTGATAAGCATATCGATAGCGTCGTGAATCCATCGGCACGACATCCAACACGACAGCATAACGGTCGGGTGGTTGTATCTGTCGCAGTGGTCCTGAAAAGCTAACGCGCACGGTGGGGAACATGCGTCTGTGGTGAAAAGAAATAAAACGAAAGCGATAATTTGAGTTTCAGAACTTTAAAATATGGATATACGAGTACAACGTATAAAATATATGTACATATATGTATGTGCGATACTCTCGGATCATTTTTGTTTGTGCTTAATTCTGTTTTAATTCAAAAAAATGCCCGAAACTTCCATATCGAACTGCTTTAAGATTGAAGATATGATTTCCAATTTAATTTCACTCAACTTGGAAATCCGTAAATGAGTAGGTCCTTTAGATAGATTTTTCACAGATTTTCGAACGTTTGGAGCCACTCTTTCGGTGTTCACAAGCCTCACGCCCGCTGAAAACAGTTCATTATCCTACTAAGTAGCCGATTAGTATGGCATAGAAAGCGTACTTAGCTTTTGTAGTTAGTATAATGGAAATTCGTAGAAAATTAAGAAGTAATGTAAATGAGTGTTTACATATGTACGTATGTATGTGCTACTTAATGTGAAGTTGCCGAAATGCCATAATTTTAATGGAGTCGTTTTGTATATGCGGCTAATAAGCTGTGAACATGCAAAATGTGCCGATAAAGTTGACGTTGTGGCAAGTTGTTAAGTAAATCATAACTGATTGGCCAATAAAACAGTGGGAGGCAGAAATTAGGTAGGCGAATGAGGCCGTCGCGGAGCCCAGTTAGTGTTGGAATATTAGTCAATTATGTGAAAGCCAAGCAAGTATGATTACAGAGAGCTTAAACGTTGCATTCATGAAAATGCTGGTTCCTTTCGGTGGTGTCTCTAAGAGAAGAGTGTGAATTTCTTTCTTTATTTCAATAATTTTCTTTAAAAGCGAACAGTAGATTTTTAAAAGTTATATTAGTTTTAAGTGAATTCAACACTAAAGATTAAGTTACTTACACTGAACCCTATTGACTGCAATTTACCCAAAACAATGCGAAACAATTAGGCTTGCAACATTTGTCACAAATTAGCATATCAGACGGACATATCAAGGGCTAATAAAAATTTAATGCGCTCAGATCCTCAAAAACCAGAAGTGCCGCCAACACAACGCTCATATAAAGGAATACGCATGCTTACACATACATACATACAAACATTGCTGGGCGAAGACTTGGAGGAAAGTGAAATTGCTACAAAAAATACTAATTTTCATAGCTTAATTAATATTTCATTGTGAAGAATTCATTCGACGGCGTCAAACGGCAGCTGAACTAATTCAAAGGACATTTATCATCGCAACAGCAACAACAAACACGCCCTCGATGATGCGCCTTTTTAAAAGAGGCAAGAAGGCAGACAAAGAAGGAATGTGGTGTCGAGCAGAATGATCCTACCTGAGCTAAGCAGCAGACAAAGCGCAGTGTAACGGATAGCGGACAGAGAACACGCAATAAAATTGTACTTTTGACCGTATTGAGTTGACCTGGCGGGGGGAGCGGTACAAGAACAACATACAAGTAATAAATAGCGATAAAACGAGAACGAAGCGAATCGTCTGCAACTGACCGCGTTCGTGAATGCAGGGGACCTTTCCTGCATGTTGGTCAAAGAGTATATAGAACTTTCATATATGTATATGTATATACATATGTACATACATATGTATATATGTTGCATATGCAGCACATCTCGATGTTGTTTTTGGGTTTTCGGTAAGAATTATGAAATTAATAAAATAATAATAAAGGCAGCAAATGTTCAAAGGCATGTTTCTGCTATCTGCGCTGCCAGTGTTATTGTTGTTGGCGAGGTAATAAACAGCAATGCGCACACCTCTTATCGAGTCCAGCGATAAGGATCGCGTGTGACCGCTAAGCAATCGGACCGTAAGCGCGGCATTAGAGGCGCGTTTATTGTCTGTGCATGTTAAGTGTGGCACGTTGCAGGTTGCAACAGCAGATATGCCTCAAAGTCGCAGACGCGCCAACACACACACACACGCGAAAACGTATTGCAGGAACTTGAAGCCTAGAAGCATTTTCGTAAGTGCACGACAGTAGACTTGGCGGCGAGGGGTCGGGCGACAGCGGCAAAGCTGCGGAAAATTTAAATTTATGTGTTGAGTTGTCATAAAAAGCGGGAAAATTTGCATATTTAGTTTTATTGCATTTGTCGGCGATGGATTAACGAGCGCCGGAGTCGAGGTGTTGATAATGAAATGGCCGAGCGTAACAACCGCGAGAGCTGACCTCGAGAATTTCGGGATTCCCACCAGTCTGTGCGCTTAGAAGAGGAGATGAGCAATAAAGGATGATTAAAATTATGCGAAAATTCCGCTTTTATAACTGTGAATGAGCGGAGGGGAGGGTGAACATATTTCGTTTACTGCTTTCTAATAAAATAAATAAGGAAGCGCAGCCAACAAGGTGCAAATGCCAGCGAAATCAATAAAAATAATAAAGCAAATAGCAAAAGTGTATTTATGGTGGCCGCGTGATAATTGATGTCATTGCGAATCATCAGCGAAAATAACAAATAAAGGCGTGTTGAACAACCTCATTCGCTTTACGGAATAATTAAAAACCTCGGTTGTTTATTTTCTATGTCACTTGTAGCATGAATTTATGATGTCCACCCACAGCCATCAGCCATCTGCCACACGCACCGATAGGCAACAGTCAACAAGCACCGCCAAGCACTGCGGTTCGCGACGGCCGGGCCGAGCGCGTTTGTGTAAGAATTTGTTTCCCTTTCAGCGCGGCAACTGAGGTGGCACGACGCGGTAGACCGCATGCGGCATGCTACAATTAGCACTATTGTAGTGCACATTTATTAAAATATAACAGAATCGTAAGAAAAAAGTGCTCTCAAGCAGCAGCGCAAACCTGCGAACGCTTATCGCAGCGCTCATATCTTTAACGACAACAACAACAACAGCAAATCCGCTGCCTACACACAGCCACACAGCCGCGCACATACATACATTATATTATATGTCCACCGCTAATGAACTCCAACAATGCGAGGCGCTGCGCCGCGTTTCGTGCACAATCGCATAACTCATTTCGGTACATAATTTTTGAAATGTCAAAAACACTTCACGAAAAAATATCGTGTTGAGTTATAAGGCCTTGACAAGCAAGCCAACTAGTCAGCGCTGGGAAAAGCCAACGCGAAACACAGCAGAAGTGGCTAAAAAGTGAGCGGTGCGTGTTGCAAGCGCAGCGAAGTTTTGCGAGTTTTGTTGAAGCTCGACGAATTTCCCAAAAGCGAACATATCTGGCGACAGAACACGATGAAAGCATTAACATTTCAAGAAATTTCTTACCAAAATTCTTTTATTAAGACGCTGTCGGTTGCCTGCGATTGCATTCGGAAATCATTTGTACCCCAGTTTTTGAATGCGCCTGTTTTATGAACTTGAGAAACAGCTCAATGTGCAAGCAAACTCTTTCGTTATAATCTATTGTTAACCGTTGTTTGTTAAGTAAATGTCATTTTGGATAAACATCTTACTACCAATTTAATTAACGCCATGGTTGCTTATGTGGAATATGGTTTCAATGGTGATCTTGGAAAAAAATTGGAGCAGTGAGATTGTTATAGACTCAAAGCGTTTTGTCAATCTGTAGTCTCAGTCTTATGACTGAGGTATAGGTATTTTTGGGTACCATAACGGAGCGGCGTTCTAAGCTGTCCAAGTGAGATCTTTGTTAGGATCGACCTCTTGTCCTTACCTAACCTAGTGAGGACTTTTGAGTTTACGGAAGGTCGTTCTATGCAGTCCAAGTGAGATCTTTGTTAGGATCGACTGCTATCCTTACCTAACCCAGTGAGGACTTTTGAGGTTACGGAACGGCGTTCTAAGCAGCAGCAAGTGAAATCTTTGCTAGAATCGACCGCTAACCTTACTTAACTTAGTGAGGTTTTTTGAGCTTGTGTGACCCAAATATTACGTCGTTGATTCGGAATATTTATTCATCACAGGTTCTTCGAAGTTAATCAACGATTTTGCATAAGATCGTGCTAGAGAATCGATACATTTACTAACCGCTACCTGAACAAAGGCATTTCGGCTTCTGAATTTTTCCTAGCAATCTTTCATACTCATCTCTTATGCGGATTTACTACTCCAGCCATGGTTTATGACCGAAGTCTTCGCACTGTAGACCAAGTGCAAAGGAAAATGACAAAGCGCATGGCAAGGTATTACGGCTATCAGGGAAATTTGAAGGGTTGAAGGGTTATGAAAGGTGGAAATTTGAATACGTAAATTCACATGACGATTGCTTTCTCGTCGCCCTGCCGCACGAACGTCGTAAAACGTAAGTGAAAAATAAACTGATGAAAGGGGAACGCTTGGGATAAATGGCGACAGAGCCGGGGAGGCGACACACTGCTGCCGGCATGCGTGTGCGTAGGGAAATCGTAACGGAAAACCGTAAATCATACATAGTCTTCACCATTTACATTTTATGGACGGTTGGCAGCGTGTTCAGCTGCTCCAACCTCACATACAAACGTACTTACACTTATTTCAGTGCAGGACTTGCTACTTACTTACTATTTTTTCTTACATAAAAGCCAGCATTTGCACACGTACATATGTATATGCGTGGTTCTATTTTCGCCGTGCGAGTGTGAAAGTCTAAATCCGGCACCGCGCCACATATCACACATTCAGTGGGCGGGAAGTGGCAAGTGTCGATTTTATGGTACGTTTTATGGCGCGAAAAACTAGTGAATATCAACAAATTCGTAAAATAGTAAAGCATAAAGCGGTAAAAAGCCGAAGTGCTTGAGGGGCGAATGGCGGGCAACACACCCACATGTGTATGTATGCGAGTGTAAGTATTTTCTGTGAATGCCTTTCGCATTATTCGCACGCCATTACAACGCCAACGCAAGCTGCTGATAAGCGTGTTCATTTTCGAGTTTTGCCGACTTTTCCTCAATCAAAAGTGCTGTAAAAGTGGATTTTTATTGAATGCGGCGAGGTGTGGCGTGCAAATCACAATTTTCAACGCAACAACTGCCATGGCAATTAGACGAAATGCCAATTTGGTGAAATTCAATTTTTCAATTTGTTTTCAATTTCTCAGAAGTGGCATGTGGAGCCGAGTGGCTGCCGCTACTGTCTTGCTCGCTCGCTCGGAGCGTGTAAAATCGAGTGTTGGCAAACATTTTGGCACCTTCTATACCAACACACACACACATATTTACACAGCTTGACATGCTGCATGTGTATTTGAATATAGTAGTGTAAGTAGTGCTGTGTATGTGTGGCATAGCTGCAAAGAGGCACTTAAAGTATAACTAACGCGCCTAACAATAGCTCGAAACACACGGCTGTGCAACCGCTGCGACCACTTTTGCTACTGTTGCATTCACCAACGTGAGCGAGCTGGCTGTCGGTAGCACCGCTGCGACCACTGACTGCGTAACAAAAACACAGCTGACCACGTGTTATGCCGCTGCTTACCACAACCAAGTTACTCTGCGTTTTGCGGCATAAAGCAGTGACAAAGAGCCCGAGCACGACTTCTTCAAGCATTCGTGTGATTGAGCGCATAAATCACTATATTTTTTGCTAGAGATTTTTATATATAACAGTTCTAATTTCCAAAAATCCTTTTCGGGTATCGAATTTAATATTTCTCGTATAGGACCTGAAAGATCGAGAAATTTGGAGGTATGTCTACACGAAGTTTTGGGGTTTAGGTATAATATTCAGGTCGTACAGGTCTGCAAGAGTTAAAGGATCGCCGGAATTTTCATGGCAGATATTCGCTCGGCGATTTTCCAATATCTCCCGAAGAGTGATCGATATTCACACACCTCCAGTTAGTATTCTATGTATGAACAGGATAATTGCATTTGCGTACTTTATTGAAAATCCTCAAATGCATATTTCTCCACCGTCGGTTTTGAGCAATTTTCATTACGCATGCGCATTTGCATGTCAAGGAGTCATAGAAAGCATTACATTGCCATTATGTGACGGCAACAAGCCGTAAAATAGCTAACTGCTGACGATAAGTTGCATGTAGTGGCGCCTTTGTAGTGTTTCCTTTTCAATCTTTGGACGGAAAAAATAATTGGTACAATCGATGGGCGTAAATAAAGGAATTATGAGTTACAGTAGGGTTATAGCAGATTATACCCTGAACAGGCTATATAAAGTTTGTAACTTTTAGACGGAAACGTCGGATATCCGATAAAATATATACATAAAACATCAGTATGACCATCTGAGTCGATTCAGCCATGTCCATCTGTCTGTCCGTACGCCCACTTTTTCGTCCATCTGCCTGTATATACGCGTACTAGTCGCTAAGTTTTGGAGACATCGATCTGAAATTTTGCACACTTCGTTTTCTTCCCAAGAAACGGCTCATTTGTCCGAAATGAAGTCGGACCATTATAGTATATAATTTGTATGCTTGAATGGAAAACATCTTCATTATAAGAGATATCTTTAAAATTTCGATTGGATTATTATCTAATGTGGTACTACAATCTCCCTAAAATGGTTCAGTTCGGACTACTATAGCATATAGGCAGCATAAAACTGAAGAATTGGAATCAAGTGCTTGTAATTTTTGGAATCTTCTGTAATTATGAGGGGTATTAAAGCTTCGGTGCAACCGAAATTAGCGTTTTTTGTGTCTTTTGTTCGAATTAAACATTTATCAATGAATTTTATTCAGACCGAAGAGAACCAAGAAGAAATTCCTTGACTTTGGAAGCCAGTTTTATTACTCAACTGATTTTTTGAAACAAAAATTTGCATTTCAGAAAATATCCATAATATATACTTTGTGGAATAACTAATAAAGTGTATTTGCCTTGCATATGTTTGCCACGTTGCCACGCCCACGCATGCAAGTCGCGTTGCAATTCCACATTAGAATGAGTGCAAAAACAAATACGCTCTGAAATAATGACAAACGAAGTGCTGACATCGATTCATATCTTCAAAGTGCGGTAAGCGAAACGCCGACGGACGGCTCGTGTAACAAGCTGAGTGCCGCCGTTACGAGACCGGGCGGGCGGACGGCCAGGCGTTTACGCTTGGCATGTGTGACGAAAGTGCACCCACATTTTGGCCAAGAACAAAGGGCTACAATTTGCCGAGTGGGAACGAAGCAAGCAGCTAATGAGTGACCCGCTGAGCGATGTGACAACAAGTCAACTTTGCTTCAGACCATAAACGGCTAGGCGTCTGTATGTGTGCGTGGTTCTGGTAGGCAAAATGTGTGCGCATTGTCGGCGTCCTGTTCGTAATTAAAGAGCAAAGGATATTTGCGAAAACGGAACTAACAACGGCAACAACAACAACAACAACCACATGACACAAATACTAAAAGTACTCGGCTTACTATAATACATGACTGCGTTTGCAACATGCAACATGAACGTGCGTCAAAATCAGGCGCGGATCCGCGGAGGGGGCACAACGGAGAGTAGTTAAAAGTAATGCAATATTTTCATCATAGGTGACACACCGCAAAGAAAAGGACTTTGAGTTCCAAGTACAAAATTGTATAGTTCCCCACCCACCCCGAAATTCTGCTCTGAATCCGCCCCTGGTCAAAATTTTGTTATTGTTGTTATTTTTTGGAAAAATTTTGCAGTATAGGTTAGAGTCTGATTTTGGGAATATCAAGGATAATATTGGACTTCTAAATTGTGCTTTTTTCTAAAATTTTTGAGGAGAAAATTCAAAATTTCAAAAAAGTACCGTTATACCTAAAGCTAAGAGGCTGAAAGCTTCCTGTTGGCTAACCATGTATGCGCAACTAAGTTCTCGATATTTTCAAGATTAACACTTCTATGTTGCATAATTATACCAAAGCACTTAAAATGCAGTTTTTACATTTCCAAGCCGCTACTAGAACTTAGAGGAAAACACACAATGCTTTACTTTGATAATTCAATTCGGACTCACCTCCCCGTTTTGGTGATTATCATCTCTGTGCCCAATTCGTGGAACTTGTCCCACAGTTCCTTCGTCTCCAGGTGACACTGCACCGGCAGCAGCTCATCACAGTTGCAGGAGCCAACAATTTTCGGTGCAGACTGTCAACAAAATAAAAGCAAATTAGTCGCGTATGGTTCCGGGGGCTTAGGAGTGGGTTGTGCTGACTTTGCGTTTTACCTGCGCGGGCTCCGGCGACAGGCGATCCTCGTCGTTCGCGGTGGAGCTGTTGGGGCTCTGCGGTGAAGCACGCCCCCGACTGCTGCTACGCCTCGTTTGTTGTTGTTGTACACCGGTGCTATCACCGTTACTAACACTGGCGCTATGCTGACTGTGGTGCGTATGCCGTTGTAGTTTGTGGTGCGCCTGTGGCAGGTGCTGTTGCTGCAACTGATGGCGGTGATGGGCACGCATTGCGCGCCCCGACGGCGACTCGGAGTCGCTACAGTCGACCACATCAACATCCACATCGACGTCATCGTCTGGCTCGGGATAGGGTTCCACCGAAAGTGGACCTATGTTTGGAGAAGGATTAAAGAAAAACTTATTTTGGTTTTTGTAAAATGCTGCTAATTATTATAAAATTATAAAGGCAAATATTGGCGAAATGCTGCAAGCGAAAAAGTGTGTAAGTGTATCCCTGGCTGACACCTCGATTAGGTTTATGGGGGCGAGGTCTGTCAACAACGTGGCGCTCCGCACTCTGACTCCAGCGCGTACAATTCGCTGGCTGTCAAAAGCTACACGCAGACGTGACAGCCAGAACGGCCCCTCTGTTATCGCAATTGCCTCTTTGGGCGGCTACGCACACACCTATGTACATAAATACAGATGTAGGAATGTGTATATTTGTATGTAAATTTGAAAATGGTTATTGTGGATATTGGTGCGTTGCAACCAGAATGCACTCCCTGCCACTAATGAGACACAATTAAGTTGGCGTCTGTTATGACAGCAACAACAATATGCAACTGCAACCGTATTTTGCATGTACTCGGAGTGAGTGAATGCGGCATGCCCCCAGTGCGTAATTGGCGCCGCGCAGATGCATATTTCAGATATGAAATTCAATTATTTGTTTTATGAAATTATTTCATGCAAATGACTTGACCAATTGGCTCCGAAACAATTTGCGGCCACATTCACACATATTCACGCGTATATATTCATACACTGTGCACATTTTGCATTTATTATTATTACTCCTTTTTTTGCTTATAAATAATATAAACAATTTAGGAAATTCGTCGAATGCGCTGCATTTTTTGCTTTTCTGGTTGACATTGATTTTATTGAAAATGTGATGCGACAATTATCGGGTAATCAAGTTCACGCATTTCCGTCATTTGTATACTCATTAGCATTAAAATATTTGCATTTGCTTGCATTTTTGTATTGTGAACTAATAATCAGGATTTCAATGAATCCTGAAAACGAATTATCGACTTTGTCGAGTTTTCCAATTAATTTTCGATTTCTGCCTAATTTGACAAAGAAATTATTGCTCCTCTCATTAAATAAAAATGTATTTTAGCAAGTAGCTCCCGATGCTTATATCTCTTGCAACATATCGAAGTTTACTTTACAACTGATTTTCCGAAAATTTGATGAGCATTGGTAAAAAATTATTTTATTTAGTGCTCTATAAGCCGAATATGGGTTTTTTAAGAAAATTTTAACTTTCAACAATTTTTATAAAAAAAGAGCTTTTTCAAAGAGCTAAAGAGTTTCTAAAAATATTTCAAATCAAGTTTAGTAGTTCCGTAAGTATGTGCATAGTAAAACCAAACTTTCTGAGCTTAAAACCTAAGTTTTGAAGATAATAGGCAAGTGGGTCTTATAAAATGTTTCAACTAGCACTTTAAACGGTAGATGTTAACACAAGTTTCAGTAGTGATTTTTCTCACTTATCATGTATTTCCCCCTTTTTTGAAAACTTTTCTCTTCGGTCCAAAACTGTTTATTATTATAGAAGGGAAACGTGTTTTTTAGAAAGATAGATACTAATAAGAAATACAAGTACATATCATCTAAAATGCAAAATAACGTAATTCTACTCTTCGCTTCACTTTTCATAATTTTACAGGCGAAATAAAAACGATATGGAAACTACTCATATTGAAACAAAATTGAGTTTAAAAAAATACAGTGTGTTAGCTTCATAACAAGGTAAGTTTACCCCAAATTTCATTACAGAAAACAAGTTTTTGTACAATATAAAAATCAAAAACTGCATTTTTTTTCAAATTTTTTACATAAATTTTGAGGTTATGTGAAAAAATCTGCATACAAAAATTTTGACATTTTTTTCATAGAAATTTGTATTGAAAAGAACTTTTTCACATATCATGAGGTATATCGTAGAGTGTATGAACAAATTTTTTCGGAATTTCGTGATGGCATCTGTGGGAGAAATGGCTGGGTGAATGACATGCGTTTTTTCACTGGCGGACACGATTTCTCATGTTTGGATCATCTGAAACACAAAAACCCAATTTGTTCTTAAAAAGTACGTGAATGGTTATCGTCTATACTAGAATCAAGAAAAATTTTGATAAATAAAAAAGTAATTAGCGTTTTTTTTTAATATTTTCCTATGTTTTTTTTTACATAAATTTTATCATAACATTGTCAATAAATTATAAAAAATTATAGGGACGATAGCCAGGCGTTTTGTGAACATTTAAAAAAAATTAAGCAAATCGGTAGAGTGGTTCGACCGGAATCATGTCCGCCAGTTTAAAAAAGTGTGTTTTGAGAAAGGGAACAGAAAATGCAAAAAAAAAGAAAAATTGATGTTTATTTTATCTTTCGTTTCCGATGGGTTTCAACATACTATGAATTTCTTTCTTTTTTTATAATTTTTCTTCTGCACTAGTCTAAGAAACAGTGAGTTTTGCAATTTAAATTGATTTTTTTTCATTGTGATATAAAATTCATAAAAACGAAATCGCCTCAAAATAATCAAACTTCAACGGTTAATATCATTTAAGCGGTTAGGTTTAAGGAGAAATCGTAAGAGACCATTTCGTAAGATACGCGATTTCCTTTCAAATCTATGAAACGCGATATTTAATATGAAAAACAAAAAAAAAATGTAAGGAGGACCTTTCTGTTACAAAAATGCTCATACTCGAATAGATTTCCGTAGAGGTATCTAAGAACCCATTTTTTATAGTCAAAAATTTTCGTTAATTCTGATCCATCCCAATATATAATCTTTATATTATGTCAATCTGAATCCCTCAACAATACTTGCTAAAAATTTTCACTAATAATAACATATATAAATATATAAGGAAGTGTGTGTAGTGCGTCTTAATTAAAAGAAAAAAATGTAGATTTCGGAATAGTTTCATTTTATTGGGTGTTGCAACTAAGTGCCATATAAATTATGACATTTAACCTTTTGTTCATATTATTATTCTCCCCTAATATTTTAACCCAAGCGCGTTAGATTATAAAATTATACATTAAGCTCAAAAATATTCAGATATTTTTAGCGATTTTTGAGTTTTATGCAGATTTATTGGTCAACTCTGTCAGATCTCAACACCCCACAGCAGCAGAGAAAAATATTGTTTGAAATTTGCATATCACAATGAAGTGAAGAACTGACAAACGCGCACAAACACACGCTCGCACATGTCTTGGCTTTTACACACACTATTTAGTTATTGCGGTGACTTCTTCGAAAAGCCTAAAATGATGCGCTTCCTCTTCCTTTCAACGATGTTGAAGTGTGAAAAACATTTATTTGCATGCGCTGTCGGCTGTCTCAGCTGTCTCGTACGTCTCCATGCTTGGCGGCTGGCGGCTGGCGGCTGAGTGCCTCTTGGCTAGCAGCGCCTTACTGTGGCGATTTCGAGGCGTTTTCCTGTTAATATGTATGCATAAATAAATGTGCGCAACAACACTTGGGATATAATAATAATTACGAGTGTTTCTGCATATATTATATTTATTTATGGGCGTGAAACTTTTCTTGATTTGCCTGACTGATTTCGAAATGTGTGAATATTTGCATACACATCAAAATACCGACGAAAACAGAAGGTCGAACAAAATAACTTCGTTTCAACATAACAGTCTCACAAGAAAATTATGTCCGGACATGATATGCAGATTAACATGCCATTAACACTTTTGATAAACACATAATTTTGCGTGTTTGTGGTTGTGCTTTGGTCTCAAGCTCTTTGTTTGCAGGGCAAATAGGCAGATTTGAGTTAATGAAACACGCCTGTATAGTGCAGGTCAATTCAATCTGATAATAAAATATCTAATTCGCCGTTAAGGCTAAGCAAAAGGCGATTAAAATCAAAATGAAAGAAAGAGATTGAAAATAGAATTTAAAGAACGGTAAATATCAACAGTCAATCACACTAACGAAGTCTACAAATAGTTATTTGCCTTTGAATAAGGTGAAAATCGCTAACATTTCTATTCGCTGGCACTGTGAAAAATGAAGCATATTTTAAGTATCTCCCCTCTGCGCTCTACAGCCCATAGAACTCTTTCTGGACTTTCTATTATTCCTTAGAGGACTTTCCTGCCGCACATACTCCTTCTTTTGCTAACATTTCCATATGAGAAGTAGTCCTAATATGCAAAATAAATATAATAATCAAAACTATTAACTAAATAAACAAGCAAAAATCGGTTGTAAGGAAGCTATAATATCCTCCAGAAACACAAAAGATTCCTTACAAAAACTTGATTTCGAACGTTCAGTTTGTAAAAGTGGTTCGATATCGGCGATTTCGACAAATAAGAAGCTTCTTTGGAAGAAAAGGAATTCAGATCGACCTCGGATCGCAAAGGGAAAGGCATTTATAAGATATTTTATATGTAGGATCTCCGACGTTTTCTTCTAGGTGTAACAAATTTCATGGTGAACTTAATATACCCTGTTAAGGGTAAAAAAGTGTTTTTTATTAAAAATTTTAAATACATAGTTCAGCTCCAGCGTATTTGGAAAAAACCTGAGGAGTTACTGAAAATGTTTATGTTATTATAAGAAGATTTTTAGGAAGTCTCATTAGCGAAAATATATTGGAGAAATTATACAAAATTTAATTTAAATAATATCAACGAAAAAAATTGTCCATGAATGCCAAGTTATACCTCCAATTTAATTCATGAGCCGATGTGCATAAAAAGATAACAAGAAACGATGAAAACTAATGAAAGCCTTTACCAGAACTCAGATTTTAAGTAATATTTTGGAATACTAAATGCAAAAAATAACTTTTTTTATTACTTTTAATAGAACTGCAACATAAAACACAACCTTTCTAAACAAATATAACGAAATTAGGAGTTCTCTACATAACGAAGACTGTTTTTGGCCCCTTGAGGTTCGCTTTGTGGAAATTCGACTGTTTTTTTATTAATTTAGTATGAATTAATATCAAGATCTTTGATATTTCGCTATGTTTGTTGATGCGTATTTGTAGGATCGGTGTAGGAGCATTAATATCTCATCCTTGTGAACACAAAACTAACGATTTCTGGATGTAGCCATCAAAAACTGTCAAATTATTAGCATTAAAGAAATGTTTAGAAGGTCGGTCCCTGCTACATGCAATGCAAGAAATTTGAAAACCTGTGACCTCTTTAAGGGATCGGCTCAGTGTGAATCTCTGAAAAGTCACTGATTTTCGCGATTTTTGACAAAATGGAGGCGGTTTGAACAAAAGTATCGGATGCCAAATTTTTTCGACAGTTTTTCATAGAAAGATTTAAAAAAAAAGCTTCCATAGCGCGATAGAGAATGACGTTAAAAATGTTCTCTCCAAATTAAAACTAGATACCTTCAAAACTCTTCCTTTTAGAGTGGAAATCATTTTGAAAAACACCACTCTGAGAAAAACGCTCCGTTCTCCACTCTGTTACCTTTCTACAAGAAACGCTGTAGCGACCGTAATAATTTGAACTTCGATTTCAAAATTTGAGTGAACAAAAAAAATCGATTTTTCGAAAATTTCACGCTCAGACGATCCTTTAAACGATAACTTCTAATACAAAGGCCGAACTTAGTTAAAAATATCAAAAATTCCTAGGTTGTCTAAATGTAAGCTAGGAATTATTATTAGACCATATGTACATATGTCCAAGGACTGTTATATCTAGAGTGCCATGTTTTGAAAAATATTCAATGAACTTTTTAGTTAATCTTTACTACTGTAAATAAAACTTTTCATAAAGAGGCTTCATTATATGACTACCCAAACTCCTGTGAAAATATTACAAAGCTTAATAAATATACATATATATACATACATATCAAAGATCCTATGTGGAACATAGGCACCCTGGCCTCCATTTCATAGTAAGAAAATATTTTGTGACATTACTGTTACTTTTAACAAATGAAATACACTATCGCTAACAAACGAGGCACACATGTGCAGCTCAACAAATGCATGATAAGAATACAAGAACGATAAGTACATCTCATTACTCACTCAAACTCCTTTCGGATGGTTCGCGGCTCGAGGCGTTCGCGCCTCGCGCCATTATCGCAGCGATTGAGAAATCCGTGGCGCCGACACAGGAATTACCGTTGATGATATTTGTGGTGGCTGTCGCTGTTCTAGTTGCCGCGTCGGCAGTTGTTGCGAAAACGCCAGATTGGTTTAACAACAATGTGGCAGCTGCAGCGGCTGCTGCCACGGCGGCGGCAGCGGTGGTGGGTGTGGATTTCGTTGATGCTGACGCTGGTTTCGGGACCTGTTGTGTCACGTTAGCGGGCAAATAATTCAGATTATGCTTTTCGTTATGGTAGTAGTAGTTGTTGTTATTATTGTTGGTGAAATTTCGTCTTTCCTGTTGACTCTGGTGGTGTTGATTATCGTGCAGCTTTTGCTGTCTAAATTGGGTTTGCGGCGATGGCGCTGATGCGGTTTGTTGTTGTTGCTGGGCTTCAGAGGAGCTGTTGCTCAGAAGCATTTTATCTCAATGTTAACACTTGGAAAATTATTTTCTTTTCACACAAACGGACACTGGGGATATTATAAGCGTGAAAATCTTTCTTACAATCGTTAATAGTTTCTGAGAATTTTTTTTATTATTTCAAAACTTTATTTGTCATCACATTCCCGAAAAATTTCGTTCTGGTCTTTCACTGATTTCAAATTTGCGATTCAAGTAATTTCCGGTTTGCATCTTGTTCAACAAACAATCGCAAGTACTTTAAGTTCCATATTTGATTTCTTTGGTCGAACTATTTCGCTTTTCGATTTTAGTGTACGCGTGCAACACGCGCAGCGTACGAGTTTACAATGCGTAAGTGGCGACGGCGACAACTCGAAAATCCGTTAACACGACAACCGCTCCATTGTCACGCTGACCAATGAATGAAGATGCCAAACGGCGGCTGTTGGCGAAATGTCAGGTGGCGCCTGCTCGCCCCAGTCGTACGCGCTGCTCAGTTACCGGCAAGCGACATAGCTTAGGCGCAACATAGCAAACGCGCCGCAAACAGTTGTTTGGCGGATTTGGTAAAAACAGCTAAGACGCGCTGATAGCCACGGAGGCGGTAGCGTTTCACTGGCAACGAAGCGACGAGCTGGACGAAAGCGTCGGCAGTATAAATTGAAACAGAGCGAACGGCGGCGCTGTGTTGTTGGGGTCGACTGTGCGAAACGCACTCGAGTGGCAAGCTGAAAGGCAGCAAGTGGTGGCGGCCGTAGCGGCAGCAACAGCAGCTGATCGATGGAGGCGACAATTGCCTGAGCGACGAGTAAACGGCCATTCACAACGAGCCAGCCAAAAAACAATAGCAAAAAGCGCCAACAACAAATCATATTAGCGAAATGTTGTAGCGGCTAAAGGCAAAAAGATCACAAGGCGAGCGGCACAAACGAGTCGAAAAGTAGAGAATCTAACCCGACGAGCGGAGAAATTTATCTTTTCAACACTTGAAACTCAACTTGGCAGCAGACAGTAAGCAACGGTCAGTTGAAAAGCCGGCTGATGGGTGGCAGCCACAAGGCGGAGAGAAGGGAGAGATACAATGGAGCTGAGCACCTTGCAAAGCGGAATTATAACAGAATTACAACAACACGCCTACTTGAGCAATTTGATTCTTTTGCTGCGTCGAAGACAGCGGGCACCTTCCTCAAAGCAATCAAGTCAAGTCCTCACTCATCCACTTAGGAGTGTAAAAAACAGTCTCACATCAACAATACGCTTGTTTGGGGGGCTCTTTCGTTTTGGAAATGGCTCTCTGCAAAAATAAGTCAAAATGGAAATGTGATTGCACAGCAACTTACGTCCGCATATTCGTTTACATAGGCTAGAACATGGTCTCTCAGTGAGTACTGTAGGAGAGGTTATACGTTTTGAACTCATGTGTTGCCTAACTGAATAAACACACTGAAGTTATTCAATATTATAGGAATTCACAGAGATCCGCTAAGCAAATGTGCGAGAAAGAGCTAACTTGGTTTAGTTGGTATCGAGAGATTACATAGTTGGAGATATTTCCTTCTGATATGAACGAGATAGTAGTCTTCCAATTGGATTTTCTCTATCATACACTGCTGGGACTGCAGGTTTTTATTCAAACTCTCACTACTTAAGTCAGAAAGAGATAGCATTCCTTGTATGACTCGAATAGTGGCTCTCCACTTTGTTGTTGCACCGTCTATAGCCGCCCAAAGTTGATTCCAAAATGTCGCCTGCCGCTTGTGAACACTACATGGGCTCAAATAGGGGGCAGAGATGAACTGTAGCCATCTCTTTTGCGCGCGCGTAATGTAGCCATGATAAATTCGTCATTTTGTTGTTTTTTCTATTTGCAAAGGTCTTTTCTGTGAACATCGTCTGTTGACAGCTGCTCGCATTTGTTAATATTTTATTTATTGGCCGAGTGGTATTGAGTGGAATAACAAGCAGAACTTGTTTTGTTCGTTTCACTTCCTTTGCAACGCTTCGTCTGTGGAGTGAGCAATGGTGAGAATTCTTCAGCTTGCTTTTGTTGTGTTTCACATTTTCCACCACGTTTCAGAACTAAAGGTGAGCGAAAAATGGTTTGAGTGAAATGTTGCGATTGAGTGCATAAATACATAAATAAATACATATGAATATGTACTTAAATGTTATTTGAAATATAAGTTTGTAGAATTGAAATGTTATTATTTTTTTGCAATAGATGAAATATGTACATCAAGTAGGTAATACTAAATTGTGGGCTTCTATTGTATTTGTTTTGCAGTGCTAGTATCAGTTGGTATTGCAGGAATATGTCCTGATTAATAAAGCATTTTTTTGTATTTTTTTATTTTTCGCTTATTATTTTTTAAATTTCTTTTAATAGAATTTTGCGAAATTTTATTGAACCTTGGAACATTTTGCTGAGGTGCTTACTTCTTTAAATGAAGTTGTTGAGGCTAGTATGTCTCATCTCAAACTATTACCGAACTATGTCCGTCGGTCAGAAAAGTTTTCTTTCTCTCTGCGTTTTGTTTTAAGGAGGGCCGCCCTTCCATATAGAAAAGCTAGGCAATTGCATAGGGCGCAAGAGTTTTAGAGCCGCATTTTGGTAATTTTTTTTACATATTTATACCTTGAACAGGTTGTTAAGACAAAATAGGCGTTTAAGGGACGTATATTTTGACATTTTCCTAGGGCGGTGAATTGTTTCGGGCCGGCTCTGGTTTTAAGGGGATTCTTTCTTAGTCACTCTACAATAATCTATAAACTCTAACTCTCAAGACTTTTCTTTTCAAAGCATTTTCATGACAACAACCGTAAAGATTCCGTCCCAAATTTTTTTTCTCTAAACAGAGTATACATATTAAGTTTGCCACGATGTTAGTAATATAAAAAAGAAACGGCAGAGGCCCTGTAAAATGTGTGTTTAAATAATCCGCTTGACGAGCTGAGTCGATTTAACCATGTTCGCTTGTCTTCTCGTCTCTCCGCCATAATAAACGCGAATTAGTCTCTCAGTTTTTGAGATATCGACCAGAAATTTGGCATTCGTCCATTTCTCTCGATTGTCGGAACCGTCGATATTGGTCCACTATAGCATATAAATAGCTGCTATAAAACTGAACGATAGGAATCAAATTCTTACATGGAAAGCTTTTCTATCTGAGGTGATTTCTTCAAGCAATTTTCATGGGATGTTATCTCAGGCGATGGTGCCATCTTCGAAGAAATTTTTCAAATTGGAGCAGTATATAATATATACAGCTGCCATACAAACTGACCGATCAAAGTTCTTGTAAGAAATCTTCAGTATTTGTGAGGGTTATTGTAGCTTCGGTGCTACCGAAGTTACCGTTTTTTCTTTTCTTTTTTTTTAAAGAAAATTAATATACATTGAGACAAAAAAGCACTCGACATCTCTCGCGAGGTCTTTTTGGACATGCTTGATCGTTCGAACTCCGATCCCATATTCTTGGAGAGCATTATAACTGTCGATGAGACATGGACTTATGAGTTTGACATGCAAACAAGTCAATAATCATCGGAATGGAACCCGTTTTCAGTCGATCTAAGAGATAAAAAAATTGTTGAAGCAGCTGAAGGCCATCCCATAAATGAAAAGGAGGACTGGAAAAATCGTTGGCATAAGTGTATTACATCTGGTGGGGATTAGTTTGAAAGCGAACTCGGGTACTTTTTTCTCATATTGTTGTTCCTGTAGAGTTATGGTTCAGGATTTAGTTAACTTTTTTCTAACAAAAGTAGTGGTGAGCGCTAATGAGATTTTGATATCACATCCGGCATTCGAAAAAAGCTATACATGTGTAAGCAATTATTAATAAAAAACTTTTTTTTATGTAAATTCATTTATAATATAATCATCATGAATTGAGCTCTCAATTGACGCCAGTATTTCCATGAATTTATGAATGTCCCAATGAAAGGGCAATAAAACAATTGTAAAAAAGTTCAAACTAACGCCCACTTAATTTTCCTAAAATTTGAATTTGAAAACTTAATTAAGCCCACAAACGGAAGGATAAAGGGACGCATTTGAGCTATAAAGCGACCCAACAAGCCGAAATGGGAAAAACGTTAGGCCGTTTTCGAAACTGTCACACGAGCATACTTAAGCAAATTCATGAACACACACACACACGCAGAAATGCGTGTTTGAGTCTTAGGGGGCACTACCGATATCAGCGCCACCAGCAACTGTCAATGTGGCATTACAAATTTATTGCCATTTACAACAACAATAAACAGCTCAAAGTAATCATAGCAGAAGCGCGGCAACAGAAGCGACGCATATGTAAGTTTATTAATTTATAAGTAGCATTCCTAGCCTACATCTGCACCCACCCTTGTCTCCCCCACCGCCCGCAGAGGCAGTTTTACCAACTCATAAACAATTTACGAATTTATGATGTTTTCTTGTGTTTCTGTGAATGCGGAGGCTGTTTCAAAATAAGTTTATTTGCATTCGCGGATATTAAGCCACAATTCATTCGCTTTACAGACACACACACACATGTGCTTATTGGCTATGTATGTCGCAACGCTACTGGAGAGCCGCATTGCGCAAGATGGCGCGAGATGTTTGTTTGCACATTTTTCTTTTGTAAGATCTTTCATCTGCTTTTGCTGGCAGTCTGTTCGCGGCGTCTTCCTTCGCGCGGCCAGCTCAATGGCGTGTGAAAGGAAACACAAATTACGGAGCGAAAGGAAGTGGCTGCCGTTGTCAACTTGCCGCCATTGCCACACGGCAGAACTTTGTTATGTTTGTTGTATTTGTCTTCTGCACAGCATACACCCTACATATGTACGTATGCCTCATATGCATATCCGCGTTAGTTTGCTTTCATATTGATGGTTCTTTTCGAAGTTGTCAGCTGCGCTCGCACATATCACCGAGGCCGTGGACTAGTGTGTCTGCGCGCCTCCGGTTCCTTGCCGTCAGAGAGTTTCATTTGCATGCGTCGCATTGTGGTGGCACTGTTGATTTGGTTGGTGACAGTGTCGATGTTGGCGGCGGTGACACTGGTAATGATGGCTTTGTTGCTGCGCGGTCGCGTCTGTTGGTGGTTGTTTCTGTTGTAATTGTGTTGCATACACTCACTATTACAAACCGATAATGGCGGCTATGGTGGCGGTAATAACGGTAATAACCTCCACTGCTGGCGTATAGCCTAAGGTATCTCGCGCTTCTGCACACAAAAACACACGCTGAAGTTGCTTTATTTTTTACTGTTTCATTGCATACTTTGTTATTACATTTCTTTTTGCACACACGGTGACAATTTTTCAATGATTTGTTTCCTCATTTACATATTCCACCATATTTTTTCCCTTCCTGTGCGTTGAGTGTCTCACTGCTGTTGTTTGTTTGCATTGGCTAAGCCTGGTGTAATGGCAGCGGACGGTGGCAACTGCTTTTTCTCTGTTTTTTATTAATTTTTTTTTTTCCTGGTGGCATGTTGTTTATTCAGGGCTGACAGGCCTATTAAATGAGGTGCGTGTTTTCGAAATTCATTTCCATACTTTTATTGCGTTATGGTAGTTTCGATAAATGATTCAATTTGGTGAGGTCTCATTTCGAATTTCATAAGCTCATTATTTCATAAAAAGTATTTTGGATGCAATTTTTATACCCTGAACAAGGTTTATTCAGTTCGATACGAAGTGAGAGACTCTTTTAAATATTTATGTAAAATATCTGCGTGACGGGCTGAGACAGTTTAGTCATGTTCGTCTATCCGTCCACTTGTCTGGACGAGAACTAGTCCTCAGTTTTCGAGATATAGGTCTCAAACTTTGAACACGCTCTTTTCTCCATAAGAAATTGCCAATTTTTGCAAAGCTATGCTTGTTATAGTGGTTTTGTCGGAACTGCCGACTATAGCATATAGCTGTCATACAAAGTGGCCCATCAAAATCAGGTTCTTGTATGAAAAAAAAATTATTTTTGAAAGGTATTGGAGTTTCGGTTCAACCAAAGTTAACGTTTTCCTTATTATTTCTCAAAAACATACAACTGTGTTTGAAATAATAGCGGCGATATAACCAGGATGTTAACCGCAGAATTTTTTTATATAAAAATGAAATGAAACTTGTGCAATAAATTCTTCGTCGAGTGATCACAGTTGGATAGTAAAGCTGCTCAACTTCTAGGCACAGAATCCGCCTATTTTTTCTAGAGAAATGACCTTCCACGCTTCCTTCACAACGCTCTTTAACTGTTTCGAATTTGACAGGTTCTCTCTCCTTACAGCTTTGACCTCTATCCAAATATTCTCAATTGCAATAAAGTCAGTTGACTAAGACGACCTGCTCATAAACTCCACTTCGTTTGAAGTAAACCAGATTTTTTCCAACTTGCTGGTATACTTGGGGTTGTTGTCTTGTTGATGGACCATTTCAGGGTCAATTTGCATTCTAGCTATGATATCATAGACAACTCCATTATTTCAACGTACAATGGGCATAAAGTTTTTTTTTATTCAATATATTGCCATAGCAAGAGAAGACGGTGATTTTGTCACCTCCGTTCGGGAAAAATATCTGGGAATAAATATGGCGTTTCTGGTCATGGTGCATTCTCTGGATGACCTTGAAAACCAAATAAAACAAATTTCGATTTGTCGGACCACATTTCAACTGGCCCTTCAACAAATTGAGCTCTGTCCCTCACATTCCGGGGTTGAAGTATTGGCTGTTGTTGTTGCTCTAAAGGGTACCTAGTCCCCATTATGATAGAGAGAGAGGTGTGTTAGATGAGTAGGGTTGGTGGGGCATGCAAGGAGTTGGCCAGTGTAATGCGGAGACTCATTGCACGCAGTACATATATTGAATATTTCGGGGGTTTATTCTGGATAAGTAGGAGTTTAACGAAACAGCGCAAGGGTCACTCTCGTTTCTCCCGGCAACTCGAGCTCTTTGTCTGCGATTGAAGTTGAAGTATTGGCTCCTTTCGTTTGGCTTCTACTGAAAGGTTTGGCCTTTGTGGACACAGAAAAACTATGATTTAACTCCCATTTAATGTTGTTATGAGTAAAATGGCTTTTCTAAGGCCAAAACCACAGTTGTATATTTCCCCTCCGGCATTCGTCTAGCATTAAACTTCTCTAAAAACGCTGAATATCAAAGAAAAACATATATTTCTAAGAATAATTAGACAAAATATTTAACAAGAAAAAATTGTACCCAAAAAAAAAAAATAATTTTGTTGCACACATCCACTCACATATGAGGCGATTCAACGCCCTCCACACTATTTGCATAAGTTTCTAGTTTCATTTCTTCACACAAGCGAAGTGTAATTTAGCAAGAATTCGGCAATTTGTAGTTTTGAAATCGGTTTATGCTTTGAAAGGATTATTTCAGTCGCAATGACAGTGTTATTGTATTTTTTTTTTTTTTTTTGCTTTTTGAAAAGTGCTTACATAAGCTCAGCCGTGTATGCATACGCCATGAGACATGCGGCATGTGGCATGTGGCATGTTACTATTAAATTTTATTTCTTTGTTTGTTGCCTACGCACTAAATGCGACATGGAAGCGGCCAGAAGAGGCGAGAACACACACAACACACCGGAGAACGTTTTTCAAATTGCCAATATTCTATGCGTGCGCGCCATTATGTCCTTTTCCTTACCGCAAAACAAGCATATTTCAGTTTTATTGCCATCAATTGACGGTGTAGTGCATAAGCTGGAGGTCGAGAGCGTCCGACATTAGTAACAGATGTCGCTCTTGTTTTCGTGCAGCAAAATTACTTTGTTTTTTCCACAGCAATGCCACAAAATTTGCTTCGTGTGCGAGTATAAGTAATTCTCAAAATATCTAGCAATGGATAGTTGAAAAAAATAGCTCAGAGCAGTTACTACCGTTAAAGTTCTAACGATATTTGATTTCGTTAAGCAGCCTTGCAAAACTTTGAAAAATCGTGTTAATATTTAAGCGTACATTTTCCAGTTTAAAATATGATTTCATATTTAGAATATCATAAGCATGTCGTCAATCAAGCATTTTTATAGTTTAAAGCCACTCTACAAGTTCACAATGTCACCACGATTGGATCGCTATCGATCTTGGCCAAATCAATTATGCAAACTCAACTACAAGCCTTAAACGAAACCAGAGTTACCACACTTATTTACATAAATTTCTGCATAATCCACACTGGTATCCTTGGATTCGTGCTAATACATGAGCTGCGTCTTATCTATATTGTCTGCGATCAGTTGCTGATCGTGCCACAGCTATTCAAGCACTTCGTTACAGTCGTTGGTAGGTTGCAACACTCACTTGCTTAATTTGATTCCATTACCGCGCCCACAATTCTACACGACTCTGCTACACATATACCATATATAGATATATACATACATATACAGTACATATATATTATATATATGTCGGTTAGTGGCAATATTCGCTACAGAACACAGCGCTTCCGCGCACAACGAATTGCAAGCGAGATTAGCGATTGCCGATCGTTGATCGCTGCTCATTTGTTGCCTTCGCTGCGTTTGCGGCGTTGGCGGGCGGAGTTGTTTTGATCATTTGCGAAAAGCAGCCACAAATCTGCTTGCAACAACAAGAGCAAACACATGCCGGCTCGTGGTAGAAATCTTAATGCGAAAATTAATCGAATCGAGATCGCAGTGCGATCAGCAGCTGAAAATTGTTCCACCGGCCACGCCGCCACATTCTCAGCGCAGCTTGGCGTCAATTCACATACCTATGCACCTACTAGCTTGTGTATGTACATTCATTCTTGCAACATTTGCGGCGCATTTGTTATTTTTGAAATTTGTAAACGCCTTCGCTGCAGATCGACACGCCAGCGGATCGCGTCTTATGTGTGCGAATTATGGCAACCGCCTGCTCGGCATTTCGCCTTGGCAAAGCAAACTAGAAAGCGTTGAAATTACTTTGTCGGCATTCGCTTTGACTTGTTTTGCATTGTTTTTGTTGTGCTTTGATTTGCGGCCGTGCGCTGCTGATCGTCAATGCTCGATCTACAGATCAGTTACGCTGATAATGCCGATGATGGCGCGATGTCGATGGTGACGTTAAAGTTGCTGATGCGAGTTGTTCTCTTGGCACGCCTCCACAGTTTGCTCGCTTCGTTTTGCTTATCCCCCGCATATTTACATACAAACCGTTGTATCTAGAGTGGCAAGATTTCATGTGTTTACATGTGAAAATCGTTTTTTAAGGCGCAGGTGTGTTCCAAGTGATATGTTGTGTCAAATCGATAACAGATAATGTGTGAGTACTCGCCTGGTTCTTCTTACGCCAACTTCAGGGTCCAAGCGTCATTCGGTCTAAAGACTTCAAGATCACTTGTCTTTGCCGAGAGATTCCGCAACAACTTGCCGCTATTTTGATGTCCTGGCTATACTTTGTCTGGCGAAGCATAATACCTGATACCTGGAATTATTTTATAAAAAATATAAAAATTGTCCCGTAATTGCTTAAAATTTTCGAGAATAACGATCTGGGCGCAGATATTAACGATAAGATCAGCTGAGAGTCATTGCTTTCACCTGCAAATCCTGCCTGTTCTGAATTAAGTAGATGATATTTCAATTATTTACACACATCCTCTAAGGTCCTCTCTATGTTGAGTGAAGCGATGTTTGGAATAGAATATGTGGCAAACGCACGCTGCTGCGGCTGCGGAGGCAAGAGCGTATCGACAGCCATGTGAAATCGATTTCAATACTTCCCAGCATTCTACAATCTGGGGTGAAGGCAGTGCCCACATTTATAACGAAAAATTAAACATTTCATTTAAAGTGTGCGCGTTGGCCGTGATTAGCCGTGTCGAATGAGCGGGCAAAATCCAGGGTACAACAATCCTGCTGTGCAATCAAAATTTTATGGCTTTTATTAATAAAAACGAAATCGAACGATTGCCCACAAAGAGATTTTCCATACTCGCACCAATTCATTGTGTCTTCGTATTTCCAATGAACCACACCAAAACGATTGCGTATGTATGTATATAGGTGCACGCTGTATTGGTGATCTTGGTGATCGTGTCGGTGATAAGATCATCCGTATTACCGTCTCATTTCGTTTGCACCCTCTTCGTTCGCAGTGGTTCCACACTGTCTATTGTTTACACATAGCAGTTGTGACATGATTCGAGCGAAAACAAAGAGGCTCAATCATTCCTTTCTTTCCGTGTGGTGATCTTCATTGATTGTCAATAAGCTGGCAAATCGCAGCCACACTGTCTCACAGCAACAATATTCCGGCCATCTATGTTTCAATCGCTTCGTCGTTGTCGTGTTGCTGTTAAATTACAAGGATTGCTGCCCGGAACGCATTAATCACATGACACATTACGCAGGACTGCGGATGAGTCTGCGTTCAGCACCTTGCGCGTTGATCGCTGCACAAAGGCACAGTTATTGTCCCAGCACTTTCCAACGTCAAGAGAAAGGTGTGATCCTCAGCCTTAGAACTGTTGTGGTGCCGAAGTCAGGGTGTGTGTGTGTGTGCGTGGAGGTCCAACGTGACAATTGTCAACCTGTTTCGTCTAGGTGGTTTTACCCAGAAAAATGACTTTGTATTTACGCCTTTATTTCGATTTGTGCGATTGTATTCACCTGAATTTCGGTTGAGTCCGCACAATGGTGGCTCACCCGCGCGTTTTGTTGATAGGCGCGCGGACAATGGACCGCTTTGTTGACTTTTATGGAAAATTATGGGTATTTGCTGTGTTGTTGCATTGTAATTGCTAATGCATAAGAGTATATATGCATGAGAGCAGTTAACCGCCTTGAGTGTGTATGTTCGATTGGACGATTGTGATAATTTTGGTAAAGCCAGCCAAACGCTGCCGTTCTTTTCGAGTTTTATTGCTTTTTATTCAGTTATTGTTCGATTTTTATTTGCTTGTAATTTATTAATATTTAATAAACATTGCGTTGTCACTGTGTTTAATGAAGATCTCTATCCGAATTTGTTTTGTTTGATTGCTTAGTGGGTGTTGGCATAGCGGTGCGTACAATGGTGGGGCTGTGGTGTGTGTGGTCCAAGCGTAAAACCAAAAAAAGGCAAAAAAAAATTAAAATAAAGAATATGTAAATTGTTAATTGGAAAAAGTAGTCAATTACATCGCAGGTTTGTGAAATCCACCATTTCTTCTGGAGACTCTAAGTCATGTCCAAGTAAAGTAAAATAAGTTGTCAGCGTCAAATTACTGTCATTACAAGTATTCAGCTGACAAATGTCTTTATATAACATAATCCATAATTAAGCACAATTAAAAGCAATATTTAGTATTTATTTAAGTTTTCCTTGCCGCTTTGATATTAGCCATAGCGACCACATCAAAAAGCCATGCATATTAAAGAGGAAATAAAAAAGTATCGGCGCACGGTGCTGGCTGCGCCGCGCCTACACACAGTCACTCACATTCACGAACATAAAGTAGACATAAAAGATAGACTGAAGAAATCTAAACACACTCGCTGCCAAACCACATGAAAGCGGGCGGGATCATCACACGCTGTTGCATGCAACCAAATCGTCAAACGACAGCAGCGGCCACATAAACTGCCACCAACCGACGTGGCAGCATCAAATGCGGCGACCGGCCAGCCGACATCAAATGCAAATGTTTCGAGGTGGTAAACGTCAGATTTAAGCGCTATTTTTTATGATGCCGTTGATGATGACGCTGATGATCATGCCAAAACGATGGCGCAAGGCGTTGGTGAAATATAGTATGCTGAGAAAATATCATATACAGTTATGAAAGAATTATGTTATTTGACTTAATTGCATGTGAAAAAGCCAGGTGATGGGAAGTGGTTTTTTTGTTGATTGTCAAGTGTTTAAGACTAAATGGTAAACGTAATTATATGATGCCTGCAAACCATATGAAAAAGTTTCGAAAAATTTTTACTACTAAATTATGATAAGCCAAGACCGTCTTTATAGTACTTGTAAGTGATCAATGTTAACAAATTAGACGAGAATATTTCTCAAATCTTCTGTTTCTTTACTGGGGTCGCCTCATCAGATGTTGTCATCGTTCACTACCAGACACGTTTGCTTCACATCCTTCTGATGTAATGGCGCGGGTGTTGAGGCCAATGACATTGATGCCATCGCCGTACGCCAGCAGCTTCACTCTTTTATAAAAGATTGTACTGTCTCTATTCAGCTCTGCAGCTCAAATTATTCTCTCCAGCAGAAGATTGAAGAAGTCACACGATGGGGAGTCGTCTTGTCTGAAACCTCGTTAGGTATCGAACTGCTCGGCGAGGTCTTTCTTGGTCCTGGCGGAGCTTTTGATATTGCTCAACGTCAGTTCACACAGCCGTATTAGTTTTGCGGGGAAAAACTCAACAGAACAGCAATATTTATGGGAATGTATAGGTTTGGGGTTGTAGATAATTTCTCTAGGCAATGAGGAACACGAATATTAATTTGATAGAAATTTAAATATTTTCATGGAGACTCCCTTCGATAAGTAGTATATAACTCTCTCTAAAAGACCGCACAGAGTCCCTTGAGGTATTTTGGACAGCAAACAGCTGTGGAATCAAAACATGGAAGATATAGTGAGAAAGGCCAGTAATGAGTTATATGCGTACCTTCATGCACCTGCAACCTGGAATCTTTCTACCTCTCTCATGCACTGGTGCTACATGGATAGTATTGCTCTACAATGCAGGTGGACAGGAGTTCGGATATCTACTCACCGCCAATAGAAAGAGTTCAGGTTCAATGGATACGGATGGCTGGAAAATAGAGGACAGAATTGGTGCGGAGATATTACGTCCATAGTTAGGCATAAATCAGCATTTCAAGCTCCTGGAACACAGTATTATATTTCAAGCTGTGGTCTTTGCTATAATGACCTTGTTAATTTCTACGCAGACATCCAAGCAGCAATAAAGACAGCAACCCCGTTTCACATATCGGCCAGAAGTGTCTTGTGTATCGATTGTGAGCCCGTAGAACCTATCGAAATTCGCTCAATTTTGAAATTAATAGTTAAGTAATTAGTATGCTTGGACAATACAGTCGAAACATGGACATATGTAAATCGCCTAAAAGCACGCCACCTACATGTATATATTCTTCTTCTATCGAAATGTAATTTACGCTTTGTCAGTGATAAATTTTTTGCGCATTGCAAGGCAGTTCTTATGGCTTGAGAGTCTCTGAAGCATAACTTGGCTGCAGTTTCCAAACTGGAACACAAAAAAAACGAAAAGCGGCGCTCTAAATTGCGTTTTTTCTACGTTGCAGCCCACAGGCGCATCAATAGTGGCAGCAGAGCAATTAATCGGTTGTGCAAAGTGTCTTTTAGAAAAAGTACGAATTACTTTCCAACAGAGACTGTAAAAATTACAAGGCACGAGAAATCTTGATGTGACTGAAAGATTGCGCAATATTCCTACTTTTATTGAGAGCACGATGTTTGCTGTCAAAGCCAGAGTTCACTTTTTTTTTTATAAAAGCAATGTTTCTTTTCTCATATGCACATACTTACATATGAATATGTTTCCATGTACTCCTTTGGGGATCACATAAAACGATTGGCTACAAATGTTGGTGTGAATGTTGGCGCGGTTTAGACGCTTGCCTACAGCTGCTAACGGTAAATGAGTGTCATAAAGGAAGTTGCCACCGCAAATAACTGAATAATATTAAGTTCATTTTGGCAAATAGTAGATATTTGCAAACCAAAAAAAAAATAAATAGAAAAGTACTTGCAACACATGCCACATCTGCAACAAATGCGTTAGCTAGAATCGCCTGTATGAATGCGAATTTACATTTTTAATCAAAACAGGCGAACTACGCTTGAAATAATCACGATAAAAACACGCTTTCGGATGACACATACCAAAACATACACACACACAAACCATTCGGAACGAGTTACTTCAGTAGTTTAGCGGCAATGTATTTGCATACAAACGATCTGTTACGTCACATCAATCACGGCAGCCTGCCACTAAACGTCCAATGCGTTTGAAGCGCGTCTCCTGAGCGCCAGGCATCACTGCCCCTGCAACTGCCATTGCGGCGGCCACTTGCCGTGCAGCCAAGCACATCCAAAGGCAATTTACAGTTGCACTCGATAAGGATGCACTCAGTGATTTTTACAATCGACTTGTCGACTTTGAAGTGTTTCGCTGGCATTTACCGCTAATCTACTGCAACAGCGCCCCGTGACAGCTAATGACCGCGAATGTGTAGGAGGGCATCCAGCTGGCGCATTGCACGTAAATAAAGGTGCTCCGACGCCTTGTCTGATTTTGGCTGACGCCGCCGTGGAGATTAGCGCGATTGCCACGGAATTGTCAAACTGACAGCTCACCGTTTGACAGTTCGCCATATCGCCCGCCAATTGACTGTGGGCGTTGCTGTCAGGTATAGTCCGCGGTGAGCTTTTATGGTTATAAATCGTTTGCAGTATGCATTACTCGAAGTAAGAATGTGACTGGTGGCTTCGAATGGCACTTAAGGTATTCGTCATGTGGAAAATTATATCTTAGTGCAGAAGGTATGAACGCGCATACAAATACCTACGGTAAAGACAACGTCTTTGCTATAATTGTACGAAAATTTCACACTCTTTGTGTTTGTATTTATTTGACTAAGACTCTGTTTTCATTTTTAATTTGTGATCTACATGAATACTTCTCTATATGAATACCTCTCCAGCCGATGGAGCCGACGTTCTATTGCCCGACCATGAGGAAGTTCGAAAAGCCATTACCCGTCTTGAAGAACAACAAAGCGGTGGAGGTCGATGGATTACCAGCGAGCTATTCAAATACGGCGGCGAAGAACTTATAGGAAGCATACATCAGCTTCTTTGTAGAATACGGTATTTAAGTGTGCTCTGCCCAATCTATAAAAAAGGGAGACCCACAATCAGCCTCAAAAACCGTGGGATAAGCCTCCTCACCATCGCATATTAAGTTCTATCGTATTTTGTGAAAGATTAAACCCCACAGTCAAAAAACTGATTGGAATTTATCAGTGTGGCTTTTCGCCTGGAAAATCAGCAACTGGCCAGATATTCACTATGCGTTTAATCCTGGAAAAGACCAGTGAAAAGAGGATTGACTTTTCTCACCTCTTCGTCGATTTCAAAGCTGCCAAACAAGGCTTCAGACAAGGCGACTCCCTTTCGTGCGACTTTTTCAATCTACTTCTGGAGAAAATAATTCGAGCTGCAGAGCTAAATAAAGAAGGTGCAATCTTCTACAAGAGTCTACAACAGCTGGCGTAAGCCGATAACATCGATATTATTGGCCATAACAACCGCGCCGATAGTTCCGCTTTCTCCAGCTTGGACAAAGAAGGGAAGAAAACGGGTCTGGGAGTGAATATATCAAGACGAAATAGCTCCTGTCATCAAACAAACAGTCATCGCACTCGCGACTAGGCTCCCACGTCAGTGTTGAAAGTCATAACTTCGTCTATCTTCGGACTGAGTAGACAATTTAGAAGTAAAGTCCTCTCTCGACGAACAAAGGCCAAACTCTATTTGTCCCTCATTATTCCCGTCCTGCTATATGAGGCATGGACGATGATAACATCTGATGAGTCGGCACTACAAGCTTTCGAGAGAAGGATTTTGCGAGAGATTTATGGTCCTTTGCGCATTGGCAACGGCGAATACCGCAGTCGATGGAACGTCTGTACGAGAAATACGACGACGTTGACAAGTTCAGCGAATTAAAAGGAAGCGGCTAAGCTGACTATGTCATGGCGTCCGAATAGATGAAAACAATCCGGCACTGAGAGTGTTCAATGCAGTACCCGCAGGGGGATGCGGAGGAAGAGACCTCCATTTCGTTGGAAAGCCAGGAGAAGAAGGATCGGCTGCACTTGGAATCTCCATTTGGCCCAACAGCAAAAAGGAGGAACGACTGGCGCAAGTTCAAAGCCGACTTTGAAAGGCTAAAGCAATTTATGTGCAATTACTTCTTTGCAGAAATATGTTTGGATTATTGGTTCCCGAAAGGAGATGGGTATTAATTTTGAACGGAACGGCAGTCGATTCAAAAATAACTTGAACACATATTTTGTATAAAACCATGAACTTAAATGCTTGCGACTTCGAATGCAAGTTCGCCTTTGTAAATGCACTAAACAATCGTCCAACAGGGCAGAGGCAAGCCTACCGCCATTGGCCGCCATTTTCGTAAATATCGCAGTGAGCGGAAAATGCTGGTGAAATTAATTTATTTCTCATGAATAATGGCGTCTAAGTTCACGTCAAAGATATGTACATGGAGGTATGCATTTTAAACCGTATACATAACACCCATTATGTTATGTACTCGTGCACATAGGCGGGCAGTGGCGTGTTGACACATGACACGCGATGTCTGATGCACTACGCCTCGACCGATCTCACAGCGCTGATATCCGCTGCTTCCACATATGTACAAATAACGCGGCCGCTTGCGTGTCTGACAAGCACTTTGCCGTCGAAGCCCGTAGTAGCTGGCCGCCGCACTTGAGGCCAAATTGTATGGCCACATCAAAACATGAAAATGCGACAAAAGATGCAATCAGCAGCGTTAAAACACAATTCAATGAATTCTTAACAGCGGCCGGCGTTGCACAACACACACTCTAGTATCTACATACATATATGTATATGTATGTACACATTATGTGTGTTTAAGTATATGGTTATTTACTTTGAGTGCAAGAGGGCGGAGATGTTGCGGCCATGGATCGTTTGGTGGTAATTTTCGCTGTTTGACAGTTACCTTGGAGCGTGCAAGCCGACATTCGAACACAGTCATACCGCTGGAATAAAGAAGAAATTATTTTATGTTGACATATGAACATCTGCATATGCCAGATATGTGTATGTGATCAGCAGACGGAAGGTCATTAGTAGAGATCTCGGTTGAAAGCTATTCCAAGAAGCGGTCACCAATAGATAAATCTACAAAATTGGCTCATTCAGTCCACAAGCCTTTGAGAGACTTATGGGTCTCAACAAAGACGTGGAATTTAGACTCCCAAATTATATAAAAGAAATTAAGCTCCTTTTTAAATCCTTAAGAGAATGTACTCGTTTGTAAAATCTCGAACTTTGTACCGAACTATTTATGCAATTATTTCCATGGCGATCTTCATGCCATAATAGCAATGTGCATATAATACATACATATATGAGGTGGATAACGTACTTAACTCTCAACGAAGCAGAGGCAGCTGTAGATGTACGCGCACACATTCGCTTTCGAAATTTAATCAAATCAGGTAGATTTGTCATAAAGTTATTACTTTTTCCTTGAAACGGTCATTGTGGCATTACAATGTGTTATTTACCAAAAGAAAAATTTATAACTTTGAAATGTGGAATGTTGTGGCACATGGCTTTTGCAATGGACGTTGGTGAACAAGGGAAAAACTAATTCCGTTATTGCTTCCTAATGCAAACCTAAAATGGCCATTCCACCGCCCTTCAAGCATTAGTGGCATTTGCAAACAAATCTGAAGAAGAAAAGAACTAATAAAAGTGGAAGATGAAAAACTTCTCGTATGCGCATATGAAATTTTAAGGATGCTCTGGCAAATTATGCGAAGCAATTTCGGAAATTGGGAGAAGCGACAGCAGTTGCTGTAAGCCAAGCAAAAAAGTTCTAAACACAAATTTTCAAGGAATAGTTTTTAACAGGGTGATACGAAGAGAAAAAGCGGAAGAATTGTTAAAAAAATACAGTAATTAAAAAATCTATTGAATAAATATATCAGTCTGTATTATGTTTCAAAGCTTCAATTAAAAATTATAATTGTTTTTGAGAGTAATAAACATCTCTCTATCTACTTAAGGGGTTTTCTAGTCTAGACGCCAAAATTTAAGATAAAAAATGAGAAACATTGTTTGCTATTGATTTTTTATATGACTTTAATTGATATCTAGGGAATATAAGAAACTAAAAATAAAAACTAAAAATTTTCGAATTACAGGCCGGTGGATTGGGAGCTGCAATAAATAGTGATCCCTGGTTGACATGACCTTGTCATCATCATTAGTAAAGTTGCGGCTATCGGATTGACCTTTGCCGGAAAAAAAGCAAAAAATAGCGTAAAAAGCTTGATTACTCCTTTTTTTTTTGACTTTTAGAATTTTTTAAAAGTAATTAAAATTAAAATTTTTCAAAATCCAAAATTTTTAAAAATCAGCTTTACGGAGATATTTTTTTTTTTTTAATATCTGAACTATCAAATCAGGCAAAAAAATTAGTTTTATTTTTATTTTTTTCGACCAGAAGCCCCGTTAAAAGATGTATAATGCCCTGAAGATTTTCAGAAATAAAAATTTACTTTATAATAGATAAAATATATTCTTATTTTTCCAATTAATAAAGGAAAATTGAAAAAAATTCCGAATTTTTATTGAAATTATTTAATTACTTTAAAAGCGCGTTTTCTGCTTGAAACAAGCTTAGTTACCTTTCCAAGCACCCTTTGTGGTCACTGCGGTTAATTTTGACCACGTTCGCACAAAACTTGCAACTCATATTTGCAAAGAAGTGTCCGTTACAAATAGAAAAAACACAAATAAATCGAAACTTTGTTTCAACTTTTTTTATTTACGCATTGTTGTTGTTGCTGCTTAGCTACCTAATATTGCAAATCACAGTTGTGGACACAAAAAGGATTTTTACAAAAGGTTTATAGGGCATGCAGCCTCAGCGCAAACACACACACACACACCTGCACACATGCCAACTGGTGTGCCGCAGTAGCAGCGGCAGGGGAAGTGGCAGCATTGGTTGCATAACAACCAATAAGATTTGCCGGCACCCCCGTGTCCGGCAGCGCCTCAGTGGAACGTGATTTGTGAAACTTAGAAAATTACCTTTTACTTTTGCGACCGCAAACTTTCTTCTGCTTCAGCTTCAGCTTCTGGTTTATATCTTATTTATTTCGGGTTTATGCAACGCATTTGGTCAATTCCTCCGTTACTTTTTTAGTTTCGCTGCTGTCACTGTGTTCCTCTGCGGCTTATCTTAAAGGATTTACATATGCACTTCAACCTTAAATTGCCTCATGCAAACGCCACTCCACTCCTTCCGCGCAATTTAGCCAATGTGCTGACTGTTTTTGTACCAATTTTTCCGAGTCATATGCGGTCCATTCACTTGCGTGCACCACCAGCCCGAGTCTGATGGCGGCATTACCTTCGCCGCTGTGTGTGTGCATGTGTACTTGCTGCGCGTGTGTTTGTGGGTATTGTGTATAGTAAATAGAATTTGCTAAAATAGCGAAATGGTCAAATGACCAAAGAAAGGCCACATTTGCAATAAATACGAAATCGCATTAAGTTGTGTCCGCATAGTAAAAGATAAGAACGCAAGTTTACGGTTATAATGTTTGTGAAAGTTTTATGGATTTGAAAATCGTGCATCATTTGCAATAGAATAGCAAGCTCATTCCAGTAATGGCTGCGGGCTTTTCTTATTTGCTGCTCGCTTTAAGTTAGAGAGGGTTTTAGGGTATGTGACTCTGATTTAATGAAAAATATACATTTGATAACCGGTTTGAATATTTTATTAAGTAATGCAAATAAGTCACCCTTGAGATAAGACTCAAAAGTTTATGATTTCAATAGAAATGCTTAAGTATCGATGAGCTCACAGAGCGTGTAATCTTTTTTATGGCTCTTTTCAAGAAAGAAACTTCCATCAGGACTTTTGACCAGACAGTAGAAACAATTTGTGAAGAAATATGAATATGACAAAATTAATTTTTCGATTTTGTATTGATTATGCTATTTTCCCTTACCCCAAGTCTTTCACTTCCTATTTAATATTAAACTCTGAACGAACCACAAGACGTTTGTAACATCCAAAAGCAGGCATTAGGGACCTCAAAACCTCTTTTACAGCCTTCTCTCATTTTATACCTCAATTTTTTGAAATTGTTATTGCATAGAGAAATGGAACGAATGACCTTCAGGTGAGCAGGACGTAATCAGCTCCCATCTTAAATGTAATATTTTTGAGACATATAACTCTACATATTTCCACCTTTGAATGGCCACTGTATTACTAAAGAACATATTTTCATATCACACCCTCGTAGTGTCTTTGTCTGCCGATAGTCGAAATCAGATACTGCGAAGCGACAGCATCTATACTTCAGAATAAACTAAGACTTTCCGATTTAAACGGAAATTACATGGAAATGGAGAAAGCAATCGGCAAACGAAAGAGTGCTCAAACCCTTTTTTATGTTCCTAACTGTATTACAAATCACGTCATTCGCCCACAATTAAAAAGATCATAAAGGCAATAAACGGAAAAATATATCTCGACGCTTGGCGTTCATTGACTCGGCTGGCGTTGTCACTTCTGTCAATCGCTAGGATTAGCTTTCCGTAGAATTATGCGACATAATAATAACAATAACAAAATTGATCACTCGTAGCTAACGATGATCATTCTTGTGCACACGAAGCTGTCATTTATCTCGCTGTCACGCCGAAGTTTTCTTTTTTCTCTTCGCGCCAGTCTTTCACTTCAGCGCCTTATGAATATGTATTTCGATATATACGTATATATATGCATATACATTGTTATTAGCACTGCCTTTTTATTTACCCATTTGTGGCTGCTGCAAATGTCAAAAAGAGCTTAAGTAAAAGTTAACAAATTCACGCCAAGTCAAACTGATAGCAGCAAGGCAGCAAAACAGCGCGCCAGAGCTGTCGGCCAACCGCGGATCCGCAACCGCGCGGGCCACCCAAAGCGTTGCAGTGCAACGAGCAACAAAGTAAGGCCGCGCGGGCAGCGCAGTTGATTGAGTGAGCGAGTGAGTGACGAACTAAATGGCTTGACTCCGCAGCAACTTGGCATTTACAGCAGCTGCCGTGGCCGCGAGCGATCATTCTTCGCCATTGTCATTGGCATGTGGATAAAGGAGACCGCGCGCCGGCTGGGAGGGAACTGTGGAGTTTTATAGCGTTCTGGTGGCATCGGCGGCAGCGCTGCAACCAGATCGCCCTTGGCGCATTCGTTACGCCGCCTAATGAGTTACCTCTCAAATGGTTTACTTTTTGCATTTTTTATGTTGATTTGTTTGCTTTTATTTTATTTCTGAAATTAATCTGTGCCTTACTAATTGTTGTCTGTGTGTGTGTGTGTGTATGCTGCTCCTGTGGCTATGGCACAGATATGACTCGAGCACATTTGAAAAGCTGTTGAAGGCAGGCGGATCTCATGATGTTTGGATGTTGTTGTTTTTGATTTCGTGTTCAGTTTTGTTGGGGTTTTACGCGGATTTACTGTCGCTCGGTGACAGTTGACATATGGTTAACAAGCTTGAGAAATTCCAAGCCAACGGGAGTTGAATTCAGTGAAAAGAGAAATATTGCTAATAGAAGTTTGATTGCGATTGAGGGGAGGGGGGCGGAAGAGGACAAAGACGTTGTACAATATGTATGTGGAGTATCAGTTAACACCATTAGAATACACAACTATATTTAAAAAGTGCTGGAATTAAAACTACGGTATAAATATTGGGTAGTCGAAAAAGTATTTTCGTGTTTTGAAAAAAATTACAGCTGTTCAAAAACGAGAAAATTTCGAAATTTTAGCACTAATGGATTAATGTCTTTGGCGGAAAATGGCAAAATTAGTCGACTACCCAATATTTACTGAAATAATTCTGGTTACCCACTGTTGGTGCAACATAAAATATATGACTTAAAAAGCTACTCACTTTTTCGAAACCCCTTGACTTACAATAAAAGGAAGAAAAATTATAGGAAATCCATTAATTCTGCGCTCATTCTGTAAACTGCTGTTTTCAATTTTGAGCCTTCAAGTTGATATTCAACTTTTGCAGACGCTAAGAAGCACAAGAGCAGGAGTTAGCAAAGGGTTTAAATGGCAATAGCGCGCACTGCGTGGCAGCCAGCTGACAGACAGCACAACTTCTGGCACACATCAGCGCAGATGATTGTTGAATTAAAAATATTAATCTTGCTCATTTACCAAACATGTCCATACCGGGCAAAGCCGAACATCAGCCAGAACGCATTCATCAACTCAGCATGGAGCACGCCTCCTTTCATGCCATTTCAATGCATTTAATGCCAAGCGAAACAACTAATGCGCGCATGATATCCACCACACGCACACACACACACATGTGAGGGAAAAAAATAAACGAGTCAAAAAAATTATGAAAAAGCAGCGAATGCAATGCAAAACAGTTGGCGTTTGGTTGCTGGCTTTGGTGCTGCGGCTTCTTGCGTGCGTCGGCTGTTGGACGAAATCTTTCACTTTAATCGCATATTAGTCAACAGCATCAGCATCATCCGCGTCAAGCAAGTAAGCAGTTAACACGCTTCAGCGCTGTGGCTGCTGCACCGCTCGTCAGCCGCATTCACCACACTGCATAACTCACAGAACGCACGCATACGAACGCGCATGCGCAACAAACCCATGCCATTTAATTTCCGCTTAATCACTGTCCAAAGCGCGCGCACGGCTCGCAGCCGCGATATCCTTTTAATATGACAGTCGAAAAGGCTTTAGAATTAATGCTCACACACACATACGTACACGTGCGCTCACGTATGTGTGTGCAGGCACGCCTGTCAAATGGAAATTTCATTAAAAATTCCAACGCTTTTCACATTCTTTCGAACACCTCGCCGACAGCGGTCATCCATCCTGCGAACAGTGGCCCAAAGAAAGGCATTAAAGGCACATACGTTCTAAATAAAATGCGCAGCGTTAAATAAGGTGAGCGAACAGGGCGAATTATGTTTACAAAACGCTGGCTGCTGCAACTAAGCGCTTACGAAACACCTTTGCTTCTACCAAAATACTTATTAAACGATGTGTTTGCTTTTGTTATTGCTTGAGTTGCTGTATCCGTTTCAATTTTCGGTCAGGTCGCATTCCCGCATTCCCGCACTGCCGCATTCAGCGCAAGCGTCAATTGACAAATTGGCCTCATTTGTCTGTAAGTCAAAACAACATCAAAGCGATAAGTATCGCGAGGTATGTGTGCAGTGTAAACGCATTGTTCCCGCGTACCGGCCAACAGCAGAAGCAGGATGAGCGCGGTCACTTGACGAGGGTGTGTTAGAATGACGCTCATGCGCGGGTGCACGCTCAGGCTAGAGGGCTGCAGCAGTGCCACTGTTTTCTGCCTATCTTATAATTATTAAACGCTCAATGGAGATTTCAATTGAATTACGCGCAAAGGCATTTCTGCCTGAACTGATAAAAAGATAAAAAGAACGTCGCTGTGTGCGCTGCTCGAGTTTGTTGCTTTAGTCTTTTGTTTCCTTTTTAAACTCGATAATAATAAAAGTTAATAATTTTAGTAAACTTTTTTTGCATGAATTTAAAATTTAAAAACAGCAAAAATATTGGTGTCCAAAAAGTGGGTAGTCGAAAAAGTCTTTTTGTATTTCTAATCAAACTTCAACTTATATATTTTTTTATATTTATAATGAAGTTTAATGAACCAAATATGTATCATTTTGGTCGACCACTTTTTGCCATTTTTCCGCTAGAGACATTACTCCATCAGTGTAAAACTTTTCTGGTTCCTCAGCGCCAAACTGCGACAAGTAATTTTCGCAGGCTTCTCTTGAAGCCAACTATACTCCATTAAGGGAGTTCTGCATTGACCAAAACAAATAATAGTTCGATGGTGCACGATCAGGGCTATATGGTGGATGCATCTTTTGATCTTTTCCCAGCCAAACTCTCCCAGTGAGTGCCGAGTCATCAAAGATGTGTGTGATTTAGCGTTGTCCTGATGGAACGCGAAGCCCTTTATGTTGATGAGTTTTCACAGACAATTCATCTGGTACCCAAACATCGAGCTTCTGTTGTTTTATGTTTTAAATACTTCAAAACTGTTTGATGATGAATGTTAAGTTCCTTAGCGATGTTCCCTATTTATACAAAAATTTCAAAATATAGCGAATTTCTGCATTACTTTCACTCATTTTTGAGCAACTGTAACTTTTAAATGTTTCAACTTCCCTGAATTTAATTATTTTTGGGCAAACGAAGCTTAAAATCTCACCTTTCCAACACTATATGACATGATACAATGCGATTGGTAGCACAGGAGATATGCGACTGCAACGACATCTGTAGACAAAATACGAAAAGAATTTTTCGACTACTCAATATATAGAGTTAATTTCAAATTTACATACAGTTTCCCCACTTAAACTGCGATGCTCAGGCGTTGGCAAGAAGAATGCCAAAGGCCGCTTTCTTGTTCCACAAACGCCACCAGAACTAAGCGCATCGGAGCACATGCAAGCCGCGGACCAATTAACAGCAATTCAACCGAAATTAAAAGCACAACCTTCAATTAAAACAGGAAGCGTCAAACAGCGCTCAATTGCACACCAAATTAAGTTGTAAAATTTTATGCCTCATCGCTCTTGGCGGTCAAAAGAAATGCATAAGTAAGCTTACGGCTGATAGCAGCACCTTTTCGCATAAATTAACGCTAAGGTGGTCAAGCAAAGTGGCTCACCCAGACAACACACACACGCATAGAAGAAAGGCAAATGTTGACGCGCGCTTGTGAGTGTACTTGTGGAATGAAAAAGCTAACAAAAAAGCACTTACAACAATGAACCACGAAGCACGGCAGCCTTATCGCTGAAATGTGTGCTCCACACAACGGCGGCGAGTGCGGGCGAGCTCTCCCGGTTGGCGACAAATTGTTGAAACGCGACCCACATAAAGGTATTTAGTGATAGCCGCGCACACACACACACACGCCGCTTGAAGGCTAACAAATGAGGCTGTTGCGGCTGTTAGATGTTTCAAATAAATACTCGTTCAAATGCCATTACGCACACACATGCAGTTAGCGTTTGCTGCTACTTTGACTGATTGGCTTTTAACATGCGTAGCCCAACGCACTGGCACCGTCGCAGCGCGGACGGACAGCGCTAACACATTCCTTGGTCAATTAATTAAAGTTTCAGGGCAGCGGCGACGGCGCAATGAGACGCTTTCATATCAAATGGTGTTATTGATACGGCTGTTAGTGTTAATCTGGTGGTCTCTTGCAATGCCATTGTGATTGCTGCGATGCCCATTGGGTGTTGGTCAGCACAAGCGCAGTTTGGGTGATATATGTGGGACCTTCTCGGTGCTGTGTATGTGCGTGTTTACATTTTGGGTTGGTTTTCGAAAAACAAATGTCGGTCTATTAATTTGCCGCTTAAACGTTTCTAATTCGCGTCAAAATTAACATGAGCATCAAAGGCCAACAAGCTTTGCATAGTTTTTAAAATTTGTTGCTTAGTTAATTAAATATTTGAGAAAAAGCGAATGGACTGACCTCTAATTTGGTCGTTTTGTAATCGAAAGACGCACGAAACTCGCATTTAAATGAAGAAAATGTAAAAATAAAATTTATTTATTTGAAATGTAATCTATATAATTTAAAGCTTTGCACCAATACAGGCGAAATTGATATAAAAGTCTTTTGAATTTAAAAGGTTTTAATTTTTTAAGGTCCTTGAAACTTTTGCCCATAGTAGATTAGAACTAGTTGCTTAAGAGTTCCAATCTTTCAATAAATAAAAGAGTATTCGAATTTAGAGGCATGAATTTCAAGAAAATTTTGAAACGAAGTAAAAAAGGCTAATTATATTTTTAACATCCAATTTTTTATCAGTTATTTCTGGTTTTTTCGAAAAACTGAAAAAAATTCACGCAATGGCGTTTGTTTGAAAAGGTACAAAATTTGTTTTTTTGAGTGTTTCGAATTTTTAAAAAATAGTAAAAATTTAAATTTGGCGATTTAGATAAATCCAGGCATAGACGCTCTAAAACTTTCAGGTAAATCTGACCGATTCTGAATCTGAGAAATCGTGGGATACCGGGTAAGCAAAATACCTTTATCTCCGAAAGTAATTCGAATTTTGCAAAATTCTCATTTAAACATTTTTTTTAATTAGCTAAATTTAAAAACAAAAAAGTTTTATTCTAAATTTTTTTTTTATTTTTAAGACTAGAACATCCCCTAAGTACAATATTTCTGTTTAAAAAAAAAATTGTTTTGAGTATCATTAAAAATCCGACTGAGAACGATCTCCAAATCTAAATATACGATTGCTATTTTCAAGACTACTGCTATAGTCAAAACTTAGACTTCGCTGAAGATCTTGAGGAATCTCTTTTGCTCTTTATAAGTTAGTAGTTAGGTTAGGTCAGTTCAGTTGCTAGGTCCGACAAGTGCACGAACTGTGCTCCACTGTTTCCCTGGTGCCTCGTTGTAGACATTTTCCGCAGTCTTCTCGATCTGTCAGCCCATTCTGCGGGGGTGTATCGCCAACAGACATGACCACTTAGTATTTCGACCATTTTCATACAGTCTCATGCATTGGTTTCCCAATGTTGACGTTTTCGGGTCTCGTCCACTATTTCATTGTCCTCGAAGCCTTTGTGACCTGGCAACCAGTAGAAGTAAATTTGCTTGCTTTTGACAACACTTTCCACTACTACACTGCTTCCCAAGATACTTCTGGCAGATGGGCGATACGAAGGTACTGACTTGATTGCTGCTTGGATGTCTACGTAGATGTTGATTTACTCATTATAAATATTACCAAATAGATTATTTAGCCTTATACTATATACTACATTTAAGGGGGACATTAAAATTTTAGTCATTTTTCAAACTAAAACTATATTATTGATATTTTTGAATATAATTTCGATTTTTTCATATTTCTAGACTAGAATATAGGGTGGTTTACTTAGAAACGCTACTGACAACAAGTAAATACATATATACCCTACTGTCGATAATTTCATACAATCAATTTTTGTCACTTGTGAATAGCAAATAGTCAACTTTGACCTTAGCATAAACACACCTTGCCACAGTTCTTGTACTTCTGGTAGCAGCTGCTTGCTCTCATTGTGTAGCGTAATGCAAGATCCAACAGGCAAGGACTGCCCACTGAGAAAGAACAAGCTGACTGCTCGAAAATAAATTTAAGCCCTTTCCTTTGTCCAAACTAAGACAAGAAGACTGGAGTGGCAAACACGATCTGCAAGACATCCTGCGAGGTTGATTTATTTTTTTCTACAATCGAGTTTGATTTCAAATATTTTCCTATAACCGCAACAAATGCACTAATTAACTGGAGTAGATTGTCATTTATGGTATTTGGGGAAGAGCGAAAAGTGTAACGAGGCATAACGGTATAATTGTGGCATCTCATTTCAAAGCAAAAAAAGTCAAATAAGAGCGAAGGAAAAAGAGCTAGAGTGGCTTGGTAAGGCGCGAAAATAACACAAAACATGAGAGACATTAAATCAAAGTAGAATTTTGTGGCGTTTTCAAGGGTGCAGCCTATGCCTAAACACGAGAAGTCATAATTTATGAGCAACTAGAATATTGGGCGAGCTGATGCTGCCAGGCGCCTTTGTCACTCCCCTTTCGGCTAGCGTGCGATCATGCAACGATCATACGAGCACTCGCCTACTCGAACGCATGCGCATCCCTCCTAAATAATTTCCATCTGAGCTCATAAACTATGCTGTATGCGGTATATGTGTGTGTGTCTGTGTTTGTTTGTCTTTTATGTTAAATGATGTGTACTTTGTGGCATGTTGCATGTCATTTTTTATTGTTCCGAATGCTTCATTGTCAGGCGCACAGCCTTTCATTACGCAGATTGTCACATTCACAGCTTGCGATCACACGGGCGATCACAAACTGCAACACACAAACGGCAAACATAGCAGTAAGTTGCTAGGCATTTGGTTCCGTCACTTTTATGCAACTAGTTTCAGCTTGCTGCCCCGAATTGGCTGTGCTCTTTTTGTTTTTATTGCTGTTTCGGCCCTCCTGATCGCCTCAGCATGCTGCTTGGACAATTGTCAATTGCAATACTTCCTCTATTTATTGCCGTTATTCATTCATTTCTTTCATTAGTGTTAATGACACGCCCTTCGTTCGCAGCCTCCGCTTCGGAATTTGGTAACTTTTGTTACTGTTTTTGTCTGTTTTGGTTTGTGGCCTGCTTTATTGCCATTATGCCGTGGAAACGCTCCGATTTGTTGAAATTGTTTTTGTTATTTTTGTTATAGGCATTTCACAGCTGGTCTGTGTGGCGCACAAAAGGTGTTAAATGGGCGAAAATGCTTGCTGAAATGTCAAATGGTCCGGGGCTCGAGAGAAAGTGGTGCGTGTTTTGGCTCGAGTTAAAATTTTGCGGTCATTAAGTTAAACAAACGGTAACTTTTACAGCTGTCACAGCATTGCAATGCTCATTCGTTAGACATTTGATTTGTATTTGTGGCAAGTAGTCTATATCGAATATTCAGGGTCCTTCTTTCCGTACATATGCATGTAATGTATAATATATATCTATGTATATATATGTAGATATTTATATGTAAATAATTTTACAACAATGGCATCTGCTGACGGTTAACAATTCTTGTAAGAGTTACTTTGCCTCCACTTTCGTAGAGTTTGAGCGAATGAGTTCTCCAATACTCGGTTAAATTCAAAATTATATATCTACTCGTTGCAAATGTCACGTCATCGGGGCATTTAGAGCCGCAACTAATAATTTCGTGCTAAGTAATTCACATCGTATGCTATGATAGCCGCTGCTAGCCACTCCCCTCCAACCAGCAACAGCCTAAGTCCATTACTATTATCGCCAATCAATTTGATGAAAATAAAAATCAAGAAATATCATAAACAACCACTTACTTATGTACTAAATACATACATATATGTGTGAATGTGGCCAGTAACATGCCACATGCCGCATGGTGCTTGCAATGGCAACTATGAAATAACGGCAACTACCGACTTGCAGACGTACCATAATTTATGAGCCAAATGAATTGCCAATTGCGCTAATAACTGTCCGAATGACTGGGCGGTCGTGGTTGCAGCAGGGAAACAAACACAAAAAATGCACCCACCTATGGCCTGCTGCATGTGCAACCGCATACATATATACATATGTATATGCATTCATGAATAAACCACAAGACAAATGAATTCAATAAGAAGCGAAATTACATATTTCCACTTGAGTTGTTTGCATTTAAATGCGTCCCTGCCACTGTCGGGCGGTTGCAAGTGCGTTGCAAGTGTATGTGAGTGGTGGCACGTGATTATAGGTTATGATTGCGAAATCCAAACGAAAAACCATACACAGAGACATTGGTAGCAGCAAAAGCAAACGTGCCACTTCTTGCGATAATTTCGCAATGGACTCGAAAAGGGTTTGGTTTGTTGGTTAGCTCTCAGTTGCAGGGCTATGCCGCGCACCTGACAATGCTTCCAGAGGTTGGAGGTTGCTTTGCGCTCGACACCAATTACAGACATTTCGTGGCAATGCGCTGCAACTGTCCACACGCTGAGAGGGACAATCGGCAAAGCACTCATCCCCTGTAGGCGCCGAAGTAAATAAATAAACACTTCTGTATCTAGATGTATGTGTATGTGACATAGAATATGCCATCACCTGGGTGAGCGTTTTTGTTGCATGCAAAGAAGAGGAGGTGGTGAAGCAGCAATGGCCGTCCATGTACAAAACAATCAACTATTTAATTGCTAATGAGACACTATACCAAATATATTGTTTGAGTAATGTGACTAATGTATAGATGTGTAAGAAAATAAATATTGTATATTCTTGTGCTTTTAACAGCTTTAAATAATTCGATTCCGAGAAGTAAAACTGTACAACTCAAGTACTGATAGATTCTTTAGATTATATTTTTAACACTCTGTATGTCTTACTTTGGCAATTATTGACATAGATTATGGATGTTAAGTCCTTCCACGTAACATTTTCAAAAGTTATCCGTAAATCATAAACCTTTACATTGAGAGTAGAAATCTGTTAAGGGGTTACATGAGTTTATTGTCTGGTTAAATCCACCTCTATAATATTTTCCTAAATTTTCATGTTGATCCGAGTAATAGTTTTGGAGATACAGCTTTGAGAACTTGTGCGCTTGAGGAACCCTAGGCTAGGTGCGTCGTCTTTAATCGCTTTTTTCTCGAAACTGTGTTTTTGAAGTCGGTTGGCAAGATTTCTCGAGAACTACTCAAACCGATCTTCATGAAATTTCACACAGGTCTTTGAGATTTAATTCTTAAAGACTTGGATGATTTTTCGATTACAACTACATAAAAAAAAAGTGTCGCGAAACTTTGACTGAAGTTTTCATTTTTTTTCGTAAAAATGTCTGCCAAAAATCCAATTTTCAGTTTTTTTTTCCTTTCGTCTTAGTTCTAAGTTAAGGTTTTAATTAAAACACATTTTTCACATTAGATGATTCTGTAAGGAGTTATCCTGCTGACGCGGGCGCATCATTTTCCCGAGGGGTGTTCGGAAGTGGCGCCGCAATGGTCGAGCTTAAAATATTTTTTTCCAAACAATTTAGAATTTCTTTGTTAATAGTGTATGTTTGTAACAGTTAGTGGCAATTTTATTTGTTATCTTAGAAGATGATTTTTTAAGCGAAGAGCTCTTACAGTAGCCACCGAATATCGTGAATTTGCGTAATAATGTCGGACAATTTCCAAGAGTTGGATCAACAACGTGAACAAGATGAAATGGTAAACCTTGCTGAACATACTGACAAAATTTTACACAAATTGTAGTCCAAACTGCCAGAAGAGTATAATTATTTTCCTCAGAGCTCCATTGTCATTTCCATAATGTGCGTTTACGTTTTTGAATGCAGAAAATGTTCGAAATCTGCCACAGCAATGAAATCATCCAACTATTTCTGAGTTATGAACGCACGATGGCTTAAAGATTTTAAGCACACCCCATGCAAATGCAAATGCAATCGAAAATACAGCCTATTTTATGTCGGCATTAACTCACACTTCCGTTTTTCCCCATACCTTTCCCATCTCTGCGCACGCCTTGTGGCAACAAAATATGATTACCAGCGTTATTTATGTATTTCACTCGATTGTGCCAATAAAGTGAGAAGCGGAGGAGAGGCCGAAAAATTGAACGCGTATTTTTTAACAACTCCGCAAGCCGTGCAACACCTGTGATCAGGCACTTCGAAGGTAATCGCTGCCGTTGCAACACACGCACACACACACCTGAGCGCCAGCCAATAGTTCGCATTCCGTGCTGCTCGCAACGGTAATCCAGTTGCAGTGTTTCCTGTGTCGCCCACAAATAATAAAGTTCGTTTGTCAGTTTAGCAGCCATTTTGCGGTCCACAACAGCCCCGCCACCCGCAACTTCGCCCCACCCACCGCCACACACACACACATGCATTCATACGTTACTCCAACCGAGCGCGGCGCATATGCTGCGCCCTCTCTTGGCTAATGCTCGGAAAAGGCATTTTGTCGTGCTTTTGCCGCGCTTATCCGCAATTTTTTCCGAGACATAAAAAGTTTTTATGACACTCCCAAGCAGATCCTTGTGATAAATCTCCTTCAATTTGTTTACTCACTGCTGCTGTCACTTTTATTTTGTTATTAATGCGATTGTTGTTGTTGTTCCTATCCGTGCATGCCTGCTGCTGTGCATGCGCTGGCGTTGGCTCTGCTCAGTGGTGCGCGGGGTGGGCGGTGGGCTTGCGCTCGTCTAATTTTCCGTAACTACGCTTGTGTGTGTGTTGGACGTGGAATTATTTTGTGGCTTATTGCGGTTATTTAGCGATTTTCTTGTTATCTTACCTTTTACACCACTTTTACTGGCTTACTTTTTTTGTGCTTCGTGGGCCCATTTAACTCCTCGATTTATCTACTTTCACTAGATTTTTTTGTTGCTTTTCCGCATGTTTTACCTCGTAATTTCGTGCCTGCTGCTTACACGTCAGAGCGATCTGACCTCATATTGTGCGTGGTTTAAACGCTTTAGCGCTGCTGTAGCTCATTAAACTTCCTCATCAGCTAGAGAATTTGATGAGAGCAGTGACCAAAAACATTAAATTTGACGAAAACATTCTTATTCCATAGGCCAGCGCGATTTCCAAGCATTGAAGGCACCACAGAAAGCATTCTTTGGAGTAGCCTTGAGAGCCGAGGTGAATGCTGCTTGAATCCCCTCTGTCGTCTCAAAATGCTTACCTTTCATCGGCCTTTTCTGCCAAGGAAACAAAAAAACTCAGGGGGGCTACATCTGTGTTGTAGGGTGACTGCGTAAGAGTTGGGATGCCGTCTTCGGTTAGACAGCTGTTCACAGAAAGTCGGTGTGAGCCGGAACGTTGTCGTGGTGCAACTTACAGTCCACTGCGATGTCTTGTCGGACCCGATTGACCCTTGGTTTGAGGCTCTTGAGGACTTCCACGTAAAACTTGGGGTTGACGGTTTGTCCAGGAGGAACAAATTAACTAGCCCTTCAAAAAGGCCTGCAGCCACCGGGTGCTTGGAGACAACTGACCAGCCGCTCGATCATTAGCTACGAACGTCCTCTACCGAATCCAGTCGATGCTCCAAAGTATAGTCGCGGCGGAAGAAAATCAGTCCTACTACTTTCCGGACAAACCCTGTGTTAATTATGCTTTATACAAATCTTAATTGATCCAACTTTTCTACAGTTATTCCGGTATTTCCTAGATCTGTTAGGTCTAAAGCCCTAAACCACCCTCACGCCGTCGATGAACCCAAGTTTTCAGAAAAATGCAACACTGTTCCACTTCAATGTGTGCTTAGTTGTACTTCTGATTTGGTGCGTGTGCGCGCATCATTTAAGGATTTTGCTTTATTACAGTTTAATTAAATTTTTTCCACAACTCACGTCGCATACCTTCACCTTCACTCTCCTACGCTGTTGCTAGCGTTTGCGCTGCATTAAACCAATTACGTTGAGTTAATCGTAAAAAATCCTTGCACTGATTTGTTGCAGATGAAGCCGAAGCGTGGCAAAGCGTCGTCGTCGGGGAACGAGGCGAGCTGTGTGTTGGGCTCATAAAAACTGCTACAGGCCAGTGTATCCCGCCACCCTGCTGCCGAGCCAGGGATGCAGTTGCGTGTCCTGCGCTTCGCCAATACACGAGAGGGTGCGTGCAACTGTGTGGTGGCGTGAGGGTGCGTGGGCATTCTTCATCCGCTTACTTGTCAGACTCATTTGCTCTGCTTGGATTGTCTCAGGTGTGCACGTTGGCGAGTTGATCCATTTATGGCTTTCGTTTCATTCTCATTTATTTGTTTTTGCGCCTTATAACCTCCAGCACTGGCCTGTCCTTTTCAGCTGTGCTTGCTGCATGGCCGCAATCCTGTGGATATGTTCAAGTGCTGCCCCGGAACATGACCACAAATGCGAGCGAGTGTATTAATTTGTTCGACCGGAGTACAAAATAAACAACAACGTGCAAAACAACGATAACAGCGGGTGTATTGTAGTAGCATAAATAATAACTGGAAGTGCCGGCGCACAAAGCACTTTAATTGCCAACGGATTTATGACCCAAGTGGCAGCATCCGCTTTAGCTAAATCAGTTCTCGATGTGTCTATTTCTGTTTTTATGATCCCCGCATTTCCCACGTCACGTTGAGTGTTGCTCACGTGAAATTCTTTGTGATTTCTTAGAAATTCTTCATAGCCTTAATGAAAACGTCCACCAAATCCTTTCAATTAAGTCTTTCTCGAGTTATTATCTCGCGCTCAGCTGCATTAGCCGAAATTGCTCGTATTCGCCGCCTTCGTGCTATTCATTTAGTAATTTGAGTGCGTTGGCAGAAAAAGGCAATCAAGTAGTTAATTCATTAGACAACGTCACGGCAGTAAAAGTGACCGGAAAGTAATTGCAAGGCTCATCTAGAACGGAGGAGATTAACTCGAATGCCTTTGCATCGCCAATTTGATTACTTGCCACTCATAAATGCCGAAAGTGTTGGCTTATTACTGATTTGCGAAAAGTGCAGCAGGCGCTGCCATAAGTGATCACAAAACCGACACAGCTGGAGTTTTTATAAAAAAGTGTATTTTGCTAGAATATTGAAGAATTTCACATGAATTCATTTTGAATTTCCTTGGCGAACTTTCAGGATTTTCCTTTAAACTTATGCATTCAATATAATATTAATTGTCAAATATATATTTATAATAACGGGTGATCCAAATAGAGGTAATTTGTCAATAGCTTTTTTTTTGACAGATTTCGCGAGAGTCGTGTCAAGCTGTCATGTTATTTTTGTTCAGTGTTTGTTACGAAATTTCACGTTAAGTAAAGAACGTGCTTTGCTCATTTTACGGTCAACATAATCATCATACCGACTGTACTATACGTAGCGCTATCATTCATCGGGAGATCCATCATTCATTATTGGACAATATGCGACCGAATAGACCACGTCGAGCACGCACTAAAGAAAATAGAGCGGCCGTAGCTGAGAGTGTACACGAAGACCGTGAAAAGTCGATTCGGCGCCGTTTGCAGCAACTTGGACTGACGTATGGAACGACTTGGCGCCTTTTACTTCGAGATCTTAAATTAAAAACATTCAAAGTACAGCTTATGCAACCTTCTCAAGCGACATCGCTTTGCTTTGTGGGCTCTTGAAAAGTTCCTAAAAGATCTTTCGTTTTCAAACCAAATCTTGTTTGGCTATGGGGCCCATTTCTTGCTCAATGGGTATGTACACAAGCAAAATTGCTGCATTTGGGACGAAGAGCAACATGTAGAGATTCAAGGACTGCCATTTCATGCAGAAAAAACAGAGCATTGGTGTGTGAGCCAGTGGAGTCTTCGGTGCATATTTGTTCAAAAATTATGCCGCTGAGAACGAACCGTTAATGGCGAACTTTATCGCGCCTTGATGACTGACTATTTGATGCCTGAAATTGAAGCTCTTGATCTCGGCGATTTGATTTCAACAAGGCGGCGCCACTTCTCACATATCACATCAACAAAATGGATTTATTGAGAGAACACTTTGGTGAGCAGATAATTTCACGCTTTGGGCTTATCGATTGGTCACGAAGATCGTGTGATATTACACCTTCATACTTTTTTCCTTTGGGAATTTGTATAGCCTAAGGTGTACGCAGACGATCCCGATTCGATTCAGGCCTTGGAGCAGAACATCATGAGTGTTATTCGCCAGTAACCAGTCGAAATGCCCGAATGAGTCTTCAAAAATTGGACTCAACGGATGGACAAACTGAGACAACATTTGAAAGAAATTGTCTTCAAAAAAGAAGTGCCAAAAAATGTCCTTTCGAATGATTCCGCATTAAATTTGAAACGTCTGTGTTGTTTCTTTAAAAAAATAGTTAACTTCGAGAAGGATCGCCCTTTACATTTAAAATTCCGCAGTGCCTAGTATTGCTCCAAGATCGTGCTCATTCTGCAAGGTGTGAGAAACAGCGTTCCAATCATCCAACTATAATATCGATATGATTCGTGAAATGTTTGGACAGGTGCTCCCCAGACTACATAAAATTAGCATTTCCAAGTTAGAGCAGAACTATATTCTTCGAAAATTCCTCCTCTATGTTGCGGCAGTGGCTCATGAATCATACAAGTATAAATATCGTTGAAAATAAGAAAAGTACCAAACTCCTTTTTATCCAGAATAAAGAACAACATATGTATAATTTTTCAGAAATTAAGGCCCTGATTGATTGCTTTTCTGTACCTGCAACGAATTTTTATTTATTTATGTTATCAAAACAGCTTACTTCATATAACTGATTCCAACTAGTTAACGGATCGGACTAATATTTCTGGTCCTACAAATTACACATAGCCCAACTAATCGGTGAAGGTGCTATACACCTAAATCGTCACAAAAGTGTTGCCCAAACAGACAAACGTTAACAGGGAGAAGCTTTATAAATCTTCACCAAACTAAACTAATCCGTGAAAACATAACTAACTCGGCATTATTTGTACAAATACGCACACCAACACACACATAAACATGAAAATATTCCTACGGAACTGTGAGTAGCAGACGCGCTCGTCCAGCTATGTGTGGTTCGTGGCACGTGAGAGAGAGAGTGGTATTGTGTGGTGCGTGATTTGAGCCTCAAGGATAATTGCGGGATTATGACATGAAATGCGAGTGCGTTAAATGTAACTGAATGGGCTAAGCGCTTCTAATTTATTTTCATATTTACTCATACACTATTAGCCAGTGCTCGGTGTTGATGAAAGGGGCGTTTTCACACGAAGCGAGCATCGAAAGCATTGCGTTTAAACGACACTATTTTGTAATCGTTGTCAAATTGATTTCATTATAAATGCCTGCGCCGCCCTGTGGGTAGCGCATCTGCACAGGGTAGGAGGGTTTGTATTTCGAAGAATGGAAGAATGAAATTAATTTATTTATGCAAATTTTAAGGTTGTTTGCTCTTCGACATATGCGAGTAAATAGTGAGGCGAGCTTTGTTTCGCGCACCTTTTGACTTTGCAACAAACTCCGAGCGCTTGTCTGTGTGTGTGTGTGTTGGGCTGTGTATCTGTTTGTTTATGTAAATGAGCTGTGAAAGTCATTTCCCGTTTGTTGCTCACGACTTTCGTTGTTTGGCTGTTAATCCATTTGTTTATCCTTGACAGTGTTTCATAATCTTTTCGTTGGCTTGGACTCAAAATAGTTGAAGCAAAATCAAAATTAAAACAGGAAACCGCCGTGTGCACACGGGCATAAGCTCTTCATTCGTTTTGACAACATTTGCGCTGTTTCGGAAGTGTTTTAAAAATTTTGCAGTCACCTCAACTGCAGGCAACTGCTGGGTGTCTAAGGTAACAGCTGGTCGACGTTATTTAAATTTTTGAGAAGAATGCCAAGAAAGAAATTTTTAAGCATTTTTGGAAGAAGTTTATAAGGAAAAAAGACGAAATTATGCATAAAATGAAACTGAAATTGAAAACTATGATACCAAACTGAAATTATATATTTTTGAGGAATATTTTGATAGATTTTATATTCAAAAATTATAGGAATTGTACAACAAATTGGATTCTGCATATCATCAGTTTGATAATTTAAAATTTCTAGAAATTTCATACTAAACCCGATTTCCAACATATTCCAACTTCTAATCAGCGCGTCTGCCATTTAAATCATCACACTACCATTGCCACGCCCACCGCTGCAATACGCGCTTCGCTCGCTGTCCAGATCGTCTGCTGCAGCCCACTCGTCAATTCCGTTTGCCGTTCAAATCTCGCAAACCAATGCGACTACTTCACACCTTATTTATTGAGCACTTTTCGCGCCTTCGGCATTCGATTGAAAACGATCGATAAAACCGAGCACCGAATTGTATTGCTGTATTGATCCAGCGTCAACTAAAACCAAGTAAACACAGTGAGAATTTGTTGCTCTGTTGCTCTTTTGCTGTGGTCGTGCAACATTGCTGCTACGAGATTTTTTCCTGTTGATAAACTCTGTGAAGAAGCGAGCTCCGCTTTTCAGCTGCTAAGCTTCCACCAGGCACCGTGGCGATCAGCAGCAACATGGCTGCCGTAGCTTCTATTGCAACAGCCTAATGTTGGCTGGTTGCTGCATCCTGCATGCTGCACTCTGGAGGCCCTGAGGTTTTGAAAGCGTTAATGTGAATTATTAATAAGACAAAAGGATGCGCCACTTTGAAGCAGCCCGACGAAACGCCGCACCGCCGCACAGCCGCAGAGTTGGCAACGCCGCCATAATTGCTTGCTTCGCTTGCCGTATTCCTGTAATTGTGTTGCTGCAATCGCAAGCGCTCCAACAGCGTTGTGGCCACGTTACAGCACTCGAAACTAATCAGGCGGTGAGATTTAAAAATTCTCTGCGCCTGGACTGTTGCTGTTGCAGTTGCAGCATGGCCGCGTTGTTGCAAGCTGCAAACGAGCTTTGTGCCGCATGGCTTTTGCGTTGATTTAGGCGCTTCAGAGATAAGCAACACATTAAAAATACATAAATCAAGGCGATAAACATGATTTGCCACAATGTTTTATTGACTATTGTTTCTGTGGCCAAATGGTGAGGCCGTGCATTTACATATATACATGTATAAATGTGTGTGTGTGTGTGTTAACTTGGCGGAGGCGCAAACAGAGTCTAGGTTTTGGTGGTGATATTTTGTTTGTGGCAATATTTTGAAGAGAACTTTTCGTGTTCAATCGAAACTATTTTCCGACCTCTTTTGAGAGCTTCAGTGATTTCGCAAGAACACTTTTACTGCCGAGCTAATCAACATGCTTTCCACATTTCTAATGGTTTTCTTCTTAATTGGTTAATAAATTTTACGATCGCCATTCAAAAATCATAAGCTTTTGCGCTCATCACCCCACAGGCTGTTGCAGACCTCGATTTCGAAGCATGAAAGCAAACCCTCGAGATTTTTTCGTAAATTCCGTTTATTCTCATCAAATTAAAGACAAAAACAGCAAACAATTATAGATTTATTAATTATCTTATGTGCACCTACTGTTGTTTTTGTGGAAAATGCGCGCTGATTTTCCGCGCCGAGCTGCTTATGGTTGCGTCGATTTGCTTGAAAGGCACGGCGTGGCCATTCGCCGCTAAAGACTTGATCGCCGGCAATATCGCAACAAGATCAAAGCAAAAATGCGCCTTTTCAATTTGTGAGATTTTCATATATCAGTTAGCGCACATACACTGCACACTTCAGCATGCAACCAGACCGCACTTGCCGCCCCTGCCCTGGCATGGAAAGTGCGGATAAAATTAATTAAAATTTGAGTCACTCGCGCACATCAAGGCGAGCGAAATGAGTTCCCAGATTAATCGGGGAGATACGCGCCTCTCAATGGCGATCACCGCGGCCGCTGCTTATGCCGGTGTGTGTGGCTGTGTCGCCGAATGAGCGCTTAAGGAGCGTTATGAAAAGCTTCTCACTGGTTGTGTGATTCGAGAGTGGGGCTAAAAGTGCTTTGCATTTTCGTACAAACGTTTTACTTTCGTTCAAATTTTCACGATTAAAATGCCATTAAATGGTAAATTAAAAAGTACACCGAATTAATAAGATTGCCGCATTGCTGCCGCCTGCAACAGCTCTGGTGGCTCTATGAATCAGGTATGTGGTATGGCGTTGATTGTCGACATGGTTGAAAACCAGAACACCCTCCTAAGTACTGTCTTCAATGGCGCTCTCGGTGGGCTGGTGATTTGAGTGCGCCGGCTACCGCATTCCGATCCGCCAGTAGCTTCCTGCGCACTTAGTGAGTCATTAAGATACGCATTTGCTGGTTCGCTCGCGTGGACCAGACGCTTGGCGGAGGATGGCGGCGCTTATCTGCTGGTTCGTGTAGCTGGAAATATCGATTGGCAGCAGCTCCACAAATGCCACATGGTTTGATGTGCTTGCGGATTATGGATTTTTAACGAGTTTTCAATTTATTTTCAACTCAGTGCGCACTTGAGGTCGCTGCCGCCACTTGAAGGCTTCGCATGATCACATTGTGCCGCAATTGTACAAGCACACAAACGAAGACATGCAGTTTTTATGTAAGTGTATGTGCATATTTGTGGCGAATAAGTCAAGTGGACACACACACACACATGTACATATGTATATCAACGTCATATGGCAGCATCGTAAAAGCGCTTGAGCGCGTTGAGTGGCGTCTGCTGGTCGCAAGTCAACATTATGCCACCGTTTCATATTTTTAAAGCAAGACTAACTCAACCCCCCTCCAACGACCGCAAACGGTCATTTTCGACGGGATCAATGCACGGCGAAGGGGCCATAGCGGAAGTGATTTTAAATCTAAATTGAATTTTCGTTGCCGCACAACATTCCGGCGAATGCAACCTCCTCGTACGCCGGAAGTTTCACCCCGCCAAGTGTTTGACGGCATGCAACACGCTTTCAATACGGCGCGTGATAGAAAAGAGTTAATCCCTCGACTCATGCACTTGCATATGACTAAGTACATGTGTATATATTGCTCATTACTAGCAAAATCAAAAGTGAGTTAGACAACTTCGGATTTACATGTCAAAATTGCAAGAAGGCTCCAAAGTACAGAAAATCATGACAGTTTGTTTTAGGCGATATATTAATCAAGCTCTAAATTTCCTTAAAAGGAATAAACCTTTTGATATTAAAAATCCTCGTTTTTGCTCTGCTTTACAGTAGATATATTCGATTGGCCATCTCTCTGCTCGCTTCTAGTCTTTTGTCAATAAAATGACATGGAAAAGCTTCAACAAAGTTATCGAGTTGAATTCGTACAAAAGAGAATACAGGGTTTGTCCGGAAAGTAAAAGGACTGAGTCGAATTAAAAAAATGTATTGAGCCAGTCCTAAAAAATTGTTTGAAAACTTTCAAAATAGGCTCCTTCTGCGTAGATGCAGCGCTGCCAGCGCGATTTGCAAGCATAGAAGGCATCATGGAAGACATTCTCCGGAATAGCCTTGAGAACCGAGTTGCATGCTGCTTGGATCCTCTCTTTCGTCTCAAAATGCTTGCCTTTCATCGGACTTTTCAGGTAAGAAAACAAAATAAAAAGTCCGGGGGCCACATCTGTGCTGTAGGGCGGCTGCGGAAGCGTAGGAATGCCGGCCTTGATTAGGTGGCTGTTCAAAAGAAAGACGGTGTGAGCCGAAAATGTTGTCCTGGCTCTCCAGGTGCTCGGAGACAACTAGTACAGTGGCGTCGGAAGAAAATCAGTCCTAATACTTTCCCGACAAACCCTGTACTATTCTAACTAATTTCACTAACGCTAGAAGACATGTGGTTGCACCACCAATGCTGCCAGTTTGTTCGATTCACTAGAGAGTTACGCTAGGCGAATCGAAGACAGTTAGTATCTAAAATCAACTGAGCTCCTTCCGAGGTCCATAAAGTATTTATAAATCTGAATATTTAATTAATAGCTCAGCAGTGATGCAGCACAATATGATTCGTTGAAATCTTTAAGAATTCTCCTTTGGCAACTTGTTCCTGCCTGCCCTTTCATAAAATAACCTCAAACGGCTTGGATGCCATGTTTGCATATTTCACACCTGTTGTATGCCACGCACACACATGCAATATCATCGGCGCACACGCCTACGCAGCAGCCTCAGCCATAACCGCTACACACACACACACACGCACACAAAAGTATTAAGAAATATTCAGAAAATATTAATAAAAGTCACTTTTTAAAGCCTCGAACAAGTATTGTGGTGCAGCAGCACACCCAGGCGGCTCGTCGGCTGGCCATGGCCTGTAAACGGCCGATAATTGTCAACATGAGGTCCTGCAACACATGTGGCCCCCTGGCGTGCAACATAACTGCAATAACTGTGCTCCGATCGAGATGGACCCTATGAAATGTCGCATTGTCATTGCTGTGCGTATGTTTATTGAATGGCCAGCGTTGTTGTGGTTGTTGTTGTTGTTCTAGGTGCTTGGTGCTGCTGCACCGTCGCCGGTTTGTCTCTGCGACACAATATTATTATTGGAAATATTGTGCGTATTTACAAATATTTTTGTGTGTTTCCGTTAACCATAAACATTTTCAATTTATTGTCTTGTGCGTGTGTATGAGCATGTATGTGTGTGTGTGTTGGTGTGTGCATAATAGTTAAGGGCCGAATGCTGCCGCTGCAACTGTATTTTCGCACTTAAGGGACTCGACTTCATTCTCATTGACTTCGCGCTGTGGTTGTTTGTGTGTGTGTCTGTGTGCGGGTATGTTTCTTAGCTGTGGCATTTGTGGCACTTCGCCTTGGCAATTGCAATTATTAATGATTTTTACTGCAGCCCACATAGATTTCTTTTCTTCTGCCACAATCGCCACTTCTGCTAAGAGTTGATTTTGTTCGTGCGGCTCACGGATTTCTCTTTTGCTGCACACCGCATTGTAAATCTCGGCTGTGCACGAATCTCTGGAGAGTGTTGGAGGCATGCACAAGATAGTGCTGTTATCCTTTCTTATTGCAAATAGCATTGTTTGTTGCGGTTTTGATGCTGCCGCTAAATTATCGGAATTAACGGTTTCGCTTATGGCTAAGTACTTTGGTTAAAGAAATTATGGTAAGACGGAAGCATTTTATGGCAATCGACTGCTGCGCCTGAAATACTCTCTGGGGCATATTTCTGTGGCTACTGCAGATTCCTGGACTCGGTCATCAACTGAGAGGATGAAAGCAGTGCAAACGGTAGCCCAAAGTAATGGGAATAAAGCGGTAATTACAATGAGAAAAAATTGCTGAGAGAATGGGTTTATTTCCGTTGAAACTATGTACAGTTGCAACACCTTGATTTCAGTCAAAATTCATGATTTCTCGTATTTTTTTCATTGTGGCCGTTTAGTTCTAAAGAGGAAATTAGAAAATGTATTTATACATGCATATATGAAACAGTTTCACTAATATCTTCAGACTTGTTCCATGCGACCCATCTGGGAAACGATACAAATGGATATGAAGCAAGAAAAAACGAAATAATAAGGCGACTTAGCTGTCAATCCAAATAACACTGAACTGGTTTTCTTTACCAGGAGGTATAAAATCACGGGTTCACCCCTTCCCTCATAACTTTCCAAAAAGGTGAAGTACTTCGGCCTCATCCTTGATAGAAAGCTATGAAAGAAGCCATTGTTTGCTTTTATGTGACTTTTATCCCTCGCATCAGTACTGCACAATCTGAAATTCTTTCGACCTTCGATTGCATCCCAAATAACTTGGACCACTTCGCCGCGGAATCTGCTCCTAGCGGCATCTTTTCCGCGCACGTACCTCCGAGGTATCTTTTAGGTAGGTATGCTTGCACTACGATAGCGGAGCTGTTATAGAGTGAGATCAAATCTAGTCAAGGAATGTTACTCTATATTAAACTTGTCTGGATGTCTGATCACGACGGAATCGTCAGAAACTGTAAACCCAGTAAGCTTGCTAGAAAGAGCACATCCTTTTAGGATGGAAACGTGGGTTTCCTGTCCAGTAACAGTAGGATGATAGGAATGCGAGAGCTTTCTGGTCCAGACTGACAAGTAAAAGGTTCAAGGAATTACTAGCTCCTGGAAAAGTTTACATGGTCACAAGGATAGATGTCCTAACAGAACACTCTTCCATTGGCACTCGCGCGCTAAGACTGAAGAGTTTGAAGGACGGAACTTAAGATGGACACTTTCTCCTTCTCTCTCCAGCTTAAAATTTCTTTACAAATATTTGACGGTCGTTCTGATCCGTATTTAGTATGTAGTTCTGAGCATCACAACAGACAAGCGTCTTTAGCAGTTCAAGTGGAATTATTCGTAGTCTCCCGAATATCCGTCTATTTACCTAACCCACATTTTTAACTATGAAAAGAGTTGTATTTGTGAAAATGTTAGAAAAAAAATATTTTCAATGGGCACTTCAAAAGATATAGCACCAGCAGAATTTTGAAATGATTTCGACTTTGAATAAAAATTGCCCGAAGGAAAATCATAACACTGTGAACAGTAATGCCTTCTAAATGGACCACCCACACCCATAAACCAAAATCAGCGCGCATTCGTGTTCGCTTTCGAATAATCGGCGATTAGCTTTCTTTCTCTTTGAAGCGTTGCGTCAAGTCACAAATGTCAAAACGATCAATTAATGTGTTAACAATAAAATCACATTTGGAAGTGAGTTTTACAGAAATTGCGGACATTGCTGGGGGCCAAGGCCACACATACAAAAAAAGTTAAACAATAACAAAAGCATTTGTGCTACAACCAACTGCATGTCCATCATATTCTATCGTCCGACAATAGTGAATATTTTTATTAGCGATAATGTAGCCGAAGTTGATACAAATTTGCGCTGATATTGACAAGCTCGCACACTGGCGTGTCGGGTCGGCTTGTCAGTCACTTATGGGTAATTCGCCAGCTGAACGCTCCAGGGACATGTGAGCGACATAAAAAGTGCCGCTAATTTTTCGAAATTGTTTAATTCTCATGAATAATGAAATCACTGAGTGAAATTGTTGGCCACGAATTTTCAGTTGGGGGGTCAGCAATGCGATTAGTGGAGCCAAATTTGGTAAAAACTAACTGAGAATTTTGCTTTCTCGTTCAAATATTAAATTCTTTCTTTAGGAAATACTTTTTACAGATTCACATGCAAAATCATAAGAAAGACTTCAAATAAATGAGGAAAGGCTTGAGTTGTGGATATTCGGCAGGGAGACGTAGTTATTTCCAGCCGAATGCAACGCTGTTGAGATTCGGCCGATTTACTGGTTTATTGCTCGCACATTGTTACGCAATACGCCAGCTTATTACGTTCATTAGGAAAATTTAATGCGTTTTGAGTTATTTGTTTAGCCAGCGAGTGAACATCGGCATAATTAAAGCGTTTTGCCAGCGCTGCTGGAGCCCATTCCACGCGCTTTGTGAAATCAAAATTGTTGTGTTTGCAATTGTTGTTGTGTAAATTAACATAATTAACGGAGTTAAATGCCGTATAAGCTTAATTGCGGTGAAATTGTCAACTAAAGCGACAGTTTGCCGAGCAAAGCCCAGTGTCAGCTCAGGTGTCAGCGACACAAAATGGCGAATGGCGTCTGTGGTGAAACGTTGACATTACAACGTTGACTTGTCATAATGACAAATGTCACTTTGCTGTGGAGGGTCACCAGCGCCGGAGCGCTGCCTTTGCATACAAAACGAAATTATGTAAAAACCATTATGTATGTGCGTAGGTATGTGTAAACTTTGGTAAATTATATGTACACATCTATAAAGTCACATGTAACAAGTAGCGGAAAGACAATGGCAGCGGTGGAATCAGATAAATTTTGACAGGTTTCGGCTGAAAAATTTCATCAAGATTAACAGCAGTGACACCAAAAATGACGCACAACGCCACAACATACAACCAACAAAAAAATTAATTGTTTTTACACAGGTTGAGCTGCTGGTGGCTTTGCCATCCACCAATGGCAGCCCTCTGAAGACGCACACATACCTACACTCATTCGTATGTAATTACACAATTATTTACATACAAAAGTATATATAATTATTAGTCACATACAAATTCGATCTTTTAGCAACTATGTACACCGGCCGGCCGAGTATCCTGTCACCAACAATTGTTTAGTACATTGAAAACAGCCAAATTACTTTAATGATAGTCTCCCCCTTTTGTGCAGTTATCTGCAACATTTTGTGTGTTTTGTATTTCGCTGATCTTAATCTCTCTCACTTAATACCATTTACATGCGGCGGTTAGACGCAATCAACGCCGCCAAACACTGACTGAACGAGTTCCCCGAATTTCTGAATTTCTCAAATTTTCCACTCTGTGAGTGTCAAAATTTTCGTAATGAAGCCATTTTTCAAAATTGCCACTGAAATTGAGTTTTCCAAAGATTTTAGTAGAGATTGTGCAAGAGTAATTACTTTTAGCACTTTCTTATTGCAATTTATTGAGATATTGAAACATATGTATATGTATGTATGTATTTGCATTAACTTCGATTTTCTATTTCCACAAACTTCTTCTTCTTTATTGACGTAGACACTGCTTACGCGGTTATAACCGAGCTTACAACAGCGCTATTTGGCGCCGATTACAAGTGTAATCGGTCTGGTCTTTCCAACGGAGTGGTGGTCTCCCTCTTCCTCTGCCTACCCGGCTGGAGGGGGGAGGGATTCGTCGAATACTTTCAGAGCTGGAGTGTTTTCGCCCATACGCACGACATGACCTAGCTAGCGTAGCCGCCGTCTTTTAATTCGCTGAACTATGTTAATGCCGTCGTATTTCTCATTCAGCTCATCGTTCCATCGAATGTAGTATTCGCCTTGGCCAACGCGCAAAGGACCATACATTTTTCGCAGAACCTTTCTCTCGAAAACTCGGAACGCCGAGTCATCAGACCTCTGTACCAATAGCAGGACGAGGATGATGAGTGACTTGTAGAATTTAGTCTTTATTCGTCGAGAAAGGACTTAACTTCTCAATTGCCTACATAGTCCGTGTAGCACCTGTTGGCAAGAGTTATTCTCTGTTCGATTTCGAGACTTTCATTGTTATTAGTGTTAATGCTGGTTCTAAGATATTATCTACGACTTCGAGGTTATGACTGTTAACAGTGACGTAGGAGATAAATCGCGAGTGCGACGACTGTTTGTTTGATGACAGGAGATATTTCTTGCCTTATTTCATTTATTTTCGCAAACTACTCAACTCTTATTTCATTTTTTTTATACACAATCCAATCGCAGATGGTAAGGGAATGTGTCAAAAAACTGAATGAAGTAGGCGAACGAACCGCTTGCATAGGTTGAACCATTGGCGTTGTGAGGCGCGGGGGAAGTTCAAACGCATTGTTGGCTTCTGAGAGCTAAAGCCCGAGACGCCGGCGCATATATGTATTGCTGGAATGTAATGCGGTGACTAGAAGAAAGCATTTAGGAATTATACGGCCGAAGCAAAGTCATATTAATAAATCTATAAATTCCTCAAGGATTCTAGATTTTCTAAGCCTTAGGATTGAACGAAACTATATGAAAATAATAAGGCAATAGGGTTATGGTCGCGGTGCACATCCTTCCTATCTATATTTGAGTTAATTTGGATACACTACATGGACTGAAAAGGCTTTAGCGTAACAATGACCTACTTCTTTTGAAACGAAGAACGGTTTTATTTTTCGACATAGTCTCGATTAAAACAATTAATAGTATGACCATTCGAGTCTTTCAAGTGCTCGTGTGCATTTTGACCTCCTCATTTCAGTGATTTTTCTGCGAGCCAATTTCTAAATTGGATAAAAGAAAATAGTCATGAGGACCAAACCTGATGAATACGGTGAATGGGATACTAACCTTCCTGAATGCTGTTCATCTCTTATGCTGGTACAGTTACGGCGCAGTTCAGGAAGCAAGTTCTGAAAGGGCTTTTTTCTATCTGAAACTAGTTTTTATAAAAATAAGCAATTCACTTTTTCCCATTGAAACAGCTGAGATAGCATCACTTCGAGACTAATAACTTGAAACCTCATAAAAGAGATCTTTCATTTATCACAACCAAGAAGTTGTAGTGACCAATGAAATCCGGAACTATCCTAAACGGATTCTCATTATTTTCATAAATATGGATACCATTCCACCATTGTTACTTAAAGGGTGTGAAACATATTTTGTGTCACCAACTGGAAGCTAGAGAAGTTTCACCGAACTGAAGGCACCAGAACTCTACATATAAGGGCAACTGACAACGCCGGGACGTATGACAGCTGCTACCAGAACTTCGAAAAAACAGCAGCAGCAGCGCAGCCACTTACACTGCAACAGCAAAAACAAGAATGTAGCAACAATTTGTTGCATAGGTTATTGCCAAGCAAGGATGCATGAGTGATGCGATGCAGCAACGAGAAAGGTGAAGCAAAATCTGCAGCTTACACGCGCTGGCAAGTAAATATTCGCAAACTTATTTGTAAACGGGAAAATATGCACGCATACATACATACGTACATACATCTGAAAATATGGCCAGGCGGAAGTTGATGCTGTGACACCGAATACGGTCGGATGGGAGCGATTTTATTGGGTGCGACCTCGAAGGGCACGTGGTACGTGGGAGGAAGTGGGGGCGTTTGAGTGACAGACTGATGAATTTATATGATTTCCCAAAATATCAAGAATTTATACAAAATCCGCGCATACACACACACACTCATGCACTTTGCAAAGCAAATGAAGTGTGATATTTGTGACAGCAGCGAGTGCCTCATAAAACAGGGTGTTGGGGGGCAAAAGTAAGAGGTGATACCGAAATTTCAATTAAAACGCGCAGCCATGTAACAGCCGTTGCTGCTACAACAACAATAGCAAGAGATATTTGACAAACGCTATCGGCAGCGATTTGGGCGTGTATCGCAGTAGTTTCGTTGAAATGTTGAAACAACGGCACCCACCAAATACAGTCCACAAGCGCTACGAGGTTTTTGCTAGAATTCACCAAAGACCAAAGAGCAACGAAGACAGCGTCGGGACCACAAACTGTCGGACAGTTTTATCAGCAATTAATCGCGTTAATCTAACGGCTTGTCATCATCATTTAACAGTACTCTTAAAAGAAAATAAATTCGACTTTCTCAAAAAAGTATACAACAAAAACAAGCTAAGAAATATTTTTTAGATACCTTCGTTTCTCAAAAAAATCAGTTAACACGATTTCGTAAGCGTTGGCACAGCTGTGTATATAACAAAAACAAAAGCAACATCAACAACATCTTGGAGATATCAACTTATCGATAAACTCTGAATTCGGCTGTTTTGCCACCTACTACTACAACAACCACAACAACCGCAACAAGCATTTGGCTCGCAAGTTGAAAGCAATAAAAACATGAGTACAAAAACATTTCGTTTAAAGTAATTTCGTGTACTTCATGTACAAAGCGGCACGCAACAACAACAACAAAAACAAAGCAACAGCTCCTTCGTGCTTCGGTGTGACGCGCTTGAAAGGCCCATCAATCAATGACATGGCAACGTCGTCGATGACGATCTTCATCAGCTTCCAGCGAAACAACACCAACAACAACATCAACCACGAGCGCAAACGCTGACGCTTACAAATGCGCTTTTAACGCTTTCGATCTTGTGGCTTACACGCTCTTAGGCATGTGGCAACGAGCGTTACTGTTGCACGCATCGGCCACTTTGGGGTCAAAGTTGACGTTTGTACCCTTTTACAAAACCAATTTGATCGAATATTATGAAAACGGTGTTGCAACGAGCGCGCCGTTGTTCTTTGCGTTACGTCATTGTTTGTTGTCAAGCAATGAAAATTTGTTAAAAAGGCTAATGGCGTGAAAACAGCAGTTTTGTTGTTTTCGAAATCGGAATTTCTATGCTTTTCGACTGCCAGCGCGCGCTGCTTGGTGGCATTTGCCACAGAGCACGCTCCAAGCGAAGCTGTCAAACGCTGCTGTCATTATCTTCTATTTTACAGACTTCAAAAGCCAATTGTGCATTTACACTGACGAAGAAAACGTGATTAGGCCTCTTTGAATTTCTTGGAAAAAGTGCTTTCTTCGTAGAAAGCTGCAAACGCCTACCAAGGCACGCGTGACCTTTCGTACACATATTTGAGGTTATGTTGTACAATATGTGATTTCGTAAGTGCTTTGTGTAGCTATGAAAGTGATCAGTGGTACATGAAATGATAACGGAAAGCGTGAAGTGCAGTTGGCATGTCAACGCTTCTGATTTTATCGCTATGCTAAAACGGCAGAACGGTAAACGGAGTAAAGTATTTGAGGAGCTCGTACATTTTCGAAAACTTTGAACGGAGTGAGTCACAGACAGTTGGATATGGTGTACAATATGGATAATAATATATGAGATATGATGAGTCACTTTACAGTGTTTGTCCGGAAAGTAATAGGACTGATTCAGGACAAACCCTTTCGCGCCACGTGTTTCTGTGAGTGATGCAAGCCAAAAATGCAGCGTTCGTTAGAGCAGAGATATGCGTTTAAATTCTGTGTGGAACTCGGTAAATCTGCTGCAGAGACGTTTAATATGATCAATCAGGCTAACCTAGATGTTGCTTTAGCAAGAAGTGGTGTGTTTCGATGGCACTACGCCTTTTTGGAGGGTCGGGAAGAGGTCCCTGATGAAGACCGGAAGGATGAGCTAATCCAAAGTGAAAACGATGCTCATTGCCTTTTCTGACATCTAAGTCATCGTCCACCATGAATTTGTTCCTCCTGGACAATCCATCATCCATCAAAAGTAGGCTCAATCGGGTCCGATAAGACATCGCATCCGATTGGAAGTTGCACCACGACAACACCCGGCTAACACCGCCTTTCTTGTGAACAACTACCTAACCAAAGCCGGCATCCGAATACTTCCGCAGCCGCCCTACAGCCCAGACGTGGACCTCCGGCCTTTTTTCTGTTTCCTGTCTAAAAAGGCCGAAAAAAGGAGATCCAAGCAGCATGCACCTCGGCTCTCAAGGCTATTCCGGAGAATGCCTTCCGTGACGCCTTCATTGCTTGGAAATCGGTTATTTATTAAAATGGCTCTAAATTCCATATTTTCCGCTGCAAGCACATAGCGCTTATAAGAAAATTGATGATGATTAATTAATAATTTAAGCGTGAGTTCTCTGTCTACGTCCGAGTGTATATGTATGTCAAATTGATGCGTGTTGCGCAGTTGGATGCTGCCTCTTAGCAATATTTCACACGCGCTGATTTGAAAGTATGTACATATGTATGGTATACCCCACCAAAGCACTACCGAATTAAGGCACTATGACAATGAGCAGGTCCCATCACTAATATACACACACTTGTTCATATCTCGCCCCTCCGTTGCCTAAGCACTGGGCACTTGATTAATTTGCAGACCACACATTTTTATCAGATTTTTTTTATCTTAGGTACTCGTGTACCCGCTTTATCCTCAGCAAGACGAATATGCGTTGGGCATTTCTGGCATTTTTGACATTTGCTACGCTTAATAGGCGTGTGTTACGAGCGGATTAAGCTAATGACAGCAAACAAAAAAGTGAAAAATGTAGTAGAAGTTGGTTGTTGTTTTGAAATAGTTGAGGTTAAACATTTGTGGTTGGAAGAAACATGTTTTGTGCTATGATTTAAAGCTTGTGTTGCTAATAAGGCGTGCTTTAAGATGTCATTGCTGCAGTGTGTGAGGGGTTCAATTGTGGCTATTTTAATGTTGTTACTAAAATATGACAGCAAATCAACAATAATTATAATTATCAAGGTGATACTAATCAGCTTTGAAATCTAGCGTTGTTTTGGGAAGAGCGATAAAATGCATAAATAACCTTATTAAATGAAAAAATTGTTATGAACATACACAAAATACATAAATATATGCAAATACATATGTATGTATAAACAAAATATATAGGAAGCTAATGTTAAGAGCACTTGATATTTTTGGCCGATTTTTGAAAAAATGTACATCAGAGGTGCTAAGTTCTCTTTTAGTTGATTGTATAATGGTAGAAATATCGAGCTGTTAGCATATTTTCTTTAGATTGTTGTTGTTGAGGTTAGGAGCTATAATTATTTCTGAATAGCCTGAGGCTCAAGTTTATTGATTTCAGTTGATATCTCTTGGTATTTATCTAGATAGAAGACGTGAAGAAAACATATATCTAGTAGAATAACTTGCATGAGGATAAGAGCTGCGTTTAAATTTGCTTTTGAATTAAAAATTCTAAACTTAGCCAAGACAACAAAGTGCTTTCACATAATGCGGTCACAAAGCCGAATTGGATGTATGGCATTCATCTGTGGGGTACGATCTGTGCAACTGATATTGATATAAAACAAAAGCTCCAATCGAAAATGCTTAGAACAATCACTTGCTCGCCTTGGTATATGCATAATAAAAATATGCATGAAGATCTTAGTAATCCTATGTTAAGGAAAGTAGCAGAGAACAGCAGAACGAAATATATATCTAAACTGCCAGATCATCCAAACCCATTGGCCAATGCTGCTTAGGTGAACAAAACTATTAAACTCTGTAGCAACAGGTCGCAGAGTATGAAAATTTGCAAGAGAAATCTTTACTTACTAACGTGATACCTCGTAATTAGAAGAAACCTTTCATAACAACTTACTACCCAATATGTTCTCGATGCTTAAGAAAACATCTATTTTTTTGGGTGTTAACAGCACTACTATTTATGGTCAACTGAATTTTTCTTAAGTAAAATTTAAATAATTGTTCATTAATAATTATTCACAAAGGACCACACAATAATCGAAATCTAAGAATAAAACATAAATGAATGTAGTAAAACAGAAATTAGGCGAAAACCATGCCAAATGTGAAACAGACCATCTGTAGAAAATTTTTTAAAAAGAAATTGGTAATTTTTGAAAAGCATTGAAAATTGTACACATGACAAGTTCTGTCAAAAGTCGCCACAAACCAAGGCGCGGATTACATTGCACGCCAAGTAAAGGTCAAAGAGAAAGAACATATATTTAGGGAGAAGCGCTGACATATGAGTTTTCGTTCAGCTATGCACTTGCAGCGTCGCGTCGGAAGATGAAACACTAAAATGTAATCTGAGCGAGAAGGAAACCAAACAAATTTCTTCGCACGCAGGAAATTGAAGTAAAATTAATTACAACCTAAAAGGCGTGAAGTTTTTCCCACTCCTGAGCCTGCTAATCTGCGTCGTTTGCGAGATAAAAAATCATCACCGCATCAAGGGATTTTGGGCATAAATCCGTTTGCAACCAAAATACATTCAATAATTTGAATATCGAAGATGTAACTAAGGTATACAAACAGACATGTTTTTGAAATTTTACGCACTTTAAAAACACTTCGATGTAAATAGGCTACTAACAGATGCGCGCTCGAGTGGTTGTGTGTATGTAAAAATGAACAAAGGAGGATCGTTCAAAGGATATCGAGGATTATGCAGGCACTTTTCATGCTCAGATGGCAAAAAAGTGAGGATGAATACACAGATTCACTTGAGTTCCCTGTGTTGCATGTTGTTGTACATATGTGTGAAATATTCACGCTCCAACAATGCAAAACGGATTAGCGATGCTTAGAAGGGAAGCTTCTTTCTTTCTTCTATAAACCTGTTAACCTGCCAATTCGGTTCATCCGCGCATTCTCAATGCGAGAAATACTTGCATTACATACGGTTCGCCCACTTAGTGGCAGCGGCCATTTTTTCAACAACTTATCAAGACACTCCACACGCTAGGGAAGCGACAATCATGCCGAGGAGACAGCATAAAGCTTGCAGTACTTAAGTGGGCGTTACCCATATAAATAAATTGCTTTGCTCCGCCAACAAGAACGAAGCTCATAGCGCGAGTTGAACTGATTCGTCTTCAAACACCTTTTCACACAAACTAGCGACACCTTAACGACTACAACCAAAGTGGCAACGAAGATGCGCAAAGTTGTTAACTTTTATTAACACAGAAAACTTGTTTGGCGATCGTCTTGCCCAACCAGTTAGCTTCGTCTTCAGCACCTTACCATTCCACACGCCTTCGAGACGCGATCGTCTGCACATTCACACCGACGCCAAGGCAAACGCGTTTTGTTTCTTCCGGCTGTCGTAGGCATTTTCGTTTGAGTGAATTTCGGTTCACATATGTAATTGTGTCGGTGCATAGGTTTGGTATATGCATTTATATAGCCATATAGGTAGCTTAACGGGTTTTGGCGCAAGCTTGAGTGAAACTCAACAACTGAGAACATTCACGTCAATTGTGTGAGTAAGCGTTCAGTTAAAAGTTTAGCATCTACAGCAGACGAATTCCGTCGGCAACTTTAAAATATTTAAGTTGAGTTGGAATGAACCAAACACTTTGAGGGAAGTTTATTTTGCCGGTAAGAAGGCTGGTGCTGGGATTTTGTCAAGGCAGCGTTGGATCCTTCGTACAGTATTTTGAAGTTAGTAGCGCCACTAAAAATATTTGTATTATAATGTCAAGAAAAATCCTTCCAACATCAAATATATGTGACATAAATATACACTAGTTGATAGCCATAAGCTTATATTTTCATAATTCTATATGAAAGGAGTTGAGTTCGCATCATTCCTCTCAGTGAATCAGAGGATTGTGCCCTTAACCCATCATTCTTCTCAATCAATCAGATTTAATACTTATTATGAACTGAACTATTACTCATTCCGCTGTGCTCACACCAACTTCTCCAATGTCCTTTTTCGCATTGCCACTAATTCGATGAAACGGCGCCGACATAACGGCACTTCGCCAACACAATCATTAGCCGAAGAAGGAGTTTGGGGAAAACTCAATTACTTGCATAATATTACGAGTGGATAAATCACCTATTTATGTCGCAACCCCAGCCAGTTGGCGAAACGCACACTTACGGCAGAAAACTCTCGACGTTGATAATTTACACCCCAACACCCCTCACCGTCGCGTAGAAAGTTATTGTTGCGTGTTGTCAACGTTCATTATTGTCATTATTACATGGTGCAGTAAATTTGGAGGCGCGCAAATGCGCCAACTGGCAGGCGGCCAACGCGCCTAAAAGCGAGAGGCGAGTGAAAGGCGTGCTGAGGGGTCTCAATAAACGCCGAATGCATGCTTTCCGCGCCAATCAAAACGCCAATAAGTTGCACCCACGCAGCCGCCAAGGAACAATCACGGCCGGTTGGGCAATAACCAGCCATTGGAGGAATATTGGACGCACTCACAAAAGCAACCCACCAAATTTAGTACAAAGGTGAAAATCATTAGTGCGACGGTAAAGCACCAAAAATGGGAAATTGACGAAAATCTACAAAATTGTAATAAACTTAAACGATTATTACTCCGCTGTATGGTGTTCGGTTGTGTGTGCATCCTCATCGCTGATGGGCTGGCAATGCTGTTGGCGATCACACCGACTTCGCCACCGTCGTTCGTAATTGCAATATTGATGTGCTGACACTGTTGCGGTTGTGGTAGTGCCGTTGGTGTTGTGCTGACGATGTCGACAACTGAAGCCTACGAGCTGTGTCTAATAATAGCAGATAATTTACGAGTTTTCAACAAAGTTCCCAAATGTCAAAATAATGGCAGTTCGGTTCAGTGTGGCAATAATGGGTGCCAACTGGGACATATGTACATACATGGCATGCCTTTTTTGATATTATATATGTGTATGCTCAGAAGATTTTCACTTACGAACACTGCTTGTATTGTCTACAGTAACTTAAAATATTCTTCCCAGCCAAAAAGTGGCATTAAATCGGGAACATTTTCGTACGACTATTTGTTACTACTTTCGATTTGTACTAACTAAGCAACTGTTCATCGATGAGCTTAATTCAATTTTGGAAATATGGCACGATAAAGGCCGTTTTCTTCTTTTCATTGGTAGTGTTTTTTCACGTGGCGGGTCCCAAACCCAGCACATAATCCTGGGGAGAGAATGTTTTGCCTTCTCACTTAATCTCGATTTCAAACGGATGTTTTTTGTTTACCCAGAAGATGCTTTGTCTAAGACCGAAAGTCGTGAGCTGCTTGAGCCATAGAGAACTTTCCTCACTTGTGTGAACTTCTACACATGGCTCCAACGAGTCGTGAAGATGAAGGTCGTCCAAAATCAGTTGTTGAAACCATTGATGTTCTGCGCAGACTGGTGTCATAACATCGGCATCGTGAGACAACTGTAGGCATTACTGGGGCCAGCACACATTCAATATTTCATGAACATTTGATTACCAATTTTTTCACGTTGGATCCAATACAATTCCTCAATCTCTCAAAAAACGTTCGTGTCGATTAGTCGAGCGAAATCGGTGCTTTGAAACACCGAAAATTTTGAGTTTGCTAGTTGTCTTTCAAGAAATCAGGAAAACCAATCCCCGAGGAACGATCACGCTTCAACACGACATTCAAAACATCGATTTGATGAGTCATCCTCCGCTTAGTCCTGACCTGGCACCGAAGTTAAGTTAAGAGGTCAACGTTTTTCGACAGCCCTCGTACGAGTATATGGCACACCACCAATAAAATTCTTGTGATAAAACATTATTAATTTCTATATATATGGATGGTAATGAGAAATTCGATTTTAATCTGATTTCCTAAATTAACGTTCAAAATCAAAATGTGACGAAACACAATTATTTCATAGTCAACATTTGTTGTTGGATCACCCGCATGTGACGAATGACCTGTTTGTGATACTTTGTTTGGGCGGCGGTGAACGATCACGAATTTGTGATTGCAGTGCCGAAATTTGGTGCTGGCCTTATATGACACTTCTAACGGAACAATAGACAAATTGTCACTTAATTGCCGGCCACCTAGCGAACGCATCCATTGGATCACTGAGGCATTTATAGTATTTTCGTATTCATAAATAATTGTGGAAATTTATACGCCTGAATTGTTTGACGCTCGAACGGTTGAGCGGTTAAGGTGTTGGCTCTGGCCAAATGCGTGCGTTCGTGAAACTGTCAATGGCACCCCCTGGCGTGACAAATTTCTTGTTGTACAATACATTTTTTGATTATTTATTGAGAGGCGTAAATGGAGTTTTGGGGCATAAAAAGCTCAATTAAAACTTTTCACCGACACACGAAATGAATTAGGCTTTTATTGCGAACTACATACATACATACATATATACATACGACATAAACGTCTGTCAATAATTAGATGTGCGGCACCGCAGTAAAACTCCATAAAACTTTAACGCCTCAATACATCCGCTGAAAAGCGCAAGTTCGCCTTCTATGCACAACAAAACAACAAAAACAGGTAACGCCTCAGCCGCCTCAGCCACCTCAGTCGTCGTCTGTCCGCATGCTGCGTCAGTCGAGCGCAAAAATGCTAATTATGCGCAAATTGTTTCGTAAATTTGCATGTAAATCAGTTTAAGTTGCAGCCACAGTCGCAGCAGCAACACCAGCAGTTGCATGCAATTACTGGCCACATCCACAGAACCGCCGAACCGCAGACCCGCACGGCACTTGGCTCTCACACTGCTTTCTGCCTGTTGGCGGCTATTCAGCACTATCCATCAATACTCTGCCCCAACTGGCGCACCTCCCCTTCAGCAACAACGTGCCCACACATACACACACACACTTATGTACATACACGAAAGCATATAATTTTCATTAGCCGCCGACATTCGGGCTTGGAGAACCAAAATAGTGCAGGAATAAAACAATTTCAACGTCATTATTATATGTATTAGTAACAACTCATGAAAAATAAAAGCTTTATAAACAAAATATTGCCGTATGAAGCCATTGCCGGCAATTTAGCAATAACGCTTTGGCGCATAAATTCAACACATTGTCTGCGAAGTGTTTAACGCATGCAACTTTAGACTCAAATTAAATGCGCTATAATTTGGCAGAGTGGCCACGGGATAACAGAGCAGCGAACAGACGTGCAACACTTTCAAAAGTGCCGACGAAGCGACAAAGCGCCATCTTGTGCCGCTGCGACTTGATTGCTTGTGGCAGAGAGGCTTTTGAAGTTTGTATTATATAAGATATTAAGCAGGCTCTGTACACCTTTAGCAGTATGTATGTCTGCTTTTGCTACTATATATGCATTAAGAATGACAGTGACTCCAAATGAATCCATAGCATATTATTTACGAGCTTAGTATAAAGAAAGTTCGGTTTCACTGATCTTTTCAGAGTTTCTTTATATAATATAATAGTTTTGTTCACCTAACTTTTGTCTGTAGCATGCCCGACGATGGAATTTAAGTGTGCTCTATTCAATCCAAAAAAATGTAGACCCCACAATTCGCGCCATCTGCCGAGGGATAAGCCTTCTCAATATCGCATATAAGGTTCCATCGAGCGTCTTGTGTGATAGATTAAAGACCACCGTCAACAAACTGATTGGACTTTATCAATGTGGCACCATGCGTTAAATCTAGAAAAAATACCCTTGAAAAGAAGATACACACCACTTCTTCGTCGATTTCAAAGGAGCTTTTGACAGCACGAAAAAGAGAGGCATTTATGTCGCGATGTCTGAGTGTTCAACTGCTTGCGTACGCCGATGATATTGATCTCATTGACCTTAACAACTGCGTCGTTAGTCCAGTTTTCTCTAGACTGGCTAAGGAAGCGAAGCAAATGGGCCTAGTAGTGAACGAAGGCAAGACGAAACATCTCCTGCCATCAAACAAACAGTCGCGACTCGGCTCCCACGCCACTGTTGGCGATCAACAATCCGCAATCGTGGACAATTTCAGCTATCTTGGAACCAGTATTAACACCAACAACGAAATCCAAAGTAAAAAAAACTCTTGCCTCTAGATGCTACTTCAGACTGAGTAAGCAATTCAGAAGTAAAGCCCTCTCTCGACGAATAAAAACCAAACTCTACAAGTCACTCATTATTCCCGTCCTGCAATATGGTGCAGAGGCGTGGACGATGACAACATGTGCTGAGTCGATGTCACGAGTTTTCGAGAGAAAGGTTCTGCGGAAGATTTATGGACCTTTGCGCGTTGGCCACGGCGAATATCGCATTCGATGGAACGATGAGCAGTAAGAGATATACGATGATATTGACATAGTTCAGCGAATTAAAAGACAGCGGCTACGCTGGCTAGGTCATGTCGTCCGAATGGACGAAAACACTCCAGCTCTGAATGCATTCGACATAAAACTCGCCGAGGGAAGCACCCGAGATGTTACGAGAGGGCTTTACAGGAGCCGGGGTCAAAATAAGACCGCTCCACATTTAAATGTTGTTGTTTTATATATATCACCATTTAATACCGTGATTACTTTCTTCATATTTAATATTTATTCTTTGGTTTTCCGATGCCGTGGGTAAACAGTAAAGGGGATTAATGCACTCTTGCCAACAATATGAACGATTGCACACCGCAAAACACAACTTAATTAACCAAACTGAAAACTATTAGTAATTAATTATTTATAAATAATTATCGAGATAACACGCCGTCAAATAAAGTTGCGATAAGAGCGAAATTGCAATGACACACCAGAAATTTTCTCCTTAGCGCCTTATCTCCGACGCTTATTCACTCAACAAACCCACCACACGGACACACACACACAAGTATACTTCCCCACGCAAAAGCGCATATTCGTGCTATTTTTTAATTATAAATTTAAAAGCTGCATTTGACTAATTAACACTCGCTTTAGCTGATGTGTGCGCTGTGGCGCTGTTGTTGCTATTTGCTAATTGTTGCCAGCGAGCAACAATGAATGCAACAGAGCGAGCGCCGTCATTGTGGCCAAAGCTTTTATGCAGCTGTCTTTGTTGTTGCTGTTGCTGTTTACATTGTGTAAGTGCTGCGATTTATCAGTCAAATCTGTGTAAAAATGCAATTTCAACATGCAATTTTCGCATTTTCCACAAATCATTTTCCATCTTCTGCTCGCCGGCCAGCAAAGTGAACGCACCGCACCGCGCCATAGTGACCGCAGCGGCTAGAATGTGGCCGAGTGCTGGCGCTACGTACCTATGTGGGGGCGGCGAGTGGCGAGTGGCGCATGCCGTGCGTTCAACGCTGGGCGTCTGTGCGGCAAGTGAGAAAATGCGCCCGCTGAGCGCTTGAGCTGTGAAGTCAATGCACTGTGACGCGCAACGCGGCAACTCTGCCACAATTAGTCTACGTCTCCATGCAGTTAGATGTTGTTGGGTGCAGCGGTGTTGTCAAAATGTTAACAAAACCGATTAGTCTTTTGGAGTTGTGAAAAAGAAAATTGTTTTACGCAATTAAAATGCGAAATTAAATGCAAACTTGGCGTGAATTCGAAGAAAAGATCGGGAAGCAATGAATAATCCCGCGTACTTCCACGACTGCTAACCACATAAAAATGCGGAGAGGTATTGCTGTGCACAAATGCTATCTAATGGGGTTGGGCATGCGCAAATCTTGCTTTACTAATGATGTTGCTGCAGCACGCTATGCTAATCTCGAATTTACTTTTTACTTGATAGATATGCGTTTGTATGTATCTACTACCTTTCATTTAACACTGGCAGATTTTGCACGGCAGTCTGTTTCAATAAATACTTAGAAAGTGATTGTTGCAACATATGTACGAAGTCCTTTGTGATGCTATAAAAATAGAACTCCTGTAGTTCGAACTTATAAATCAGTAAAGCGCCTTGTAGTCAATAAGTATTTGCCCAGGCGTTTAATTTCTATTCCCACCATTTCGGTGCGACACCTGAAAGTTTGGGATCCCAAGTGTTTAAGCCTTGATTCGGGAAACACGATACAACCTTTTAATTGTCCCACCCCGTATATTTGCATACAACTTCTGCAGCTGACGTCGGGTAAGATTCTCAACCTTACAGTATTGACACCGATAGGTCAAAGGCCTGTTGGAACCCGCACAACTTGGAACAGGCTTACGCTCGATCTTGGGTTAAAAGGATCTGGCGACAGCGTATTGAACAATGGTAGCCCACCTCAGGCTTAGTTCCCGCGAAGGCCAACCATCCAGCAATAGAACACACGCGGAGAGGGTAGCACCGTCCCGTTCGCATTTTAGTGATCGCGAGGTTACGGTATCCTTCCATGCCAGCTTATCAACTTTACAGTTGCCTGCGATTCCGCTGAGGCCTGGCACCCACACTCTCTCTTCTAACGGGTTCTACCCATCCACAGCTCCATCGCAGGTACATATGTGGGCTGAGGAAAAGCCGTCAAAGTTTGGTTTGGTGACTCTATGATACAAAATATCCGGTAACGTGAAAGATTTTTCCAATGCTCAGATGTGTGTTCGTGAAAAAATCAAAATAAATTAAAAATAAGAGTCTAATAAAAATGTAATTCTCACTGCCAGAGCTTTCAAGTTTAAACTAACAGATTAGGTTCCAGACTTTGTTTTGGAAACTTCTTAAATATGTAACTTTGGTAGCTAAGTCATCCATTAAAATTGTAAGCGTGTATTTGAGTCGCTTTCCTGCAGGACTGTGACTATTCTCCTCCTCCAAAATTAGGAATATGGGTCAGCAAAATATCCCAATAGCATTTCTTCACAAACACCCATCACTGCCAATAACTATGGAGCACAACTACACACCCATTTCCACTCCCCACTATCGATACTTGTGTACATAAGTATCATACAAGAGCTTCTTAAATTATTTATGACGTTTAGCCACGTTTTACAATTGCGGTAGAGGCAGGCAAGGACTCCCCGAGGTGTGAAACTGTTGTGTCAAGCATGAACCTGCAGTTGGTCACCTTGGTGCACACACACAGCGAAATCTCGATGTCTGTTTTGTGGTTGACAATACTTTCTTGGAAGTCATGCTTTTGAACTTTCACTCAGTAAGCAGCGTTGCCAGAGAAGAAGGGACCACTAAAACATAAATGACAGTAGATTTTTAGTCACTTGAAACAATGAAAACTTTAGCCCTACTATAGCACCCTTTATGCGTTGTACTTATCACGTGACATATCCGGCATCACTCATATCTTACCTTCATGTCTTGCCTAAATGGCTTGTATATCCGCGAGGTATCTTCGCTCATCTTTAGGCATCTCTGACATCCACACACACACACTACTTTATATGTAGTAAATTTACAGAATGTGACAAATACAAGCGCTCTGCCAACTGTATTGAGGCACATTTCTGCCAACTGTGAATTCCGCATATTGACAAAGCTCCTGGTCGAACATTTAATGGCACAGCTTTTCTGTGGCTAAACAGAAATTTTTAATAAATTGAAGTTGTTAGGCTTCACACTTAACGGGACCGCCTGCAGCGTCCTCAATTCACGGCAAGTTGCTGGTTAACCGAATTGTCGTGTCTGGGCCAGCGCCTGCGGCTGCCTTGTTGGTGTTGGTGTGGCAGGTTCCGCGAAAAAAAGTGTCAATGCTATTAATTTGTTATGCCTTGTGCGAGGATGAGACAATTTGCGTGACATTCGGAAAGCGGCGGGTGGCGCTGGCATGCACAAATGTCCATTTTTACATATATGTACATTATATACATACATACATACAACACATACAAGTAGACCTCTCTTACGCCCACACGAAATTATAGGGCACATAACACCCATATATACTACACATACATATGTATGTACATATAGCTTGAAATATGCTTGCAGAATTATGCTTGCAGTGTGTTGCTGGAAGTGGCATTTTTTAATCTGTTCTAAACTTTTCAATTTGAATTAATTAAATTATTTTAATGTTCGAAAACAACTGCCATACTTCAAGCCACAAGCAACAATAACAATGAACTCAGTCGGCAATTCAACTGGCAGCGATAAAAATCTCGACTTTAGGCAATTGCCACTAAATGCCACGCTGGTCAATTGCTGTCAATTTATGCGAAGGCGAAAACAATTAAACGCCCAATTTGTAGATTTTCGACAATTTCGTTAAGTGCAACAATTGTTGACAAATTTCGCAAACGCGACTCGGCGCTTTGCGCTTTGCTCTTTTGGTCAACGAGCACATAAATTATGGCCAGGCATCGCGATAAAATTCCAATTATTAATTCAAAAAATAGCTAAAAAATAAGAGCGTGTTTAAGGCCGCAGTGCTGAAAATCGACTTTTTGCTTTACAAAAGCGAAACAGATAACTGGACTGCAATTCGTATTATTTTTACGCAAAAACTGAAATTTAGAATTAAGTTGAAGTCACACTCTCTCACTCTGAAGCATTTCTGGCATATATCTAAAACAGATGTGAGTAGCTTGATGAACGCGAGGACTCGAACACTTTCAAACAAATCAGAATCTTTCCGAGCACAAACACATACATATGTATATGACCCGCTCATATGAATACATCATTAAAACCCCTCTTACAAATATATTGGGTAGTCGAAAAAGTCTTTTCGTATTTCTAATCAAACTTCAACTTATTTTTTTTATATTTGTAATGAACCAAATATGTACTATTTTGGTCGACCACTTTTCCGCTAGAGACATTATTCCATCAGTGTAAAAATTTTGTGATTTCTCGGCGAAAAACTGCGACAAGTAATTTTCACAGGCTTGTCTTAAAGCCAATTTCTGCATTGACCGAAACAAATGATTGTCTAGCTTCAACCTCATCAGTTGTTGACAGTAAAATGTAGAATCAATCGTTCGACGAGGCTGGAGCCCACCACCACCCACCAAACACTCAGCATAACCTTTCGAGGCGTCAATCTGGCTTTGGGATCATTTGTTGAGCTTCACCTCGCTTGGACCATGATCTTTTTCGCACATTGTTGTCCTATTTGATCCACTTTTCGTCTCCTGTTACCATTCGCTTCAGAAATGGATCGATTTCATTTCGTTTCAGTAAGGAATCGCGATGTTGATTCGGTCCATTGAATTTTTCTCAGACAATTCCTGTGGTACCCAAACATCGTGCTTCTTTTTGTAGCCAACCTTTTTAAAATGGTTCAAAACGGTTTGGTGATCAATTCTAAGTTTCTTAGTGATGTCATGGGTGCTTATGTGACGGTCCTGGTCAACATCTTCCATAATTCCATCGACTTTTTCAACGATAGATCGACCAGAGTGGGGTGCATCTTTCAGATCGAAATTTCCACAACGCAAGCGTGCGAACTATTTTTGTGCTATGCGAACTAATACAGCATCGTCTCCTTAAACTTCACAAATTTCATTGTAGGCTTGCGTGGTATGACACAATGTGATTGGTAGTCCTAAAGTTATACGACTTCAACGGCATCTATTGACAAAATACGAAAAGACTTTTTCGACTACCCACACATACCCACAAATGTCCATACGCGGCTATAAGTTTGTGTGAGCAGGTGTTTTAACTTGCCTTCAGTATGTGCGCCGCCATCTGACATCTGTATCTTAAAAATTGATATGAAGAAGTATTATGGCAGGCAGACATTGAGGCATTAATTCAATCAAGGAGAGGAGCATCTACACACTATACGCACAAACATGCAACGGCAGTCACCTTGCGTTTCCATAATTACTCAGCACAAAAGATTCTAAACTTTCAGTTTCTAATAACTTCCCTTCTTCCTGTTGCTCTTGCTCTGCCACTCCAGACCATGAGAGACCAACCAGCCTTTACTAACTACAGCGACAGTATTATCCGCCTCAATCACAGCGAGTTGAAGGGAAATCCTTTTGTACTTCGCCGTCAACACTAAATACTCACGTCAGCTAATAAATCCACTTCAACTGTATGGCTAAGCGGTTGATCGCGCGCCATGCTCTGAACCCCAAACTCATTCATCCGCTACTAAGCGCTCAGCCTAGCTGCCTAGCAGCCAACAGGCAGGACGCAAGCAACATTCGTTGGTTGGGTGCCAGTGCCTTCGGCTGGCGAGCTATCTGCCGATCTGCCTGCATCGTAATATCACGGAGGCTGCCCAATCTGAACTTCTGATCTGCCCCATTCGCACACCGAATCGTGCTGCACACAACCCTTTGCGCCAATAAACTAGAAACGTGGCAGCACCAGCAACCAGCAACCAGCAAACAGCACTGGCACCAGATCCATGGCGGATCCATGACAGACCAATTGCCGACTGCCGGCCGCAAACGCCTCATTGCAACAGCAGCAAGGAGGCTGGTGCACAATCTCACTTAAATGTTGATGTTGATGGTGCTGGCGTTTGTGGTGGTGGATTTGCCGCTGCGTTCTGGACCCTTTAGGTGTCAAGCGCAATAATGTGCCGGCCTGTAATCAACGCGATCCTAAATAGGTGTACAAATTACACCCAGGTCCTTAATTATAGCAAAACCGCCGACACAGCAGCAGCCAATGCTGCCACAGCCTATGCGTACCGCCTTTGCGGCAGGGACGATTGCGGCAGCAGCACGGCGGATTAATGAAAAAGGGAATAAACGCAAGCATCCTACACTCCACTCCGCACCACTCCTGTGTTCGCTCCTCGGCAAACTCGTTTGTGGATAAACGAGTAGAGCGAGAAGTGTAAACGCGTTGAGCGATGGGCCACGAACGTCACGTATTCGGTCGGCGCTGTGGCCGAACGCGCCGGCGTCCTAGCAGGTAAATTGCAAAGTGCCAAATGAGTGCGGATGAGTGTGAAGAAATTATTCTGTGACTATTAAGAATTTGCCATGCAGCCGGCAATAAGAAAATTAAACAGCCAACAACAACAACAACAGAATCAGAAACAAAAACGGCAAAACCACTTTGCAACGCCTTGCAACTCATGCGGAATGTTTGTTTGCAACTTGGCTTACTATTGTTGCCGTTGTTGTTGCGCTTTCGATCACTCGATTGATCAGTGCAATTGGTGTAAATGTACTCGTATTTGCCAACATAGCTGTACCCGCATAGCTGTACATATGTATTTACTTCTTAGCCGCATTGAGCACTTGAACAGCGCTCGGCTCTCGGCGCAGAAGAGGCCACAAAAATTGCTTTGATCGATTTGATCGAATGCGCTGCAAGATCAAAGGAATTATGGCTGGCAGACGCCAGCACGATCATGCGAATATGCTGATGGTTTGCGGCTTTTTTAGCTTTCGTATTATTTAATCGCACACGTATTTGCTCAACTATGTTTTGCTGTATCCGTGTGTGTGTGTGTGTGAGGGAGTATTTTGACAAAGGCCATAGAACGCAGCCAAAACGTAGAGTGAGGGACGGTCCAAGAAATTGTTGTAAGTGGTTTCATTAGCAATTTACTTTTAGCATTTGTTGTTTCTGCAGTTTTGCTATTAATCTGTTGGACTAGGAGCTAAAGTGTGACGTTGTTCCTGGGTCTCAAGTGCAGCCAGTTTCGGGCCAAAGCAAAGATCAAAGGGCGCAAACGAATATCTTATCACATATAAAAAAAGAAATGCTATAAGCTATTTGGACGTAATGAAATAATCTGGCAACGCTATTACCTTTTGCTTGTAATCGAAACGCATTTGATGTGAATTTGCTAATTAATATGTAAGATGTACAGGGTTTGTCCGGAAAGTAAAAGGACTGAGTCGGTTTGGAACCAATCGTTACAATTCTTTAAAAGTTTCAAAATAGGCTCCTTCTGCGTCGCTGCAGCGCTGCCAGCTTGATTTCCAAGCATTGAAGGCGTCACTGAAGGCATTTTCCGGAATAGCGTTGAGAACCGAAGTGCATGCTGCTTGGATGCCCTTTTATCGGCCTTTTTAGACAAGAAAACAAAAAAGTCTCGTGGGTCACATGTGGGCTGTATAGCGGCTGCGGTGGTCCAACTTCAAATAGGCTGCGATTTCTTGTGGACCCGATTGACCCTTGGTTTGAGCCACTTGAAAACTTCCGTGCAAAATTTGGCATTGACGGTCTGTCCAGGAGGAACAAATTCATGGTGAACGATACCCTTGATGTCAAAAAAGACAATGAGCATCGTCTTCAGTTTCGATTTGCACATTCCTCCGGACTTCATCAGCGACCTTTTCCCGTCCCTCCAAAAAGGCCTGGTGCCACCGAAACACACCACTTCTTGCTAAAGCAACATCTGGGTAAACCTGCTTGATCACATCAAACGTCTCTGTCGCCGATTCACCGAGTTTCACACAGAATTTAATCGCGTACCTCTGCTCTAACGAACGTGGCATTTTCGGCTTGCACCATCGCGCGAAAATGTTTGTCCAGACTCTCCAGGTGTTCGGGGACAACTGCCTAGTCGCTCGTTCGTTAGCTAGGAAAGACCTCTACCGAAGTAGTACAGTCGCGGTGGAAGAAAATCAGTCCTATTACTTTTCGGATGGACACTGTAGGCATGTAACCATATTTGGATATATAAAATCAAATATTATTAAAGAAAATTTGTCATTGAAGTTCGGAAGTACCTTTGGAAATTATATTTGGTGGAAACTCTCTGCTTATTCCGGATATACGAATTCATGTTATCGGCTTGACGTAGTAGCCCACATATGTAGCCTTTAAGCTCCTCCGATAACCGGAAAGATTTTATGACAAAATTTCTCAGGTTAAAAGTGTCTTCGAAGACACTAGATAAGGTTGTATTGGAATAATTAAGAGGCATTTTTTGTATATGGTAATCACGCACGGCCCCTAATAGGCAACGGTGGCTAGATAAACTAATGTATTAGTTCGGAAGTATCTGAAGAAGTAAACTTAAAAAAATTATACAAAATAGTACAACTCGATTTTAGATCGCAAATTCTCTCGATATACTTAGATATGCCCCAAACCATGAAGAAATCAAACCCGTAATGTTTCTAGCTATCGGTGGCTATCATTGCTGATCATTAGGCGGCGAAATGCCAAGTTGCCGACTTTATAATTAATTTGAGTGCCGCCGTGGAATCCATACAGAGCACTGTGTGGCAAGCTCATATAGGTGGTGAGAACCTGTGAAGTGAAACCACAGACAAGCTGTTGCCGCAATGTTTGTTGCAAATAATACAGCACTTAGCCGACGACTGCCAACGCCCGCGGCACAAACGAACACACACACGCGCACATGACTCGGAAACGTCGTACTCATTTGAAAAAACGACGTTTATTACTTAAATTAGATTAATTTGAAAGTATCTTCAACTCGTCATAAAAACCATTAACAAAATGAAAAAGCTGTGAGTGGCATACCACCAAATAAGAAAGCAGCCGAATGGCTGTCTGGATAATTGGTTTATGGCAACTCTAAGAAAACAAAAACTAACGAGCCCGCTGCCGTAGGATTAAAAGAGTCTACTGTTACAAACGAGTATGCGAGATCGAGATTCGCACGTTTTAAATATCGCTCGAAAAGCCCCTTGATTTTCGGATTTCTAATTTTACTTAAGGAATCTCTAGAACGATACATCTTCAATTTATGATGTGAGAAATTCCAACTATGATTGCCACCCGCAATCTAATTAGTCACACCAGTAGTTGAAACACATGCAACACCACTCAGTGCAATAACGGTAAGCTGGAAGCTCTGCCCGCATCTGTGCTTTTTCGAATTTCGCGCCGAAGCCGAAGAAAATGCCTAATTTCGTTGAGCAATATAATCACGTCCGCAGATTCCCAGCCTGCAGTGCAACAGGTAGCCGGCGAGTGGGCCACGGTGGCAACAACTGCAGCGGCAGCCGCCGAAGCGGTGGCAAATGGTCATTCGATACGCAAGACAAGCACTCCAAATGAGCGCCTAACGATCGCTGGCAAGCAGGTGATGGGTGATGGTAGCACAAATGTGACCGTGACGTATGCGAAAATTACTGGGAAATTCATGTTGCCGACTGCGGCCCACACCAACACCACTCACTGTAGAAGCTGTGAAAGTAGCAACCGGTTGCCACTGCCACCGCCACCGCCAACAGCAGCCGATCAGCAGCAATGCTAAGTACGTAGTAGGGGGACATTATGACCGGCCAGGTGCGAACAATTTCGTCAATTTGTTTTGCTGAGCGCTTTTGTGGGTGCCACTTTGTGTGGAAAGTAGCCATGCGGCATCGAGTAAGCCTTGTAAATGCAACGCAAGCCGCTGAAAATGAGCTTTCGCAGTTAAAACAATATTTGTGTAGGAAAAGTTGTTGTTGGCAAAAGATCGTGGACAGCGTGTGAATTTACGCTTGATTTCTGAAAGTATACAAATTTTAATTGAAAATCTCGTGTGACCAGAAACGGTGAGCCTTAAGATCTAAGCCAGGCAATGCCTATACTTGAAGGGATTTGTGGACGCACAGGCTCTTATGAACTCTGCAGGCCACTTGTGGCCACACAGTTAATGACGCCACGCAATGTGGCAATGTCAATAATTCCTGTCATTTTTGTACACTTTGCTGCATTTATTTCTGCGTTGCATTTACAAATTACTTGAAACACGCACACCTTGCACCAGCTTCGAGTATCGTATGCGCTTCTGCAAATGACTCACTTGATGACTCACTAAGGAATGCATGGAATTCGCGAAGCGATGAAAATCTGTTGAATATAACATAGTTGGCTGGTTGTTGGTTGAATAGGACATCATTAGGCCCATTGTGTCGCTGGGTGGTAAACAATTTAAGCCTTATCCAGTAACTCAGTGGGTTTGGCAAAAAGCCCCAGCCCCGGCTGCCCAATGTCTCTTAAGTTGGAGCATTGGGAGCTGTGGAATATATCTTATTTCATACGGCTGAAAGCGTTTCAGTGTCTCATCGTCCTCCAAGGATCTTCTGCATTCCGCCGCATCCACTTTTCCCATTTTATCGAGGGATCTTAAGGGTAGGTGCTCTGTGATGACCCCTGCAATGTTACTAAGCTTGCTTTTGTCTAGCCGTATGAGCTTTCAGTTCAGGCCAGTTCACCATCAACATCACCACATAGTAAGTTTGTGGTATACCCTGCGTTGCTCGTGTTCGAAGACTTGAGACGTTTCTCTAGGGAAGAAAGAGCTAATTGCCTGGAACAGCTAAGCGCATTTGTGTCTCCAGCTTCCATCGAGCGGGACCAGCTCGTCTGTCTTTTCATTTGCATCAATTTTTATATGACCGGTTACCCAGATAATAAGTCTACTAATCTTGAACCTCTTGCGGGCGGTTGGGAGACATTCTGAGATTCTTTTGGATGCCAGAAACGCAGAGTCGGGTGTTAGTAGCCGCCTCCAAACTCTACTCCTGCCAAATTAGTAAAATTTCAGTCTGCAAACATGCCTGGCGATACCAAGCTATGTCCTTATGACGACTGTAAGCCAATACCCCGCGCCTCATGTGGCATCATATCACCATGACGAACACAATTATAACCTTAATTGAGTAAAACCTTTCCACATTAATCATTTACCGCCGGAATACAAACAATTCATGCGAATGTCTATATAAAATGTAGATAACTACACACACACATATATTCACCCTCGAAGGGAGCCGGCCGCAGTTATCAGCGGAATTTCAATTTAAATTAAGCGTCAACAACTGAAATTGTGTCGACTGCGAAATGTTATCGCTTTGAACTGAGCACGCAATTATCGTGAAGGATGCGTGCTCGCTGCTCGCCGCTCGTTGCTCGCTGTGGCATGCAAAGCTGAAAGGACACTCGTTAACATTGTGCGAATATGCAACGCCGAGGACGCGGCGCGCGAAGGCGATTATGACAAGTTCAAGTGTGCGAGCCGCGAATGTACAAATATTTATGCGAATTTCTGTAAGAATGGTGTATTTTAAATAAATATGCATTCGTGACGCTGTTGGCGTTAAAAAATTATGCGCAGCTGCGGCAGGAAATGCAGAATTGAGTGGACGAGGCAACCAGTTGAACAGCGGACAGTCGGACGCATAGATATTTATATGAGGGACGTGTGTAAAGGATACGCATTGTCAACTCATTAAGCCAATTTAAATGAGATCGCACAATTCGCAAAGCAAACCACGAAGTCACACAGAGGACTACAACACTGAAGGGTACTGACTGAGTACCAAAGGCGTGAAGGAAGGACAACTAAGAGCTTACAGTCAGTCATATAAGCATAAGTAAAAATTCCGACACAATTTTTAGAGACCTTAAGTATTAATACAGTTACATTTGCTGGCGGCTTATCCACTCGGCTGATCTGCTTTAGGGGTGAGTGCAAAGGGATATGCTCCCGACATGTGAAGGATATGAATTGAGGCAGATAGGTTTTCGAACAAGCAATCGCGTTCGTTGATAGTTGGAATGGAACCAAATTACAAGCAGAATTTTTGCATAATAAGACAACGCGGAGCCCCAACTTAATCCTGAAGCAAGCAAGTGCCGCCACCCTCTCGAGTTTGTAATTACTGCTGACACTTGACACTGACAAATATCAACAAGTTTAAGTGTTAAATTTCAAATTGCGGTCTCATATCTGCCGCGCTGGCACTTCTCCCAGAGTTGAGCGGCTCGTTAATATTTACGCCCGAGGCAGCTGCAACTTGCGAAACGAACTTAAAACACAAATTTGAAAAGTATGAATTTCAGCAACGACAACTGCTAGTTCCCAGGCCCGAAGGCCGCAGCTCGCGACTGCTGAAAGTGCATACGCTCGCAATTCGGGTTAATTTCAACATTAAAAATCAATTTGAGATTCACTTTTGTGTGCCGCTTTTGTGTCGTTGTGGCCACCGAAGCCGACCCGTAGCTTGAGTTGCCCGCAGTACCGCCCACTTGCCGTCCCACTGACGTCTGCAGATTTGCAAATGTCAAATTTGTGTGAAAAATCGTAGGCACATTTACGCCGTAATTGGCACCGGTAAGTGCGGACCACACACAGGCACACACGTGCGGAGAGTTTCTCATTTCGTCACATCGCCAAGGTGGCTGGCAACGGCAACGTCGGCTCAAAGCGTGAACGCTTGCGAAAGTGCTAAGCCGCGAGCCATCTCGTCGGCTTCAATGGAACTTAAATGTGTCAAGGCGAATGGCGTGAGCCACACGCGCACACCAACAAAGTCGAGTAATTTCACAGTCTATTACTTAGTGTTTGACGCGTCAGCAGGATCGCGTCAGTGAGATCAGTCATTTGTCAGTGGTCGGGGTTCGTTCGTTCTTCGCGGACGCAGTTCCAAAGTTTACTGGGTGTGCATATGCTATTTAGTCGAATAGTGCGTCCGTCAGCCAAAGCGCGTCTCGCCTTCGTCTGGCAGTTCATTTGTCTAATGTGTTTGCCATTTTTCACGTGTTTTCCCATTGGCTCGCGGCCTCGGCTGCGCCAACAATGACAAGAGGCAGCGTAAATTTGCTATGCCCGCGGTTGCAGCTTTGCGCGTGTGGCTGTGGCTGCGATGTTGGTGTCAATGGTGTCGGTGATGGCAACCGTGTTTCACCTTGAATGACCTCAAGGGTTGGCAAAAGGTGGCTCCGCTGATGGTTTATGTCTACGCGCGGAAAAAGTGATGCTCATAAAATTTCAATTAATCTTGCGCGCCGTTGCCATTGCCATGCCATTCCGTCCCATTCCAACCCAGCCCATTCAGTAGTAAGTGCTCGTAACTTGTCTTCGAGGTAAGAGCCATATTTGACGGTTATGACGTTGGCTTGGGCTTTTGATTTACACGAATTTATGGTTGGGGCCGGAGTTTAAAATTCAATTATGCCAAAATTTGTGCCAACATAATTTACCTTCAACAACGGCACTGGGCGAGCGAGTTTGTTGAAATAATTAGCCGCAGACTTTTTCACGCGAGTAGACTTTTAACTTGTATGGCTGAGGTTGATATTAATTTGTTGCGATATGGAAGAGAAATGGCGGTTTATGGACGCTCTGACGAAATGTCTTCCAGATGCCTTTTGTAGTTGAGTCCCGTGCTCTTATTTTCAAAAGGCTTTCATCATTTCTCCAACAGATATTATAACCGTTACATATTGCGTAATCGTTTATCGGTCAGCTTTCTCATTTTGGTATTCCTGATACTATTGGTCCTGTATCGTCGCTTCCAGAAATAGAAAACCTCCTAGAATACTACCGCCATGAAGAAGCTTCTTATGTATTCCCCATGAGATCTTTGAAATTCCTCGACGTCTTCGTTACTTAATTTTAGTTGAGAGAATCTAATATACAAATTAGTCAATTCATTATTGTAAATGTTACATTGTCTTACTTCTTGCATGACTTTTCCTGGTATTTGGCGTCCTAATCGAGAGGGGAAATCTTGTACTCTCAAGCAGTGACATGTGTAGTTACATTTGTGGATGATTTCTCTTACAAGTAAATTATTAATCTTCCTCAAATTAGCATCTTGATTGCATTTGCTGCTCACATCTCAACATTAAGCATTCGCCATACTCGGAACGTACACTTTCACATGATCACATGATCGGATGACCATTGATCACCAGCACCTACCGGCAGCAGCAGGTCTTCAACGAATGCGAACGCAAATACAGTGCAGCCAAGCAGAGCAAACAACAACCGTGTGTGTTGATATGATTACGGCAATTAATCTTTCGAAATGAGTGGAAAAATCGTTTTCCGAAAACATGCAGACAGTCGGACAGACAGACGTGGTGCGCTAGTCAGTCAAGCCGTGCTCCCATGTGTGTCCATACATGTGTGAATCCGTCTCACGGCCGGTATGCGCGGTGACGACTGCGCAGTCACAACAAATAGCAAGCAAATCGCCAGCAAAACGATCGCACAAAATGTGTCTCACGGCTATGCCGGGAGATTGGAGGCAGCGAAGTGTTGAGCTCGAAGTGCCTACCAGCTTGTCAGCCGGACATTGTGATGGCTGCTGATGGTTCTTAGCTGATGGCTGTGCGTAGTAAGCAGCGAGTTATGGCTCACACTGAGCATGTTGCAGTCAGTCAGCACCGCTGCTGGATGGTTGGACAGTTGGTGGCGTGCAGGCGCCTGCGCCTCTGTCAAATTAAGTGTTTGTGTCGCTCGCCATTAATCAAAACAAATCAAAATTATTCGAAAATACACAATAAAGCCAGAGCACCTCCGATATGGACATCAGGGGTTGTGCGTATGTGGCTGCCACTTCGCGCTGTTGCACTGACACTGCATGCATGCAACAGCGACTACAACAGCAAGCACGCGAACAGTAGAGGATCAGCGTCAAAGTTAAGCATCATCTGGAGATGTCACCTGCTGCGCGAACACACACAGTCGGCATATTTTATTGCTTCGCTTGTTGTTGCTGTTGTGCTGTGCTTGTGCGAGTTAAGTATGTGCAACAAATTTGATGAATGATGGACAACTGCTGATTTGCTGTTGTGCGTTGCAACTGATCTCCAAGTTTACCGTAAAACGTTGCTCATTCCGCTGATGAATCTAAGTATTCTGCGAATGGCTGGGAAACAGCCATGCGTGATGCCACTCAATTCTGGAGAAACTGCGCTGCATCAACCGTTACATACATACATGTATGTATATCCGCATTGGTGATTAATCGAACTCTTTGCTGTGGGAATTTCCGTGCAATCCAAATAGTCTCAGAATAGTTAATGGCATATTAAGAGCGGCTATTGCCTACGAAAGATTACGTTAGAAACAATGGTTATTCTACTATAGCAACTCGTTCGGGCCGGCCTAGAAATATAAAGAATGCAGCGCACAGCCTCTGTTTGTGAACAATATTTCTATTCATAATCACTCAGTTTGCAGTAATTAAGAAATCAAAGCAACATCACTCTCAAGGCTTTGGCTTTTCAAAACCCTTTGGATCAACTCTCCACTTTTTCACATGGATTTCCTTCACATACCACCTCAACAGAAATAAAAGCAAACTGTTATACGTATATGTTGCCTGGACTGATTTCTCTTCCAACCCTAAGATTCGCTATCAGCGCCTTCTAGCGGCAACCGGTGCAGTTGCTAGAACGCAGCACTGTACCGTAGCATAACGCATTGCTCAGCCAGTAGATGTCTCAGAAAAGTGCCGCTTGATGTCGCTCGCATCGGCACAGTGGCCTGCGTTTGATGAAAACTATTCATATATCTTTATACCGAAACACTCTTCACTTGTTTGAGTAATTTTTTTTTATTTTAATTAACAGTTACACAATTAATTTGATACAAAAACTGAACTTTGGTAGACTAGTGTAGTGGCTGAAAATTACACATTGATGCTCTTACAAATATTTGTATGTATTTTACGAAATATATTAATTTTCTTATTTTAAATTGTCTAAGTAACTTCTATATATAAGTTGCTATAGAGTATGCATATGATATGTGGATGTATGAGTACAAAACATGCATAAATCTTAGAAATTATAAAATTTGTCGAGTTATTTTTTTAAATTTTTATATACTTCCTATTAAAATACTAACTTATTAAAAACGTAAAAAAAATATATATAAAAAATTTAAATCTGGAAAGGAAATTATTAAAGTGGCAAACTGATTCTGATAAGCAGTTTTGTAGTCCATATCGAGCGAAAAGGACGGTTGTTATGAGAAGGTGAAAATGTATATTGATCTGTCTGAAGGTTAGCTCAAACAAACTATTAACTTCGGCTGCACCGAAGCGATATAAGACGCTTTACAAATACAACATATCCCTTGCACTTGCTTACAACTTAGTTTTTATCGTTCAGTAAGACAGCTATATGCTGTAGTAGGGCGATCTGTAATCATTTTTCGAATATTGTAGCGTTGCCCCGGACAATATTTTGTACTGAATTTCATGAAGATATCTCGTCACATAAAAAAGTTTTTCTTGCAAGAACTTTTTTCCGATAGTTCAGTGTGTAAGGCGCCTATATGGTCCGATGCCGGTAGTACTGTCAAATGTGTAGCTTCTTGCCGACAAAAGGACGTGTGCAAAATTTCAGAGCGATATCTCAAAAACTGAGGGACTAATTATATATACAGTCAGCCAGACGGACCGGCAAACGGATATGGCTTAATCGACTCAACTCATATTATTGATGATTTACATTGTGACAAAAAAGCATCCAGAAATTAGAATTAAATTCCCCAGGTTAAAGGCATTTCAAAATCAATCGAGAGCTCGTTGTAGACATGCCTCCTTCTGGACGACCTTCGACCATTTCAACTGATAAAAATATCCAAAAAGTGAAGAAAATGTTTCTTGAAAATCGTCAGACAAGTGTTAAAGAAATGGCAAGAGAGATCGACATCTCTCGCGAGTCCTTTTGAATAGTTTTGATAGATATTTTGGGTATGAAACGGGGGCTTGCTCGACTAAAGGTAAACATTTTCAAAACCAGTACCGTAAACAGGTCTCTTTGGGCATGCTTGGTCGTGCGAATTCCGATCCTACATTCTTGGAGAGCATTATAAGTGTCGATGAGACATGGGTTTATGGATTTCACTGGGAAATAAGCCAACAATCATCGGAATCGAACCCGTTTTCAGTCGATTGAAGAGATAAAGCAAAAGTCGCTGAAGAGCTCAAGGCCATCCCAAAAAGTGCTTATGCGTTGGCATAAATATATTACATTTTGTGTGGTCTACTTTGAGGGCGACAAAATAGTATACTTGATATACCCTGTTCAGGCTATCGAAATATGTAATCAAGGACGATGTTCATGGAGTGATCGATGACTAAGTAAGGAAGTGAGGAACTCGATTAAATTATAACTGTACATATGTCGTCATAATGTACATAAACACGATTACATATTTACATATTTCGTAAATTTACTGTGGTTCATGTATTTATTATGCGTGTCGTAAAATGAACATGAGATATCCATATTAGCTTAATACTAAACTTATTTTTTTAATTAAAATTATATGACTAAAATCTTTTAAAACAACAAATTTCAAAGCTCTCTGCCTTTATTTAACCTTAGTCACGACTGGAAAACATTTTTTGCTTTGTTGTTTATTCCAAACATTAACTCTATTCTATTCTTTCTATTCTGGCCATTTGGTAGGCGATTTCTTACAATTTCATAATAAATATAAATTAAGTATTATTTATACTATCTAAGGTAGACATATACATTTCTTAACAAGTATATGAAGCTCGTGACTGGAATGCTAGTTTAGTGATAATTTTTATTAACTAAATCGACTAGCTAACCCTTAACCTAACAATTTTTCGTAATTTATCAAAATCACCCATACTTAAGTATTTCAATAACAACATACTTTTCCTGTTGACTTAAACCTGTAATATAATTTCATATTAGTTTGCTAGTAACTGTAATATAAGCTTGGATGCTTCAACTTTCTACTGTATGAGTATGTAGCCATGTTTGGTGCTTCAAATGCGCAATGAATGCAGTTTTTGTATGAGAAAAGCTCGCTCTACACGTGCGGCAATTGGTCTTGTGGTGGTGGTGCTGCAACATTATTGCCCACCTGTGCCGGCGGCGGTGGCGCGCCCGTACCGCCACCACCGCTGCCCTCGACGGAGCCGCTCTCCGCTTCCGAGTCCTTGATGGAGCCGCCCTCCTCGTCGCCGACGAGTGCGCGGTACTTCTTGGCGATCGCCTCCCAGTCGGCCACATTCTCAATACGGTTCTGGTTGGCGGCGGTGAAGCTCGTTTGCGAGCCGAGCGGTGAGAGATGTACCACGGATAGAGCCACCGAGTCTACTGGCCATTCAAAATTTATTGAATTGCACAATTGTTGTTGTATCATAAAAGCGAGATTAGAAAAATAAAATGAGTTTTTGTGCTTATTTTTGGTAGCGAAGTTGCGAAATTTTGAGCTAGCGCAAGCTAGGGAGCCAATTCTCAGTGAATTCGTAGGAGAGGCATCAAGCTTTCCACTCTCCTAAGTATAGAACTATACTACTATTAGATATATATTAGTTTAAGCAATACGCAAGTTGTATGCCTTGTGAGCTTTCCATAAGCTCCACTTGTGCTTTTAAGCAGCGCTGTTGGACGCGATTGGTTCACTTCGCTACGCGCAGCTGCTAAACTCGCTCAGAGCGCACGCACACTTCACAAACGCAATCGCTTGTTGTTGTTTGTTGCTGATTGGTTTGGTGAAGTGGGCGTGGCGCTCGATTTGGTGGGCTAAAATTGGAAAGCAGCATTGCAGCGACACATACATTTCCTACCTTTCTTGATCTTCGAGAGCCACTTGGCGCCAGCCTTCGTGCGCGGGCTGGCCTGGCGTATTCCCATCATCTGTACCAGACTTGGACGCTTCTTTTTCTTCATGCGCGCCTGTGCGATGACGTTGGCGTGTATTATATATGTAGAACGTGTATGTACGCGTTATTATGCAATTGTGGTGTTTGATGATCGCGGTGGCGTTGGTGGCAGTTGCCAGGCGAGTTTGTTGGTGGGTTAAGTTAAGGACAAAAGACAACAACAACAATAACAAACACATATGAGTATGAGCAGTGACAAAGTACACGAACATCGAGCAATAGGTGAGCCAAACAGGGTGCCAAGCGTACAGTATAAAAGTGTGCAGAGGACATAATACAGGGTGCCTGTACGAGGACAGTGTACGAGTAAGTTGTGATTTGCCATAACAAACGAAAAGAAAAAGGAAACGGAAACGGAAAGAGAAATAACTAAGAAGTGGTTTGTTGCCATTTTGCTTTAAATGGGTTGGGGAAAAGGTCAACTGGTTAAGTTAGTTAGGTAAAATTGGTGTTTAGACTACAGAATTGGCTGTTGTGGCGGATAGACCCGCAGAGCAGCTGTTAGACACGCTTCTAGATTACCTTGACCTTCTCGACGATCCACATAAACCATGTGGTAACTAAATTAAGTGGCGATGGCGCAGTTGTTGTGCGATGCATGTTACGTATAAGCTTGGACAGACCAAATTTCCATTCAATATCGGATTGAGCCTGAATTTCTCAAAGCGAATTTTATTGTACATTTTTTGTGTTTTTGTTTTTTGTTTTTGGTTTTAAAAACAGCGCAATCCAAGGAGCAGGCATTTATGATGTGATGAGGTTGATTGGAATGTAGGGTTGCATTCCAGCATATGTATGTACAATGAGATGTGTGTATGGGAGAAATAAACATAGTATATGCAATGTTTAATTTTCGAAGCACTAAACACTTTTAATTTCAATAAACAAATTTTTCTTTTATTTTTAATGCTGAAAAAGAACGTTTGTAGTATTTGTTAGACATATATATATATATATTGATATGTATATATGTATGTATATGTGGGCTTTAAAGCTTTTAAAATAATATAAAACGATTTCTAATACTGTTTTGCTCTCAACTTTCTTACAATCACTTGCTTGTAGAGAAGAAATCGAGATCTTACCACCAGCTGCCTTCGCGTTTGAACCCATAATATCAACGCAATAAGACCTCAATTTTTACGTGAAAGCTTTCGAAGCACGCCCTTTAAGCGCTTGCAGTATTTTATGCAAAGCAGCGACAGCTTTCACTTTTCATTGAAAGCTAAACAATATTAGAAATTCACAATAATTCATAAATAAATGAAATTATCAGTTAATTGCCATGCAACGGAACATGCAAATATGTAGACACAAAGCACAAACACATTGACAAATGAACTCACTAAAACTATTCATATTCTCACACTGAAAGCGCGCAGTCTTTGTTTTTGTAACTATTAGAAGCCTAAAAGCTCGGCACTTGTTTGTAAGCATATTTCTAGTCTACCGTATTCTAGTATGACGAAGCGCACACACAGAAGCATTATGTAACACAATTTTGAAGTCAACTCTCAACTTCTAGTATTCTAGTATGCAAGCAATTAGTTTGGCTTGTACACATTTAGCAAAAGTTCGAAAAGCTAAGCATTTCACAGTAGCAGTTTGTTATCGTAAAGAAACAACTGTTGTTGCATAGATTGTATCTTTAAGATCGCCTTGCGAACACTCATAACGTCGGGTTACGTGAACGGAAGTTGCAAGTCTGGGCAAATGATGGACTTACTCTAAGTTTGGTGAAAGCTTAACTTAAACCCTAAATGGCATCAAGCACTGCGGCGCTCTAAGCTTATTTACATTAGGTAGTTATGAAAGCAGTTAGGCCGTAGAAGCTTTAAGTAGCATATTTTCAATATTTGGCACTTAACTTTCATGCGCGCAAATCGCTCAAATCAAAATCATTTTATTTTTAAAAATATGTTTGCGACTTTTTTGTAATTTTTTGTAGTAAGGCTATAGTTATATATGTACATTAATGATTTGAAGACAAATTGTAAGAAGCTTACGAAATATTGCGCAATATCTCTAAACAGTTTCGTAATTAAAATATTTCACATCTCGCGGCAAAAGAGATTGCTCTATTTGTTTGCTTCTCTCCTTTGAACCCTATAAATTACATACTCTCTCAGTGGCTCGAGACCAAGGCATTGGTAAACAAAAAGTCATAATCACATAAGTATTGATGTATATAGTAAAGATAGTATGGCTTTAAGTATGGTATGCACCGTTAGTCGGCAAAGCAAAAGAATACTACCTGAATCCGTTGATAGGTGTCAGACATCATGGCAATCAACAGGTTGATTAGCACAACCACCGACACCAGCATATAAATGCCGAAAACGATTTTGAACAGATACTCCACCCAATACGGCTGAGTGGGCTCGGCCACGTTCAGTATCTTGTCGACCTGCGTTTGTTCGGTTGTCGTCTGGCCGAACACGGCGAAGAAGAGCAACTCAAAGGAGGTAATCGGATGCATGCGCACTACATTCCAGCGCCATACCGAAATAAATACAATAACATATGACCCACGGTGGGGTATAAAAAAAGAATAAATATAAATAAATAAAACAAAATCACCACCGACAAGCAGTGGGTCACAGCATTGGCGGTATCCATATATGTTCGTCGAACGCCATTTTCCGTTTCACACAACAGTCGCAACGTGTTTATTGTTATTATTATAATTTTGTATTATTTAAGTAATGGTAAAGTGGAAGGGAGGAAGAGAAGAAACACAAAAAAATTCTTGTTAATAAAAGTTGCATGCAATACCAACCTGTATGCGTTGATAAGTATCCGACATCATAGCAATGAGCAAATTAATAAGAACAACCACAGACACAAGCAAATAGATGCCGAATACGAACTTGAACAGGACCTCGGTCCATTCGGGGCGCAGATGGCGCATAGGATTGATGTCCACGGTCGTTGTCTGTCCAAATACGGCGAAGAAGAGGCGCTCGAAAGCCAAAAATGGCGTCATCGGTCCTTTTTTTTTATTAGATTTGCAGTTTTTCATAATTTTTTTAGTTTTTGTTTTTGGATTTTGGGAGATTTGTGTTGTTGTTATGTATAGGATAGCAATGGAATCGAAATAAACGCCAATAGGTAGCATAATTAGTAGAGCTTCATTAGGATTTTACAAATAATTGGCAACACATTAGCGGCATTTTACGCATTTGGACATCGAGTGACTGTGAGGCGTGGCAGCGTTTCGCTTAACTTGGTTTGGGCTAGTGCATCACTCACGTTTAAAGCTACACAGTTTTGAGGTACGAGAAACTAAAATCGACATTGCTTTGTGCAGAAGCTGTTGGAACCCCTTTGTAGGTTAAGATAAACAAACATCAACATGCGTCTTTTGAATATGGTTAGTATTGTTTCTAATAAAAAATCAAAGTAACCGAAAATATAACGGCATATTAAGCAAAAGAATGCGAACACTGAAAAATAACTCAAATTAATACAGACACTCTAAAAAGTACAGACATGAAATCAAACGTAAAATTTTTACGAAATTTGGAAATCAAATCGCGAAATCTCCTCGATAAAATTTGACATATTTTCACCGCCTTCTATTACTAGCGCATTTTTATAGAAAACTGTCTCATCTGTGCAAATATTTAGGGTTGGATTTGGTGATTATGCGTTTGGATTATGAAGACCAGCATGGTTCAGTTCAAGATAGTCATCTTCGTAATGTTAAGCGTTCAAAACGGAAGAGAATTGATATCGTTGGTAAGAAAATATGGCAGGTTCTCACAATCGAATCATGAAAAGCTCTAAGGATATATTGTGCTTGTTGTTGTTGTTGTTGTTGTCGTAGAGGCAGAAAATATTTCGGAAGTTATTTCGAGGGCTGTCGCTGAGTTGACAGGCCTTGACTGGATAAAAATCCGGGTCAGTTTCGGTTAGTGTCTACTGCTGATCTGGTCTGATGTCACTTTGTCGTGTCGAAAATAATCTCCCACCATTTTAATGATACCAAAATCTCCCACCATTTTAATGATACCAAACGTTTCAGTTCTTTCATTGATCTAAGAGCGGAAGACGTGAGCTGCTTGAGCCATATGTAAAATAATCAGTTCTGGCCACTCCCAAGTGAATGGGGTTCAGAGAACTTTCCTCACTTGCGTTCTATACATGGCTTCATCATTTCGTTTCAAACGTTTCAGTTAACAGAAATCACAATTTTACAATTAATACAATATTCATCGGATAATATGGGCGAGTGTGACAGTAAAGAGAAAATCATGAAATTTAATCCTAAACTCTAAAAAACGAATTTATAGTATGGATATGATATAGTATATATATTTCTTTTAGTCCTACGCTCCAACCGAAGTCAAAGGAAATACCCTATATATCTCTATTTCTTCTGAAAGTTTTTTGAGAGAAACGAAAAAGGACAAAAGTGCCTAGTGAGGTGAATTTTATAAAGTTTATAGGCGAAAACAGTGCAAACAGCTTTAAAATTAGAGAAAACTAAAAATTTAGTAAAAGTGGATAAGTATAACTTTAAAGTATAGTAAAACAATTTGGTGAAGCAGTAGTTAGTAAGCATGCTAAATAATTCAAGGATAGGATTGAACGAAGAAGAAACAGAATGAGAACAAATAAATCGAAAAAGCATTCCATCAAAAACAGTTCATGTGTAAAACCGTAGCAAACATTTAGACACAACATCAAGGATGCACAGATGGGGATGTGATGACCACTCAAAGCTAACATGCCCTTTAAATTGAATCGCTTGAATTCTCAGCGCTATGTGGATGCCGCAAGAGAGCATTCCCAAGTGGGTATTCAAAAGTGTAGACACAACATCGAAGGCGGAAAACAAACAAAACACACCCACTAAGTAAGAACGGCACCGAAGCGCCGCACATAATCTTGACGATTAGCTAAATCAACTTCAACTTACGATCATCTTTATGCTTGCGACGAAATTCGCTCGATAAACTTCGGCTATCGACATAACGCTCAGCGGGACTGAGGGGAGGACGCGGTGTCGGCATATCGTCTGTGCAGTTTTCGAATTGTAAGAGAAATACAAAGATTCATTTGAGTTCACATTTAGAAGTTTTCTTTTAAGCAGCAGCTGCAGTAATGCTGCAAGAGCATCTAATACGAGTGGTCTGTAATTGTTCGGCATGCAAGCTATAACTGAGACTCTTAACTTGAAAGCAACGATTTGTGTTACCTTCAAGATAGATACTTATCCATACAGTAATTTGATTTCAATAAATATTAGATAAATGAGAAAAGTGCCTCCAATGGCGGTCCATCAAAGACACTCTTCTTTGTACAAAAAACCGAAAATCTATTTTATGAAACACATGAAATTACAAACACGAAACACCAACGTACAAAAAACTTACCGTCACTGAAGTACCCTCGATTGCGATTGCGCTTTTCGAAGCCTCTCAAATCTTCCGGCTTTAGATTCGCGAATGACTGATTTAGTGCCACAATATGCATGGAAAAGCCAAAGACGAAAATCGCAAGCACAGCCAGAAAGCGTGCCAGATCCTTAAGCAGATCGCCAATGATGATGGCCCACGGCCCGAAGAGATGATGAAACGAAAGGAAGTCCAATATTTGCACGCAAGCCAATAGAAAGGCCAAAGCGAAACATTGATTGCGACAGTAGATTAGTGTTGGCCAGTATAGTTTAGAGACGAAGACGAACGCGGCCACATGTACGCCCACACCGGCCATGCCCAGTAGCAGCACCAACAGTTTAATTGATCCCAATCCAGATTTGTCTGATGGATTTGTCAGCTCGAACAAAAGTAGGCCGCTCAACCAAATAAGTAGCCCAATTTCGTACCAGTAGGGGACCAAACTTAGTCGTAGCACCGGATATATGGGCGTTATGCCCACAATACTTAGATGAATCATTAGGTATATGTGTGAAGTGAGATAGGACATGAACTTTATGATAGGCACTTTGTTGAATTTGTGACCCATCGGAAAGGTGAAGCCAATCCAAACAGGCGGGCATACAATAAATGCCACCAAGAGTAGCAATATTTTCCAGGATGCCCATGTTAGTGACCCCCTCCAGAGTTCCTACATGAATTTAAGAAATGAGCAGTTTAGGTCTTTGAACTTTCGACACACTTACCTGCAGATAGCGCTGAACTACGGTATGTGCAATAACTTCTTTTTGCTCGTTTTCGATGAGCACGTCCAAGAACTCCACATTTCTCCGGTCTGTGGCTTGAAGTATTTTGCCTGCCGAGTCCGAACCGGCAGCAAGTGCCAGCAGCTCGGTTGCCATTGCTTCGCATTGTTTGCCGGCGGCTACTAGGTCTTTGGCGCGTTCTTTTTCCTATTTCGAAGATTGTATGAAATCATTTGTTCAAACGTTTGTGAATATATTTCTATCTCCGTTGCACCAACCTTTGTTGATAAGTTTATATAGATATTGGATAACTTTGCTGCGGTATCGACAGGTGCGGGCGACACCAGCACAAATTCTTGTATCGGTTTGTTGTTGTGATTTTTGGAGACAACCATTAAATTGTACACAAACCGTTTGTCTTCCATCAGGCTGTATGTATCGTGTTCTTTGTTCATCAGATACCGCAGCACATCGTTGTGGCCTTCGGAAGCGGCAAACCATATTGCCGCACAACCGTAGTTCGTCTCCGACTTTGGTGAGGCGCCTGCCTCACATAGTAATTTCACAACTTCCAAGTGGCCGGCTTTGGCAGCACAATGCAGTGACGTCCAACCATTTTTGTCGGTGGCATTTATCTCTGCGCCTTGACCCAACAGAATCTCCACCATCTGTATATGGCCGTGCATGGAGGCGATGTGTAGACCGGTCCGGCCATGACGATCCGTCGATTGGAGGAGTTCTGCTGAGCGACTCAGAAGTAAGCCAACCACTGACATGTGACCACCGAAGCAAGCCAAATGGAGTGGATTATAACCCTGCAGAATAAAATATATTTCAAGCGTCACTTTTGAAGAAATATCAAAAACTCACATTCTCTGTCGTTGCCGCCTCTACTTGCACTCCAGCCGAGTTCAGTAGCAGTCGCACCACATTTTCATTTCCCGAGAATGCCGCCAAATGTAACGGTGTCATGCCAGATTCCGCCCCCAATTCACCGAAGAGGCTTTGTCCGGTCGGTGGTTCCGATTTCACTGTCGCCGGCACGCTCGTCAATAGCTCGCGCACGGTGTCCGCTTGTCCGTAGTAGGCTGCCACATGCAACGGCGTCAGTCCCAATTTCTTGCTGGTTATCCTCAAAGAATTGGTACTTTTCAACGCATCCAATACCTGGCCATGACCGTTCTGTGCCGCTAAATGCACCGCAGTGAAACCAGCTTTATTCTCATCCGTGCAGGAGGCGCCCGCACGCACCAACGCCTTCACCACGTCCGCATGTCCACCCTCGGCCGCCAGTTGTAGCGGTGTGGCATCAGTCAATTTGTTTCTAGCCGATATCACGCCAGAACGATCGAACTTCATTAGCTCCTCGATCACCTTCACCGAACCCTGCATTGCAGCGATATGTGCGCAGGTGTTTCCATCCTTACTGGTGGCATTCACCAGCGATGGATGTTGTTGTAGGAATAATTTGGCCACTTCAGAGTAGTTGTTCTGCGCAGCGACATGTATGGGTTTTTGACCCAGATCATCGGTCGCATCTATATTAGCGCCGAGCTCAAGTAGAAGCTGACATACCTCCATCTGTCCACTAGCTGCGGCTAGATGGAGAGGCGTTTGCTTGCGTAGTGTCAATATATCGATGACGGCATTATGATCCTTGATGAGGAACTTCACGAGATGCGTGAAGCCATTCATCGCTGCCAGATGTAGCGCCGTGCGACCGACACGCGATTTCGAATTGATGAACGCTTTATTGGTGAGCAGAGCGTCGCACACGTGCAGATACCCTCGTTCGGCAGCCAAATGCAGGGCAGAACGGCCCTCAATATCGAACACATCCACTCTGGCATGATTCGCTAAAAGGTTGTTGACCAGCTCCATGTGCCCGCGGTGACAGGCGATTAGCAACGGCGTCCAGCCAACCGACGTCTGTCGATTCATGGCTTTCTGTATGTCAGTGGGATTCATGTGGGCAATCATCTCCATCAGAACGTCGTTATTTCCAGCGACGGCACAATAATGGAAAGCAGTCTCCAGAACATTTTTCGTTTGCAGAGTTACGTCTGCACCATTTTCGAGTAACATGCGAACAATTTCCTTATCGGACTCGGGTATTTTTACCTCCTCTTTGGTGATTTGACATGTATAGTGTAGTGCGGTCGCGCCGTCGTCGTTCACTGAATTAATATAGGTGGTAGCTTTATCAGGGCCATGTTTCTCCTTAACCATCTCGATGAGATGACGTACGATTTCGGGATGACAGGAACGGCAGGCCATATGTAGCGATGTTTCGCCAGTCTGCGGGAAATTAAATTAAAATTGTTGATTATATGCGCTTGTGGTGCGGTTTAAATTGGACTTACATTGGATTTGTAAAGTGGATCGCCACCATCTTCGAGGAGTTGTATCAGCGTTGCCAGATTACCGTTACGCGCGGCTACATGCACCGGCGTCAGGCCATCATCGGTAGTTAAATTGGGACTAGCTCCGGACTTAAGGAGCATTAAGGCACAACGATCGCCATCCTTAACTCGTGCAGCTATATGCAGCGGCGTTTCGTGCATTGTACCTCCACGGACATGGACATCGGCGCCGAAGCCCAGCAATGTCTCGACGACAGCCGGCTTCGCGGACTCAACGGCGATGTGGAGTGCAGTGTAGTTCTCCTGCAAATGCAATTCGTACAGTGAGAAATATTTTCAACAATAACTAGCTGACATAAGCAAATGATACCCACATTCGTCGTGACATCAACTTTCTCGCCCTTCTGCAGGAGCGTATTGATGATGCCGGTGTGGCCGTACGCGGCCGCGGTGTGAATGCTGCGCGCGCCATTCTTATTTGGCATGTGTAGATAGACGCCCTTCTTGAAGAGCATCGTCGCGCACTCGGCATGGCCATTCAGCGAGGCGATATGCATCAGCGTGCTGCCATCCTTTGTGCGTTCGAAGATGCTCGCCTTGAATTTGTCCGCCAAAATTTCAATGATGTGCGCATGGCCATTCTCAGCAGCTAAATGCATCGGTGTACGATCTGCGCGTCAGCAGACAACGCAAACACACAACAACACAAAAATAAGGCAAAATTTAAGGTTAGGTATGTAGAGCAGAATAATGGCGGGAAAGAAAAGGCAGATACCTTGATTATCCGCAATGGACGCAGAGGCGCGCACGCCGTAGAAGTACTTGAGTAAAGCTTCGTCGCCCTCAGCGGCCGCTATGTGCAACGGCGTCTGACCCTCGCCATTTTGTGTGTCGACATTGGTGCCGTAATCGACGAGTATACGGACCATATCGACGTCCCGTCGTCTGGCGGCCAAATGTAAGGCCGTGTCTCCATTAGCCGTTGTTGCCTGTAGAAAGTGAAAGGCAGGTTTTCGATTACAGGCAGTGATAAGCCAGAGTAAAAAAATGCAAAAATTAGAAAATTGAAAAATCAAAAAAAATAAATAAATAAATCGCCGATATGGTGGTGGCTTATGCTGCCGACACCGGTTTAGAAAATTATATGCAAGTTGAATGTGAAGGTGAAGTCTGAGCTTTAAGTTTTCGCCATTTAAGTGAATAACGAAAACTCATACATACATATATGGTGGATAAAGAACGAAGAATATATCAACCAAGAGCTCTATTAAATGCGTTTAATTAAATTAAATTTTGACACCGTTTCACATGGCCAACAGTGAGCACACAGCTTAATTTGAAAGAAGCCAATGAAGCGCATGAGTCTTCAAAGACGGCTTGCGTGACTCGTAACCGCATGAGAAAAGTGAATCGGCGGTGAAAAAAGTTTCGCTTAAAATTAGTTCATGGGAATTCCTCGCATGAACAATAACTTCACTGCGCGCAAATGCAATGCTGTGACCGCCAGCCCAACTGCCATGACCCACTGCACGCCGCTGCCAATTTAGTCAACGCATAGGTGAGTGGAAATTTTAATTTGCAACACCAACTGCTTTTATAAAGTTGAAGTGCTGCCGTCTGAACGGTGCATACTTGCTGGCGCAACGACTTAATAAAGTGCCAGCCAGAGTTTGCAACTGCATATCAAACGGCTCGACCGCGTGCCACTTCTTGTTTGTGGCAGGCGACGGCCGTCAATGTCACTGGCGCTGCGTGCATAGCCTTTCTTGGCACACGTGGGCCGGACGATCCGCCGCGAAAAGCGTGCAAACATGCTTGCAATAAATAACGGTGCATAGCAGACCGACGCGTGCGAGTTTTTTGCAGGAAGTGTGCCGATTCGGTTCCGTTTTTATTTACTGTTACAAAAACCAGTTTCTTTATTAGCATAACCATAAATTTTTAGAGAATTTGCCAAGTCAAGGTTATATCTAAAATTTATTTATTATACAACACACATATGTACATGCGTTATAGCTTTTTGACTAGGAAGTTCCATGTTCCATGTCTTACCTTCAGTTGGTCCGACGTTTGAGCTGAGAGCAGCTCTCTAACCATAGATTGATTACCAGACTCTACCGCAAGCAGCAACGGGACTTTGCCTCTCTGCAAAAAAATATAAATAAATATTAAATCCGTAAATATGTATGTAGGTATAGTTAGCCCTAACTTTCAAAAAGCGATTATATATATGTAATATATTTGACAGCTTATGAATTATATCATTTTGAGTGAAGCAACTTTTAATAATGTGAAAAAATTGATAAAAAGGAATTTCGCATGTAGATAACATATTGGTTTTTGAAAAGAGAAAAATACAGTTAACTCATACACTTGGCTTTATGACGAGTTTTCGGACACTGCCCTATGAAAATAAACCATTGAGGATTGGTTTGCTAAGATTAGACGTGCTGAAATGAGCACCGAGGACGGTAGATGCAGTGGACCCCCAAAAGAGGTTGTTACCGACAGAAATATCAAAAAAGTCCCAAAAATAATTTTGGAAGGCCGTAAAGAGAAGTTGTTTGAGAAAGCAGAAACGCCAAAGATATGAACTGAATGACGTTTAAATTATATCAAACACGAATATTTGGGTATGAGAAACTTCTTTGCAACCTGATAATTCAGAACAGTGTTTGGAGATGTTCGAGTGTAATAAATCAGAGCTTTTTCGTCGATATGTGACGATGGATGAAACATGGCTCCATCATTTTACTACGACGTCCAATCGACGGTCATCCGAGGGGTCTGCATTCGATGAACCCGCTTCAAAGCTTTGAAAAAAGCAACAGTCGACTGGCAAGTTTGTGACGTCTATATTGTGGGATCCGCATGGAATAATTTTTACTGACTAACTTAAAAAGGAAAAGCTATCAACAGTGACCCTTACGTAGCCACTATTGGAGTATTTGAAGGACGTATTTGAAGAAAAAAGTGCCTTTCATCAAGATAATGTAAACCTTGTCACAAGTCAGTGAAAAGATGGCAAAAATTCATAAATTGCACTTTGAATTGCTTCCACATCCATCGTATTGTCCAGATCTGGCGACTTTTGCTGTTCTTGGATTCAAAAAGAATGTTCGTTGGGAAGAAATTTTCATCGAATGAAGCGGTGATCGCCGAAACTGAGGTCTATTTTGAAACAAAGCACAAATCGTGCTACAAAAATGGTATCGAAAAGTTGGAGAGTCGCTATGATCAGCGTATCAGCCTTGAAAGGAACTATTTTGAATAAAGAAATAAGAAATGGTAGGATGCGGACATTTCAATTGACCTGTGCTCGTATTAAGTTATTTTATTTTCAATAACCGTGACTAAAAGAAGTAACAGCTTAACTTATCATATTGAGAAATCTCTGTACTCGATGTTTTTTTCCTCAAAAATGCCTTGTCTACCACAAATAAACTCTTTTATGCAAAAGTTATTATTTTTTATGCCAACAACAAACATTTAACCACGTATCCTCCCTGCGAAGGAGCCATTTATTGATTTTCAGACGCCGTTTGTTTAACATTTCCGTAGTAATGCATTCTTCGACTCGTTTGTTTTTGTCGTAATTGAATTGCGCCTTAAAGTATGCTGCATTTTCCACGCATTACAATGGTGTCTACGGAAATGTTGCAAGGTGCGTGTTTATGCCATTGTTACTTGGAAACTGTAATAGTTTTTCAAACATGTTAACTATTGTCAGCGTCAGTCTGCTTTGTATAACTGTGCAACATACATACATATCTACACGTAATGTAGTTAGTACGTAAGGTATGTTAAGTGGGTCTGTGTTGAGTTGAACTCATTTGTCGCGAGGCCTGGCAGTTTGCTGCATTCATAAAGAGTTCAACTCACAAACTTCGCCGACGCCAACTTATTGCCGCAGACACTTTCGTATTCACTTACACAACAACAACTTTTTGCGTGCCAAGGAGATATTTGAAGAATGGACAGAGTCTCCACACAAACCTACACACATACATACGTGTATAACACATGTATGCATATAATATAAAACAGAGCCAAGTTTACCGTTAAGTGGTTGGGCGGCAAAGCAAAAAGTAGTTCACAGTTGTGAGTGTAATGGTTGGTAATATACAGTTGCGTTCAAAATGTTGGCATTTACTGAATTTCTATAGATTTTGTATTGCAGTTTTCGGCTTTATATACATGCATGTGTATAAAGGAAATATCAATTATTATATTGAAAATTGAAAACTTTTTTCGAAGTTCCAAAAATGAATCTTATGTTTTTCCAAGCTACAAAAAATGTTAATTCATAGGAATTCTAGATATAATTTGTGAAGAATAGCAGCTAAACATTCTCAGAGTGGCACTGCAATTTTATTGCACTCTAGTGTTCTTCCGTGTTGCACTAATCTGTCTGCAATGAATCACATTTGAATCTTAATTTATTGCATTGCAATCGCTTACAAGTTGCCATGCCTGGAATCTTGTCACTGTCTCACTTGTGTTTCGACTTTTTTTGGTGCTGCTGAAAACGTTGTGCGCGGGTTGCGCCTTCGTCGTCGGATTCTCCACATCAATTGAGTTGCATGAGCTGTGCGCTGTGCTACATTCATTAGCTTCGTATATGCAATAAAATTATTTATGGATTTGCATTTTTATGTTGCTTGGCTTTCAAAAGCTCCCTCCATTTCCTTTTCACAATTCGGTTTTGTGTTTCACATTCTCTCTTTCGTTTAGAATACGTCAGGTTGCCCAAATTCTTACTTTTAGCGCATTTGTTATGACTTTGTTATTGTTGTTATTAGTTGTTTGCTTGCTTGCCAGCTTGGTTATTTCCGTTGCTGCCACGTTTACTACACTTTTGTTTACGTTGGCACCAAGTGGCACGGCTGGAGGTTGACTACGACTACACTGGCTCAGTGTTGGTGGATTGGGAAGTTGGTGGCACTTACTTAGTATATGTTGTCTAGAAAAGTGTGGGCGCCCAAAACGTTTATCATTTCTCTATGAACAAAGGACATAACTAAAATGCGCTTCCCTATTGAAAGGCTTTATTTGTATCGCTCATACGCACTGTCGCCCCAATTGTGCTTGTATGCATTTGCGCCATGCATGCGTTTTGAGCAGTTATTGTGACAATATAGAAGTCTAAATTTTAGAGTATTGTACATGCATTATTATATGTTCCTCCATCCAGATTATATTTCTGCTATGGCATAGTTTTATGCTACTAAACTTAAGGCATATTCATATACTAATACTATAAAAATGTTTGATTTTTCAATATTTATTTTTTTTACTCACCCCGTCTACTTTCAAGCGGATTTCCTTCCCAGCTGCTGCAAGTAAAGCGCGCAATATGTTCGTCGCAGTGCCCGTTTGACGGCTGGAGACCAGATGCACAGCGGTTTGGGTGCGGGACTACGAGTAAAGAATAAATTAATAAATAAATTTCGTTTATTAGAATTGAGCAATACTGACTTGGTCTAAATGAAATAATACCCACAAGTTTTCAATTTAATTTTTACAATTATTTTCAATTTTAATAAAAACACGTTTTTGTAATAAATATAAAAATGCTGAAACTTTACTAACCGAAACTAAAAATAAGCAATCTTTGCAACCACTCCACTCGACAGGCTCGAATGTAACTGCTCGACTGGTGGCAATAAATTCAAGTGCCTACAAATTTATTTGAAAATCTTCGATTATGGGTGTGAAAATTAAACAAGAAGAACAAAAAAGTGACGCAGGAAGGGGAACAAATGGAAATCGCAGCAAAACGTTGTTCTAAAGTTAGGCATGCCATTCATTCAAAAGCATTTTCTGTAACTCATTTCAAGTACAGTGAAACCTCAACTAAACCTGCAGGGAATGAGAAAACACTAATTTTGTCAAAATAAACAGACAACTAAAAGTAATTTGGAAAAAAAAAATTGAAAACATAGTAAAATAAAAAGAAATACTTTTTAGCTGATTAGTTGAAAGAGAAGCTGAAGGAAAACTTGATTGAAAGGAAATTAACTTAAGCCTTTATTGGACTCATTGCGGCCCTTTTCAGTTACTGCAAGCAGTATTTTATATTAAGAAGTGGTAAACTTGTGCGAAGACGGTCTGCGTACATGTATATATTGGGTAGTCGAAAAAGTCTTTTCGTATTTCTAATCAAACTTCATTTAAATTTTTATATTTATAATGAACTTTAATAAACCAAATATGTACCATTTTGGTCGACCACTTTTTGGCATTTCTTCTACAGACATTATTCCATCAGTGCAAAACTTTGCTGGTTTCTCGGCGAAAAAGTGCAACAAGGGATTTTCATAGGCTTCTCTTGAAGCCAACTTTACTCCATTAAGGAAGTTCTGCATTGTCCAAAGCAACTGGTAGTCCGATAGTGCAAGATCAGGGCTATATGCTGAAGGCATCAAAACTTCCCAGCCAGGCGCTCTCAGTTTTTGCCGAGTCATCAAAGTTTTGTGTGCTCTAGCGTTGTCCTGATGGAAGACGAAGCCCTCTATGTTGATCAGTTCTGGCCGTTTTTTGTCGATTGCTTGCTTCAATTTCATCAGTTGTTGACAGTAAAATGTGGACTCAATAGTTTGACAAGGCTGGAGTAACACATAGTGGATGATTCCTTTCTAATCCCACCAAACACTCCGCATAACCTTTCGAGGCGTCAATCTGGGCCATTTGTTGAGCTTTACCACGCTTGGTTCATAATTTTCTTCCCACTTTATTGTTGTATTTGATCCACCGCTTGTCTCATGTTACCATTCGCTTCAGAAAAGGTTCGATTTTATTTCGTTTAAGCAAAGAATCGCCGATGTTCATTCGGTTCATTCAATTTTTCTGAGCCAATTCATATGGTACCCAAACTTCGAGCTTCGTTTTGTAGCCAGCCTCTTTTAAATGGTTCAAAATCGTTTAATGATGAATGTTCCTTAGTGATGTCATGACTGCTTTTGTGACGGTCTTGGTCAATCTTTTCCATAATTTCATCGACTTTTTCAACGATAGGTCGACCATAGCGAGATGCATCTTTCTGATCGAATTTTCCACAACGCAAGCGAGCGAACCATTGCTGTGCTACACGAACTGATACTGTATCGTCTCCGTAAACTTCACAGATTTCATTGGTGGTTTGCATGGCATTCTACCCTTTTTTATACAAAAATTTCAAAATATAGCGAATTTATTTATTATTTTCACTCATTTTTGAACAGCTACAACTTTTTTTTAACATACTCGAATTTAATTTTTTTGGTTAAATGAAGCTTAAAATCTCACCTTTCCAGCATTAAGCAACAAATTGATTGGTAGCACTGGAAATATACGCCTGCAACGGCATCTATGACCAAATACGAAAAGATTTTTTCGACTACCCCATAAAATCAGTTTCTACTGTATCTCTGTTTTATAATTTGACATTTTTGTAAGCCCTGTTGGAATTGAAACTAATTTCAATATTCAACTTTGGTTTAATTAAGTTTTTATTCTTGCTAAATTTAATTGATGGGAGTAGAAATTTCGTCTTATAAAATTTACAATTTTCTAAATGGTATCTAAAGTGGTAAATGTATCTTTATGTACCTTTTCTACCAGTAAGTATACTAAGTCTATACTAAACTGAAATCAAATAAAGTTACAATGTTAACCGATATAAAAATTTTGCAATAAAATGCTTGCCGGGCTACCATTTCCTGAATTCAGAAATGCAGTGGCACTTGAAGGGGCTAAACAGCGCATTACTATTTTTGTCTGACATATAACCGATATTCTGTTGCATTCCGCCGACATAACTTCAAAAATACTACAACAAAAGCAAAAACAAAGCTCTGAAGCAACAGACACTGCATTACTGCCATAGTTCAATGCGTGTGTGTGTGGGCAACGGTATATGCGAAAGTCATTAAAATAAATGCTTTCTAACAATCGGTGGTGGTTGCCCACAAATTTTTGCTTAGTTACTGAAATTTTGTTTATTTTCTGCAATTTTTACTTACAACAAATATGCGAGGAATAAAGTAATAGTGGGCGTGGAAGGTAATTTAGGTAAAACTATCGAAAAAAATAAATAAATCTGTGTGCATAACAGAGGGTTGGTGACAAGCGCTGTTAGCAGGGGACGGAATGCTTATCGATTTGGGCCAGATCGAGCAAATTCGAGCAGATTTTATTGATAGACGGCAATGCAGGCGTCATAAGCCGGGATAATTAAGGTTTTGTGGAATTTTATAGTTATATATTGATGTCGAAGAGTTGAAGGCCTTCAATAACTTATATGCACTTCACATAATGCAAAAATATAAATGAAAATATACATATATGTATGTATGTATAACTTAGGCGCCCACAACTTGCTGACTTTGCGCATTAGAAACTAATCAATTACACACATTTTCTTGCTGCCGGTGCAAAGGCCGTGCCAATACTTAGGCAATCACAATTAGGCGACCTTCGTCATTGCTGCTGCAATTAGGCAAAGGCAAGCGACGGTCAAGTAAGTGAAAGTTGCACGCCACATGTGAATTAGAAGGCATACGAGAGCGTGAGGAGCAGTTCGTGTGGCTGCATATTTGTCGCATATTTGTGGGTGTGTGTGTAGGGTGGGCATGCATGCTGTTAACTTCTTTGTGCCACCTGCATGTGCAACAATGCTACTTGACCTTTACGTACTCGAGCATGCAGGAATTTCCAATATGGTCATGCCTGCCCATAAGTTCACCTAAATTCTACTTATACACTCACACATCTCCATCTCTAAATATGACTTTAAGGGCATGCAAGTGAAAGCAAATCTGGCGCAATGCCTTGCAGTTGTATACAATATGCTTAGAGTCAATAATGTGTTACTTCATAACTTGGTATACTTACACCACCCGTTGAGTACGGGTCCACGCCGCGTTTATTCAGCAACAACTTGACGACATCCTCGCGCGAGTACATTGACGCTATGTGCAGGGCATTGTAGTTGTCCTGCAAAGAGAATTGAAAGCATGAATGAAGGCGATGTGAAAGCAATCACTGTGACCTAAAGACATTAAATACATATGAACAAATGTGGCGTTTGATTAGCTAATTGAAAGTATACTTTAGATCAACGAAACGGCATTTTTACTCATATGAGTTTCCACGCCCTCAGAGCACACATACTTAGGAAATATTCACACTTTATAAACCATAATTTGAGCTTTGTTTATATTGGTCGTCTTGTTGGCACGGCTAAAAGCACACACCTTTGTGATTTCTTACCGCTTTGCAACGCTCACACACATATACGTACATGCAAGTGCTTAGAAAGTGCTTGGGGCATGCGGCATGCAACGAATGCATAAAATTTGACCCTGACTTTCTTTCACTTCTTTTGTTCGCAAATTTACTACCGGATATTTAGGGGAGCTGTTGTAATGACGAAAACTAATGGACTTCCAAACCGTGTTTTTGTTTTTGCTTTAGCACATGTGCTTAATGTCCAGCTAGTTTTTCGTTTAAACAGTTTAGTTCGCAGAATTTGAAAAGCTTTCGTGTGTGGTCGTATTTCTTTTTCTTCTTGGCAGCGCTGACATATGTATGAGTGCCATATATTTTAGTTTTGAAGCAGGACTAGTTCGATGCATTTTAGCTAATTTTAGGGGGGGAGGTAGTATGGTTCTCTAACGACGCATCCAGGCTTTTAGGAGGCCCATGGTAAAACCACAGTGACTAAAACTCACTTTATTACATCCTCTGTGAATATCAGTGCAAAAAGTTTAATCAACCGATTGCAGTTCTTTTACTATACATAAGATGGTTCTCCTTTTCGCAAGGTGGCGCCAATTGGAGATTCCAAGCGAAGCTAAGTCCTTCTCCACCTGCTCCTTCCAAGGGAGTGGAGATCTACCTCTGCTGCCCCCGGCAAGTACTGCGCCGAAAGCCTTCAGAGCTAGAGTGTTTTCGTCCATTCGAACATGACCTAGCCAGCGAAGCTGCTGCTGCCTCTTACAGCTCAGCGTTCCATCGATGCGATATTCGCCGTTGCCAATGATAATAAAAGAACCATACATCTTTTGCAGAACCTTTCTTCCGAAAACTCGTATCGTCGACTCATCATGACATCATCGATGACATTATTGTTGGTGGTCTATCTCCTTATAGCTTTTATAATAACCAGTTAGTGGCGTTTTTAGTTTCGTCTGCCAATTAGACAGATCAATTAGACAGTGACATGTTAGCACTCCTATTCGAGTTCTTATCTCATTCCTTTTGAATTTTAATATTTGAAATGTGCGGCCCATATTCTATTCATGCCACATTTCCTTGTTTATTAATCATGTTATAGATTGTCTCCAACGACACTCCGCTATATTTATAACAGGTTTGTCGATTAAATAACTACAAGAAGCCAAAGGTCTATAATTTTTCTGTTCTCCGGGGTCTAATTGAAGGATGGCGCCTGTTCTGTGTAGTTTATCTGCTACGGAGTTTTCTAATATTCCTGCTAACTGTGAATGAGGGGTTCTGGAATCCGTTTCAAGTTTATCGAGATGTTAGATCCATTAAGAGATCAAGGCATTCCTTCGAAATCCCAACAGACTTTGGTGATTTGGTGATTTCAAAGCCGCTTGGTTATCTGTATATACTTGTATATTCCTTATTGTAAACAGTCTCTTTTAAAACCCTAAGAAACTTTAGAGAGATTGAAGCCGCTTGGCTAAATATATGTGGTACACATACAATTCCTTGTTGTGAACAGACATTTGGTCTGAACTAGTGGTTGGTAAACAGAAGACGATATTGGTCTCTAATTTTGCTGAAAAGACCACACCTCCAACTCGATTAACAAATTGGGATCTATCTGCTTAGATGCCCACCCTTTCATGGAAATGAAAGCAATTTTAGGAAACGGACTTTACGAAAGTCTGTGGTTTTGGGTAGAAACATGAACTTTCGAAGTATCTTAGAATGGGAACGGTTCCTTCAGTCTAAGAGCTAATTTCGCTGCTAGTTACTTATATGTAGAACAACACTGTTCGCAGTAAATGTAAAATGACGTTTAGTGCCTGAGTTGGCGTTGTTCTAAGAGCTAGAGTAATGGATATACCTCCTGCCTTTTGTATGCTCTTCATATTCCATATTCCTTTCCATCTAGAACCAATTCGTTACTCGGTTTGCGGGGGTATTAACGAGTTTTTTCCTTCGGGCATTTACCTCTAACCGAAACCGCCACATCTTCAGAGTACGCACATATTCTTTAGACCCAGAGAAGTAAAGTTAGCACAACTCCTTGTTTAGTATTTTTTTAATTGCTTATTACAATTATATGGGTTCTAAATTATTAAGCTTCAATAACTCGATGCCATGCTCCTTATAGGCCAATGAACTGTATCTACACTCACCGTAATAATTCTGGCATATGCTGTACTTTCTTATTTATACATATGCAATGTCTTCACAGAGCCACTGCCGAAAGCCCCAATGCCTATTCCAATCAGTAGTTATTACCGAAACCTCAACGCTTCACACCACTTCGCTTGAAAGTAGGTTAAAGCAAAGCAAAATTTCCGCGCTCTGTGAAATATGCTGGAAAATTTCGCGCTTCCGTTTATTTGTTTCGATTTGTTTTGTACTTAGGTTAGGACATATTCGTGTATATATGTACATATATAGATATACACATTTAGCAGCAAAAGTAGACTTTTGTCTTTTGTTTTGTCTTACAATGGTTTGAACGAAATATAATAGCAGCGCCCATTGGTTATTCTTGCGGTGTGGCAAAGTGTTTAGAAATTATTATCGCGATGTTGGACATCGCATAAGTGAAGCCTTGCATGAAATTAGGCAATCCTTGCTTATGCCTTACATTTCTGTTCCTTTTGAACTGAACTTCTTCGAGGTTTTCAAGCAAGTATATTAGTAATAATTTTTAACAGAAAGTTTCGGCTTTCAAATAGATACAAACACATCTTCGCTCATAACCTTAAATAGTTGAAAAGAAAGAGTAACATATAACAAGATTTTAAAGAAGTCCAACGACAAATGTCTTCCCTCTTTTATGTAAAACTTGATGACCTTAAAAGAAATAGTGTTGAGTCAGCGGCATTAATTAAAGACCTTGCCAAAAATGCTTTTCATCATTATGTACATAATCAGATGCACACTTCTTCGTTACGTATGATTAACATAGTGACCAGTAATTTATGCCATATTCTAATTAAAAGCACTCTATGGCTCTTTGCAAATTGCAAGGTGTGACTCAGAGAAAATTTCATTAATGACTCAAAACTTAAGGAGCGTGTGATGGTATCTCAGAAAATGCTACAACACATTCCCCGCCCTACAGCTGTCAGCAATTTCAGCACAGCAAACGAACGGTAATGAGGAACCTTCACAGCCTGCGCCGTAAATTACTTTGACAAATAGTGTTTTACAGCAATTGAAGTCAGCACCTAAGTTTAGTCGTGAATGACTCGCACAATTGGCGCAGTGCACTGCCCAAATAATAATACCTCGATTGCCCCCACTCCCACCACAAACCAAAGAGAGTCCAAACGTTACAACACTCCCCGAAATGAGGTCTCACATGTATGTTTCCCGCCTCCATCCCCATTGGCGGTGTGGGCAGTGGTCGCCAACGCGTTGCAGGACAAATGTTGTTCTAATGATATGAAACTCTATGACTTCCGGTTCCTGCAAAGCCAAAACGCGCGTACACATACACATATGTATGTATGCACATGAGTACACAAAGCAGGCGAAAATATAAATAACACTGCGCAATGTTGAGTCGCTTATATTTTGATGAAGTGCGGAAATTCACTTGCGCACTAGTGGTAGTGTAAAATATATTTTATGTGCGTGTAAGTGTGTTTGTTATATGTAATTAAAATTGGTGTTAATATTGCACGTCAAAGTCAATGTTGCGGAAACTCATATGTGGAAGCACACAGCAGCACACCCACTAAGGTCAGCAGAAAATTACGCTTCTCTCATGTAAGGAAGGGCCGTGACTTCAAGATACTTTTGGTGTTAGATCTTAATCGTTAAGTGAGTGTTATACGCTAAGGTTAGTGCAGCAAGTGAGGAGGAGTAGGAGTAAGCGAACATTTCAATGACAGGCCACAGAGGCGCCCTTGGCTTCTATAGCTTGTTGATTAATGCATGGGACCCACCTCACTTCCACAATGATTCAACCATTTATATGTGCTAGTGGCAAGCCCGTTCTACATATTTACAAGTAGTCAGTTAATTAAATGGCGGAGTTTTACATAGTAATGCCAAAAAAAGTTTTCAAACCCAACAAACGTAAAAAATATCTTAATTTGTGTATACCCCATTGCGATTATCTGTAATTTGGCTTAAAATAGCCCATTACACGGTAATTATTTGTGGGGTTAGCAGCAATATAAAGAATATTAGCAGAGTGCTGTTTGCTGCCTAACAGAAATTAGGCTTAAAGAGCTGCGTCGATTTAGCCATGTCCGTCTCTCTAGCTGTCTGTATATACGCGCACTAGTTTCTCAGTTTTGGAGATATCGATCTGAATGCTCGCAGCCGTCTTTTATCCTCCAAGGAGCTGCTCATATGTCGAAATCGTTGATATCGGAGCACCATAGCATATAGCTGCCATACAAACTGAACGATCGGAATCAAGTCTTTGTATAAACCACTTTTTCAGCTGAAGAGATATGCTCATGAAATTTGGCACAGATTAATATCTGAATCAGTAGATTATTATCCGAAGAAATTGTTCAAATCGAATCTCTATAGCATATAGCTGTCATGCAAACTGAACGATGGGAATCAAGTCCTTGTATGGAAAACTTTCTCATTTGACGAGATATATTCATGAAATTTGGTATAAATTATTTTTTAAGGCAATCACGCAATTTCCGAAGAAATTGTTCAGATTGTATCCCTATATCATACAGCTGCCATACAAACTGAAAGTTCGAAATCAAGTTCTCGAAAGGAACCTTTTTTTTTGTGTAGGATATTTAGCTGCAGTGCAACTAAAGTTAAAATTTTTTCTTGTTTTTGTATGTAATGCTTTCGCGTCTCGAACCCCCGCTATTCTGTACTTTTGTCGCACACTAAATGCAATTGCCTATTACTTACTGTAATAATAATTAATTATAATCGCCTTTTGAGTGGGCAATCAAATTGCGAAAATAATACCCCAGTGTATTGGAAACTATTTCAGCACACGAACATACACACATGCAATTAAACGTAATCACATTCAGGCAACTTTGTAACATCAGCAGAGAAGAACGTGCACGCAATCGGTCAAAAGTATATTTGTGATAATTTTTTGAGGGGTATGAAAACCAAAACAGTTCTGTGATACATAAATTTGTATGTATGGTATGTAAATTTAAGTTAAGTTGATCGAAAAATTAATGGAAAGCTTCGATAAATGGCGGTTAAGTCCGTTACGAAGGTGTGTGGCAAACATGAAAGTGAAACCAAGATTTTTACACGAAGAAGAACTGCAGCTACTTCGAGTATATTTTATGTTGACAAAACAACAACAACGAAGTCAAAGTTTTTCTCGCATATCGCAGCACCTACTAAAAGTTGACTTCCTTCAGTGATAATTTTTTACCAAGCTTAAGTAGAGACTTTAGTGTTTCAGTCATAAATATCAGCTTTGAAATGTAACTGCGACTTGCCATTTCTCGGACTTTCTGCTCAAAGTTAAGCAACATTTGATAGAATGTGTTAGACATAATTATTATTACTTCCCCTCGGTGCTTTACAAATGTACACTTGTTTGTAAGTGTGAGCGCGTAAAAGCTTTGATAGCGGCATCCCGGTTCCGTTGGTCAACTTTAGTAGCCTTCGTGCTTGCTTCAAGCCGTCTAAATTGCCGCTCGCTACTTTTATAGTTCACATGCCTAACGGCTTTTTATTTACTTTTACTTATTTTCGGTAATTTCTTATTCTTCAGGTCACTGGGAGCTGAATCTAGGTCAAGGATTTTTTGCTTTTCTTTTCATTTACTTTGTTTTTTGGTTTGGCTGAGAAGGTTTTCCCCGTGGACTCGCTATTGAAGAGTCTCCAATTGGAAGCTTATAGAGGCGACAAATAATAAAGCCTCAGTCAAGTAACGCTGAAGTATTCCAGATGGGTTTAGTGATTCCCTTATATATCTGCTGTGCGAAATCTATATTTGGAAGCGATTTTCATTAGCGTTATTAATACTTTTGTTATTGTTATTGTTATTGTTTGTATGTAAAGCTCTAACAAAATGCACGTGGTTCTGGGTCATCTTGATAAAAAGCGCTGAGCAGCCGACGCACGCATCCGCACAATTAATAATATTAATAAACTAGATGCAGAGCACATGCTTGCGAAAAGAGTGTGTGTGTGTGTGCGTCGGCGAGTATTAAACTGCAAATCTCCGAGTAAATATATCCAAACAGTGAGTTTCCTCATTATGTGTGTATGCTAAATGTGCCGTTAAGCGTTTTGCGGGTCGCGGGGAGACTCAAAAGCTCACTCAAAGAACGCACAAATCAGGGAAAATCATTCAAGTAACGTCGGCGTCGGTGCGTAACGCGCTGTGACGTTTGCAACAAATGTTGCGTGTGGCTTACACTCACACATTCACAACCCACATAGTATATATTTGAATGTGTGTGTATATATTAGGCAGTATTTGTGTGTTTGCAGTTTGTTGAACTACTTATTTCCATCTTACTAGCCAGACTATGTAGACTGCAAAGCAAAAAGTACATAGAAACCACCGCCGCTTTGCTTGTACATCGAGGGGCATAGACGGCGAGAGCGCCTTGGCGGAAGCGTTGCGACCGACGACCGCGTTTAGTTCGCCAAATTAATTTATGCGCTTCGGTACGCACTTTAAGATTTATATATGCGGCCGCTATCGATTTGACACAATTTCACCTTTCTTTGTGTTTTTTTTTTGTTTTACTTTTCTTTTTATTTACTTTTTAGGGTTACAAGGAAGCATTTGTAGGCCTTAATTTGAAGTTGGTTTTTGTGGCAACTATTTTTGCAGCGCTTGAAGTTGAATTTGTACTTTAAGTTACAAACAAAATTTACTTACATTGTTCCTTGCTCCGACATCGGCGCCCAGCTCAATCATCCGGTCCATAATCGAAGTCTTGTTGTCCTTTGTGGCAAACATCAGCGGCGTCATGCCAGTGTTCTGCAATAGAATTGGAATATTAATATAGTAATAATACTAATACTGAGGAGTCGAAAAAGTCTTTTCGTATTTTGTCAATAGATGTCGTTGCAATCGTATATCTCCAGTGCTACCAATCACATTGTGCACTTCCCTCTGGTCGACCTATCGTTGAAAAAGTCGATGAAATGAACCATCACATAAGCAGCCATGATATCGCTAAGGAACTTAACATTTATCATCAAAAATTTAATAGACCGAATTAATATCTGCGATTCTTTGCTGAAACGAAATGAAATCGAATAATTTCTGACAACAATGTGCGAAAAAGATCATGATCCAAGCGAGGTGAAGCTCAACAAATGGTCGCAAAGACAGGATTGACGCCTCGAGAGGTTTTGCTGAGTGTTTGATGGGATTGGAAATGAATCATCCACTATGAGCTGCACCAGCCTGGTGGAACGATTGATTCTACACTTTACTTTCAATAACTGATGAGATTGTAGCTAGCAATTGAAAAAAACGGCCAGAACTGATCAACAGAAAGGGCTTCGTTTTCCATTAGAACAACGCTAGACCACACACATCTTTGATGGCTCGGCAGGCAAAAACTGGGAGCGCTTGGCTGGGAAGTTTTGATGCATCCATCATATAGCCCTAACTTTGCACTATCGGACTACCACTTGTTTTGACAATGCAGAACTCCTTTAATGAGTTAAAATTACTTGACGCAGTTTTTCACCTAGAAACCAGAAGTTTTACTCTGATTTCGACTATATAGGTTTTCATTTTTATCGAATGAAATAAGTCCACTGAAAATCTGAAAGGTGTGTTCGAGAAAATGTATCTTATCTTTAAACAGAATAAAGAAGAGGATGAAAGAATAGAGAACTTTTACAGAAAAAGTGTGTACAAAAAACTCACACTGAAAACTCATTTCATGATGGAAAAACTAGTATTAAAAGCAATGCAAAAATCAAATTTTGGAAAAGCATTTAACAGGTTACGAAGCTAACGTGATAAGCGACCATTTGAGTTCCCCTTTTCCATTGTACACGGCCGCTAACAACAGCGACTAGTCAGCGACAACAACCAATAGTCAATAAATTTATTGCCACACAACCCTTTTCAGTGAATGCATTGATATTTTCTACGAAAATTCCTGGCGGCGCTGACACTGCAGAAGAGGGGAAACTTAAATATTCATTTTTTATGTCATAAAAATGGTAAACCTATCGCACAGTTAATGTCTTGTTACCAGCAGCAGTACAGCGCTAAGTAACGGTAATATTGCCGTGGCAGCGTACTCTATACTCCACGCCATCGAAGTGACTTTCGGGTACTTCGTTCCCGCAACAGCGCCTATAGCAGCGGAAATGTATACCAAAAAAACTCACCTGATCGTGTATGCCCGCCAGCGGTATGTGATTGCCGTCTTCGCCAGCATTCGCCACATATTTCTCAAGTTTCTTCAGTTCCTGTTCGATGGGTGTCCATTCGCTCTTCATCGCCAAAGCGAGTATCTTATTCGAGGTGTCGCGTATTGAAGCGCCCGCGCTCGGCGGCTTCGGTGTTGGGAAGCCCTCAGTCTCCTTCTTATCGCCATTGCTAGAGCTGTCGTCCTTCTGATCGGAGTCGGCTTTACTGGCCGGTGTGGCGCGTTCACTGGCAGTGGTCGACTCTTCTGGCGTGTTCGCGCCGACCGCGCCAGCAACATTCGAAGGCGTACGTCGGCCAATACCGCCACCAGCGCCGCCACGCCCACCACGTTTGCCCGGTTGTGACATTGTGTATTGCAAATTTAAACGGTTTTATCAATAGCACGGACAATTTGCATTTTGGTGAACACTACATTTTGCTGCACATTGCCAACACATACAGACGCAAACGAATTTGTTGTATTTGTGTATGGGTTTCTTGCAATTTCTGCTTTGGGGCGCACTTGAACTGACTTTGGGTCGATTACACAACGAAAATTCTCACTTTTATCACAACTAGCAAATAGCCACTTCCATTCCTTTGTTATACGAAATCAGGCTTTAAAATTGCTTAAAATAATTTGATTTCATGACTTGAGTCACATAACTGCACTTAAAGCCGTTTCACTACACTTCTGCTTGTATATAATTACCATGCATGTATGTACATACACACATACAAGTATATTTGATATTAATCCTTTGCCCAGTTACATGCGAGCAATTTTGAAAACCAACCGTTTGCGACGAGCGACTCCGACTTTCTGATTTTTCACGTTCAATCCTGCCTCAGGTAAACCTCGGCAAACGGGCTTTCCAGCGCCTAAGCCATGTGACCGGAAGCTACCTTAGCAACATGACGAATACTTGCGCAGTAACGGAAGACGCCATGGAAGTGCTGGCTTCTTGCATTTGTTTGCAGCCGCGTCAACTTGTTTGATTTCGCCAGCCGCTACGCCGTCAAGATTTGTTTGTTTACATTTGTTGATTGTTTATTATGCGTTGATATGTTGAGACGAAGCCGCGAAATGAGAAAAACTTGGAGCGTGCAGGGCCCACGTCGCTCTGGCATAGCGCCACACTCAATTTGTTAGTTCTCTTCAGTAGCCCTCATGTACACAAGTGTTAATTGCCTTGCTTGCACAACCAAAGCACTTACATATAAATTAAATTAAGTCAACACTCTCGCTAAGTTTTTATAGGCTATGGGAATGCACATAAAAAGTGACCTTTGAGACGCGCCGATTAATTGGGCTTATCAGATTCTAACAGATTAGTGCTGATGTGTTTCACGCAAAGATCAAAATCTAAAGATCCGAATGAAAGCGCCTTAAATGTCACTTGAGGTACACATACATACACATACAAATACATGTATGTATATAGTATACTCACATGTAGACAAGCGCTAGCGGAGGCAGATAACAGCTTGCATACAATTTTCAACTTGCAATCGAATATAAACAACATACATTGTGGCCGAGTACCCGGAAATTGTAGTTTAAAATTCCTTGGTAAATGATATTTCAAAACAAAAATGTATTTTGTTAAGTTGCTAGGACTGTCCTTAATTACTATGCCACATATGAACGCGATCTGTTAACCGCTTTATTTTCTGCAGCTTCTTAAGTCGGTACACCTCAGTGGTGCGTTGCGATTTTTACAATGGATTCAAATATCGAACAAAGAATTTGTCTTAAATTTTGTATTTTTAGTTTGGTTAAAAATTACGATTGGCCTTTAAAGACGGTCGAGTGATCGTTGAACACATACCGCGTTCTTTACGATCTTCGACCTCTTTAACTGATGAAAATAATAGAAAGGAGAAGAATATGTTGCTTGAAAATCGTCTCACGACTCCGTTCGTATGATTTTTGTGGATATTTTGGGTATGAAACGTGCCCTTGCTTGACTCGTACCGATAAAGCTGATTTTTTTTCCAAAAAGAGTGATTGTGCGAACTCTGATCCCACATTTATGGAGAGCAAAACGACTGCCGATGAGACGTGGGTTCGTCAGTTTGACATGCAAAGGAGTCAACAGTCATTGGAATGGAACTCGTTTCAGTCGAACAAACTGAAGGCCATTCCAAAAACTGCTTATGAAAAATGTTTCGAAGACTGCAAAAATTGTTGACATAAGTCTATTTTGCGTTTTCTTTACAATTTCCGTGTACTGTTTTGGCACAATGTACATATATTTCATTATTTATGTGCTTTACTCTTGTCACTTTGTTTGTGTATGTTTATGTGCTATTATCTTATTTGCAATTGATTTATTTTATTTAGCTTCGGTTTATGAGGAGAACGCTTGTGCGCGAGTGTCAACAATTGAGAATATGCAAACGCCGAAATTATAAAATTTGAAAGTTCACAAGGTGACGGAGAAACGAAAGAAAAATTGCCGATTTGCATTTCAGAGTTGTGATTGTTTTCGAGTTGGTTGCTTCCACGGAAACTCGTGAATGATTTTATATACAAGCATATATATATTGATGTTTTTTGTATAAAAAAATTGTACCGTTAGTTATATCTCTCAAATTAAAAACAAATAAAATAAAGAAGTTTGAGCACAATTTTGTAGAATTTTATTTTTTATATAAACTTTAGATGAATCAATAACTTTGGAATGTAAGTTTCATTATGAAAACCCTTTAACTCTCCGATTCCTCTTGAAACCACTCCTGCAATTCGTACTTTTTGATTTTTCCAGAGGTTGTCTTTGGATACTCTTCCACGCATCGAACATAGCGCGGCACTTTGAAGTGTGCTATTTTGCCCTGGCAAAATTTCTTCACATCTTCTTGTGTAAGCTTGTTCGCACCAGAGCGCAAACGTATGTAAGCGCAAATCTCCTCGCCCATACGCTTGTCGGGTACACCAACTACCTGCAAAACACGTGATAACCACAGTGCGATGAGCGTTCATAGTAGCAATATTATGTCTATGTCTCAATTTACCTGAGATTCTATGATATCCTCATGTGTGTCTAGGAAATCTTCAATCTCCTTTGGGAATATGTTTTCTCCACCACGAATTATCATATCTTTATTACGACCAGCAATACGCGCCACGCCGTCGGATTGTAGTATACATTTGTCACTTAAAACCAAATCGAAAAATGGAAATAAAACTTAACAAATTGTTCTTGTTAATCACAACACTCACCCTGTCTTGAGCCAGCCATGTTTATCTAGTGTTTCCTTCGTTTTGTCCGCATCGTCTTGATATTCGGTCATTACCACATAACCGCGAACGCACAATTCCCCCAACTCGCCGAATTTAACCACCTCACCTTTATCGTTGATCACTTTTGCCTCAACGTGATCGTACAAGCGTCCAATCGTTTGGCTTGCTTCCTCCACGCTCTCAGTGCCCTCTTGTGTGAAGAATGCTGCACATGCTTCCGACATACCATATCCCACCAGGAACTCTTTTAAATTAAATATCTTCTTTGTTTGTGCGTAGATCTCGGGTGAACAAGCCGCACCACCCACAATGCCCAACTCTAATGTGTTAGTCGCTTGCTTCGAAACCATCTGCTCTTCTAGCATACCCACATACATCGTTGGAGTGCCCAATATGAGGTGGCAACCTTCGTTGGCGATACTTTCCAGTGCCGCCTTACTATCGAACGTTGGGCTGGGCAGTACTAATGTAGCGCCATGCTTTACGGCAGCATTCACCACACTCAAACCGAAAACGTGGAACATAGGTAATGTCATACATATATGCTTGTGACCGTTATGCAACTTCAAGGCCCTACCGAAATAATATCCTTGATTGAGAAAACTGAAGTTACTGAGTACCGCTAACTTGGGTTTACCAGTGGTTCCTGAAGTGAATTGTATACTACTCGCGTTTTCCGGCTTAATATTTCGAACATTTTCATTTAACTCGTCTATAAGTTTAACTTCCGTTGAAGACGGTTCACAAAGCAATTCAGCCCAATTTGTGAACTCCCCCGAAGAGGACTTGCCAGCTATGATGACGTGCCGTAAATGCGGAAATTGAGTAGTATCAATCGCGTGAGGCACAGCTGCACCGGCAGTAGGAAGTAAACTTTTCAAAATCTTATAAAAATTCTGCTTGCCGCACTGTTCCGTTGTTATTAGCGTATGAACTTTGGCCTTCGTCAGCGCATAGTCGAGTTCCTGCGCCTGTAGCGCCGGATTTATACAAGCGGTTATATAACCGCCCAGCTGTGCAGCCAAGTAACTAATGTACCATTGTGTGCTGTTTGTGATCCAGAGACCCACAACATCCTGTCGTTGCATGCCGAGTCCTTGAAGTTTTACCGCAAGCTTTCCGGCTTCATGTATGACCTCTGCAAAGGTGTAACGCTTGTTTTCATAGCACGAAATGAGCGCAGTGCGATCTCCATACTTCGCAGCGGCTTCCTGAATCAGCGCTCCAAAGGTGCTGTACTGCAAAGGCTCCTTGCCCGTTTGATGAAAATAAGCTAAGTCCGAATAACTGAATGCGAATAAATTTTTAGCACATTTCAAAGTTAAAAAGTGGTCAGTAATCACCTGCGCTTATCTACTTGTGTCTGATAAGCTGCGAATTTCGTGAAATTACAGTTTACTTTTGCTCTTCGGCAGTGCGCTATGACACTGAAAATACCCGTATTTAATAGCATTTGTATGCACTTCGTATCTAGAACAGCACGAAAACAAAGAGCTTATCACGACAAGTGTTGTCCGTTCTGCGCGCGCTTCTGTACTAATTTAAACGAAAGTGGCCCGAGCGAGCGACTAACTATCCGGAGTCAAAGCTCGTGGTGTTTGTTTTGAAACTGGAGAAACTGATGTCGAGTACTATTTGATGGACTCCATGGTAGCGAGGTCAACCTGCACTGGCACGATTTCACTCAAACATTCATGTCAACCTTATCGCTCGCTCATAAGCATGATAACTTTACAGTCAGCGCTCACTCACTCAGCTCAACTAGCGTAAAGAAAGAAGCTTCCATTTGAATCGCTGATTGTCGTTCTGCCTTCGAAAAAATGCTTCAGTGCGTGACTCCAATGAGTGAAACCTAAGAAAACTAAGAAAAACGTTATAAAAGTGACTGCGCTACTTCAGATTATACAATTTTGAATTTGAACTTATTCAAGTATGTCAAATTCTAAATACTCTCCTTTAAAGCAACTGCTTTTGGTATGGTCCTAGCCATCCGAATTTTTTAATATTTCCGAAAGATCATAAACGCATACTTTTTTTGCTTGGTATTCTGAAAAATTGATTCTTCGGCTCCTCTAAGAGCGTCTCTCAACGTATGAGATACACGGTATTGGTATGACTTATACATTGGTGTGGTAAACTAAACCCCAAGGAAATAGAATGCTTGTGTATAGATCTACAGAGGTTGAATCGAATTTACCATAGGTCTGAATTTGATAAAAACATAGCCGTATCTCATAGTGATCTTAACCACTTGCTTTACCGAACAGTTTTCGGAGTGTCGCATAACCGGTAACAGGCAACCAAAAAATATCACAGCCATAGTGATAACTAACAGTGGCTGCGAGAGAGAGAGAGAAAAAATTAAAGAATTCGCACATTCGGCAAAAAATCGTAATTTTACTCGACACATTTAATTTTCCAAACACAACTATAGACCGGACTCTTCACACACACTCACCTAATATTTAATAATCATTAACGCAGTCTAATCATGTACACATGATTCAAGTACGCACCTCTGGCGCTCTCAATTTGTGCGCTCGCTGCGCTCTGGTTTGCTCGTCGCATTAAACCAATTTAGTCGTGCACTGACTGTTGGTGGCACACTAATGTGTACACCAAAGCCCCAGACTGTCTTACTTGAGTGCTGTCGGTAAAGACAGAAAATATTCCACTAAACTTATTAATACAATAGAAGACTGCGTGTCATAAAGTTTTATCGCCTTTCCGAGTGTCGCATTTTGTATGTTTATCGGTTCGTCGCTTAAAAAATAAGACATACAAGTATTTGCTCACACGCAACTGCCTTTGAAGTCTGCGTCGATTTAGAACACGGAAGCGACCTTCACCTTGAATCAATTACAACTGTGAGCTATGATGAGCAGCAAAGGGTTTGCCTTTACTCAGCATTTCTATAAAAATGTGCTCAGCAGATCGCGCAGGCAGCGTTCTCTCGTTTGGCTCCGCCGGTGAGTATAGGTGTGCAAAGCGACTACATGTATAGGCACACGAATGTAGATATTCAAGATCATTAAAAACAGACGGTTAACAACAAAGTACAATGTTAGATTTAATATGTTTGTACAGTAAGTGTAAATAAAGGCAATTGTTGGGATTGATAACACTCAATGCCAAACAAATAAAGTATCGTTAGCGCTATCTACTCCAGCGAACTTATAAAGGTGTTTATCTATATTGATAATTTTTTTCTATTTTCATTTAGTTTATCTGCGGAACCGCCAGCGGTTGTGAAAGGGCACAACTCTCACCCCGCCCACTTGCATTATATTGGCAAGCATCCTTTGGTATATCGCAGTGTTGGCCAGGAGTTGGAACGTGCTGTTGCCGAATATGGCAGTACGGAGTCCATTGTTTCGTGTCACGAACAAAAGCGCTACACATTCCGCAGTCTCATTGAGGATGTCGATCGTGTTGCCGCCGGCCTTTTGAAACTTGGTCTGCAGCAAGGAGATCATGTGGGTATTTGGGCGCCCAACAACATGCACTGGTATCTAACAATGTTGGGAGCAGCACGCGCTGGTTTGGTGTCGGTAGGCATAAATCCCGCCTTTCAAGGGCCCGAAGTTGAATACTGTCTGAAGAAGGTCAAAGTGAAAGCAATAATAATGCCGGAGAGCTTTAAGACACAAAACTACTATGAAATCATTAAAGGTATTTGTCCAGAATTACCGGATAGTGTTGATGGCCGCATAAGGAGTGCCAACTTGCCTCATCTAAAGTATGTCGTTGTTGACACCCCCAACAAATTAAAAGGCGCACTTACTTTCGACGATTTGCTCGATCTGAGCAACCCAGCTGAGCGTGAGGCTATCAAGCAACTGCAACATCATATTATGCCAGACAGTGGTTGCAATATACAGTTCACCTCTGGCACGACGGGAAAACCGAAGGCCGCTGTCCTATCACATTACAATTTCGTTAATAACGGTATACACATCGGCGATCGTAATCAATTCGACGGTAGCTCTCGCATCTGCGTGCAAGTTCCGCTTTTTCATGTCTATGGCGTGGTAATTACTATAATGTCTGCGATGACACATGGGAGCACCTTGGTGCTACCGGCAGCCGGGTTTAGTCCAGCCGATTCGTTACATGCCATTGTCAGTGAGAAATGCACCGTTATACATGGCACACCCACCATGTACGTTGACCTAATCAAGAAACAGCGAGAACTAAAACTTCCGTTAGAGACTGCGAAAATGGCCGTCACTGGGGGAGCACCGTGTTCGCCTCAACTTTTCTTAGATATTAAAAATGTTTTGGGCCTGGATCATGTGCGCACCGTTTATGGCTTGACCGAAACCACAGCGGTAATATTCCAGTCCAGAGCGGGCGATAAAATTGAACACATTTTGAACACCGTAGGGCATTTGTTGGAACACATTGAAGCCAAAGTTGTCGATGCCGAAGGTCACATAGTTCAGTTCGGCGAACCAGGCGAGCTCTATGTGCGCGGCTATGCCACCATGTTGGAATACTATGACGATGGGGAGAAAACAAAAGAAACCATTGGCAATGACAAGTGGCTAAAAACCGGGTAAGTGGAAATTTTTTAGGCTGCATGATAAGATAAGATGTCAGATATTCCAATGAAGTGCATGAAGACATTAGAAAGAGTTATTAAGTTGATCTAAGAAATGTATGAACACAATTGAAAACTAATTAGTTTTCGCTATATTTCAGTGACCAATTCATTTTGCAAGCAGACGGCTATGGACGTATTGTTGGGCGCTTGAAGGAGATGATCATACGCGGCGGAGAAAATCTTTTCCCCAAAGAAATTGAAGACTTTCTCAACTCACATCCGAAAATCATTGAAGCGCATGTAAATAATTATTATTTTTAAGAGGTGTTACATAGCAAGGTTAAAATTACTCAAATCTCTCTCTTTTTCTCGCTCCCTCTCTCTTCTTTCTTCTCTCTTCTCTCGTTTATCAAGGTCATCGGCGTGCCAGATGAACGGTTAGGTGAAGAGTGTTGCGCCTTCGTGCGGTTGCAAGATGGCGTTGAGACCATTACACACGATGAAGTGAAGGAGTTCGCCAAAGGAAAGTTGGCACACTTTAAAGTGCCTCGTTACATGATACCGATAGATCAATTTCCTCGAACTGCTTCGGGCAAAATACAAAAGTTCAAACTCGCCGAGGCTTACAAAGAAATGCAGAAACAAAAGCAATAGTTTATGTCTAGAAATTTAGAAGAGACTGATACTAATACCCAAATGCATCTAAAAACGAAGAAAATTATTTAACAAAATTGTATAATCACACATACATTAATAAAAAAATTACTTAATTATTTAATAATAAAGCTGAAATGGTTTTGAGATCTTTCTTTTTTCTGCTGGGCTTATCACTATTCAGTTATTTATAGTGTCTTAGTGCTTTTTATCAACCAAAACAGAGATAGCGCAACAGAGCAATTCAAAAACGCTCTCTGTTTGAGTGTCGGGCAGCCGCAAGTATCAATCTATGTTGATAAACTAAGTCAAGCTAGGGTTGCCATTTAGTTCCAAATGAATGTAGTAAGATTTGTATTATTTTATGTGAAACAAGGAACAAGGTTTAGGGCGTATCCGAGAGGCTTATGGTTTTGCATAAAGAGCTATACAAACATTTATGAAATCATTTGAAATCAGCCTTAAGGCATAAGTATATCTGAACCCTCCTCGAAAAATTTTTAGTGAAAAAACTTGTCTTGTTTAAATTCTCAATTTGGTAGCGAGCATTTTAGTGTAGCGAGAACACTACATAGGACACTTATTTGCCGATGAATGTGCATTAATAAAAACCGTGCGTACGAGTACCAGGCAGTCCGATTCAGCATTGATAGGCTCCGGATCGTTCAGTCGTACTCGCGCCGTCGTGCTGGCATAACCACATTCAACTCGTCTCCCCAGCTTATACACGGTGAAATTAGAAACAAATTGTGACTTTGAAATTATCAAAACCGTGTGCGTACGCGTGACAGATCGCAACGATCTAACGCTAATCAAAAGTAGGAAATCACTTTCTCACACACGCACGCATACATTTGATTGCTGCAAATAAGCTGAACAATTGGATAATTCTATAAAATAGTTGCACTGCAAATTGTTGCAGCTTTGTATATTTATAAAAAAATCATTACTAATAAATTCATAGAAAAAAAAAGCGCGATGTACAAGAAGAAGCTGCAGGCGATCTCACGGCTCGTAAGCAAGCGCATCCTTGCGCCTAATGGCCAGCTTTCTCGCTTTCAATTGCGTTGGTGAGTATTGGAGCATATAAGGTCCGCCACAAAGACATTGCACTTTAGACTTTATAAGATTTAATAATTTTAGAAATCGAACTCGATTACGCAGCGTTGAGCTCGGCGAGCATTATTAATTCAACGTCTACTTTGTGACTTATGCGTTTATTTTTTCAATTGATTGCGGTTGCTAAATGTTTTTACTTTATGGCAAACATATTTACCTTTGCAAATGTGATACTACATTGTATTTCTAATTAGATTGAACAGTAGAGTAAATACTACAGAGCCATTGATTTTTCGCTTAAAATATTTACTATTCATATCTTAATAATGGTTTTCCACACATTTGGAAAACCGGATCTGCCGCACTTGAGTTCTTGAGTCCGTTAATTCTATTGCTGCGTTAGTTTAGGTGCATTTTCGTAATTATTGCCGAGCACCTCGTTGCATATGAATAATATACATGTGTAAGGGCATGACGGGTGGAGACTTTAGGTTCATTAATAAGGCTATTAATTCAACAAATGCCATTGGAAATAGAAATGGAAAACACGTCTGGTTTGAGTTCAGACCACAGCGTATATTGCACATACGAAAAGTGGGAAAAAAGGTTTTTTTTTTTTGTAAAAAGAAGTCATTCGGTGCCAGGTCAGGGCTATGCGTAGATGCATCATCAAATTGATGTTTGCGTGCCTTAAAATGCAGTTGTTTCAGTTGATGTTTGAGAGCTCACTCCTTGTTGTGTTGAAGAGCGATTCTTCTTCGGCGGTTGGGTTTCCTGATTTCTTGAAAAACAGCTGGCGAAAAAATGATTCAGAATTTACTGTTCTGCATTGTTCTAGTGGTATAGTTGTCCAGTTGTCGATGTGTTTTTAACATTGTTTGGGACTCAAAGAAATTTTTGTTTGCAGTTAATGTCTATAGTTGCTATATCTCATGATAGGTCAGATGACGATCTGGCAATATTAGTGTGTGCACAGCATCAATAGTTTCCGGAACAAGAAACGATTTTGGACGACCTTCACGAAATCCATCTTCAGTCATTTATGACCTCGCTTGGAATCCACCGTACCATCGATAAACACTGGCCTTTGATGGAGCTTCATCAAACTTCATCAAAAATGGATAGTTGTAAAAAGTAATCGCTCGAAAATGTTTGCGATATAATTCTAGTTTTTGGCCGAAATGCATATTTCAAGTTACTGCAAGCAATGCAAGTGCGGTCTTCTAAATATATGTAACATCAAAAATGTCAAGCTTTAAGATAAAGTTGTGAGTTTCCAGATTGCGGCACTAAAACTGCAAAATCCCGAAATATAAAAGGCAATTTATGTACACCTCTTTGTAAGGACAGAAATTTTCCATTTTGTTTAAAAATATCCTGTGAAAATACAAATTTTACACTAGAAGGTATAAAGATGATAAGTAGGTAAGGCATTTTTAGTTGAAAGGAATTTGTATATGTATTTATTCGGTAATTGCGGTCTGGCACTTTTTATAGATTAATTCGGGAGTACTCTCTTTGATTGCTTCATTCACACGCTATGCCTACATGCGACACACTTCTCTTCGTACAGCGATATCAAAACAACCACTTATCTGAACTGTCGTATCTTGACCAAAATAAAACCCGTTATTTTACGATTGAATATTGTAATCTTCCACTCGTGTTAGCTTTTATATTTGGCGCATGGCGCTGTGCACATACATACACACATACAAACATAATGTTTTAAAAATAAATTAATAAAGATGAGACAGCTCATTTTATTGCTCAAATTACAAGCAGATACTTATGATTTCAGTGATAAGCAAACCGGCGGGAGAGTTCGTTATCTCTTAATAGACAGACAGCGAAATTATTTCTTGCCTGAATATTCAAGTGATTTAGATGAGGACAACGTAACAAAAAAGGAACAACTCCATAAAACAGTACTTTACTTTGAGAATTTCCAAACTTAGCCAGATTTAATTAAATAAATGGGGGCCCACACAACAATCCGTTGTTCTAGAGCAGGACCATGCACTCCATTTCAGCGTTATAGCTGTGTACTCCACGGAGTACCTTCAGACAATCATTTTTATATCTACTCTCAAAATCACTAGTCCCTGGAGCACCTGCGTTAAATCAACTTCGAAACCACATTTTTGTTTAAGCACAAGTATTTCTGACAATAAGACAAAAAAAAATTTTACAATTACACACGCGTTTACTTACATACATACGTACATGCATAATTTGCATTTAATTAATACTTTTCTATTTCTGTGTTCATTTTCACGTTGACATTCATACATATTGAGAGACAAATTGTTTTGCTCTTCTAACCCGCAATCACTTATACAACGAGCGATGGTGAAGAACGTAGAAGCGCGAGCAATGATCGGGTTTCTAGACATGGTTGGTGCACTATTGCTTCACAAACGAACATTTCACGGAGTGATGAACCAGTTAGTTTAATTAGTCAACTAAAAAGATTTAAGATAGGGTGCATGACTACTATCAAAACATTCGTTTTTTGAGGTTTAGTGGAATAACGTTTCAATCTAATCAAAGCAATATTTTTTTACTCATACGTTATTATCTTTTTGTCGATCTAATCTATAAAATAGCCCTTTCGGTTCAAAATAAACAATATAAAATTTCTACAACATTTCTATTACAAGCTCATATATTTTCTTTTGAGGGTTGTACTTATGTCGAGTAGTTGAGATAATAAGTGACACACGTGTGCTTTGTATTTCCCACAGCTTATCTACTCAGGTTCAAGCGGCTGTCAAGGAGCATCACTTTCACCCCGCGCACTTGCATTATATTGGCAAGCATCCTTTGGTATATCGCAGTGTTGGTCAGGAACTGGAACGTGTTGTTGCCGAATATGGCAGTGCGGAGTCCATTGTTTCGTATCACGAGCAAAAGCGCTACACATTCCGCAGTCTCATTGAGGACGTCGATCGTGTTGCCGCCGGCTTATTGAAACTCGGTCTGCAGCAAGGCGATCATGTGGCGATTTGGGCGCCCAACAATATTCACTGGTATGTAGCAATGTTCGGGGCAGCACGCGCCGGTTTGGTGTCGGTAGGCATAAATCCCGCCTTTCAAGGGCCCGAAGTTGAATACTGTCTGAAGAAGGTCAAAGTGAAAGCAATAATAATGCCGGAGAGCTTTAAGACACAAAACTACTATGAAATCATGAAAAGTATTTGTCCGGAATTACCGGATAGTGTTGATGGCCGCATAAAGAGTGCCAACTTGCCTCATCTAAAGTATGTCGTTGTGGACAGCCCCAATAAATTGAAAGGGGCACTTACTTTCGACGATTTACTTGATTTAAGTAACCCAGCAGAGAGAGTTGATGTCACTAAACTCCAGCGGCATATTGTACCAGATAGCGGATGCAATATCCAGTTCACCTCCGGTACTACGGGCCAACCCAAGGCGGCTGTAATTTCGCATTACAACTTCGTTAACAACGGCATACACATCGGCAATCGTAATCAATTGGACAACAATTCGCGCATTTGTGTGCAGGTTCCTCTCTTCCATGCTTATGGTGTGGTTATCACCATTATGGCCGCAATGTCACATGGAAGTGCCTTGATATTACCGGCAGCAAGCTTTAATCCTGCTGCCTCGTTACATGCCATTGTTGATGAAAAGTGCACCGTTATCCATGGTACACCCACGATGTATGTTGATCTCATTAAGAAGCAAAGGGAACTAAATCTGCCACTGAAGACTGCGAAAATGGCCATCACTGGTGGAGCACCGTGTTCGCCGCAACTATTTTTGGACATTAAAAATGTTTTAGGCTTAGAGCATGTACGTACGGTGTTCGGTATGACCGAGACAACGGCGGTTATTTTTCAGTCCCGTCCCGATGATAGCATGGAACAAATTTTAAACACTGTCGGGCACCTGCAAGACCACGTCGAAGCTAAAGTGATTGACGCTCAGGGCAAAACAGTGGCATTCGGCGAGCGTGGTGAACTGTGCGTGCGCGGATATGCGACGATGCTGGGTTACTATGACGACGAAGAGAAAACCAAAGAGACCATCGGCAGAGATAAGTGGCTCAGAACTGGGTGAGTAACCTGTGTTTTACTCATAAGCGCATTCATAATAAATGTAAAATTTGTATCGAACGCAGCGATCAATTCATTTTACAAGCAGATGGATACGGCCGCATTGTAGGACGTCTGAAAGAGATGATCATACGCGGTGGAGAGAACATATTTCCGAAGGAAATCGAAGACTTTCTCAACACTCACCCGGATATCTGCGAAACTCATGTATGTGAAAGTGCTTTCACCTTGCCCACCATTCCCCGCATAAGTCAATTTATGTTTTCACTACTTGCAGGTGATTGGCGTGCCTTGTGAAAGAATGGGTGAGGAAGTATGCGCATTCGTGCGTTTGCACGATGGCCTCCCGGAGATGTCGCGTCAAGACATTAAAGATTTTTGCCAAGGAAAACTGGCACACTTTAAAATACCGCGTTATTTGGTAACCGTAAGTGATTTCCCAAAGACTACTTCTGGCAAAATACAGAAGTTCAAACTAGCCGAAATATACAAGAAAGAGCATATGACACAATGAAATCGGCGGGGATAATCATTTCTAAAAAATTATGCATTTATTATTGAATAGTTTTTATACAATGTTTAATAAATTAACTATAATAACACGAAAAATGTACGTGTTGGCAATTTTTTCAACTCAAATTCGTGACCAGGTGTCCCAAATACCCCAAAGACCTCTTATCAAATCAGTCGCAAGTTTTTCCTTCAGATTTGTTGAGCAGCGTTATTGAAAAAATGAAATAAAGTGGTGAGTGGAGGAAACCTGTAAGGGTCTGATCTCTGAGCAAACATAAGCCATGAAAATTCTCTAAGAATCATCATTTTAATTAAACAAGCCTCAACTCATGACCTTAATTATCCGCACAAATAATGAAAATGTTTGTAAAATAGGAAAGTGTACAATTATGGCTCAATTAGGCAATTAACACTTCATTAAAAAAATTACTTTCAAAAATGCAAAAATATATAGCCTTATCAAGAACTCGTCTCGTTCGCCGGCACTTGCGCCCAGTTGAAAATGGGTGCATATATCACTGGAGATCCGCTGCTTGCATCGGACAAAGCACGCACAATAAATCCCAAGGCGCCCGTGGCGTTTTGCGTCAAATTGAAGATTTGCGGTGGAGTTGTTGTCGTTGTTGTTGTCGCCATTGGGCCACAAAAAATGTCTCTTAAGCCTCTAAGTAGAGCCCAACCAAATGCAGTGGATTCGTAGAAGAAGACGGGGAAAACTAAATGTTTGAAATAAAAAAAATATTAATCTTGAGAAGTTAAACTCCAGTACGAAGACTCACCTACTACCGCAAGCAACAGTTTCAAGTTCATTTTTCGAAATGGTGAAAACAATAGGAGTCAAAATAAGGCTCGAGTTATTTATATGCTCGTTAGACGACGCTCTATTAATTAGCATATTAATGAGTTTAACATAATGTAATGACAAACTCTTATCTATCAGGGTGTGTTGTTATGTATTCTTTAAATGTCATATAAATAAGTGTAGACAAATTATGTGTAGACACGCTCTCGAGATGAGCACTCTGGATGCTTCGCTTATGGAGCAACCAAGTACATAGTTTGGGCTCCGGAGTTTTCAAAACGAATAAGAGTTTCGAATACAAGCATGTATTATATTCACGATGCTGTTCCTTCGCACCAGAACACACTCAATACACACCGACTATGGTGACTTGAAACACATTGGTACATACTTTCATGATTAATTAAAAAAACATTGAATACTTTTGAGAAATTTATTGTTCATTAACTTAATTATGTGGCTTTGATGTACCAAAGATTAATTTGTAAATGTTAAGTACGTCTGCGATATCCAAATATATAACACGTGTTAGCTGCTAAGTATCGAAGTCTGTTGTCTACTATGCTTCAGGAAGTGGATTCGTTTTTTACGGTGCGTTTGCAGGCGGACTTTCAGCAGCATCCCCATTTACACCGCCCGGAGGTTCTGGGGCATTCGCCATGATAGGTTGAGGCTCGACCACAGGCGTAGTAGCAACCGTAGGTGATAATTCTGGAGCGCTGATTGTCGTCGTTTCTGGAGGAATGGTTGGAGTAGCTTGAGTCGTAGTCGTAGTCGCAGACTCTCCGTCAATAGGTGGTAAAATGACATAAACTGTGGGCGAAGATGGCGTTGGCCGACTACTAGCAATTGAAATGAATGGTGGTCTCATGAGTGAAAAATTTACACTGAGAATACTGCTTAATAGATTTGGCAGAATAAATGATGATGTGAAATCACCCAAGAGGCAAGCCAGCAAAAATGTCGCTGAGGACGAAAAATTGTCGTAATTAAAAAACTACTCTCATTATGTATTTAAACACTTTATATAAATAACTTACCGAAAGGACGTGAAGCGAACTGCGAAGCCATATCTAAGTCGTGCTACCAAAGTGATAACTTTACTAACTGAACTCCAAAAGAGCTAGCTAGCAGTGCTTATATAGAGTAGCTTTGCTCACATAATTGTTCTAGTTCGAGTTGTTACTCCAGATACTTACATTTGTGGCTGCCAATTATTATTTTATTATTATTTATCTATGTAGGCCTATTGTTTCCATTGTTATCAGCCGTAAAACGTGTTTAAAGCTTGCACTATGCTTCGTTCTATTGAAATTCTTAAGCATTGCAAACTTAAAGGAGAGCGCTAACCCATCTGGGCATCGGGTGTTGAACGATATGGAAACCATAATTTTTTTTCATTAACTGAAAGTAGTATGTGTCTATAAACAATCGACAGTTATATACACAGTTAGACATATTTATATAGATCAACGAACTTCTAATTTTGATGCCAAGCTCGTAATTTCTTGACGTGAATGTGCATAATGAGCTCAGTTTCATAAGTTACAAGTAAAAATAAAATCGGGTCATTAGTCACTTAAATATGGGAACTATGTACAAGCTACACGTTTCTCTAACTCTTTCATAAGTTTAAAAACTATTGTTGTTTCCGAAGATTTCGTAGCTGACGCAAAATGGATGAGCAAGCACACGACATCATAAGAAACATACAGTATTTGTCCGGAAAGTAATAGGACTGAGTCGATTAAAAAAAAATTATTGAACCTATCATTACAATTCATTAAAAACTTTCAAAATAGGCTCCTTCTACGTCGATGGAGCGCTGCCAGCCCGATTTCCAAGCATTGCAGGCGTCACGGAAGGCATTCTCCGGAATAGCCTTGAGAGCCCAGGTGCATGCTGCTTAGATCCCCTCCATCGTCTCAAAATGCTTGCCTTTCATAAGTCTTTTCAGGCTAGGAAACAAAAAACTCTCGGGATCATACTCATAGATCCATGACTCGTCGCATGTAAATAATTTATTCAAAAATTGGGAGTCACTTTCGCACAAAAATGTTTGTCCTGATTCTCCAGGTGATCGTTCGTTAGCTGGGAACGCGCTCTACCGAATCCAGTCGGAGCGCGCACGCTCCGAAGTACGGTCGCGGTGGAAGATAATCAGTCCTACTACTTTCTGAACAAACCATGTAATTTTACAAGATCGCCGTATGGTTAATGGAATTTTCATGATAGTTCAGAGGACCTCTCACGGTTAACTTTGGGCCAAAAGCATCTCGCAGTCGTACAATTTCTGGTTGTCGACCAGCCCACGGTAGATGAATACATCTATCGCTGGAGCGCCAGAAGAGAAGAAGAGACACTTGATGGCTCGGGAGAATCCAGATAAGTTTGGCTTACGTAGCCCTCATGGTACTGTGGAAAATGAGTTCAAATTACAACTGATTCGTAAATTCATCATCACCAACTCACAAATAAATACACAAATATTAATTTGAAACAATCCATTTCATATATTTCGATATATTTATTGGGTTTTCAGCATTTTCCTTCCGCTCAACGAATCCAAACTACAATTTTTATTCAAGCTTATCAGACATTCCGCTCTTTAGAAAATACACTGCGTTGGCGTATCCTGGGCTTATATATGCAATCCTAAGAAATTCATGCCACCGAGATACATACTATAATCAACGTGAATATTTAATTTACTTGTATTTTTCTCATAATTCTGCATTTTGAGTAATTTCTCTCATCTCTCTTTTAACGGTGACAATTTCATCTAGTTTGCTTGCTCCATACATAGAGTACAATGTAACTGTATTTATTATATTGTAAGGAGGTCTAAAGGTAATGGGTAAACCGTGTAGTGTGAGTTACTTTATTTTGGGGTTCTGGGGATTTCGGGGATTTCAATTATCATTTTAGTAGCATATATGTATAATAAATACCAACACATACAGATTTGCTTAAATTATTCATCCATGCATTCAAGTAAGCCTACATACATATTTATATAAAACAAATAAACAATCAATATAAGTTATTTTCTTAGTTTTCTTTTTCTTTTTTGTTTTTGTTTTTAATTATAATGCACATTCTTGGATATAATTCATAATTTAAAGCAGCTCAGCCGAACGCGACAAAACTGACTGACTGACCGACCTGGTTGGCTGACTGACTGACTGATTCACCGACTAACAAACTAACAAACTAACGAACTTAAAAATTACAGTTAGGTAAGTAACGTACAGTAATGTAAGCTTAATATTAAGGTACACATTTTAATTAAAATTAAATAAATACAATTAACATGAAATAAATTAAAAACTAAACAATTTCTTTAAAGCTAAAACATTTCTCTTACTCTTCCGCCTGCGACACTTGCCTTCGAAGGACAATTTCAACAAAATGCCAACGAAAGTGCTCGCACATGAAACACATCAAATAGCCGGTAGCTCATTCTCGCTACAAACACACATACATAGTTAGAGATTTCATTCTTCAGGTTTCGTATCATTAGTGGACTTCATTTACGGGCGCTAATGTTGCTAATTAAGACTGCAATAGACGGCCTCTGATTCCATGCTCAAGTCTAATAACTGTGCTCAGCAAAGCAGTTCGCACAGCAATTAGTTTACTCATTAAAGGCGCTGCCTAGCCTAGGAGTGCTACTGAAAAAATTTTCACATCTCCCCACTTTTGTCTAAATAACTTCAAATTATAGTTTCAAGCAAGTTCAAAAACGTTTTTTTATAACAAATGCATATGCTGTGCCGTTATAGTATTCGCACTCAAAATATTTTCCATTCAAATTTGATGTAAGCAAAAATTATTTCTTGTAATACAAAGCTCCCTACCGATAATTCAGTTACAATAACTTTTGAGCTTTCATTTGCCGTAGAACAAAGCGGAAACTCTCTTTCCTTACATAAAGCTTCTTACTCTTATGCCGAAATGAGTTTCTTTGTCTAAAACACCGACTGGATCTGTATAATCCTTAAGAATGCAATTATGAATTTTCATCATTATTATTATGCTCTTTGTTGTACACGAATTGAAAATGACAAATAAATCAGTAACGGTACATTATTTCCTCTTTTTCATTTAAACAAAATAAAATAAGGTTAACTATAGATACATATATATTCTGCGCTCAGCGCGTTACTCTCTGACCAAAGTCCACTTCACTACACATACAAATACACATTCTATTGGCCAGTCTTTTCAACCAAACTTCGTGCGCTCTTCTACCACCAATGTATTCAAGTTTCGCCCAACTTTCAAATGGCGCTTGCCTTCGGCTGGTAAAATATGAGCACATTAGCAGTAAAATAGACGCAACTTGTTTAACCTCTTATCGGCTTTTATTTCGTTTTTGCTTTACTTCTCTTTATAAATTAATTTTACTTCCTCCATCTCCTTTAGTTGTCGATTGCCGGTGAAATTCGGCTGTAAACGGCTAAACCCCAACTTCAAAAATTCACATGCCGGTTCAGAAGCTATCGTCTTCTTCATCTTGTTCTTCTAATTCCTCTACTTCGTCTTGTCATACTGTTGAGCCGTTTGTGAAAACCTCTGGATCATCGGACCAACTAACTTCCATCGGTGTGCCGTTTAGACTGTGAATTTTATCCAAGAGTAGCACTTCTTCCAGTGACATATGTGAGTTCTTTAGCGATGAAGTGGAGCCTGTGGTCGCTGATGAGGTCGATACTGAGCAAACAATTTCATCGGAGGATGCTGAGCAACCTTCGTCCTCGGAGTTGGTGCCCGATACCATAGCTTCGCCTGCAGATTCTTGTATCTCATGAAATTTCTTTTTAAGATCATGTACAGATGCGTGTGTGGGTAACGATTGAATGTCTAAACGCTCGCCCGAGTTCAATTTTGATGTGTCGCACGTAATGAGCTTTCGCGTGGGTGCGCTGGTTATTGAAGTGCATTGAAAGAGCGAAGTCTCGTGTGGTACTGTCTCCTCTGTGACTTCTGAGCACATTGTTGATGTTCGGGGTCGTATCGCATTGGCATGTGGTGAACTCGAACTGATCGGTTCTTTCCAGTTAATCAACTCTAGCTGATGCTGCTTTCGAGCAGTAGAACTTGAACTTTGTCGCATTAGCCTTTTGCCACTTTTTGTGCCTACCGATCCGGTATTGAGAGCGCCAGTGCCAGCCTGCGCCGGTTCGGTGCTCTTTACACTCACTGATTTGGAGCGTATGCGCGAGTGCGAACGATTGCTGAACTCGTGTCGCCCATCGCTGGAATGTTGTCTTATCACTGAAGTGGCAGACATCGACTGCGATAATGGGTTGGGACCCACACTAATATTGTCATTGCCATATGTGGGACCGCTACCGACACTATTCAGTGATGTGTTTATGGCGCTAGAGCAAGCGGACAATTGACGGCGCGTCGAAGGACTACGCTCGACCGAACGGAATGAACCGGCTCGCTTGACCATCTTCGACGCGGCGGCTTCGGGTGTTTCATCATCCATTTCAAGCACCCACGAAACAGAATCCGGCTTCTCAATCACACCTTTAACCACGGGTGATGTCGGTGGCGAGATATCTTCCATCGGTATATTGATCAGCGAGGATCCGTTCATTAGCTGAGACCGATTTAGTAAACCAATACTGGACTGATTACTTGTATTCATCGAGTCCACAGCTGAGAGCTCGTGTAATTTTGTTTCCACAATATGTAGCTGTTCCGAGCGTTGTTTGAGCTGCCATTGCAATTGCTCATTATCGTAGCTAAGACGTTTACGTTTGACCATCTCGTGGTTATAAGCTTTCTGCATGTCATTGATTTTACGAAGAAAGTCCCTACGAAAATCAAGAAAAAAAATACATATTTTAGTAAATGACGAAAACTCGTGCGACTCAAATGTCACATTTAAGTAATTGTGCTCAAGTACTTACTTCTCCTTCTCCGACTTGATATCCAGCTCTGACTTCAACATCTCATTATTTGATTCAAGCAAAGATATTTTGCCCTGCAAGACGCCGCGTTCCTCAGCATCACGCATTAGCTCTTCATTATGTTTAGTCAACTTGGAAATCTCCTTCTGTTTTAACTCCAACACACAATGCAAACTATCCGCTTCACTTTGCAGACGCGCCAGTTCCGACATACTGGAGTTGCGTGGTGAACTAATGCCGCTGCTGCGATCCAGGCTCTCGTTAAAGCTGCGCTGGGAGGATCGTAAAACCGAAATCTCATCCTGCGACAGATTTAACTTGTCACGCAACTCGCGTTCCCGGTTCTCATTGGAAGCTCTAAGCCCATTGAGTTCCTTTGTCAGCGCTTTCACACGCTCGTTCAAGTTATACTCGCGTTCTGTGGCCGCCTGGAAACGTGCGGCGTAGGCATTTTCCGTGCTGGTCAATTTTTCACGCAACTCTTGCTCGGAGATCGCCAATAAATTGAAACGCTCTTTTAATTTGAGTTCGCGTTGTTCGGCTTCATCGAGTTGCTGTTGCTTTTGTGATAGTTTATTATCAATTTCTAAGCGATACGAATCGAATGTACGCTTATGCTCCGCAGCTTGTGCTTCCAGTTGTGACTCGAGTGCTGCAAATTTTTCTTGAGCAAAAGCTTGGTAATCGGAGAGACTTGTTTGTGCTGTAAAAAAACTACCGTTATGGTGATTGTTTCTAAATTGAAGTTCGACTTTGCTTACCCTTCTCCATTTCGCAGCGGTGCAGAGTCTGCAGGTCTTCCTCGCGCTGAGTATAATAACCCTCCTTGTCGCATAGCTGATCTTGTAGGCGAGAACAGTTTGATTTTGCTTCATCCAGCAACTTCAGCGTTGTGCTTAAATAATTTTGTATCTTCTCCTTCTCAGCCTTTACACGAGGACAGGCGAATGCATCCAACTGAAATATACGGACAAAAAGTTTATTATTATTGAACATCGATTAACTTTCTGCTGTTTCCCACAACACACAAAGCTGAGCCTCACCATTTTTGTGCTCGTGATTTCGTCGTCATAGTCTGAAAAAGCTTCGGAGCAAAGTCTGCCCTTTTTCCTATTACTAAACATTTCAAATTGATCCATGGTTTTTTTCTTCTTTTTAATACCCAGCATTCTTCCAAACATCTTGATATTTCAATCTGATATCGTTTGTGAACACACAAAATCTTTAGGGAAATTAAAAAAATATTCAAATTTTCTTCCGCAGCTTCCGACTTTTCATCATATACTGACTGCTCTTACAATGGTTCTTAGCTTTATATGCAGACGCTCTCAAATCTTACAGACACAGCAGGTAATCGCGAACGCGGGGGGATTTAATCATCCTCAGCTAGTTACTACGCCTTTGCTATCTATGAAGCATCGACATTCGGCAAGCAGGTTAACAGACAAAACGCGGTATAGGCAAATTTCTGGGTAAATACGCACGTACGTAGGTATGTATTTCAAACGAAAAGGTATTTCCAGGACGGCTAAGTTATGGTTTTCGGCTGTAAACCGAAATCCAGAACAAAAGATGGTTGTTTAAGTATCTTAATTACGTTGGAACGCGAAACAAAAGACAGGTTCGCCAAAAGATATTCAACCTTTTCTGTCAATACATATACATATACTTAGGATCCGCGTACATATTTATGCTATATGTGTATTAGGGTGTCTCAAAAAACAATCGAATATTTTTTTTCGCTTGATACTCTGCAAAATAGGAGCCTAGACATCACTAAGTATGCCGCTCTTAATTGTAACGCGAGGCTCGTCCGCCTTACGGTTTTCTATTTTTCTTATTATTAGAAAAGTACAAATCTCGCTTTCAAATTGAATACAGGTCTTTGTGGCTATTTACTATGAATATTTGCCAGTTCTTTACGTTTGTTGTTGGGTGTCGCAATCTTGTCTCACTTATTAGTGAAGAAAATTTACTACGAGTATTACATGTACTTACTTGTATGTATGTACATATGCATGCGTTTGAAAGAAGAATGAAGACAGATCTAAACTAATGTTGCGCAAGAAGGTCGTGAAATAACTAAATCTTGTTGTTAATATTTGCTAGCAATGCTTCATCGAAAAATCAGTGTAGTAAATATCTCTAAATACATAATATTATCGGATTATTCTCGGTTGCATAACACATTATTTGGATGGCATTGTGTTGCACGTATTTATATTTCTTCTTAGCTGATTAAATATCCATAATAACCATTAATACCTATTTGTTGAAGACCCATACATTTTGGGTTTTCCTAGTGATTTGGAAATTATCCAGCTGTGCTTAGCGAAAACACGGTCATTAAACTCATATGTGCTTTCAAATATTTGTACTTGTTTTACAGTTAGTTGAAAAAAAGTTACAGCTGTTCAAAAATGAGTGAAAATAATGAAGAAATACGCTATGTTTTAAAATTTTTGTTGTTTCGATGTGAAAGATGCACCTCGCTCTGGTCGGCCCATCGTTGAAAAAGTCGATGAAATTATGGAAAAAATTGACCAGGACCATTATATTAACAGCCATGGCATCGCTTACGAACTTAACATTCATCATCAAACGGGTTTGAACCATTTAAAAAAGGCTACCTACAAAAAGAAGCTCGATGTTTGGCTACCACATGAATTTTCTGTAAAAATTTAATGAACCGAATTAGCATATGCGTTTCTTTGCTGAAACGAAATAAAATCGAACCATTTCTTAAGCGAATGGTAAAAGGAGACGAAAAGTGGATCAAATACGACAATAATGTGCGAAAAAGAACATGGTCCAAGCGTGGTGAAGCTCAACAAATGGTCTAAAAGCCAGGGTTGACGCCTCGAAAGGTTATGCTGAGTGTTTGATGCGATTGGAAAGAAATCATCCACTATGAGCTGCCCCAGCCTGGTCGAACGATTGATTTTACATTTTACTGTCAACAACTGATGAGATTGAAGCAAGCAATCAAAAAAACGGCCAGAACTGATTAACAGAAAGGCCCTTGTCTTCCATCAAGACACATCTTTGATGACTCGGCAAAAACTGGGAGCGCTCGGCTGGGAAGTTTTGATGCATCCACCATACAGCGCTGACCTTGCACCATCGAATTACCATTTGTTTCGGCCAAAGTAGAACTCCCTTAATGGAGTAAAGTTTGTTTCAAGAGAAGCCTGTGAAAATTACTTGTCGCAGTTTTTCATCGAGAAACCAGAAAAGTTTTACACTGATGGGATAATGTATCTAGCGGAAAAATGCCAAAAAGCGATCGATCAAAAGGGTACATATTTGCTTCATTAAAGTTCATTTTAAATTTAAAAAAATAGTTGACGTTTGATTAGAAATACGAAAAGACTTTTTCGACTACCAATATACATATATTCAGTTCTCTTCATTATTGGACACTCGGCAAAAACGTTCACAAACTTCAGGTCAGGCGCATGGAATTAGATGACAACATCAGTAGCCATGTACTTTATAGTGAATATTCCCTTTATAAAACATATACATATATAAAATTGTATGCCAGTACTTATTCACTCAATTAGGAGGATTAACCGCGTTGAAAGACTACGATTCTTAAAATTCCAGTAGAAATAATTTATTAAATACTTTAAACATTAGCTACCGTCATCCCCAGTTATGCTGGGAGATACGATTTAGTGGAAGAAGTTTAGACTGGATACATATAAAGGTAATTAAATTAAAACTTGAATCCCGTTATATGTAGTAGACATAGAAGGCCACTTAAATGTACTTATGTATGAACGGCGAGCGCTTTGATTTGCATTAATTTCGTGTGGCGCCAGCAACACGATGCGCGACCGTGAGCATCGTTTAATAATTGCATTTTCCTTTCGCTTACCATACACTTATACCTGGGATCAACAGCGGCTCTTTTCTTAAAAAAAATAGTATAACAAACACATATTTATACCTCCTTACGCCTACTAACGGGATATTCACGAACTTTTTTACACATTCCGTCTGTGTCTAAATCCCAAGGATAATTTACAAAAAGGCAACCAGACTCGCTTCATTCATTGAAAGTCGTAAATTAAGGATAACTTTTTAAATACACACCACGCCCACTATTAACAGTTATTTTGTGTAATTTGTGCCTTTTAGATACAAAGAACTTTCAGGCATTCAATGAAGTGTAGACAGACGACGAAGACACAAACGAATATACCTCTGCAAGTGTGTATATGTGTGTGTGCGTTAGGGTATGTACTCACATCGTGCACCGCGTACTGCAGCAATACGCCCAGCACCTCGATGCTTTTGTTGCGCTGCTCTTCCTGCAGTTCCGTCTGCTCAAGGTGTCGCTCGATCGCTTCATAGTCCAGACGACCGTTGCACGAATGTCGATTCAAGTATTTCAGACGCTGCAACTCCGACGCATCCAAGCGTTCCGCAGCTCCGGCACCCGAACCCGGTGTATCTTCGGCGGAGCGTTGTTGTTGGTGTGACTTTTGTAGCAACGCTTTACCGCGCGTCGGCAGAAATTTCGACTGTGTTTTCTGTGACAGAAAATAAATTTACAATGTAAATTGTTGGAAGTCATTTGAAGTCGGGAGGTTGTCGGTACTTACTTTTTCCAGCAACGTGGCGCTGACTGTGACACCAGTGGCAGCGGAGGCCGGCGTTGTCGCCGTCTTCTTGCCATGATGCCCCAGTATAGGTGATGTGGTTTGTGAATTTGTGCGTGTTGTTGTTGTTGTACCATTTGATATAGTTGATGTGATGCTATTGTTGTTATTGTGGTTGATCTCATGCAATTCCGTCGGCGCATCCGTGTGCTTGACATTTTTAGAAGCCGCCGTGCCAATAACACGATTTTGATCTGCAAGAAAGGAAGGGAAGGAACCAAGAGTTTTATTGACGGTCGGAATGACAGTAAGTTAAACTGATTTATTTTGAATATAAAAAAGGTGTATAATAATCCTTATTTACTGTGATATCTGTAGTAAAGCGAACTTATTTCATCAAACTAATGTCACTGCCGGAAATTGGTGGGGAAGTATTTTCTAAAAATTCAAATTTAATTAAATTATTTTTGGCCAAAATAAAGGCACTTGCTGCAATGTCAAGCGTCTGCAGCGTTAGCTTGTGCCTTTTGAATATTTGCTTTGGGCCGGAGTCTCTATTTGGTGCTCGTTAGACGCTTCGGTCCCAACAAACCCAAATGACAACACATTTTTACAATTTTCATAAAATTATGGTTAGCCCCAGATATGGAACTACAACATTACAACATAAAAGCATAGAGAAAATGCGAAGTAAAACAATACAAGCAGAGGGCAATGAATTGCGGAAAATGTTCGGCTGCGAAACACATTACCTTTACAAGCAACAAGTTGTTGTCCAAAGCGCAAAGCCTTTTCTAACAACCCATTCAATTATAAAAATTAGGCACTAGAGTTCGACGTTAACTGTCATGGAGTTTCATGACTTTAATAAAAAAAAAATATTATTTATTATTATAATATTATTTTCGGCTTTTTATTATGACCTAACCTCTAACCCATTGTCGTAAGTCAATTCCTAAATATATTTGAAAGTATTGTGTTTTAAATACGAGATCTTTACTCTTATGGCTCACCACTAGAAACATAACAATATCTCCAAACAGATAATGACATAATAACCCGTAATCCATGTAGTCTTCCTTAAGATGGGAAAGTTCATAAATATTCCGGAATCGCATGCATGGCGAGGAAGAAGTGCAGGGCATTTCCACTAGTTGCACGAAAATCATCGCAGCTCAGCGGCACGTAGGCCCAGCGACACAGGTAAGCACATTTTATGGTTGTGTTAGGTTGACCCAACCTTCCGTGCGTTTTGGCGAAAATGATTAAACGGAAAACAATGCACTAATACACCCAAACCATGAATTATTAATCGCCGTAACCGTTTAATGACAACGCCCGCAACTGTTCTCGAAACAGTAGCTTAATGTACAGCTTCTTTGTGATTTCGTTAAATCGAATCTGCATCAAGGTCAACATAACCTCATCATAAACAAGAATTAAAAAGAAAACTATGGCTGGGTACCTGAACAAGCAACACACACTGGAGTAATGTCAACAACTTATCCACCGATTAATAACTGTGATAAAGTAAATAGATTAATATGCACGATTGTGGCAGCGATGAATTAAGCTCGCGATCGCCGACCAACCGGAGTTGTGCAGCGAGAGACTTTGTGCGAGCGACGCAGGCGCGGCGTGTGGCACGTGATATCAACGCATGATATGCTTTGTGGTGCGAACTTACGAGCTGCGCAACGTGCCGCACAGCCGCACACATACATATGTGCCTCATTAGGTATGCATACATGTATATGCGTTTGTATGTATGTGAACCTACGTGCGCAAATGCCGTTGCATTGCGTATCTCGTAAATAAATGCTTTCAACGTATCTTTGCTGCAAAACGTGTTGCCAGATTTGTACATTACCCACCAACTCGTATCTACATATATGTAAATGCATATGTTTGCATGTTTGTGTGCGTAGTTTTTGAGTCGCATTGACTTTGCAATGAAATTCCGCAACTCGTTTTGGCATTTGACGCACGCGAATTCAGGTGTAATTGCACTCACAAATGGCATGTTGCAAGGTTGTAATATACCTATATATGCGTGTATGCGCACAACCACACATTGCACCATTCATTGACTTGCACCATTAAGGAGCATTTGGTTAAAATAATTTTACTGCTAATTAAATGCTGGCCACAGGTCATTGAAGTGGCATAAAATGGTAAACGCAGCACCACTTTAAAGCGAACATATCGAGATCACTCGTTTCGAAAGGCAGAATGAAAAAAAAATTACACAACAAAAAATCCACCAAAACAACAGTTTAATGAAAATCAAGCGTTCGAAATGTGCAGCTCCCCACTACTCTTTAGTTATGGCAACCAATTTATTGGACTGCAGCCAGTGAAAATGCAGGAGACCAGAAAAAAGAAGTTAACTTCTGAAGTTATGAATTTTCGCCAACTTTCAGGACCAAGATACACTACCCACTTGAAGATTTTTCATCTATAATGCACAGATCACAATGTTTCTAGTATTTTTTTTTTTCAAAATATATGTATAAATACATATGCATGTGTACAGAAAGTCTCTTTTTAGTCATTTTTACAGATCCCTTTAGTCCAGTCATTTAAGCTTAAATTAGGTAAGAATCTCGGAATTCGATATACCCATTTATATGTCTGTATACAAGTATTTACAGACATATAAATGGGTATATCGAATTCCGAGGTGAACTTACTATAATGACTGGACTACTTGTGAAATTTTGCCGAAAACGGTTTTTAGGTTATGTTAGAATAAAAAGTCGATCCTAAGAGGGTTCTCACATAGCCAGCTTAGAACGCCGGTCAGTTGTTTATCTACCTAAAAACTGAATCATAAGACCCTTACAGATTGACAAAACTATTTGAGCTTATCACAAATTCGTTGAGACGAGTAATATCTGTTACAGCCAAGTCTTTTGATTTGCAGAAGGTAGAATTACCCATTTTTCAGTCACAGTCTTGCAAAGAAAGGACAATTAACCAGCGCTTGCTAAGCGTACACTATGTCCATTGGTCCAGTGCTAGAACGCAAGACGCCAATGGATATACAACTCTGTCCTTTTGCCTTTTACAGAAAACGTTTTCTAGGTTAGGTTAGGTTAAGAAGTCGATCATAAGAGGGATCTCACTCAGACAGCTTAGAACGCCGGTCCGTTGTGTGTCCACCTAAAAACTCCTATATACAGGATCATAAGACCCTTACAGATCGACAAAGTTCTTTGAGCCTATCACAAATTCGTTGAGATTAATATCAGTTTCGGATATGTCTTCTGGTTCACCGAAGGTGAGATAACCGATTGTCTTGCAAGGGATGGAGAATGAAACAGCGTCTGGTAAGTGTACGCAATGTCTCTTTTTTCCTTCTAGCATCGAACCATCCGTGAGAAAGCTCTCTGCGTCTCTTCTCCAGCGACTTCTCCCTCTCCTCATCACTCTCGTCGAAAAAGCCGCTACGACTCAACTCCGCGCCGCAGTGATTCAAGTTTTCAGGAATGCAGTTGAAGGAGAAGATAATATCGGCGTGACCTTGTTCGGCCCCTTCATATACCCAGCTTCCATTCCACCAGACGAATACATCATGGAACATTATATGCTTGACGGTTTCATAGAGCCAAAACACTACCTTTTGTGAGAGTCTCAACTTTTTCCCTATAGTTTCGCTACAGCTCCAAAACCTTCCTTACACTTTTCCCAACTTCTTGGGCTCCATTAAATCTTTCTATCAGGGATAAACCTTAAGTACTTTCTACTGATACACAGCCTGAATTTTAATTTCGAAACCATTCAGCTTTTATCATACATTTGTTGAATAGTTGAGTCAAATTTTCCCTTGGAATACTCGAAGGCAAGATACTCATTCAGCATACAGAACTCAAAATCGCTGAGGTCTCGCAAGATGAAGGAAATCTACAATTGCTGCGTGATGGCATAATGATAAAAGTTATTAAAAAAACTGAGCAATAAATTCAATTCCTTTCCGAAATCATGCCCAATTTATTTTTGAGTGAAAACAAGCGGCTTTAATGGCACTAGAAATGTGCCAATCCTGCCAGCATGTTTAATAAATATTTCAGATTTTTTTTAATAAAAAATGTGTGGCATTTAGATGAACTCAAGTGGATTTAGAAATCGCAACAAATTAGGAATTCAAATGAAATTAGATTGCGCGGGGATTTCTGCCTTACACACTGTCGCACACATATACATTAATGTGTCATATTTTGTATATGTACATCTATATAAGTGTGTGCCTCAATTGCAAAGTGTTCTGTTGTGGCTGCAAGTGTACAGTGGCGCAAATCGCTAAAGCCTCGCAAGTTAAGTGGAAAATTTCGCGATGTTCAGGCACTGACTGGCAGCTGGCGTCTATTTCAATTGTTGCTGCTTGCCTTCAGTCAACTGAATTGCTGACCGGCTGGAGGTGGTCGATGGCCAGCACAGCGCCACTAATTTGTTTGCCGATTTGACCGAGGCTGCCGCTTGTTGAGGGGTAACAACGCTGTTCATTATGAAAAATGAACCAGCAATTAAAATTGAAAATAAATTGCAAGAGCAATTGTGCAACAGAAAATGTGAGGGAAGAGCTAATGTCCACACACACAAACGCGCACTTACAGTGAACGCTGTCGCACGCCCACAATGCGCTTGCATAGGCTGGTGCGCATCAGAAACAAGTGTCATAATTAGTGCAACATTTTCAATTTATGCAACGTGCGTACGTAGCTACGACAGAATTGTTTTTACAAGGCGATTGCGTCGTTTTTTACGAGCTAATACTCCTTTTCACAAACATTTCATGGAAATATTAATAATAACAACAAAATGTTACTACATCCGAAACCCAAACTATTGAGGTCTTATACTTGAACTTGATTTCTTTCTCACGTTTCTGCCATGTTGTTCGAATCGACTTAGAATTTGTCTAATTCATCGAAATTAAATTCACTAATCGCCAGTGTGATTGGTACGTGCTTCGTTTACCAAAATTTAGCCTCGTTGGTGAGAGCATTGCAACAGGTTGCTCCACAAACGCAATTGGCAGCTAAAGGTGGTGAACGAAAGTGTGTTGTTTAAAACGCAATAATAAATGCATTTCACTAAACATTTATAAATATTTTAGACTCCGAGTTCATGACCGGGTTTTACCATTGTCGGAGTTGTATTCTAACGTCCGACGAAATATTGGGTAGTCGAAAAAGTCTTTTCGTATTTCTAATCAAACTTCAATTTATTTATTTTTTTCACTTTTTGGTCAACTATTCCAACGGCCAATTCGAGAGTTAATTTATATGAAAGTACCTTTGACACTTCCCTCGAGTAAAAATTGTACCAGAAACTTGTATATGGTTCATTAAAGTTTCTAAAAACGAGACCAATACTCGCACTTTAACCTTATCTTCACGCTGATGTCATACCCACAATTAACAAATCCATAAATTCAAACCATTTTGAAATATAAAAAACACAGAACATAACCACAACATAAATAACCGCACTTTTTAATGTAAATATCTTATTCCTACTGGCGAAATAAAAATTTACAGGCCATAAAAGAAACGAGCAATTTTTGTGTAAACATTTTCGATAAATTTCACATTTCACACAAACCCCACTTCGGGTGTTTGGAAATGTGCGCACGAACACGTCCATCATCGACCGGATGCGGACTAGCGCCTCGATTTGGCAAAACTAGTGGCCGTCGGGTCTAGAGTCTAGCACGTACTCAGCGATGCGTACGAATCTCGAAGAGCCAAAAAGGCCTCATAAATGTGTACGCTGTTTTCCGCAAACTGAAACAATAACCACAGCGATCAGCGGTGATTAATGGCGATCGATTGATGTCTTGGGTTAGCGGTTACGACTTAATTTCACATATCCAAGCCCAGCGGCACGCTTCAATCATCGGCCATTTTAGATGCTATCAACCACTTTTAAACTATTCATGCATAAAAATATTCAAAATTGACTCCATCACTTGGAAGCGAGCGATGATTTGATATAATTTGCTTCGAAGCGAAAGTGTGAAATTGAAAATTGAAGGTTATGTTGCAATGAGTGAGAAATTGATTTATGCATAGCTTGTGCATATTTTATATTACACAAGTATATATATACATACATATGTACGTTAAAAGTTTGAAGCACTTGACACGCATTTATTTATGCGGTGAGTCCGTGCCCAGCGAAAAGCGCTCTCACACCATAATTCAAGGCCAATACGCTTAGATGGCTGCACCGGGCAGCTGTTAGAGATATTTGTCGAAAAGCGTCGAGCACACATCTACATATGCATATGTATATGTGCGGTGGGTAAACAAAGAAAGCTTAAATTGTACACTTGACATTTCTTGAATAAAAATAACAAAAAGTCTTATCGGATATTTCTTGGCAAACGTCCGTTGGCTGCCATTCAAAAGTTTGTATTTTTGTATTTTTGCAAATGCGAAAGAAATTCATTCTAAAGTTCTGCGAAGGCAAAACCAAATAATACACACATGCGTACATATGTATGCGCATAAACAAATGTAGGTACATGTATGCTTCAAGAAGAAGAAGATCATCTGGCAGATGGCTCACGCTTCTAAATGGACGAATATTAAATTTTATTTTATCTTATTTTTTCTTGAAATGAGTAAATGTTTATTTGTATGTGAAATGCGCGTTGATGGCAGGAGACATTGAAAGACGAAATCGACTTTGAGTTGAAGAAATTATGATTGATTAAATGAGATCAATGTGGATTTCTTTGGATAAAAGAAAAATATTAAATAAAGATAATTTAACTTAAGTATTTAAAATTTTCCATCATAAGACGGCAGTTTTTCCACTTTTCTTTATAAAAACAACAAAAAAAATAAGAAAAAAAAAACAAGAAAAAATCATTATCATTACAAATTCAATGATCGTTCAGTTTTTATGGCTGCTATTCGCTTTAGTGACTCGTTCTGAACATTTCATCGGACATTTTAGCGTTGGTTTAATCAAAAAGTCAGGACAAATGTTGTCCAAATAAGCTCTTGATTCCGATTGTTCACTTTATATGACGGACATGGCTAAATCGACTCAGCTCATCCTGCTGATCATTTATATTGGGTAGTCGCAAAAGTCTTTTCGTATTTTGTCAATAGATGTTGTTGCAGTCGTATATCTCCAGTGCTACTAATCACATTGTGTCATACCATGTAGTGTTGGAAAGGTAAGATTTTAAGCTTCAATTAACCAAAGCACTAATCAAAAAATTAAATTCGGGGAAGTTAAAAAAAGTTACAACTGTTCAAAAACGAGTGAAAATAATGAAGAAATTCGCTATATTTTGAAATAGTTGTATAAAAAGGGAAGAATGACAAGCAAGCCAACAGTGAAATTTGTCCATCATCCATGTATCAGTTCGTACAGCACAACAATGGTTCACTCGCTTCTCTTCTGGAAATTTCGATGTGAAAGATGCACATAGCCCTAGTCGACCTATCGTTGAAAACCTCGATGAAATTGTAAAAAAGATTGACCAGGACCGTCAAATAAGCAGCCAGCTCATCGCTAAGAAACTTAACATTCATAATCAAATGGTTTTGAACCATTTAAAAAGGCTGGCTACAAAAAGAAGCTCGATGTTTGAGCACCACATGAGTTTTCTGTGAAAAATTTAATGAAACCGAGCCATTTCTGAAGCGAATGGTAACAGGAGGCGAATATAAGATCAAATACGACAATAATGTGCGAAAAAACTCATCGTCAAAGCGTGGTGAAGCTAAACAAATGGTCTCAAAGCCTGACGCCTCGAAAGGTTATGGTTTGGTGAGATTGGAAAGGAATCATCCACTATGAGCTGCCCCAGCCTGGTCTAACGATTGATTCTACATTTTGCTGTCAACAACTGATGAGATTGAAGCAAGCATCCGCAAAAAAACGGTCAGAACTGAAACAGAAAGGCCTTCGTCTTCCAACAACGAAGACCACACACATCTTTAATGACTCGGCAAAACCTGGGATCGCTCGGTTGGGAAGTTTTGATGCATTCACCATATAGCCGTGACCTTGCACCATCGGACAACCAGTTGTGTCGGCCAATGCAGAACTCCCTTGATGGAGTAAATTTGGCTTCAAGACAAGCCTGTGAAAATTACTTGTCGCAGTTTTTCGCCGAGAAACCAGGAAAGTTTTACACTGATGGAATAATGTCTCTGGCAGAATAGCAAAAAGTGATCGACCAAAAGGGTACATATTTTTTCTATTAAAGTTCATTATACAAAAAAACATAAAGTTCGATTCGAAATACGAAAAGACTTTTTCGACTACCCCTATATATCTTTTTTTATCTTATATTTGTAGCTTTAGGCACAATAACACAATATCTCTTCAAGAATTTTTTTCGTAACGCAGTAAGTATTAGAAATACCAACAACTGATGTCCTCATCAATAAACATTAATAAAATGCGTTCCGAACTTTCTTTGTTTTGACACAAAAGTACAAACAGCAGTAATCAATAACTTAAAACATTAGAATAGATAAAAATTTACAAATGATAAAATAAATTCCGCAAAGTGAGCATTTTTAAGGCGCTGCTATCAATATTAGTCACAACAAGCGCTGATAAAGACTAACGGTTAACAAGGGCAGGTTAATAACAGCACTAAGCAGACGAAATTAGCAAAAAGCAAAACAAAATTCCAAACAAAAAATTCAACTACAACAAAAACATGCACTGATAAGCATTAAAAGTAAACACAGCACTAGCACCATTATTAGAGCCAGCATACACATATGTACATATGTACCTATATTCATGCATACATAAATATTAGCCGCATTAGAAACCTTTTTCCTGTGTTGTTGCATATTCGCCTTAAAAAGGTTTGAAAAAATTGTATGGCAACAACAATAAAGACAGCGGAACTTTCACGTAATTTGATGCCGTAATTTGAAGCTGTGGGCCATTTGCACGCCACAAAACTGATTTCTTGAGCAGTAACAAGAGATCAAGCGCGATTGGCCGCGGCCGTGGCAACATTAAATTAGACGCACACAGGTACAACAACAATCGAATTAAATTACTGGCATACACTTTCCAATCTAATCAAATCACAGCCACCAAGCTATGCTAATACACACAGCTATATACATATTCAAATGCACATATCACTTGTAGATATGTGCGATGACCGATTGGGTTGAACTCACACACAAGCACACTTACCGCTACCACATTCTGCGGTCAATTGAACACGCGCACAACTCTGATTTTCATTGAGAGTGCAGATGATTTGATTCACTTTCTTCTGCGGTGGATCGACACCTTTGCAATCGCCCACCAACAAATCGCCACTCACTTCCGCCGCAATCAACAAAGTCGAGCGACCGTCGCCACCGATTTGATTGCTATCGCCAGCAGCATCAGCATAAGTATCCCCACTAAAGTCAGGTACCGCGCACTGTCCATCGCCAATCTGAACAATATCCGCTGAAGTTACGGCATTTTTATTGTCGACAAGCGCGGCATCGGCGCTACATATCTTTATGGTGGGCTGCTCAGCCTCGCTGCCGAAGTCTATTAAATCAACGCCAGCAACATCAACTGCGGCAGCTTTATGATTTCGATTCGCATAATTCGTGCTTGCGTGGCTGTAATCCGCGGTATTACGGCATTTTTTAGCGGTTACCTCCACGGCCCTTTCACCGAAATCGACAAGTAATGGCGCGTCAGTAGCCACACTAATGGAGTCGTTAGCGTTGTTGTTGATTTGATCGTCGCCAACAACAAGCGTCTTATTAGTACTGTCGTTTTCGCCACTTCCAGCAGTGTCTTCAGACACATCACCACAGTCATTTGCATAATTTTCCTCAGCTACCACCGCTTCTGCTCCGTCGCCATTCGAATGCGTTTCGTTGGATGAGCGCAGCGAGTTGTGTCGTGTATGCCGTTGACATGTCGACAGCCAAACACCGCAACGCTGTTGCATCTTGCGCCGCTGGTGGCGTTTGCGTTGCCACCGCGAGGGTTGCTGTGGCCGCGGGCGCCTAGCGGAGAAGCCGCCAAGCCGGAATTTACGTTTCCACGAAAACGCACAGCAGCGCTGATCCGAGCTATGAAACTGGGCTTGCACCTGACGGAAGTCACTGTAGTTAATGCGGCAATTCAGCTCGTAGCATGACAAGCGTTCGGACGACAGCTGGCTTGGTTGCGCTGCAGACTGCTGTGACTGCGTTGTCCCGGCCGCGCTGCCTCTGCGGCAGCCACTATTAGCGCTAAATGCATCCTGTGCCTTTGAAGTTGTTGCTCGCGGAAAGCCATTAGTGTTGTTTTTAGTGTGGCTAACGTTGTTGCAAATTTGGGCGCGAAATTGTACGCTGCGTAGCGCGTCCCCCTGCCCCACCCCGGCTCCAGTCGCACGGCCAACCACTTTATTGGCTGCTAATTTGCTGTTGAGGTCCGTGCTATGACGGCTTTGACTGAAAGCGTTTGGGCCGGATGTGCGTTGTAGTCGCCTGTGGTGTTGTTGCTTTGGTGGCTGCTGTTGTTTACTCGAATTTTGGCCTGGTTGCATCTTCTTTTTTCAGTCACTTCGTTCCATTGATGCTTTCATGTGGCGCTCTTCCTGAGTTATCACATTAGTTACCGTTTTATTTGTGTTCGCGTTTTTGATTTCAATTTGGAAATTCGTAATTTTTTCTTTTTGTTGTTTTTGTTGTACGCAAGCGCTACGTTTTATTCGTGAACGTATTATATTTTGGTTGTTTTTGCACTTTTTCGCCCTTCCACTGGAGTTTTTCTTAATGGTTTCGATGAGAATACTGAAAACTCGCAAATTAAATTTTGAAATTTTTTTCTTGACTTTTAAAGTGAATCCCTTCAATAAACAATTGAAAGCTGTTTGATTAGTAATGAAGCAAACCCAGCAACGAAACAAAACAAAACCTTTTTCTATGAACGAAACCAAAGTAGCAAAAGCAAGACTTTTTTACGTTTAGCTTCATATTGTGTGGCAGCGCAGCGTTGAAAATAAATTTTAGTAAAAGCATGCAATGAAGTCACCTCTAAATTCCGCCTCGTCGGACATTTTCGCATTTTTTAATTAGCTGCTTGGCGTACATAGAACTAAACACACCTTAATTTGGTCAGTAAACTTTACCGAGACATTTTTTATTGTGTTTTAAATGTTTAATGAAACCACATTTTTTATAATTTTATCAAAATTTTTACTACAAATTATAGTAACTCTCTCTTTTCTTAGCACTGCCGTTCCGCAAGCGTTACTTTTGCTCAATTTTCATAATTTTTATAATTTTTATAGACTTTTTAGTTTTGAAAACCAACTTTTTTATAATTTTCATCAATTTTTAATTTTGAAAACCCACATTTTTTACACATTATGTAACTTATTTCACTTAAAAACTGCTTAAAATTGTAAGAACTTCATATTCCTCCAATCATAATAGCCATTCGCTTTCTCAAATCTGAAGCCATTTCGTCTGTTTCACGGTTTGTACATTTTCAACCCCATTCACACCGCCGTTACATGAACGCGCCCTTTCTCGATTCGATCGCCACCACAACTGAAGCATTCTCCCCACAAATTTAACGGCGCTTCTTCATGTGGTCACCACAGCGGCAACAAGCACTGCCACCCCCCGCCCAACGAAAGCGCTTGCGGCAAGTGACGATCATTCTGAGTGCTATTTTGCTATGTTATTGTTGTTGTCGTTGTTGTATCGCTGCTGAAATGTTGCCAAAAAATATTCAAATCGAATGCCACCCCACCACAAGAGGAAGAGAGCATAAGCTTTTCCAACAAAAAACACACACGAATTATAAATAACAACGAAAGAATATAAACATTCATAGCGTATGCTTTTAATTCCACATTAATGCTGCCAGCATTACAGCCGCACACACACGCGCATAAATAAAGTATGTTTGTATGTGCTTGAGTGTAAAGTCAGAAAGAAACTGACCTCTAATAGTAGCAGAGCACAGTAATATGAGTGGTGAATAAGCGCTGCCAGTGGCAAAGCGTAATTAGCGTCATCGCAAACAACCACGAGGCAAACACAGCGCAGACTGTGAAGACTGCGAAGACTGGCGAATTCTACAGAGTCGGAGCGCGAGTATAATGTCGCTTGAATGTTTATTATTATTTATTTTGTCTCAATTGTTTACGTTTGCTACTGTATTATGTATTCACCACGCCCGCTGCGCGCACTGTGGTGACGTCAGACGCTTGTGTGGATGCGTGTGTGTGCCATTTATGGAGGCTTTAGCGTTTTGCCCAACACCCCGAAAAGCGGCCATAAAATTAACACATCAACGCCAATAGCAACACACCGACAAAGCCCATGGGTCAACGACGATTGCATTTCTCCGCTGAACAAATGAATGGATGCTTGTTATTGTTGTCGAGCTACAAAAACACACACAAAAGTGGTGATGATCAAGGCGATCGTGTGGTGGGTGTTGTCCACAAGCGCTGATGCCAATGCGGGCGAGTGCCGATGAACAAGTGATGCGCACTTGAAGCGCGTCATATGTGCTGTATGTGTGTGTGTGAGCAAATGTTTTCACGCTTGAAAGCGGAGCTGCTTAGGTCATAAAAATCGTAGACAATGGGTTAGAGTTCTTCTGGGAACAGCGCACTCAATTAATTTGACTTTGACACCAAATTATGCGCACACAATTACGCTTATGTATAAATGTATAAATGTATGTATGTATGTATGTATATATGTAAGCAGCTAGTAAAACCAGGAAACAAATTATTATACCCTGAACGGGGTGGATTAAGTTTGCTATGATGTTTATAACACTTAAAAGGAAGCTTCTTAGACCCTTTACCTAAATTGGTTACCTATTTTTCTAACAAAGAAGCTACTTACTTGTCAGAACGGCCTATGTAGTACCACTACCGCGTATAGTTGCCATATAAACTGACCCATCCATTTCAAATCCTTGTATGGAAAACTTTTTCCTTTGGCAAGGTACGTCGCAAAATTTGGCGCAGATTATTTTTCGTGGCATTGCTATAATTTCCGAGTAAATTATTCAGATCGGACCAATATAGTATATAGCTACCATACAAATTGGCCAATCAAAAGATATCTTATAAGATATCATTTGTATTGCTGAAGGGTATTATAGCAACGTTGCAACCGGAGTAAACATGTTTTCTTGTTTTTAATAAATATTCGCACATACTTTTTGGAACTGCCGCAATTTCACGTTTTTTTAATTAAATGATTCACCAATTTTTTCGCGACAACTTAATTGATTTGTTAGGGAAACTTATGTCAACTTTCAGATGTGAATATTTTTGTATATAAACACATTCCGTATATATATACATATATATGTATGTATGTATCTAACAGCATCTCCGGTTTATACGAAACCTTTGTCGGAGTATCTTGCTTTCTAAAAACATATCTGACTCTATCAGAGGACGACAGGCTGATTATCAGTGAACAAAGCCACTGTAAATACAGTTATGTGCCTGTTGATAAGCGTTTATGTTGTGTTACAAATTTTCTAAGTATTTTTGTCCAAACAAGCAGAATAAGTGCAACTTCAGAGTAAACAAAGCAAATAACGCGATGTAAAAACGAAATATTCAACTGTTTTAAGTGAGGTGTGTAAGACTTTAATAAATAGATAATTTGTATGCTTTTCTGGCTCAAAAGTCGCTAAACATATTACTAAATCTTGCTGTATATCTACATTCTAATCTCAAGCGATATGAAAGTTAAACTTTATGACCTACATATATTAAGAAATCAGAGATAATATATGTGAAGAAATTCTAGGAACTTTAAAAATTACACGAATCTGCGTCCTCATATAACTTATCTATCAAAATTTTTGAAATATTACAGCACAAAACAATAATTAATCATTGTGTAATTTAAACCATGCATTATGAATTATTATATATTTAAAATAAGATTGTGTCAAATAATTTTCGAAATCATATAGAAAGCTAAAATACAACAAAATAAATACGGCAAGAGATATTGTTGCTCTCCAATTGCTTTCCAATTTTTATTTCTCTTCCAATTCCTAAAAGCAGTATTAATTACCTTCAAGTCATTGGTAATATTATACAGCGCTATAAATCAAACCCACCGAGCCATCACAAACGCATGTAGTGTCATTAATTAAAAGCAAGTTAGAGGCGCAAATGAAGCGATCGCCCATCAATAAAAGCCAGAGCAAACAGCCAGTGCAGGCGCTGCATTAATCACGATCTTGACCGAGCAAAGTGTCAACAAGCCGGAGCAAAGCGTTGTAATTGAGCGAGAAACTTGTTTATGGACTTTTTACCGAGTAAAGCGTTCCAAGCCTGGCTACTTAAGTAATTAAAGCTGGCATAGTTTACTAAACGAAAAGAACACCGAGTAGTCAAGAACAAGCATGCAGCAACTACCAGCGATAGCTTTACAGCCAGCAAGCAAGCGAGCTGGAGAGATAGGGAGTGAGAGGGGGAGAGTGCGGAGTGAGGTAGTGTGGCGGGCACAGCAGCGAGTGGCAGTGAAAGGGAGTGATTAGTGCAGCAAGCAATTTAATTAAATTAAAAGTTGGGCATGCGCAATAACGCTTGAAGCAGAGCGACAATTAGGCTACTTACTTCAAGACACAAATTACACATATATTCATACATACATACAAATACATTTATATATACGTATGCACATATGCGCCATGTAGAACAGGTTATTTACTGCCATATCTCACATATTAGAATCGCACGGAACAATGAACAACTAACGGCTGCTATAAGCTAAACACACAAACAAAAGCAATATAAAATTTGAGCCAAAGGCAGTCGACTATGAAGCAGCAGCGATGCTCAATTATGCTCAGGGGCAGTGGAAATAGCCGCGAACGATCTTCAGTAACACATTTAATACAAGCGCTCATACATAAAAGGCTAACACATGTGTTACTCATACGCCCCCTCGCACGCTTCCAGCAACAAGCCAGACTACGACCATTGGCTACAACAACCACATCATTGTAAATATTTGCAAGTGCGAAATGCAACACATCCAATGTGCAGTTATGTTGCTTTCGCACTACAAGTGTATCGATAAATTAAACGGTATTTGCTTTATTGCACGTTGATCATGTCGATAATCGATGCTTAAATGCTGCTGTTGCCGCGGAGGCGAAAATTACATATTACAACAACAACAACCACTTGGAACTATACAAACAAACGCACACTTTGTGCTTCACATTTCGCCCGTGGTCCATGGCATGTTGCCGATCTGTTCGCTGCTTGCTGCAGGCAGAGCGGCGTTGCCAACAATTGTGGCGTTGGTGTTGGAGTTGCTTGCAACTAGCCTAGTAATCGGTCCAACAGCCGCGTACGCTTACTTTAACCGTTGCTGGCTGGCATTAAGTGGTTCGTTGAGGCGCGGCGCAAAGTCTGCGCACAACTGTTGTTCGCAACGGTAGCAGCTGAGGCAACATCACTTGTTGCTTGTTAAAGCGCCGAGTGATTAATGTAGCCGATCGGGTAAGCTAGCACACAAACACATACACACAGTCCGATGCAGCATGTTGTTCAGACAACAGTGGCACATACATATACACAGGCTGTTGCATATTTCATACTGTGCGCTATTGTCTATATACTTATTTATTGTTTTTGTTGTTCATCTGTTTCACTGGCATTATTTGTTTATTTATTGTTTTCTCTCAAATTATGATTTCGTTCACAGTTGTTGTTGCTAGATTTACTGCTGCTTATCTGCCACAGTTTCATAGGCGCGTGAGATATAGCTGCAGTCACACCCTGTTGCTCACCAAAATACCGTTGATTAATGTTGCGTTTACACTTTGCACATTATTAATTAGTGTTAATTAATTTCAGCGAATATGTTTGGGTTGGTATGATGGCAAATAAGAGAAAAAAAAGCCAGTGCGTGTTATAGTTACATTTATTAAGATTTTAATTCGAATAGGTAACTCTATAGCCTGAACTAATAAAATTGAGTTATTTGAGTGTGAATATGTTTGATTTTAATCAGCATGTCGCCTCATGCTTATAGCATAGGAAAATTATGTTAAAAAATATCAAGATTTTCTTCAAGGGATTTGAAGATCACCTTTCAAAGCTTAGGCATCGAATTTGGATTTAGAGTACCTAAATATAAAATATAATGTTTTTATTGGTAAAGCTATAACCAAAACCGAGTGTATTAAGGTTCCACCGATCTTTGTAACATACAAAAGAAAACATCGGAGACCCTATCAGATATATTGGGTAGTCGAAAAATTCTTTTCGTAGAAGAAGCCACGCAAGCCACCAATGAAGTTTGTGAAATTTACGGAGACAATGCTGCATCAGTTCGTGTAGCACAACAATGGCTCGCTCGCGTCCGTTATGGAAATTTTGATGTGAAAGATGCGCCTCGTCTGGATCAATTTGCGAAAAAGATCATGGTCCAAGAGTGGTGAAGCTCAACAAATGGTTGACGCCTCGACAGGTTATGCTGAGTGTTTGGTGGGATTGGAGACGGATCATCTACTATGAGCCGCTCCAGCCTGGTCGAGCTATTGACTCTATATTTTACTGTCAACAACAGATGAGATTGAAGCAAGCAATCGAAAAAAACTGATCAACCGAAAGGGTTTTGTCTTCCATCAGGACAACGCTAGACCACTCACACACATCTTTGATGGCTCTGCAAAAGCTGGGAGAGCTTCGCTGGGAAGTTTTGATGCATCCACCATCTAGCCCTGACCTTGCGCCATCGGACTAACATTTGTTTGGGTCAATGCTGAACTCCTTTAATAGAGTAAAGTTGGCTTCAAGAGAAGCCTGTGGAAATTACTTGTCGCATCATTCAGATCAGACAATTATAGCTGTCATACAAACTGGCCAATCAAAATCAGAATAATGATATTTTTATACCGTTTAATGCTATAAAAATGCACTTGTAAAAGGTATTATAGCTTCGGTGCTATCAAAAATACCATTTTTTGTTGTTTTAATTGTACTGCAACTGCTTCCAAGCAAACAAATACAACAAAGTAAAGCCAGTAGAGTTTACAACATTTCCTGGAAGTAGGAAACAACCAAAAAATGTACTTTACGCTTCAACTAACAGCATAATAAACTATAATTTCTTAGTGAGCATTTCCACACACACACATAAGCACAACAACAACACATGTATATTGTTCTGCAGCGCTACAAACAATTTTTAGTAAAATTTCGCCAGCAAAAGTACAGCCTAAAATATGAAATGCCAACAGTTGCCCATCTCTAATGTGAAGTGAGTTTACTGAACCTTATGCATATGTAGGTACGTGAGCTTTGTTATTGCTTGCGTATCGAAGCAGAGTATGCCAACTGTAATGAACAACAAAATTCACAAACAAAGCAAAAGTGAAAACTCAAAGCCTATAGCAAAGTTTTAGTTTTTTTCACTTTTGTTGCAAGAAATCGCAAAATCTTACTTCTTTTCCTGAAATGAAAGTGTTTGATGGAAGAAAAGCTTTTTTGCCGGCGTAGCAAAATTCGTAAATAATAGGAAAGGCAGTGAAATAAACGGAAGTTCTCCATTCACACACACATATACATGTGGTGGTAGGAAAAAGAAAAATCGATGCAAAATGAAGCGCGTAAAAATTTAAAACCTTTAATTAAAACTGAGCTAATGATGGAGCACAGCGAACGAGCAACGCTACGCTAACACTAGAAAATCAGACTTTTTATAACTTATTAGCTTTTATATAACTTGTAAAAGCCCATCATTTGTCTTTTTGCCTTCAATTGAGTAACAGTAAACAGAAAGCAGAAAGAAAGATATTTGAAATATGAATACCAGAAATCCACTTGAGTTGCTTGTTTCCTGCTTTAATTGGCAGAGGCAAAGTAAAATAGGCAAAGACACAGGCTACTCTGGCACCAACTTAAGAGCAAAAAATCGGGAAAACGCTGTGCTTGCCAAACTAAATTGACATTGAAGAAGACAGCTTGAGAAATTCACGCAGAAGTATGTCATCAAATTGATCATTTACTCGTTTTAAATGTAATCTCTAAGTAATGTATTCACTTGCAACAGTTTTATTCAAAATAATTGAAAGCCAATAGTTTTGTAAGCACTGTAGTTAGAACAGTTAATCACATACAATTCTGTTTGGCTCTCGATGAGTGTCAGTGTGTCACCAATGTCTCGCATAAGGCACTGCTCTCGCCGCATATAGAAATTACGAAAGTTTTAGTGTTCAGCTTTTTCTTTGTTGTTGTTGCTGTAAGATGCACATATCGCGCGTACGTAGCGTATACGCAATACGAGTACGTGCTGACGTGTATGTGTGCAATACAACATAATTATTAGGGGTGGTGGCGCAGCCATGGCATTGCCGGACGGGCGGTTGTGGTGGTTGGTGATGAGTCATACTTGGCAGAAGTGCGGAAACCCCCACAGATAAGCTGATATGGCAACTGCACACAGATACTTAAACAACTATGCGGTATGGGGATAAAACAATGCAGCAGATGTGCCGCAAAATGAAACGGAAAGTTTCAAGGATTTCCGAAAATATCGAATAAAGCACGCCCAGCAACGTCCAACATAAAATATTTGTGTTTTAATTACAATATTGCAACTGTTTCCCATGTATTTACAACGAATTTGTTGCGCAGTTGAGCAGGTCTTTCAGTAATTGAAGACCTCGTGGTATCCACTACTTGGAAAGAGTAGAAAAAATTATAAAAATATGGCACTAAAGTGGTCTGCAGTTCGAGGAATTCATTTCCAGTAAAGTCCTCGCTAAGCTTTGGTTCGGTATAACAATGATAACGGTCATGAATGTATGAACTAGAACTTTAGGAGAGACCGGGAGACCGGAATATCAGTATCAACCAGCGAGTGAAATAAATCAATAAGGCAGCTAATTGAGAAAAAGCTGTTCTATCAATATTTATCTTTGCGTAATCGTTAAGTGTGTTGTTGGTACTTATATATATTGTTTACCGACTGACCGGCTCAACTACTTAGAAACAAGGAAATAAGACTACGTGCTCATGGCATACATATGTTTGTATATATGTATATCTCTATAACTAAGCTTAATGTTCAACCACTCCGACAAAGAACGCGAGGACGACTTTTTATGCCGAAGAGTGGAGATACGAATTTAAATCTTTTGTTGTAATAATTTCAAAAGTGTTTGCCTGTACATAAGTGAAGCGCATGCGCGCTAAATGTTAACAGCAAAAAAGTCACAACAAAGGCACACAACAGTAGAGAAATTCATTGAAAAAATACATAAATATATACATATGTATGTACATTTATATAGATACATATTTATATATGTATGTAAGGCATACCAACGTCAATAAGACTAACAACATGCAACTAGTATACAGTGTTTGTACACTACGTACATATGTATACATAAATACATATGCACCTATCGTCACCTAAAATGCAAAATAACGTAACATCACTTTTCATAAGGTTACAGGCAAAGGAAAAACGTTATAATAGAAACCACTCATATTGAAAAAAATGAGTTTTGTTATAAAATGGTTATATAATGGTTACATATTGGTTATATATGGGTTATATATTAGTTATATATGGGTTATATATTGGTTATATATGGCTTATATCTGACAGCGGCAGCTGAAAATTGTATGCAATAGTGAAACGTAAGTAATAAAAAACTCAATTTCGATTTTTTTGATGATACGTTGTTCTGCATTTCAGGTGCCGATGTACATATACTTGTATGTTGAGCTTAGCAGATATTACACAACCAAAATTATAATTTGTCTCCATAAAGCTGGAGGGATGGGTCTTGCAGTAACAAAAGAGCCGCTTGTGCCAATTTTGGCCTGTGGTTTAGGGCTTACTCTAGTGACGGTGAACCTGCAACGCCGATGAACCACATAGATACGCAAAAAAGTTGCAAATAAACTGCCGAAAGTGAAGAAGAAAGTTATTAACGGTAATTTCTCCGCGGTACTTCGCTTTCTGCTGTGGCGAAACTATGAAGTTTTTGCTGCTAACTATTATACTTTGCTATGTATAATAATATGCAAACATTTATATATGTATGTATATGTGATACCTTGTAAAGAAGACTTTTATATTTGTATTTGTCATACAGTAAAGTGTAAGCAAGCAGTCAGGCTTGAGTGACTGTATATTACGAAATCGCTGTTAACTTGACATAATTTGGTTGTTTGTTGTTCAACATAACCAGCAAATAAAACAAAATGTTAATGTGTATGCAATCGCACATATTTAATTTACAATAGCTCAACTAGCGATGAAATTCTTGAGAGAGTGTGGAAAAAATTGTTTTAATCTATTTTTTCACTTATAAAAAATTGAGCTAAATAGAATTTTTATGGAGCCTTAAGTAGAATATGCTTGTTTTATGCTGTGGCAATTGATTCCAAGAAAAACTATATAGATTATTTAATACCTTGAAGAATCGATATTGTTTCAAGCGATCCGTTGGCACCGAGAAAACTTATTTTGTAAAGTAGAAACTAGCAACACTTCACTCTTTTTGTAACACATCTAAATTTTTCGCTATTTTATTTGAAACTATTTAGCCAAATTATAAAAAATACATACATATGTACATATGGTACATGTGTTGCGTGTGTGTGTGTATGGAAAACCACACTTACTTTGGTAGTCTACAAGTTATTAAGCAATTGTATCCACGACTAAACGCGGACGTCCAAGCGAGGAAGTGCCAAAAGAAAATTATAAAAGCGAATTTATGATAGCAATTATTGCTGCTTTTGGTGCAATGATATTCACACGAGTATAAAATAAAGCAAAAGAAACTTTACGTCCACAAAGAGAAGTGGCAAATGAACCAAATGCTACCAGTGCTTCGTATACATGTTCAAACATATGTGGGTTGCTTTTTATATTTCGAGATTTGGCAACCCTAGCGTTGCAATCTGGAAACTCACAACTTTCTGGTAAAGTTTGACATTTTTTTTTTTTGACATACGACCTGTACTTGTGTTGCTTACAGTAACTAAAAATATTCATCTCACTCGATTAATATTTTTTAATTTAGTTCGACGAGGACTACTTCAGCAACAGTGCATCTATGAACTTAAAACAATTTTTTGATCTATCAAAGGCCAGTGTTTATCGACGGTATGGATGGTATAATGGATGATGTGGTGAACTCAATCGAGGTCATAGATCATACAGGGAAGAATTTCGTGAAGCTCGTTCAAAGCAATTGTCTTTCAGGAAACTTTTAATGCTGTGCGCAAACTGATTTTGCAAGACCGTCATGTGATCTATCGTGAGATTGAGACAACTATAGGCATTAGTGGGACCAGCATGCTTTCACTATTGCAAGAACATTTGATTGTAGAAAAATAGTTTACTCGTGGGATCCCATTTTAATTTGTCAGTCGCTAAAAAAGGTTTTCAAGAAGTCAGGAATACCAACCGTCCTGATAGGGATCGCTCTTTACCACGACAATGCTATCTCTTTTGAGTACATAAAACATCGATTAGAGGAGAAATCAGCCGTGAAGTCCTGAATTAGTTTCAAATGACTTCTTTTTATTTCCGCACGGAAAAAATGAACTAAGAAGTCAACGTTTTTTGACATCTGAAGAGACGGTTGATATGTTCAGAATTATTGTTTTGGAGACACCTCAACCAGAGTGGCAGAAGTGCTTAGACAGTTGGTTCAATTTTATATAAAAATGTATAGATCTTACCGTGCTAGATCAGCGTGACACTTTCAATTCTAAAGAGCGACCGCTCGCAGGTTTAAATCTGTCTACCTGCCCATGAACGAAGCTTCGAAGTTAGTGTGTAGTTGCTCAAATCTATCGCATTGTAAACTGTATATAGGTAATATAGAGGGCCTATATAGGGCCCAATGATTATTATTTCTTTTTGTGCTCTAGTCTCGTAATATGAAAGGCAATCCACATTGTTTTGGCCAAACAAATACATATTACTAACATATATATTGTTGTTGCCTTTGGAAAATGTACGCTGAGAGCTTTGCGATATGCAAATAAGACCCAACCGGCGCATTGTCTGACATTTGGTGTGAATAAATGGAAGGCTAGCACCAGAAACGAATACTAAAGACTTAACAACGCAAAATATTTGCCAAATGCAGACTTTAGTACGAGCAGCTAACATTTGATGGCAAATCGATTTCAGCGATTGTCAAAATGTGGCAATATTGTTATTGTTGTTGTTTATGTATGTGCATATTCAATAAGAAGTTAAGCAATGAGCGCATTCACCCCTTCTTTTGCAAAGATTTAGCAAGTCCCTTTTCAAGTATCCAAACGAACGAAAAAGCAAATGAGTATCCAAATTTAATTTCTTGCAACATTCGCTACACTTCGTTTCAAATATTACCGAACAACGCACGACAATGAACTTTGGACTTTTTCCCAGCTTAAATTGAGTTGGATGTCAAATACAACAACACAAAGTTATTACAGTGTAAAAGGTTCGCAATGTTTCTAGGTCATGTTGTGTGAACCGAGCGTTGCGTTTTGGCTAAAAGACGTACTGCGAACTAAGGTGGCCAGATTCGTGCGACTGTGACACTTGAGCAATAATTTTGGTGCGCTATTTGCACATTGAATACCTAAAGCGGATACGCTGTAAGACTTACTAGTGTAACCGAGAGTATTTTTGTATTAAAAATTAATTAAAGAATTTTCTGAAAATCTCGTATTCGGCAAAAACAGGTTAGTGAGGAGCTCGACCGCAAAACTAAAAATGAAATTTTCTTGTAAAAATTATATAAAGAGATCAAAATATTTTTTATGAAGAAGCTTAAATACTCCATAAAAGTAGATTTTCTTATCAAAACAATACTTCAGAAAGTTTTCTAAAAAACTTCTGGTGCCAATATGAGTCGTAGAAGTAATTAGGCGCTTTACTGCTGCCGCACACATATTCAAATTTACATCACAGCTACAAGCTGCTTAGTGAGCACTTTCCCCAGTGAAGTAATATTAAATCGGCTTTTCAATTCATCTAAATAGTAGATATATCTCACCAAAGAAGCTCAGCGTTGAACTCTTTTTTGAGCTGGGGCAGACAACATGCCGAAAATGGGTCATTGCTGCCACTGATATACCGAAAATAAAACAAAAGATTGCGGAGAAAGAAGCTTTGCGCAATAATAGCAACAATGCTGAAGACAAAAACCCATATTTTGGCCATTTATAGCTCAGTGCTGTTAATTCCACGAAGCGAAAATGAATAGCGCGCAGATTAGCTGCTGTCTACAGCGATGACCGCGAACGTAAAACTAGAGAAGCTTCCAAAATTGAAGCCAACGCCGTAAACCAAGCGAGCGTGAGAATTTTAATTTTAGTTTTGACGAAACAATTCCCCACAAGTGGCAGCATAAGTGCGCGCACACATGCACGTCTTCTATGACGCACTGGAGCGGTGACAGTCAGCGGCAAGAGCATCCGACATGGCACAGCTTCAGTGTTCATTGATTTTTCGCACATCTGCATGGATACATGCAACAGCGCGCTGAGTTGCTGGCTTGATGCCATGCTGCCACGCTGCATCAGTTGACCAGTCGTCACGTGACTCACCTTTCTTGCTGCGGGGCATACGAAATGAATTCCATATGAATGATGACTTTTTACGCAAGCCCGATGCTCGATACAAATCCAATTCGCTGGTGTAGGCCGCCGCGGAGCCCATCGTCGCTGTCACCATCGGCGCCGCTGACTGCATGGACGCAGCCGAGGCTGCGGACAACGTCGACTTGCCAGCACCCGAGCTGGCAACGCTTTCACTACCAACGCCAGCGTCAGCGCCAGCGCTTTTACCTGGTGCGGTCAGCGCAGCCAACAGCTGTGGCGCTGATTTCAGATTTTTCGCGTACTTCACATCACTTGGACAATCGCTTAAATTAATTTTCGGCGTTTTTGCGTTTTTACGATTTTTCAACATTTGCACCGAATGCGGCAAGATACCAAGACCGAGACCGAAACCCGACACACCGTTCGTCTGATGGTCACCACCAGCTAATGTCACCGGAGCAGCCGTTGTTGCCGTAACCGTCTGCAGGTTCTGTGTCGACCCGTAGAATAATGCGACGAAATCATTCAAGCCCATTTTGGCGAACGGCGAACTGTTGGAAAATGTAGTAATTACGTATGTGTGTGTGTGCCGTTATATGTGCGTATATGCGCACCTATGTACATAAAGTCCTGCTTTGGGGGTGGCTTATAGACTAGCAGACGGCATACACAGCCATTGTATCCTTGCGAGCATACGAGCGGGCGCTGCTTGACTAGGGATGGTTGTCAGTGCACAGCGAGAGAGCGCGACACAATGAGAGAGCAGGTGGACGAGCGTTTCGCGAGCGAAAAGTTGAGGCAGGCCATTGTTGTGCACGAACGGTTACACACTACGACGGGCCATGTGTATCCTTTTTGAATATTTACACTGGCACACAAACTGTCAACTGTTATACAACCGATTTGAAAGCACTGCACGGACGGTGTTTCACTTAAAGCACTTTACTAAACGTCACAGTCTGTAGTATTTACCGTTAGTTAAAACAAAAAACTTTAGGAACTTGGCTTGAAGTCTCTTCAGCGAATTCTTTAATTTCAATGTCTTTTCTTAATTTTTTTGAAAACCGTCCGCAACTTGTCAACATTGAACTACACAATAGCGCCGCAAATTACCGACTGACTGATTGACGACCGAGTTCGTCGCTGTGTTACCATTGCCAATGAGGGTTTCCAGCTCTGCTTCGTTCAGCTCTTCGCAGCTTATGAATGGCGTTCGCGTTTGCGTTCACACTCGCTCTACGCCACAAGCTGGTGTTGTAAGCAAAGCGAGGTGAGCCGCTCCACGACGGAGCAATGCGTTCAAAAGTGTTTTAACTTGTAGTTTTTCATTATTGTTACATTGTAAAATCGCAGCGCGCACAAGGCGATTCACACTGCTGCTTCGGAATTAGCAGCGGTGCTCGCAGTAATGAGTCGTAGCGGTAAACAGTGTTGCTCGGAATGGTCGAGAGTGAGTTAAAAAGCCAACCGCAGCTCAATCAGACAGGAAGTCAGTCGGTACGTCGAACAGTCGACTAACCAGCTAGATCACGACTTCAGCTGACAAGGCAAACTAACTGCAAATGGAATAGCTCAATGCACCGCCACACACTCGCACACACTGAGCTTACATGCCACGAACACCAGCGAAACGAAAATGGCAGTAGAAAACACAAAGTTGCTACAAATAAGTATGTACTTTGTGGCTAAGTACATATATAATACACATATGTACATAAACATGCGTACGTAGTACATATGTAAGTGCGTAAATGCTTTGTGTGTGTTTGTATGAAATAATAAAAGAAAAGGTGCTTGGAATCTTAGCAGAACTAATCGATTATTTTACGACTATCAAGTGAACTACTAAGAATCTTGTCTAACAAAAAGTATATAAAGGCGCAATGTAGATAAATGAGAGTGAACACTCACCACCGCCTTTACCGTTGGCTTCTACCGTCCATAACGTGACATATCCGCGGAATGTAAATTTTTTTTCGTAGAAACGAGTCAGCTGATTGCTCCCTTACAACACAGGCTTGCCAATCTCGTTATTTTTTAGTAACAAAGCTTGATAATATTTGATATATTCTTAAACTAACTGAAAAACGCAGTCGAACAAGATAATTTAAAAAAAACGGGTGACCCAAGTAAACACACTTTTTCCGATAAGACGTGTAAAAAGCTGCCATGTTTTTTTGTTCAGTATTGTTTGACATTTCATCATGGAAGACTTAAGGCTGAACAACGTATATAGAATTCCGTTCGCAGCAACTCGCACTGATGTATGAACGGCTTGGTGCATTTTACTTCGAGATCTTAAATCGAAAGCGTACAAAATATTGCTTGTGCATAAACTGAAGCAGCTCGACCTTCTCAAGCGACATCGCTTTGCCGTATGAGCTCTTGAAAAGTTCTTAGAAGATTTCCCAAACGGTTTTCAGCCACGACGCCCATTTCTGACTCAATGGGTATGCAAAATGGCTGCTTTTGGGACATAGATCAACCTTAAGAGCTCATATTTCATCCCAAAAAACAACGGTTTGTTGTGATTTGTGGGCCGGTGGAATCTTTGGTGCATATCTCTTCAAAAATTATGCCTATGAGAACGTAGCAGTCAATGGCGATGGTAATTCAACCACCAAGATAACCGACTCGGCGATATTTTCCACAAGACGGCGTCACTTCCCACAAATAATTTCACGTTTTGGGTTGGTCGATTAGCCAATAAGATCGCATAATATCACACCGTTAGACTTTTTTACGTGGGGATATGTAAAGTTTAAAGTCTATGCGGACAATTCCGCTTCGATTCAGGTCTTGGTGCCAAACGTCACGTGTGTCATTCGCCAATTACCTATCGAAGTGCTCGAATGAGTCATCGAAAATTGGACTCAATGGATAGATCACCTGAGACGTAGCCGAAGCTAACATTGAAAAGAGATAATCTTCAAAAAATATGTACCAAAGACGTTAAGACTTCAACAAGTGTTTTGAAACACGCTACATTATAGTGCTCCTAAGCCCTCCATCCAAAAAAAACGGTTCATATTATGTCGAGTACGAGTATATTATTCTTATTTCTTCGTACATCTCATCGTAGGCGTTCTAAGTCATCTGGTGTCAGTTATAAAAACACTCGATAACTTTGAATAGTTCTTCGAAATCCCTCGCAAGCCAAGCGCTGGCGGCTCGTACTTTCTGTGCATGACTTTATAATATTTTAGCTTTTTGCTTAATAAACTGTTTTCACTCACTTCATTTTCTTTCTTTCTCTTTTGTGTGACTTCTTGGTGACACTTTTACAATCGCTTTCTCAAAGCGGCCAATTAATAAAAACTCAATACATACATTTAATGACCGCAGCACAATTCGAGCTTTTTACCTGTCATTGGCGGCGCTTTTACCGCAGACCCCACGCTTATTAACAAGTGTCATTGTCTGATGATAACCAATTTCTATGCAGGTACAATAAAAAAGAAAAATATTTGTCGCCGAGATGGGTTCAGTGTGGGTTTAATGAGAGCTCAATATTTTTTTTTTTTTCAAAACTAATTTTATTTTCTCATTCAAAACTTACTGTTTCTCAAACTCGGGTGTTCTCGAACTTAGCATTATTATTCAATTCGATCGATGTTTTCGGATTTTATCAGAAAACAGTCCAGTCCAGTAACTGATATGATAAAAATTGTCTTCGTTGCTGTTTAAAGAAGCAGCCCAGTACCGTTATCTAGAGCTAAATTCTTGAATAATTATGTAGAACGTTCGATCCGTGAAAGAAGTCACTGCTCCGATTAGAACTTATTGTTATAGCTATGCTGAACAACAACAACTAATGAATTTGTGTTAGAAACTACGAAAACTATTTGAGAGCAACTAAAATTTTCCACACGTAGCACAATGGCCGAGTTTAAAACGAAGCGCGATGCCTTTTTGGGCAAGCAGACAAATAATACATAGGTCCGCACACAAATACCGTAAGCATGCAGATAATGATCAGTTGTGACCATAAAACAATGCCGCCCAGAGAAATGTGTTATCGAGCAGCAGATTGGCAATCGCAGCCAAATTTTTTCTCCAAACGTTTTCGAAATTATTTTTGATTTATTATAAAGAAGGTCTTAGCAAATGCAAATACTTATGTTGTGCTTATATCTGTTTCTGTGTATGTGCTAGTGTGTGCTGGAATGAAATTGTGTTTGCAATCAGCAATTTACCACCCGCCAACATTGTTCGGAGCTGCAAATTTACGCTCAAATGCTTTTTCACAATAAGTGCAATTATACTCGGTATTTTCTTCGGTAAATATAGCATGTGAGTATGCGCCCACAATATAGGAAATACATTTTAATTATATTGGCTTGAAGGCAATTCGGCTTCTGCTGCTAACATACTTACACAAGTATGTATGTGAGTACAAAGGCATTTCATATCAAGAGGCAATTAAAATATTTGTAAACAGAGAATATATGTATGTACATATACATATATGGTATGTATGTATGTGTTGGCAAATATTAATCTATGCTCAACACAATATTTTGATTTAAATTAACTTTTAATTAAAATGCTCCCGGCAAGTAAGTAATATTTGTAATATTGCAACAATAATTGTTTTTATTGCAAATTAAAGCCCTTAAATATGCGTTCACTTTACATCTACACCTATATTTATACATACATCTTAGTATGTACATATATACATTTACCAAATATTTTTATAAAGAGAAATGCCATTTTTGTATTTTTTCAAGATGCCTAGAGGTGGTGGAACAGCTGGAGAGTGAGTTCCACATCGCTCAGAGCTTTCGCATAGCCATGAACGATATGTCTTTAAGGTGTCATCTATCTCGATCAACTATCCTTTATGGACATCTTAAATTCGTTTTCTATATTATTTAATATTATATTTGATTTTAATTGCACACAAATTTTGAAAAAATCGATTGTTTGCCACATTTTGAAGGTTTATACCTAAGTATATGCAGCCGAATCAGTTAGTCTTTAAACGCGTTTTTGTTTTTCGAAACAAAATTTTTGGAATTATCTGCGGTGAGAACTAGAAGGGGAATAATCCGAGCAACATCAATTTTTTCAGCCTGTTCTGATATAATTGTGCATACAAGAATCGATTAATCCATACCGATTTTCTGGATTTTCGAATTTTGGCCGGCCTAAAACGAACACAATTTGGACTGAAACTCAACTGTTTTTTTTAAACGCCACTATTTCATAATTTCTTTTTATTTTTTTATTAACTTTGATTTATATGGAAAATATCTTGTAGTTTAACAAGAACTTGTATTTTTAGGGTTCATCCACGAAGAAGGTCAGAATCTCTGCGACCGTTTTTAGCACCGTGACAGACCTCATATAACTCGAAAGCTATTTCATTTGCGTTTTTTTCAAAAATTTTACTGTGTCTTCACGAAACAAGCATAAATACACACTGGAAACTTCAAAACAATCGTTAAAGTAGTTTTTTTTAATTCCCAAAGAATCGATATTTTTTAACTTATCACACTAGGTCTCTCCCTTTGGTGTTACATAGGTTTACGGGTTTCAAAAAATTGAGTTTTTTTATTGTCTTTTTAAATTTTACAGCAGGTCTAAAGTGATTTTTTTCGATTACAACTATTTGAAAACAATTTTTCACTGAAATTTTCATATTTTTTTTGTAAAAATTTCTGCCAAAAATCCAAAAAATTTTTTCCTTCGTCGTTCTAAGGTAATGTTTTAACTATAAATACTATAACTAAAAATACGTTTTTTTACTCGATGATCTTGTAAGGAGCTATCCTGCCAACGCGGGCGCATCTATTTTCCGAGGGGTCGCCGGAAATGGCGTCGCATGGCTGAGTTTAAAATATTTTCTTTCCAAAATTTCAGAATTTTTTTGATATTACTGTATGTTTGTAATAATAAAAAAATCCAATAAAATATTTCATTTTTTTATATGAGAAAAAAATTGTTGAAAAAGGCTTTTTTTTACCCGAGGAAACCCATGAAAGCGCTTTACACTGAAAACAGTTAATAATAGAAATCATTATAACACATGTTTTCTAAAAAAATATATTGAAATTGCGGCAATGCTTGACTGATTTACGAGAAAAATATTAATTTACATTTGAATAGTGTAAAAATTTCGAAATTTTCGATTTGAAAGTCGAATCAAATGCAGAAATTGATAACCAAATTCGCATTTTTATCGCTTGGCATCTGCCTAATTGTGTAATTTTTATTGCGATTACTTCGCTCCGACATTAACACAAAAGCGCGAATCAGCAGAGACGAATTGGTGCCAAGAGGTGGCTGGCCAACACCGCGACGATTCCACAACGAAGAAGAATTGATGGATAGAGTTAAAATTGTTATTGGACGCCCTATTGCAATTTCAGATATGCTTTTATATGTTTTAGAGCAGTGACTTTACAATCTCCTCAAGCGATTTCGACGATAGTAAGCTTGTTATAACCGAAACCCAGCAGAAAATAGGTGTTTTATTGCCACAATAAACATAATTTTTAAGTGTTTTCAATGCATGCATAACTACAAAAAACATTTGTAAAAATGTAAAATTCAATTTCGAAATTAAATTCGAGTAAATCGCTTATTTAATAAAACATTTTACGCAGATTTGAAATGCAACAAAGTGTTTGAAATCGCCAAAGGAAATTTCCGCGGCAAACGCAGGCGCTGACGTGCATAAATATTGGAGAGCCCGCGGCAGCACTCTTCCCGCAGTTACGCATTGTAATCAACCCGTGAAGAAACTAGTGAAATTTGCAAAGCGAAACAAAACCTTACAAGTACTTGCAACAGTTTGGTAAAAAACGAACGAAAATTGTAAATTTTTGTTTTGCAGCAAAAGTAAAAGTGTTTAAGGTGCGTAAAGCCGTAACGAGCGCCAAGTTGGTGGCACTCGAGGCGTCTGCCGCTGCTGCGGCCGGCTGGTGAAGTCATTAACTCTACAGGCCCATAAAAACATAATTTGCAACTTGCCATAACATAACATAACGGCGCTACAACTGCCTATTTTGTTGAACAAATTTTCTTGTTTTCCATTTGTTTTCCATTTTTACAACTTGCAGCGATAACACGGTTTGTGTTTTTCCAAGCGATAACCGTTACAATTTCATTTCGGGCTGTTGCCATGCATTACCAGATTTTTATCCACAACATAATTTCGCCATTCCATTGCAATAGCTTGCAAATGCGAATGATTGCATGAACGTGAATTAGCAAAAGCGACGTCGTTGAGTTGATGAGGTGCCAAAAGCATTACTCTCGCTTTGAAAGTGAACGGTTTTGTATTGAGCACTTTGTGTGTGTCAGCATGTGTCACATGACATTATGTCACACCGCACCGATTTTTATGTGGCGATTATATGATTTTATTCACAAAAAAGCTTTACAGAACAGAGATCGGTAATTAGATCACATACATTACATTTATATTAATATTAATCAATTAAAAAGCCCCCGGCCTAACTCATAGACGGCGTTACTAGAATTAAATACAGTTAAAGCAAAAACTTGGCTTGATGACGAGTTACCGGACACTGCCCCAGGCAAATCTTCCATCAAGGATTGTATGCTAAGTTTAGACGTGGTGAAATGAGCACCGAAGACGCTGAAGGCAGTGGACGTCCAAAAGAGGTTCTTAACGACAACAACATCAAAAAAATGCACAAAATAGTTTAGGATGACCGTAAAATGAAGTTGTTCGATATAGCAGGCACTCCAAAGATATCAACTGAACTTGTACATCAGATCAATTACGAATATTTGGGTATAAGAAAGCTCTGTGCAATGTTCACTTATGACCAAAAACAACGACGAGCTGTTGATTCGGAGCAATGTTTCGAAACGTTTAAGCATAATAAACCCAAGTTTTTGCATCCATATGTGACAATGTGTTAAACATGGGTTCATTATTTCACTCCGAAGTCGAATCGATGGTCATCCGAGGAGACTGCATACAATGAACGCGCTTCAAAGCATGGAAAAAAACAAAAGTCGGCTGGCAAGGCCATGGCGTCTGTAATTTGGTATGCGCATGGAATAATTTTTATTGACTACCTTGAAATAGAATGGACCATCAACAGTGACAATCACGTAGCGTTATTGGACCGTTTAAGGGACGAAATCACCAAAAAAATGGCGTATTTAAAGAAAAAGAAAAAAGGTATTTCCCACAGACAATGCACCGTGTCACATATCAGTGAAAACGATGGCGAAAATCCATGAATTGGTTCCGCGCTCATCGTATTCTCCAGATCCATCCCCATTGGCTATGTCCTGTTCACAAATCTGCAAAGAATGCTCGCTGGGAAGAAATTTCTCTCGAATGAAGAGGTGATCTCCGTAACTGAGGCTTATTTTGAAGACATGAACAAATCGCGCTACCAAAATGATATCAGGAAATTGGAGTGTCGTTATAATCAGTACATTAACGTTGAAGGGAACTATGTTGACTAAAAAAAGGAATTTTGCTAAAAAAATTTGTTTTACTATGGAAGGCTGGGGACTTTTCAATCGACCTTAACTCCGATCAACTCTCTCCGCATAAGCTGTTTGTATCTAAATGATCAATAGTAGCTTCCTCTCTCAACGTACTCACTCCCGTTCAGCACAAATCTCGTCCAAAGCATTTCTAAATTGCTTCAAGTCTGCAATTCTGTATTCCAGTGAAAATTGTATCATTGCGTTGCATAAGCAATGAAATTTTCTTGTCAAAACAAAAATCAGTGAAACCATCACCAATCAATATACCAACACGAATCAATATACGAAACAATGCAACATTTTTTTGAGTGTGAGGCAGCGCTGAGGTGCCATAACGTACATATAATGCTCAGCCGCAATAATTCATTCACACTGTGTATGGTGTAAATGCCGCCGAAGACAAATCGACAACTCCAAAGCTGTTTACCATAAGCTTTAATTTGCCGTTACACTAATTAAAAATTATGCGCATCCGAAAATTATGTCTGCATATGTGTACATAAGCATAAGGTCATCAATAATTTTTGTAACACAAATTAAAACTAATTAAGAAGCAATTTATATATCATACATATATATCTACATATGTACATATAAAGTATGTTTTTAAATTTGATAAGCAGAAATAAGAGATGCCCAAAATGTTTGGTTTGAGTCTCAGACATTGACATAGCATAGCGTGGCATATCATGTGATGTAATTAATAATTATCTACCTTTTTGGCACCAAGTGTTGAAATGAGTTCATTAGTATCTTAAATAAGCATATTAAATATTACTAACGGTACGGCAAAGCTTTACAGCGGCTTAAATAGCTTTAAACATAAAAAATAGCAATAAAATAGTCTAAACGCATAATTCAAAGTTTTTCAAGCTATTTTACTCAAATTTGAGATATGCACACACATACACACATATATACGCCATAACTGCTCCACTTTTAGTTTACAGGCCACACGCATACATACATATGTACAACGTATGTATATACAGTTTGCTGTTTTTTATTTACAAAAACAATTTTAAATCACTTTTATTTTAACCTTTTCTGTTGTCTGTGTGTGTGTCTGTATTAGTGACTGTGGTTTTTACATTTCGCAGCAAACGGAGGTAATCAAGAGCAATAAACTGTTTTTCGGCAAGTCAACAAGCTACCTCAAACGCGCTCCATAAACTGCGGCAAATTAAAAGTAAATAACTCCGCAGCAACGTCACGCTCGCCCAGAAGGCATGCTGGCCCCCAAAAGGCACGGGCAACGCGCTTTGTATGTTTTTGTTTGGATCGACCGCACATTTTTTGTCAACACTGTCAAATTGTGGTTTATGAGTGTAAGTGTGTGCGTGCCTTTGTGCAACTCACAATTTTTCCAGGTGTTTATTTTAACTTATTCATCCAACTTCAAGTAAATGGATGAAGTAATGAAGTGTGTGCAACGCATGCCAACACAAATCAATGGAAGAGTTATGCAGGAGAAACCTGTTTTCTTGTGTATTAGCAGCTGACATGAACTTTAAAAGCTGGTGTTCCACATTTGGAATAAACCTTTAAGTATGTACTAATGAATTCAAATATTCAAAATTTTCTTTCATTCACAACCCTCTCATAAAAGAGCGATAGCAGCGCGTTTGACTTAGGTGTCCCATCAATTAAGTTGTAACTGCGTCAGACCCACATTTATCGGTGTCCAACAAATGATAAAATCTCCACATTACGCCTACATGTCTCTCAGATTTCTAGCCATAAATCTTCAATCTAATATATTTTGTCTTCGACTTTAACTGCACTTATCTCAAAAAGGGTCATAAGTTGCCCCTAACACACACGCATAAATACTCTTACTTACATGTACATATGTATATCTATATCTATCTATCATATGTAGGTATGTACGTCCGGCGTGTTTTGTGTTGAAAATGGCTTTGAAATGATTTCCACGCTTTTGCTGCAAATTAGTTAGATTTGGGAATACAAGATATGAAAGCCAATGGAGACCACAAAACGTTGGAGGGCTAATAAATACCTTTCGTGGCTTTTTAATACACAAAAATGAATGGTTTATAAAAACCTTTCTTCGTGTCTTGCTTAATTCGATTTATTCGTTGCGTTCGTTGGTGTTCCGAAGTGAAGTAGGCGTTCAAATCTGGTGGGTACAAATTGACTTTTGTTGTCTTCATTCTCATTTTAATTGCCTCATTTGTTTCGTATTTTCCTTTCATTTTATACGACTTATACACGCTTTTGCTCAATTAATTGACATGTGTCAAAACATTTGTCAAATTAACGCTGCCCGTCCCTAGCAAGCCGATTACGCGTGTCTTTATGAAGCACATAGGCACAATACTAGCCCAAAGGAATGAATTTTCCCTTAATAAGTTTGCATGGAAAATGGCAATTCGATTTGATTTCGATTGCACAAGCAGCTTGCTTCAAGCAATTAACATTTTTGGGAGTTTTTCGCCAATTATTTCGTTAACAAATTTATATGGACGTTTAAATTAAAAAAAAAAAAAATTAAAATTAAAAAAAAAATTTTAAAATTAAAAAAAAATATTTAAAATAACAAAAAAGTTAAATTTTAAATAATTAATTAATTTCAAATTTATTTAGAATTTTAATTTTTTTAATTTTAAATTAAATTTTTAATTTTAAATTTACTTTTTTTTTAATTAAAAAAAATAATTCAAAATTTAATTAAAACAAAATTATTTAAAATTCAATTTTCTTTAATTTTAAATTAATTTTTTTAATTTTAAATTATTATTATTTTTAATTCTAAATTTTTTTATTTTTTAATTAATATTTAAATTCCTTATTTTACTAAACTATTTCGCAATTTTCATACTGAGTAACCAAAGTGTTCTTACCTTTAACAATTTTTTTCACTGTTTGCGGAGTTTTCACTTTTAAATTTCCCCCACCACTTCCCGTGGGCGTGCTGACTGCCGTAGATGTGGTCGAAGGTGTGGCAGAAACACTTTGTGAAGGATACCGTTTTTCTGAAATGAGAAAAAAAATAATTCAAATAAATATTAATTTACACAAAGTGGCTTGTTCGTTGTCTAAGAGGTTTATATTCCGAAAATTTTAATATTTTTTTACTATTTTTTTTATTTAAAATTCTTAATTTAGAAACACACTAGAAAATCGTCGAATCTCATGGAACACAAAATAGTAGACCGACTTGCACACAAACGTTGCATACATTTAGGCAGTGTGCATGTTGCGTCAACATGTTGATAAAATCTTGCAACACTCAATGCAGACACATGTTTACAAAACCTAAACACAAATCACACTTTTGTTGCATGTTGTTGCTATTCGTAGCGGCATAGTTGTTTGTCACCTTACGCACGAAGCCACGTGTTCGTGCTAATACACATTTACAGATACAAATAATTATTTACTTTTGGGTTTTCGCACAAACAGTCCCCGTCGCACGCTTCGTCTCAGCCAATGCAGCAGATTTGAGGAGCTCTTTGTGCTCCTGTCGCCCGCTGTAATGATTATTTTCACCGAGTTCTCATTGAGCTGCGGACCGCTGCACGACGCCTCTAACGCTTTCGTCATCACATACATATGTACATATGTATGTATGTTTATAGTTATGCTTTTGAATACTTCTTATAAAACTTTAGTTGGCAAAAGGGTAAAACGAAAATCAAAACAGAAACCCGAGAATTCCGCACTAGAAATTTACGATTTGCTTCGTGGTCCAAATACTTAGCTAGTAAACAAAGAATTTTTAGAGTTATTTTGGCAAGAGTTGCAGGTGAAGTTTATTTTTTTTGTCGTTTTTTTGTTTTTGATTTAAACGAAGATGAATTTTTTTCAATTTCACATCGAAACTTCAGTTGCCGAAACACCTGTTTTTGAACGCATTTCAAAACTTTTACTCTACAGTGTTGTATTTCTGCCATAACAGTGATAGAAAAGGAAAGTTGTACTTATATGTATGTGTATGTAAATATATATTATGTATATGCATGAGAGTAGTTAATTCTAAATTTCTCGCTCGCCTTTACTTTCTAACGCATTTAAATTTTTTATTGGTGCGTTCTGGCGCAGCGGCTTGACCGGCTAATCACCGCGAAGTAAAAATGTTGGGTCAATTGGGCAATTAACTGCCATGAAGTCGGCATAAAGCCCAAGAAGTGAGTGTACGAGCAAGTCCAACCTGAGAAAGCAATCGAGTTTTTACTACCTTTCTTCTTATTTCCTCAGTTTTACAGTGCAATAAAGAAATGATGAAGCGTGTGGAAGTCACATCGTGCCCAAGTGCGCACATACTCATATGTCTGTATGTATGTGTGTTTGCTACGGGCCTCCAGCACAATGTTGCCGCAAATGGAGCGCTGTAAGGCCATAAATGCAAACAGATCGACATAATTGGTTATTTTTATTGCCAAACCCGTTATTGTTCTAACGCTCGATTTGGATTTCCAATGTGGAATCTAGAATATTTGAAAATAAACATATATTTATAAATACTAAAATATTTAAGTTTTGTGCGACTCAAATGCAACGAGCATTAAAAGCAACCCAATGCACTGCCGAATCGGTGCAACATGCAACACTTAGCGGCAGCACACGATTAACACCTGATTGCAGACCAAAACAAAAACACAAGCAACGATTGCTTAAAACATTAAGAACAAAGGGCACAAAGTAGACACCGATAATTATGAATGAACTGCGTTGAATATGAAGTTGAAAGAAGAGAGCAGAGTAAAAGACAACTGAAGGGAGAATGCATGCAAGAGCGGACACAAAAAAATGCAAGCGAAGAAGTACAAAGACAAAACTCACGATAATTTTGTCTCCAATTCAAGGTAAAGAGTAGCAAAGAGAGCATGTGTGGCAGTTTAAGAGCATTTTTCGTAATGTGTTTATTTTTTCCAGCACGCTATGTGCGCTCAGATCGTTGCTGATTGTTGGATCAGGTTTTTTGTTCAGCTACAATACACAGCAATGCAGCTAATTAGCATCTTTGAATATTCCATAGAATACGGGTGATGGGATTCTTTCGACATTTTCTTTTTTATAAGCAAAATACCTGAGTAGAGAGATCAATTTCTAACAAACAGTTCTGCTGATGAAGTTAATTGTAAGAAATTTTTTATACTACTTTAAGCAAAAACTGATAAGACTTTGTTCATAATTTTAAAATTCTTCAGAATCTTTGTCGTCTCCTTCAAAGTAATCCCCCTTGGTCACAACCAATTGAGCCAACGGTGTCTACAATCCTTGAAACAGTTGTTAAAGTCAATTTCCGGAATAGCCTTCACTGCGCGTAGCGGTTCACGTTTAATGTCTTCAATTGACTCAAAACAGTTTCCCAAAGCGGTCGTTTGAGTTTGGTGAATAGCCAGAAGTCACACGAAGCTAAATCAGGCGAATACGGTTGGTTGAAAATTTAGCGAACAAATCACGAAGAATCATTGCAGTACGCGACGTTACATTATCGTGGTGCAAAAACCAAGAATTGACAATTCCGACCTTTTTTTACGAATAGTTTCGCGCAAACGACGCATAATACTCCATAATAATCCTTATTGACACTTTAGGAGGTCGGAAGAAGTTCGGTGCGCCCCACACCTCGATAATCGAAGAGGTTATGTCCACATAAACCTGATTTTTGACCTGCTTTGGCGTAGTTTTTTCGGCTTCGGCTCACCTTTGCCACGATATTCGGCCGACTGATCGTCTATTTCTGGGTAGTAAGCAAAGTTCCTATACTCATCGCCCATAATAATACGTTTCATACATCTTGGTATTGGGAAAGCATAATTTCACCGACGTTAACGCGAACCAATCGAGCTCTCACATTCTTAGTCCCATATGATCTTTCAAATTGGTTTTCACTGGTTCTTCCGATATTCCAACGATGCCATTAGGATCTCTGACTGTTAATCGGCGATCGGAGCACCAATACCTTTACTTCATTGACGTCTTGAACATCAGTTGATATTGATCGTCTAACGAATGGGATTTCGCGCAAAATTTAAATTAAAAAATCTAACTATTTTTTGCCCACAGGGCATAAAATGTAAAATACTGAGTATACATATATAAATAATTAAATATACGGCTTGGGATTTTGCATCAAAACCGAACTCAACGAGGAAAATTTCAGTTTTATTTGTGCATTACTCCTTGCAGTAGAGGGAAAAAAATATTTCGAAAAATTTCGAGTTTTTAGCAATGGAACAAATTATTTTAAGATAACTGTATACATTTGCATTGCTATCTATCTGTATGAATGTATTTATGTGAATATGAAAATTAATAATTTCTTGTTTAAGTCATTTGTTTATTTATAAAACTTTTGTAAATTTCATGACCATATACTTATTAAGTCAGGAATTTGTTTGGCATTGTCACTGTCGTGATAGGTGGACAAGTAAAAACAAAGATATTAACGCAAACGCGCAAAATGAAGGTATCAAATGACCTCATCGGAGCAATAAAAAATCGCAAAAAGCTGGCTAATGAATGCAAATTAAAGAAAAGATTGTGTTTTCGCCTTTGTTCTAAGAAAAAAAATGCACTTACATATGAACATACAAATAAATATATGTATGTATGTAAAAATATGCATATATTAATGTTAATAAAAGAAAATATTTAAGGAATATATATATGTATATATGTATATGGTATGTTTGTAAGCATATACTAAGAAAATCATAAACATATTAGATAAATTTCTTATTCCGTTTGTGGAACTTCCTCCATCTAAAATTTTAGTTTTTTGGCATAACGAAAGTTTTGAAGTTCATTAATCATGAAAAAATTTGCATTTAAATTCATCTTTCGTGTCTTTCATGACTAAAAACAGATAAATCTTTGAGAGCAAACGTATTTTTATTCTCAAAAGCAAAGAACCCTTTCGATTTATCAAAGTCGCTCAGTTTACAAGGAAGGTCATGGAATTCAAAAATCAGCTTTCAAACTTCCTTTTCAGGCGAACCATCAGCACAATATTTAACGGCGTAATTGGCTGAACCCACTCGATAGTGTGTGCTTAAAAGGCGATACTGAGTCGTAAGAGCTTGCGATTTGCCAGCAAGTGGACTTGCTATGATTTATGACTTCCCTTGTTTGTGCAACACTTTCGCAAGTGTCTAAGAATTAGTTAAGCACGTTTATTTACCCAAATAATGGCACACCTTAAAAGCTTCTCTTTAAACAAAAGAATCATAACTCGAAAAACAGAAATTTTCAGACTTAACACGTGTAAATACAAACGTGTAGTAATTCTAACGGTGATTTTCCAGTTAAGTGTGATAGTGATAACAATGAAATTACTTCAGTAGCCAGAAAAGCGAATTACGATTGATATACTAAACAAAAATTTATTTCGAAATTTTTGATTTGTGACGCTTTTGCAGTTAGTGCGTGATACGTTTATTTGTATGTACGCCAATAACATATGTATGTGCGTAAATAAAAACTATGAAATTATGGAGAAAACAAGAGAAACCGCTGAGCTAGTGAAATTTGTTTTGGTGGCTATGCAACTGTGGCAGTCGACAAATCTAGATGTGCTACTTAATCAGATAATATGGGTGCGCAATGAAATAACTACCCTGAGGTAAATTACCGTACTTGGTGGTTTGAAAATTATAAACACATATGTACATATGTATATACGTATAGTCTAACATGTGTATGTAAGAGTGCGCTTGTGTGCCAGTTCTCGTTTTCACTTGAGGCAACTACAATTTCTTAGCCCCAAAAAAGGCGTACATAATTCATTATGATTGATTAATTTGCGCATAATGCGCTCATTAATGTTAAACAAGCATTCGAGCACTTAAGTTCTTACCTAATTATGAAATACATACATATATGCGTTTGTATGTATTGTAATCGCACAGCAATCAACCTGATGGAAACAAATGGGAGCGTTCATGAGTTTGTTGTACGAATTTAACCCTTTCACGACTACGTTCATATATAATATGCTGTTTATGTAATTATGTCTAGAAGTAACAGTCAGCAAACTATAAAATTTGGATCTTTTTCATGTATTGTGGTCATGCAAGTGTTAAGCCCACACCTATAGCAATATAATTTGTTTTCCATTACAAAGGCTTAAGCCGACTGAGAGCCAATGAGCCGGATTAGAAGCGTGGCCAAAACTTGTTCTGTGATACACGGAAGAAAAACATGACGAATCTAACACAGCTTTGGTGTAATATGAGCACACGAAGGCGCAGCTGCATTACCGTTGAGATTAAAATACATAATTTACTTGTCTAAAAAGTTCTGAAAAGATATTTTGCTATTTATAGGCCTTGTATTATATAATCGAATGAATGTATTATTTAAATAGGCAAAGTCTTGGCAAGCAATGATTGATTATTCAAGGGATATATTTTTATACCCTGAACAGGGTATATTGAGTTTCCTACGAAGTTTGTAACGCGCAGAGGAGACCCTATAAAAATATATGACGAGCTGAGTCGATTTAGTCACGTCCGTCGGGCGCACTAGGCCCTTCGTTTTTGATATATCGACCACAAATTTTGTACACATCTTTCTCTCAGCAAGACGCTGCTTATTTATCAGAACGGCTGATATCGGATCACTATAGCGTATACCATGCTATACAAACTCCAGAGAGACATCTTTTTATACTCTTTTATACCATAAAAAAGGGACCTGTGATGGCTATTCTGGCTTCGGTGTAACTCAAGTTAACGCTTTTCTTGTTTTTTATTGGGAAAATAACAATTATCTTCGCTATATTCAACGAAATAATTGTAAAAACGCATTAGTTATTGAAGATTACTGTATTGCTTTTGATATATTGGGAAGTCGAAAAAGTCTTTTCGTATTTTTAAAAAATATTGAGCAGCTGTTCACTTTTTTCAGCTTCCCCGAATTCAAATTTTTTGGTAATGTGATTAGTAGCACTGGAGATATACGACTGTCAGGACATCTATTGACAAAATACGAAAAGACTTTTTCGACTACCCAATATTTATTTTTCCAGTGCATTTCATGCTGATTTTTGTGTGTGGGCCACAATCGGTTTAAGCGTCTATGGATTTCTCTGTTTATTTTGTTAACAAATCTTCGCAGCAAATAAGTTCTTTGTTGCTCTTGTTGCGTAGGCAAAAGAATTGTGCAGAAATGACAACAAAACGCAGCATCAGCTCAGCGCTTACACGTCAACATATATGGACATCTCTATACCAATACAAATAATTATAGCCGCAAACATAATGACAACAACAACAATAGCGACTGCGATTTCAAGTGCGGTAAACAAAATGTTCGTGTAGGCCGACTAAAAGTCACGTCTTGCTAATGAAGTGTCCGTCCGCCGCATGGACGCAGCGCGGCAATTTAAGCGGGGCGACAATTGCGTGGTGTGACTTTCAATAAACTCACAAACAAATCAAAGTGTTGAGTGCAATTAAGGTATTGAGATAGCGCGCTGTAAGCGATACCGCTGCTCAAGAGATGGCGCTAAGATTTTCAAATCAAGATATCTGAACGCTTAATCGGCTCAGCGTGTGGGTTGCAAACTGTTCGCGCGTCATGGTGGAAGGCTTTTAAGCGCCGCTGATGTCGATTGCGTTTTTGCATTTCGCCTGTTGTTTGTGCGCTGCACAGATTTTTATGAAAAATCAATTTGGCCGAAACGCTTGCTGAGATTCGCTAACGAAGCGTGGAAAAAACACAGAAAACAGGAAAAATAAAAAAAGGCTGTGAGCGTGCCAAGTGCAAGGAAATTTGCTAGTGTCTGCTCAGTAACTAGTTACATGGCAACGTCCAACACACGTTTCTTCATGGTCTTAGATTCAGAGCATCAGTGATGATTCCACATTCCACCAAATAATAAAGGGCTTAGAAAGTATCAGTTACAATTGAGTTTTAGTTTAAGTTGAAATTGAAATTTTTCTATTTTTAATTACCTATACCTATAAAAAACTAAAGATCCTAATTAGAAGTGTTTACGATTCGAATATGCATGTCGTTACCTAAAATGCAAAACAACGTATCATAAAAAAAATTGAAAATCGCTGTCAGATATTATAACCAATATATAACCATTTTATAACTAAAACTCAAATTTTCTCTCAATATGAGTGTATGATATGCAATATATAACCATTTTGTAACCAAAACTAAAATTTTGAATATATATTTGTGAGTGGTTTCTATTTTATCGTTTTTCCTTCGCTAGTAAACTTATGAAAAGTGATGTTACGTTAATTTGCATTTTAGGTGACGATATGTATACTCCAATCGTAAACATTTCTAATTAGGAGAGCACAGTGAATAGTTAGAATTAATTCTCAACCAGCCTTAATGGCACCAGTTAGTTGTAGTCGTAATTGAAATAACTCCGCACACGAAATTGCCTCACTGGTAGGAAATATGTGTGTATGTACGAGTATATATTTGTACGCCCATAAGCGGCGCATCGCGAAATTGCACATTCAATTAAGCTTACAAAAATAAAACAAAAAAAACAAACCAAAATAAAAATAGCAAAAAAAGAAGAAGAATAAAACTAACCGCATACCCATTCAATTTGAATGCATATGTATGGGTGTAGTCGAAAAAGTAAGAAAGCGCTGAATTCAGATGGAACCGAATATTTTTGGAAATATATATCTAAAGTAAGCAGAAGATGCTGAAGACTATATCTACATATATTGGGTAGTCGAAAAAATCTTTTCGTATTTTGTAAATAGATGTTGCAGTCGTGTGTCTCCAGTGCTACCAATCACATTGTGTCATACCATAAATTGATGGAAAGGTGAGCTTCATATACATAACAAAAAAAATAAATTCGTGGAAGTTGGAAAAAAGTTACAGCTGTTCTGCAATGAGTGAAAATAATTAAGAAATTCGCTATATTTTTGAATTTTTGTATAAAAAAGGGAAGAATGCCATGCAAGCCACCAATGAAATTTATGAAGTTTAGGGTGACGATGCTTTATTCGTTCGTGTGGCACACCAATGGTTCGCTCGCTTCCGTTCTGGAAATTTCGATGTGAAAAATGCGCCTCGCTCTGGTCGACCTATCGTTGAAAAAGTTGATGAAATTATGGAAAAGATTGACAGGACCGTCACATAAGCAGCCATGACATCGCTAAGGAACGAAACATTCATCATTAAACGGTTTTGAACCATTTAAAAAAGGAATTGTCTGTGAAAAATTTAATGGACCGAATTATTGAAACGAAATGAAATCGAACCATTTCTCAAGCGAATGGTAAAGGGAGACGAAAAGTGGATTAAGACGACAATAATGTGCGAAAAAGATCATGGTCCAAGCGATTCCATTCCAAAAACTTTGTTTCATATAAGAACCGCTAGCGAAAGTTCTTGCTTCAATACAGCCTTAGGGTATAAAATTATTCAATAAAATAGTGAAAAAGAAAGAAAACGAGAAGAATTAAGTGAAAAAGAAAACATATTTGTTGTACATATGTCAGTACATGCATACAAAACTGTAAAATGCTGTCAGTATGCCATTGTACATATACGGCACATATCGCACATTTTGCAAGCATTTCAACTGAGTGGAGATTCCAATCGGGACAATTGTATTACGCTGCATTTCAATGATTTGAATGAACACAATCAACTTTCTTTGTAAATTTCTATTATTCTTTCGGGCAAAATCGTACTGACCTGTGAATGCAAATCAGCCGCTGGAGACAAGGAAGTCAGTGCAAAGTAAAGCAAAAAATTTGGAAATGAAAAGCCAAACAATTGCATTCATAACGGATTCCCGAAGGCGAATTATGTAAAACTAAAATTTGCTCCGAGCAAGCTTTGGCTTAATAAAACGATCTTACTTCGGTGCAAAAGTTAAGAGTAACGACTATGGGGCAGTGGACTAATGATAACAATGAAAACCTGCACTTTGCACTTCGAAGTTGCTGAGAGGGATCCAATTGACTCAATTTAGTTTGAAAAAAACCAAATGTTATTGCTAGTGGCTGTGGGGGATGGGATAGGAATATAGGCTGGAGATGAAGACATCGCAAAATTTATTGTATTTCCACTCACAAAACGACGACAATGGTCAGCTAATCATTTCGCCATATTTTAGTGATCTCAAATAAGCCGAAGTAAGGCGAAATTTAAAGTTGAAAATGAACGCGTAGAGGAACTTAAAGGGAGATAAAATCATACGTAGACTTTAAGCGAAATGTTTGCAAAGGAATTTTTTTTCTCTCTACATATCGGGTGAATCTACCTTTACAGACAGGTTCTGTTCTTGTTGTAGCGACAGAAAACATTCCTGAACTAATTTCGAAGAATTGTGCCGAGTTGACAAGTCCTGGATTCATAAAATCCGGCTCCGTTCTGGTTACTTAGACCCGACTGCCGCGGTGTCGTTTCTAAAAGTTCTCTTTAAACGCGATGAAGCGTGTGGCTCAATCCCTGAGACGTGAAGTACTTGTGAGAAATATGTTCTGATCACAGAAACTGTATCAGCTGACCTTTGTAGGGTAATTCTTTTAAATTTTTCCCTTAAAGGGAAAAGTTACTTTTATTAAATATATTTAATATAATAAAGCTAAACTGACCAGTGGGCGCATAGCTAAATTCTGTTATCGCAAGTTCAGAATCGAAGTACCAGAGAAATAAAAGCGTCTCCTCAATTTTTCCAGCAGGGCACACAACTACTAAGAATTCTTTTAAGTATAATTATCTGGTTACAATTAAATACAAAAAAAAAATCGCAGCTGTGTCAATTTGCTAAGGTGTGGTTCCCTAATAAAGTATACAAAGCACCGATGCTCTTATCAGTCTAATTGTTTCTAACATTACCACAACTGAGCGAGTATTAAGACAGTATAGTTTTTGAGCTGACAATATACAGAGCACTTTCGCAAATACGCTCGAAATGCGCAGTTTCCTTAATTTAATTGTGTTTTTCGCATTTTGCGGCAAATTGAAGGCCGATGGAGGATACCGCAGCTTTGGTCCAGAGTTCAAAGCTACAATAGGTAAAAAAGTGAGTACACAATGATTACAAATTACTAATTATGTAAACCGAAGGTGAGATTTGGCCAAAGCCCTACCAACAAGTGGAGAGTAACAAGTACTATGCGATGAATGGCTCGAGTTTTCAATTTATCGTGAGTGTCTATAAAAATTTCTTTCTTCTACAGTCAAACAATTTTAATTTCCTTTTTGCTTTTACTTAAGGCGGTGAACGAAAACTGTGCACTTTTGCAAAGCGCCTTCACACGATATGCCAACATTATTGCCGCTGCGGCGAAAGGCTACAATCGCGCCCCTGCCACCGCCACACTTGGCATCATCCAGCAAATCCGCGTCAATCTGACACAGCCCTGCGAAGACTTGCCACATCTCGACATGGATGAGTCATGTGAGTGCATAAATAATTGAAATAGTTAGGGATAGAGTTGGCAGCGGAGCAACGGTGGCAGCAGGCACGTCCTTCAACCACAAGCGCCACAAAACAGTACAATTAAGCGAACGAGCGTTGCCTTAATCGCAACTCGTCCATCTTTTGCACTCGTTCTGCCCTATCTTTTTAATTTATCTCACTGTCACTCTATAAAAGCTGTCTTTTTTTACTTTTCGCATAACTTTTTCGAATTTTCACACGCTTCAGATTACGTACGCGGCGATGGCGTAGTGCGGGCCAACTCCATTTGGGGTATACTACGTGGTCTGGAGACATTTTCGCAACTGTTGGTGCCAATGCCAAATGGGCTGGTCAGTAAACAAGTGACAAATTTAAACCATTAATGCCACACAATTTTATGAAATAAATTACATGCACCGCCGTATCCTCTTGCAACCCGGCGCGCCACTACTGACAGCTACTTACGCGCAGTACAGGAATTTACGATCAGCCTCGTTTCAAGTACCGTGGCCTAATGTTGGATTCGGCAAGACACTTTGTGAGCAAAGCGAAAATATTGCAACTCATCGAGGGGATGGCCTACAACAAGCTGAACGTCTTCCACTGGCACATGACGGATGACTCAGCGTTCCCGTACAGTTCAAGCGTTTTTCCAGAGCTGTCAGCAAAGGGCGCTTATCGGCCGGAACTGACCTATTCCAAGGCCGATGTGAAGGAAGTGGTGGAGTTTGCACGCGCACGAGGCATACGGGTGGTGCCGGAATTTGATACGCCAGGTACAGAGAAAAGGAAAGTGGAAATTACCACAAGCGCAAAGGAGTGATATAAGCTAATTGTATGGGTAAACAGTATATTAAGAGAACTAAGGAACGCAGAAAGAGTTGAACTAAATTGAAAAATGGAATCGATTGAAGTAGTTCATAAAGATTACATTGATAACATTACTGTTCTTAAAAGGTGCTATTTATTTATCGTTAATTAATATATTTAAGGTTAGGATAAGCAAAAAAATGTTTAACAATCATCTCTTTACAGCGCACACCGCTTCATGGGCTGCTTCACATCCCGAACTGTTAACTAAATGTGAGGGCGAATTCGAAGGGCAATTGGGGCCGTTAAACCCCACCAAAGAATCCACTTTTAACTTTCTTTATACATTTTTCAGGTCTGTGTTAAACAATTAAAATCTCTGTAAGTACTAATGAGTTTTTCAGAAACTTCCAATAAATTACAGTGAAATCAAGAGCCTCTTTCCCGACAAGTTCCTACACTTGGGCGTCGATGAAGTGGATTCGGCTTGCTGGGAATCAAACACCGACATTCAGGCCTACTTGAAAGCACATGGGCTGGACAATGGCGACTTGCCCTATTTATATTTGGAGCGATTCTCCGCGAACATTTCTACAAAGGGATGGAAGCAGATGGTGTGGCAGGAGGTTAACTAAAGAAATATACATCAAAAAGTGTCTTATGAATGAAAATGTTTGCACTATTTTACAGGCCATGATCGAAAACTCCTATATGGATTGGCCGGGTGGCACAATCGCACAAATTTGGTTTGATTACAAGAACGCTGCGGCAACACTAACGAAAAAGCGACACGATGTCGTTAGGAGTGATGGGTGGTATCTGTATGTGCTAGACACTGGCGCCGACTGGGAGAAGTTCTATAATGTCGAACCGACTAACTTTAGTGGCAATAAATCGCAAAAATCCCACGTAATTGGCGGCGAAGCCTGCTTGTGGAGTGAGTGGATCAATGAGCATAATGTGCTGCCAACTACGTTTCCGCGTGTGAGTGCGGTGGCCGAGCGCTTGTGGTCTCCCCTTGAGCAGCTGGATGCTGAAAAAGCGCATTTGCGTTTGGAGGAGCACAACTGCCGCATGATCGGGCGGGGTATTGAGGCGCGACCAGCTAATGGTTTCGGCATGTGCTAGAGGCGAGTGCAGTGATGAGCCTTTGGAGAGTAAATTTCAAATAAAACGAGTTAAATATATTTCAAGTTGATTTTGGTGTGTTTAGTTTGAGCTTCGAGTGGAGGCTATCATCGTAGTTGGGAGTGAGGTACATAAAAATACAGTTTTTTGACATTTTTGATAAGTTTACTAGTTACAAAAAAACTTACGTGTCAAAGAGATGGTTGTTGGTTTGAGCCGTGTCGATGTACTTTTGGCAGTCTGCTGTGCTTTGGGTGGCGGCCCCAAATCCGTCGGTGATATACTCAAGTTGCGTACATCACGCTTTTTGGCTGCTCCTGCAAAGAAAATAAATGAAAAAACAATTCAATTAAAATGAGTTTTTCGCTAAGGTTAACAATATGTGAAAGAATGTGATTCAGGCGGAAGATTATAAATCCTGAAAACTTGGGCAAATGGTGACTTCTTCCAACCCTTAAGAACTCCCTGCCTTGCTTCATTGAAAATATACTGCTCAGAACAGATGTTTTTCAATCGTTTCAAATAAGGTTAAATTATTTCCCTCAGATTAGCAGGAAGCCATTGGAGGTAACAGTAGAAATACTTAGGAATTACAGAAAGTTTGGAAACGAATTTAATTGAAGTTGTGTCTGGCTTACAAACTAAAATTATGCATAAGTATATAGTACTTATGTACAAACTATACTACATCTACATAAGCACGGTCAAGCAGCTGAGAAGGCAGCTTTGTGAGCGATGGAGCATACTTTCCACGAGCATGACCGCGAAAAACGTGCCCCTACTTAAGTTTCGGTTGTTTATCGGGTGTAACGTGACGTGATATCGCTTGGCGGCTATCAAATCATGCAGATGCTGAAGAGTTTTTACATTCCAATTACAATTCGTTGCACGATGTTGAAAATGCTTCTCCACTGCGCAACTCTCGTTTCAAATATCAAAAGCGAAACCAATGGTAAAGCGTGCCCTTCGCCTTTATTTGCTACTTTTCAAAAAATATTTGGCATAATTACAGATAAAGCTCAATGCACTTATTGAAAAGTACTCCGAATTGCTTATGAGATTTTATGATTTCAAGACTTTGTATGAAAACAAATTTTGTGAGGCGAAGTTGTGTGCAATATTCCAGCGTTTTGTTATTATACCATGAAGAGGGAATATTAAGTTTGCTACGATGTTTGCAACACCCAGAAGGAAACGTCGGACAACCTATGAAATATATATCGAAATGATCAGCCTGACCAGCTGAGTCGATTTAGCCATGACTGTCTGTCTGAATATACGCAACCTAGTCCTTCAGTTTTATCAGAGATATCGCTCTGATATTTTGCACACCCTCCTTTCACCCCAAGAAGCTGCTCATTTGTCGGAATCACCGATATCGGACCACTATAGCATATAGCTCCCATACAAACTGAACGATCGGAATTAAGAGTTTGTATTGTAAACTGTTTGATGAACATTCGCGCAAAAAATTATTTTTACTGCGGAACGCCACTTCATTACTCACCTTTCGCACGCTTTCCGAAACTGCCGAAACGTTCGCGCTCAATTACTTGTGTGTGAATGTAGCGCTCCGAATATGAGCGCGACAATTTTTCCTTTGAGCTATGCGCCCCCATTACGACGGCACAGCTGGGACACGATCACTTGTCGAAAATAATGCAAAAATAATGATGGTGCAAAGCGCAATGCCGAATCCCACGAGCGATTACGTGTATATTTGCGATTCACTTTCTTTCTTTCAATTAGCGATACAAGTGAAGCGAAACGCTTTTCATTAACTACTTGCCGTCGTGCAAATGCGAAAATTCACCGCCGACGACATTCGCCAGCTTCTCTGGAAATGTTTGTTTACACTGAGCGCTGCCGATAAACGGACGGATGTTGCCAGCTGTCGACTGTCGCGGCAACCGCTTGTCGATTGTCGGTTGACTGTTGGCTTTGATGATTTGCGCCCGCCAACACACTCACTGGCACAATGCAATGCGACTCAACTCAACGCAGCTCAGCGCGTGGATCGACGCAGCGCACTCGCGGTGGCAGCCGGCAATCAAGCGTGCAATTTCGAATCCGTTTCGGAAAATCACCAATCATTTGTCGGTAAATGCATAAACAGATGCCAGTCTTACAAACGAACGTTTACAGCGCGCGGCCACGCATGCGCCATATTCATAACACCACCAACACAGGCACCGCCTCGCTAGGTAGTTGCCTCGACATCGACATTGACTGCACTTTGCGCCGTTGGATTTGTTTACATTTTCTCAAAGCAACCGTTTGTGTTGTTCACTATTAATACACTTTTTTGTTTTTGCCGTTTTTTTATGATTCTGACATTGACAGGTTCAATGTGCCACTAATTAACGCCAACTTATTTTATTTTATTTACAACTATTTTTTTCTCTGTTTTCTTCTTAATTTTGCAATAAACTATTGAATGTGGCTTCACTTTTTTTTATGTTTTGCTGCTTCCAATTTATTTGCGATTTCTATTTTCACATGAGTTTCTTTTTAATTTTTACTGTCACTAAAGGAAACAATAAAATTTAAGGAAAAGCGCCAACAGCAACAAAAAGCTACACTGGATCATAATAATTTCGAATGTGTGCGAGAAGTTCAATGAATCGTCGCAGGATGCTGATAATTGCGGTCACGTGACTGACATACCGATGCATAAACTGTCAGCCCAAGCAGTTTGAATGCCCCTCCAGATATTGGAAAATTTGCTATTTGAATCTTACAAAGGATCACGTAAACAAAAGTTAGTTCACTACTGTGTCAGCTGCTTAAAAAATGCAAGTTGAAAACTCTATGCATCGAAGATAATCAGCGCAAGAGTTGCATGTGAAAATACTTGAACCCATATGGTTTTAGTTAGACCTAACCTTTAGAAAGCGTGTGAATTGATTCGGCAGAGTATAAGTTCAAATTTTGTCCAGTATTGAAAACGAATGCCAGTGATCATATTAGGAACACAAAAACTTTTGAAAGCTTTCAAAATAAATAACCAAAAACTAGAAATGATGAATGCCGCCTTCAACCATTAGTCCAAGTTTATATGACAGCCAAAAAAACACAAAACAACAACAATAAAATATTGCTTTCTAAAAGAATTAAAAAATAAATTTATGTCTCATGTTTTCATTTTCCCACACATTTGTTTTTCAAATAATATTTTCTGTGAGATTAAGCGCGCTTCCAACGAAAATACAAATCACTGCATTGCACACCCGCGCCTTGCCATCTTCACGACGAATTGCACAATGCCCATGTGAACTCTTCACATTACCACAGACAACAGAAGACCAGCCAGCCGAAAAACTAGACAATACTCGAAGGGCTCAAAGACAGTTTATTTTAGAGAAATAAAAAATATTTTCCTTTTGGCACAAAGCAAACACTGCAAAGCCATTAAAATGAAAATATAAATAATAAAGCACTTCAGCGTTCACGCAACAAAGTCTACAGGGCTACAACAGCGCTGACAAATGACAACAACCAGCGCAACAACAACAAAAACAACAATACGGGAACAATCTTTAAAGTAAAAGTGACGAATGGCATTAGCAAGATTTCTAGCCCACAAAGTGGAGCAGCAACTTGTCAATGCAACATTTTTAGAGCAGCAACAGCCGCAGCCGCTGCGGCATCATTGGCAGCCAACCCGGCCGCTTGACTGACCCAATTTCGCCTGTGAAAAGTGCTGAGCGCAAATTATGGAGGGCCAAGCGCCACAGCGCCAACGCACGCACGTTTCCGTGTGTATGTGTGTGTGTGTGTAATGGTGCGTGCGTTTGAATTCGCGTGGCAGGTGTTGCATAAAGCTGCAAAAAAACCAACACGAAATGAAAAGTGACAACTTGGGCGTTGCAGCGAGCAAAGCGTTTCACGCGTGAGCACTTTGAGAACTCGTGCGGCCAGGAAGGCACTAGAAGTTCTTATTTTGTCATTAAAGGTAATAAAAGTTGCACACTGGATGGGATATTCCTGGCTGCAAAAACCTGTCAACATATTGATGGATATATACATAGATGTTTGCTTTATATATTGGGTAGTCGAAAAAGTATTTTCGTATTTCTAATCAAACTTCAACTTATTTTATTCAATTTATACTAATAAATAAGCTTGGAATCTCATCTTTCCACAAAATGTGATTGACAAATTACGAAAAGACTTTTTCGACAAACCAATATTTGAATATTTGCTGTATATATCGGAAAATAGAATCGATTTTATATAAAAAAAAATAATTTCTGTGCTTTCTTTTCATCACTTTTGTTGTTGCTTTCCAATTTATTGAAGAATTTTTCTTTTGAAATCAATTAAACACACTTATCTCCACTGAGCACCCAAAAAAGCTTACACCTAACCTCAAATAACTTTTTCCAATCGCCAAGTTATTTAGAGTTCTTTAAAAATAGCCACGAATTTCCTGCTTTAGATGCTCAAGGTGACATCCGCCTTGCGTGACGCGCTGCGTTCAAATCTAAAAATACCGACTGAAGATAATGAAGCTGCGGCACTCTATTTGGCAACGAGTGTTGCATCGACAGGCGCTAATGACATTCTGATGTGTAGCGACTACATGCAACACGCCCAACGAGGTGTTTGCGACGAAATTAGCTGATTGTCGGTATGAGGCATGTACATATGTATGTACCGATATATGTCGATCTTTAGGCTCGTAGGCGCGCGCTAAAATTTTCCGGAAAATTTCGTTGAACAATTAACGGTGCATGGGAAGAAAATATCTTCGAAATCCGCTAGTTTAAGTGTCAAGGGATTTGCTGACATTTATAGCCACTTAAGAAAGCGCGCACATTTGATATGCCGCACTCCAACTGCAGGCTGCAGGTCTGTCGGCGTAAAAAGTGGGCAAGACAGAGGGGATGCAAGAAATTAAAAGATTTATGTATGAATTGAATTCATAAATCATTTGAGACAAGAGAGGCGGAAACTATTTTGGGTATCATTGGGTATCGTTGGCCAGCCAGGAAGTTAGGTAACTTTATCGCACATAAAATTAAATAACTGCAAACATCTTCACACTAAAATTCACACAAAATGTACATAACATACATATGTACTGCATATACATATGTATATATACATTAACTTGGTTATTTAATTTATGAATTTTCTGAGTTTTGAGAAGCGAGCAACCTCCAGTGTCGCCGAGCTGCTCGTGCATTAAAAATTCACATAATTGAATTGCAAAGTACAGTTACTGAATATTCCATTAGCTGTGCGGATTTCAAAATATGCCGCAGTGCAGCTCCTTAGGTAAAGCTAACAAAATATGCACATTTACTTGGTGCTTTTTCAAAATAGGTGGGAGATGGTGAGAGGTGGTTTCTTGTTTGATTATAATTAAAGATATGTACTTATGAATATATATATATATGATAGGTAATATTTTTATGATTAAGCTTAAGCTAGAATATGTGATGACACGATTGGTCACACTGGGTCAAATTGAATGTAACCAACCTAGAGATTCGGCATGAAGCTTCTTGACATCACACAATTCGTAGATCAAACCGATAATCGTTCATTTAACTAACCATTCGTTTCACAGAATAAACGAAATTTAGCAGCAAAGAAGAACAGCAACACTTTGAATGCGAACAAATTGAATTTTCAATAGCCCCGCAGCACAGCACACAGTCGTGGGTGCTTACCAGCGACCAGAGAAACTGCGACTTTCAAACGCGAACAGAGCAAAGACAATAAAAAACAATAAGAGTCAACGAGTAACAGCGAAAATGACCGGAAATTCACAATAAAGACAAAGTCTAAGATGCATTTATGCCAACAACAACACATTCAATTCCAAATGAAGCGTAATGAAGCACAGTTGTGCATGTACGTGTATGTTTGTGTGTGCTTATGCCATTAAATGCGATGAGGGACAACATTGAAACTTCGAAAATTGCACTCGAAAGCGATGAATGTGAGAATATTGCTATAAATAAATTTGCTAACGGCGTGTAAGGCAAAGTGGACTTTTTCAAAATGAAAATATAGGCAAGCTGGGTTTTTATATGACTATATCCAGCTTGTTATGTTGGTAGTCGAAAAAGTATTTTCGTATTTCTAATCCTTCAACTTATTATTTTTTTTTTGTTTTTAATAATGAACAATAATGAACTAAAAAAGTAACATTTTGGTCGACCACTTTTTGCTATTTTTCTGCAAGAGAATATTTATATGTACATATATTTAGTACAAGTACGAGTATCTGTGAAAAGTGCGCATGCACAAAATCGCGGAGAGGCACCAAAAACATCTCCGTTGGGGCTTAACTAGATAATCAAGTGATTGGTGATCACTTTTCTGCAAAATTAGATATAAAAGTAGACTTCCTTCTACCAGATAAAAGCAGTGTCTACCAAGATTCAAGAAATTCTTCTTGTTATGGCAAAAAGTATGCAGATACAGTTAGCAAAGCGACTTTAAAAGCTCTAAAGTCTCTCTGGGTTTCTTCAAAGATAGTGAAGGAATGACATTGATCTCTTGGTGGATCTGACATCCTATTTCAGGATAAATCTGCATGGGGTTCCAGGACATAGTGACATTACTGGTAACAGTGAAGCAGATGACCTAAGAAGAACAAAGCACCACCCTATAATCAACAATCTTGTTATAAATATAGCGGAGTATCGGTGGAGGCAATCCCTAACTCATTCGACAAGAAGACAAACGTGGCATGAATGGAATATATGCCCCAAATGCCACCCACTAAAATGCAAAAGGAATGACATCAGAGTTCTAGCAGGTACAACAGGTAACTGTCTAATTGACAGACATGCCCAGCAGACTAGGAACCCCAAATAATGACTATTTTAGAAGCTGTCAGGAGATAAAAGAAGAGGCATCCGTAAACCATCTTCTACAAGTAATTGAATGTAACTCCTCTCCAGACAGTTCCTGCTGGGACTTTTTCGCAGAAATCACCCCTGCAGTCACCTGCTTGGAGCAGACGCAACAAACTTCCTACAAGCACTGGCCGCCATTTACAGTGGAGCCATCAACACCGACTCCCTTCCAGTGAATGGTGTACTCGGAGTCAAACCAGTACTACCAAACCAGGATACTGTAGCAGGTTAAACTCCTACTTATCCAGAATAGACCCCGATATATCCAACATATGTCCTGCATGCAATGAGTCTCCAAATGACGCTCTTTGCATGCCCCACCAGCCCCACTCATCTAACACTCCTCTCCCTTTGGGACGACCTCGTCGAAACAGAATGTTTCTTGGGCCATCGGTTAGATGTCCACGACAACTGTGCTAACCCTAACCGTTCTAGCGGGAACTAGGTATGGTAATAATGGCATTCGATCGAGGGTTTCTCGACGATATTTCGGAGATTGCACAGATGAAACTTTTTCTACTCATGAACTTTATCACAAGCACATTGTGGTTCAAAGAGGAGACCATAGAGAGAGGGATTTAGTATTTTGTATTAGTAAACTCAGGGGCTGTCAAGTGAGAAGCATTTATCGTCATTATTTAAGATGCAATACAACAGTATATTAAACATGTTTGTATACCGCGAAATTAACAGGACTTTAAAGAGATTTGGATAACGCACGCTTTCGTACAATGAATGCCACAATTAAACAAGGATTCGTGGGTGTGTTACATAATAACAATTTATCTTACTAATGTATATAGGCGAAAAAGTAAATGAAATATTTCTTTGACATATGCAATTATGTTTATCGAAATTATCGATAAAACTGAAATGAGTGCACGCAATAATGAGCGACTTGCGTGGCACGCACATTTTTCACAGCGTGCGTTCGGCGCAACCACGCAATTCGACCATTTACACACACACACACGTAGGTGTCTGTATGAATGCATGAGTATGCAGAAATGTCGGCTTGTGCGAGCAATAGCAATAGCTTTAGCAATGCAAATTTATTTTTGGCAGCGGAAAATTAGCGCATACAAACACAGAGCCTGCCACATTCAGCGGCTGCCTTAAGTTTAATGGATTTTTGTTTTTGTTTTATTTGGCTTTTGATGTATTGACGTCAAAAGCGGAGCAGCCATGGCGATGTTTAAATGGGAACATGCACACCGCCAGCCAAATGTGTTCGAATTTAATGAGTAAATTTACGTAAACACAATAAATACACGCACACACACACATATACACACACAAATGTGCAATGCATAAATATTAATAAGCAAATAGTGCGTAAAACTGCACAGAAGAATGAATAGCAAGCCAAACGGTTCTAAATTTTGCAAACCGTTGCACAAATGCGTTTTTTATTGTCTCTGGCTGCAGCAGACGTCTGCCACAAATGTGTGTCGGCTTTCAGCATCTTGCCACATCTGCTGTGTTACATTTTTTGATTTGGCCAAATGCGAGAAAAATAATAATAACGACGAAATCGGCGCAAACTATTTTAAACTTTTACGATTTTCTATTTTTTATGGTTTTTCTGCCAAACTATTGTACTCTTGTTATGACGCTTACGGCCGCTTTAATGATTTTCAATTCATTGTAAGAGCCACTTCGGCAGTCAAAACAATAATTTTCTAAGCATTTGTTTTTTTTTGGTGCATTATTAAGTGGCCATGTCCGAGCGAGTCACACATGCGAAATGTAAAGAGTGTGCAACAACTCGCTCGCTCGTTGCTGACAGATAATGAATCCATTGAGTTGAAATCTAATTTATTTTCGCATATTTCGCTCAGGAATCGAGGTTGACAGCATCTGTTGTACGTTGTTTCTAATTATTGGGTCGTTCATTAAGTAATTTCGTTTTTTTACTGCAATTAGAATAAGTCTTGTTATTGTCGGGCAAAAGCTCAAAACAAAATACCACTAAATAGACAGCATAAACTCGAAGAATTTAAGACATTTTCTTTACAAACACCCATATCAGTTGTACGAATATGTTGGTATTGCTGTATCAATTCGTATAGCACAACAATGGTTCGCTCGCTTCCGTTCTGGAAATTTCGAAATTTCGATTTACACTGATGAAAATTTTACAGACTGATGAAATAATGTCTGCCAAAAAGTGTTCGACCTAAATGGTATATATTAGTTTATCTATTAGTATAAATAAAGAAAATAGGTTGAAGTTTGATTAGAAATACGAAACTACTTTTTCGACTACCCGATGCAACGGTTAAGTGAAGTTGGCTGCGAAAATTTTCAATAAAATCAGCAAAATTACCTAATGAATAACCCAATATATGTGGCTTGCTCGTCGCTCTGAACCAATCTGTAATTGACGTTAATTATCTGGCCATAAAAACTCTGCAAAACATAATTTGATTGAACATGAAGTTTTGACGAGCTATCAACTAGCATTTGTATCGAGTGAAGTGGCGCATAAATAGTTTTTGTGGCTTAAACTAATTAAAATTTTGGCAATTACATTACATCAGCCAACGTTGTACCGAGCTTAATAGAAAGACTTACGGCGCTTTTATTATTGATAAAAGTTTTATTTTCAATTCGGGTTAGTTCGACATGAAGACGACTTTATTTTAGATAATTATTAAGTGAAAGGTGTTAAAATTAACTTCGAAACTTATTTTTTCGACAGATTTCGCTTTATGGGAGCAGAGGGAAAAGTAGCAAAAAATTTATGAAATTGCTGCCAGAAATCAGCGAAAACCGATTTCCATTGATTGTAGGAAATCGCTCATCATCTATAATTGTATAATTGTAAAACAAAACTATTCTCTATTTATTATTGTGGTGAATATCTTAGCTCAATACAGGACCAACGCAGGAAGAAACGTCTGCACACCAACTAACAAAAAATAAAAAAAATTCTAACGAATTTAGGACCAAAACTAGTTTAACTGTTATAGCATATGCAAAGGACGCTCTTAAGCTATTAACTCTCACATTTCAAATATTCTTTAGACACGGACTGGCGTAATACAGCTGACATATTCCCTTGCCAAGCGTCATTTCTTATCGCACTATAATTTGTAAGCACTACCGAGGCGGCTTAAGCGGATATATAATATTATATTTGCAACATTCTATGTTTGTCCTGCAGCACAATTGTCATAATAGTCTGAAGTCCATTCTATACAGTTGCGTCATGAAATCCTACCTTCCGCACAATGGCCAAAACACAGCCACTCGCCCCTCCACTGCGGCGTGGTCATGTAATCCTTAATGAATTGCTGATTAATAATTCAATTATGTGCGAGTCTATAATCCCAGCTGAGCTGAGTGCACTTTAATCTTACACACACACATGCGCATGACAGCGCGCGAGCAGCGAGGAAAATTGCAACAGATATATTTTATAATTAAATGGAAATATTCTGTGCATTCGCTACTCGCTGCTGCTGTTGCATGCGATAAGAGTGCTTTATGAGCGTAATTATGTAATGGCATGGCATTGTAATGAGGCGCGCATTATTGTTGTATTAAATTCATTATGACATTTGCCAATGGAAATTTCACACTTTATTGAGTTTTCCCGCTGTTCTGCGCGCTAAAGAAATGCAACTGTTGTTGTTGTTGCTTGAAATTAGTGCTTTTCTGCTGCTTTTGTTTCGCGGCTTTGTCGCCTCGGTTGCTTCAATCGATTTTTCAGCACCCAGCCACACACCCAACCGGACTTTTGCTTGGCCCGCCCATTTTGCGAGGGTTCAAAGCGGCGCATTGTTGCTTAATAACGGGAAATCACGAGTGGTTTCGCGATTGACGTGCGCTGTCATTGCGTGCAAGCGTTTAAAAGAGCGCAAAGTGCCTGCTGCCATTTATTAACTCAGAAGTGTTAACTAGTTGTAACGGTTTATCTACGACAGGCAGTAGCGCGCCAAATATATGAAAATATATGCAAAGGGCGAAAAGTTAAGCCATTTGCGTTTAAATTCACATTTCCCAACAACAGCTTTATTTACACGAACGCCATTTAACATTGGAAATTAAATTAACGCACACGGAAATGCCTTTCAGCGGCTGCTGCGGCGATACCGGGCACTTCCGGTGCGCTGAGGCAGCGCGTCAAGAAATGGTGGCTTGACACAAAAAGACGCTTGGAACAGGCGTATATTCGCGTTTGTTCACATGCATTGTGTTGCTTCGCTTTATCATTGCTTTTTCATTTGTTTCTTTTGTTGTTGCTATTTTGCACATGTCATCTTGTGCCTTTGCGATTTTCACATTGCATTCATTCTCACAATTAGTGGTGTTGATTTACCATAAGCAGTTGCACACCGCAGCAGCGTCGAGCGCGGCGACAGCACCTGCCTCCGCCAACCGCGCGCTCACAAAAGCTTGTAAATGCTGGCATAAATGAGGCAACTCTGTTCCCGCCACCATTTTCCATTATCTAGAAACAATAAAATTACGCGAATTTTCTTACCGCTCACATGTGTGTGTAAGTCTTATACACACATATACACAAACACACGGCAAACCTTCGCTGGGTTGCATGTGAAAATCTGTAGTTGAAATTCACTTTTTCTGTGCCGTTAATTTTTCTCGCAAATTTTTCCATTGAGTTATTTATTTCCTCGGTTTTATTTTCACAAAATTATATGTGACGACGTGCTTCGTTGTGCGCGCGTGTGTGTGTGCTTCTATTGTTTTCAATTGCCGCATGGCGTAATGTATTAACAAGCGACTGCGCGCGGCCACTTTTGTACTGCCACTACGCCGCGGATAAGGCCGACTTGACTTGTAAGCGACCAAATAGGTTAGCTGCTCTGTTCAGCGCGTACACTTGAAAACTTATTTGAAGTTTAATAGGAATAGACCCGATAAATATTGGGTCGTCGAAAAAATCTTTTCGTATCTTGTCAATAGATGTCGTTGCAGTCGTTTATCTCCAGCGCTACCAATCACACCGTGTCATACCATATAGCGTTCGAATGGAAAGGTGAAATATTAAGCCAAAAGAAAATTTAATTCGGGGAATTTGAACAAAAGTTACAGCTGTTCAAAAATGGATGAAAATAATGAAGAAATTCGCGATATTTTGAAATTTTTGTATAAAAAATGGAAGAATGCCACGCAAGCCACCAATAAAATTTGTTGAGTTTACGGAGGCGATGCTGTATCAGTTCGTGTAGCTAAGCAATCAGTTGCTCGCTTCCGTAAAATTTCGATGTGAAATATGCACCGCGCTCTGGTTGACCTATCGTTGAAAAAGTCGATGAAACTATGGAGAAGATTGACCAGGACCGTATGCTGAGTGTTTTGTTGGATTGGAAAGGAATCATCCACCAAGAGTTGATCCAGCCTGGTCGAACGATTGATTCTAGATTTTACTGCCAAGAACTGATGAGATTGAAACAATCAATCGAAAAAGAACGGAAAGAACTGATCAACAGAAAAGTCTTCGTCTTCCATCAGGACAACCCTTCGATGACTCGGCAAGAACTGGGAGACCTTGGCTGGGAAGTTTTGATGCATCCACCATATATGTAGGCCTCACCTTACACCATCGGAATACCATTTGTTTTGTTTATTGCAGAACTCCCTTAAGGGAGTAAAGTTGGTTTCAAGAGAAGCCTGTCACAGTTTTTCGCCTAGAAACTAGAAACGTTTACACTGATGGAATTATGTCTTTAGCGGAAAATGAATGGTACATATTTGGTTCATTAAAGTTCATTATAAATATAAAAAAATAAGTTGAAGTTTGATTAGAATTACGAAAAGACTTTTTCGACTACCAATATATATATTTTATAGGGTCTCCGACCTCTTCAAGTTGTTATAAACTTCGTGGCAACCTTGATGAACCCTGGATACAAAAATATGCATAACTCTTCGCACACACTTCGATGAATCTTACAATAAAACCAGTAATATTTTATTGAGAACACTCAGTTATCTTAAGATAACTTATATGAATTACCATTGAATACAACACGACAAACAAAATAGTGGAAAAAGTATCCAAACTAAAAATAAAAAGAGTTATATTCGAGTACTTCTAACCTCACATTTTTTCAACGCAAAAATAAATCTTGCTCTCTGCTTCCATAATCGCCTTTAAAATAATTCTAAGTGTACCCACAACCTCTCGCACCCACCTTCCGCTCACCACACATTCGGCAGATTTGTGTGTCTACATTCTCGGCTTTTGCCTTTAGTGGTGTTTGCGCAGTAATGTCATGTTAGAGCAGCAGAGCAGCTCGGTGGCATTAAGCAGGAAGAGCTCACAAAAGCTACAAGGTACAAAAAGATTTGCCCATTGCTAAAGAAAGGTGGTGTGACGAATTGCGAGAACTGCGCAGTAGTTAGCCATGAGAAGCCTAATAAATACACCTTAATAACAGCTCGCTAAGTTAGCCTTTTCGCATTTCTTCATGCGAAACAGACAACTCATTTCAAAGCACTGAAAAACTACAAGTCATTTCAATTAATTCAACGGAACAGTAGAAAGAGATATTATAATAATTTTGCGAAAATTCATCATTTCCGAGCATCACGACTACTTCAGTACAACAATTACGGTCATTAAACCGATAGCCGCGCTGATGTGTCCATCAGATTTCGTAGGTCAATTACCCTTTGATGTTCTAAATTTCTTCAAATTCACCACGGCGGTGAAGTCAACAATACTACGCTTTAGCCTACACATGCCACTTGTTTACTTACACAATTAACGGTCATAGGTGTAGATAATTGATTAACAATTGGTGCTTTCTTTTCATTCTTTTGGATGCCTAAGCAGCGACCTGGTGGGTTCGGTGCTTCGACAAGCATACTTCGGCTAATTCCCGTGTAAGTCGTATGTAGATGAAAGTCTGACAGTACCCTAAAAATTAAGCATTTCTTTAAGCTCTTCTTCGTGTCGATCTCCCTGGTATAAATTTGTTCGGAGTTTACTGTTTTTTACTAACCGAAATGACCCATTTTAGCGTTTGTTTAAATCACAATACAGCTATGAGTGCGCAAAGTTCAAGCTCAGCTTCATGTACTTTGCTCAGTACTGCTAATTTTGCTTCGTCATTTGGTCGAAATTTAGCAAATGGCATATGTTGCGGTCAAATGTGGCAGAATGTGTGAAAGAGGCGAGAGGCTGCATGAGTATATGTATGTATATACTATACTCAGGTCTTTGTTGTATCACTTGCGGATATATGTAAGTACATATGTATGTATATGTGCGTTTGCATATTCTTGCCTATGGTGTCTCTAAAATTGAGATCACATGATGGTTGGTCATGAAAGATTTGCGGTTTACGAAATGAAAGTAGGAAATTACTATGGAGTGAAACAATGCTGGCGATGATTTGCGTTAACACAATTATTATTCAAATTCATAGCTGTAGCTCGACCGTGATGCGAGGTCTATTCAGAGACTGCCAGACGGCAAAGCTGCACACAGTGGTTCTTTCATCGCACAATGGACACAAAATTAATAAAGTATTGTGGCATATTGAATTTTTAGTGAAAGAGGCTAGATGTGCGCAGTTGCCATTGTCAGGCATTCCACAAAAATGAGTTTCTAACTATATTTAAGTGTTGGTTGTATAATTTGAATGTTTTCATGATCTTATAAGTGCAGTCAACGCTGTTTAAATTTTGAATTTTAATTTTGAAATTAGCATAATTTTTTTTTTTTATTTAGCGCAGATCGTTTAATACTTAGCTAGCACCGAAAGGCTACTGCTCTGAAATTATAAAAAAAAAGCTTATGTAGACATAATCCCCTCTCAAAAGGCACGCTGAAACTTCTGAAAGTATTTTCGACAGAAAAAAGACTCTCTTCAAGTATATTATATCTTTCAGAAGACGCTTGTGCAATCACTCCATTCTCAACTAATATAATTGCGCATCGGAAAAAGTATGAAATGGAAGAGCTGCTTGGCTAGAGTAGAGTAGGCGTCTACATATATATGCATTGAAGGAGAAAGGAGAGATTAGGCAAAAATTCCTATCGAACTCGGAGTTCTCAAGGAGCAAGATCTACAATAATTTTTTGGAGATTTTTTTCTCCAAGAATTCAGTGCAATCTTTCTATACAAATTGCTAGTCGAAAAAGTCTTTTCGTATTTTGTCAGCACATAGATGTCGTTGCAGTCGTATATCTCCAGTGCTACCAATCGCATTGTGTCATACCATAAGTGTTGGAAAGGTGAGATTTTAAGCTTCATTCATCCAAAAAAATACATACATATGTACATCTACGATGTACATAGTCCAGTTGTTTTTTTTTCCGCATTGCCGCTCTCACTGCACTCACACCTAGTGTTGCGTCATTACACCTGCATAACTCACACACGCACACACACGCTAGTTGATATAATTGACCATTTAATTCATTGAAATGCAGCGAATGAGGCTAAATTAGACATTTAATTGCGTCGCATTTGCGTCAACTATTAATTTTATGTCACACAGACAACAATAACGGTACAGCAGTTAATAAAGGCGAGATTTTTCTCTATTTATGTTGCACGTGCCGCAAAAACATGTCTATATAAGTATTAAGTAATTATTTGTATTAAAACTACAATGTATACACAGGTGAATGAATACAACAACAAGAGCAACAGCAATGATTTGACACATACAAACCTCAGCAAAGAGACAACAATCGCGACAATGCCGGTGTTGACAACATTGCCACCAGCTGAAATCGACCGCTGAGCAGTGATTGCGCTTGACTACGTGTTGCGTATGGTGGTGCAATGTGCGCATGTGTGTGACCACCGCATGCTCAACATGGCCATGCTGTGCTGGTTAGCTAAATGTGATAATTGCATTTCGCAAAGAGCGAATTTTTCACAAACACTTGCACACACACACGCGCTCGCTTTTGGATGATACAAACGCACAGGCATATGCATTACACTTGTGAAGCAACAACACGAGACAAGGTCGGTGACAGTGCCACAGGAAGTGGAAGCGATGTTGAACACAACCACGACCGTGACCATAAATAACTTAACGTAAATGGAAATAAAAACGAAAAATTCGCGGGTTGCGAAAATAATTTAAAAGAAAAAAAAAAATAAAACCAAACAAAAATTAGTACATAGCAACATAATTAGGACACTATGACGGGATTTCCATGTATAAGTACGTATTTACATACATATATCGTAAAATGGTATATTAATAAAGCGTAAATAGTTACAAAATTCTAACACAGATGTTGTTGTAATCTTAACTGTTTCATAAAATTATGATTTCTGTATTTTTTTACTGAATAACTGTTTAAAAAAAACTGTTTGCCAAAAAATACAAAACTATAAACTGTCACTTCAACGCTCAAGAACTCCTCAAGTGGCACCGGACACAGCTTGAACTCGTAAAGAGCGCAGAGGTGCTCAAACGTTGGTTTTATGATTTGGCTGGCTTTAGGTAAATCGTTGTGGTACTTAAGATCGCTCGTAAAATCTGTAAAAACGGAAAGTTGCTGCATAAGACGGGCAAATAGAAAAGTCGAAAGCATGAAAATGTGACGCCAAGAGAACAGCTGGCGGCAGGTAGGGGCGGAAAGTGTAGCTCGTGACGCCATAAAAAAGTGAAATTTTCATTTAAATTTATAGCCACTTGAGTTTTATTTACAAGTGAACACTTTTGTGTTCGCCACCGCTGAGGCCACTCTACGCTTCATGGCAGAAGCCCTAATTGTATAAGAGGTTTGTATGCGCGGCGCCAATCCAGCAAACAGAGGCGCTCAGCGATATTTTAATGCTAATTTAAGCAAATAAGTAGTTGCTCAAGAAGCATAAATTAAGAAAGCCTATAAAGCAACAAATTGTTGCAATACATACACACTCACACATGGTAAATACACGTAATCAACCACTCATTTGCAAATGCAGCTGCTGAGCATGCGCAGTGCAGCGTTTGAAAAAGGCAAGCATGAAAAACAGGTAAAATGAGCGGACGCAGGTATGTGAATTAGTCAAATGCTTCTTTTTGAACACATTTTCTGCAGCTGTCGGAATTTTTGTGTATGTCGCTTAGATATTCGTTCATTTTTGTTTTGATAAACAGCTGTTGCGCAGCTGATGGCATCCCTCTGAGACCGTTTTCGCTGTTGAGGTTTCACAATTAGGAATACTAGGTAAAAAATAGTCGGATTATATTCCAGTCTGTGACAGAAAACACATCAAAGAGTTCACAAAATAATTTTGGATGGGCGTAATATTTGGGTATGAGAAAGATCTGTTAAAAGAGGGTGCAGCGCGAGCCCACTTTTGACCTTCCGTTTCGCTAAGACAATTCAAATTATCCATGAATTGGGCTTCGAATTGCTTGCGCATTCACCGCAATCTCCAGATCTGGACCACTACTTCTTGTTCTCAGACCTCAAACGAATGCTCGATAGGAAGAAATGTTTGTCGTATGAAGTGATAATCGTCGAAACTAAGGCCTATTTTGAAGCAAAGGAAATCGTACTCCAAAAATGGTATCGAAAATTTGGTGGGTCGCTATATTCAGTATATCAGCCTTGCATGGACCTATGTTGAATAAAAAACTGTACAATAATAAAAATAAAATCAATGTCCAATGACGTCATCCAATTCGCGCGCATTATCAAAAAACTGCCAATTGAATATGCCAATAACGTGCCCAGAAAAAATCGAAATATAAAACACTACAATGCCAACAGCAGTAAGAATTATTTGACGAGTGGTTGGCAACAGCGCCGCGTACAATTTTGCAAATGCGTAAATGGAATCCAAAGAATTCGCCAACTCAGTGCGAAAAGCGCCAACAAATGTCTCAGAAAAGCGAGCTTAATGCCAAACCCAAAAACACTAAGCGCGCAAATAAGTTCGCATGTGTGCTTATGTATGTGTGTGAGCCATATACGTGTTATATGTAACGGAATTCGTGTGCTAGCCGACTTAAAATGCCAGCAGTGTTGTGACGCGGCGTCAGTTCGATTCGCATACAATGTGATAGTAAGTACTTTAATGCGTTGACTTGCTGTAGTGAGTTGTTTCGGTTTCTAGTCGTTGGATGAAATTTAATGAGCCCCAAATGGCGACCTGCCATTTTGCGGTGAGGTTTTGACTTTGTAGCAAAAAACAAAAAAAAAACCTCGAAAAAATGATAAGTAAATGCGCAAAAGCACAGGTAGATGAGTAAATAATAAAGCAAAAAATCACTGAAATTCACAAGCAAATAATGAAGTGCTTCATTAGATGCAAAATGCATGAAATGGAGGTGAGCACGCGTAAACGTTGTGAGTGAAATCAAAGAGCACATATGTAGTTCTGTAAGCGATATTATAGTAATATTGCCATATTTTGGAGCATATCGTTTCATAGAAGATAACAAGATTTTAAATTTCGCTTTGCAGCCGTTGCTCACACTGCTTGGCTAACCAGTTGATACTACCAGAAGGTGTTCTGAAATCACATACTGTATTTCACATGTTTCCGGAGCAGTTCTCCAGTGACAGTGAACCAGTTGTTGTTGTTTACATATTATCCTGCCGCGATAAAGAACTTCTCGTAAACTCACAAAAGTCTTAAAGTGTCAAATTTTTTGAATTCCGATAATATTTTAGACCCATTCAACGCGGTATCTCTAGACAAAGCACTTGTAACTCGAAAACTTTAAAGAACAGCCAACCATTTTTTTACCATAATCTATTTAAATGGACATTTCCACTATATAAAGTCGTCGATTTAAAAAATATATCGGAAATTTATTTCGACTTTCGTTGAAAACTTGCGAAACATGATCCCTTTCGGCTTCGCGTTACATTTTTGCAATTTCACTTTGATCCAAAACCAAAAATATTTTTTAGCTACTCGATCGATTCATTCGACATGATTTTGACCGATGACCGACCGATCCATTTGCATTTGCGTTGAAGCAGCGGCAACAAGCGTAGCAGCAACCAGCAACAACACTTCGTTTCGTTGAATACTCGCGACAGACTGGCGAGAAATCGTGCGCAGCGACAACAGCAAGTCGCAAACTCGGCGAAACACCGACGAATAACACAGTCAAAGCGGATGATGTGGGAAAGAGCGGCAGTGGAATCACTTAACAGCATGTCAGCGCCAGAGTGTATCTTTCAGATATCAAGTACAAACAACCACCTAACAGCAAACAACAAAAACATACTGGCTTGCATGTTTATAAGTAAAACAAGATAATAAACAAAACACAATAAAACGGAGCCAAAGAAGTCGCTGACAAACAAAGCCAAATGGAACCCAGTGCACGCACATCCACACACACAGACACTGTGGTATTATCTTGTAGTTGTTGCTTCTTATTCAGTTGCGGCTGCGACATCGTGTAGTGGCCGCGCTGAAGCCGGTTGTTGAGCTACCTGACCGGTGGTTCGTACGGTCGCTCGGTCAGTCGATCGTTCGGTTGTTCTGCTGTTCTTGACAAATGCTTAAATCACGTTTCTTCTCCTCCCCCCTCCTTGTTGTTGAATGATTTTCGTTCTTTTTAACTTTTTTTGTTGTTGTTTAGAACAAAAAAAAACAATGCCGTTTGTTGGCGACTGTGACATTGTATGTGTGTACGTATGTTTGTACGCACACCTGCCTACGAGCAGCTCACGAGCACACAAGAAGAATCAGCGGTACCAAAGAGAATTCTCAACCGCCCAAGAGATTTAGCTTAATAAACAAAGAGCATGAATATTCATAAGCAGCTATCATAGCACATATGTATGTAAATGTTGCTGATTTTAGGCATTACTTCCCAATCTTCTGCTGTGTTTAGGCAAATTTTATGAAATATAATATCTCTATTTGACAAATAATAAAAATTTCATAAATTTTATTAGTTTTTAAATCATAATTACATAATATATAGCTTGCTTAATCTCGCCGAAATTGATCACGTGCACGCGTTTCATTTGAGGGCGCCTAGAAGTAGGCAAGGAACGGCATTGAAACACAGCCAAATGAGAAGGTCGATTAAAATGAACGCCGAAAAGCACACTATGATTTTATTTAAACTCAATTGGTAACGGTGCATGTGTACATGTACCGCTTTGTTGTGTTGCAGCGCAATTATTTTGCCAGATAGTTTTGAGTAGTGTTGTTTCCGCCAGCCGAATATAAATTCGCTGCTGTAACGGTAATGCGGTCTTAAAAGTATCTTTAAAGATAGTTAACATACCAAAAGTTTCAAACGAATGGTCTTTCAGTTACCCGGCCAGTGCAATCAATTTCTAGAAACACCATTTTTCGAATTTGATAACTCGAAGAAAAATGATCATAAAATTTTGTTTGCCTGTTCTGTATATAATTCTACATAGAAGAATCGAATTTTGGCAGGCCAAAAAAGACCACAATTTGGGTAAATTTTTTATTTTCAGGTTTCATCGAAGGAGATGGCAGGAATGACTACAGCAGTTGAGGACCTTTGTTTAGCGTCTTTGGAGAACGTACATACATATACATATGTACAATGTATATAATTCTAAAAATATTTTCTTACAATAATAATAATCTCACTGCGGATTCTTGAAACATAAATATATGTATATAACATGAAAATTAAAAAACAATCGATGCAGTATTTTTTTTATTTCCAAAAAATCAAGGTTTTTAGGCTGTCACAGTAGGTGTGCCCTTTAAAGCTAACATTTTCATATTCTACATACATATATGTATAAATTGGGCAAACAATAAAACAAAAATTACCATATCCGCCCTGGGTCTTAATTTTAATTTTCTTTATTTTTTTGTACAAAGACTAGGAAGTATGCCTAAGGGTCGGAACCAGCCTTGAGTTGTATAGAATATGTCAAATCGACACTTCAAATACGTATATACAATCACAGTTATAGTAGCACATAAAGTTATACTCACGCAACGGAGTTTTAGCCAAAAGCTTCGGCGAACCGCCACCAGCGCTTGCCATGCTCAGATCGCTTTGGGAGCTCTTCTGACTGTCTTTGCTGTACGATCGACCACTGCAACAAGAAACAAATAGTAGGTATAAATAAACTTTGAGTCAACAACAAAAATCACACTTTTCAGTTAATATCCATGTATTTATCATTAAGTACCAATAATTTAATTAAAAAGACAATGTAAATATGTAAATGAGCTGCGGATGCGCGCATCACTTCAGCGATTCGATCATGAGATTGAGCATTAGATCACATTGTTACATCAACACTATGTTTAGCTAATGATATGAGTGTGTGTGTATGTGTGTTTATGCATATGCACGTGCATGAAACCTGAGTGCAGCCAACGTAGTCGTTCGTGACTAGTTATTTTATACTTCACATTCAATCGCAACTGCAAAACATTAAAGCCTCGATTTCAACTATATTTACAAAAAAAAAGCAGTTGAAAATGGCACGTTCTGGCTTTTTTCTGTATGCATGCGGATGCACATAACTGTTGTATACCATAATTGAGTAAATAGTTTAATTAATGAAATTTAACTGCAATATGTGTGCATAAGCTAATTCAATTTCCACCGTTATAATGGATTCGCTAATTAATTGCAATTCATTAAGTCAACTTAATACCAACTAAATAAAGTAATGAGGGGAAATTGATGTGCCATTTATAAGCAAATATGTTGCGAGAACATTTTTTCATAAAGATTTCCGCAAAGTTGTTTGTGTATTTTTCATTGAAATAACAACTTTGCTTGATATTCTCGATTTGCTCAAAGGGAAGGTGGAACGACTAAGGAGTTAAGGATAGGGAAAAATGTAATTGGGTTGGGGGGTAATAGATGATGATATAAGCCTAAAACCTAAGGTCACGGTGCATTTCTCGTTTATCAATCTAGGCGATAATATTAAAATATATGAAATATTGTGCATAGTTGAAGTTAAATGTCTCCCAATGTGATTAAATAGCAAAATTGTGTTCAGGTGGTAGTATATCGAATTTAGAGAATGAAAGGCGTTGTTTTTTAACGATTCCTTGCATGCACCTCTCATTAATGACATGTGGCAAGGACCACCAAAGTATATTTTACAAAAGAGTCAATTTGTTAGCTTACTACACGTCTTAATCAATAGAACCATAAAGCTCGCAGTTAACACTGAGTCCTGCGTTGAGCACTGTGCGCAACAAAAGGCCGCCAGAACTTGTGGCACAATTAAATTTATGAGCTGCATAATGGGACTAAAGTAAAAAGGTAGCAAGGCCGCGCACATAATTAAAACGTGACGGCTTTTGTTAAATGTTTGCTTGCGCATTTTTGCCTCGCTTCAGCTTTGCTGCAAGTATGCAATTAATGTGGCAGAAGTCGGCATTAAAGCCACAGCAATTAAGGAAGCAGTCAACATTTTGTAAAACTCGAATTCGTGGTGGCGACTGGAAAGCCTTCCGGTCTCCCACACCACCTTCGTCGCACGCCGTTAATTCCGGTTTTCCTGACCGTTAGCGGCAATATTGCGCGGCGCCATGTTGTTGCCCTGCACTGCTCCGGCAATGGCCATGGCATGCACAATTTGTTGCAAGAACGCAAAATTACGCGTAAATGCAGCCACAGGTGTTGCTAACGGCAAGAGTGGTCAGTTAATTAATTCGAGCAATTACAACAACCCAATTACACAGTTAAAGTTGCAACAAATTGAGCGGGATAAAATGAACGCAAACATGTGTAAATTGAAAAGTCTCCGCCGCTTTAAAATAGCGCCACGGCGCCTTTGGGAAAATAGCAATCACACCCTCCTTCCCGCTTCCGCAATCGTTTCTTTTAAGGGCCACACATTTTCGCTTTTGGTGTGAAAATGTCAGGGTTTTATTCTCGCTTGATTTGGGTCGGTAATTGCGAATCTAATATTTATGCAGGCGTCTACGACTTTGCAAACTAACATCTCGTAAACGTTCACTTCGGTTGCATGTGTGTTAATTGTGAACTCGTAAATACCTGCAAATTGGAGTGTAAACTGAGGTTCGCCGTCATACAAACATTTAGATAAGTACTCACACATATTTCGTTACATAACTATTTGCAGAGCTTGCATTGCAACAGACTCCTCACACACATAAGCATGTTTCGAGGCATGCAACACCGGTGTAAACAAGTTTAATTTGCATAAGTAATGAAATGCAAATTTGCCTCGATGAGTTTTGGGTGTGAGTAGAAATTCTGCAGTCTCTTCTGCAGACTGCAGCGCTGCTGGGTTTGGATTTCTCCTTTTCCTGCAGGAATTCGAGTGTCAACTTACTTGTTAACTACAGTCTATTAATTAATGCAGAAAGGAGTGAAGTTGGAGGAAGAGAAATAGAGAGAGATAGAAAGAGAGAGAGATGTATTCTAATTAATAGAGTATCCTGCAATATTAATACTATATATGCTGTACTTAATAATGAGAGGGTGGTAGAAAAAAGTTTAAAATCGGAGAGCAAGCCGAAAAACACGAGTTTTGGTAATCTGACGGCATTCTAAAATTTATGCGCATTTATCCTAGACATGTAGCCATGGTGCTTCTTAAAAAAAAGCTACAAAACTTTGTGTATTTCCGAAAAAAATCTTGGGTCGTTCACTAAGTAATTTAGTTTGATGGCACCAACTAATTTTTCGCAACGAACTTCACACTAAACCGCTTTAAAGTTATATATTTGAACAGCTGATATAGTAAGGCTTGTTTGTAAAAAATTTCTTAACTTTTTGGAATAGTTTGTGTTGATTTAAAAACAACATTTTCAGCATATTTTCCTGTTTCACTATCAAAGGGATAAAAAGGCAGTTCAAGCAAAGCGAAAATTATGTGATATGTATGGAGAAGATGGCAATGGCAAAACTGGTTTGAAGAATTTCGTTCCGGCAATTTCTATCTTGAGGATGCACCATGTGCTGGAAGAACCCTCGAAGCGGATGCGGATAATATACAGTCATTGGTCAATTCAAATTGTCGAATAACATGTCAAGAGATTGCAAAAAGATTAAACTTGTTTAACGCGACCGTTCACATGAAACATCCACCATAGAATTTATTTCGAAGAGTAACCCATATGTCGGTTACTCACATTCTTACAGAACGAAATTTGCTTCCTAGTCTTAACGACTTTGATTTTCTCATCAACCGACAAAGAAGTGATTCATTTTTGAAGTGCATTGTCACTGGCAACGATAAGTGGGTTGTTGACCTATAGGGTAATTTTTGATTTTTTTCACGCAAAATTCAGAACATTTTGAGCGTGGAATTAATCTCTTGGAGAATATATTATTTCATAAAATGTTTTGAAGAATAAAAAATCGTGTTTAAATTGCACCAAAAAACGAAAATAATTAGTGCACAATCCAGTATTTCTCATAAAATTATAGATTTGTACGAAAACATCAAAATGCCCCCACAAATCAGGCTGTGCTATTAAGTTGTGACAAAGTCCGAAACGCCATAGCATTAATTAAAGAAAAATCAAGGAAATCAACATCACAATCAATGATGTGGGACAGTGTGCCAATCAAGGCTTTGGTCAAGCGAGCAGAGGTTAGTAAGCTTTTTGATTAATTTTGCTTCAGCGGTGGGGGGTCACAAGGATTTCGAACTATAATCACAAAGAGTAGCTCCCGCATGTGAACCTAAATTCAACTAAACAACTGATACATAAGTGTGCATAGGTACATAAATACAAACATAATTACATGTATGCTCATGACGAAATGCTCGTATGTATAATCGAAAGTGACAACTTCAAGTGAAAAGTGAAACCGACATGCGACATTGAAATGCTGCCAGACCAGCTGCCGAGATTGTGAGTATGAATTTTGAAATGTTGCTGACTTAATGCATCACTTTTCCATTAGCTCTAAGCGCGTAAGGTGGCCAATGTGTGCACTCACGTTTGAGCTAATGCGAATGTGTGTGTAAGTGAACTTATGTTTGAAGCAAATTTTAAATTTTTAGGTGTGATCAAAAGTAATCTTCAGTATTTAAGTAGTAGATACTCGTCTGTGAGTAATTTTATAAGCCAAAAATATTATAAAACACTCAAGGACTTCATTTCAAAGTGAGGCTCTTTAAGATGCAAATATTTACAAAATTTATTACCAGTAAATGTCGCATAAGTTAGCATTAAAAAAGGGGATTTTTGAAATAGCAAACCAATGACTAGCGGCTTAAACTTTTGGCAATGACAATGACTTCTGATTACATGACAATTTTATGCTTGCGCTCGTTAGCCCCTAGAGCCCCTGGAGCCTGTTGTCAATGTGAGACATTTGCGACATAACAATTGTCCGTTTTATTGCTGCCAAAGGCAAAATAATTGGCAGAGCAATTGCAGTTTTATTTGCGTTTTTTCATTGCATCCTTTTGTGGCACGCGTATGTTACTTCAGTGCAGTTGCGACTGTATGTGCAGAATTTATTTTATTTGCCTTGCTGTTGTTGTTATTTTTTTATGATTTTCTTGTTTTTGTTCACTCTGTTCGTTGATCTTTGCTGGCAATCGTCGTCGCAATGCTTTCCAATGTCATAACAATTTTTAATTGTTGGCATCTCTGGCAATTTGAATAACAGTTTTTGCACAAGCGATTATTTCTACAATTTTTATGCTTTCTGTCGGCCAAAATTGGATATAAATTATGACGACATTGAAAGGGAGATGGGCGGAAAACCGTAAATCTAAACTAAGTCCCGACAGCAACAACTGCAATTATATTGACTTCAAATACACATTTAATATGAAAAATTATCATTTTATGAATATTTAAAAATAGATTTGTTTAATCCTAAATGGAGCATAAGGCACTCAAACCATATATCAGACATATTTAAATTAAAAGCCAATCAAAAATATGATAATTCTAATAACATTTCCAATGAAATCATGCGCCGTTTGTGCTTCAACTTTTTATCGTAAAAACAATAATATAAATTGAATATTAATATTCGAATGTTTACAGCTAAATCTATCTCACTATTCCTATTAAAGTAATTAAGATAGAAAATTGTGTGGAATTTTTCGATGCAAAAATATGTATGCCCTTCATGAGCGAATAGTTTTGAGGCCCAAAATCGACTCTAAACTTAGAAAGAGAATGAAATAATCAAAAATAACCAAAAAGAGAAAGCTAAAAAAATATGTTTAATCTTAGAATCTGTAAAGCTTTCGGTAGGAAATCGGCAAAATGCTTGATCTCTAGTGGCCTGGCAGCATTTCTATCCAAAAACAATAACAGGCAAAAGGCACACAGAACAAAAAGAGGAATGGTATGGTAATCATCAAGGTGCATAGTAAATCGATTTATTTATAAAGGATGATCCGAGTAGAGGTACTTTTTTCGGTAGCCTGAACAATGTTTACAAGAAAGGTGAACTTCTTACGACAATTCAAGTTCTTTAAGAATATGTTTCGCGCACTTTGCTCAACTTATGGTTGTTGTTGTTGTAGCGGCAAAATTCTGCCGAGTTGACAGTCCTTGGCCGGATAAAAATCCGGGTCCGATCCGGTTACGTAGACCCGAATGTCGTGGGAACGGCTCAACTTATGGTCAAGATAATCGGTCTATTGAGCGTACTATTCGCAACACCATCAACTATCTTGAGACCTAGCATTCATTATTGGATAATATTCGACCGCATAGACCTCGTCTAGCATGCAGTGAATAAAATATAGCAGCCGTAGCTGAGAGTGTACACGACGACAGTATAGAGTCGAATCGGCGCCGTTCGCGAATACAGACTGACGTATGGAACGACTTGGCGCATTTTACATAAAGATCTTAAATTGAAAGCGTACAAAATACAACTTGTGCAAGAACTAAAGCCCTTTGACCTTTCCTGGCGACATCGTTTCACTTTATGGGCTTTCTACCCAAATTTAGTTCAGCGAAATCGCCACATTTCTGAGCAACCTGCAGAGATTCAAGAGCTGCCATTTTATCCAGAAAAAACAACGGTTTGGTGTAATTTGTGAGCCGCTGAAATCATCGGTCCATATTTCTTCAAGATCTCGATTTAATTCAGGACCTGTGGAAATGCTCGAACGACTCATCGAAAATTGGCCTCAACAGATGAAACACCTGAGACGTATCCCCGACCAATATTTGAAAGAGATAATCTTCAAAATATAAATATAAATACCAAAGATTGTTCTTCCGAATGATAATAAACATTTCCCACAAAATTTGAAGTTTCTGTGTTTTTTCTTTGAAAAAATAAGAAACCTCGAAATAGATCACAATTCTTCATATAAATATCTCACAAACATAAATTTAATTCAACGAATATTTCTGTCAATGTAATCGAGTATTTTTAATTGATGGCAATCAAACATGTCCACCAGCTGATTTTTAGAAAACTGGGCCCATATCTTTCTCGCATAATATTTTCAATAATTCATAACTAGATTTTGCTTTCTGCAGTTAAAAATCCGTTAATCGATTATCTGACTCCAAATGATAATTTTCGTCACACTAATTACACACAACAATTATGGAAAAATTATGTAGCTTAGTATAGGTAAACAAGTTTTGTGAATTGATTTTTTATAAAATTTATATTGAAATGTTTAGTTATACTCAAAAGTTGCTGGCGCAATGGCGGACATTGTCGCGGTTTGTTTTCTGAAACTCCTAACCGTTTCGCTACTCATATCGGTGACCGAATGAAATTTGCATTTGTGAAATCCTTACAAATATCTATCTTTTAGTACTCCAGCGGTCTGCAAGTTGTTAAAACACTAAATGTCGAGTGCTTTGGCGCAAAGTCCTATATTCGTAACATTAGCTGTAATTTGAAGCCAGTGAATCGCGATAAATCGCTGCTTTATATGGACGCCGACGTAGTTAACACGCTTAATTTAAGTGTAAGCTCAAGAGTACCTGCATCTCCTTACAAATCTCTCTACGATCTCAACTGCATTTCCAGATCCACTTGCAATTATTCAAAAAGAACGACGCCAATAATTTCCAGCCATTTTTGTTAAACATCCGAGCTGATGTATGCGATATTATGGACAACAAAATAAGCTCGTCTTACATCTCAATCATAAAGAAAATTTTAAAAAATACCACAAACGTACTTCATCCTTGTCCTTATACGGTACGTATAATTTGGATATTACCGGATATTCGATACGTAAGCGCTGCCTTTCCCTAGGGTCACTTGATGGCGAGCGGCTTGTATTTTGATACCAAATTTTTTCCACTCAACCCACCCTTGGGAATATATAAAGCGGTCGCAATTTTCTATAATGTCATCCCAGGCGACTGGGTTGGTAAGATTATCTTCCAAGGTGAACTTCGAGAAGCGCAGAATAAGAAAACCAGACCTGTGACTTGATAAGTTGACATAGCTTATAAATATGCATAGACGAATGTAGGCAATTGATTATTCCAGTTGATGTTTCGTGTTTTAACAGTTTGTGTGCATAATAAATAATTTTTTTATATGTTGTTCTTGTTGTTTTATTTTCTAAATTTGTTGCACAGGATTCTAAATTTATGAAATATTCAAAAATCTTCCATCAGCGAATCAAATTGGGTGTAAAAACCGCATCTGAAACATTTTCTGCAGAAAATTTGCAATCTTTACGGTGCCAGAAGATTTCTACAAACACACCTATTACTTCCTTTTATTTTGCGCACATTGGATGTTCGTGGTAAAACTGTTTAATTTTCCATATTCAAGAAATTAATTGCAATGGGAGGGCACAGCATTTACATACGCTTTTGTATACAGAAGTAGACACTGTGTAGCTTTAGGGAGCGATGCTAGTCTTCGTCAATATTACATGTCCATTCGGTTTAATTGCAATCGGAAATGCCACAACCGTCAACTCGGAGCGACAGCAGCAACGAATTCTGTCCACAATTTCTGCATAAGGCCTGCACTTTCTACAATTGACAACTGCCTACAATTTGTCTACACGTGGAGAGTGGCGATCGAACAAGCAACTTGCTTGCATAAAGGAAATGGGGTTGGAATAACAGTGACTCTGCTAACTTAACGAAGTAGCACCACATTCCCTTGCATTGCATCCGACTGAATAAATTTGTTGTTGCTTTCACATGTAAATTTTTTTCAGCAGGGAGTAGAGCTTTAATAAAACAAGCAGCAATGTGGCGAATTGAAAACCACTATTATTATGATTTAGCTTGATTTTTTGTTTAGAATGCACTTAAAAATCTACAGGTACCCAGTTCATCTTGGTCATTATTTGCATGCTTCTTCTTCGAATCTCGAGAGTTTGTAATTAAATCAACTTTCTTTGAAATCACCTTTATAATACCGCCTTCATTTCAGTTATTTTCACTTCCACCTGCCGGCGCTGGGTAAACCACTTCGGTTGCACGTTCTATTAACCCAGTGAAAAACAAACAATATGTGCTGGTGCTGCTGAGAATGCCTGTCGGCGCTATTAAAATATGCGCACTTTTAATAACATAGAATTCGCAAAGCAAACACGCACACACATGCAATTACATTAGAGCGGGACGATTTTTTAAATATTAAAAAAAACACGCGGGAAGTGTGCTGCGGATCATACTGAACAACTTTGCCTAAAAGGCTATGGGTCTTAAGCCGGTTTCAAGCACGCGATTTTTAAGACGAAGTTTAAAAATATGAATAATCGGTTGTATTGTAGATATTTGGTATAGTCAATATCAAAATGCATTTACGTCCTAAATTTCATTCAGATATCTCAAAAACTGACGAACAAATTTTTGTAATCCCTAAACAACTTCGCCTTAAAAGCGCTGTCTCGAAAACGGTTGTAAACCCATAGTCATGTAGGTAAAGTTGATCAGAGCGATCCGCAGACCCCTAACGTATGTACATATATGCGATTTTTTTCAATTATTTGGGTCCTTATAAATCGACCCCCTCTAATATACATATATGAGTTTCTGAGTTGTTTTTGTTTACCAGTCTCCATGGCATGCTTAAGTAAAGTGCAAAACAGATGTATAAAATGGGATAAAACCCGAAATTTTCATAATTTTATGCAAGCCATATTTTGAATGCTGTAGTCCTCTGCGTGTGTGGAGCTCTATCTTCAAAAGTATTCAGTAAATTCATTCTCAGAAATAATTAATTTGCAAAAATGCTTGTTCTAATTGGTATATGTCAACAACACAGCTCGGCACATACATAAAAGGAGACCCATTTAAATGAATTTAGCTGATACAAAATTAGTGTTTAGCCCTAAGTAAAATATGTTTGTATGTGTATGTAAAATATTCCTAATAGGGATTCAAATGTATAAAGAGGAACGAATTTATTTACATCTTTTATTAGTAAAATTACACTACTCAACAAATTTGAAAGAAAATTTTACGACTGATGTGCTAAACGGTTTGTGGGGTATATGAGGTGTCCTGATTACAGTTTCAGTTCAAAAATTTGCCATCACGTACAGCTATTTTTGTCATTTTAATAAAAGGTGGCTTGACTACAATACACAAAATCCTACGTGTTAGAAAATTTTTGGTATCATTTTCGATTTTAACAGCCCAAAATTATGAAAGAACAACCTCTCACATCACAGTCGCAAAATGACTGGAAAATAGTGCAATTTTTCCACAAACATCCTGTTCGACAGTCGATTTTATCATCAACTGTTGCGTTGCGTCTGTTACTGCCTTTTCGCCCATTTTATGCATTTCGCCAAGCAACTTAATGTGTGCGCACAAATGAGCCACCAGCCACCGGCGATTGGAGCGGCCACAAATTTTGCCCATTTAAATGAATTAGTGACACTCGGATTGGCACTGTGGACTGATAGTGCAAGTAAGTATGTAAGTAAATAACGCTTTTTGTTGTTGCTACTCGTGCGGCAACTGTAACAGTCTGCTGGTTTTGTGCCCACCTGGACACAACAGCCCCTCCAGTGGCGCTCATTCAAAGCTCCCACTTTTACGGTAATTATGGCATTTTTTGCTGTTGTCATTGCTGTGCTTGTTGTTGTCACCGTGTGTATGCTGGTGAAATAACAACGCATGTGAATGTGTATGTGTACCTCTCCACCTGCACTTGCGACGCACAAACGTTTTACTGCCGACGTAATTGCAACATTATAAATAGTCATTTGTTGCTGCCACATGCACGGCTCGTACAACATGTTGCTGCCAATGTTTTTCACTGCATTTCACGCATGAGTTATTAATGAGCCGCACAGCACAGCACACCACCAACAACAACTATTGGAAGTAACGAGCAGTAACCACCGCACTTGCAGCACTGCCTCGGCACCTTCGCGTTGCGCAGATTCTGTGCTTTTATTCTGTTTTTGTAAGTCCGTTATCAACCAAAACACTGAATACAAAACACATGTAGTCTTTTAAGTGAGACACTTGCTGTGGCAGCCGCTGATGGCGGGTCGATACGTAGGCCTAACGCCGCCAACGCCGGCCACGAGACTTACTGCGGACGCATGAAGTCCCCTTTGGGAAATTACTCTGGCTGCTAATGTGGCTTCGACTAGCGGGTTGCTGCTTTTCCGCACACATTTTTCCCTCACTTATAAGGTGTTACAACAACAAATATGGCGGCGCAGAAATTGCAACGTCCATACTATTTGAAGGCGCAAAGTCTTCGGTACATACATGCACTAGTGCCATTTACCGTTGTGGTTTTATGTATTGCTTTTGGCGACTACAATCAGGCCGATCAGTAACAGTTCTGTATCTAGTTTCTTTAGTTCACCGAGGCATAAAGTGTTGTACTACCGAATGATCTGGCAGTGTGAAGACTGTAGCTTATGTATTGATTACGTCGTCCCGTGTTAAAAGCCCTACTTTTCTACCACATCGATTTCATATACATACTAGTATAGACTCTTCTGGTTCTTTATTACCGTAGACACCGCTTACGCAGAGTTTACAAGACTCGAAGTTCAGCCAGGTCCTTCTCCACCTGATCTCTCCAACGGGGTAAAGGTCTTCCTCTTCCTCTTCCTCTTCCTCTGCTTTCTCCGACGGGTAATGCATCGAATACTTTCAGAGCTGGAGCGTTTTCCTCCATATTCACAGTGGCCAATGCGCAAAGAACCATAAATCTGCCGCAAAACCTTCCTCTCTAAAATTCGTAACGCCGACTCTTAGATGCTGTCATCGTCCAAGCCTCTGATCCATATAACAGGACGCGAATAATATGTGACTTATAGAGTTAGGTATTTGTTCGTCGAGAGAGGACTTTACTTCTCAATTGCCTACCCAGTCCGAAGTTCCTGTTGGCAAGAATTATTCTGACTTTGTTGTTGGTGTTAATGCTGGTTCCAAGATAGACGAAATTATCTACGACTTCGAAGTTATGACTGTAAACAATGACGTGGGAGCCAAGTCGCGAGTGCGACGACTGTTTGTTTGATGACAAGAGATATTTCGTCTTCCCGCCGTTCACTACCAGACCCGATTGCTTCGCTTCCTTATCCAGTCTGTAGAAAGCAGAACTAAACACATATTATAAATATTTAGATACCAAGGACTAAAGAACAATTTCTGTCTGCTAAGTCATCACCGACTTGGAGAACACTTGAAACCAGTTTCTATATTTAACAGAAGACACCGCTGAGACGGACAACGAGTAGTGGCCACCAAACGCCTAACTTTCCATGCAAATTTCTTAATGCAAAAATTAATTCGCTTAAAGTCTTCTTTGGAGAAATTTTGTTCTTCAATTTGGGCGTCATTAGACATTATTTACTTTCTTGGTCCATTAATTCTTTTCAATTCAATTACCGCCTACTCTCCAACTTTAGGCACAAATTGGTGGAGTGCCATTACCAAAATGGTAGAAAAATATTAGAAATGCAAACAGCGACAATCTCATAATTATGTATAACTGCCCGCACACTCTCATTACCGACTTTTTGTCTACATTTTCGTCACTCAAAATCAATAAAGCAACTTTTGCTTAATTTTTGCACATCACTTTACCGCTCCGCGCCGCTCCGAAGCTACGCCGTTCCAGTCCGCTGCTTGGTGCCCGTATCAACAATGGGTGTACTCAGCCAGAAACGAGTGTAGCGGCGGCGGCGGCATGTGGAGCGTCAGACGCACCAACAACAACCTGAATGCTATGCCATTAATGATTCCGATTCTGATTGCGAATTCATGTTCTGTACGCGAGCGTGTCTATGATGAGTGCTCGAGCAATTTTCACTACCTCCCTCATTACGGTTGTGAAGCAGTTGTTGTTTTTGCAAGAGCATGCATTTTCATGCCATGGCTTTACTTGAAATGGATTGTACTTGTTCACGCCATGGCCATGAGTTTTCTGGTGCGCGCTGAAATACATTTTGATTTGCTTCCGTTTCGCGCAGTTCTTCTTCATTTCGCAGTGTGGCAGCAACACGGCATTTGCTGTTGCTGCAACAAGCCGCAAGTAGCTTTGGGCGCTTTGAGAATACCAAGGCGATTATGTCGGTGGAGTATTTACTAGATCATTATGTGAGAATATCGAAATTTAATTTGGCTCTTTTACAACACTGGCCCAATGTAAAATGTACTGTGGGATGCAAAGAGCACAGCATTTGCTCAAGCACAAATCGCAGCGACATACATACGTGAATATATCACTGAAAACCTCTTCTAATTCTCGTTCTACGTTGTGCACCGACTATATATAGATTTATTTGTCAATGCTGTGGCTAAAATCGCCAACAAGTGTTTGCAGTTTTGCTTTACGTTTTCCCAGCACTTAACTCTGGTTTGCTGCTGCCGGTTGAGCATTGCTGAAAGCGCAAAAGCTGCGTCATACATTTGTGCTCGGTTGGCCCCGCCGCGCCACCACACACATCCATTTGCAACCGCTGGTTGCTGGCTACTAGCGGCTGCAGCAGCGACTAATTTTAGAATTTGAACTAATTTTTCACGAAAGGAAGTTGCTGTGCTGTTTCACACGCCGATTTCACAGTTGCGAGGGCAAAAACAACAAATAAATAAACCACAAACATACACACATGCACACAAATTTACCAGCAAACGTAAAGGTACATATGTGCCGTTATGTGTTTGTGTAGTTGTAAGCATCATACGGGACACAATGACGTGGAGTATTTTTAGCTCTTGAATCGCTTCAATCTTTTCGATTTGGACTACTAGTGGCGGCAGTGCACTTCAGACGCCGCAAGGTGACCAGATGCAGAAAATTTTCGTAATAAATTAAGCAGATTTCATTTATTTAACATTATTTACTAGTGACCAACAAAACATGACTTTACCATTTGGTGCTTCAAGTTACAAACTGCTCTCGCATTGCTGAGGGTTTCTTGAGTAAGTTTTTCATGTTAGATGTGCCCTTCGTGATTTAAAAATGCCTGCCGAAGTATTCTGGATAACCGCCAGAAGGTATTTCCAAAATTCGATTTACCCCGCCCCGGACTTGAGTTCCTAATAAGACTGAGGTTGGTCACAAATAATATTATTGTTCGATATTTCTTTACAACTACTTGCATTTGTCAGCGGAGATTTAAAACAAGACGTCGCAGCCGATTGAAAGTTGCACCACGTCAACGCCCCGGCTCACACCGCCTTTCTTGTGAACAGCTACCTAACCCAGGCTGGCATCCCAATGCTTTCGCAGCCATCCTACAGCCCAGATGTGGCCCCACAGACTTGTTTGTTTTCTTGCCTAAAAGGCCGGTGCAAGTCAAGCGTATTGAGATCCAAGCAGCATGCTCAAGGCTATTCCGGAGAAGGCCTTCCGTGACGCCTTCAATGCTTGGAAATCGCGCTGACAGCGCTGCATCGACGCAGATTGAGCCCATTTTGAAAGTTTTTAAAGAATTGTAACGATTGATTCAATAAATTTGTTTAAATCGACTCAGTCCTAGTGCTTTCCGGAGAATCCCAGTATATATCCAAGTAGTTATTCTAAATGATACGCTCAAATGTAACTGTATTTTACTAATAATAATAAAAAATATTATGATTATAAATTCTCTCTCGAAGCCTTAGCTATCTTATCTAACGCAAATATTTATGGCTGCCGTTATCTTGAAAGCCGATAAACATTAAATTTAATTTAATTAAAATTTCCTGTTTTCACCAGATTTTTGGAATAAATATGTATTTTTATTTTTATTTTTTTTGTTTTTTGGTACACAGCACTTTAAGTTGACTCAAAGCGCTAATTGCTTTTCTCGCAAACACCGCTGTTCAACACTGTTTTGATACATGCAACAACAAATGCATTGCGCTTATCAACTTTAACAGTTAAAGCCGACTTTTGACAAATGCGACAAAGAAAATTTCACTCACATGTGTGACACCGCCGCCATAGAGACGAACTTTGCTGCTCACGCAGACACATGCATGTACATGTAAACAACAGCAAATAGCTTGTTTGAATGGCACGAACTCTGAACTTCACCTGGTTGTTCGCTAAGTACACAAAATAGCGCAACTTAAATGACAGCAACAACAGCACCAAATGCAACGAAAACTTTTAATTTACCACACGCACATATAAAGATATCCAATAAATAAAATAGAATCTCTGAGACAACACAACACAAACAGCACAAAAATTAAGCTGGAAAATGAGATAATCAATGATTTGTTGCTCTTTTGCTTGTTGCAGCAATTAAAAGTTTCTAACAATAATAACCTAGCGCAACCACAAAAAAGAAAAACAAATTTAAGCACGATTTTCACAGGCGAACAATACTCTGACGCAACACGCACAGTTCACGAAACACGCTGCAGCAGCTCCACACACAAAACACAGCGGCGACACATTGCGGCATCGCCTGTGGCAAAGGCAACACCGCATGCGGAGCGCCCAGCCGTCGAACAATTGCTGAGAGTGCGAGTCCGTCGCCGAGCTGGGCACACGATTACGAAATTGCACACACACAGCCATAAAGTTGAGAAAATCCCAGCAACTTAAGAATGAAAAGGGAAGAAATGCAAATAAATTCGGTTGGATAAGTTTCGGTTGTGAAAAGTGCGGAAAAGCGCCGAAGTGGGCGGTGCACGGAGCAGCTGACAATCCGAATACAAAATTTGTGTGTGGAATAAGAGCGCGTGAATTGCATAAACTGCACGTGACGCATAGCCGGTCCGGTTGATGGAGTAGCACGGCGTGCCTACTAAACGCAGCCACAACGTTGCTCTCGGCGGCGGCAATGATGGATGCGTTGACAAAAAGTATAATTTATTGTCATTATTGGACTGATGAAACCGACTGCAACGCAAGCACACAAATACCTTCTACATATACATTTTCATGCTTTATGCTCCTGCGTACCCTGCAAGAAAACTCAGTAGTGTGAAGCTAAACCCTCAGCTTTTGAGATATCGAGCTGAAATTTTGCACCCGTCCTTTTCTCCCCAAGAGGGTGCTTATTTGTTGGAACCATCGATATCGGATCACTATAGCATATAGCTGCCATACAAACTGAAAGATCTGAATAAAGTGCTTGTATAGGAATTTTTTTCATTTGACGAGATATCTTCAATAGATTTGGCATGGATTATTGTCTAAGGCTATTTTATCAGATCGAGTCACTAAAGCACTTAGCTGCCATACAAACTGACCGATCAAAATAAATATTTTTTCCCTTTGAAGGTTGTTATAACTTTAATGCAATCGAAGTCGCCTAGCGCTTTAACATTAGTTGCTTCGGCAGTTTTCTACAGGGTCGGCATATAACGCATATAACGAACATACATACATATGTGACAAGTGTATATAAGTTTAATAGCATAGCTAAGTAGCTGCTAGAAAACTGTGAGAAAAATTAATTGATTTTTCACAATCTGCAAGACGATGAAAATGTGACAATTTTGTAAAGCAGCGACACAGTGGACACGAAGAAACGGGTTGTTGCACCATGGCATTAAGCGTAGAAATGACGACTTCACAATGGGCATCTGGGAAAATCGAACCCGCATGTGTTATATGTCCACAAAATTAATAAGAAGTCTTCGATAAAGCTGAAGTTAATACCAAATTGATTGGCTCTGCAACTTAACCTAACAGTAACAAGCGAAACTTATTTAACGAAGGCAATGAGAAAGCGCAATGTTTGCAAAAGATTTGCTACTGCAATGGATACACATGTTCGGATGACAAAGCCAAAGACAATTTTTAATTAAGTACCACCATTTTGCCCTTCGAAAGACATATCGCACACACACCATTAAACTTGACTCGATAGGACCGCTTAGTCGTGCAGCGCCGTCCTTTGTCCTTAGCAAGTGTACACATGTATTCATAGAGGAGAAGCCTTTAAAAGGGCACATGGTTACTGCTGCTAGTTTAATACAAGTAGATGTGCAACATATTGCTTGTACAGAGGCATATTGAGCTAATAATGGATTTTAACCGGGTCAGCAGTTTGCTCCAGTCGCTTTGACCCCAAAGGGGAAAAAGAGCACCGAAAGTGAGAAGATTGAAATGCAATCGACTCGGAACGTTTGACTTGCAAATGTTAGATGTTGAAGTGGATTTGATTAATTGCCTTTTATTACGATTAACAGCGCTAATATTGAATACTTATGCTCGACATATCTTATTTTATTTTGGGGAACGAAAATTGGCATTGCAAAACTAAAAGTCGTAATTCGCAATAAATTTGTGAAAATATTATTAATTGAAAAGATGAAGCTTTAATAAACACGGTCTAACGGTACCTTCCGTGTTTGCGTCACAAATTCGCAAAAAGCATAAGTAAAGAAACTCTTAGGAAGAGCTCAGATACTCAAGACTAAAAACAACAAGTCAACTTCTTGCAAGTGCCGTCCGCAATGAGTTGACCGGAAAGCTTAAGCGCTTGTAATTAAAGTTTTGCGCAAACGATTCATCCGGTGGTAGATCGTCGGTAAGAAAATGTAAATTGCGCGAAAACTTTGCTGTGGCAAAAGCATAAAAGCAATTCATTATGAGTGACTCCGCAACAGTGCCGACCCAATTATGCGCAATTCACGGTGCAAAGTCCGCGGTAAGCAAAAAGTTTAAACACGTCTGATTTACAACTGAGAGTTTGGCGTTTGATTTTGGCTTTGGAGTTACTTATCTAGGTTTTTAATATAATAGTACCGCATCAAATCGGCAAACTTTAATAATTTCAACTGTCTATTACTTGCAGTTAATAAAGGTCATAACCAACTCAATGAAGTGTATGACCGACCGTCATTAAGTGTGTAATGAGTGGCAACGCAAGACAATTTATAAAAACTTCATGAAATCACCCATATCCCTCGGGCTCAATGTATTACAAACGGACTTTAGATTAGATTCATCATTAGTGCCATCACTAATCACACAAATATCCAATTCATTTATCGATCGTCTAATAAAATTTGCATTGTTGTTGCTGGTACACATTTGTAGAATTGAAATTAATAGTTCCAACACATACATATTTACATATGTCATCAATTGCTCGGCATTCCTTTGTAATTACGCTCACTAATTAGGGAGTGTTTGTCAATTAGTTGATGGAACTGATGGAATAGCAATTGTGACATTTCCAATTGCCGACTTTGTCGATTTATATAATATTATGTCCGTAAGCGCTTAGTGCAATAGCGGTTCTTCGAAACAGTTGATATAAATGACAATAAAAATAGCTAATGCGTTGAAAATAATTAAATTAGCGGGAATATTTCACAAATCCAGCGAAAAAAGCCGTGAAATTTGTGTGATTTTGAGGTGAAAATTGCAGCTTAGCCGTTAAAACAAACACTTGATGTATGTAAATCTTACTGAATGGCAGCGGCGTACGCAGGAAAAAATTTCAGAGGGGTTTTCTGTTCAAAGTTCTTCGCTCGAAATATAAATATCTCTTTGGATATTGAAAAGAGCAAGGCCTTTCAAACGGATTTCGCTAATCGCATTTCGCAAATAATTTTTCAGCCTGCAAAAAGCCAGTAGAGTTGCAACGATCTACGGATATCGTCATCTCACCATCAAAATGACTATACTCCGAGTAAGAACATTGATCTCGCTGTAGAACAACCAAAGTACGATTCGAACCAAAAAGAAAGGGTTAATTACTTTATCTCGTGATTGTAAGAGTTTGCAACAGTTGCCCATCAGCGACAGCATGAAATTCGTTCAACACGAGACAAGAAATGCAATGTGAGACACGCTTTTTGACACTCTTTAGCGACTCCGACGAACTCCTAGCACTCACACAATGTTTGATGAAGTCTCGAACAACCGTTCCCTGAGTTTGCCTTCCCTCATGTAACCGTCTCAAAAGATACTCAATATGCCATCGAATGAACTATGTGTCGACGTCGATAAAAAAATCATCGCTAGAATAGAATACCTGCGATTGAAATCAATTTAAAATATTGCATAGAAATATTCAGCTATTTTATACCGCTAGATCTTTACTTGAACTTAGCATTTATTCTTTGCAACTTCATGAGGATCTGAACCCCTAAAACCCCCCTTTGCACACGATCCAAAAAACTTAACGTTTATTCTTTACAGCATCAGGAGGGCTTGAACCCCTAAAACCCATCTTTGCGTACACCTCTGCTGAGTGATGTAAGTGTATAGTATGTAGTAAACCAGCAATGTGTTCGCAGAGCAAGTAAGGCGCACAGTTTTCGCCTTCGACTGCAGTTTTTGTTATGTGTGCGCCGACCGCAAAAAATGGAAAATTTTGCTGAAAATCAAAATTCAGCGCGAAACGAGCACGACTTCAAAATGATATATGAATACGCGTGTATTTATCGTATGTATGTATGTATGTGTGCGTGCCGCGTTGCATACATCACTCTGCTTCTGGGCGCATGTAACTGTCTGACTTCCCACTTAACAGATGATATATACGCATATGCATGGCTGTGTGTTCGCCGACGTGTGTGTGTGCATCCTCAGGTAATTTGGCGTCAAATATGCGTGAGGCAACTGTACGATCTGTGCGCGAATCGCTTTCATTTTAGGCAGAATACACGACTACCAGTTAACAGAGCATAACCGTAGCTCTCAGCGCACATCAGAAACTTTTCGCAAAATAAAAATGCTTAACCGCAAGCAGAAATAAAAAGTATGTAGCAACAAGTATTTTTATTGAAAAACGAAAACGGCCGCCGGCACATGAGTGTAGCTACGCCTCGTGCGCCCGTACACATGCATATACGTAAGTATTGAAAGATATGACAAAGTGAATTCAATATTTAAGCGATGTCATCAGCAAGTCGAAGCACATTAGTCAGAGTCATCAAAAAGTGCGAGTAAATAGTAATTTGTTTGTGAGAACAACAACAACAAAAAGGGGCGTCAAAATTGTACGTCAACAGCAATTATGGAAGTGCTTCCAAAAACCACATGCCACACAAATTAGTATATATTGCGATGTATAAAGAGTGTCATCCGCCCACTTAGTGATTAATGTAGTCGAACACCTCTCACGAAACCATTGCTTAGAAGAGTCTGCTGACAAATTGGATCATTGAAAAATTGCTGCATGCTACAGGTACTTCTCAAGCTCTTCGAGTATTGGTGAAATCCTGGCTCAAGCCAGTTGAGACCATCCATCCAAAGCCATTCACTGAATTTTTCGTAACTTGCCCAGTGACATATGAACGTGACTCTGTCAATATTGACATAAACTGAGCGTTTATATTTAGTATTTCAAGTAAATATCCGTTACTTAGTCATAAGCACACTTTGTTACGCTTGTTGCTCCGCTAATGCTTATTGATCCACCCCTATCTACAACAAAAACAGCGCTAATTTGCATATGTGAAAATTTATACATAAAAGCCGAAACCTACATTTGTTCCTAATCACTGAAAAATTATCGCAAAACGATTGTTTCATGCAAATAAACAGACACTCGACAAACGACTTCATACCGTTCGAACAGCCCACTAGTCACTAGGCAGAAAACACACCTACATATGTTCATACCGAACGATGCTTCATTTATTTCTTAGCACGACTTTTGACGCAAGAGCTAGTGTGTGCTCGTAAAGAGATCGTCGACTAAGCAAATCTACGCAATAGTTTAGCGGGTAAACAAATTTCTTTTTGTAGCAAAAATATGCCGGCGATTTCACACTCCCCCTCTGTGGTTGTCTGGCGCGCAATAGACGGAGCCAGCGCTAAACGATGTTAGGCCAAGCGCTTACAGAGATTTCAACACCGACCGGAATTCGCGCTAAATCTTAGCGGCCAACTCGTGTATATGAAAAGCAAATTAGCGCAAAGTCAGAGCTTAGAAGTAACGCTCATGCCCATAGCCTAGACAAGACAAGTTCTTACAGTTCGAGACATTTGAAGGGATTTCAATTAGCGAGCAAAAAAATACGTCTTCAGTTGTTAATGCTTTCCTCTTATTTTTGGGGCATATAATTAGATAATTTCAACATAAGTATAATTGTGGAAGTATTAGTACTTAAGTACCTATATACATGCGCCAATTTACGCATCGACACCTCTTCTTGTGGCCATGAACTTGAGCACCACAACTTTCATTGTCAATGCCACTTTAATTGTAAGTGAGTTTATGTGAGTAGGGATTTAAGCCCAAAACACACTCTTTAGGGATCTAATTGCATGTCGTACTCGCATATTAATTGGTTACACGCTTAATTCTTGAAAAATAGTTTGTCTTTTCACAGAAAAACACGGCATTAAAGCCTTTCGTATTCACTAGAAGCCTCTTTTTTTCGGAGCTGCTATTAAACCGCTTAAATTTATGATTATAATCGTTTAAGCTTACAACCCACACAATTTTGCTTATTTTTTGAATATTTTGGCAATTTTTATTTCGGCTTAACAAAATTCTTTGAAGTGGCTATTAGCTTTCAACCATTCATTATACCAGCCTCCAGCTACTTGTTTCTTATTATTGTGCCTTCTTTGTTGCGTAATTATGTACATATGTATGAGTGTATATAATGTACATATATTAAGCGTTAAGCGTCAATTGAGAAGTATTTATCATGCGTAATTGATACTTTTGGCAAATTATATGCGGCTTTTGTGAACTTTAGCACTTTGAATTGAAAAGCATTGAGCTCGCAGTCTCGCTTGATGGCGAAAGTGCAAATATGCAAATTATAAACGCAATTACTTAGAACGCTTAGAATTTTTTTGCATGGCAATTTATTTTATTATCGTGACTAAACGTGTGATTAATTATGTATGCCGAGCTTTTTTCCGAACATGTGAATTAATAACAAAACGAAGGTAAACATGGAGGTATACATCGTCGGTTTAATATGTATGTATGTTTAATAAGATATATTAATACGTATATTAAGGGGATATTCTAGTCTAGAAATAAAAAAAAATCTTAGTTTTTATATTGGGTAGTCGAAAAAGTATTTTCGTATTTCGTCAATAGATGTCGTTGCACTCATATATCTCCAGTGCTACCAATCACATTGTGTCATACCATATAGCGTTGGAAAGGTGAGACTTTAAGCTTGATTTAACCAAAAGAAACTAATTTCAGGGAAGTGGAAAAAGAGGTTACGGCTGTTCAAAAATGAGTGCAAATAATGAAGAAATTCGCTATATTTTGAAATATTTGTATAAAAAAGGGTAGAAAGCCACCAATGAAATTTGTGAATTTTATGGAGACGATGATGTATCAGTTCGTGTAGCACAACAATGGTTCGCTCGCTTCCGTTCTGGAAATTTCGACTTACACTGATGAAAGTTTTACACTGATGGAATAAGGTCTCTAGGGGAAAAACGGCAAAAAGTGGTCTACCAAAATTGTAGATATTTGTTTATAAGAAGTAGAAAAATCGAATTATTTGTTGAAATATATACAGGTAATTTGCAGACTCGGCAGCCAAACTGAAAGGTTCAAACGATAACCACGATTTCTTTGATTTTACTGTACCGATTTGCGGACATTTTTCGAGAATCTTTTTTATAAACCTATCTGTGTCTGTAACTATCCACATTATCAAATTTTAGTTTTTACTATTTTTAAAATTTTAGAAACAATAAAATAAGTGGTACAAAATTTTTTTTTTTGGTTCAGGCAGTCGCAATAACGTGAAAGAATATTTTCCTACATTTCCATTGTACCAGACATTGCAACATTTTCATATTCTAGATAAATATTTTGTTTTTGTTTTCCGATTTTTTTTGAAATCGTCTCACTCTTCAATCAATTACTATTTTTTTTTTTATTTTTAACTGTTTTTATTTTGTTCTGTATTCTTTTTATTTTAATAAATAACTAATAAAAATATGACAAAAAATATAAACTTACTTTCTTAAGGCAATTCAAAAATTAGCTGAAATTCATGTTTCGAAACTTGAACACCCGCTTCATGATAAAAATTATAAAAAATCTTATAATTGAAAGCAGTAATTCAATAACTATCATAAAAAAATTGGAAATTGTTCTCAGATATAATAACCAATATATAACTATTTTATAACTCTAATTTTGGTTCAATATGAGTTTATGACCAATACTTAACCATTTTATAACCAAAACTCAAACTTTGTTTCAATATTTGTGATTTCTATTATTTGGTTTTTTTTCGCTTATATACTTTTGAAAACGTTTACGTTTACGTTACGTTTTTTGCATTTTAGGTGACGATATCCTAATGACACAACCAGCTGTTATGTATTTTGAAAAAAAAAATTTAAAAGTAAATTTATTTGTTTGAATTTCGAATTTAGTTAAAATTGGAGGATGTAATTTCTGACAATTACAATAAATAATTGCTGTATTGTTAAATACACACAATTATATTTACAATAATGGAAAATAATGAACTTTAATGACTTCTCTTTTTTCCATGTTGTAGTTATAGCGAAATAAATATTATTTTCGGCTTTCAGCGAAGACAATGCAAAAATAATTATAAAAACGAAATTCCTGAGCTTTTTGCTTCCCAAAACGATTGTAAACAATCGCATGAGCTCTAACTGGGAAATTGGAGTAAGTAAATGGATATAACAAGCAATTAACCACCTGTTTAGCGTTTTCGAGGCGCAGAAGGAAATGTTTACTGAATTTAAATGCAAAGTCAATCGCTTTAAATGGACTCGCCCAGTCTGGCCGCAAATGTCTACGCAAACCGCTAGGCAGACGCGCACACATTTTGCGAAAAGCGCACACAACAACACAATAGCACAAAATCAAAGCGAAAACAGCAAACCGACAGAAACGATAATCATCGAGTGGCGGCGCGCAGGAAACAAACGCTTTGATATTCAGTTTCAACACAAAAGGCTAATACCAAGCATTCCATGAAGCACAAACACTCACACACACACATTGGTAATTGAGGGCTATCTGTTTACCGTAAACATTAGAAATTATGCCAACTTTTTACGCAACGACGCCATTGACTCCGCAAAGTCCACAGCGAGTAAATAAACGCGCAAGTAACAAAGCAAATTTTCCATATCCGCGTTAAATATTTTCGACCCAATATGAGTAGGATTACCTAGGGGCAGAGCAGGTGGTGATTATTGTGTGACCATGACGCCGTAAGGCGGCAATGTGTTGTTGCAGAGGTGCGAACGGCGGCCAGAATATGCCACACACGCCTCTTGACTGATAAACGCCTTAAATTAACCTTAATTTCCGACGTTCAGCTCTCACAATATTCACTTCGCATGTGAAGATGGCAAGCGGGCGAACACACTGCATTAGTGGGCCAAATTTATTTGGTATTTTAAGTTTATATGTGTATTTTGAGGTTATGTGTGTGTGGACGCATGCAAAACGGCATAAATTGCTTATGGATGAATGGTGGCAGTAGGCCCAGCACCCGCGGTTTCGTTAGCATGCTCGGCGCGTATTCACACCGACGCGCCAACGAGGCTGCGGGAAGGTGTTGGCCAATGTGTGGCAATTCTCATATTGCCAGCCACCAGCCACTAATGGCCAGACGTACATGTATTATCGCCACTGTGATTTTCAAGCAAAAAGTAACAACGCTTGTTTACACGCAGAAATATAGGCGCATATGCACAAGTCCATTAGCTTTCACGGTTTCACATGGGTTATAAATAATTTAACATAAATACTCCCAGGGCGCGGCATAATTGCTTTTCATATTGCGACATTATCTGGTTTTATAACATTTTCGTTAAAGGGTTATAATATACAGTGTCATAATGCACTACATCCAAGCCCACTACTCTTGGAATTATATTTGGATTCCTTCACCTTCTTTTACCTTAGACACACAGTCCAAACATTTAGTAAATGGAAGCACTTAGTACTATTTATGGTTCTCATATTGCCTTGTTCCACAATTAGTAACATCGATCCAAACCTTTTTTAGCTCTTTTCTTCTATATGCACCTACCTAGCGAGTTTAAGATATTCTATTGTAGAAAAAATCGATTCAAAATTCAAATTATATTTCGGCGATATAAGTAGGTCCAAAATGGTTTGGCCAGAACTGAAACTTTAAACGCGCTTTTCTCGAAACTGTCCTTTTCAAAACGATACCCACGGTTCTACTAAACGGCCTTAAATGAAATTTTTAGAGAATTATCAATGTCTGAAACTAGGCATATCCTCTATTTTTAAATTTACTATTTTTAAAAAATTTTAATCTGTAAAAACGTACTACCAAAAAAAAATTTTTCTGGTAAACGCCATTTCTTGAAAAAAAAAAGTTGTTCAAAACTATTCCGTAGTTCCAAAATGTCTCTAGACTAGAATACCGCCTTAAGAGGTTACAAAGGTTAACGAGTTCCGAAAAAATTTTTGTATTGTCTCATTAAATTCGAAAATAGCTCTAGAATATTATCCTCAATTTTAAAGTGAACCGAGTAATAGTTCCGGAGACACGGTTTTTCTCAAAACTGTGTTTTTTAAGTCGGTTGGCAAGATTTCTCGAGAACTACTCAACCAATTTTCATGACTTGGACGAAAAAGATAAATTTCAGAACTTTTTTGTTAATGGTGTATGTTTGTCACAAAAAAAATTCTAATAAAATATTTCATATTTATATAAGGAAAACTTTTTTGAAAAAGGCTGTTTTTTACCCGTGGTCCATGAGGTATTCCTCTTAAATATTTTAAACAATAGTAGAAGAAAAAAAGAAAAAGAAGTGGTTAAGTGCCTAGCTTGTATCATATCTTACGCTCACATACTCCCCACATCCTTTGAGCACCATAATTAAAAAAAAAAAAACGATTTTTTAATAACTAAAAATGGTAAGCAATACACAAAGATACTTTTAAATATGTAAATACCTCAGAGATAACTATTTCTTTTGCGAGTGCAACAACAAAACATAGCAAATCACAACAAATCGGCACCAAACAAACGCGCCAAATGTCAAAGAGCACAAATCAGCGAGGCAATAAGGCAAAGTCAAATGCAGTCGTAAATTGCCGCAATAAAACTCAGCTTCCACGAATAACAATAACAACAACAAATAAGTAATCATAAATGCAAAACATGATATTGAAATGCCAGAAGAGAGCGGAGCGGTTTGCAAAAGTGCATGTAAGTAATTGAATGGTATTGGTAATGGTATTGCAAAGCGGTGAGCGGGAAGTGGCAATGCCGCCCCACAGGGTTCACATGATTAATCTTTTGCATGAAAAGTTTTGAGAAATTAGTCGCCGCAATTGACAAGCGCGTGCATTGAGCAATAACAACAACAACATCAACATTAAGTAATGAATTAAAAAGAGACAACGGTAAATCAGAAAGTGAAATGAAAAACGCTACCTTGTTGCAACACCAGAAACGACCGGTGTGCGCTGGCAATGCACCCGCACACACACACACATTTGTGAAACGAAATGTCAATGCTTGCAAAAATTACCGCAAACAACAAAAGCGCGTTTTTATTTTTATTACTACACAAATCGTTTTGCTTTTTAATATTTTTCGATTGCTGGCGCGCCAAGCGGAGCGGTATGTGGGTGCGTGTAAGCGGCGGCGGTGGCACGTCAGCAGCGAGTAATGACAGGTGTGCTTGTGCGTTTTCATTTTTATATATGAATAATTGCACACACCACTGTAGCACGCCCCTCAGCACACCGCACCACAGCTGACGCTTGCGGGAGTGTGAGAAAAACGCCCAAACACGTTGTTCGGTTAGCTGCTTGTTTGATTGCGGCTTTTGTTGTTGTTTCTTTGACTAAATACATATATATAGATAAGTGTATATTTGTATATATACTCGCCACTTGTCGACACCACAGCAGTTTTCCCAAACAAATTCAATGAAAACAAATTTAATTTACTCGTTAAACTAAGCGAACGCCCTTCAATCACTCAAATGTGTGTGTAGCCATGTACTTATGTATGTCGAGTTACAAACCCGTGTGTAAATAAAAAATTCTACACTAATGGAATGTCTCGCTAACATACTTATGTACACATAACTAGATGGTTGATGAATGTGACTTATTGATTGAATATATTCTCCAGGTGCTCGGCATATAAATTTTGAAAAAAACACGGTCGAGGTCTGCCGAAAGTTTCGGAATTCTTAACATTTGAGTAGTTTTGCTGATAGCAGATAAGAAACATTTTAAAATATTTTCATCACTTTATGTCGTCAAATATAGTATATATATATATATGTATATATATATATTTACGTCCAATGTACATATTTACAAGCATAGGTGTATATTTTTATAAATGTTTAGGGGGAGATAGAACGCATTGGAATAACTAAAACTAGTTCTGAACGTTTGCGATGTGATAATTCTATTTTACGAACTCGAGCATATTAAAGCACTTAAGCCGCAAGTGTAAATATTTATTGAACTTGTCGGCAGCAAAGAACCTAAAAACTGAACATTAAATATATTTTGAGCAGAAAATAAGACAACAAATGCTAAGTTCGGTCGGATATCATAAGAACATACATATGTACATATATAACCGCAACACAATATGTTCAATACATTACGTAGACTCGTAAATATCTGCCGCTGGCACTTCGGCAAGGTCAACGAGAAGTTTAAAAGAAGTTTCACTTAAGTGAAATGAACCGGCTACTTTTATAGCTACAAGCATACATTTGCATATTACGAAGCTATTGTGCACATAAATACATATGTATGTTAGTATATTTATGCACACGGCTTGTGAAATATCAGGTAAACAATATGTGGAAGCATTTCACATGTGCACACATACATATGTATGTGTAGATGGTAAATATGTATATTAGCGTAAAATGTACACAGAAATGTTTAAAAATGTATACATTAATATATGTAGGTATGTATTGTACATATGTATGTACGTGTTTAGAACAGACTAGCTCTAAGCGATTGCCGCTTATGTTTACACCTCGTGCATAGTTGTTGATGAAATAAATGATGTAAATATGTAAATTTATGCTCGGCATGCTCACGAAGCAAATTATCGTCTTTTTTGCGAACAAATATTACTAAATTTAGCGATTACACAGTGTTTCGTAAACAACCAATTTCGGGGAAACGAAACTTCGTAACTAATATTTTTGAGGTTTCTACGAACACGCTTGTATGTTAACTTCGTTTTGGAAATGAAACACGGATGTTGCGGTTTAATGTTATTTTAGAACAGTTTACAACGTTCTGTGGTCAAGTCGTCATTTCTCGTTTTCATTTTCTGTTTCGGAGTCCATTGTTCGAACCTGCTTGCGAAAAAGGGTTTCCATGTTGCTCGAAGCACACATATTATATAAAAATCGTATTCCAATGAACATATAAAAAGATTTTCTTTAACATCCACGCTCGGCAGTCAATCTCTGAGAGATTTTCGCCGTGGGGAAGCTTTTTATTGAATTCATCAACCATTTTAAGGCCGCTGGGGGCTACCCATTAGTCGGTCAGCAGCAGGGTTACGCCATAAATATGAGGAAAAGCAAACCGAAATTAATGTAAGCGCCAATTAATACTTTGGAAGGTCAATAAAAACACCTATCTCGATTCAAATTGAAAATGTAATAGCTGTCTTCGATTCGCCAATCGAATTCGCCAATGTGAATTCGACGTTTAAGTAATTTTAAGTCAAGAAAATACCAGAAATTATACGGTAGGATTTTTATAGAAGTGTGTATAGGATTAAACAATTTGCATATTTAAAACTCAGTTTCAGTTTCTAGTTTGTATGTTTTATGGAAAGAGTTTAGATTGCCTACTCATTTCAACGCCTTTTCTAAGGGCTTTTTGTGTATATATTTAATACTTTAATATTAATTTGTTGTAACTCAATACCATATGCAATACATATATGTACATATGTATATAGCAATAATATACTATATTAAACTACAAATACATCCGGTAATTGATTAAATTTAATTGAAGATTATGTAGATATGTTTGTATATATGAAAATATATATAGATCTGTATTTTATGAGGCATAAACGGAGTCAATATGTCACTCAAATTGTCAACTTAAACGTAGCAATGCAGCTGCATGTGTTGTTGTATGTCTTTGTTGCTTGTGGTGTCGACACACTATTATGACAAGTGTCACAGAACTGTCAAGTCTCGGCGACACGCAACCGAATGCAACGCAAAGGCAGTTATGCGACTCAAAACGCCACGCATGCAATGTTCTAATTGCTCACCGCTCATCTGTGTTGGCATCTTGGTTGCTGCTTGCTGGTCGCTGCTTGCGGTGTTAATACAATATTTGTGCAAGTTGTTGTTGTTGTTATTCCAATCTACCGCATATGAATTCATTCATAGCGAAGTGAGCGAGTTTTATTGCTGCTTTGTTCTTCTTTTTGTTTGACTCGCTATCAATGCGAGTTGTTGGCGCTTGAATGCAACACTCTTTGTGGTTTGGCATTTTCGTTGCCGTAAACAATTAAAAGGTAAGCTCGTATTTATTACTTGTTTATATAAATTTATGTATGTAGGTACGAAATATGAAGAACTACAGCAAAAGTGGAAACCGAAACGTCTGCTTGGCACATAAAAATCTCGACGTGGAAGACTGCACTCGTGCGGTGCGAGGATTACAGCATTTACAAGCGATTTTATTGTAAATATAAGAGTCGGCTAACGGCACGGCGATTGAATTGTTCACTTCTATGAGCAATGAACACGAATGCAATGAGTGACCAACTGTTTTATGAGTATTTGAAGTATTTAAGTTATAGTTACATATATGGGCTTAGGAATGATGTATCAACGGCAGGTGCTAGTTTCTTCTTAGCCTTACAACATTCAATATTGTACTTATAGAAATATGCACTTTTAAGTCAAAGTCATGCGTTTTCCCATGCACATCATCAATGTGCACTTAAACTCAGTGGAATCCGTTTCAATCGCAATGAAAGTATTTTGATTATTGAAGCAAATGTAATTCTAGGAAGCCACGAATATTTATTTAATTGTACTTGAGGCACAGTCTGACTCCCTGTGGCACTCTACAGAGTGCTACAGCGATCAGTCAACGGTCGGCGGACGCTGCAGGTTGTCTAAAGTTTAAAAACTTTCATGTCTTAACAGCGCCGAATTGTTGCTTATAAAAATATGTACATACGTATACATAATTAGTTCAGCGTTTTGTTGTAAACATGTGTCATTGTATACCAAAATCGTATCATCAATTGAGCTTATTATTGCTTACGGTTAACTACATAACCGTAAACAACAATAACAATAACAATATAGATATAACCAATCTTTAACCAATATAACCAATCTTTAACCAATATATAACCATTATATAACCATTTTATAACCAATACCAAACTTTTGAAAAGTGATGTTACGTTTTTTTGCATTTATACTTGTTTAGTACATACATATAACTGATCAGGGTGACGAGACCAGTTGAAATCCGTATGAATGTCTGTTCAGTGAACACTGGGAAAATGGAATAATGATAATAATCACGCCCACTCCACACATAATGATTGTGTTAAAAATTACTAAAAGTGCAATGAATCTATAAATGAGCCGCAAGCATTAAATTGGACAACCAGGATGGAAGGGAAGGGTTTTATAGGAGCCGCTGTAAAAATAGTACAATGGGCGTGGTGCCACCCACTTTTAGGTGAAATCCCATATCTCAGGAACTACTTGATCAATTTCAGATTAAGGCCCAAAATTGTCGGAATGGGACTATAGTTTTCAAGAATCGGTCAATACTTCCCTTATATATCTACTCTGAAAATTTCCGAACTTCCAGTTGACTTCATACCGCACATATCGGTCAATATGTAAGAAATCCTCATGAAATTCCGGAAGAAACTATTTCTAATAATAGACTATCTTCTTTCCTGTGATTGTTAATAATGAATGCAGTACTTCCTACTTTTAGTTAAAATATATATGAAACAATAATAATAAATATAAAATCCTGCTATATGGTGCAGAGGCTTGGACGATGAAAAAAACTGATGAGTCGACGTTACGAGTTTTCGAGAGAAAGGTTCTGCGAAAGACTTATGGTCCTTTGTGCGTTGGCCAAGGCGAATATCGCATTCGATGGGACGATGAGCTGTATGAGATATACGACGACATTGACATAGTTCAGCGAATGAAAAGACAGCGGCCACGCTGGCTGGGTCATGTCGTCCGAATGGACGAAAACACTCCAGCTCTGAAAGTATTCGACGCAGTACCCGCCGGGGGAAGCAGAGGAAGAGGAAGACCTTCACTCCGTTGGAAGGACCAGGTGGAGAAGGACTGGCTTCGCTTAGAATATCCAATTGGCGCCACGTAGCGAAAAGAAGAAACGACTGGCGCGCTGTTATTAGCTCGGCTATAATCGCGTAAGCGGCCAGTAAGGAAGAAGAAGAATAATGAAACGGTTACACTCGAAGTGAGACCTTTGTTTGCTTTTATTTCTCATAAAGTCACTTCAGATATAAAATTTTATTCTATTTAAACAAGTGGCAAAATTATTGTGACAAGAATAAATATTGGTTTCAGAGTGTTAAAGATAAAACTTTGACAGCAGAAACGTGGAATATTTGAAAAATTTAACAGAAAAAACAACTAAAAATTCAGCCATAAAAGTGGCATAGTTTCGTGAAATAAGGCAGACGCTTTGTATTCGCAATGCAATTACTCGCGAACATCCACATCGATATATGGGCGGTTTTCTACTAGGCAAGATAACGGAAACGCCACTTGTTTAAAAGGAAGACGTGATGATAGAAGCGATAAGCAAATATCAAATGTGTATAGTTGCTTAATAAATAGTTGTCTGATAGACGGACTTTTAGCAACACTACTCAACCGACAATCAAGTAACCCAGATAAGGCGTTGTGGAATGCGAAAACCACTTAAATACTTATTTTCATATTTTATATGCACATTCAGTGTGTATGTATGCGTGTGCTTGTAGCCAAAACTAATATTATTAGGCTTACCGTTTGGCTGCAATTCCCTGGAATAGTCGCTTTGACACTTGTTGCGTCGTTATTGGACTGCCGGTGTTGCTGCGTTGAGTGCTGTTATCTGTTGGCCGCAGCGGCAGCGACATGCCATTCGTACGCGGACTCAAGCTGCCGCTCGCAGCGGTTGAGCTTGGCGAACGGCGTATTAGCGGCGTAGAGGTGACGCTCGCGCGTCCCGGAACTCCACCGAACCGTCCCGTCGACGCCGTTGTTGTATTTGTTGTGGCATTGCTGCCAGCATCACCTGTAGCACCTACCCCATTGCTGGGGCGTAGTATTGTTGACACTTTTGATTTCACTTCTTTCAAATTCTTTTTTGGTAACGCTTTGTTGCTTTCAATTTTACTCATCACTGCTTCCCATTTATTGGGAGTCTGCTTTTTGCGCACATTTAATGCTGATGACGCGCCAATATCACATACACTCGCGACCGACCCGGTTGATGTGCGTTGTTTAGGCGAATTACGCGCGGATGCGAATTTCGTCGTGCGCGGCGTGCGTTTGTTTGTGCCACTCGCAGCGTTTGTGGCTTTTGCGGCAGCTGCAACGGCGGCCTCTAATGCGGACCGATGTATGTTTTTGTTAATGTTGCTTTGATTGTCTACAGACAGCGAGGTTGTTGAAGATGACGTTGAGGCGCAAGCCGCTTTTGTGCCAGCTGTGCCCGTTTCCGAATGCGTTTCCCTTTCAATGAGTGCGGAACCACGAGCGGCCGATAATCCGTAAGTGAACTTATTTCCCACGTTCTCTACTTTAGCACCATAGAATGTGGCGTTGTTAGCCGCGACTGTTGAGAGCGAAGTTAGCGACGCGTGTTTACGCGGTGGAGTAACATTCAGCACTGACTCGTGCTGTTGGCTTTCGACGCTGGCCGAGCATTCATCGCCAGAACGACTGTTGACGCCAGCGCTGTCGTTTCCAGCTGTGGAGAGGCGTGATCGTCTGGCGTGCTCGGCACTTGCTGGACTCAGTACTGTGTTGTTGAGGGTATCGGTGATGTTCAGCGCTGTAGTGCTCTCATTAAAAGCTTCTTCCAGCGAGGAAAAGCTTTTGCAGTCTGCGTTCATGGTGTTGCCGTCAACACTGCAGTATGAAGTGCGATTGGAGAGCGTCGCTGCTGAGAGGCGATCGGTACTCATACTGCTATGTATTGTTGAAGATGTTTGGCTGCTACTCAACTGACCTTGACCGAGTGTTGTGGCAGCAACATTTCGTAGCGTTGTTGCTACGGTTACATCGCCGCCAGCCAGTGTTTCACTTTTGTTAGCATTGCGCTCGCTGTTGATGGCATTTTTACAAGCTTCCCGATTACTCTTCACTGTTTCTGTGGAATCGCCATCACCTTCGGGTGACATGTCCATTATTGCGTCTTGCGTATCTTGGCGCCGCATTTGTGCCAAATCATCATCGCACCGATTCTCAACATCTGTGAATATGCCCGACGATTCCATACAAGAATCTTCAGGATCTTCAGATATAAATACGGAGGCCGCTGGTTGGAGCATTGGTCCATATAGCTGTCCATCGATAACTTGGGCGCGACGATCACCACGATGAAATATGTCATCTGCATCGGATTCTGTAAAAAAGTCAGAGTCAGTCATTGGATCTTGTCGCCGCACCAATGGCATTTGTTGCTGTTGAAGTTGTTGGTTAAAACTGGGTTGTCGTGAAACGTGACCGCCTTTACGTGCCGCAGGACCATTGGACGGCGAATGGTCGCAAGCACCGCGCGAAGCCGGACGTGACATTTCGCCGTCGCCTTGATAGCCCGTATCCAAGCTGGTGACACTAGTAACACTTGTGATGAAGCTGGTCGAAATCTTCGAGACATTCGATTTCGTCATTGCATCCGATGTTTTTGAAGATGTGTCGATATCTGTATGCGTGGAGATCGTTTCAGCTGTGCTGATGGAACTGGACTGCAATTGTTGTTGTTGTAAGTGTTGTTGACGCTGTTGCAGCTGTTGTTGATGCTGCAGACTTAAGGCGGATTCACAAATATTCGACTGATTATGTTGTTGTGACAACAAAAGTTCTGTCACATCAGTCTTTACCTCAACAGGATCTAGTGGTAGCTCCTCCGGTGACGGTGTTTGATCAATTCGCATGTGATGCATTGCCATTTTGTTTCCATTATGTGACAGGGGCAATTCCAAGTTGTTAGTATTGTTAGTGTTTGTGGAATCGAGAAATTCTTTCATTTGATCAGGGGTCAAAATACCCAAACTTTCATCCAATTCGAAGGATGTTTGTCGTCGCAAAGGCTGCAGTTGTTGCTGCTGCTGTTGAGTCTGCAATGAAGGCGACTGTGAGTGCAAGGCCATGGAACTGTTGGCAGTGGGATGGCCAGCAGCGTTGGATGAAAGTGACACATCTACCAAGTCTATTGAGCAATCAAGGGTGGACTCCGTAAGGTCCAAACCAAATGAGTAACGAGATTTCTGTTTAGCATCCGGATTGTTGACATCTTGCAGAGAAGATGCGCTGGCTATTATTTGGGGTTGATTACCGTCTCGCGCTGAATAAAAACCCTCCATACGCGCGCCCATAGCAAGCAAAGCATTCGCATCTACTTTCATCGGTACGCTCAAAGACTCATCTTCGGGCGTACATGTGGGCAACACCGAATCACTTTGAGCGCCTTTCAGTGATATTTGAGGTGAAGCAAGCAGATGCGTACGATCCTGGAACTTCATTACCGAATTGTATTCTGGAGTGTTATGTTCGGAGCCGGTGTATTGATGTTGCGTCATATACAACAGTTGACTCGTATTTCGTGAACCCACATATGAGGGGTTCAGATAATCTTTAGTCAAGTTCATCATATGTTTCGACGGCGACAGTGCGTTAGTGAGATCAAGTAATCGTTCTGAATTCACTGTGGAATTAAGTGGCAGTTTCATATGAGCTTTTTCTGGCGCCAGCGCTTTCAAAGTACTATTCAACTCATCGGTCTCGGAAGAAACTGTACAGTCCAATAGATTATCACGTGTCTTCTCGTGTTCACTTGCAGCATCTGATTGTAAAGTTAGATCCATTTCTAAGAAACCTGACGGCGCAGACACATCTTCCAGCAGTTGAAGATTATCCAACGAGTCCGGATTGGAGTAAGTAGCATTAGTCACTGGAGAGATGGCATCAGCTGAGTCTATGATTTTCGTTATACCCAAAGACGCAGTGTTGTCGAAGAGAACAGTATCGCCTGAGAATAATTGAGACTTATGCGTAAAAGTCTCCGACGATGAGACCACATTCATAGTTTGACCAAGCAAAGCGGGTGCATTGAAAGTAGCCGTAAGATTGGGCTTTAATATTGCTTGCGTTGCATTCGGCGAGTATTGGTTATTAAGGCTAATGGTCACATCGTTTGTCGTCTCATCATATTGCATTGGGCGCTTTATGTCTGCCTCGAACGTCTCTCCAAATTGCGCTGCTGGATTGGCATGACTACTATCCAAACTCTGGGTGTTATATAGAGCATGGCGGGTATTGTTGCTAAGCAATTTCGTTGTCTCGTTAATATCCGGAGGACGGATAATGCGTGTAGTTGTAAGCGACCCATTTGTGGGGGGTGCAGGCGTGGATTGTGTTAGTAAACTTGGTGAGAATTGTGTTATGTCGTTGGGACTGTCGGTGCGTACAAACGTATCGGATCGCGTTAGCGGACGCGGAGTGGCGAAATAATCCGTCTCAGCAGGCACAACTGGAATCGACGCTTTTATTTGCGGCGTTTGCTTTCTCGTATTTTTAGACTGTGCCACAACGTGTGTTTTCTGAACTGGCGGAGGCGGCGCCATTTTCTCCGACTTGCCAATCCATTTCTTAAGCGCTGTGGTGGTTTTCTTGGTAACCAAGTTCACTGCATTGGTGATGTGATCACCAGAAGCGCTACGCTTCAAAGCATTCGCACTCACAATGGACGGTCTAAGACCAGCCAATGTCGAAGGACGTTTCTGTGGAAATCCAACTGTAGACGCACGCTGAAGAATTTGCGATGTACGTGCTGCCAAGCCAGTGGCATTGTGTGCTGTTGAGCTGGACGGTCGCAAGCTGCCCGGTAGCGGGATGCGTGAGCCGCCATCTAGGCGAGGTATGCGCGTCGAGGTTGAATCCTGTAAATTGAGGAAAAGAGTAAGATTGTTGAGACACTGCTGAAATATGGTTGCTCTCATTAAATATTAAAATAGATATATGCATTTATATGGCATATACATTTTTTATAAAATATTTAGTTTTCTTGGAAAATTCCAAGAACGTGTTCCTATGCCATATTTGCAACTTCCTAACTACATACCCAATTTGCTCAGCGTTTAAAGCAAACTACTTGTAAGTGAAAAATAAATAACTTTCAGAGTAAAACGCTGGTATTTGGCGCCAAGAAGACGAAAGCCAAAAACTCGCCAATGGCAAAGAGCCACATTCAGCGCCATTGACCGACTGTTCTTGGCTGTGATAACGAATTCAGTGTGTAGCTCTCCTCCTCTGTATCTTTCAATGACTCGAGTGTATTTATGCTTATTTATTTTATTGTTTGACGGGATGCCTTAAAACAGTTGAACATAAATTAATTTTAATAATTATAAATTCAGTTAATTTTCCATTTTGGAGAGTCTGTCCGAACTTTCTCTATGATTAGGAAAACAATTGTTAATGATTATGTAAGTAAAGTGCTCTTCGCCCACTTGGAACTCCTCAAGAAAATTGAACTATTCAAAAATTTCTTTGAAATTAATTTCGATGTTAACAATTCTTCAGATGATGTTATGAATAAGTAAAATGAAATGCTTATGCCCTTATATATTTATTTATTTCTTCTTTAGTATTCAAATTACTGTTGATTTTGCACTTCTCTCTGAGCATTGACGAAACAACAAAATGCCACTTGAGTCGTTAACGCGCTGTAAAGTCAATAGCAGCATTCCGGAAAAATAGAACAAAAGGCAAATATTCATCGGCAGTAATAAAGTTGAGCGCCGAAATCACACGCACACAAACAAAATTTCTACTCTCAGGATATTATTAATAATTTACATGCAAAGGCACGCGCTGAAATGAGCAAACACAAATATAAAGTAAATACGAGGGAAGAGCAACCATTTTACACAAAATATAAATACGTAAAAAACAACAACAACAACCAAAAAGTGATATATTGAGCTACTCTTAGCAGCACTTATAAAAGCCGTGAAAGCCGCCTTTGGAGGACAGATTCGCAGTGTGTGGCAAACTCAGAAGAATTATAAATAACGTCCGCCTCTCTGCTACGAAAATACATGCACACGTATATATATATATATAACTGAGCGTTATTTATTGGGAAAGTTATACTTTTATATGCCACTGCACGTCTTGCTGTCGTTGCCGGCGGATTGCCACTCAGCGATAAACGCTTCGAAACTGTACAGAATTATTGATTTGCATTTCGATGTTTCTCTTGTTGTTGGAAACTGAGTTTTTTACACACTTTTGCATAAGTTTACTTGTGTGTATGTATGTGCGCTGTCTTACGTGTGGCAAAGTCGAGTAAGCAGGGCAGGCGCTGTGTGGAGCAGGATGTCAGCCTAGCTTTTGTTTTTTTTTGTTATCTTATAAGCTGATTTATTGATTATCGATTGAAAGAGACGCATGTGAAATAGTAAATAGTAAACAAATCGTTGTTGGTGGCATAATAGCATAATAGCTATAAATAAAGGACTCGCGATCATTAATAAACCAGCACACGGCAGTTTGCGTTGTTGCTCGGCTTGCAACTATTAACAAATGAGAAAATTGTATATGTCTGATACTAATTGAATCATTAGTAAGAGAGAGAGTTTACAGCTGTTTAAAAACGGTTTTGTTGGGGAGTTGGTGTAGAGACTTATACAGGGTTTGTCCGGAAAGTAATAGAACAGAGTCCATTTAAAAAAAAATATTGAACCAATCGTTACAATTCATAAAAAACTTTCAAAAAAGGATCCTTCTGCGTCGATGCAGCGCTGCTAGAGCGAATTCCAAGCATTGAAGGCGTCACGGAAGGCATTCTTCGGAATAGCCTTGAGAGGCGAGGTGCATGCTGCTTGGATCCCCTCTGTCGTCTCAAAATGCTTGCCTTTCAACGGCATTTTCAAGCATGGAAACAAAAAAAATGTCTTTGATGTCAAAAAAGATCATGATCATCGTTTTCGCTTTGGATTAGCTCATTCATCAGCGACCTCATCTCGGCCCTCCAAAAGGTCTGATGCCACAGAAACACACCCCTTCTTGCTAAAGCAACATCTGGGTAAGCCTGCTTGATCACATCAAATGACCCTGTCGCAGATTTACCGAGTTTAACACTGGATTTAATCGCATACCTCTGTTCTAACAGAGCAAGCATTTTCGGCTTACTTTACACTTATATAACATGGTTGTAAATCTAAAAGAGTCACTAGTCTGAGCTATTCCGCCGAGCATAAAAGCCAAAGCAAACCAAAAAGTGCTGAAGAATGAATTCTCCAGCTGAATTGTTGAATATATCGCTAGAAAAACGCAGCAGCAGCGGGTTTAAGTGCTACTCGCCTTTCGTCAAATCTTTAAAAATTTTTAATTATTTTATTCTTTTCTTTATACTCATATTTATACACAAAACTGTATTTATAAAATTTTGAGTAAAGAAAACAAAAATAGGAAACTTGAGAAAACTTTGTTTTTAGTTTCTTTCTTTTTTGTAACAGTATTCGCCACCCACAGCTTCTAAAGTAGTACTTCGCTGTCAAAACATTTGTGCAACTTGCCACATAAATAGGTTGTAATGAGCAAACACGGGCAGCAGTTCATTCGCTAATGTATCCTGCGGCGATTCGCCACACTTCCTTTTCAGATATTCGCACATAAAAAGACTTACACACAACTACAAATAGTTCATGAGAAGTTGTACATAAGGAAATAAATTAATTTGTGCGCATAGCAAACACAGTGAAATACTTTTAACGAAGTTTATCGAACTGTGGCAAGTAGCATGCCGCAAGCAAACCTCCGTGTACTTTGCCGATTTGTACGAGGTCACCAACGTGGTAAACCAGCAAGCTTCCACATAAATTTATCGAAAATTCAGCAACCAATCGATTTAAGTGCACGCTTCTTCCAGGCCTCCAAATATTTGTTCTCTGTTTCGCTCGTCTTCTCATTTTCCGGCAATTTCAATTTGTGTTGGCACAAATCGCCGCACGGCTACACAACTGTAAGGACTTGAGCTATAGAAGCTTCTACCTAACACATTTTTCCTTGCCCTTGTTGTAATGCTGTTCTTGTAAGTACAACGATTTGATGAAAAACTTCCCGTCGGCGCTGATAAATGTACCGAAAATGCACGGCAAATTATTTCTAAAGTAAGTGAAGTGGAATCGAAAGCGAAATTGAGACGTTGCAAGTGCAGCAGCGAATCAGCCAACCGCTGTGTGTGCGAAACATACATACATATATTTTCTGCAGAGATCTACTATAAATTGCGCTTGCTATTCCCTTACCGCAGATGATTACTATTTTTCACCGGGTCATCATGAAACTGGATGGCCGTATCTAAATTATTTACGACCTAATGTACTTTGGTGGAGCTCAACATATGTAATGTAGTATATTCGCCGCCTTGAAACAATTTACTTGGAAAGCTTTCGCACTTTTTCTTAATATCTAAAAAAGTAAATATAAAATATGTCATTAATTAATGAAAATTCAACGTTTCATAAAATAAATCAGAGTCTTTAAATTGTGGCTTCACATGAGTGATATTCGCTAAAAAACGTACTTTGCTGAAAAATCATTGACAAATGACCGCAAGGTAGCGATAGAAAACTCGGTAACATAAATACGGTTGGAAATTCAGCAAAAGCAGGCACACTTTTCATCCAGCAAACAAGTTATAATTCAAAATGCATACTCTGCTATGGCGCTGTGACAGACCAAAAATGCAAAAGCTGTCAAAAGTGCACTTCGGGATTGTTGAGCATGTGATCATTCATGCGGGCACTTTAAGCAGCGCGCTGCCTGAAAATACACGAGCGTATGACTTTAATCTCTTTCATATATGTATGTGTGTACGTGACCTTACGGGTGATAACCGGAGAGTTACTGGCACTTCACATGATGCCGCAGAAGGCTTTGCCGAGTAGCGAGTTGGACCGATGTTGAATAGTTCATCACTGGCGAACGCAAAGTTTCAAACTGCTTCTTTTGATTTATAGCAGGAAATAATTGATGAATCTGTTGTGTATGTACGCAACACCACACAGCATAACCAAGCGACAATGAGGAGCCAGCAGGGCGTATGAGTTATTTTGACACACAGGATGGAAGAGCGAAATGGTTGCTCATACGCCAAGGTGCACGTTATTAAAAATAAACAGATTTGAACGGATTTTTAAAATGCAAGTAGTTTTGCAATGAAAGTTTTTCATGTATTTGTTTATGTGTAAGCAACGTGTGCGGTTGCACAAAATGAATTTCGTGACTGAGTCAGTGTGAGTCGCGTTCGCACACGCACGCTGACATTTGGCAGCAAACAAGGCAATGAATAACCACATACGGCCCGACTGGCGCACAAACTATGTAGCTAATAGTCGAGTTCAAAATGTGTGCATCTAGTGTGAGCACGTTTGCAACACGTGCCACAACGAGATGTGTTACTTTTGTGGTAACAAAATAATGGCGGAAATGACAACAGCTGACAAAAGTGTCGGAATTTCGAAACTAAATACGAAATTCGGTAAAAAATGTTTTATCAAACCTGAGTTCGTGGTATTTCATTGTTGGGCAGCATGGCATTCTACCCTTTTTTATAATTTTTTTTTAAATCTCACCTTTCCAACACTCTATGGTATGACACAATGTGATTGGTAGCACTGGAGATATACGACTGCAACGACTTCTATTGACAAAATACGAAAAGACTTTTTGAACTACCATACTTATAGTATTTAAGATCTGAATAATAGAAATATGTATATATATAAAATCAGAAGAATATAAATTAACCCCCCTATCTCACCACTTTTTGAAATACCATCTTCATACAAATTGTTGACAATATGTTGCTCAAAGCACGAGAAAAAATGTTGCCACAGCCAAACAAAATAACTCACTCACAGCCTAGCGCAAGAGCAAAGAAAATTCATAAGCTTTCATGCACTCTTTAAGCCAATTTAAAACGCAAGTTTACAAGCGCTTAAAAGTGCACTGAACATTGCCACACACTTCTCGCTCCCCTTCCGCTTATGTCGCAACATTTCCTGCACGCGCTGCACAAACACACGTGCCACAACTTAAACGCGCGACATATTTTTAGTTATACACAACCTATATATACATATGTACATATACATAAGCTGAGCAGGTGGAGAGACCCCTTCGAGCAGTAAAAATAAAATATTTTCTCCGCATGGAAGGTGCGAACATCCTTTGAAAATTTCCACTGCGCTTGCATCAACAAAAACAAACAACTCAAGCTACTCTCAACAGCTACAAATGGCTGCGCGCTGCTGCAGAAGCATAAATTGCAATTGCATAATTTTATTTAAAGCCGTGTGTATTACGGTACATGTGTGCTTATACATTTGTACGAAGTCACCCAAAGAGGAAGTCACAAATTCCACTGAAATTTTTCGAATTTCACCACTTGCATGCTGCTGGGGATTACAATGAGATTTAGAAATTAGATTAAAAATAAAGCTATGCTATTTAGAGAGTAAGGAAACACATGTAAAAGCATTTATATTGATTTTTTGCACTGAATCTAATATTGCCATATATTGACGTTAGGTAACTTATAACAATGCATTAGAAACTAGCTTAGCTTGTACTAACCATGCATTCGAAATAGAGACGAATAGAAAAAATTACTATGAACCGTTATAATTTATTTCCATAAAACTTTACTGTCGGTTACAGTTTTCTGTCATAAAGGTTTCTGTCATAAAGGTATTTCCGCGATTTTTTCCAAACGCGTTGCGGATTAAATGTGCTGCCAACAGTTGCCACTGCAACGCTCAGTAACATAGAAAGTTTGCACTTGTTTACCTATTTTTCATGCTACTTAGGCGGTAATGACGTAAATGCACTTTGTGTACTTCTTGACTCACACATTCGCACAATAAAAGCGTCAGAGTGAAAGTTCGTATGAAAGTTCGGTGTTTAAGCAGAATACGAATTTTCACATTTTATCAAGCAGAAAACAAATTTTCACATTTTTGTGAAAAAATTTTAAAATTTTGCAAACGTGTGTTTACAACAGCCGAATTAGCAACTATTCACCACACTGTAGTTTTGTTTCCCTGTTCATTCAGAGCGCGAAATGAATCAGCAAAATGCAATGCCTCGCTGCACATTGACTTTTTCATGCGTCTGAATTTGCACTTCTTCTTCTTCTTCTTTTTTTAATCGCAAATGAGTGACTCACTTCTGCACCCTATGACACTTATGGCAGCCTAGTTTTTACAGTTTTCCTTTCAGCATCAAACGTACAACAACCACACACCGTCTCACGTATACATAAATACGAAAAGTGAGCGAGTTCGCTTTTGAAATTTTTATCTCTTGCTTTGGCAATTTATCAGCCCGCTAGGTAAATTTTGGATTATTAAATCTATGTCCAAGCAAGATTCGCAATTGAATCATGTGAACTTAATATAGTCAAAGAAAGAGAAAGTATGTGCCCACTACACACAGCTAGTGTAGCTTTGAAAATAATTTAAGCATTTGATCTCCAAGAACGGAAGCGAGCGAACCACTGTTGTGCTACACGAACTGACAAAGCTTCGGCTCCGTAAACTTCCCAAATTTCGTTGGTGGCTTGCGTGGTATTCTTCCCTTTTTTATACAAAATTTTCAAAATACATATGGCGAATTTCTTCATTATTTTCACTGATTTTCGAACCGTTGTAACTTTTTTTCAGCTTCACCGAATTTAATTTGTTTTTGGTTAAATGAAGCTTGAAATCTCAACTTTTCAACACTTCGGGTATGACACAGTTTAATCGGTAGCACTGGAGATCTACGACTGCAACGACGTCTATTGGCAAAATACGAAAAGACTTTTTCGACTACCCAATAATTAATTCCTACCGGGAAGCATACTATACAGGAATCTCCTTTTTGCATAAGCTCTCACCCCCTCACATGCAGAGTCTCAATTTTGATGCCAAAGCCGCATTGTGCTGTGTTGCATTTCATTGGAGACGAGCTCAGATTTAGCTGAGCGTGCGACCTCTGTCTTAAAGTTGGCTTATTCAAATACACGTTTGGCTATGAAAGTGAATTTTCAGCTACGACGTTGAGCCAGAACAACAACTGTAACTTAGTGCTACTTTTTAACATATATTTTTCGCTTTGCAATCGCACTACTACAAAGGCCTTCTGCTTGTTTGCAATTCCACTGCTAAATACGAAAAGTAAACACGGCAACGCTATACATATGGTGCATGTCCTTGGCAAGTCTAACGGAAATTTTATATCCCTAAATCAGTCAAGCAACAAAGCTAACATATGACAGAAAACTCAACTGAACGGCTTGATTTAAAATTTAAGGCTGGCATAAAATTATACAAACGTACATTTGTACATTGTGACAAAAAAGCACCCGGAAATTGTAGTTAAATTCCTTAGGTAAATGATATTTCAAAAATATTTTGCTAAGTTAGTGGGACTGTCCTTTCCCTTACTATACCAAATGTGATCTCGATCTGTCCATCGGTTTATTTAGAACAGCTGCTTAAGTCGGTACACCTCAGTGCGTTGCGTTTGTATTTCTAACTAAATTTCGTCTCGGAATCGTTGCGAATGTTGGAAAAGGCTTACAGTGATTCAGTTTTATCAAAAACACAAGCCTACGAGTGATACAAGCCTTCAAAGACGGTCGAGAGATCGTTGAAGACATGCCTCGTACTGGACGACCTTCTGTCTCTTCAACTGATGAAAATATTTAAAAAAGTGAAGTATATGATGCTTGAAAATCGTTAAAGATAAAATCTATAAAGATAAATCGAAAGATTTTGGTGGATATTTTGGGTATGCACGTGTTCTTGCTCGACTCGTCCCGATAAAGCTGAATTTTATTTCAAAATGAGTACCGTGTCCAATCCCACATTCATGGAGAGCATTATAACTGCCGATGAGATATCGGTTTATGAGTTTGACATGCAAGTCAACAATCATCGGAGTGGATCGGATCGAAGAGATAAAACAAAATTGGCGGAAGGAGCTGAAGGAGCTGAAGGCCATCCCAAAAAGTGCTTAAGAAAACTGCTTCGAAGACTGGATCGTTAGCATAAGTGTATTACATCTGATGGGGATTGCTTTGAAGGCGACAAAACTAATATTGATGAATAATTAAATAATTTTCCTTTTATTTACAATTTCCGGGTACTTTTTTGTACTCTATATCGTAGTCTTTTAGGAATAAGGCATTAAAATAATATGAGTTTTAAATAGTTAGTTAGTTATAGTTTTTTACCGCAAAATTATATAATATGTAAATGTAAATTTGTAAATGTCTGATATTTCAAAGTTAAAAAAATAAATAAATTAGAAATTTAGCTCCTCCACGTCTGGCTTGCCACTTTCCACTAAACTTCAAACATTTTGTGCTTTTTCGCTCATTTGCCTACAATATTTTGACTAACAAGGCGCCCATTGAGTTGAATGTACCCTCATGTGCTACTTTCCGCCGACCTCTCTAGCTGAAACGGAGCGGAGTTGCCACCGTTTGATACGCTCAAACACCTTTTGATTCTTTTCACATACAGTTGCCCTTTGGCAGTGAATTGTGCATATGTATGTATGTAAGAACGAATGTACGTGTGATTCGAGACATGAAAAGGTGGTTCAAAGGCTTCAATAGTTTGCATATAGGCAAAAAAAACTAAAAATTTTACATGAAAAATGGCCAGCACCGGCTATATCGAAGGAATTATACCTTTCATGAACGAAAACTAATCTAATGGATATATTTTATGGGAAGTTTGGAAGTAAGAACGCTTAAGTCGAATAATAGTAATAGAATATACATATATCTATCTATATGGTATATATTTGGGATAAGTTGGAATAATAATTTTCAGTCAGATAACCATAAATTGAGAATTGAGAATATTTTAACTCAGCGTCAAAAGTTCAGAAATTCGGTGTAAAATTTCTGAAGAAATACACATTTACTTATACTTTTTCATTGAATCAAATTGAACTTTTACTTAATTCACATGAAGGGTATAAATAAATATTCAGAAGAGTGTGTAAAACGCGTCCGCTTAAGTCTCACTCAACGCAAAAGCAACCTCATTAAAAATAGGCGGGGAACAAGAACCCTTTGCATTCAGGCATAACACAAAGCGCCTATTTTAGCTTTCTGGCTGACTGTCTAACAGGCTCTCTCAATTACAACAACAGTAGGGCTGGTTCAGAAAAGTTATAATGATTTCCCGTAGAAGCCGACACTAACAAGTTAAACTGAGAAGTTCGTAGACACAAAACGAAACTTAAACAAATCAATAAAGAAAATGTGTAAAATATGTAAACGGAGTAGGGAGCTGTCAAAGTTAAATAACAATCAATATAGAAAATGCCGTTATTTGTGGCATATATAATATTAGTATATACATACATTAGTAAATAGGTAAGCTCTCTAACACACCTCTCCTTTAAGCAAAGGCAAATGTTGGCATGTACCGTTATTATTATAAATAAAGCTCATGTTTTGTTGGAAAATCCGCTTTCGTGCTTAGGAAAAGCCAATAATTGTGGCGACCATAAAGCAAAACTAAATAACGGTTCTTACCAAGTCATGCCACCACATGGCAGTCGCACAGATTACAAGGGTTGCACCACGTGCACATAAAAAAATTATTCCTAACTGTACTTAAATACATACACATATGTACAACATACATATGACTTTATGCAACCAGCAATCGTTCGTTAGTCATAACTGGCTTGGAATGCAATTCACATGTCTCTAACGCGTCCACCTTTCGCTTAATTTTACTTTTCTTTGTACCGTTGCTTTAGTTTAAATATTTGGACGAGCTCATATAGCGAGTGGCTAATACCGACCAGCCACGTTCGCTTCCTGCGCTCGTTTGCTACAGTGGCAATGCACGTGGCTGGATGGGTCACCCGTCACGTCGGAGCGAATGTTTGTGTTAAGTACAAATTTCTAGCTTAAAGTTTAACGTTTTTATGGTCAGCACACGCGTAGTTAAGGTAGCTTTTGTTACTAAACGCGCTTGTGACCACACTTGGAGAATTCATAATATTTCTTTCACATTTTTAAATGAAACAAGTAATAGTAGTTCTTTTTTTTCAATGCTGGGGTTTTTGACGTGGCGAGTCCCAAACCCAGCGCACAACCCTGCGGAGGGCATGTCTCGCCTTCTCACTTTAGCTCGCCTTCAAATGAATATTTTAGGGGAGAGGATACTTATCTAATACCGGAAGGCGTGACCTGCTTGAGCCATATGCGAAAGAATCGTTTCTGGCCACTTCCAAATAAATTGCGCTCAGAGAACTTTCCTCACTTGCGTGAACTTCTAAACATAGCTCCCTCTTTCTATCGAGCGTATTGTGTAAAAGATTAAATCCATCCGCCAAATCTTGGACCCGCGAAAAGAGGATCGACACACAAAGAAGAGTAAAGTCCTCTCGCGATGAACAAAGAACAAAGAACCAAACTCAAAGTCACTCATTATTTTCGTCCTGCTATATGGTGCAGAAGCATGGACGTTGACCACATCTAATGAGTCGACAGTACGAGTTCTTTGCGTATTGGCAACGGCGAATATCGCATTCGATGGAACGATGAGCTGTTTGAGTTATACGACGGCATTGACATAGTTCAGCGAATTAAAAGACAGCGGCTACGCTGGCTAGTTCGTGCACTCCGAATGGATGACAACGCTTCAAGTATTCGAAGTATTATCCGCCGGGGGAAGCGGAGACAGAGAAAGATCTCCTATCCGTTGGAAAGACCAGGTGGCGAAAGGCCTGGCTACGCATGGAATATACAATTGGCGCCAAACAGCGGGAAGGAAGAACGAATGGCGCGCTGTTGTAAAATCAGCAATAACCGCATAAGCGATGTCTACGCCTTAAAGAAGAAGAATAGTGGTTCCCAAGTATATTATTTACAGAAGAAAACTTGAAATTCTAAGCATTTCCGAGAGGGCTTCTACCAGTTTAGAATCATTTCCTTTGAGAAATTAATTCAAGTTCCCTTTTAAAAGCTCTAAAAACCAAATTGTTAATTTAGAATTACCTTGCTTTACTTTCTGCTGAGTGTAGGATATTTTTAAGAGTAGAAATATTGTTTTCTTTTGCAGTGTACCCGCAAAGGCAAATTATGAGCACATGCGCTTACACATATAATACATACATACATATATCTGAACAATAATAACCCCACGATATATGTATGCGATACTATTGTTTGCTTTCAAATCGCGTGCAACACAGAAATTGGGTTAGTAAGTACTTTTGTTAGACTCTCATTTGCTGTACTGTACATTCGACTGCTTTTCCCAGCAAGTTAATTTCACTTCCATTTCACTTTACTAAGGGTTGCATTGCAGAGTTCGCCGCCTGCTGTAATGTGACTCCTGATTTTAGCCAACACAACCGGCATACCTACATATGTACATACTTATGTGGTGGTGAGTGTTAAAAGCTGTTGAAGCGTGCAATGCCCTCGACTCTGACTCAAAAAGCTGGCAGTCGCTGACATTCTAATTTCCTTTTAATTACACAATGACTCGAAATATCGCTAAATGCAAACAGAATTTCGAAAGTGCGGGCTATTGATTTTTTATGCTCCCTTATACACCGAGCAGCAACAGAACGTTTGATAATATGTATGGTCCTTATGGTCCTTATCTACTCGTACTGACCGCTGAAATTCGCATACAATAGCAACACAATGGCTTCAATGACAGTTTCCGGCGGATCGCCGCAGATAAAAAATCAAACAAAAAACTAGTAACGCAAACTTGTCTCCTGGTGCTCAATGCCACTGTGTGTTGTCTGTGCACTTGTGTGCACTTCGCCTATGCCAGCTGCCCAAATCGTTCGCTCCACCTTTATTGGATACAATAGGTACACTTTGTATGCTAACAACTTGTAGGTAGGTACTTGTAGCTCTTAACCGGGCAATGTAATTCAATTTGGCCAAGCATTCAGCGGCTATTGTTATGCAAGTATACTTGGCTGGTGGGCCCGCCCATCAGCACCACCAGCGCTTACTGCCGAAGCCACAGTAAACGGTTTTTCGTGCATGCAGTTGACTGCACACAGCGACAAATATTCGCACAGAATTCAATTTTTGCTTAGATATAATAGAAGTTAAATTTCTTGAGTTTTTTTCGAACCCGCTTAAGTTGCTTTTCGACATCGATTTTTATGGCTCACGAATGTTGTCCATTTGCAGCATTTTCTTGTTGGCTTTTTCACATGGAAAATTATCGCAAAACTCAAATGATTTTATGACGTAATTTCTAATTTGTGCTCACTGCTTTCTAACTGAAAATATTACGGACGTAGAAGTCATTTCAACTCCGCTGATTTTTTTCACCTAGGACGGGTCTCCATATAAATATTGTATATTTACTTTTCTAAAATTTCATATATTCATTAATTATAGAATACTTGATTCGTAGCTCAAAAATTGTCCTTCCAAGACGTAATGTTGCAAGTGTTCATCAAAATGTGCATAAAAATGCAACACTGTGTCTCCACAAGTTTATTTAACGAACATATGTATGTATATTTGACAACAATACATCAGAAAATTGAATGTAGGACAACGCATTAAGAGTACATCAAAGAATTGAAGCGAGAATTGCTTACGCTTCTTCGCCGCACAAAGACAACGGAGACGGAAGGCCACCTCTACAATAAAGTACAACAATGTATGAGTATTTGCTTACTTAACATGCAACATTCATAGATACAAACATCTGTACATACATATGCACATGTATATACTGCGAGTAGGCAGGCAATCACGCCGAGGTAATCCATGCGTATGAGTGACCCAAGAGCCAAATTTTTCTTATGAAGAACATTGAAAGCTAGAAGGCTTGGTGAAAGCATTAAGTCGTACCCAAAACAGTTAATTGCGCACATGTAAAACAGGATTATAGCATATTTACAGTGTTCTTAAAAATGTGGTCAATTGAAAAAAAAAACAGTTTGATTGTAAATTAAGAATAGGAAAGCAGTGGTAAACACATTAATATGATAAAAATAAATAAATCATGCATATTTTCTTATTGTAAAAAGTAAAATGAATAAATGCCAAAAAAGAAACACCATCAACACATTAATATAGAGCAAGTAAATGTATATATTTGAAGACGAGATGCTAAACTCCAATATGTCTTGGCCCAGGTCAATATTGCCAAGAGCGAAAAGTTTTTTATATCGATTTATCTGCATGCATACATATATACATATATAACACATATACATATATACTCAGCAGCTTAGGTTTGCTTTCAATTTATTTACTTTAGGTTTTCTTGTTTGCACTCTGCTTTGTATTCGTGCATTGCAGACATAAAGTCACCAAAGTGCAGGACACTGTGCCGGTTACCTTTGCGACTTAGGTTTCTTTTCGCTTTATAGATATATGTAAGTACATTTATAAAACTGTCTATGCATGAGAAAATGTTAACCTAATTGAAGCTATTCGAAATTTTCTTATTTATATTATTATACCAAAAAAATTATCGGCAGCACTCCAAAGAAAAGACAGTTCACAAGCCAAGCCAAGCCAAGCCGAACGATGAAAAAGCTTTGTTGTTAACATTTCAGTATGGGATCCCTACAAAAAGCTGTATATCGAAATTCTTTTCGTACAAAATTCTGTAAACTAACGTCGCGAAATTCTGTAGTGACAAAATTCTGTATTTACAAAATTAAGTATTTACAAAGTTCTGTAAAAGCGAAATTCCGCACTGACAAAATTCTGTATTAAAAAAATTCTGTATTGACAAAATTCAGTATTTCAGTATTCTTGTTTTTAATGAATAACTGTATTTTATGACTAAGATTTTTATAAGAGAAACATCAAGTCACCATCGCAGATTCTGTATTCTTTGTGGGCATATTTCAAGAGAACTTGTTGATTTGTAGAAGCGAAGCTAATTTTCATTTCAAACTCATAATAGGTTGTCAAAAAAGTCTTGCGGTATTTTTATTGAATTTTATTTATTTTTATTTTATTTTTTATTTTTATTTTTTTTTCTACTATGCCGGTCTCTTTCGACCAATTCAGCGATTTTATCGCAATTTTCGATGATAGGCCTTCCGGAGCGTGGCGCATCTTTGACCACCTCTACACCAGAACGAAAACGTTGAAACCATCGTTGTGCGGTGGAAATGGAAACTGTATCGGGTCCATAAACTGCACAAGTTTTATTGGCGGCTTGAGATGCATTTTTGCCTTTATCGTAGTAGTACTGTAAAATATGCCGTATTTTCTCTTTATTTTGCTCCATGTTTGCGACGCTATAACTCACGAACGACTTAAAAGAAACGACAATCAATCAAACACCTGTTAGCGCGTGATTAGCGCTTTCCAAAAAGGTATAGCATGACCCGATGCGACGAATAAAACTAGAACTACGCGCTTTCAGCGCCAACTAGCGAAAATGCCGCAAGACTTTTTTGACAACCTATTACTTTTGGCCAAAATTACATCGTTTACCAGGTTACCTACAGAGTCAGTTCTAAAGCATTTGTTCTCAAATATCTATCCTCATAAAATAAAAAAAGATAGGTGTCCTTGCACAAGATGTCAGAGAACTTGGAAGGAATACTCAGATAGGCGTATGTTACTCGCTATTAAAATTTTGACGGCAATCAATAAATCAAACTGAAAGTGTTTAGACGCATAAGTATGTATGTATGTAAATACAAATATAAAATACATACATACCAGTATGTAAGCGTACAAATGTAAAAATATAACTAATATTCACCTCAATCGTAAATATGTACAGACATACAATTTGTTGAAAAACACATACAGAGTTACCTATGTATGTATGCATATACAAGCATATGTTTTTTAGAACTACTGTTTAAATCTTTATATTTTCTATAGATGTTCTTTAAATTTTTTTTTTAATTTTTGTAACCTACCTTGGCCATAATCACAGCAAAAAACGAATAATTGAGTTTTGCTAATAGTCAAAAGATTTCCCAGCTCACTGCTCCCAACTTTGTAGCTGGAACATTGACGCGCAGTTAACCAAAATAAGACGCCACTAACGTAATATTTCGTACGCTTGCTCTACATTGGCGCCGTGCTACTACTCGTTCAAAATAATAGGACACAAGGCTTTTAGGATGACTGACCAACCAATGTAAAACCTTGAGAGTCCCCTCGATCACTGTTGCGGGTATATGTTTATTTATCGACTTGCTTTTGCGTGAATATCCGTTACACGCAGGCAAAATCTGTGAAAGTTGAAAAGCATGGAGAAACTGGTAGTGCATCGGCATGCAGTCACCAAAAAGTATCACTTTTTTCGTTATGGTTCTTTGAATTCTTAACTTATGGCGTTTATTTTGGCATTATTATTTTTTCATAACTGTATTATCTTTTAACGCGCTATATTTTGAAATTTTGAAAGATTTTATTTTAAATTCATATTAAAGCAGAATACTTATTAAAGCATATTTATAATGTATGTTATTGCAAAAATCTTTGTTTGTTCTAGTGTTACAGCACAAAGCACATTTTTGTTTTTTTTATTTCTTCACTTTTTATTTTTTGTTGGTAATTATTTCTGTTTTATTGATGTTTTTTGTTTTTTTTTTTTGTTTTTTGTAACTTAGAAACAATTTCCGTTCTTCTGATTTTCACCGTTCAACATCTAAAACTCAACTGACTGCTCGCAATTTCTACAGTAACACCGATTGTCTCTGTCTGCTTTATGGTCGCCGTTTGAACATTAAAACATCCCCACAACAACAAATCATTAACTGGTGAACTCTTATAACGGTTTATTTCTGGACATGCGCATGAAACTCCGGAAAAAAGGTAGTCACTGACAATTATTCGGCCTACATAATAGAGCACGTTTAACAAAATGCTTCGTTTTCCAGGGTTTCCCAATCTGAACTGAATATTGCTTTTGCGTCTTGCTCTATTTGCTTGCGAGTAGCTTTAATTAATGAAAAATTAAAGGTCCCATAATTATATATCAAAAGTGTATTAATTTGATTTAATGCAACTAATCGGAAAAACAAAAATATAAATACATATATATAGCATATGCTTTGAGTAATAATACTTACTTGCATTACCAACTAAGGTAAAATTATCAATGGAATTTAATTCAAGAAGTTTTTCTATAATTTTCAGTCTATAAAATAAATATTAACCGTTTATTGGTATTAAACCCAGTTTTTATTCAAATTGCATCTGCTATAGTCGAATTAGTAACTAACGTGGATTTTGCCAATTATATTCTAAGCAGAATAAAGCAATTTCGATTTGATGCATCTATAATGGGATCACCCGCACTATTCGGCATATTTATCTGATAGGTACCCATGCTTCCAAAACGTCAGCGTACTTCTTGCGCTCTAAAAGTTAAAATACGTCATGAGCTTTATTTTAAAATTATTTCATTTCCGTTTCATTACCCTTTACTGGAAAATCGTCTGGGTGCAATTCAATGTAATGCCTCAGTACAGCATCGCGTTTGGCAAGATGCTCGTTCCTCTTATTGTCAAAGTACAGGCCCAGACCGCCACCTATAGCCGCGAAGGCTACATGATTCTGAATTCCTAAAAAATAAACAATGAATATAGCAAATTTACTAAAAAAAAATGTATTTGATTGTACCACAATGTTACGTCACATAAAACATACCCGAGAATGGTGGTTTTCTCAAACCGAAGTTCAAAAAAATGGCACAACCAAATCCAAGTACCGAACACACTACTGGATTGAAGATACTGTTCATGAACGCTGGTTGGCGTTCGCCTTTATCCGTGAGGAGTTTTATAGGATCAATCACGTTCGACATATTTTGATGTTCACAATTAGCGAATTCTCCAGTCAAAGCACGGCAAAATACACAAGTTGCAGTAGATGTCAGAGAGACGTCAAAGTGACAAACAGCTGTTAACGTTGCCACTATGAAATTAAAACGCTCCGCTGCACACTGAGGAATTTAGGTGTGCGCAAGTTACATTTGAAAAATTTATCTCCAAACTTCTATTTATAAAATCTCCTAATTTTTATCATAATTAAAAAAAAATGTAGAAAAGTTATGTATGTAGGTTTTATTGTAGTCAGGAAATTCACCAAACTTTATTCGAAATATTATTATAATCATTTTGCATATATTTGGTTACTACAATGGAAATTACAATACATTATATTTATTTATCATATAACAACATATAGGTAGCAAAACGCAAAGCAAGTAGCTCAAATAGCCTAAAATACATGGCAAATTTAAAATATCTTTGTAAATACATTGTATATGTGAAGGCATTTATTTCTTTGTAGCAAATTGTAATGAACTTTAATGCATTTCGCAACTTTTCTGCCACTTGATCGGTTCAGCGCTTATTTTGAAAACTATATAGTAATACAATTTAAACTGTTTACATTTATTGGCCAAGATCTCTTATTTACATATGTATTATATCAGCTGTTCAATAATTTGCATTTGTATAAGGCATGTTTCAAAAGCACTTAAGTATGTATGTAGCACATTTTGTAGTAGTGTTGTGTTGCATTTGAATATATACGCTTAAGCATGCACATTAGCGTTAAGATAATTTGAAGTTTAACTAATTCACTATTACTAAATTAAATCCTACATATGTACTCATATTTTCTACTGGTTGCACAATTAATTTACTATTACATCTTATATAAATTTACTTACATTTCATGAAAACTATCGATTGCTTCTGAAATCATAAATGTAAACTTAAAATAAAACCACAAATACGAATGAAAATTAAAATAATAAAACTTTATTATTACACAAAAAATGATATATCCTACTTGATGCAATTTGCAAACAAAATATTTTTGAAAAATTGTCTAAATTAGTTGTTCTTGTAATATTATAAAAATAGTATAAATGTACTTTTGGGGTATATGTATACGATGCTTAAAAATCAAAGTAATAAAACATTAATATCTAAACTATGTTGATGCCAATTATATCGTTATATTTATCTTAAGTTCTCCTTCATACCGTAATAGTGAAACGGCAATATAAACCGTTCAAATAAAATGTGTAAACAAGTAGTAGAAACGAAATGATAAAATCAGCGCAGATCAATCAAAAGCAAATAAAAAAAAAACTAAGTAATGATAAAAAAAAAATAAGAAATGACAACATATCATTTTGCTCTTATGATACGGAACTGATGGCGTTGTGTGGCGAGCCCATTTGTGTCAATACTTTGTCAAGCCATTGCAATGGTCCATGCAGATGTATCTCTATCCAACAAGGAGTGGATGTTACATCCTGTCTGTGATATTCAGCTCCCCATCCTTTTACGAAACTCATTCGGATTGTGCACATCTTTGTCAATTCATAAACTGCTTCAAAACCGTTGTTAACGGATTGCGATAAAAGTTGAGCAAACTCCTGATTGTTGAAAATTTTCAAAGAACAGCCAGGTGGTATCTTGCACACAGTACTCGGATGGAAGCCATGGTGATAATTGCAGTTTCGAGATTGTACAAATATTGCCGAGTCGGATAGACATTCGGCATATACTTCTCCAGCAACGTAATAGAGGTGAACGCCTTTTCCTGTTAGGCAATGATAGAGATTAGTAAAAATCATCAATGTATTTTGTCATGTTACATACCTATGTGACGGCGTGTATTTTCTATGGTACTGTTACGATTTACATTACTTAACTGTCCTAGACAGCAGCGATCTGAATTATTCGATGGATTTGTGAAACCGTCGACGATGACTGAATTATTGTTGCAGTGGAATACTTCACCCACACGGCAATTGAGCTCGTAATAAGCAATTGAAGCCCAAAATGCTGGCTCTGAGTAGCTCACCTGGGCCACGTCGCCCATCTGTGTATCGATCAGTTGTGTGCCATCATTAGGATTGTTCGAATTGCCGTCCTCCGAGGGGCTGTATGCCGGCGGTGGGGTGCCTGCCAAACTACCATATGGTGAGTTAGGATTGGAGTTGACCGTACTAGGGCTACCGGCTGATGTTAAAGGCGGACTGTTGGGGCTCATATTGTTGAAGCCATTATTAGAGTAATTCATATTGGGTGGAATTGGCGGTTCAGACATTGACTGATTTAAATGTAGCATTGAGAAACCGGGCGCAAACTCTGAATGGCGTGGCACCAACACCGGCGGCAGTACAGGACTTTCAACTCGTTTATAGTGATAAGGATTGATGCAAACTTCTTTTTGCTTGGCGCTGAATGGGTACTGGCAAATATCAAGTGGTTTTAGTTCGTGGTGTGATTGCAAATCTGGCCATCGCCAAACGCGACAATAGATAACATGTGGAAGTCCTTTCCGATGAGAGACCTGTCGAAGAAAATTTTTTATTTTATATATATATTCGAGTTAAAGATGTAAAATCGTAATACAAAAGCGGAGTTTCGGCCCAAACTTACCTGTAAGCGACCATCTAAAGAACGTGGGATTGTAACACATTTCGAAGGCTGGCCAGGGCAGGATAGAGCACGTTCGAGCTCCTCAATAGCACCCTTACGTTTTTTCAACTTTTTCACCAAACTGTCCACCGCTTTTTCGGCCCATTTCTCTTCTTCGTCGCCTTGTTTCCAGCCCAACAGTTTCTTCACTGCCGGCGATGTGAATGAGAAGAGTGTGCCAAGTCGGGACATGGCGCTGCTGGAAGTGGACTCGACATCTTCTGTATCCATGCCGTTTGTCGGATTCATCGGATAGCCGGGATAACTGTTTACGGGATGGTAATCTGGAAATGAACATAATAAATTTAGGAATAAAAATGTGTAAACAAAACAAACAATTAAAAAAAAATACTTCCTAAGCACTATAACATAGGCAACTGATAGTAATGTTATCAAATGTCTTGAAACAGGATTGGAAAATTTGCGGTATCGAGTAATATGTAGGTGGAGCTAACAGTTTTGAGTTTTCGGCTAAGCCAATTAAAAACATATAAGCAATAATGTGCGGCTGCGCAAAAGCACAGTAACCGATAGCCAAATGCATACAACGAACAATTAAGCAAATGCCGTAACAAAAGTTGGTTCCCTGATTGGTACGAGTATATACACCCGCTACTTAAAGCGCTATAATCGATGGCTATCTTGGCGTACGGCCAAGCGCAGTTGCCGAACACACATCCGTCGTTCTTTTATTTGTTTGTGTGTTGTGTACGATCGGTGGGCGGCTCTAGCACACACAACTTTATGCCGTTGCACACGCGTTCCAAAGCAGACAACGCGTAATAAGTTAAATTAAAAATGGAGTTTGAAGCGATACAAGCTTTATAAGCCTTACAAATTTAAGTAAAACTTGCTGTACTTGGCACCTGATTATTTTAGAGTTTATTTATGCAGCAAATTATTAGTTTAGGACAAATTAGTTACAAATTATTTAACGGCAATTAACCTAAGGCGAAAGTGACCCTTTGAATATTAATCAAATATTTACTATATATGTGGTACTCACAACGTGTCACTCTGCGGCTAAAAACATAATACATAGTATAATAATAAATAAAATTAGGTATTGTAGGCAATGAAGCTGGTCTGGATTCCAAATTAGGTTTCATTATTAAGAAATGAACTGCCAGAGGTATAGTGTAATATTATGATATCTGTTTAAGTAATTTTAAGCAATGTATATCGAATATTAAACATACATACACACACATAAGAGAGCTTTCAGTCTTTTTCTTGGACCGCGCACCAGTAAAATATCGCCAACACACGAACTTTCTTATTAGAATTCCGTATGCAAAGTGCAATGAAATCAGATCTTGCTTGTTGCATTGTTGTTAATAGATGACAGTAAGTAAAGCAACAACTCACTTATCAACGTAACAATTCATTTTAATTATGACATTTCAATGTCAACTGGTTGCTGCGGTGAAATTGCCGCCTGCAGTGATGCAGATGAAAAATTCAATTGACTGTGGTAAATGCATAAAAAAAACAATACTTTTGCAACAAGCATAATTTTATAACTACTATTTGGATACGCGGTTTAACTAATATTCGTTTTGTTTTTTTTTTTCGTTTGTGCGCCAAGCCAAATGAGTAGATTTCTTCGTGTCATATGCAAAACGAATTAATTGAATTAATTGACAAGCACACAAGAAACTTGTGGACAATTGTCAAGCTTGTCAATAACACGATCGGATGTAAGTATGTAGCTACAACTGTATAACCATATTTACATAAACTAAATTACATTTCCAAATATGGCACTCACAAGCGTGGCAAGTGTTGTTTAAACAAGGAAGGTGCTACAATGTTGACAAAGCGTAAGCAAATTCGGAGCGCAGAAAAATTGTAGACCTGCAACGCGGTGGTACATTCTAAAATGTACATTTTAGTTTATCCCGTTTTGTTTAGAATCTGTGACATTCATTGACATAACTGTGTGGTGTGCTACAACATAGTCACCACACTTGTTTACGCTGCTGCCTCTAGGCAGCAATCCATTTTCAAATCCAATTAAGCGCTGCGTATAAATCAAGATATTAATTTAATCGCCACTGAGCCAAAGTGGGGATGTGGCCGGTAAATTTTCTAGCAAATTGGGTGGCGTTGAATTTGCTGATGGCAAGTGCAATTCGGTACAGGATTAGCTTGTGGCAAGAGATCGTGGATCCAATGTAGTGTAAGTATGCTAATTTGTTTGTGTGACTGTGCGCGTTGATATACGAATGCATTTTGCATTTAATACGCTTACGCATTGCGCGATCAGTAGCAAGTATTTATACAGTAGCTGGGCGAAACACAGCAGGCGCAATTTTGATTATCACGCGCTACGGCTACTGGACTTTAATTTACAATCTGGTTAGAATTACTCATTTCACAACGAATTAATTGTAAATTTCTTAGTAGCTATAATTTATATTTATTACAGCTATGCAATTAATACCACAGCGAACACAAGGTGGCCGCCTGCTGTTTCCCATCGACTACTGGAATACGCCAATTCTTTCACACAGCCACGAGCTAACACGTTTCGGAACACTCAAAATCCGGTGCAAGTGTGGGAAATACATATGAACGATTGAAGTTCCTTCAGAAAGGATAGGAAAGCTTAGCTTCCTTCAAATGGGAGACTAATAATAAGATATTAAATAAGATATATGCATTAGATGCGTAAAGTGGATGAAATACAAACATAATGTGCGAAAAAGATCATGTTCTAAGCGTGGTGAAGCTCAACAAATGGTCGCAAAGCCAGGATTGACGCCTCGAAGGGTATGCTGAGTGTTTGATAGTATTGGAAAGAAATCATCCAATATGATTTGGTCCAGCCTGGTCGAACTATTGATTCTACATTTTACTGTCAACAACTGATGAGATGGAAGCAAGCAATCGAAAAAAACGGCCAGAACTGATCAACAGAAAAGGCTTCGTCTTCCATGAGACTACACATATCTTAATGACTCGGAAAAAACTGGGAGAGCTTGGTTGGGAAGTTTTGATGCATTCTCCATATAGCCCTGATCTTGCACCATCGGACTAACATTTGTTTCGGTCAATACAAAACTCCCTTAATGGAGTAAAGTTGGCTTCAAGAGAAGCGTGTGAAAATTACTTGTCGCAGTTTTTCACCGTGAAACCAGAAAAGTTTTACATTGATGGAATAATGTCTCTAGCGGAAAAATGACAAAAAGTGGTCGACAAAATGGTATATATTTGGTTCATTATAAAAATAAAAAAATAAGTTGAAGTTTGATTAGAAATACGAAAAGACTTTTTCGACTACCCTATTTTTCTGCGTATTAATAGTGCTTTCTTCTAAAGAGGGCCTTTTAAAATTGTTTTATATATACAAACTTCAACTTATTTGAATTCAATTTAAATTATTGAAGTGAATTTGTGCTCGTTATTTGTCTATAGCTTTATGAACCTATGTAAAGTGCAGATGGATATGCGTGAAAAATCATGGAAACCACAAGCTGGTCATAGTGTCACAAACCAATATAAATAAATATTCACATATGCCTTCATAGATATCAGTAAATCACGACTGATATACGGGTACTTCCAATCTCACGCAAACACACCTTGTATTGATTTTTAACAAATATGTAAGCATACATACACACATGTGTTCAACATGATGCAGGGATTGCAATGCAAGTGCGCTATTTATAATTCACGCACGCATGCGCATTATTAATCAATCATAAATGCGGCAATAAGTGTAAATCAAAGTGTATAAAACTTATCGTACTTCCGCTCAACGGATAGTAACAACACTTGGCGAAACAAATGAATAAACCGATGACTTGAGGAGGATCAGATCGTGGACTCCAAACATTACTAATATTGCACTAAAAATTGCCTATACTACAAACCCTGAAGTAAGCTTGAAGTGTCACAAGTCAACGATATATACACATCCTAATATAACTAGTGCGGATACTGATCTTTCCAAAAGTGTTCACAATTATTATAAATGTTCTCCGAAATCAAAGGTTTCATTGCTAAGATCAAACACCTTAGAGTAATTATATTATATTGGGTAGTCGAAAAAGTCTTTTCGTATATATTGTAAGGGCTCTAGTGATTCTAAATCTATAGCCGATCAATAGTATCAGAGACAAACTAAGTACAGTTTTACTATTGACACTCCTCTCAGGTTTATACTTATGTAAATTATAGTCATACGGGCACGAGCGCGCAAACGGAAACCCGAAGAAAATGGAAAAGTATTAGCAATAAACGTGATAAATATGGTAAATAACGTACACATGATTGTTACTTCGACCAATTGTTCGGGTCAAAATGCTTAAAATTAGACAAAAATTGATAAATTACACGGTGACGATCGCTTATAGAAGGACCAGCGTGTTAGCTTTTAAAACTTTTATTTTATTTTTATTGTTTTTTGTTTTGCACTTCACGAACGATCACAGGAATAACGCGCGGTACACTTTTAAGAAATCGTCGCTGCTTGTAAGGCAGATAAATTCAGCTGAGTAACGAAAACGTAAAGAAAATGTCAACAATAGTGTCGTTAAACGTGGCTGTATACAGTCGACTCCTCCGACGAATGATCGCGACGAAGCGTACGAACGCACCACTATTTCCTCGACTAACGCCGACTGACAGATTGACTTGACTTAGCGACTTTTGGTTTGCTTTCCTGCTAGCTTGTCTGCCTGCTGCCAAGCTGAGTGACGTCTTGTCACTTGAATTACAAATCAACAAATGCTGCACAATACGCTGCAACAGCGTCGATTAGGCGCGCACTGCCTCCACTCGACGACGGCGCTGATTGCTCGCACGGCGCTATTATACCGCTCAGCTGTATATTCGCTATTTTATGGCACCGTTTTTCTTTCTTTCAATAGATAATTTTACCGTGCGTCTACTCAGTTCTTTAAACGGGAGCACCACCAAATGCACCAAGCGACAGAACAAACAATAACACCAACAACTATTGTAATACATATGCATGCACGAGCAGATATTAGCCCCAAGAAAAATAACAGCAATTACAGCAAATGCAACTACAAAACTTAGCAAGAGTGTAGCGCAAGACCATAAGTAACAATGCCAGCGCTAAAGAGCGGTGGTAACAGCAGAATAATAAAAAAAAAAAAAAACAAAAAACATCCACAGAAAAACAAACAAGCACAACAACCGCAATAACACGAATAATAAAGGCAACAATATCAACAACAGCCATGAAAATAGGTGTGTGTGCATGTTTGTATTAAAAGACCCCATCATAAGTAAACAAATAGCTGCACTGATAGGAAAGCCTAAACAGTGTGAGATCTCTCAATCGATTGGCGACGCAGAGTGCAAGGCAAGTAAGTCGCAACGGTAAAGAGTGCCGAGTGCCTCGCGGAAATGCGACCAATTAAGAGAGCCAAAGAGTTATGGAAAACATGAAAAAGGAGTAGCGCTTGCGAAAAACAAACAACCAAAACGCTTGAGCAAATGAAAGCGAATTGACAATAAATATGCACAGGGTGCGCCAAATTGTCGTTGTTGGAGCGCCAGAAAATATTGCTCAAATATTTCTGGAATGCTGTCGTTTGTGCAGATCCTTGTCAGAAAAAAACCCGGATCTGCTCCGACTACGCACACGCGACTGTAGTGGGATGTGCCATCTTTTATGTCGGTATTCGATATTTTATTGCATTTGTTCTCTTCACAGGAATCTGAACTCATCACCTTGTGCGATTGTCGATGGTCCAATGCTCCGAGCCAACATCCTTCGATATCGAAAGGATTTGTTCCTTTTTTTCTAAAATTACGCAATGTTGAAGTGCCGATATAAAAGATGGTGCACCCTGTAGATGTTTATACGTTCATGTCTTAATACAACTGTTGTTGTATATATAAATACAAATCTGTTAATTCGTGGAATAGCAATTTACCACCCATGAATAAAGTGAATTGTTCTCAGTACCTTTGAAATACGTTTAAGTAATGTAATTTACATAAACTAATTAAGTACACAACAGTGTTAGATAATATTTTATAGCGGAATTTTAAAGAGATTTTTAATAAAATAAAATTGTAAGAGTGAAGTATCGGAAGAAGGGTAAACTTCACAAAGAAGTTTAATGTTAGCCTCGGCAGTATTGCTGGCTGGAGCGACTCGACGCAGCTCAATTCAATGGCTGATAGCTCGATAACATCTAAAGGCTCTCCACACCCATGGAATGGTTTCCGAGCATATTTCATGCAGAGGTCTTTTCTATAAGTCGGTGTTTAAGGATTAATCTCCAATAGAACTATCCCAATCTGCGAATCGCTTGTACAACTTAGAGATAGTCAAGCGGCAGTAGTCAAGCCTTTGTCTGCTACTGTCAATGCAATAGTCAGGCGTCCTAGACAGTAGTCAAGGCTTTGTTTAACCCGAAGAGACATGATGACCGAGTTGAAATTCAATTCAATGACCTTGTCTCTTCGGACCCGAAGAAATACATGAGTTATTTTAGCCGCAATTCACACTACACCATTCGGTAGACAAAGCCAATCAATGTGTTACCCGACGGCTGCGCAAAAATGGCAAAAGACTGCGCACCACTTACTTTCGCCGATGAGGAGGTGCGGAGTGTCATTAACAAAGCAAAATCCTCTAAACCCATTGGCCAGATGATGACTAAAGCACCTGGGCTCGACGGGAGTAAGCTAACTCACCAAGGTCCCCAATCTGTCGCTGGCCACTAATAAACTACAGACAAGCACAGACCGCCATTCAAGGTGGAGCCATTAACACTTTCACCGACTCCCTCTCACTGAACAGCGTACTTGGAGTCAAACCACCACCCAATGAAGACGACGAGCTCCGGTTGTCGCGAAAGTGACCCTTGCGCAGCTTCGTTCTGGATACCATAGCTCCTACTAATCCAGAATCGACCCTGACATATCAAACATATGTCTAGCATACGAGTCGCCGCATGACTTTAACCACCTCTTTGCATGCCCAGCTAACCCCCTCCACATTTGACAATCATCTCCCTATTGCCCTGGGCCTTCCGTTGGATGACCAGTTACATGAACTTATCTGAAGCTTGCCTTCCTAAAGCGGACTAGTTAACCGTTACAACGACAACAACTACAAAGACAAGCGGCGGTAAAAGCTATCTCAGCATATGAGATTTAATCGCTATTAGTGAAGGAGCATATAGGAAAAGTGAACAGTCAAAGAGCTGGCTGACAAACTCGCTGCGGCTTCTAGAATGATGGACAGGCATTCATCATTCAAAGCTGCTAATGGGAATTTACCACTTAGAAAAGATTAAAAATATGATTAACCTCCCCAGAGACAAATTTCTTCTACTAGTCGCACTCTATACTGGGCAAAATCACTTGTTCAATATGGACATCTTGTGCAGATTGGCGGTTCTGAGCACCTGATTCTATATTACACGCAATCGTACACGTACGCACATTGGCCTTGGGTCCACATATGTGGATAGGGATCACATTACCTCACTAACGCCCAGCAAGTTCGTGGAATTCTTCAGAGTGTTGGGCCCTTAAAGACACAATAGATCTTAGGTCGCGGTGCAAACCTCAATTAAATCCTATTCTATAGGAAGTTCCAGAGAAAAACACTTAGGGCACATACTGGATGCAGTATTTAGTCCTTTTATTCTTTATGGATGATTTTGGAGTACTGTATGATCCGTATGGAGTAGATGTTGCATGAATGATTGCTCGCAATTTTCGCAGGCAGGCGATAATTGTACTTTGCACCTTTGTGAAGTGGAACGCTGCAGATAAATTTACGCAAACCGAAAATAAATGTCAACAGTATCGAATTGCCAAGGAAGCGATAAATGCAGCGAGAGCTGCAACGTCAAGCTCATCGAAGATTTAGGACTCGATGCTCTTGCATGTACATATGTATGTATGTATGCCATGACACATGCAAGTACAGTCACATTACAAAGCGCACAAGTTGACGCTAATGTTGCACTTAAAAATTATCATGAGGCATGGCATAGATGCAGATTTCGCGAAATTAGAGCAGATGTATGTTTGTAAGTATGTGGGTGACACGCTAACTGGCGCGTTGCTCGATAGTGGGTGTTGTGGGCAAAGCTTTCAGATGCAAATATACTGCAAAGTTGCTCGCAAACTTAACCAGCGCTCGAATGACTACAGCAATGGGATAGAAATTGAGAGATTAATGTTCTGTGGTGTATTGATAGGAGTAGGCGTTAGAGGTTTTGGTAGACACATCTTATTGCCGTAAGTGAATAAAAAAGAGACTAATCACTAACTTGAATATGTTTGTTATGGCCAGAAAGCAAGCATAGAAAAAATGTCAAAACTATCTATACTTATGGTCAAATCACGCCAGAAATCAACGCGGCAGCAGCGTCATAAACTTTCGCGAAGAAGGGTATTCCATGTTAGACATCTTACTGTGCATTGTTTTGAAAAAATGGAGGCTTCCTACTTTGTTGAGGGAGGACGAAGTCTTGAATGATTGGTTTGATTTAAAATTGTGATATTGTAGCGTCGCAAGTCACTAGTCGCTCTTCGGTAAGCTGGTGTTATTTGTTGTGCGAAAGGGTCTGACGTTCTGGTGGTTTTGTGGTTCGAATTTTTTCAATTTTTAATTTTTCTTCAGTTCGTAAGCACTGCTATTTTGCATATTATTTTAATTTGCATGTCAACAACAACAGCTACAATCGTCAATGTGGCACGTACGAGTCATCAGCGCCAACAGCTTAACGCCAATACGGCAACACCAACAACAACAACAAAATGAACACACATAAAAAATACAAAAACAAAAAAAAAAAACACAAATGAATATGTTAACAGAAATAGCCAACAACAGACATGGTAAAATTGCATTTGTAATTGGAAGTTGGAGTTAGGCGCCGCCTGTTGAAATACAACAACAACAATAACATGTATGTAAATGTTTATACTGGTATTCAAATGGGCAGTGGAGCAATTGGCAAAGAATGGCGCAAAGATAATAATTAATTATTTTCTTTTAAATTATTAAAATTTCGTAAAAATTTTAGTTGCATGGAAGATTGTGTTTCCAAGCGCATTTTCGCAGTCAAAAATATACATAGTATATAAATTAAATATACAGGGTTAGTGCGGAAAGCAATAGGACTGATTTTCTTCCGCCGCGACTGTGCTTCGGAGCTTCGGAGTTAGTTGTCTCCGAGCACTTGGAGAATCAGGACAAACATTTTCGCGCGACGTGTTTCTGTGAGTGGTGCAAGCCGAAAATGCAGCGTTCGTTACACCAGAGTTACGCGATTAAATTCTGTGTGAAACTCGGTAAATCTGCTACAGAGCCGTTTGATATGATAAAGCACGCTTACCAAGATGTTGCTTTAGCAAGAAGTGGTATGTTTTGGTGACACCAGACCCTTTTGAAGGGCCGGGAAAAGGTCGCTGATGAAGACCAGAAGAATGAGCAAATCTCTTGTGGACAAACCGTTAACGCCAAGTTTTACGTGGAAGTCCTCAAGAGACTCAAACGAAGGGTCCGACAAGACCTAGCAGCCGATTGGAAGTTGCACCACGACAACGCCCCGGCTCACATCGCCTTTCTTGAGAACATATGCCTAACCAAGGCCGACATCCCAACGCTTTCGCAGCCGCCTTGCAGCCCAGATGTGACCCCCCCGGACTTTTTTGTTTTCTTGCCTGAAAAGGTCGATGAAAGGGGAGCATACTCCGCTCTCAAGGCTATTCCGGAGAATGCCTTCCGTCACGCCCCCAACGCTTGGAAATCGCGCTGCCAGCGCTGCATCGACGCAGAAAGACCCTATTTTGAAATTTTTTAAAGTATTTCAACGATTGGTTTAATAAATCCTCAGTCCTATTATTTTCCGGACAAACACTGTACATATAAATATATGTAATTCCATAAGCCGTTTCTTTCAAGTTTGTATTCCAAGGCGAGATTGTGCCACTATGGGCCCACTGTACAGACTGGCGTGTGCCCAACATTAACTGAACCAATAGCACATGTAGCACGTACAATCATCTGACTCTATGCGAATTCGATATAACTAATATGAGGACAAGTGTTCTTCGCATGTATACAACCACTCAATGTGTTGCGATCACACCGAAACCCCAAAAGACATTGGTTAAAAAATTAGAGAAGTACGTACAGACACGCAAACATTTGTATTGCAGCAAATGTACAATATATGAATAAAGGCAAAGCACTGGCTAAAACAAAACATTCGAAACAACAACCACATTTCGATTTTTTAATAATGCTTTTCCTTTAATTTCTATAATTTTTTGCTGCCATAAATGCCTTTGCCCATATCAGCAACATACGAATATAGTAAATTTAGATTGTAATCGATTCGAATGATCTTAGCGCCCCTATTCGTTTCACTTTGCACCACCGATGGCAACGCGCACATAATAATAATTAATGTTGTTTAGCATATTTTTATACGATGCATGCATGGGGCCAAACAAGCATCTAAAAGCACATTGTGCGCACACACTTACATACATATGTATGTGTACATATGGTTGCAAGAGGCAGGACGGAACAGCCAAGAAGTCGGTTGCAAAGGGACAAGCAAGCAAAGCTACAAAGTATGGCGCGTATAAATCATGTATTAGCAAAAATGCAATGTGTTGCAAGTTGTAAGTTAAGTTGGTTGGTTTTCAAATTGTGGCACGAATGCGATTGCAATTGCTATTTGCGTGCTCGTGTGTAGTATCTGAAGCTGATGGGGTGTGAGGCGAAAATTGCTGTAATTTAATGAAGTTAAACTAAGTATATGCAGGTGTACTAGCCGAAACTATTCGTACGTTCGTTAGATGGGTCAAATAATTGAAAGCTGAAACAACTATGTATATAACAAGAAAAAAACAGTAACTTCGGCTGCACCGAAGCTATGCTTCCCATTACACGTTCATTTTTAATAGCATTAGAGGGGAAAAAATATTTCTATCTTGTTTTTGACCGATTAGTTTGAAGGACAATTTTATGTCATTATAAAGAAATTGTAGCGTTGCCTTGGACAATAATTTTTGCAAAATTTCGTATTTAAATTTGTCAAATAAAAATGTTTTCCATACAAGGACGTGAGTTTGATCGGTCGGTTTGTATGGCAGCTATGTATATGCTATAGTCGTCCGATATCGGCCGTTCCGACAAATCAGCAGCTTCTTAGGATGAAAAGCACATATGCAAAATTTCGTATCGATATCTAAAAAAAACTTACGGACTTGTCGCGTATATACAGACAGACAGAGGGAGGGACCTTGCTAAATCGATTTAGCCCATCACGCTAATCATTTATGTCATTAATGCTGCAATACCACTCAAAACAGTAATGCAGTAAAATCTTCTCTTAACACTAACCATTGTTAGAAGTCAACGTAACATAATAATTATTTTTTACCAATAAAACCTATATTAAAAAACACTATATTTTTTAAGTCTACTGAGCTGTACTTATGTACGTACGTATCGCATACATAAATATGTACATATGTAAGTGCAAACGTCTCTTGACATCTAACTAGTTTTCATATTCCGTATTCAACACCTCCAAATGGCTAGCCACTGCCACCCAAGGCGGTGATCCGAGTATTTGGCTTGCATTGCAACTTATCTGGTATTCGAAGCGAGTACCTTCGCGCAATAAAGTTATAATTATTGCATTTAAAATCTAATAAATCTTCACGCACACAAAGTGTGACTCCTGCCAGTGGCCAACGAAGGAAGAACCAGACATAACCTGCTGGTTTTCCATCTACCTATCTGTCTGTCTAGTTTTTGCGCTTGCGCGTGAGCATTGAAAATTTTCCAGTTAGCTGGACGATCAAGATTTCTGTGACTACTGTCTTACATTGAAGCAAACGCTTGGAAGGCACAAACACCGCTATGTACATAGGTGGATAAGTACATGTGCACGTAGTTCCATATCTAGTTGTGCTCTTGACGCGGTCTACGGTGTTAGCATTTGTCACTGGCTACTCACAACAACTCTACAGCTTGTTCTCTGTGTGTTGCTCCGCATTTGAAGAATCTCGCGCTGTCTTGCCTTAGCCACCGTTTGCCTTAATGTCACCATGCAATGTTATCATTGTGAGTTTCAAACATGCTTACACACATTTGTACTTATGTGCGATAAACAAACTGTATAAATTGCGCACAGTCACAGTCCTCAAATTGGTATAAATCATCTTCTGTGCCTACTACTCTCACAAATATACTAAGCAGTGCTCCCTGCAGGAAAATGAGAATTTGTCAGCCAAGTTTCTAGCATCTTTCCGAAATTGGAATGAGTCCACCATAGCCTAAAAGAGGCTTTAGAATACCGTCACAGGATTTCGAAAATAAAACGGGTATGGGCGAAAAGTCGAGGTTTCCCAAATCGATCATATAGTATATATATATGTATGTATATAAACCCCGGACAAGTACTAGGTGTTGTAAGAATTTCGATACCAATCCTCTGCTACTTGTTTTCATATTGTGGACTGGTTAATATTTTACTATTTCCTACTAGGTCGGATCGATCGAAGAACTCAATAATGGTTTATATAAAAAAGAACTCTTGTCGACAGGTGCTGCTTCGGACTGAGTAGATAATTGACAGATAAAGTCCTCTCTCGACGAAGAAATACCAAATTCTATAGGCCACTCATCATCCCCGTCCTGCTATAAGGTCCAGAGGCAGAAAACATCTGAGCCGCTCCCACGACAGACGGGTGTACGTAACCGGAAAGGACGCGGGATTTTATCCGGCCAAGGACTATCAACTCGGCACAATTCTGCCTACAACAACATCTGAGAGTCGGCGTTAGGAGTTTTCGAGAGAAAGATTCTCGGAAGATTTATGGTCCTTTATATGTTGGCAACGGCGAATACCGCAGTCGATGGAACGATGAACTGTACGAGATATTCGACGACATTAACGTACAGGGTTTGTCCGGAAAGTAGTAGTACTGAGTCGAATTAAAAAAATTTATTGAACCAATCGTCACAATTCTTTAAAAACTTTTAAAATAGGCTCCTTCTGCGTCGATGCAGCGCTGCCAGCACGATTTCCAACGACAACACCGAATTAAGAGACGGCGGCTACGCTGGCTAAGTCATGTCGTCCGAATGGATGAAAACACTCAGCTTTGAGAGTATTCGACGCAGTAGCCGACGGGGGAACCAGAGGAAGAGGAAGACCTTTACTCCGTTGGAAAGGCCAGGTATAGAAGGACCTGGCAACACTTGGAGTCTCCAATAGGTAAAGGAAGAATGACTGGCGCGCTGTTGTAAACTCGGTTATAACCGGATAAGCGCTTTCTGCGCCAATAAAGAAGTAGAAGAAGTTATAAAAGAACATGAAGTCATACGCCGGCGCTATTGAACGGTACAATTTTAAAACTAATGCATTTTCCCACAGGGCATTTAAAAATGTACACTACACAGTATGTACGTGTATGGACTGTAAGAGCTATTTTCGCGACAATTATTTTGTAATTAGCAATGTTCATCGGATTAAATGGAAGCCGATGTAGCCCTCACATATCACGGCTCTGACACGGTCGATTGTACGCTTTATTGTTAACTTGTACGAAGTGTTGTTTTCAATTATGTCTGCCAATGTCGCTTTCCAACAGCCATCTAACCTGAAAGAGTTGTGTTTAGGTAAAAATTCTCGGAAAATTTGCCATTTTATGCAGCGCTCCTGATGCCGCCATACACTGCTGTGGTGCAAACGGAAGGCGCCTATCCATTTACCGTATTCAGTGCATTGCGGCAAGACAGCAAGATGTGCCATGAACGACTGCATTGTGACGCGTTCGCGCGGTGCATTCCCATCATATTTATGGCCATTGTAACCATTAAATCGAAGACACTTTGTTTGGGAATTGAGCTGCTGTCCACTATATATGTATGTACATAGATAATATGATGCAAGTTTAAGCCTTGCTTTTCATTGCTGAACAGAATTAAGAAACTCTTTTGAGTACTGCTTGATAACAAAGTCCTTCTATATAAATGTGGTTATAACTTCTCAAATTGTTCTTTGTATCTGAATTAGATGATTGCTCTACACACTAATTTAAATAACCAATTCAACCATCAAACAAGTAAAAATTTACAAATACAAAATTACTTTGTGATAAAGTCAGATTTCTTTATAATTATCCAATTTTATCTAAATACTCAATAAGCATAGATAATATGAAAAATAAAACAATGTGGACAAAAAGGGCAAATTGTTCGTAAAATTTTGCTAATAAACTTCAATGAACTCCACAAAAGATTTTGAAAAGGTTGACCTATAAACTAGCATCACGTACATATCTGTGGCTGTGTATGTACATTAAAATGAGAATCTAGGGCAAGTACACTCTTCGCTGTTGTCTCGGCAGAACATCCACATGTCGTTGGCCTCCATGCAACTTTAATAATATGTCATTTACGTAGAGGTCAATTGCTATATTCATGCTAGAAATCAATACATAAGTATGTAAGTGTGATGAGAATCTACCCACAGCATTTAGCATCAAAATAAGTTAAAGGAGGATCTAACAAAACTACACTTGCAAGCACTTATACACACATACATATGTACATACATACATACATACATACATACATAAATAAAAGTACATACAAACATATTTACTATAGTTTTAATAGTTTTGACTAGAATTTTTTTACTCTTGCAAAATATTGCTACAGAGTATAATAGTTTTGTTTACCTAACGGTTGTTTGTATCACCAAAAAAAAAAATCGAATTAGATATAGAGTAAAATACCAATGCAAAAAAATAAATAAATACGCCAGATATATTAAATTTTAATAGTAGGATTATACAAGAGGACTTGATAGGAGTCGGGTTTAAAATTTGACAATGGGTGGGGCAAGATCCACATTTGGTTAACCTACAACTCAGAACCTACTCGGCAGGCATTGACATTCTTATGCTCCACTGCGAAAACAAACGAAATCGGACCACAAACACGATAACTTCCCATATAACCAAATTTTAAATTATGTATGCAGCAGTAAGCTAATCAAGAACCAATGCATGTATTGGGTAAAAATTTATTCTGATTTTAATATTTTTTATTTAAGAATTTTTGTGAAAAGATAATGAAGTTTCGGCAGTGTACCATTATGGTGTAATTCCGAATTGATATTCACACACCCATACGGTTAAAAGTAAAGATCTAAAAGCAGTATACTATAGGATTGCACGTCAGTGCACCAGAAGCCTCCAGTGCTCTTTAAAAAAATTGATCAGTATTTGCCACATTACTGCGATCAACTCATTCTTTTTTAATTTCCCATAAATTTTTTATTGGATTAAGGTCTGGAGACTCCACACTCCATTACATCCACTTTATTCCTCTGGAACCATGATTTTAGGACATTTGCCGTATGTTTCGGTTCGTTGTCCTGTAGGAAAACCCACTTAAGGTGCATTTTCCATTCAGCATGTGGCAACATTACGGATTCCATAATGTATCTGTAAACGTACCGATCCATGGTACCATTAATACTGTGAAGCGGCCCAAACCAGAAGCAGAAAAGCATCCCCAGACCATAACATCGCAGCTATGTTTCAGTAAAAAGAACAGTTTTCCCACTTGGTTATCGGTAATTCTATGTACTTACATATGTACATATGTAAGTATATGATTTTTAGCGAACTGCAATCGTTTTAGTTGGTTACATTTGCTAATAAGGGGTTTCTCCCCTGGTCGATAACTAGATAAATAAGCGTTATTCAGGCGACGAGCGACCGTTCTTGAGCAGATTAGTAACCTAAGCTCCTTTACCAATTGCGGAGCGTTTTTCAATGGATATTTTTTACCAACTGATCTGTCAGTTTTTTCACCAGTTTTTCTTGGTCGGCCTCCGCGATGCACTATTGCGACAGTTTTGTTTCGAATAAAGTTCGAAATTATTTTTGTGATTGATGACTTGTGAATTTTGTACTTTACAGAAATTTATTTTTGATAAGTTCTGTTATTATCATCAATAACACGTGCTCGCAGTGCTTCACCGAATTTATTTGGAGCCATTACTTTTTTTGTAAACAATTTAAAATAAAAACGTGTTTTCGCAAAAAAATTCAGCGCAGAAATTATGCTCAGCAAATATTATAAGCAATTCAAACTCAATACCGTTAGAAAAAGAAACGGACAAAAGAGAAAAGAAACGAAGAAAACAGAGTTGCAATTGTTTTGTCGCGGCGGATTGTCCTACATCTTAAATTGTTTTCAAATATAACCGGCAAAATAAAAAAAATGATCGCGGTACACATTGCAAAAGATGTAACTTCAATGCTGTAAATTTAAAAACAGGAAACAAAAAGCAATTCGAAGGAAAAATGGCATTGTGAGAAAAAAAATCTAGGACTTCGCTATAGTTGCAAATGTTTTGTCCGATACTGTATGTAATTGTATACGGATTGTATGTTCCTATGTAGGTATTAACATTCAACAAACCTAAAGCAACTAATTATTTATTATTCAACTACGTATAAATGTTTATTTTATTAATCATTTCAGAATTAACTCAATGAGAGGTTGAAGGAATCGCAGCTCCAGATAGTGTATGTATATAGAACGTAGGGTGTTTTATTACATGACTCACTCACCCGTTGAAACTGATAGGTGTGTATGAGAGTCAATTAATGTGAATTTCTACAGAAATCGGCATTATTCATTAACAAACATTGAATTTAATTGATAAACATTTGGATGCCGGTTTTTGACGGTCTAAAAATAGTACGCTCCATGCTTTCAAGTGTTTTTAAATTTACAGCGGTCTCAACTACATAGGTATAACGTACACTTCAAAAGACTGAAATAATGTTTAGTATTTATGAATTCAACATTAATTCTATAATTTATTAATTACAAAATCCATTTAAATTGTTTAATAAAAAAAATTTAAGTAAATATTATTATTTCATAGTCATTTACATATTCGACTTTAAACCATTATATTGAACTTATCGCTATTTTCAGAGATCTAGCAGTTCCAGGTGCCGTTCTCTTATCCACTTTGTAGCTTTCTGTTGTAAAGGAAATCTTGCATTCATGTTTGTACATACATATGCCTCAATTCTCTAGTTTAGACAACAAATCTCCCGTATACACAATTAACCACACACACGTGTCAAATAGGTACAAGTGCACATGTATATGTAAACAAGTATCTGGAAATCTGTTCAACCTTCTGTGGGGCAACATCTTCGCAAACTAAGCAATACAAATTTGTTTTGCTATTATACAAGCAGTACAAATATACATATGTATACACATACATGACATAGGCATAAGAATCATAATTTCTTGGGGAAGCTCCCGATACGCATAAATTAATGAGTATAAGGAAGTATCTCAAAGGCAACAATTAATCCCTACTTTTATGCACAAGATTTTTTAATGTTTAGACGAATGTGTGCAGTGAAAATTTTGATATCAAATTCGTACTCACTTGTTCAATAGATTTTTGTTGCTTTTGGTATTCAATAGCCTTTTAATAAGAAATCGCACTGCAATTTCAATAATTTCACAAATTTCTATTGTTTATCAGGAAATGCAACGACAAACGACACGAATGCGACACGACAAACGAAAATGACGGACGACGGTCAACGAACACGACCCCAAATAACACCACTAAACAGATTTCATATATGTAGGTAAAGTATGTATGTACTTCACTACACGTCAGTCACTTTTACTAATTCCAGCCATTCATTTTCGTAAAAATCTAAATTTTTGCTACAAAAACAAAGAACTTTTCACCGTTTTCACTTTTAACAATGAAAAACTGATATCGAAATGGCAATAATTTCACTGTACAACGGTCACCGACGGTACAAATTTATTTTTACATTGCTGTTGAAGATTACACTTTGCATAATTTATGTTTTAAGTAATGTGTGAGAAAGAGATAGTGGATGCTTAAAATCTGACAGTCAAAATGACGGCTACAACGACGCGTCGGCTATTCAGCAACCCAGCGAAATTACAGAGAGCTTCATATGACCATAAAATGCAGTCGGTAAGACAGTTGTACTTGAATTTAATAAAATAAGCAACAAATTAAAGATTCTCCCTTATTTTATAACCGTTTCTAATTTATAATGTGATCTTTGCGTCATTTATTTTCAAACCCATTTATTTTATTTTAAACCATTCAAATTATTCTTACTTTAGTGTTAACAAAATGTAAACATACTGTGAATGTACATATAGCTAGTATACATACATACATATGTGTATATAAATGTCATTTCAAACAGCTGTATAAACAAAAGTACATATATACACAACTAATAATGGAATACCGGAATAATGATCCTGGAGCTGTGCAATATGGAAACTTTATAAATTACTATAATTTCAACAACGCGGGACAACGATTAAAATTATTACCACGCGATGTGTGGATTGGGATTGAGAATCCCCAATCTGGTGAACCCTACTTGGTTCTCGATATTGGTTGCAATGCTGGAAACCTGACTCAGCTGTTGTATACATTTTTAAATGAATGCGTTGGTACAACACATGAGCGTAATATACAAATACTAGGTGTTGACATCGATTCAGATTTAGTGAAGCGAGCTAAAACTGGCAATGAGTTTCCGTTAAATGTGAGTTATGAACATCTGGATGTTATGGATTCAAATGAGTCTCGTAAAATTAACGAATATTTGCACAAATGGAGTCGTAAAACTTTTGACGTGGTTTGTAGTTTTTCTGTAACTATGTGGATTCATTTGAACCATGGCGATGACGGTTTAAAACTGTTTCTAGAGAAAGTTTGTGACATGGCTGATTTACTTGTTGTTGAACCACAACCATGGAAATGTTATCAAACCGCGTTACGACGAATGAAAAGAGCTGGTGATGAATTTCCCCTTTATAAAGCGCTGCAGTGGCGTACAAATGTAGAAGAATGCATACAAGTTTTCTTAGAAAGTAGTTTGGGAAGAAAAAAAGTGTTTGAATGTTTACCCACTCGATGGCAGAGGCGTATTTGCTTTTATCGGTGACCCGGTTGTTCCAAAATGATTTCCAAACATCTTTGAAATGTATAATTTATATAGATTTACTTTTTTATAAAAATAAATAAGAATTACATTGACATTCATAAGGGTAAAAATATGCTCTTCACAGATTTTGTATGATTATATCTAACATATGTATTTAGTGAAAAATGTTTTGCTGAGATTTGAATGAAAAGTTAATTTGAACGATCCCATCGCCAAATGGTGCCATCATCACAAACACATATCAAAATGGATCCATCTTTGGAGAACGACGCCTGTCTAATAGCATTTGTGCACTTAGGATGTACCAATGTGCTACATTTCGTTAAATTTGGGTCTGAATTATCTAATTCCCAAACATAAGTTTTGCCCTGCTGATTACCCAGAGCTAAAACTTTCTGCCAAAAATTGAAAGCAAAACGAACAAACCATATTTCACATTCCTTATAGTCAAAGTGATGTATAATTGTTGTTGTAGAATCCTGAGCTTTAACATCGGTATGTTCAAGTTTGCCAGGCTTCCAACATACAATAGAATTCTCGCATGACTTGGAAAGAACAAAGTCTCCAAACCATTGGACACAGTCTACATAATTCCGATGAATATCTCGTGTAGAAAAATCAGGGAAATGCTCTTTAATTGTTGGAAACGGTGATGCGTTTTTACTGATATTAAATGTGCAACTATTTTCAATAGCATCCCTAATCGAAGGCTTATCAAGGCGCCACAATTTCAATGAGTGATCCATACCACTAGACATAATGCGATCGCCACGTAAATCAAAATCCAATGAAAGAACTTCATCGCGATGTCCTTCAACACCTCCAAATATAGCCACACATACATCTGTTTGAATGTTCCACAACCGAAGCGAGTGATCCTTACTGCCCGATAATAGAAACTGAGGCAGTTTGGGATGAAATTTTAATTCGTTTATTGCATGCCCATGACCAATGTAGTGCTTAGTGCAAATATGTTTCGATGGATTGAAAATGCGTATAACTCCTCGATACCCAGCGGCTGCAAGTATTGGATCGCCGTTCTCAGGATCGTATGACCAGGCGCATGTATAAAAATTCTCGTCGGGCTGCAGAAAAATAAATTGTTTAATAAGCTTTCTTAATAATAAATATATTTATATACATCAGGATCAGCATAGCACTGGAGCAACTTTATTCCAGTTGCATTGTTATCACCTTGCTCGTTTTCCCGTGGACACTCATAAATTGATATACGATCCTTTCCCACTGATGCGAAAATTGCCTGCTCCTTAATAAGATGCTGATTAAACTGTGCACCGAATAAGGGTTGACCGTGATCCTCGCGCAGATGACAACTTTAACAAAAACAGGAAGTTAGGATCTTTGAACTAGGTAATGGTTTTTCTATACATGCGTACATATATTTGTAAAGTGGTTTTACTGTCTTTTTCGACTTTTTTCGTGGTTTTGAATTCTTCCTGTTATTGGGCGATTTACTACGCGATGTAGTAGTCGTCGCCGTACTTATTACACTTCCTGTTTCATCTTTATCTTCGTCAGATTCTTCGCTTTCCCCTAAAGAATTTGCGGTAATATTTGAAGGGAGTTCCAAATCGATTATAGGAGGCGACTCCGTGTCCTGCGGCGGAGGTGGTTCTACACTATTAGCATTACTAGATTCTTTAACTTCGGAATTCTCCTTTATGTCATCAGAGGCCATTTTGAAATTCAGATATTATTTCAGCTTTAGAGCATTAACTATTTATGTGAGAATAAAATTGGCGTCGAAAAATACAAACAAAAAAATACAAACTTCATGAAATAATGACAGCTGAAAGCCGGTTTTCCGGGTAAGAGGCGTGCGGTGATATGGGTGGGATAAAGTGTTGCCACTAAAGGATGCTAAATACATCTAGAAAAATACATTATTTCTTTTTATTACATATTTTTCACTTAATATTATATATGGATAAAAAAAAGTTTGAAGATGCACTAATTTGACTCTGCTCCCGCAATTTTTTCTGTCTCCATATCTATATAATTTTCAACTTCTTTGAGTGCTTTCGCGCAATGCTCTGTTCGTGCCAGCAATTCATTAGTAAAGTAGTTTCTTAAAATATTGGATTTCTCTTGCGTTAGTCTTCCTTGGACATGTAAGAGCTCTAATTCATGTGCCAAGTATGGACCCATTTTCAACTCTGCTGCAGTTTTAAGATAAGCACATTTACGATTACTAGCTTCTGCGAGTTTCTGCAAATTAGAACGATGTTGGGACTCCAAGGAAATTATTTGATTAAATCCAGAGAGCTTTTTGGAGGCACATTTTCCAACTGGTGGTGGCGTACCAAGTTCGATAAATACATCAGGCACTTCTGCCTTCAACTTTTTACCAAAATCAATGATTGGTTGTAAATTTAAACGTAATAAGGATACAATTTCTTCGCGTATAGCTTTCCTTTCAGTATAAGTCAAATTTATAGACTCTCGTAGAGTTTTCAAGCCTATTTAGGGAAAATATTTATTAGAAGAAATTATTCTATTTTATTAATAGTTTTACCTAGAAGATAGTCGTCTCCTCCTCCAACATTCATATGCAAATAGTCGTTCACGTCAAGTACTTTTAAAGTATAATCGACTTGTTCACCACTATCGGGTAAATCCAATTTATTTATTCTTATTTTTTGTAAGTTATCCAGGATCAAACGTAATTTCCTGATCTTGCATAATTCATTGTCTCGTTTAGTTTCCATTTGCCTACGTGCCTCAGCATTGAGGATACTTAATGTTTCATTTGCATCTGCCATGTTGACTGAAGTATTTTATTTAAATTATTTTATTATATAATTTGTAACAAATAACAGAGGTAAATAAAATTCTTCACGATCGCGTTTGACTTGTTTGAATTTCCCGTTGTTACCGCCGTGTAGGTAAAGCAGTTTTGTTATTCAGCTTTTGACAGTTCATCAATGTTGACGGCACATTGTTTATTGTGAATCCTGAAAATGGGCAAATCAAAGGTAAGCAGACTGATTATTCTTAAGTTGAAATAAAAATAATAAAATATCCAAATATTATATTATAAATATTTTTACAGAAACAAGAAGAAACTCACAAATCACATAAGAAATCTAAAAAGCATTCAAAGTCATCATCAGAATCGGCCAAGGAATCGGAAGATGTGTCCAAAAAAGTGAGCACCTTAAAACGTAAACAAACAGAACTAGCACGTGTGCTACAACTTAAATGCGCTATGCTGCTTCAAGGAACTTTATCATATTTGGAATACACAGAATTACGGGAAGAATTAGTGCGTCTAAATGCACTAAAGGTAACATTTGCGAAACAAGCCGCTAGCTTAGAAAAACACTAAAATATCATTTAAAGTGATTCTTAAACTAAAACCTATTTATGTTGTAAGTCTTTTGTTGACATTATCAGAATTTTATAAAGTGATTATTTTAAATAAAGTCTATTTCATAATGTATACACTAATGAAAACCCAAATAAACCATATAAAATAAAAATCAGGTGTTTAATTTTTTATATTCACAATAATATTATCGGCGAATACACTACTTTGACATTTTGTTGTTTCTCTTAAACGTCAAACTAACATTCATAAACGTTTACTGATTTCTGGAAAATATTTTCGGGGTATTCGTTGAATAAATTGTAAATTTTGCGCATTTTTGGCAAATAAGTAAAAATGGGATCTTCTTCAAGTGGAAAAAAACATAAAAAAGATAAAAAATACAAACATCGTAGCATTGAAGGAATTGATGAAGGGGAAAGTTCATCTTCGCATCGTCACCACAAGCACAAACGCCATAAGGAACACAAGGATCGGCATCGCCATAAAAAACATCGTGATCGTGACCACGATCGTGAAAAGGAACGTCGCCATCATACAGAAGTTATTGCTTTAGAAGAGTCGGATTCAGATGACAGTAAGTGCACTGTAGTGCGCTGATATATTGTACACAGTATTTTAGTGTGTAACTCAGTGTAAGCGGCGTCAATTTGGACCTGGCCGCTTTTATTGGAATAGCATAAAACATTAATTCAAAGAGCGATTTAAATCATGTTGTAAAGAAATGTAAATTATATTTTTATACTATTCCAAGAGTTACACAATCATTTACGTGTTTATGATAAATCATCGCGTTTTTCTCTTCTTTTTACTATTTTTCAGATTTGCGGCAGATATTGAAAATGTATGAAAAATTTCGCCACTATTTGAAAGCGTTTTTGAAATTGACATCATCGTACAAAGCGATTATCAAAATTAAAATTTTTATGATTTAATAGCGTGTTTTTTCATTTTTAGGTTCTGATTGCGTTGAGGTACCTCTTGATGAGAACCCATTAAGAACTTATGGACAAGATAGTGATATTGAATGTGAAGCACCACCGCCGCCACAGTTGTCAAAGCATATTATAGAACGGGAAAAGGATCATGAACGCCAAAAGGATAGGGAAAAGGATAAAGATTGGATTCGTGAACGTGAGCGGGAAAAGGAAAGGGACCGCTATGAAAGGGAACGGGAATTGGAGCGCCGTAAAGAAAAAGATATGGAACGAGAACGAATTGAAAGAGAACGAGATCGAGATCGAGAAAGGGATCGTGCTCGAGATAGAGACCGAGAACTAAGAGAAAAAGAGCGTGACAGGATAGAACGTGACCGTGAGCGAGCTCGAGAACAACGTTTTGAACATGACAGAAGTAATCGAGATCGCGACCGGGAACGAGAACGTGAGAAAGTAATTGATAAATCAAAAGATCGGCAGACTCGGGAAACCAGATCCCCTTCACCTATTCCTGAAAATGGCGCAGGCGATTGTCTCTCCATCGAAGAAACAAATAAACTACGCGCTAAGTTAGGGCTGAAACCTCTCGAAGTAGATAGTGGGCCCTTAAAGCCAGCTTCTTCAACCGCAGCTGCTGTGGAAGCCAAAAAGGTTCAGCCGGGAGAAAAAGAACTGTCCTCTTATAAAGACGAATGGGGGGAATTTTTGCATAAACCTGCGTCAAATTTAAAAGAAAAGGCCGAAGCAGAAAAAATGAGGGAGAAACTGAAGCAACGAAAGGAGAAAAGGTTCTTGGAGGAGCAATTAGCACGCATACGTACATTAGGTGAATCTGACGAAGAAACGGATGATGTATCTAAATGGGTATCACGAAACCGTCGGGTTATTGATGAAAAAAGGGAAGCTGAAAAGAGGGTTTGTATTAAAATGCAAAGTAAACATTTTATTCTTTTTAAAATATGATTTCATTGTTAGGCGAAAATGATTGAAGAAATGGATGCTGAATTTGGCGTAAACGATTTAGTAGAAAAAGAAAAAGAGGCAGCACGTCGAAAGGCTTACAATGATAAGCATCTCAAAGGTTTACGAGTAGAACACGATATGGATGAGTTCACTGAAGGTAAATCAGTCATACTGACTCTGAAAGATAAAGACGTTTTGGACGAGGAAGAAGATGCTCTGATAAACGTGAATTTGATTGACGAAGAGCGGTATCGTAAAAATGTTGAAAATAAGAAACAAAATCCTCTAAGCTACGGATACAACGTATACGAAGAACAGTATGACGAGCTGGGTAATCCAATTGAACGTGGAATATTGGAGAAATACGACGAGGACATTGACGGAAATAAGAAAAAGAAAGAATTTGTCATAGGCGATAACGTAGAGGAACAACGTGAGCATCGTAGAAAATTGCTAGAGGTAATCTCACGAATTAATCATGCTCAAATTCTTATTGACAATTTTCTTTTAAGATAAAAACAAAACTCGCAGGAAAGCGATTGGAAACCTTGGAGGATGCTAGAATCGAACTTGCTTCTGATACATATTCCGAAGCTGAGTTGACAAAGTAAAAACAAACAAATATATTTCAACCATGCGCCCACTTAATATGTTTACTCTTTCGTTTTAGATTCAAGAAACCGAAGAAAAAAGTAAAGAAACTAAGGAAAAAATTGAAAGTCGAAGACCTGCTTCCATTGACTGATGAGCCATTGGAGCAGCACTTAGGGAGCCGAAGAGATCGGAATCGGGACGCAGAAAGTATGGATATAGATGACACAAAAGATGCTGTTTCACAAGTAAAGATGGAAGAAGCTGACGATGACCTTGAACGTATTCTTTCCAAAGCACGAAAGCTAAAACAAAAAGAGAATATAATTAAGAAATCACTTCCAATCGATATAAACAGCATCAAGGATGAGATCAAAACAGAACCTGTTGATGGTGCTGACGGCGAGGGTGGCATCCGTGGTGCAGACGGCAACATTGTACTCAACGCTACTGCTGAGTTCTGTCGTACCCTTGGTGATATACCCACCTATGGCATGGCTGGCAATCGAGACGAAGACTCCAATGATATGATGGACTTCGAAACGAATGACGGCAACGAAGATCGATATAACGATCGACACAATGAACCGGAACTTAATCATGGAACGTGGAATTCAGTTAATCCAGATGAAGTCGTACAGCCAGCGGAATTTGAAGATATGGGCGATAATTTGGAGGAAGTTGCCATTTTGGATGAGGAGCCAGACGTTAGCGCTGGTGTGGCGAACGCTTTACGCTTAGCCCTTTCGAAGGGCTATTTAGAGAAGGAGGAGCACAATAGGCCAAGCAACTCAAAGATGGCACATCTGCAAGCAAAGAATTATTCCATTGAAGACAAATCGGCAGTGTAAGTAAACCAGACTTCATACGATTTATTTTACTTCAATAAAAATATATATTTATGCAAATTTCAGGGAAGATGATAAGTTTGGACGACGTGATCGTTTCCACGCCGGTCCTATTATGGAATTTAAAGACAAAGACACTTTCAAACCAAATGTGAAGTTGGAATACATTGATGACAATGGCCGTATTCTCAACTCGAAGGAAGCTTTCCGTTATTTGTCCCATAAATTCCATGGCAAGGGGCCGGGAAAGAACAAAATCGAGAAACGTTTGAAGAAAATGGAACAAGAAGGCGTAAGTAACGCTCACAAATCTGCCAAAGTAAGAATTTAATATTTTATCACAAACCTTTTCTATATTTAAAGTTGATGAAGACGATGAGCTCCACAGACACTCCTTTGGGCACACTCACTATGCTGCAGCAGAAGCAAAAGGAAACGAAGACACCGTTCGTGGTGCTTAGCGGCGGCAAGCAAACCGCTGCTGTTACTGGCGCCACAATATCCAAATATAAATAGGATACTTCCTATGTAAAATTTTTTATTTAAGCAATTTGCGGTTGAACTCTTCGTATCGTTAAGTATTGTAGCCCTATGATAACCTAAACTTTCACAATATAATTAACCAGTCGTAACCAGTCTGCATTCCCATACAATACCAAAACGAAAATTGCAATAGCCCAAACGGACAATTATAAAGTGGTCACCAAGCGCAGAGGACCCACAGCTCACAACATTTATTAAATAGTCGTTCAAGATAAACTAGTATTGTAGAATAACCTATTTTTTCTAAATGTCTACAATAAATCTGAGATGCATGAAACCAGACACAATACGGAAAAGCATTTGCTGTTTAAGTCGTGCGAAGTGAAGCTGTACTTCCGGTAAGGGCGACTGAAATGAAAACAAAAAATATTTGTTTTTGTTCTGAAATTGATGTCTGCCACTTACTTGAGAAATGCTCATGTACTGCATACTTCTGGGAGTCGACTAATAGCTCAATATTCAAGTCGCCCTTTTCCACACAGCTTAATGTTGTTGTTCCATTTGTACGAATTTTCAACGAAAATCTTGATTGCGCAAACTTAATGCCTAAATAAAAGGAATTAATATCCACAAGCAACGGAGTGCAGTTCATATATCCCAAGCTTACCATTGATCGTGAAGCCTTTGCTCGTGGGCAGGAGGTAAGTTTTTTGAATTATCATTACGGACTGATTTCCATCCAACTGCACACGTACGCCACCGTAGCCATTGATAATTGTTTGCAGAAAACCACCAATGCCCGTGAGAAAGTTCGCTGAACCCTGAAAGCCATTTTTGTTCTCGCTCCAGACCTACAAACACAAAGTCATAACTTCACATGACAGTCCTCGCGTGGACAACCATACCTTAAACTCCGGCCGTATATAATCCTTGTAGCCCCTTTGGAAATATAAGCTAGCTTTTTCTATATCTTTGACATCCAAAAAGTTAATGGCAAACATCGACCATGACATGGCCGGTCCGGACTCACGGATTACCGCCTCATAGTTGAGCAGGTCGTTGCGTCGTGTAACGCTAGATACGGTAAAATATTCATTTCTTCACTGTTTATAGACTATTATTTAAAATGGTGCTTGATTCTTACTTGGACATGGCATACTGTATGGGATAGCCCAGTAGAACGACATCTGCCTGCTTCACAATCTCACCGCGCTTGTAGCCCAAGTGCTGCGGGTGGTAATCCAGTTTTTCGTCGTATAAGATTTGCATGCGCCGTGCGATATCTAACCAAACATCGGGCCGACCGTCGGCTAAAGCACACATGGAACACGCAAAACTGTTCAAATCGCAACATTAACGTTTATACATAGTCTGAGGTTCAACTCGAAACTGTACCTTGTGAACTCTAGAGACTGTTTAACAACTACATTTGTGTAGACATTGTCGGTGACATTGGAGTGGTCTTCATCTGGACCCATGACACCTACAAACGGTAATATATACAAATTGCGTGTAATTGCGGATCAGCTCTACTGTTACTTGAAAGTTTTACCATCTAAATGAAACTTTCGGCCGTCATCTTTGACACGATTAACCAGGAACGCGGCCACTTCCTTCGCAATTGGCCAGGCAACGCGGCATAACCACTCCTTGGAATGTGTTACTGCATAGTGGTGCTGCAGTGCCAATACGATATCGGGTGAGATGTGGATTTCCTGGGCGGCAATCTCGGGACAACAAGGGTTCGTCACTTCTGTACCAGTGTAGGCGCTCTCCCAGGGATACCTTTGCATTAATGCATTAGAAATAGATAATTTTGTCCAAAATATTTAATTTACCGTGCCCCTTGGTAGCCAGTTTGCTTTGCGTTATATCGTGCGCCGGGCAGATGTTCAAATCGGTACTGCAGCAGCGCCTCTGCCCAGCGCGTACTGAACTGTGTGATAGCTGGAAGCATCCAGATTTCTGTATCCCAAAAATTGTGTCCTTCATAGTCGGCGTCGAGCTGACCCCGTCCTATGCCGGTTGGGCTGAGTCCAAAGTATGCGCCATTCGGGTGGCTTGTGTTTAAGGAGGGCAGGGAATTGGCCAAATAGAATATGCCGGCGTTAACTATATGCGACTGAAAAATGCTTTTATGTAAGCTTCAATGATTTAACAACTATTTCTCATATCTCACCAATTCCAAATTGCCGTCAATCTGTATATTAAAATCACTCCAAAATGCTCTCCACTCTAAGGCATGCCTTTGAAAAAGTATCTCCGGAGTAAGTTTTATTGCTGTAAATAATTACCGTTATCTTTTATTATGATGATAGACTTATGTATATACCTTCAGCCATTTCCTGTCGTGCAATCTCCTCTCTTTCGTCTGCCGTAATCACAAAGCGGTAATAAAGCTCTTCTTGGCCAGCACTTAGTTCGATGGTATGCTCATTCTCCCAGTCATCGCTGAATGCCACGAAAATCTTACGTGGCTCGGTTTGAAACTTTCGGTGTTCTAATCGGCGGGTTACACCTTGCAGCATCTTGTATCTCACTGTACCGTTGGTGCTGTCTAATGGTGAGAAGTCAAAAGCTTCGCTTTCACCACCGGGCTTGCGGGTCAACTTGATTAGCAGTGGATCTAAATGAAGAGCATGCATTACAGCAAATATGTATCAGAAGCGGAAGTGCATTGCATGTCAGGTGATTAGCAGACGTCATCGCTTTTTACCTATAGCCCCAGTGCAGTGCACGAAAAGTTCATAGATCAATGCGCGATTGTAGTAGCGGTGCGGGTATGTGCGTTCTTCTAATTTCAGCTTCAATCCATTCGCCTCATAGGCAAACTGCCAGCGGAAATAACCGTCTTGCAGTTGCAGTTCGAACATATCCGGTATGATGGCGAGCTCCCATTCTTCGTACTTAATCGTGGCTACGCTTAAGTTAAGCCAATTGGGGATACGCGCACGGCGACTATTGCCTCCCTCGCCGTTGTAGACACCATTCATGAAGATGGCATCGCCAAACACAGTATAGCCCATGTGTCCATTGCCCAGCGTGGGCATAAAGTTGAGGTCAGGCGGTAGTCTGGCGATATTTACAACGAAAATCTCATGGAAAACCGACTTTTTCGAGTAATTCAATAAGTTTAAGTACTTACCGCTCTGATTTTATTACATACTCGCTGATTTCTGCCGAGGACAACAGACAAACGCTTGTCAAAATCACCAAACAGATTTCAGCATACATTGTTAGCATCGGTGTCACTTGCGTTGTTTGTTATTATTTCGTTGAGCTGCAGAGGTAAACTGAGTGTTTTCCTCGCATCAATCATCGACTTCTTAATCTATAATAAATTGCTTTTGTAATCTTCATACTTGTACATTATTAGCATATTTCAATACGTACGGACTTGTACGATTAGTGGAACTGATAAAGCTTGCCTCTATTCGTCGTGAGAAGTCTGTAAATAAATGAGCTAAGGAAGAGCTGAGTTCGGCCGTGTCGTGCGCTATTTGCAGTACGTAGCAAAATTCGATTTTTGATCCGATCAAAAACCCAAATTATATACAGGCCAAACACAAAAAATGCTCGATGTTTAGGAGTTTACATATTATCACCCCACTTCAGTCTTGGGTGAATAAGGAGACATCTTTGAAAAATTCAACTTTTTGTCAATCTGAATATAAGCACAAGCAGCTATAGAGTGCTTGTGCTTTTATAAAACCGCTATGAAAACAAAACTCAAATATGATATAGAACTGCAATTTGGCACTGAAATTTTTGAAAAAAACGGTTGGACCAAAGGGAGAGGAGTGTCAAATGAGTGGGGTTGGCCGGGCATGCAAAGAGGTGGCCATTGTCATGCGGTGACTCATTGTACGCAGGACATATATTGGATATGTCAGGGTCTATTCTGGATAGGTAGTAGTTTATCCAGCTTCAGTATCCAGAGCGAAGCTGCATAAGGTCACTCTCGTTCCTCGTGAAAACTCAAGCTCTTCGTCTGCAATGGATGGTGGTTTGACTCCAAGTATGCCATTCACTGAAAGGGAGTTCATTATACTCCTTAACTGGGAGCATAAGGGTCGCAGTATGTAGATGTTCAATAGGAGATATCAAAAGGCATCCTGTCGTAGTCCGAAATGTAGTGACAGGTCTGGAGCTCCCTCGTCTGCGTTTAACTGTATTCAGGCGTTCATATTGATGGAGCGTAGTTAAGGACCGGTCGTCCGATTGCCTTGTAAGTTGCCAACAACGTTTCTTTGTGGTTTCCCCATATGCTGTCGGCTAGCGACTTGAGGATTTTGTTGCGGCTCCGTACTTTGGCGATAATAATGGTTGTATGAGGAGTTAAGGACCACAGACTGTCAACTGTGTGTGACTGTTATATATATATATATATATGATGTACAGTTGAACTTTCATAACTCGAAGTTCTCCATAACTCGAACTCGAGAATTGTCAATAGAAGTCAAATTTCATACACATTTCCTTCCATAACTCGAAGTCTCTATAACTCAAAGTTTTTTTGTGGACTATGGAGATACGAGTTAGGGAAGTTCAACTGTATATTTAATTGCTTGGATTCCTTCCCTCTGGTTGACGATTTTCGCTTTAAGGTATTTCCCTGGCTTTGCTATTTCCAAATGGTATTAAATGTTCGGTCTAACCCGAAATTTGGTATTCCTTACTTGTTTAAGTTTCGCTTTTTTTCTAAATTATATACTTAACGGACAGCTCTCGCATGTATAAGATGTATGGAAACGTGAATATTACTTTGTAATATGCTAAATATTTCATTTAAGAGATTATCACAAGTTTCTGCATCCATACATGTTGAGTGCCCGAGAACTCATTTGAATATATAAAGTAAATCACAAATATTCGTACATAAACAAAGAGAAAAATGCATTTGAATTTAATACATACACATCATGAACCGATTTAGTGCTTTTTTGCCCTGTCAAAGTTCTGCTCAGGGGAAATGGAACAAACATAGCTCTGTGAGTCTAAACGACAAATATTGAATAAACGCACATGATGGAAAGTGGCAAGCCTCCAATGCTTATCAAAAATTAAAAGAATCCTTATCATTATCAATAGTCACTAAGGAGACATCTACAAGTTTGAGATAACATAAATATTTTAGAACAATGCGCTGAAAAGATATTGGTGGCAATTATGAAGATGTGAATTATGTCCTCAGTAAGATTGGCAGGCATAATTCAACACCAAATCGCAGTGTTAACTCTTATACGAAGCGTAAGCCAAAAACTGAGACATTTTACATCCCGCACGTACATACATACACACAACGGAGGCTAACCCGCACGTACTCCAGAAATCATTAGCAAGTGTGTAATAACATAAATCCCACCTTGACCGTGCGTTGAGACCCTTCACTTGGCCAGCAATTGTTCCGGTGCTGATTCAAGCCGTTCCCCTTGCCAGTAGCGAAGCAAATATGTACATATGTGTGTATATAAGCACTCATGTATACTCTGTTGCTGCTGCGTGGCCCTATTGTGTGCCTTATGTGTTGCTGATTGTCCATCAACCGGCCTATCTACACATCTACGAAGAAACCGGGTGCCAGTCAAACAACCACACACACGTACACACACATACGCATATGTATACTGGACTAGAAAAGGCGATGCACTAGGCGGTGAGTTGAATTAATTTTAATGATGTTACGCCACAGTAGATTTCCTGCAATCTTACATGCTCAGGTGTTTCCATATGAGAAATTTTCTAATGTCTCCCTACTGAGCTACTGCACAAACACACGCACACATAATTATATTATATTTTTTATATCATATATATGTACATGTTTATGCATGTGTCTGCTGATACACCCTTTCTACTCTAATGTCTTCCCATAAAATTGCTTGTGATATGAAAAAGAGTGTGCGTGTTCGTGAGATAACGCTGACTACCGTCTGTGGCGGTGATTTACCTCTTTATCGGTGTTTTGCCGCATTAATTCTCACTTATAGAATGGAAGCAAATTTCTATAGATTTACCTTGAAAGTGGAGCGAATCCACTTACTCGGTAGAAAGTATTCGCTTCGAACACGAAAGAACAATTGTGTTGGTTCTACCGAATTGTCTTTTACTGTTCGTAGCTTAATTTCTTTTCTTATATTTAAATCGCAACAAAATACTATTTACAAATTGAAGCTTCTTCTTCTTTATTGGCGTAGTCAACGTTTACGCGGTTATAGCCGAGTTTACAACAGCGCGCGTTCTTCCTTTTCACTGCTTGGCGCCAATTGGAGATCTAAGCGAAGCCAGGTCTTTCTCCACCTGGTCTTTTCAACGGCGTGGAGCTCTTCCTCTGCTTACCCCCGTCGGGTACTGCGTCGAATACTTTCAGAGCTGGGGTGTTTTCGCTCATTCGGACAACATGACTTAGTCAGTGTAGCCGCTGAATCTTAATTCGCTGAACTATGTCAATGTCGTCATATATCTCATACATCGTTCCATCGAATACGGTATTCACCGTGGCCAATGCGCAAAGGACCATAAATCTTCCGCAGAACCTTTCTCTCGAAAACTCTTAACGTCGACTCATTAGATGTTGTCATCGTCCATGCCTCTGCACTATATAGCAGGACGGGGAATAATGAGTGATTTATAGTGTTTGGCTTTTGTTCGTCGAGAGAGGACTTTCCTTTTCAATTACCAACTTAGTCCGAAGTAGCAGCTGTTGGCAAGAGTTATTCTGCGTTGGATTTCGAGGCTAATATTGTTGTCGGTGTTAATACTGGTTCCATGATTGACGAAATTATCTACAACTTCGAGGTTGTGACTGTCAACAGGGACGTGGGAGCCTAGCCGCGAGTGCGACGACTTTTTATTTGATTACATGAGATATTTCGTCTTGCCCTCGTTCGCTACCAGACCCATTGCCTTTGTTCCCTTATCTAGTCCGGAGAAAGCAGAGCGGCGCGGTTGTTGAGGCCAATGATATCATCGGCGTACACTCTAATAGAAGATGGTACTTTCTCTATTTACTTCTGCAATTGAAACTACCGAATGAAAACTACCTAACTTTTGTGTGTTAAAGTCTGGGTGAATTTGATTCCACCTTACACAACTTTTTTAACAGCAATCGCTTTAAATTCATTAGCTGTTCAGAGTAGTCCTCATATCTTTTGGAACAATTCGGAAGAGAAGCCTCCAAGTTCTAAACTTCAACGGGTTGTCGTCTGTATGTACTCACAAATCATCCATATGTAAGCACCGATGTTTTGCTCGAGCGTTCGGTCTCTCTCGCAACAATTAACTTTGAAATCGGAGCAGTAATAATTGTAAAAAGCGCAAAAGTTCGCTTGCCTAGCGCATTGCAGTACAATGACAGTGCTTTACTCTGCCTTTACGCCGCTAACCACTTCGTTCGCCCCCCCCCCTACTTGGCTACATTCATCACACTCGCGGATGGGTTGCCTTCGTTTTATATCTTTTTCAGTTATACAGTTTTTTTTTTATTTAAGAAGAAATTAACTTATCATGATTGTGTGGCGTGGCGAAGCGTAACTGGTATACGAGTATTTACCGAGCCTAAAAGGCAACAAATGAATAATATTTGCACGAAAAAAGTATAAATTTCGCAATTGTTTGGGGTTAGACACTGCTGGAATTCGCTATTGCTACCGCACCATTCTTTTATATTTTTCGCCGATTTTGACATGAAATTGGAATAGCGAATGTTGTACAACCACGCGCTTTACAACAATAACACGCCGTGTGGCCACGAACTCGCCGAACTGGGTTGAAGGCAAAAAATCAGCGAAGCGTTGCCAATGAGTTTCCGTTGAAGCGATTTGCGCATGCGGACCGTTTCGCATTTGCCTACAGACCCGGACATTTCGATGATCCGCTCTTTCAGACAATTTTTCGGCACATTTGTACTTTTCTGTTCAACTCTCTGAATAAGTTCAATACCTGTTACTTCATAGAAACATGCCTTCGTGCATATTTAAAACATATTTTGTAATTGCTTGGGGGTGAGAATTAACTCAACCCTGAACACATTGGCTTCTAGTTCTTGTAAAGTTACATAAACTATGCATTTAAGCATTTACTATAGTTATACATACTTATGTATGTTGTTGAACTATAATTTTAATTGCGTGTTTTGTGCTTTATTTGTTTATTTTGTACAGTTAATTGAGAGAACGAAAAGTGTGTGAACCTTTTTTTGGGCGACTGTGTTTCCGAAACATTTTCTCATAATTTAATTTGTATATATGTATATATGTAAACATGTATGTATGTATCTCTGCGGTCAATGTTGTATTTTTGTGCATATTTCCTGAGGTAAAAAACTTGGCAATGCATACTCACATCTTGTTTATACTTGTATGTGTGTGTGCCTTTGTAATTTACTGTTGAAGCGCAAGTTTTAGCGCTTTTTGTGGCAGAACGCTTCTCTTGTTTTATACGGTAAACTTCGCTTTTTTTGCGACAATATTATTTATAAGGTATGTATGTATTATATCTATGTACATCACATACATATAAATATACATATGTTTGTAAATCTATAATAATATATTATATATGTATAATTGTAACCTCAAATGTAAATATGTACGTTGGTCAAGTTGCACCTTGAAACGTTGTACAATTTTTAATATCAGTAGAGATCATACATATGTATGTTAACAAGTAAGGAAGAGCTAGGTTCAGGTGTGACCGACGGTTTTGTACTCTTTCAACTTGCCAGGATCAAAGCGAGGAAAATACTTTCAGGTCGATAAGGTATTTTAGTTATATGGGGTCTAGGCCAAGTTTTCACCCGATTTTATCTATATTAGGCACATTGATACACTGTTATTTGTCCGGAATGTAATAGGAATGATTTTCTTTCGCCGCGACTGTACTTCGGAGCGTGCGCGTACCGACTGGATTCAGTAGAGGGCGTTCCTAGCTACCGAACGAGCGGCTAATCAGTTGTCTCCGAGTGGTGGCAGCCAAAAATGCAGCGTTCGTTACACCTGATGTTTATATCTTTTGACATCAAAGGCATCGTCCACCATGAATTTGTTCCTCCTGAATAAACCGTTAACGGCAAATTTTGCGAGGAAGTCCTCAAGATACTCAAACGAAGAGTCAATCGGGTCTGACAAGACGTCGCAGCTGATTGGAAGTTGCAACAACGCCCCGGCTCACACCGCTTTTCTTGTGAAGAGCTACCTAACTAAGGTCGGCATTCCAACGCTCGGCAGCCGCCATACAGCACAGATGTGGCACCCCCGGTCTTATTTTTGTTTCCTTGCCTGGAAAGGCTGATGAAAGACAAGCATTTTGAGACGACAGAGGGGATCCATGCAGCATACACCTCGGCTCTCAAGGTTATTCCGGAGAAAGCCTTCCGTGACGCCTTCAATGTTTGGAAATCGCGCTGGCAGCGCCGCATCGACGCAGAACGAGCCTATTTTGAAAGTTTATAAAGAACTGTAACGATTGGTTCAATAGATTTTTAATCGACTCAGTCCTATTACTTTCCAGACAAACCCTGTACATTCTTTCCAGTGGGCCTACAGTTACACATTTCTCAAATCAATGACAAATTTATATAGTTCCCACATAAAATTCTACTCTGGATTCGCTCCTGCTTATGACTTCGATAAATGCACTTCTGTGACCTTGGCAATGCTCTGATAACGCCCGTCAATGAACTTGTCCTTACTTTTTTTGCTAAGGAATATTTAAAGAAGCCGTAACCACCGTATTCACCTGACTTAGCTTCGTCTGACTTCTGGCTACTCAGGATACTCAAACGAACGCTGCGGGGAGTCTGTTTTGATAGAAGGCTATTCCCGAAACTGATTTTAACAACTGTTACTAAGATTGAAAAAAAGTTTGGTACAAGTGAATTGGTGCCAAGGGGGATTACTTTGAGGGGGACGACATAGATTTTGAAGAATAAACTAAGAATGTTAAAATTATGAACATTTGCTCATAGTAGTATACTTGTAGATTTCGTACATTCCTCGTTTTCAATTTGCAAAGACGACGATTGAGCGATCGACTATGTTCGTATGGTGGTGGCACAACAACAGCAATAAGAAATGAATTTCCACCCTTTGTTTTGTCCAGCACTGTGTGTGTGTTTAGGCAAATAGTTTTGTATGCTCATTCCGTGCAATTGTAAATTTCCTCATTATCCTTTATTCAAATTTAAATTAAAGTCATTACTTTGCTTGCCTTGCTCGCACCTGTTAGACACCTGCAGCAGTTAGCCACTCTACTTCCATTAATATGCACTTGCAAGTAGGAAAATCATGGAATTTATAAATTACTTGTGTCGACATGTGTAAGTAGATGACTTGTATCCCTTCATATAGACTTATACGCAATTTCGTTTGTGTCTTCAAAACTCTAAATTATAAAGCATATAATTTTAGTTTGTCCCAGAAAGCATTCGGTTGGCATCACCACCAATTACTTTTACAAGCTGTTTGCTAACTGCGCTGTTTATAAAGTCTCATTTGTTATTATCCAATATGCCAATGACTAAGGCACAAGAGTGGACCACAGTCTTCTGAAGAATTGAAATTCTTAATTGTGAAGCATTTTTAAGGCATATTATATAATAAAAATGTCTCGAAAAATAACGAATTGCATGAATTTTCAAATATTTTAAGGCAAACAACTGGTTTAATTAACGATCCTCCAATTGGACAGTTGTCTTGTAGAAATCTTTGCTGGGTAGCATAACAGCAAATGTCTTAACAAATACATAAAATATATACCACACAATGTGGCAGAATTGCAGCGGCACATTTGCACGCTTGTATAGTTTTCCTACTTATTTTATGCAAAATTATCCAGCTCCTCAGCTGCCAGCCTTAATGAGCTGACACACAGACATAGGCACTCATGCATCAACTCAAAATGTTTGAGCCGCCACTGCGTCGGCCTTATCTATGGGTATTATTCCTGGTAACTCGAAGCACTGTAAAAGGGGTTGACTGCACGGCGAGGGGCCGGACAAACGCGGCTGCGCTCCAGAAGGCACAGACCAAAAACAAAACACACTTTTCAATTTACACACCTGTAGCAGCGCGTTGCAAGGCAGTAGCTTAGCATGGCAATGGTGGCAGCGAAGATTATTCAAAGCGAAACTATTATCGACTATGCCATCTTGTTGTTGCAGCATGGCAATGGTGGCAGCGAAGATTATTCAAAGCGAAACTATTATCGACTATGCCATCTTGTTGTTGCAGCAGTGAAAATGCAAATGTTTGTGCTTAATTTTTGTGCCTCTAATGAACGGCAATGATGAGGCAAGTTTAGCACCTAAAGCGGCAGCAACAGAACCGAGAAAACTAGTTGCCGTTAGATAAGTTAACGTTTGCCTGCCACCACTCATTGTTAATGCCTGCCACCGTTTGTTATTTTAATTCGCTTATCAGCTCATTTTCATAGAAAGAATAAAAACATTCTGTCAGCGCAGCATGGGCCGCAGGGATGGAGCGGCATTAAAACTACATGCAACAGTTTAATTACTGCGGTCCCAACAATTATGAACAAATTCGTTAAACGTGAGAAAATGCCAAGCCAGGTGTCTATTATACCGAAATGGCTATTTTACTTCCGTACCGAGTTCATGCCACAAAATTGACAAATGATGTTTATTAAGCTTAATGTAATTTTGTAAGTTTTTGATGAAATTCAAAAGGAGTTTTAAGCATTTTTATTTACGCGTGCGATAATCCATTCAAGTTACAGTCTGAGCTGCTTCAAGCCTATAGAAGCTTAACGTTACCTTGTATATTGGGTAGTCGAAAAAGTCTTTTCGTGTTTTGTCAATAGATGCCGTTGCAGTCGTATATCTCCGGTGTTACCAATCACATTGTGTTATACCATTGATTGATGAAAAGGCGAGATTTTAAGCTTCATTTAACCAAAAAAAAATTTAAATCGGGGAAGTTGAAAAAAGTTACAGCTGTTCAAAAATGAGTGAAAATTGTGAAAAAACCCGCTATTTTTGGAAATTTTTGTACAAAAAGGGGAAGAATGCTACGCAAACCAACAACGAAATTTGTGAAGATTACGGAGACGATGTTGTATCAGTTCATGTAGCATAACAATGGTTCGCTCCCTTCCGTTCTGGAGTTCTGGAAATTTCGAAGTATCGATTTAAACTGATGGAATAAAGTCTCTAGCGGAAAAATGGCAAAAAGTGGTCGACCAAAATGCTATTTTTTTGTTCATTATTTTTTACCATAAATATAAAAAAAAGTTGATTAGAAATACGAAAAGACTTTTTCGACTACCCAATATATCTGCCAATCCTACCAGATTTGTACATCGCTTGCGCTTCTGAACAACCCAATTCATTCTCATTTTAACCGTCTAACGAAATCTTTGTTTACCCCTTCTGAGACCCTAGCAAATACTCCCATGCTCATATTACCAAAATTCAACCGACCGCATGAACCCACTGCTATCCACCACTATCTCTATGGCTGTTTAAGAAAACAATACAATTTTATAAAAACAAACAGCGCTTGATATGTGAGCATAAAATTTATTACGCACACATTAAACGGCAACAAATGTGCCATTATCACGCCCCTTTGCGCAATATTGCCTGCGCCCAAGCACATATGCACGCGCGTGCGCACAACTAAAGCCCGATTAAGTGCATCATCAGTCGCATCTGTCAAAACAAACACGGCATGGGTGCACAAGCGCAGACGACGGCACATTCATGCAGCCGGACTGACCACTTGCCGCTCAGCTTCTAAGCTCCGCTGCACAGCCACACACTGCCACCGCCGCGCATGTCGAGAAGAAGCCGCAGCGGCTACCATGAGTGTGCACTTGATGCAGATGCTGAAACTGAAGCTGAGGTTGAGGCCAACAGGTGAATGCCGCATACGTTCTGTGTGTGAGTGTGTACGTGTGTGGGGCTATTGAGTAATAAAGTTACTACTGTTTGCAATTGAGATTGCGAGTTGGCGTTGATGGCACTTGCTGTTTCGCTGTTATCGATGGATGCTCCTTTTGCTTCGGGTGCGGCGATGGTGGCCGCGATGGGCGATTGCGCCGAATGATTTATGCGTGCGCGAACGCAAAGTGTGCAAATGACACATGGAATGGGCAAGTAAATACAGTGTTGTATGTTAAACACATTTGTTGCTAGTTTATTGAATGTATTCTTCCATAACAATTGATTTTATGAATGAACTCGAGGCGGGTTCGTGTCTTAAGTCTTTTGAATTTCACACAAAAACTTAATTTAGTGTTTGGCAAGTAAAAAAGTCATACAAATTCCTCTGCATGCCAGGCTTATGGCTCTAAAAGGCTGTTACGTTCTGCACAAATTTGAATAACTGTTAAATCTGTCAATTTGTGCTGAATGCCAATGCGTTGCAAGCGCCCCTTAGGTGTCGCAAACTACAGTTTTAGAGTCATAAGCAAGCATCTCCGGCCAAATTATACATTGCGTGCTCTACATTGTTCCCCTTTAACAAGCGTACGACATTATTGTTCTACGCTAATAATTTTCCAGAATTTGATCTGGTTATTTTTCATGTAAGCAGCGCGTTATCCAGCTAAACGCATCTCAACTAAAATTGTAGCTCTTCGAATTGCACGCCGCCGCTTGAGTTGCGAATAAACAAACTCGTCTATATCGCATGCTTGCGACGACTTAAAAGAAATTTGTTTGTAATGGGGGAATTATGGTGTTTGCGCATGCGCAACCACCGCCACAGTGCCGCGCAAGCTGATTACAATAATAACAATAGCGTTAACAAGTGCTTTATAATAAGGAACGTAGCCACTAGAAAGCGGCGGAAAGACAGCACTTTAAGGTGGTTGAAAAACAATATATGACCTGGTGAAATTAGAATAAATTGGGTAGTCGAAAAAGTCTTTTCGTATTTTGTCAATAGATGTCGTTGCAGTTGTATATCTCCAGTACTACTAATCAAATTGTGTCATACCATATTGTGTTGGAAAGGTGAGATTTTAAGCTTAATTTAGCCAAATAATAAATAAATTCGGGGGAGTTAAAAAAAGTTACAGCTGAAAATAATGAAGAAATTCGCTATTTTTTGAAATTTTCCTATAAAAAAGGGAATAATGCCATGCAAGCCACCAATGAATTTGTGAAGTTTACGGAGACGATGCTGTATGAGTTTGCGTAGCACGACAATGGTTTGCTTACTCAATAAGTTGAAGATTGATTAGAAATACGAAAAGACTTTTTCGACTATCTAATTTAAAAACTTAATAATTTATATTTGAAATTATTATAAGTAACCTATAGTTTGACAACTAAAATAATATAAATTATAATGAATTTGCGCACAGATGGCAACCCTGCACTTTGTGTCTTCGCAATTAGTGCTCTATGGCGAATGCCAATTATTACACCTGCCTGAACACGCCAACGTTAATTCTTAATTGCGATTTCTTCTATTACAGCTGCGCATAATTTACCTTACCCTCTATTCCTATCTGCCACAAATCAGCTACATACTTCTTTCGTTTTGATTTGCTAATGTAATTTATGAATTTGAATGGGGGAAACAAAAGACACTCGGCACACGCACGTTGAGGTTAATTTAGTGCAGAATGTGAGCAAATGAGCGCAGCAAAGCGTAGATCCTGTGCGCGCCAGCGAAGATCGGCGACCTCCTCAGGTGGCTTACTTGGGAAGATCTCAGCTTTAGTTAAGTAAAAATTATTGTGTCATACACACAGGAGCTCTGATTGATTGTTCACATCTGTTTGGTGTTAGCTGGTATGCTTGCAACTGAATTCTTCACCGACATTTAATCTACATGCTGGCGATCGCCATTGATCTGCAAAATAATTTCACTTGCAACATCACTTGAATTGCCCAGCGAGCAGTGATTTCCTCCGTTGTAGCCTGTGGCAGCTTGCTCTGATTGATGCTCATCGGAAACAAGCATGCTACTTCATCAATGATTCTGCGTTGCATCCTTATACGGTGCGGCGTCGTGAGCTAGTCACAATATACCACATTCTTCCATGCTCTATGTCAGCAACCACCATTCAGCAATGACGTAGAGTGCATAGAACTTTTTTGATTCCTGTCATGCTTCGAAAACACCACTAGGAATGTCTGCTTACCTTCGTGTTGACTATTATTGCCTTATTGGCAATTGTTGCAATTCAATTTATGCCTCATTGCTACCATTCATATTTATGCCACTTGCACACTAAAAAAATCGTTCAATGGAAGCTGCCATAATGATATACGGCCACATGATCGCAGCGTTGACCACAGCTGTCAGCAGCTGCGGCCGCGCAAAATAAATGAACGCGATTAGATACGTCGATATTAAGGTTTCTCAGCCTAAGCGTTGCTTAGGTGTGAGTTTATTCACTTATGCTGAAGCGTTCGATCGATGGCACTAGTATGCCACGGTGGCGAAACGAGTTCACGCACTTTCAGCGCACCGGCAGCCGTCTTAGCAGCAGCCAGCGCGCAATGAAACAGCAATGCATTGGTGCAACAGCTTTGTTTCCCTTTAGTTGTGCATTTCATCTATCATTATTGATATCGTTTTGTTTGCTGTGGTCTTCCGTCGCAGCGGAAATTGATTTATTCAATGATGAATGTCCATTTTGTTGCACTGCTGCCGCATAATGCACATGCATATGTTGCTTGCCACAGCACTGCTGAAGCTTGACAAGTGCAGCATGCGTTGCATGGTCATCCCAAGCGTGTATGTGTGCGTTGAACATTTCTTCAGCGATCTTGATTCTTGCGCGGTGGTTGCTGTGCGGCATGCACATCGGTCGGTAATTGAGTTGTTATTGCATTTTAATTGAGCATCGAATCGCGCGCAATAAAATCAGCCAAAATGGGAAGTCGCTCAGCATAACACGATCATATTTTATGGTTCTGCAGCAACAATTGCTAGAACTTGTTGCACAGGCGAAAGCCGTTCTGTCGCAGGTGCTATTGGCGATGGCGGTGGCGGCGGCGTTGGTGTTGCAGGCGCCGTGGAAGCTCAGGTTTGCGGTTCTACTTGCTTGTTTTCCATGAGTTTATAAGGTAAATTATGCAATATTAATTGAACCAGTTTCGTGTGAGCTTGAGCTGCGACAGCGAGGCGCAAGAATTGTATGAGACTCTTGAGACGTGGTGCCAGTGGAGGGTTTCGCAAAAGAATTGATAACAAATTAAAAATGATTGACGAAATTTTTCAAGCGTAGTTGTGTAGAGCACTTGTTCAAGCAACAACAAAATATGAAACTGAAAGACAAGCTGCTGAAGCGTTGTACGTTAGGAAGGTCACATAAAACCATCAGTTGAAGAAAACCGATTTGGCTACAAATAGCTTGACCATTAACGCAAAAAGCAGAAGAAACTTTACCAAACACCCAGCACAGCTAAAAGCGCCTAATGCATTTAATTCTTTCAGAGTTAGAACACACTACTTCATAAAATACATAATTTAAGGAAATACTGTTATAATTATATGCTCTTCGTAGCATTTATGTCCTCCACAGTGTCTGTATTACACGCATATTTCTAAGAACCTATTCAAAATCATAAATTCACAGACATTAAAACCAAAAGAGACCATAAAGCTTTCAACTCATTTCCTAATTGCTACAATTTTCATAAAAATTACAGATATAATTTACGACTTGACAACTGATGAACTTTCACCGGTGCCGCTAGAGACAACAGCTGAACAAAGGAACAAAAACAAGAAAAAATCAAAACTTTTGTTTGTTGCTTCCTAAAGCGCGTGATAAAGAAACAAGCAGAAAAGAGTGTGTAAAAGCCACTTTGTAGTTAATATAAATATCAAATTAAGAAAGGCAAGATTCGGAAGACGCCGACATGAAAACATTTCCAGTTGGGTTTTGGACAAACTAAAACAAAAAATAAAAAAAAAATATAACTTAACAACTTCCGCGGTCGGTGTAAATGCAGACGGCAATGGCGTTCGGGTCAGCCGTACGCTGCCCGCTGACCAACTGTGGTTCACATGCAATTGACCTCCCACCGTGAGTCCAAACAGCCAACGCGCTGTGCCGCCTTATATAGACCCAAAAGCACACAAAGCAGTGCGGCAACGAAGGAAAATGATGAGAACACCACAACGCACAATTATTTCCGTACGCAAAATATAGACCGTCTCAAAAGTCGTCTTGGTGTTGCGTAGACTGTTTTTTGGGCGTTAGTATGGCTTGCAAAAAATGTCAGTTTCGAAAGCAGCTAAACAAATGACTCAACACAAGCCTAAGTAAACAAGTTAAGAAGCCGTGTGGTTAACAGCAAGTAAATATGAGCTACTGGTGGACAAAAAAGTCACAGCCACTTGGCAAAAAGTTAGCAGTAAGACACAATTGTTGTTTCTGCTTTTACAAAATGAAGTCTTCTTAACTTTATTTCTCTATGTTTTGTCAAAATTCTAGTATTTGCTTTTGGGTTGCGCGCTATGACTAGAAAATTACCTGAAACTTTGATACCACAAGTACTATGTACATACATATGTACATATATGCTTTGTCAAAAGATATGCGTACTGCTTCGGCAAAGTCCCGTCAATTAGGGATTTCTTAATTACCCCGAGGCTCTCAACGATTTCAGCTCCAATTTCAATGTCTTCCCGCCACCGTTTGTCAACAAGCCGGGTAATTTTCGGCCAGCTACGTACATACCTACATGTGTGTGTGTGTGCGTGTACCCGGTGGTCGGTAGTTTTAATACCAACTGCCACTTATAATTCCTTATAAATATAATTACGTTTACTCTACTGATTATGATGATATGTTGCCTAACTCCAGCCCTCACTACTCAGTACCCGCCACCTTTGGCTCATGTGCCTAACGATAATGGTGCGAGTGCGTATCGCATTATGACCGGCAATAATTTTACGACCTAACTGACAAAAAATGAAATACACAAAAACTTAGTAACAAATACTCGCACAATGGCGTTAGCATTAGCAACAGAGTCACCAAAAAACACTGATCGCACTGGTGGCTAGTATGCGCAGCCATGCGGTGGCGTTCATTCGCCTGCTGAAATTCGTTTGTCGCTTCGCGCCGCACTTCCTTCCTCGAACCACTTGGCTGTTCAGTTGCCAATGGGTTTTGGGTGCTGTCACAGCATAGCCAATGCTTTTTTATTGCCTCTGTTTTTATTTCATTTTATGATATTATTGCCAGATCTCGCTTTGTAGTGTGCAGAGTTCCAGGCGGCTGCTCTTCAAGATCTGCGATAATTTTAATCGCTGCGCATTTAACTTGCCGCGTCGCGTATTGGTTGCGCTTAACCGTAAAGTGTACTGTGGCGGCTTAAATTGTGGTAAGTAAATTACAAGTGCCCCACTTCAGGTGTGTGAGTGCATCGCCACATATTTACTGCTGCAGTTAGTTCGACTTCAAATGTTTATTTAACTACTCCAGCACTGGAAATTCTTTAATTGCAACTATTTCCCCAGAATACTTTCTTTGAGTAATTCACAGAATTTTTTTTTGTGCCGCAGCTGCGCCTATGCGCCTAAGTTATAGCTATTATTTTATTGCGCAATATAAGACATATTTAAGAAAATTTTATAAAAAATAGTGCTGCAGAAACACTGCTTTATAGTTGTTTTAGAGGAACTCAGGAAATAAATTTAGTAGCTGCATTCCATACAGATGTTGTAAAGATTAAGATTGTCAAGCATCTTACTATTCAAAAATTTATGAAGACACTTTTTACAGAACCACAGTTACAATAAAATTTAATGGAAACATAATCATCCTCTGGGAGCTATTCTGAGTTGAATTGACAGAATGTTCGTCTATAACTCGTAGCTAAATTATATAAATAATAAATAATATCTACTAGATTTACTTTTCAAAATGAGAATATCGATTCTTTGAAGCAATTTTCGAACTACCACTTTACTTTCCCAATAAACCTGCAGTCACTTATGAGATTTAAACGTGGTGATAATAGCTTCTCGTTATGGAAGTTGGAGCTCATTCGAAGAACCACGTATAGTCAAGCCTCCCCTTAATTATTTTTTTAAAGCTTAACTATTAAAGAATATGTCTACAAGAGAATTTTTCAAAATTAAAATTATTTTCGGAAATGGAGTCATTTTGCTGACCCGACAAAAACCGGTCAGCCGCAACTGAAACTTCGAACGGGATTTTCTCGAATATGTCTTTTTTACTGAAATTTTTTACAGTCTTCTTTATAGACTTGTCGATGTCTGGAACTTACCACATCCCCAAATTAAATTGTTACTATTTTTTTAGTTGAAAACCGTCAATAAAAGTGGTATACATTTTTTTCGTTTTTCAAACAGTCGCAATGTTAATAAATCACTTATAAAAAATGGTTAGTAAAAATATTAATCGCTGTTTTATGACACCTCAAAAACTCTAGACTGGAATTGGTGCATTGCATACTTTTAGGATTGCAAAATCTGTATTCATTCGAGTAATGCACAAGCTTGATACCGGAAAACTAACACCGAATATGGATTTTACATGCAGCTGACTTTAAGATATCCATACATACGGTTAGAAACGTTGGTATTCTGACTTAAATTTTATTACCGAGGTTTAGACTCAGCCCATAAAGATGCTACATGGCAGAAGTGTTTACATGTTGGAATTTTATGCTCCCGTAGTTTCTATTACTGACGTTTTGACATAGTAATTTTAAAAATGTATATACCTTGAGAGTAGTATTAAGCGAAAATAGACTTTCATTCCATCAACTCGTTAAAATCGAATTGAAGTAAACTTGAAATCATAGAAAACAACTCTTTTAAGGTAGTCGAAAAAGTATTTTCGTATTTGTAATCAAATTTCAACCTATTTCTTTATTCATAATGAACTTTAATGAACCAAATATCTATCATTTTGTCGACCACTTTTTGCTATTTTTCCGCTAGAGATATTATTCCATCAGTGTAAAACTTTTCTGGTTTCTCGGCGAAAAACTGCGACAAGTAATTTTCACAGGCTTCTCTTGAAGCCAACTTTACTCCATTAAGGGAGTTTTGCATTGTCCAAAACAACTGGTAGTCCGATAGTGCAAGATCAGGGCTATATGCTGAAGGCATCAAAACTTCCCAGCCAAGCGCTCTCAGTTTTTGCCTGCCGAGTCATCAAAGTTTTGTGTGCTCTAGCGTTGTCCTGATGGAACACGAAGCAATTTTTGTTGATCAGTTCAGGTCGTTTTTTTCGATTGCTTGCTTCAATCACATCACTTGTTGACAGCAAAATGTAGAGTCAATCGTTCGACCAGGCTGAAGCAGCTAATAGTGGATGATTTCTTTCCAATCCCATTAAACACTCAGCATAACCTTTTGAGGCGTCAATCCTGGCTTTACGACTATTTGTAGAGCTTCACCACGTTTGGATCATGATTTTTTTCGCACCTTATTGTCGTATTTGATCCACTCTCTCTTGTTACCACTCGCTTCAGAAATGGTTCGATTTCATTACGTTTCAGCAAAGGATGGCAGATGTTAATTCGGTTTATTAAATTTTTCACAGACAATTCATGTGCTACCCAAACATCAAGCTTCTTTTTATAGCCAGCCTTTTTAAATGGTTCACAACCGTTCGATGATGAATGTAAAGTTCTTAGCGATGGAATGGCTGCTTATGTAACGGTCCTGGTCAATCTTTTTCATAATTTCATCGTGGCATTCATCCCTTTTCTATACAAACATTTCAAAATATAGCGAATCTCGACATTATTTTCATTCAGTTTTGAACAGCTGTAGATTTTTTTCAATTTCCCTAAATTTAAATTTTTGTTGCTTAAATGAAGCTTGAAATCCTACCTTTCTAACACTATATAGTATGACACAATGTGATTGGTAGCACTGGAGATATATTGACAAAATATGAAAAGACTTTTTTGACTAGCCAATATTAAGAACCGAGGGAAAAGTGCTGTGAATTTTACAATGGCGTTAATGTGGTATGTAAATGACAGCATAACAGTAAACATAACGGCATTCCGTTATCGTGTTGCATGCATATACATACATAAGGAAGTGCGTTAGATAAAACACCGTTCATTCATACCAGTTGAAATCATGAAACATTAAAAGTTGCAATTAAAATTAAATTTAATAGAAAAATTGCCGGGTGGATCCACCAGTCAGAAGACAATTAAAGCCGATGACTCTCTTCGAGACAAACAACAACCGTGCAGTCATTCACAGAATAATACTTTATGCCTCGATGATTCCGATAAAGATCGCCCCCAACAGCGAAAACAAATACAAGAAATAATCATAAAACATTCGCTCGCATTTATTAGGTTCATATTTTAAAGCTATCTATGTGCACTAGTTTCTTTGGCACTTGTAAGTGTATGCACAGTACATACTTATGCAAAACAACAACTCGGCACGCTTCTACGCTGACTTAGCTGACTGCTTTATAGCGTTTCAGCCACCCCCCTTACCAACTGCCGTACAAAGAAAACTCACGAAAAAAGATTTCAATTTTGAACAAAAAGAAATCTTGCAAGACTCCCGTTTGCAACTGCCAAGTGTTGGCTTTATTCGACGTTTCCGGCGAATTGGCGCAATGTGGCAACAGACAAGCACACGCGCAAGGCGAACATACGCTCTACGCTGGCAACCACCGCAATAAGGCGGTAAAGCACCTGATGCGCAACGCGGTCATTACAAATAACACAAATTTATGTGTTTTCTTTACAGTCAGTTGGTTTATGGGGCTGCGTTTGCAATTTTGTTGTATCTTTTCTCTATTTTGATGTTTTTGCTGCTAACAATCTTTCTAATTGCGACCGAACCACAGTCGCTTACTTTCCGGCTGTTGCTCGGCCTTTTTTTCGGTGCATGGTACAGTACCGGCAAAAGGCAGCAGAAGCGCAACGCCAACAAACGGGCTGGGTAGAAAACGCTGTTGCAGTTTACTTGCCGCTGGACGGCTTCTTTGCGATCTTACCGAGCCGTTGACTGAAGTCTAGCGGCGCTTACTTATTACTAGTTAGATAAACCGCTGTTTTTTGCTATATCTACGGTGCCGGCCTGATTGCACCACCTCCTTGTTCGAAAGTTGAAAGCTAGGTTCGCGTGCCGCCATCAACTCATACCATCACCTTACCCATCGCAACTGCCATCGCCCCACAGTTAGTGCCACTGCCACTGCCACGGTTGCGTTGTTGATCATTTCATTCTATAAATTCATCGCTTGATGAAACACGATGCACAAAATTCAGCGGAGCAGAAAATCAGATCGCGAAACCATAACGTCTTCCACCATCATTGAATCAGGCGTCGTACAGTCATCGCCATTTGCCAACACAACTGAAGATAACGTTCTGAGGAGTATTGCTGGTTCAAGCCAGCTTTCTGTGCAAAATAATGCGCTATTCACACAATGACAGGAATTGGCCGCGTATCCAACATCTGCTTTCGAAAGTCAAAGACATGATCTTTAAAAAAAAAAAAGACGCTTTGGGTTCAAACTACAATTGAACGGTGGAAGTTTTATCATCTGTAGTAGTTTTTTTGTTTGAAATACAATACTAAGTCCATAACCATATAAAAAAAGGCTAAATATGTGCATATTGCGGCTTCGAACGTACTTCCAACCGTATGGTAGTCTCGTACCAGCGCACTTGGCTATGACACTTATACTTCAGTAGTTGGATAATCCATGGCATTCATCAATACGAAATGGCTTCTGTTGCCACCATTGCGGATCGATAGTCATAGTTGGCCATAGTTTGCCGTTGGTGCAAACTCGTTGCTTTTCGGAAAATTTTATCATGAAAACGACATCAACAGCAAACATCTTCAGCGGAAAGTTTTATTATGTGATAATTCGGCTATATCATTGTGCATTGTTTATGCTTACTTCGACAGTAACTTGTATCCCGTATCAGGGGCCTTAAAGCTGGGTAGTTTACAATTTACTATATAACTGTAGTATGCCAAAGGACCATTGACCTTTGAGAAATATGCCTTTTTAAGATCGTTTTCAAAAGAAAAAATTAGTTATATTGGGTAGTCGAAAAAGTCTTTTCGTATTTTGACTAAAATGGTACATATTTGTTTATTTATTATTATAAATATAAAAAATTAAGTTGAAGTTTGATTAGAAATACAAAAAGACTTTTTCGACCACCCAATATAACAAATCTCTTTTTTGAGCGTGTTTGTTGCCTTATTACACGCATCTATGTAAAGGTAAGGTCACGAAGAGACCTAAAACTTTTGAAATTTTGAACGAAATTTTTCAAAACAAAAATATCACAAAGTTTGAGGGCGTTTTAATTAAAGCAATTACAGTAAGCTGTGTATTTATTCGGTTTGAGGACTTTGATGTCAATCAAATTTCAAATTATTGTGTTGCCAGCGCACAAAATTTAAGGGTTAATTTAACTTTTCAAGAAAAACTTTAAGCGGCATCTTAAATTACCGTTTTCGAGTATACATTTCCATTTTGTTTATATACTTTCTTGTCACTTGGGCACTAGTTCCAACACTAGTGTATTAAACATTCGCGTAGTCGCTGATGAAAATGATGATGGTGATTATTTTCGTTGATGATGTTGCATATTCACGTGCGCTGAATCAACCAACCGTGACGGGGTGACGTGAGTAATTGTATTGTTGATCGACACGGCCAGCCGCAGCTGCGACGTTCTGGAACATGTTGTCGGCGAAGGCGGCCGGTGGCGGCGGGCAGTGCGGCCAAATGTCGCAAACCTACCTGCGCGTGTTACCACCAGCACTTGTTGGTGTAAACGAATTTGTTAGCTGCGTATATGCTACTGTCATTGCTGTTCGATTGATGTTGTTTGGATGCTTCACACACAGCTAGCGACATAGCGAGTTCGAGTTCGTGCTATCACCGAGAGTTTTGTAAAATTTTAATACTTTTCTGTACAAATAAGCAGTTGAAAATTGTATTTCACGGCATACGTACTATATACTTTTAAAAATATGTCACTATATTTGTAGAAAGTATATTTGTATGTGGAAGCTTTTTCATTCTTGCTCTATTAACTCCAACGGTATTTGGAAGATAAGAGGAGCCAAGATGATCAATGGACTGATTGGTTTGTAGAAATACTATATATGATTCCTCGATACATTGAATTAGAGTTCTTAACAGATGTGAAGCGTTATATAGAGATTTGCATTCTTTTTAAAAGTTGTTAGTATTCGGGCGAAAATCGAAGTCTATATCCGCGTAAACGGTGGCTATATCTACGCCGATGAAGAAGAAGAAATCGAAGAATATTTTCGTATTTTGTTTTCGAATTTTTGGATATTATATTTATTTACGTCGCTCTTTTCCCACGAATGAAATTCGACCTATCCAGATCACCCTACTGGAGATTCTAATTAATGAATGCATACGAGTCAAGGTGTCTTCTTATGCGTTTGAGTGTGTGAGCATTTCCCTTTTCCATTTCATTTACTTGCATTAAATTCGTACAATTGTAATGGGTTCAAACCCGAATACAGTGAGGGTAATTAATTATTTTCAATGTGCAATTGATTGCTGCTTTATGCCACCTATGTTTGCTCTTACCATTATTACTGTGTATGGAGGTTTTGACCGGCATGGCTTGGCACAGGAATACGGGTGGATTGGGTAGTGGTGGTGGCGGTTGCTGATTGTAATGTTTGCATGTCGACTTGCGTGTGAGGGAATTTTCAAAAAGGTCTCTTTCGACGCAGTGACATTTTGTCACAGGTGGCATTAGCTTGTTGTTATTAGCAATTGCCGACTTGATAAGGAAATGACGCGGCGAATAAAACAAGCTACTGGTATTTCACAGTATAAAAGGTGGATTCGTAGAAAAATGTATCAAAGGAGTTACATTTGTTGCAACACAAACAATTCTAATTAATTCGAAATGCCAAAAGTCAACGCAACTGTCACAATATAATTTCCCAATCATGGGATCTGAAATGTATATATTATATTATATATGATGGTCTCATGAGGAAAAACGGACGAAACGGAAACGTTAACAAAATCCGCTTAGACAAAATTGTGTTTTATAAACTTCCGTAGAATAAAAAATATATTTTGTAATCGCCATTGTGGTGTGCATTATCAAATTGCTTTATTGCAAAATATATTTGTATGTATGCGCTGCTGGATGAAATAGACGAATATTTATACTTTCCATTCTACAATATTCTGTTATAAGCGCACGCTCAGCACTTTATTTAAACCCAAATATGTGTGTCTAGGGCTAGGGAGGTTATCAATTACTACATTTTGCAGACTCCAACAGTTAGTATGCAAATATATTTTAAATATTTAAATATTAATTTATTTTGGGAAAATCAGTTTTATTGAAAGACACTTTTCAGTTCGTAAAAAAATTAAAATTTTTTTAATATTGTTTTTTTATAATATTTACAACGCGTTCCCCTCAACACCGGTTGAAAACCCCTATTTTAGCCTAAGAGCTATTATTCTCAACGGACAGGGTGTTAGAGTGTCGAATAAAGAGTGTCACTGCAAAACCATTATATTTGTGCTGGTCTTAAACTTTCAACAGAATTGTACAGAAAGCCCGCTGTATATATGTATATATACACATACAAATATGCACATTTGTTTAATTGTATTGTATGAGGTAATTTAACAACGGCGCCATTAATGAATCATTACTCTGCGTAATTTTTATATCATTTACGTATTCGTTTCACTATTTTTATTTCATTGGACGTTTTTGCATTTGTGTGCGATTTCGTAATTATATTCACTACAATTCAATTATATTTTTTGTATTGTTCTACATTTTGGTTTGAAGTTTCCTAATTGTGGTCGATTTCTGCTGTGTGCGCAAAGTTGTTTGCCAAATTTCCATTTCGCTGGCGATTGTGTCACCTCAGCTTGAAGCTATTGGTATCATCAGCCAGCATGCTATGAAAGCCTTATGCAATATGGTTAGAATAATAGGTATATAACACTATTTATTTTTTTTATATGTCATTATTAAACGGTGTTGTAAATATGATTATTACGTTTAAGTTTGCTCCCTCCTAACGAAGCCACAGCTAGTTGCATATTGTAGAATGAGGTGCGAATATCAAACACCAAACTACAACATATGGAGACGTAACTGAACCATTTCCACAAAATTCGGTAGAGTTAGGAAGGACCTGGTTCAATCGGACCCTAACCTTCGGCTTTGAGTATGGTCTTAAATTGTTAGAATGAAAATTGAAGATACTTCAATTATTTCGAATATCTTATTTATTCAACACCACAAGAAATGTTATAACAAGTGCAGACAGATCGCTATGCACTTGGTCCTTCCTTTGAGGCCAGGGCGCTCTTGCTTCCATTATCCACCCATGGGTCTCGAATAGAAAGAACTTTTCGCTGGAGCATAATCTTTCATGCAAACAACATGGATCTCATTCATTGCATTTTTATGTGCTTAACTAGAGCTTATACAGTTCGTGGTTCTATTCTCTTCGATATTCATCGCTCACATGGACGGCTCTTAAGATCTTGCGAAGAACAATCGAATTCTCCAATGAGGCATATTTATACATATGTGCACTCCAGGTACTTTTTCTTTCCCTCGTTCACCACTTCTTTCGCATTTTTTTTCTATTCTGGAAAATAATGTGCTGACGGATCCATCGTTCCCGTGAACGGCTCCAAAGACTTCGCGAAGAAAAGTTTTCTCGAATGCTTAAATGATGAGGAATCTTTGAAGTGGACTCCAGGTACTTTCTCTTGAACTCATTCACCACAAGACCAAATTCTTCCACATCCTTTTCTATGCTGGAATATAATGTGCTGACGGCTCTGTTGTTAATGCCTACGAAGTAATCTAAAATCTCGTCTGGTATCGAACGACTCGCAGAGGTCCATCTCTATTTCGACGGAGCTGATGGTTGTGCTCAATGTCTTTCTGCATAAAGGTATGGGTATCGCAGGGATCCACAAAAGATATATTACTAAAAAAAATGATAAGAAATTCAAATGGGACTTGTCTGCCTTTCTACTAAATATTGGGAACTGGTCCATACTACAGAGAGAATGATTAAGAAGAATTTTTAGGGAAGCTTTGACGGGGGAAAGTAAACTTCAAGAGCAGAATAAGGCATAGTTGAATATTTGTGAAAATGGAAGTTAGAACATTGTCCAGGGCTCGGTTCTCTAGCACCATAGACGGTTAGAATCTAATTCTAATGATATATTATGGGCCTCATTGAAAATACCTTGTTGTTGTTGTAGCGGCAGAAAACATTTCTTAAGTAATTTGGAGGTATATTTTCGATTTAATGGTCGTTGGGCGTGTCCGCTCCAGTTACGTAGACCCGACTGTCGTGTGAACAGATTCGAAAAGCGTGCCTTCTATTCCTGACGTATATATGAATACATGATGGATGGTCTCTATTCATTTCGTTTCTCAAATCTATTAAAAATTTTGGAGATATAGAGCACATCGGTGCGCATGCGCACATAATGTTTGAAGCTGTTCTAGGCATTTAGGAATCAAAAACTTTTCCGTAAACTATACCCGAAAGAACATGACATTTACTTGTACTAGCTTAAGTAAATCTAGGTATTTTATTTATAACATTAAAATTTCTCAGTTTTTAATTATAATGAACTCATTTCTCTTCTACAAATATACACACATATACATATATGCTTTCCAATGCCAATAAAACGGAAGTAAAAGACGAGCATTCGTGGCTGAAAGCCAAGAAATTATTAAGACAGAAGTAAATAAAGAAAAAGCAGAGATTATTAATTGCGGGATATTGAAAATATGTTTGTAGAAGAACACATATACATATAACTGGCTATATATATCTGTTATATATATATATGTATATATGTTATATAAGTAAATATGTACTAAATATGTGTCTATTATAATTTAACTATGTGCTAGGCATTTGAAAGAACCGCAGTTAAGTTAACGAAATTATAATAAAATATACAATATATATGTTTGTAGTATAGAAGGAGGAAGTTTCTTCATTCAAAGCGGGAAGAGGTCAACAAATTATTTCACAATGAAGAAGCGTTAATGATCATTTGCATTGTATCAGCAACTAATAATAAAGAGCGCAAGTTGGAGCGTGAGAAAGCCGCCCAAGTGCGCTCTTCGAAACGAATTGAAAACGGAAATAAGACTACAATACTTTAGTAGAAGGGAGATCACACTAGGCGCTGCCACAGTTCGGTTCTAGTACTCATTACCCACATAATACAGCAGTACACCTGTGTTCCAGCACGCTTGACTGCACACCACATCAGGTGAAAAAGTGAAACAATTATTATATACACGACTATCGCCGGAGAGAGCATAACCTGTGTGCCATTACTATCGAGGTGCGTGCGATAGAGCAGCTCGACTGATGCTTTGCACTGGCATATCGATTTACAGCACGAAAAGAGCGCACATAACTGTCAACACCACAATGGTCACAAAAGGTTACAAAAAGGCCGAGTGCACCGGGAATGTGCACAAGTCGCTTAACGAAATTCGAACGTAATGGATCGGTTTGCTGCAGCTCGTGAAGATCAGCGCGCTGAAGTCGCCGGTTTGCTACTTACTATACTACATACAATATGACTATAAAATTTACATACCAAACCACTCGGAACACAATTCTGTTTTCTAAAACAATAAGTGTGTACAACGTTCGTGCGCTGATCGGATTAGCAATTTAGTGAACGCATACTCGCGAGCGTGTACCGAACAGCGGTGCAGTAGTACAATAAGTGAGCGCCTGAGTAAGCGCTGGCGATGACATCAATGGAGTGAGCGCAGTTCGTGCGCCTCGATGGGACGCTCGCTGTAGTTACCTGTCGCTTTGGCCACGTCTGCTACGATCAGTTGAACGACAGCTAGCAACAAGTCCGCTTGTTAGCCAAGCGTAGCGGATGTCTACTAAGTTTGTTCAGCCAACAAGTATGACTACAAACAGTATACTTTGTGCATGTTTTAAACATTGGAGGCTGACTATTTGAGATGATCGTGTCGGCTTATTTTACCGAACAGTGTTGCTAACCAGACTCAGGCAGTTTCAGTGCTAAATAAATAAATACAACCAAACAGTGCTTTAAATATCTGCAAAAAAAAAACACTAAAGACTGAAAACATAATAAAATAAAACATTGGAAAAATGCCACTTAGTTAACACTCAGGTGCGAATTGGAAGCAGACCAAAAAGAAAGAAGTTCGAGAAGCCAAAAAAATGTGATCGCCTGAGTTGTGATGAGCTGGAATGGAGGCAATGAAAGCAATGAAAGCAAACAACAACAGTACTAATTTATTAGCTGATTCAAGTTTTGTTGCTTTGTAGTGTTTGTCGAACTGTTAAAAAGCCTCGAGTAAACACCAAAGGCCAGACTACTAGTACACGGACCAGAATAACACAAAGTCAACAGAATTTTAGTGGGCCGGCAAATGAACTGAACTGGCGGCAGGCAGTCAAAAGCCGCGAATCGACACCATTGTTTTGTGTTGGTATTTGCGTTGGAATTAAGCGACAACAGCCGAAAGTCAACAGTTATGAATTGAACAGTTACGTAGCCAAATCGAATATTTCGAAGAGGAGCTCCCGTTGAAGAACAATTTGGTCGAAGTAAAATTACTTTCACGTGGGCATATTTTGTACAAATACAACCATTTGATGACATGCTACATATGTATACATTAACAATACCGTCGTTAGCGCAAAATATGGAAATTACAAAAAATTGCAGTGCTGAATCTTACCACCAACAGACGCATTGCTCATTTTCTCTGCTTTGGAAATATGAGCTCTTACTGTTAAACGCGCATATGCTCCCGTGTGCCTACCGAGAACTGTCAGTTGACTCCTGTCAAAAAGTTGACAAAAAAGATAAGCTATACTCTTTTGTTTTTGGTAGCTCTGTTGCAGTCAGTTATTGCTGCCTGCTGTCAGTTCTTGTCAATTTTCGTCCTTGACTGAAGCTGGTGTGAAACTTGAGCCTCCAGCCCGAAAAAGTTGACGTTGAAGTGTGATGCTCTGGACACAGCGAAAATATTTTGTGGTGAGTTGGTTTTTTTTTATATTTTTTTTTTATTTTTTTCTATATTTTTTTCTATATTTTTATGGCATTTACTGTGCGAAAAGTATGTATATTTAATATTAAAAATACATCATTTGAGTAGAGTTGGTTATGCTTGATTTCTAAAAGAGTCAATTATTATTTTTTGTTTAATTATTTGTTTTTCTATTGAGTCTCCTTAACTTAATATTAGCATATTCTATATGTTTTATACAATTTATTTTAATTTTAAACCTAAATTCATTAAAAACTTGCTACAAAAAATTAGTATTGACAGAAATTTGCGAAATTCTCGCATGGAAAAATATTAATATTTAACATATGTCTCTGTATAAGCGGCTGAAAGCTACAAAAACAGTTAAGTAAATGAGCAGAAATACAAATAGAATTCGAAATAGGCTTAACATTAACGCAAAGCAATTAAAAGTCAAGCACAGTGTAGCAAATTTAAAAATAAGACGAAAGCAGTTAACAAAAAAGTAGTTAACAATAAGAAATAAATATGTACACACATACATATATATGCGAAAAAGCAGCGGAATTAAGAAATAGCCAACAATTGAATAATTTGATCAATGCCGAGAACGCAACACACTGGCAGCCAGCGCTTGCCAAAGCGAAAACACGCAATGTATTTGTTGTTGCGCATGCGTGCGCGCCACTTTTCTTCACATATGTACTATACATTTGGTGTAGCTGTGTGTATGGTTCAAGCGTTTTGTGCCCGCTTCTTTTGCAGCATCATTAAAAATAATTTGTAGCACAACGTAAGCACACTCGCACATTTTTTCCGCCTTCGTCCAGATAAACAAGTCAATAAACGATTAAAAACTGAGTCAAAAGGAACAAAAAAAAACTACACATGTTCGCAGCGGATAGGCTCACGCGCAGACCAAAATTATAGCTCACAAGGTTTTTAGAAAATTGTTGTGTGCTCGGCCGATGATCTTGCCGCTTTGTTGCTATTATTTCGGGATGGCTTTGTAGCGCTGAAGAGTAAAATATACTTACACCTTTTTATAAGTGCATGTGTGTAAGGAACCAATTTTCAGAAACCTTATAAGTAAGGCCGAGCTCTAAAAACGCCAAAGAAAGGCGCGTATGAGCGTCTTGGCATGTTCAAGGAACGGTGTGTAATTATCGAGCGTTTTGGGCACGGTGTTTTGTTGTTGCTAACTTTTGTTGCTGTTGTTGAGATTTGTAATTTGATAAATGTGTTTGCGTCTGCGTATTGGCTATTCGTCATTTCAAACTGAGAGTGACATCATTAATTGTAACAAATGTTTATAAGGAGAGTTGCCAGGTGGTGGAAAGTATACCTACGTATACAAATATATAGACGGTTGATCAGCCATAGGAATACAATATTTATTCATTTCGTTAAACTCCACTTTTGAATGTTAAAAAAAAAAAAAAATATATATTGGGTAGTCGAAAAAATCTTTCACATTTCTAATAAAATTTAAACTATTTTTTTTTATATTTATAATAATAAATACTTGTAAATAATATTGGTCGACCACTTTTTGCCATTTTTCCGCTAGAGACATTATTCCATCAGTGTAAATCGAATTTTCGAAATTTCCAGAAGAGAAGCGAGCGAACCATTGATATTCTACACGAACTGATACAGTATCGTCTCCGTAAGCTTCACAAATTTCATCGGTGGCTTGCGTAGCATTCTTCCCTTTTTTATACAAAAATTTCAAAATATAGCGAATTTCTCCATTATTTTCACTCATTTTTGAACAGCCGTAACCTCTTTTTGAACTTCCCTGAATTTAGATTTTTTTGGTTAAATGAAGCTTAAATTCTCACCTTTCCAAAGCTAGATGGTATGAAACAATGTGATAGTGTGCACTGGAGATACACGACTGTAACGGCATCTATTGACAAAATACGAAAAGACTTTTTCGACTACCAAATATTTTGAACAATAAAATATTTTTTATTATAACTTTTACCAAGCAACTTTTACCAGCAAATGAAGAATTTAGAATCAGTTATTATTTGACGATATGTGCACCTCCCTTAGTAAATATGTAAAAGCGAGCAGAAGTTTACCTCAAGTTTACAAAACTGTTTGGAGAATGATAAGATATTCATATCTTTTAATTTATTTGCCTTCATTTCACTGCTTCGCTTGGCACATGTATACATACACACGTGTACCTGTGTTCGAGACTAACAACCGTTGTCTAAACATTAGGCCGAACATTTTCTATGATTGATTTTCTCTCGCCTTGAAGCGCACGCTCTGTAAAAAACGAAGCAAAACGATGCGAATGCTCCGCTAGCGCCATTAAGTGGCGAATGTTGCACTTTGTTTGATGGCACTTAGTTCCACGTACACACAGTGGCATACATATGTACCCACACTCATGGCTAACAGCAAAGCGCCCCAACTATGTAAGCGGCCGAGTTATTTGAGGCGTCCGAGACAGACGGTGGCAGCTTGCTGGTGGCTATTTGCCGCTCACTGGTGTCTGGCGGTTGGCAAAAATGCCATATCAATTACAAAATTCCATTTCAACTGGTTTTGTATTTTGCCGCCCTAATAGTGTGCAGAAGAGTACTTAAAGTGAAGTAATACAGCGAGCTCCGTCTCTTGTTTGTTGCTTTATTGTCTGCTGATCTTTTCTACACATTGCTTGCAGCCGCAAAAGTCAAATGTTCCGAGTGCGCGGGGTTTAAGTGAAAATGTAGAGATTTTTGTAATTCTACGATTTCGCTGGGCATCCGCTCCGCTCTGCGCTGCCTGGTCTACACTCCGCTCGGCTCGATTTAAGCTGCGAGCGAGCTGAACTTCAATTCGCTGGAATTAAGACTTGACGTGTTCTTGGACAGAGATAATCCGAAACAACAGCAAAATACATGAAATGTTCGTACGTATATGTGTGTGTGTGTGTGAATGCCAGCCTGGCCGCAGTCGCATGTTGCAAGTGTTTATAGGCACACTGAACTCGCCAATTGAACTTTAGAATGGACTTTACTTATATTGTTATGGCCTTTAGTGCTTAAGTGGCCGAAAGCGGGCACAGCGGTGGCACAAACGAGCTTGTATGCCCCGAAAAAACATAAAACCAATCTGTACAACCTTTCGGTACAACAAAAACCAGCACGTTGTACCGCACATAAAACAGCGTGTCTGGCAAATGACTACGACGGTGGCGGATTGTGGCGGGCTGTGGCGGTATGGGGTAACAGCAACAACAGCGGCAGCGGTAAGTAGCGGTTTCGAAGGAAACTTACAAAATTCCACATCCGCTAGTTTATGTGGCAGCTGCTGCTCAGATTTTATGGACGCTTCTTTATCGTACAGCGTACATACAGATATACACGTTCGCTTGTCCGGCTGCCGTTGTATTGCTGCTACCACTACCAGTGTTGTAGGCAAATGCCAACAAATAAATACTGCAATTTGCAACTCATTCCAAGTTAAATGGCCACCGTTGCAAGCAGCACAATACCCACCACGCAAGTAACGCTGTTCGTGTGGGACCCAGTGGTGCAGAGTTCAATGGCAGCCGCAAGAGTGACAGTAGTGCAGTAGCGCAGCCTTTGCCGCCCCGCACAGCCGTGTGTATTGAGTTACCTTTCCACATGGTGTGGCTTTCCTGCGGCCAACTACTGCCACTGACTGCTGACCGCTAAGAGAAGCTGCCAATAACTTCTGTCCAACTGACAAGTGGCAGCAAAATGTCAAGCTATTGACAATCCATCCGTTCAAGCAACAGCCTTCAGCGCACTAAGCTGCCGAGCGGTGGCCCTTAAAAGTTGATATTCAGTAGGCTTATTAGTGGAGTGAGCAACTCCAAACGGGCATGAGGAGTTCGCTTATGAACAATAAGCCGTAGAGATATTTTGTAGTTATTAATGGACTATTTTCAAAAAATGTCTAAAAGAAAATTATAGTTTTTGAAAACTCTTCTTATGCATCGGCTTGCCGCATGTTTGAGTTAATACTTTACATAAAAATGTGTGTATTTGCCTATGCGAAGACATTTACTTTAAAACTTATTTGAAAATCCACAAATCGCAGTGCTTGCGCTTTTCAAAAGGTTCCCACGTTGTCTGTTAGCCGGCTGGTGGTTTGGCTGATTTGCTTGCCCTCATTTCATGAACTATTAAAACTTGACTGAAAGTGAACGGAGTTCGCTCGGCTTCGCGCTGATAGTCGCTCGGTTGGCCTTAGACTACAGTTAGTTACCCACAGTGGCGGTTATCTACATTTTGCCTTGTGTTTTACTGCCGCGAGCCGCCACATTTTGTAGTGTGACTCTTTAAATACGCTACCTAAAAAATGAGTTTGGGGATTTCTTGAATGAAAATTTCTGAAAGCGACGTAAATAAATTTAGCGAGTGAGGTCAGTCTGCCTGTGTTTACACTTGTTAACATCAATTTTGCTCAACGATCTTTAGTTGCTATTTCTACTTTACGAAATTTCCGAGAATATGTGTCTTGTTTTTTATTAGTATTCATCATATTCTCTAACTACAGTTCCCTAAACGTGTTTGTCAGATTTTATTAAAAAAATTTTAAATTTAATATTGGCCGCACAGAAAGGTAGTTTGGCGGAAGTTGTACATAAGGGAGTAAGTTAAATCTAGAGTGCCTTTGACAAAAGTGTTATAAAAGCGGATAAAAAACATATTTCAGGGTTAATATGACCTTTATTTTATGTAGTCGGACGAGTGAATGAGAAAATAAACTCTTTTATCTTGTGTGAACCCTAGGACAACATTAGCAGTTCAGGGAATTTGCTTTTAACACAATTTAATGTCTAAAACACATACTTTGAATGATAAAATAGTAACCTTTGATGGCATATACTTATATCGAAAATTTTATTCTTATTTATTCATAAATTTAGTAGACAATAACAAGTTCCTTCAGATTCCGAATAGACACAAGTCAACGAGAATAGTAGCAGCCTTTAATCGCTTATCGCCTGTTTATCTCTAATTAAACGGCCGTCAAGGAGGAACAAAAGAGCGCACAAACAAATGGTAATCCTGCGAACGGCGTTGCGCTGTTACTGTGCGGCGTGGCACAAGTGGCGTCCACATTTCACGCACCATCAGCCGGCAGTAGTTCTGGCGCACAACTAAGAAATGCTGAAGACACACCGCGTGCGCGGCTTGCAACATGCGCACGGCGGCGGCGAGCAAACATGTTTTGGCTGCGCATTAATGCCTGCCATATTTAGTGGCAAATTAAAGCTGACATTCGAACAAGCAATATTCAATAAAAGCAAATCGAAAAGCCAAAGCAAATGCAAATCAGTTGGCGGCTCACACCGCACGCTTTGCATTCGCGTTTAATTTGCTTTTAGCACATTGGTGTCGGCACTTAATAATGTGCGTGGCATGCTGCATATATGTAAGTGCGAGTCGTTGTTTGTGCTACATGTTGCACGCGTGAGTGAGGTCTGGCGTGTGTGTGGCAAGTTGTAGGATGCGTGTTTAGTTAATTTGTTTTCGCTCATTCTTAATTTGCTTGTTGGCTTGTCGCAAGTGATGTTGCATGCAGCTAACATTGTGTTAACCACCTTTTTTTTTGCTGCATAACCACGACTCTTGTGGGCTTTAACGTGTGTTCGCAGTCGCATTTAATGACATTTGAGTGAATCAGTGGTCAGTGTAGAAGCGAAGGTAGCAAAGAGTTGAATCTTAGTTTTGTTTGGCGATATTTGGCGTTGTTTATAATAAATTTTATGCTTTGAATTTAAGTTGGTTTTAAATGAGGCCTCCAGTTGAAACCTCTAAAGCTCCTAAGGCGAACTGCTCCAGCCTAGTGCATCACTCTCATTACATACTTTGCATTTGGTTATATGTATGTAAAAATTCAGTTGGCGTGTTGCGGCAGCAGGCGACTGTTGCTGCGTCTTTGGCCGCGTTCGGCTGTGATACGCCTAGAGGCACGCTGTCACATTGCCATTCAGTGGAAATCAAAAATCAATGCCAATGTTTATGACATACCAATCGCGTATCGCCAACATTGATTGCAACTACACACAACCACAGCGACAACGACAACGACAACAACAACAACAACAACAACAACAACTGCAAAAGGCTGCAAAGAATGTGCAACTTGTCACAACGGTGGGCAAGGCAACGAGAGCCGAACGCTGCAATTGCGCGAAATTTATGTGTTTGCCGTTGCATTGCCAACTGACAATGCACGATAAAGTCAACAACAATTGCAGTAAACAAAAAAAAGCACCAACAAACAAGCATAAGCCAAATGCCAAAAGAGAAGCTGCAGCAGCAGCAGTTAGTTAAGGCAACAGCAACAACTGACGACAACTGCAACTGCTGTGGCAAATGTTGCACGACCATGTGACCATGTGACCATGTGTCTGATGTATTGGCGACGGTTGCTGACGACGGTCCACGAACGCACATACACACATATACCTGTGATACCTGTGTGTATAGCCAAGTGTGTCGTTGTTTTTGTGTTGTGGCAGCTGCTGTGTCTGTGACTGCACCTTTAACCGTCTGTCAGCCAGTGACTGCGTTGCTGCAATACCAAAGTCGATGATCACTGACGACAATGATGATGGGCATGTTGTGCTGTGCGCTTGATGCGCTGCACGCATACACACACACACGCTCAAGTGGGCAGTTGAACGTCCACAAAAAAGAGTGTGTGGCATGCCAACGAAGTGTGGGTAAAAAGTGAAATCTCCTAGAATCGATCTTGCAACACAAGTTTTTATGCTTCCTACACCAAAAACCAGTTTTCTGCGCAAGGGACCAAACAATATGGGTGAAGGCGGCGCAACGTGCTGGCAGGCGGCTGCAGCACATCTGTTGCGCTCCGGCCGAAATGGCAAGCAGCAGCAACCGGCCAACTTACAACGTTGTACCATTGCTGACACAACACTCAGTTGCACATTTGAACATGTGTGGGTAATTGTGTGTTGTTTGTTGCATACTTGCACTGCCCATTTCGTTCGCTTGAACCTTTCATTTGCTGTCATCATCATTTTCGTTACGGCTGCAATTCGCTTTGTGCGTTTATTTTCGACATTTTGCTTAAGAACCCAGCGCTTCGCGATGTCTGCTTTACCAAACCCTACCGCAACCGAAGATACTCAAATTTAATTTGTGTTTTGCGCCGCTCACGTACGAAAGCAACCAGCAGTTCATTTGCCCTTTTTGTTGTTGTCTTTTGCCCAGACGTCCGTCCGTCCGCTATGTCCGTCCGTGCGTCCATCACACTGTCAGTCATATAACACATCTGTTGCACCTGTGCGCATGCGTACACCCAAAAAGACGCAGCATTCAAGCAGGAACAGTTACGGCCACCGAGCAGTCAGCGCTAAAACTGCGCGTCTGATTCCCAGCGGCCCATCGTCATCGTTCTTGTCTGGACCTTGTGAGTCGCCGCGATGCCATGTGTCGGGCTTAATGAGTTTTTAAATGCGCACATTTGTAATTTTTCAGTCATTTGGTGTTGGGACTGGCTGTGGCTGCATGCCGCCGCCAAAACTGGATATCGTCATCGTCATCGCCATCGCCAACGAGCGGTGCACACAGTAGCCATTGTGGTGTAGCGACAATTAAGCACATTGCTAATCTGCCGCGGGCTGCGCTGTGTGGCAGCGCATATCGAAATGTGCTGGACCTTTTCTGGGTTAATAACGAAATTTCGCTCCACTCTGTATTTAGGCTGTCAATGCCTCGGCGTTAATCGCTATAAAAGAGCTTATTAAAAAGGTATTCCCGCATAACTATACAAATAAGCGTTGACAATTATTTACGAGTATGTCGAGGCTTACGTAGTCCTTATTTGTGTGTGCTGTCTTCAAAGATGGCTTGCTCGGTGCCGGCGACGACAGAAGCTTCGCAATGCAGAGTTGGAAGATTTTTTCCATTGCAAGCTTCGCTCCCAGTAGATACCATCCTGATACCATACCACTAAGCGTGAATTTTAATTGTACGGATAATATAAGTACCGTTATAAAATTAAGAAAATAAACATTATTTCTGCTAAAACGAATTTCCAAATGTGCTTCAAGCTGGGCACTTCTCTACGTCATGTTGTCCACGCATATGAGTACATACATGTCTGTACACATAAATATCAGTACGGTCCACACACACACATACGGAATATACCATATAGTATTTGCTTTTCTCGCGTTGGCTCCGAGTGCTTTGGCGTGGCGTTTGCCATAAAAGGAGGCACGTCGCCAAAAGGGGCGAAGAAAAGCGGAATAAACAAGCTTATTGGCAGCAAAAGTAAGAAAAGTACACGAAAAATATTGCCGCCCACATAAAAATATTTCTGTGTACTGTGGCATACCAGTTTTTGACTATGAAGCGGTAAGGATTTTTGTGCGCCAGAGCGATTGGTATTAGCAAAGGCTAGCTGTGTGCTTGAATCTTAACAGTACGCTGTTGGCTGCTTGAAGCGATTACCAGAAATTCGTTGCTGCGATTTCATTCGTGGGTGCGCCTTGTTTTCACGGTGTTTTTGGCATTTCACTTTAACTTCTACGTCGCACACGGTGGTACCCACTTAACTGATCCCAGTTAATTGATTTCACTGACTTTCGAATTATTTCTTCAATTAAAAAACATTCTATGGCGAATGTTTTGGTTAGTTTAGGGCGACGACGAAACATTGTCATTGGAGTAAAAATCTTTATGAAGAATACAGTGAAAGCTCTCTCTCCGGATCCCTTAGTATTATATAAATTTTTCAAATGTTTATAATGAAAAAGTCGTTTATCAAAGCAGCATAGATGGAAGCATTTTTGAAAATTGTCTTAAATGATTGATACACCTCTAAATGTGAGTTCAGTTTTGCTAGAAGTTTTTCAAAAAAAATTGCTCCACAAATAGACTACTCAAAACTTATTACGCCTGCTTTTGTAAATATCGTCTGATCACAACAACGAGTTGTTTGTAGAAAAATGTTATTAAATTTAATTGCACTTTTTTTCGCGTAACTTTGACCTTTGCTCAACGACTTTTGCGTCACACACTTTCGTAAACTGACTTCATGCTCATTCTATGATTCGGTGTAAGTTTTTGAAACGCTTTTGAGCCTTATACCAAAATTACTTGGCTGTTGAGAAGTAATTGTAAAAAATTTAAAAAATTATAGCAATTTTATAGGAGAGCTCTAAGAGAGCGCATACAACTTTCCAACGAACAATAGCTGAGCTTTAGTAATTACATTGTAGCAGCGCACTGATTGAACTGCATACAAATACTTATACCTGCACAGCGTAGCACGATCCATATCAATTGTACTCATATGTATATGCCCGATTTCATATCTGTAAAGCTAACTGACTGCTTACGAGCGCAAAAAATCGCTGACACGTTTATATTAATGCTGTCAGCGCTTCGTTTATTTTTGGGCAGATGCGCACGATTCGCTTTTGACAAAGTCACGAACTGTTATACATACCAACGAGTATTCACTGGCAATGCCTACCAAGCCTACAAACAATGCGCCGAACAATTTAATACAAAATCAAAATGAGGTAGGAATCAACCCACTTTTGAGCTTCAAATCTGGCACAACATAAGCGCTACTGTCGCTGCTAACGAACTGCTTATTTTTACAACAATGCCAACACACTTACAAGCAAACGAGCATTAACTCTATTGGTTATTGCTGAAAAGTTTTTGTAGGACTCAAAACAAATTGAAATCTCAAAATCAGATTAACTTGGGTCGACAACTCAAGCCGGCTTAGTTGCCTACTTGCAGTTGCCAATCAACGCTGCTTTCAACAATTCTAGCAACTCATCTTCATCAACCAAAGAACTGCGCTCAGAAATAAAAGCAGAGATTAGTGAAGCACTGGCAAAAAGTAGCTGTAATATGTAATGTACATGAGCTCAAGCGCTCAAGCTCGGCTTAAATGAGAGTATGAAATGTGCTGACTGATGATATAACCTTCTAGCTGCTAGCTGGCAGATCATGACGGACAAGTCAACATACCTGTACATATGTTCGCACTTGGTACTATACTTGCAATTACAACAAATACAGTGCTGTAAAGAAACGCTAAGGCGGCTAGTTGAGTACGACTTTGATGTGCTCGCGCTAGGTCCACACATACACATATGCCCTTACGTAGCTACTACATATATACTAGATACTGTAGGTAATGACAACTTAGCTGTCTGCCGATTATGATGTCGCTCTAAGTCGCGTTTTGTTGTTGTCGCCATTATCGTGGTCACCGCTGTGACTTGGAGCCATCATAAAAGTGTTGACGTTGGCGCTTCTTTATTACCGATCGCCTGTGCGCACAACAACAAAGGCAGCCGTCTCCAGCCGCCACTCACTGCTGGCCAAAGTAAAAGTCGCAGTCCCCTAACTGCTACGATCTAGTCTGCCGAGCCGAGCTGCTCTGTCGCCGACGTCACTGTCGCCGCTTTTTTGCTAATGCCGGTTTTGTGCGCAGCGCTTTTGTTACCCGCCATTTTATCTGTATGTATGTATGTACACATGCGGACAATAAATATTTTGTTTTTGCCCTGTAATGGGCTGACTCGGTGCTTAAGTTCAGCTTTGTGTGCGCACTAAAACCCGAGTCGACAGTTTAACTGAAGCAATTAGTCAAAGTAAAAGGCATGAAATAAAGTTGCATGTGCTCAAGCAACAACAAAAATTAATAAACACACATTAGTGAAAAATAAAAGCAATAACAATAATTCACAAGTGTGCTTGTATAGGTGTGCGTGTGTAAAGACTAGTTAATGCGTGCTTCAAGCGCTTGCTCTTAGCAATCGCACTTAAGCTTAGGAGTGCGAAGTTCTAAGTGTACTCAGGCAGTGTCATTAAATTGTAGAATGTATGTAGAAAGTCAAAATGTTATGTAAAAACAGAAAGAGTTGCCAATATTTCACAAGTGGCCAGATATCAGTGAGAAAATCTTAATTTCCTGTAATAATATCATCAGCAGTCACTCACTCAGCTCTCATGTGCGGCTTTCCACGGCGGTGACATGCATCAGAAGCCCATTGAATACTCGACAAAGGGCTCGCACTCGTGTCTTCCGCGTCAGTACAGCCAAAACGGACAACACAGCGCAGCGGGCATGGCCAAGTGGATGGTGAAATATTGCAGGAATGTAAACAATCTGACAAATATGGCAATTGCATCCGCTGCACTCCTGTGATGAACGCGCATTTTAATACACCGATCAGCGCAACAGCAACAACAAATAAGCAAATTGACGCCGAAAGCGCTACAGCATGGCATTCATACATAGAAGTGTGCGTGTGCATGTAAATACATGTGTACTAAAGTGGGGAAAAAGTTGGAATTAAGTAGTCGGTGGAATGCAACTGCAAACGCTTGAAATGCCATAATTTGCTGAAAAAGGCAACGCAGAAGGGTGCGTTTGAGCGAAAACGCCGACACGCCAAAAAAAAAACAAAAAATCGAAAACCACAACCGCGCACTGCAGCTGTAGAAGGAGGTGCAATGAGGACTTGGCCAACATACGAGTACCTTGACAACACAACTTGGCACAATTATTAAATTTCAGGTGAGAACCTGTTTGCTAAAAGATAATTTCATATTAGTGGCTGTTACAACACGGCTTAAGCGTGTAATGACAATACTGAACAGCACCAACACGGCACAGATGCTGAACAGCTGCAGCATCCGTTGGGCACTGCAGTGATGTTGTTGTGAGCAACAACAGCGATAGCAAGAAGATGGAAATGCTGTAAAAGCAAAGCCAAGCGCCGACGGCCAGCCGTTCGGTCGGGGCATAAGCGACTCGCATTTCGTTTTGTTTCACCGTTGTTGCCGCATTTGTTGTTGGTAGCTGCAATAACAAGCGAATACAAGATAATAAATAATAATGAAGGATAATGATAGCACCGCCACGTAGCCAACACGCCGCGTCCGCAGCGCCAATGCTCGGCTTTGCTACACAAATGCACACGCACGAAGCTACACGTATGCGTGTGTGTGTATGAGTGTTGCAAATTTACACTAATATGTTTAAGCAACTTTTGCGTAGATGATTCACTGGTGCGCATGCGTGCGTCTTGAGCGAATTCTAGCTCCATTAGACGCAGATACTTCTAAGAAAGTTTCCAACTTCTGGTTCTCGGATATCGACGAAGTGGCGTGTCGCGTATGAATTTGGATTTTAGGGAGAGCTAGAGTAAGAGTATGTTGCAGGCAGTTCAATATAGCGGTGACTTCAAGGCTCTAATCGAAGCCCACCTGAAATGTTCTTTTCAAAAATAATGAACTTATTGAAAGAAAAACTTGAGAGAATATCTATTTTCGAAATTGAATAATCCCACCTAAAATTAAGTCAGTGTGCAAACTGTTGGAGTCTGCATTTTTATTAATCTTTACAAATTGGTTAGCATTCCGGGTTTATAGTTCCTCTGAGATCAATTATTTGATTGTCTTAAGCTTTTTACTTGAACGATGTAGTCTTCTCCAAATCTTTTTCTTTGTATAGGTGCATTGATGAATAGAAATAAGATAAACACTTTAAGAGGAGGCTAATTGCATAAGGGTAACCTATATATAAGTTATAATTCTTATATAAAAACCTTCACCTGATTTGTTCAAGCAGAGCAGCTTCTTACAAACAAAAAATAATAAATACGTTGCTGTTTACGAAATATATTCAAACTGTGGTACAACTGGTTAAAGCTAGTTAGATTTATGCACAAAAAAAACAAAAAAGTTAATTTTTAATTAACGGTACAACTCTTTTTCTTACCAAACAACCTTCAAATTATGCATTATTCACATATTTATCGTCTATTTAACTAAATTCAATGCTTTTTATTCTTTTTATAGTTCGGACGTATGAGAACAAAGCAAACATCCACCGTTGCCTGCAGTCCACCATTGGTGAGTCATTTTATTCGCGTCAAATTTGCATTTCCCATATACACTGCTGCTCCATGTTATATATTGTATTAGCATTCGAACATTCGATTTTAATGATTTTAGAGATCAGATTGATTTCAGCAAAGAAAAAAATATCTGTAGCCGTAGTTTTGTAGATAAACCATCAGCTGTTCAGAGTGGTTGTGAAAATACCCATAGCTCTATGCAAATCCACCGCCGCGCGGCGACAATTCGTGCGACTCTCGCGAGTTGAAACAATCAGCGCGGCGCTGACAGGCTGTCCGCTGAGCGGTGATGTGTTTATGTGATTTGTGTGTCCCATATTTTGTGGAACTGATAAAAAAATGCGCCGCATAGAAAATTAGGCATACAAATTAATCACATGCACGAGTTGACTGACTACCGCCGACATGCGCTACAAATTGTGTTCCAAATAACCAAATATAACGAAGTATGTTTACGATACACGCAGCCGAATCGTTTGCACGAAATAATCGATATTATTTATTTGAAGTAAACAGCGTCGATTTACAGTATTTTCGTTGTCATTAATCACGTGCAACTGTTGGTGGTAAATGAAAAAGCGCTTACAACTGCAAGCGAGGCATTGCGCTGTCCAGAATTATTTTTTTTTGAGGCTAGAAATATTAATAAAACATGTAGGTCTCATTTTTCTCAAATCTTGAAATCTTGTGTTTGTGCAGGGCTTTCAGTAAGAGTTTCCGTAACATGCTTGGCATGCTTCTCACAACTTCTTTTTGTTTTGGTGCCAACTCATATGCTCATCAAGCGCGGCATCAGTGCGACTGCATATTAGTGAAAGCGTGTGAACTGAACTTGACGACTTCTCAAGCATAACATCTACGTGCCAGCAGCAGACTATTGTGCGCTAGTAAAATCAAAAACACCACCCGAGACAGTTGCATATCAATTTACTGCGAAATCACACCGCAAACAAAGTAGGAGACAATGGCAGGTTGCAGACAGCAATGCAACAAATGCGTCTGCAATTGCAACTTTATCTGCCCAAAGACCTGCGAGCCTGCGCTCTAGTGTGAACAGCCAGTTGGCAATTGCAAAATCACATTTACAGGCACAACAACGGTCGCTGCGCCGCAGCAAGTGTCTTTAGATACGCATGTAAATGAGCTGTGTCTGCGAAAAGCGAAGCGATACGGCGCTAAGCAAATAATTAACCGCAATAAAATTCAAATGTTTCATTAAAAATTAAGGAACTAAGCAGCAGTGGCAATAAAATAAAATAAAAAAATAGCGCACCTCGCTTTCAAGATATCACTCAACTTGCTTGCCACCTTCAGTGCTTTGTAGAAGTTTGTAGAATAATTAGTAAGATAAGTGCTTATAAGTATTTAAAGTAGCTGCAGCATTTATGCAAATAAAATAATGGAATTTATCTAAATTAAAAATGATTAAAACTAAATTATTAATAATAGAATATATTTGCACTTATTTAACTTTATATTCACTCATTTGCACTCATATTTTCAATTGTGAGAAATTATCAACTCATTTTCCTTTACACATATGTGTGTGTGTACGTGGGTAAGTGTCTAGCTTACTGCCGTCTGGCAATAATTGAAATCTGATACTATGCGCTAGTTGGCTGCTTGCCTGACGGACTGGCAAGCCATTTGACGTTAGTTATGCCTCTATGTAATCACGATCCATCATAAGCATGTGTGTCGCATTGGCAGATTTACGGCATTGCTGTCTTGAATGCCACTGACAGCTGTGTCTAGTAATGAGGATGAACACCTGTTTGGCGCTGCACCTGTAAAGGAAAAAAAAGATAGAAAGTAATGCAGTAAGTAGTAATAGAAGCTAACAATTTCAATGCCCGCTCTTAAAATATTAGCAAAATATATTCTCTTGCCACACTACGACACATTACTACATATATACTAGATATGTAAAAAAATATATTTTTCGCAATTTTTTTTGACTGTTTTTTTGACAGCAGTGAGTCAGAGTATGACAAAATACAGAAAATGACAATAATGTCGGTCGAAAATTATGGAACTGCTGAGTGGGGCGATTGGCTCGGTTGACAGTTCAACAGACTCTGAAGTGTTTGCTTGTAATTTTCGTTGGAGTGCTGAGTGGGTAAATACTTACTATTATTGCTACAAAAGTACTTTTGTGTAGGTGCTGCCAAATAATTAAGTTTTGTAAGTGGGATGGGCGCTGCATATACATACATATATACTTATTCATACATTGAAATGTGTCTGCTCTTCAGCCAAAACGGCAAAAGTTTATTACTCTTTAGAGATAAAAAATGAGCGCGGGTCAAATAATTGAGCTGAGCTTTTTAACAAATGATTCTATAAAAGGATGCACAGTGCTTCAAAATGTGAAGCTTGTTCTGCACCTAAGTATATTGGTTAGTCGAAAAAGTCTTTTCGTATTTCTAATTAAATTTTAACTTATTTTTTATATTTATACTAATAAATAAAAGAACAAGTACCATTTTGGTCGACCACTTTTTGCCATATTTCCGCTAGAGACATTATTTCAATGATTGACAAAATACGAAAATACTTTTTCGACTGCCCAATAACAAACTAAAATGGTTAGTTAATATTTACAAAGCATTATTTCTGCAAGAAATTTATTAAGTATTTCCCTCTCTCCCTTTGAAGTTATTTGCACAAATATTACTGTATTTTTTGTACAGTTATTAGTAAATTTTATATGCAATACCTTAGACCGCAGTCGAGGCAAGGTGGCCAGCAAGCGCGAAAATTCAACGAATTCCCCGAAGTTGTGAAGACAGCGCGTGGCTGCAATCACTCACCCATTTCGACTACTCGACCATGCCGCCAGCTAACTGTATACCGCGCACAACGAAGAGTAACAGTCGCAATGACAAAATATGCACTTGTCGTCACTCACGGTGCCACTAAACGACGTGTGTTGCCACATATCGCGCAAGGAGCCGCACTTGTTACCATCAAAGTCATTGTCAGCAGCAGCCAACTGCCAAACCGAAACGCATTCGCACACATTGTTCGCGCACCAAGTGACCAATGTGCCTCCAAAGCAATTCATCATCGTGTGTTGACAGTGCGATCGCCAAGAGTCGCCACCAGTTGCGCAAATGCGCTGCACTTTGATGTGTTGCATACAGGCAACTGGATGCTGCTGCAAACCTGTTGTCGCCGCTGCAGCCCACCGACCAACTCAATTTAAATACAGACATGACAACATGATATGCGCATGCGCGACGACGCACTGCAACAGCTAATTACGATTAATGCGTAAATAATACTCAATTCAGATTTAATTGCAAATCGCCACATAAATACCCAGCAGATATCACAATCAGCGCAATAACTTGCATAGCAACATGTGCTTCGGAATGATGCGGCGCGCAAACGCACACATTTTGCATATGCTCTGTTCGCGGTGGGCATCCTAAGTATGTGGCAAGTGTCGCATAAAAGTCGCGACAAAACGCATTTATTATCTCGGCGCAGTGGCAAGCAAGTGACTTGGCCGGCTTGCCATTTCCACGGGCTCGTTCGTGCTTGCAATCGGAGTCGTGTCATACAAATAGATTACTTTATGTGCGTAGCTTCCACACTACACATTGGCTGCTGGAGCGGTTGCTTCAGTCAAGGCGACGAAATTTCAATATGATTCGGATTCGGATTTCCTTGAGTGAAAATAAATCAAGGAATGTGGTATTGTGTATGGAGCAAAGACTTCAAAAGGTCAGATATTTTGAATAGCCACTCATTGAATAATTCTTTATATGTTTCAATAGATATTGTCAGTTAAAAATTGAGCGTCCTTTCTACAAATATCAAGTTGCATTTGTTCATGGCAAGACAAACCCAAACATCAAACAGAAAAAATAAAAAGTAACTGAAAAGTGGCGACTGATTAACTACGCACAATAACTGCAGCTTGGCTAAACAAAACACGAAACAAGTGCCGCTGAGATCTCCTTTAAGTGTTCGCAGAGCATCGGCTGATATAAAATGTCGTCTCCGCGAAAGCGTGGAATCGTTTTGTTGACTCGTTTAATGTGTCGTCGAAGCGCATGCCGAAAAGCGCCCGTCGATTAGATTGTAGCCGTTGTCCGTCCAACTGTGTCGCATCGAAAATCCGCCGACTGCGTGACAGGTGCAACACCGCAACGCAGCAAAGAGCATGCGTGCAACGTGCTACGAGTAGCTCCTGCATAAACACTCGCATAATATGCATGCATATTCGCGGCTGCTACCATTTGCGACTTCCTGATGTTTTAATCAGCTGCTGCCTGCCTGCCTGTCCGGCTGTCCAGCGGCCTGGTTGTGGCTGCTCCTTGTCACATTCGCTTGCTCACGCCGTCGCGGTCGCGGTCGCTGTTCGTTAAATTAATGACGCTACATGACTTTGCTTGCCCACAAAACTGCAGAGGCGTGTACATTTAATAAGATTTATTAGAACATTCGTTATTGTTGCCGCGGCGCATGGCTCGGTGCACTCTTTTTTGCAACAGCAGCACCTTTTCTCAAATCGCGGTGATAAATTGTCAAATTAATCGTTTGGCCTCTTTCGTTGGCTCGTTGCATATTGGTTAGGTGGTGTCTTGTAACATTTGGCTCGGTGGCGCATTGGCTTTTCTGCCGTTAATTGGTGGCAAAGTGTGCTATTAATTTCGCTGCTAAAGACATTTTCGTGCAGTCTATGGACTCAGGATATATATTAGCTGATGCGTTCGAGTTTTCGCGTAATTAAAAGTGGGCCTACCGCCTTGTAGTGGTTGCACGCTGGCTTGTGAAGGGCTAAACGTTAATTTAGAAAGAGTTTTCAATTACCTGCTGCAATTTAAAGAAATTAATTTGAGAATAGAAAGTATAATTGCGATATGAACTCTACCATTTTAATAATTTATTATCTTAAATTAATTTTTTTGGAATGCTCTTCCCTTCACTTTAACGCTGGCATGAACTTATTATTCCTCGTCTGAATTAAATTGGCAGCTTCATTAGAAAAGTCTTGTAAAATTGTTAAAGATTCGGTTCATGAACCTCACTGCAAGCAGGCATGTTCTATATATTCTCCTGTTAACGGCCTTATTAAGCGCCAAAGATTCTTTAGTAGGATGGTGCACTGCTTGGTGGTGGTGTCTCTGCATTGCCACCCAAGCCATTGCCAGTGCAATGGCAGCAGCCGCCAATTGCAACTGTAAATTGTTAGCGTGTGGCAGTAAATTGTTGCAAACATATTAGCGATTGCTTGGACTTGCTCGTCTATGTCTCTGCTGCAGCAGGAAGAGAGCAGTAAATATTGTTTCCTTTGTGTAAATTCTTAACTAGCTCCAGCATTGTTGCTCCCGCTTTATATTACTTATGTGTCTAACTAAATATTTTTTCTTGTGTTCCAGGCAGCCGCAAGTGATTAGAGACAACTGACGGATGGAATTCCTGGCTGTAAGCGCCATCGGCATTTTGAGGCAGCTGCTGTTGAATCAGAGCCCCGCTCATTACTGCGGTCCATTGCTCGTGCTGCTGAGGTCTTCTAGTTACTGCAGACTCAGCCGGCTAGTCTATCATGTCGTAAGAATCGACACACGACAACCAGAGTGATTAGCTGCAGCGAAAGGAGAAGTCGTATGTTGTTGCGAACAGCAGAAACGTGTAAGTTTGTATGTTTGTCGCATGTCACTGTGTGCTAGTTTGTGGTGAATACAGTTCGATTAATGTCAATGCGCACTACGCTGACTTCCGGTCTTCAGTGTGGCCCGCGTTGTGGTAGCGGATGTGGCGGCTCGACCAGTTGCAAGTAATACTTTTGTAATGGTCGGGCTCAGGAATACAAGCTTTCTCTTTATGAAGCTGCAGAGCTTACTAACTTATCTAGTTAAATAATAAGTCAATCTTAGTGAAATAATATTTCTCGCAAATTTTGCTTGATTACCATTGATTGACCAATTAATTCCGTCTCTTCTTAATTCATTTTTGATTTATGGAATTAAAATAATTAATCTTGCTTAAAGAACAAATTTAATTAACACTAATTTGGCTTTCAGCGAGTCTTCTCCGCATAACTCTTCTTAATTGCCCATAATCAATCTTGGATTATATAAAGTTGCCGCGGGTGGAAAAGTACTTTATGAAAGTTTATAATGCAATGCAGCGGAAAGCTTTGGCATTAACAGTTATTATTAGAAAGAGCTGTAGGCAATTTCACAAAAGAAATATTTCGAGCCAAATCGTAATTGAGTGATAAATTGTCGGACAAAGCGTTGCTTAAATGCTTATTGTGGTTGATTGTTTGGCGCTGATGGTGATGATGGTGGCGTGGCAAACAAAAGGTTACAACCACAAATGAGTGAAGAAGAGCTGTAGAACAGATTTATGAAAACTAAGCGAAGTACTCGTTTCTTCTTTCCAAGAAATCCAACTACTTCTTCAAACACCATTAAATAAGTGCTAAATGCGCTTTCATTATAACATTTTTCAAACCGAAATCAGCGCCACAAACGAAGCCAAAATAATTAATCGTAATTTGCAGTCAGCGATGAATGAGAATAAAAGAAAAAGTGGCAACGGAGCAATAAATAAAATATATTCAAACATATAAATAACCATAAGCAGATGGCAAGGGTAAAAATATCTACATACATATGTACTATATATATTGATGGCAACAAATAAACAGATATGGAAATAGACGTTCGCTAGCTTATTAGGTGTATTTCTGCTAATATTTTGATCGGTGAGACACAACTACAGCATTTGTTAGTGTTTTTGTCATTTTCGAATGTTTTACTAATGCTCCACCAAGTTTTGAGTAACAATCTGTCCATAATTATTTTTTGGTGAAACAATATTTTTTGCCTGTTTTGGTGAAAGCTCTTTGTCTTAAAGTAGTATTTTTAATATCGATTTTTTTTCATGTGATAGAGAGATATTCAAAAAATATATTCATACTAGGGGATTACGAATTTAAGACTGCATTCTCAATGTCTGGTTACCAGCCGTTCTTTCCAGTTAATAGAGTTGTCCGCTTAATAGATTGTACTTAATAAATATCAACAATGTGCATGGTTAATGGATATGTCCAATTAATAGGGCGTCCATTTAATAAAGCTTTCACTATATTCTTTGTTTATGAATTGTTTTTACTATCCTATCTTCTAAGTTGGTTCGAACTGGATAAAGTGTGCTAAGTTTTACTAAAATCGGTTCAGTAGTTTAGGAGTCTATCGCGGACAAACAACGTGACACGTACTTTTTATATATGAAGATGTATGTCATATTTCAGATAAATCGGCTGATTAGAGCTTGAGACATTTTGGGATATTAAAGTGAACGAACCACAGCTCAAATCGGTTCGATTGCCATGACACTGAAATGGCTATTATTTCGGCAATAATTAGATATTTGAAAAATCCTTTAGGGGAGATATTTTCGGATATCTAAACTATAGTATTATAAAAATAATAGATTTTTTCAAATTAGAACACCACCTTAGTTGTACATTTCGTTCGGATTTCTTCATATATGCCTTTTCATTTTGTTAGTGAATACTTATTCATATTCTCCTAATGCTGTTGTTTTTGAATTCACTTGAATAAAAATCTTAGTATGAGATTCCTAAGTGGTATTGTGATTCAAAATTCAATGCTTTCTAATAAAAACGCAGTGTTTACTTATATAAAATAATAATTTTTCTCCTCAGTAAACAGTGTGAATATTTATTCTTCAACATTTTTTCACACTCTTACCTTTATAACGACAAGTAAATGTACACTTTCGTAGATACACATACTTCTACATATCCACAGACTTTATACATACCCATATATCTACATAAATATCTCCTTACCTCTGCGCCGCACCATGCACCACCGTTGCTGCGCACAAATAAACTGGTTTCTAAAATGATTCATCAAGCATCCGTCACAGAGCACAGCAACGGGCCAACAACAGGTAGCTGGCAGTAAAAACACACCATTACAACAACATAGCAATTGTAATAACAAAGCAAAAAGTAAATGAAAAAACAACACTAGACTCTGGCTGTTTGGGTTTGTGTTGGTCACTTTGGTTTGCTTAGTTCACATTCGACTGACACGACCACCACAATTACATCCGGTAATTTAATGTAATTTTAGATTTTTCTCATTTAAATCGCATGCAATGGAAATAATAAATGGAGAGGAAAAGTCGAACAAAAGCAAAAAACAAACAGCAATACAGCAATTGTATTGGTGTGCACTCGACAAATATAATATATGGAGAAACAGGCAAAAGTGATAGTCCAGTCGGTGGAGCGGTTAAAAAGTGAACTGATTATATAAAGTGAAGTGAAAATTTCAATTTTTATTTTGCTATTGAACGCTACTTTTCTAACACACTGTAAGCATTTTGCTGGCATTTGCTTGGCCGCAAACACTTCGCCTATCTTTTAAGACAATTCTCACAATTTTGCAATCTGTCAAATGTGCCATTAAAATACAGTTTTAATTATGTGCACCGTTTTCAGCGTGTTGCTGCCTTTTGCTCTTATCTCCGCGATGGCTCTACATTTGCCAAGTGCAATTTAAAAGCAAATATGTGTTGCTGATAATTGCAAAGCAATTTGAATGAAAGTTAATGCGTCAGAGGAGCAGCGCAGAGAAAATAACTGTATATAATATTGCAAATGACAAATACCGTTGCAAAGTTGACTTAAAAAGCAAATTCAGTGAGTCAGGAGGGGAAAAAATGAAAAAAAGATAAGAAACATGAACACGTGTAGAAATGTACACTGTAGATATTTATCGCGCAGATAAAGTACGTGTTCGCACACACACACATACACGCAATAATACATACATACATACACCAACATATTCGCCTCCAAAGTTCGCCAGTACTTTCTTCAAAACCAATACATTTACATGCCATTTTTATCACGAAACGTACTTTCTAGCATTTAACCGTTAGCGTACAGGGACGTGCTGCCGCTTTGTACGCCACCTAAATGGTCTGATCTAATAAGCGTTTAACCTTATAAGCCCAGCTGCCCATTTTAGCCGCTTTGGTCAACCACTTTGCCTGGCCATTTTGGTTGGTTCACGCGAGCGCTTCATCAAATGGGCCGTTCTAGTCGGCAGAATGCTGGCATAGGCATGTAGGTATGTGTGCGTGTGTGTGTGTACGCGTTCTTGCGCACTTTCTAAGCACTAAGCCACGACTCCAGCTGTGTGCGCGCGGTACAGTTGTTTGATTGCCTCGCTTTCGGATGATTAATGATCTGCGCGGCAAAGCAAACTGTTTTCGATTGCCATATCTAATTTATTTTCTAAAAGAAGCCAAACAAATTAGTACACCGCGCTCTTGGCATATTCCACTGGTTGTTTCTAATAGTTTTTATTTTAGAAACGCCATTTCATATTTCAGCTAAAAGCTGCGTGTAAGTGAGAAATCAAAATTTATTATAAAAAAACTAAATTTGTTTACAAATTTGTTCAAAAAATCAAAGCAAAGGTTATTTATAGAATTTTAAACTGTTTGGGAATCACTGTAGAATTGATTTTGGACTTCGGCTTTAGCTTTTATACAAAAAGGAAAATCATAAAAATAAATATGCTTGAATTGCAATGTCATTGTTGTGGAGTTAAAACGTCAAAACAATACCGTTTCATTTGCTTTCGAACTGTATATTGTAAGAGCTGGTAAAAGCAACGCTCATTTACAGTTAGACGACTGAGAAACAACCCATTAATTCAAGCCAAAGCACTTGGCAGTGTAGTTGTGGCTGTGCAGTTTATTACGCGCTTAGCATTTACTTTGTTTGGCTTTTATTAGCCAATGAGATAGTGTGGCAAGAGTATTCCACACGAGACCAACTACGGTTGCAGCGCAAAGCACCACCACGTATGTGTGCATATGTATGGGAGAAAGAGAGCGGCAGGCAGTTGAGTTAGCGGTAAAATCACCGTCATTGCTCGTATAACTGCACTGTGTTGCTGTATGGCGCTTTTCGCCGTGTGCGTTGTATGTGTGTGTGTATGCATTGGCTAATGTGTGCTCTCTTATCGCGCCAAGTGACCATTACGCTGCCACTTTTAAGTGGCAATTTTACGTTTAAATATGACAGTCATTTCACGGTCGCGCTCGTTTGACATCAAATCGATGACAAAGTCGGCGATAATGTTTAGTGTAATGACGGCGAGTTTGGCGCTTAAGTCTAATGTCTCCGCACAATGTGCTTGCAGCGGCTTGGAAAAAGAGAGAAACCGTTTGCATGGGAGATTATTAAAAAATTAAGTTTAAGGCAAAAGTGCATGAAAAGTAAAACAAAAAGAAATATTGAATATAAAATACAATGCAGCACATGTGAACTCAATGCAGTCGCAGACAGTGACGCGGAAATTTCCTTAACTAAGCAAATAATGTTAGTTAAAGCTTTAACCATTCATTATTCTCATGGATTTCTCATAAAGTTTCGTGATTTCTCAATTAAACGTCATTAAATTGCAGTAAAGGCTCACGCTTTAATTATAAAAACTAAAGCTGAAGCTTAAATCGACAAACTCGTTTCGCGCATGCGCGGAAAACCCCAGCAAATGACAGTCAGCGCAGGGTTCAAAAGTGCGCTTTCTATATACAATGATTAAAACAAATATTTTAACCAGCAGCTGGCATTTCTAAGAGCGTTTAATGATTTTTCAATTACTTTGCAGCAGCGCCGAGGCCACATTAAAACAACTTGGGTTAATTGTAAGGGCACACACAAACATATTTATGTGCACACAGTTCTCTGTTGTAACAAGCGTTAGGTAAAGTGAACAGCGAAATGGGAATTTACAGCACCCAGAAGATCACACGCTCTTCGCCATAGCAAAAGCGCTTGTTTGGTTGGCGACTCGTTCGCCTGGCTTTATTAGTGGCACACAAAAGCATAAAGAAAATATAAGAGAAAATAGGCGAATGTGCATGTGGGCGACTGTCTGAGCGACTGGCTAAATGTCTAGCTGTGGGTGTGCGCGTTAAAGTGGACAGACGTTTTTGTTGACTTTTTCGCTTTTTCAGTTTGCCCAGCATTTGTTTTTGCAGCAGAATTTGCCTTGGCGCATATAAATGCGCTGCGAACCTTGTGCTGCTCAGCAGGTAATTGCGATGGCATAATTGCCGCACAACAACAGCCAGAATAACAATAATAGCTGCAGTCTGTTTGGCAAACAGGCAAAAGGGAAAACAACTTGTCCAGTGTGATGCAAAGCCAAAGTGCAGGCCGCTCGTAACCACAAATTAGTTTGGACAGCAACAAACTGAAGATCGACCCTAGACTGTGTTGAAGTTTTCTGATTTTCAGGCGAATGCCTTATAAAAATTGTAAACATTTTGTGTTTACTAGAAAAGTGCGCGCTTTCACAACAAAAGCAAATCGCAGCGAGCTGTCCAACTCACTTTTAACTGTTTCAGTTTGAACGTTTTTTCATGGTTTTTTATTTAATTATTTGCGTTATTGAGAAAGTCATGAAGCACTGAAATCAGTCACGATTTATTTCACTAGCAACAGTTGAGCTTTCTAGCTTTTCATTGTGCCTGCAATGCGTTCACTCGGTGGAATTGCTTTTATACGCTCTCGGATAATTATTTGGCTTTTTACATTTATTTAATTGCTTTTGATTGCAACTGGTGTTGTTGTTATGGATCTACGACAATAGACTGTGAATGCGTCACAGCTTGAAGAAAAGGGTTGAAATTATACAATTTTATGAAAAAAAAATTCTAGTGATTTCTTGCGAGTTACTTTGTAGAGCCAAGAGAAAGATCCAAAGATGCCTTTGTGGCATTCAATTCAACACTCTGCGAATAACTCTTGATGCTTGTTTTCGAAATTAAAAATAAGATATATCAATCAATGTTACATAACTGGTATTCTAATGATACTTAACAGGTATTTTAACGCAAACTTAACTGGTATTTTACTGGTTGTTACTGTTATTTTAATACTTAACTGGTATTTTAACGAATACTTAACTGATATTCTAATGGTACTTAACTGGTACTTAAACGAATACTTAACTGATATTTACGGGTACTTAACCAGTATCTCTTTATGAGTATGCCTTGTCAACGGTACTGTAGCAAGCAGCAGAGGCGCTTCAACCCTAAAATACAGCTCCCAAGTCGCCGCTGCGTGTGTGTAAGTGCATTTTCCAACTGCACTAGAGCTTTCATACATCGCTGCTATCTTTTTCAGCACAACTGTTACAACAAGCATTGCGTTGCTACGCATAACAAATGAACTTTTTGTCTTTCAGTGAATCGAAACATCTTCACTGCCACTCGGCAGTGCGATCACGCATCATTGTGGCACGTTTTAGCGAAACATGACGCCAAGCAGACGACCAGCAGCCGAACTGCGTGTTGTTGCGCAGTAGACGTTGCTGTTTGGTGTTGTTATTGTTGCGAGTTACTGTTGTATTTTATGACTATTGCAGATTTTGTTGGCTAACTGTTGTGGCAACTGCAACTGAGTGCTTGAGTGCTGCACTGCCATGCACTAATAATAACAATAATGAGCTTGGCGTTGTCGCTTGCCGCTTGCCGCGCACATGCAGACACACACACGCCGCGTGTGGCACGAGTCAGACGCAGATGTCCAGTAAGGCGACATGCAACACGCTAATAGATACCGATAGACAATCACATGTATTACCTGGTGAATTCACCGCTTTCGTTATGTCGCAATTTCACATGTTGTGCTTTCATAAGTCGCGGCGCTGCTGCGAATTATGTTGATGAGTTTGGGTTGCGGATCGATTGCAACAAGGCGCTTGCATGCGTGCAATATTTCCATCTAATTGCATTTGCAATTGTTATTGCGCGCAGTCTCATTGCCGGCTTGCGAGACCATTGTGCCACAAAGCGAACACTGCAACAATGTACGATTGTTGGAATCGGCGACGGCGGTGGTGGCTGCTGCAGCTGTTGCAAGTTGTAAATTTCATTGATAATTGCCTGCCGTGTGCTTGTGTGTGCAGCTAAATAACAGCTACTGTCTGCATTAAAATTCACAGCTAAAGACATATGTATGTACATACGAGCGTGTACCAGCTGTGCGCTGCTTGCCTGCGTGTGAGTGTGTGTCTCGTACGTGCGTGGCTTGCTTAAGGTTGAGCTTTCTTTATTTCATCTCCAGCTCATAAACTACTTTGTATGCGCGCAGCGCTTCCCTGCATGTTGTTGTGCTCGCCTTCTGAGCCTCATGCGCCAAATGCTCGCTCTCCGATCAAAAGGTTCGCATAAAATTAACTAGAAAATGTGGGTCAGTGTGCGTCCGCATTGCAGCTCGCTTGCATTCTGCTGGCAAATTTGCAATTTTGTTTTAATTTTTTTTATTAAAAATCGGGTTTTTGGTTGGAATTGAAATAATATTTTTAAGTTTTAAGTTCTTATGTGTTGTAATAAAGTATGGGCAGGTCATGAGGTGAAGAAAAAGGAAAAAGGTTTATACAAGTTTTAGTAGATAATAATGTAAATTGGGAATTACTGAAGGTGTTGAATATCAATATTTGAGTGCAATCGAAAATTGTGTCCAAATAAGTTATATTGGCGCTATCTGGCTTCAATTTCAAAGGGAGCTTTATTGGATGAATATTTGTACAAAATTTTTAAGAATTTTTTTGGTGTAATTCCAAAATAACACAATCAACCTATCTTACTTCATTTTATCTACATCATAAATAGTTAAAAAACTTCAAAAGATTACATTGCCATATACACATAGTTGGTAGTTGCTGTCTAGAGTTGAGGCTTGAGGTGTCAAATTGTAAACTTTTAAAGAAAAAATTGCCAATATCAGCTTAACAGGAAGCAAAATCTTCTAAAAGCCTTCAGCGGCTAGCAAACACTTCTGAAACGACCATATGTCTTACACGTTTTTTACATACATTGGGTAGTCGAAAAAGTCTTTTCGTATTTCTAAGCAAACTTCAACTTTTTTTTTTGATATTAATAATTTTGTACAAATGTGTACAAATTTAATATGCAACACATAAATTGTTCGCATTTTAATTGTTCACACTTTGTTTGTAAGTCCAGCAACGTGCTGACACACTATATCACACGGCTTTATGAGGCATTACGCCAATTACCATTTCTTGGCAAACAAAGCACGTTCGCTGCGATCGGCTTTATTGGAATCGAGTAAAAGTGCGTGACGCAGACTATTGTGCATTGAATTTGTGCTGCTTTGGTTAGTAATTTTCCACCAAAAATTCTTTGTTCTGCTGCTTTGATGTTGAAAAGGCGAAAAGGCAATCCAGGCCTTTCTATAGGCTTATAATTTCGAGCCACTATTGGCAATTATTGCTGCACAGCGGGTTGGCGTACAACACAAATCGGCTTATAATTCGTGTATTTACATACATTTTGTATTATTGATGGCCGTTGTGTTTGTTGCGGAGCGAGCTCAGCTGATTGTGCGTTAGCTGATCACACTTTTGTACTTATTGACGTAAATATTTGTGCTTTGTGCGTGAAAATGAATGTTGAATGTGCGCAATTAGCATTCACATGATTGAAAGTCATACACTGTATCCTATCTGCTTGTTTTGAGCTGAGTCCGCGCTAACGGTTAGATGACGAAATATTTGTACAGAATCATTTTAGTAGCATTTAGAAACTCGTAAAATGCGATAAAGCGGTAAATACATTTTTCTCTTTTCTCTTGAACTGAGACACGGAACTGCTTGTTTTAATGCAAATTTCATCTCTTACGGTGAATGGATCAGAAACTGTTGTTATCAGAATTTCTATTGACACCAGATGAGCTTCGTAGAAATTATCGAAAAAGTTGGGACAAAATAGGAAAATTTAGTTTTTTATCGATTATTATCGTTAGTATTTAGTGTCAATTTTAAAATTAAAAACTTTTTATTGTAAAAATTATAGAAAAAGCTAGAGCAAGTCAGAAAAATTTAATTTTTTTATCGATAATTATCGATAGTTTTAAGTGTAAAGTTTTACAAAATGCTTGTCGATTATTGGCCATAACATTTATTGCCAATTTTTAAAAAAGTATTAATCGACTATTATCGATATTATTTGGCGTCAATTTTAATATTAAAAATTATAGAAAAGCTGGAGCAAGTCAGGAAAATTTTAAATTTTTTATCGATTATTATCGATAGTTTTTGGTGAACATTTAAAAAAGTGTTTATCGATTGATATCGATATTTTTAGTGCCAAATTTCAAACAATGTTTGTAGTTTGGTGATAATATTTAACCCGAGTTTTGAGAAAATATTTATCGATTATTAGCGATATTATTTAGTATGAACATTTAAGAACTGTTTATCGATTATTATCGGTAGTTTTAAGCATCAACCTTGATTTTATATTTTTTTCACTTATTGACAAACTAAAATTTTCCGCTTAGTTTTAGAAACATTTTACGAAGCATATGTAATCCTTACGACTTGACGGCGGCCGACTTCGTGTCTTAATCTTTAGTTTATCATATGGCTTTCTAACAATGCGAATTCACAAAAATTTAATATTAATTAATATTAATAAATTTTAGTGTCTTCGTTGGTTATCATAATTCAAATAATAAATAATAAGTTTGAATTTATAAAATACAGCAGCTGACGGCTACCAGAAACCGAAGTACCCGATTGAAGCGATTTGTTTGGCGAAACGCATGCTAACTTGTTCCATCGCTTATGCCAAACCGTCGGACTCCATCGACTGACATTAATTGGCCATTGAAGTGGCAGTTTCGTGAGCTTCGTGTAGTCATACGCATAATTTGCCACACAAAGCGAAACAGTCGCTCAGTTGCCCAGCCAACATCAATCAAAATGCAAATTTGGGCTGTCACAACTGGCGAGTAATAAGTGTCAAGCAGCAAATGCGCGATCGTTAATGATGCAAGATGACGACAAATAAAATTATTTGCCAAACAAGGACAGCTGCCGAATACACGGACGCAAATATATTTTTTAAGCAAAAAAATTAAATTTGTTGTTGTTAAAAGAGTTTAGTCGCTTTGAGATTTAAAAAGCAACATGAGGATGCGAAGCAGAAATATAGTTTGAAATGAACTCATAACAAAATTAAAATTATTTTGTAAGACAACAACACTGATACGACAGGTTATGGCTATATTATTAAGTCAACCATTTAGCACTCATAAATTTTTAGAGGTTCATACTTACGGATTTCTATTTTTTATTTTTATTTATTTATTTTTTTATTTTTATTTATTTATATTTATTTCATATATTTCGTTTTATTTATTACATGAAATAAGTTCAAGAGTTCAACAAGCGAAATGCATGCAATTTGTGTTTGCCTAATGATGTACATGCGCATGCGCAACAGTAGTCCGTCGCTGGTCATGACGACAGTTACAAAGCCAGCTACAATTCACGTTAATAATCCCAGCGCAACTAACAGACTCGTATACAAGTGTTGGCACAATACACTTTGCTAATAGCCCCAGCATTTTCCCAGACCGCCGCTAAATTCCCAGCACCTGCGCGCGGTGGAGTGACGGCGTGAATGTGCATGTGTTTGACAATAAACAAATGAATAAACAACAAGCAATAAAAACACATTTCTGACAGCAGACACCACTGTACAACATAAAATTATGCAAATGAGTCGAAGCTGCCTGCCGCCGGCCGCGCATCTCCATTTCTGGCTACTGGCTACGGCCTGCTAGCGGCCGATTGCGCGTGTCATCATGGCCGTCAACAACGGCTTGAGCGCGTTCGTTGCGTCGAGGCCAGTTGCGTGCGCGCTCGCACTCGCACTCCGATTGTGGTCTTTTCTGTTGTTGTTCTTTTAGCGATTAAGTGCGCCAACAGCGCCGCACATCATTAGCGTTTGCTTGGAGGGGGCACTTTTAGTGGCCGCTGCAACATGCTCTGCGCGCTCATCGCTTTAGCCAAAGCAGTTCAAGGCGTTGGATTAAATAGCCATGTCTGTCTGGCGTCTTTTAAGAGTGTCATTTCAAAATTTAAGCTGTAATTTTACTAATTTTTATGATCTGCAATAACACTGACCATTAAATGGGGTAATCACACGCATGCGAGTGTGTCTGTGCTATTTGCTTAGCTCAAATTTGCAGTTATGCACAGTTATGGGGAAGCAAGTGGCTTAAGTTCGATTTGCGGCGAAATGAGTGGTATTTCTTATGACTGGAGTTCTGAGAAGGCACGTGACAATTTTTTAGTTGCCTTTTTGCTTTTACTCTTTATGATTGTATCGAGCAAGACGTAAGAGGATACTCAGAGTTTTTTTAGAATTGCATTTTTGAGTGAATATTAGGAAATCTAGGGTTCAGTCAAACATTGGATAGTCGAAAAAGTTCTTTCGTATTTCTAAGCGAACTTCAACTTATACGAAAATACGAAAAGTCTTTTTCGACTACCCAATATATTTTAAATAAAAGGTTTAATAGTTAAGTAAAAAAAGGATACAAAGGTTCTAAAACTTAAGCTGAGATATTTTTTAAGCATTGAAAGTAGAAATAAGAAAAATTGAAAAAGCATAGATTGAACCAGTTAAAATACTACAGATAGCCTAACAGAAACAGTGGAGGCAGTAAGTAAATAGTAAGTCGGTATTATGGGGATCAAGAGCGGTGTAAAATTTAGTCGACTACTCCTCGAAGCGTAGTACTTATAATTCTACCAAATACTACCACTTCACCTATGCTACTACGTTTTGCAATAGCCAATTTGAACGGTACATAAATGGCGATATGTCTGCCTTCTACAGGAGTTTACTACCCATCCGCCCACTGTCTTATGAAATTGGTGCTGAGGTGCAACCAAATATGGCGCAACTACAATGCGGCGACGGTGCATCTGCCTGCCTTCCGCCAATGCTGCCGTTAGTGTTATTGCTACTCGGCTACACGCTGCGGTCACCTTTTGCAGACGCTTTCAATGGCAATACCAAAGCCCATAAATGGTGTGTTACAATGGCGCCACAGGCACAATCGAGCACCACTGCCGTCAGCCGTCAGCCACCAGCCAACAGCGAACACCGCTGGCATTGCGACCACAGCACACAGCGAAGATGCGCTGCTGCCGCTGTCGCTGTCACTGCTGCTTTGATGTCGATCAAGTCGGCGCGCATAGCGGTCGGCGGCGCCTTAGACAATTGCCGTGTGGCCGATGTATGTAGCAATGCCAGCGCGTGTTGTTGGTGGCGTTGGCGACAGTTGGTGACAACAGCCGCGCCGCGGTTGTAAGCATTTATGTCAACAAAAATTCTTGACGTCGCACAATTGGACGCATGTTGCGCCTGCGTGTGCGTATGTAGGTGTGCGCGTGCATGTCAGCCACGTTTATATAGATATTGTTTGAGCTGTAAGTTGCTGCCCCAAATAAGTGCAAGAGTGGCAGTTATTAATTAAGCTGAAAACGCCTCGAGTGGCGCTACGCGCCGCATACATATATGGACAACATTTCATATGCTTTCAGCACACCACGATGCGGTGGCATCGAGGTGAATTAAGTTTGAGTATTCATAATATTTGGAATTTCAGTTATTTGCAGTGCGTTAAATAGTCTCTTAGGGCGGGAATTTTCTTCATAAAATAATAAGAAATATCGCAAATATAACAAAGGAATGTTCAGCCGCTTTACACTGACGTTTATCTAAGTTATGTACTTCTGCATAAATTTCTTAAGGGAAAAATACCTTCACACAACGCCGCCATGAGAAGATGGCCGCCCTAAAGCGCAACCACCCTGTCAACAACCGCAGAACATGCAACTATTTCCACCGAAAGATGGGAAGTGAATGACGAAAATTCTCATCATCAATAAGAAGCAGCAGCAGCACAGTACATGCAAGCGCATAGGCAAATAACAAGCGACCCAAGAGGTAAGTCTTACAATAATACAAAGTCTTTATTTCCCACGCGCTTCAAGAAAATTCGCTGCGGAGTGAACTAAAAAAACGAGAAGAGGAAAGAAGCTAAACACATATATAAATTATCAACTTCCTCGATGGCGTTGTTGGTGACCGCAAAATTTGCGTTTTTTGCTCTTGCGCCCGTGGCTGTCGGTAGAATCGTGGGACACACGCATACATCTGCATATCAAGGCATAAAAGTCGTATCATAAAAATAAAAATTGCGCTAGGCTGGTGCTAGTGCTTAGTGTTAAGCGCTCGAAACGCTGTTTATTCGCTGTGAGTAATTCGTTTTATATGTGAGTGACAGTGTGAAGTATTTTTTTTAAATAAAAAGGTGTGATTGTCGAGTTGAATCCCGGCACAGTTAATGGCACTGGAAGAATTCACGGGATTTTTGTATATAATTCCCGTGATCTCTTAGTGGCATCTATGGTGTCGGGTCGCAAGCAACATTTGACGAAACCAGCGACGAAATATTGAAATTTTAGTGCACAAAATTGAGGATATTGAAGTGTGAAAAATAAAAAATGACAAGCTGTGTTTGAAAATACTTTTTTTCTTTATTGTTTATTATATATTTAATTTTTTTTTGGTTAAATGAAGCTTAAAATCTCACCTTTCCAACGCTATATGGCATGACACAATGTGATTGGTAGCACCGAAGATATACAACTGCAGCGACATCTATTGACAAAATACGAAAAGACTTTTTCGACTACCCTATATTAATAAAGAAGTTTGTCTAAAACATAATTAAAATAACTGAGTACTCGACTTTCGAAATACCAGATTACTCACAAACGCTTAATTGTTTACACTGAAAAAAAAAATGTTGAGTCATAATTCTAAGCCCGTGGTATTAAGAGCAATCGCAAGCATATGCCAAAACTATCAAAATCTCGGAGTTAACGCCTTAATTGAAGCGACCATGTTCTACGCGCTGCCAGCTAAAACTATAAAAAGCATAATGTTTCTTAATTTTTCACATTACATTCGCAAATGGAATCATTAAAAATGAGAAATGAACAGACGAGTTGCGCGCTCAAGTCTTTCGTTTTAATTCAATTAGCACAATTAGGAGGAACAGCGGCGCAGCGCACATTTCGTCAATTATAAGTTACTACTCTAACTGGCTGGCTGGCTTGTAAGATCCCTGGAGCGATAAGCAGCACAGCAGACACACACACCAGCGCAAGGCCGCGCGGCGCGCTTAGTTATACGCTCTAGAAGTGTTTGCGCTTCAGCGACTAAAATGGCGGCTAAGCAGCGGAAAAATAGGCGAATAGACGACGGCCTACGAAGCCTTGAAAAATCACCTTTCACACTCGACGCTACAATTAGCAGTTCAATGAACCGCCTAAGAGTCTCGCTAAGTGCAGACAAAGAGGCACAAAGGAAGTCCGAAACAGGCGGACAAAAATACGCTAACTAAAACTAACAGCGGCAGCGCGCAACAACAACATTAGTGAAATAGACGCAGACATAATGGCAAAGTGAAAGAACCAACTGAGGCAAAATGATGAGCGGCTAAAAGATAGTTGGTGAATGAAGCTTCAATTTGGACTTTAGTACACTTGTTGTTAGTGTTGTCTTTGATTCTTTGTTTTTTTTTTTACATGAACAACTGTCAGTAGGCAGTGCATAATAGATGAAGCTGCGAAAAAAAGATAATTAACTTTTTCAGTGTCCGCCAAGCTAGAGCGGTTGGGCTGCGGAATGACGCGCTTCGAGGCGGCCTTACAATCGCAGCGACTCACTGGCGTTGGGGCGCCTAGCAAAACGTTCCCATGTTGTGAACGCGCATGCCTTCAAATGTGTATGTATGTGTGCGTTGTTTTTGTTCAGCGCTTCGAAGGCGTTGGTTTTTCGCTTTCCTGCTGTACTTTTCCGGTACAACGGCGGATCGGTATGTAGATATGAGCAAGTGTAAACGGTATCAATAAAAAATTACATGCATTCGGTTGTGTGTGTGTGTGCGTAAGTGCAATTATTGCCCACTTTAACACAGCAGCCGCTGCATTAGCATGGAAAATATGCCGCTAGGTTGTTGTTGTGCAAAGCACTTGCTGGGGTTTGCTCGAAAAGCGCGGTGTGAAAACTATTTTCACAGAAAATGCGCTCAGCACTCGGTACTCGCTTTGCCTGCAATGCTTGGCTGACTGTTTGTGCAATGCAACTTCACTTCCATGAGAAAAATATGTAAAATTTATTTGTTAACTTGAGAGTGTAGCTTTTCTTGCAACAAATCAGTCTGAGATCTGCGAAAAGCAGAATTTACTTTATTGAGGCTTGTGTTCAGCCAGTCTTTCTTGGGCCAGATATCGGCAAAAACAGTTCTTTCTAACAATCTACAGAAATTCACTATAATTAACAGAGCAGTTGGGCGGCTTTAGTTTCTACTTTTCGTTGAAGAAACTCAGAATGAAGTCAAATGCCCGTTTGCTAGCTGTCTATAAAAAATCTCTCAAATTGGTTTCCTGTTGGACTAACTGTGAGTATATTGAACTCTAACCACATACTTTTCTTAGCCATTCTATTTCTGTCACGTCTGTGAAACCTTTCAACTTCCATTCACTCAGGCATTAAGCCAAGTACGCGAATAAATGCGCTTGGTCAACAAAATATTCTCGAAAATATGCTTTCGAACACCTGCCTCGAATTTCCATAATTCATGCGCACGCGCTGCCATCACTCGGCTTTTGGCATGCAACAAGCAAATACACAACAAAATAGCGCAGCATGCCACATTCGCAAATCCGAACACGTACACTAATTTATACATATTCGTACATACTTATATATATGTGTGTATGGTATATTCGCGCATGCGCCTGCGCTCATTGACAGTTCCACATACAATATAGACACACATTCGCGGCGACACTCGCGCATATTTTAGATATTTCGGACTTTTTGGTGGGTCTCTCCTTTTGCAGGCAATTTACCAATTACAGCAGAGCAACTGTAAGGTGGTGGCAGCGACGTTATGCCTCTGCTACAGTTGCATTATGCGGACTGGCCATAAAAGGCCGGGCCGCGTGCACCACGGCCATGCAATATTATGTGGCATGTGACCGCGCCACCGCGCCACCGCCTCTTGTACATGCTACAACCCGAACGCAAGTGTATGTGTGTTTGTGTGTGTGTGTCGATAATGTAACAGTAAAAAATGAGCGCGTGTGCAAATGGATGGCAAGTGCTCAAATATGGGCAAATAGAATGAGGAATAAAAACTGAAATATTCGCAAATATGTTCCAAAATGCTCGAAAAAGCTTCAAGTGGTGTATGCGGACACACACACACACGCATTTTGTGGCAGGAATTCGTGTTGCTGCACTAAATTAAAGTTGCTGATATTTGCACTTAAATTCCGGACCGAATTTGCATAAGTTTCACGGTTGGCGGCCGCTGACGTGCAAATCAGTTGCTGCCACAACTGTTGCAAGTTGATGTTTCGCTTGAGATCTTGTTGTATCTATGTATGTATCTTTGTATGTGTGGTATATGTGTGTATTTTTGTCAAATATGCTGGGCAAATGGCGGCTGATTTCCCAGCAGATTTTCGTGTACATTTGATTAGGAATTTCAACTTTGTGCCGCAGCGTTCGAGCCGAGAAAATTCGAAAATTACCCTTAATCAGCCAGGAACAACAAAAGTAACAAAAACAAACAGCAATAGAGATCACGCAGAGTAGTAAACAAGCGTGAGTCAAAGCGGCGCAAAGCTGGCTGCCTTGGAATGCTGGACGCGGCGACTTGGCTGCCAAAGATTTGGAGCAGTTTCGTCTCGTTTGGTTTGTGAAAACGTGCTGGCGATGTCATTGCGGCAATTTGTGGAGCATAGCCGATTGATGGCGCACAGCCGGCACAGCTTGCGCAAAAGTGGCAAATAAGTGGCATAACAAGATAAAGTCGGGTAAATCACCGGGTTGGCTGACCTGTGGATACCCAAATTGCATTGCAAGCATGCTTGGGAATTTTCCAAATGTTTCCAATTTTGTAATAGGACTTGGCGGAATCTGGTTTTCATGGTTTATTTGACAGGCAGGCTGAGGAAGGAAGAGAAGTTCGGATCGTATGGATTGGTCTTGAAAATGCTTTCGAAAGCATTCGAAAGCGGTTCTGGTTCCAAGCGAACCTTCAAATGTTTAGAAGAAGAATAAACCTTTATTAGTACGAGTTCTCATATGCCAAATGCATACTAAGATTATTTATTTAAATTTATTTCTCTACCGGGTGGCCATAAGTAATTATTGTATCAAAGGATTTCCCATGAAATAAATTATTTACTCTGATTCACCCTTCCGAAACACAAACAATGCTTTGACTGCGATAAACAGATCTTTGGAAGTGGAAGCGCGGACGGTGCTGAGGCTGGGAGCATGCGTCAACTGCAAATTATTTACAACTGCTCAACATTGTATGCGGCTGCGCCATAAAAATGAATATGTGTGAGGATTTCGTTAGAAGCACGCAGAGACGACACTGACTGACAGCTCACACTTGGTGCAAATTATCTACGTACCGACAGTTGCGTCAGGTCGCACCGCATGCTCCTCATCACTTCGCATTGTATTTGTTTTTGCTGTGACGCGGCATACCCGGCTGAATTATTCTCTACTCACTCGCCTGGGTTCCCAGCCACGATTTTCCACCTTTTTAGTGTGCAATTTGCATAATTTGCATTCTCCCCTCCATCCAGAAAAGTGAAGCAAATCAAGTAGCGAACTCAGCGAAGTCAGCAAACTCACACAGCAGTCTGTGTGACGCGAAAGCCAACAGACGGACTGTGAACACTTGCGGAGCCCCACATGCCACATGCTTACGCGGCGGTCTTGCGAGCTTAGACCAAACAGCGGAAAAAGCTGCAAAAACCAAAGCAAGAAAACGGCATGAAGTCAAAGCAGGAGAAGACCATAGCAAAAACAGACGTTGAGAAGACGCTGGAGCAAACAACAACAAAGGCAAATTGACGTATCTAGGCAATAATGCACCCATCTGACAGCTCGACTTAGTTGCGCCGCTGCAGCTGTAGAAGCCTCAAACTACTGGCGTTTTCGGTCTTTGCCTTCGTCTGGATGTCATCTGCCACTTGTTGGAATTAAGACAATAAAATAAATCAAATTCGTTGGCAAGTTCATAAGTACCCACGATGATATGGCCAAAATAATAAAATCATGAAATTGTCGAAAACTGCGGAACTGCAACAGCAGCGAAAATGGTAACAGCTCGGGAAGTGAAAGAAGCAGCTGCCTGAAATTTGCCAACGAGAATTACAAATAATCAGCAAAAATAAAATATAGCCAAATGAGTTGTAATTTTTTGTAATATGTTTGGTGGTGTGAAAGGGCTCACTTACAGCATTGACAGACGGCAGCGCTAATCCGGATTATTTATTCTATCCATTTTCATTGTTATAAAAATGAAAATCAGCTGTTTACGAGAGTTTCAGACTCGCATACCTGCCGTCTGTCACCTACAAATTTGGATCTGATTAAGTGCACAGTTAATCCGGATTAACGCTGCCGGCTGTTAAGGCTATTAAGAGGTTTCCTCTTGATTTCTTAACACCTCTATGTTTATTTCTAGCTGTAAAATCTTTAAACATTGTATATTGGTGTGAATGCCCAGCTCACTTTGTGTTCTCTTGACATGGTTTTCCGACAACAATACGTCAGCTGCTCAACATTCATCGAACCCTAATCCATTGACTAATCTCAAAGCTATGTTATATATTGCTAATTAATCTTTTTTCAGTAGTTCAAAGTTCCTACCTCCGGATCCTCTGCGACGGTCCCATAAATATTTGCTCTCAAATATGATTTTTGATGCGATGGTAGAGCTTATAGCATGGACATTTTTTTATATAAAATTATGAACTCTAGCAAATATGGACGTATTCCTGATTAATACCTGCAGATATATTTTCGATTCTTCTCTTTTTTGTTTTCCAGGTCCTAGCTAAAGTTCCTTTTGTAGAGCAGAGACGTAAACGAGTCATTTTTTTGCATACTTTGTTTTGCAGAGCTTATAGTACCCATTCATTCATTACTGTGAAGCCTCTTAAAATTTAAAGTAAACACTATACCAACAGCTCACGGAAAGTAAGGAATGCCGAAAAAGCAAAAAGTTAGTTGTACTAAGGCAAAAACCGGACAAGCTCTTTTGCCGTGGTCGCAGTCATCGCTACTGTTATTTGCACTGAATGCCTTCGGCGCAGCTTCAACGGAACCACCATAATCGCGTAGCTTTTTATTTAAATTAGCGAATTCTTTGCTTAGTTTTGGTCAATGAACCATAATGATGCAAGTGGAAATACCAAAGCGTTTTCTAGCGGCCAAAGACGCTGCGCATGCGCATTAGATCGGAACGTTGTTCCTAGCACGTTGCTGCTTGCTGTTGGCACGAGCGTTAACAACTTTGTTCATACTCATATTTAGTGCTGGCCAACTATTTCGTGCAGTTATATAGGCAACTGTGTGTGTGTGGGTGTTCATCTGTGGGTATTCGGCTTTTCGTTGGTGTGTACGGAATTCTTTTGGCAGCCGCTGCTGTTTACCCCGCCGGGTGCGCGAGCAGAACATGCAAAGTTTTTCTAGATTTATGGCGCTTTATGAGCTATCTCTTAGTTAATGAGGTGTTGAAAATGGCAAACGGAAACCCATTGTAACTTGCAGCGACGGGAGTACCGCCACTTATTTGGGCATAAATATTGCAGTAACTGTACATGTTGCAGCGCCTTAGTGACAACATTAACATTCTCATTGTGGAGTGTTTACAGCAACGCACCTTTGAAGGGTGTTTGGTGTGCGTATGTCTTTGGGGTACGAACCGTCTTCGATTCGCCAAGCGCTACTTTCCAGCGAATCGAACACACTATACCATCGGTATGAGAGGATGTTGTATCATTTCGTGTAACACAACAATGGCTCGCTAGCTTCCGTTCAGGAAATGTCGATGTGAAAGATGCACCTCGCTCTGGTCGACCTATCGTTGAACAAGTCGATGAAATTATGAAAGAGATTGACCAGGACGTCACATAAGCAGCCATGACATCGTTAAGGAACTTAACATTTATCATCAAACGGTTTTGAACTATTTAAAAAAGGCTGGCTACAAAAATAAGCTCGATCTTTGGGTCACACATGAATTGTATATGAAAAATTTAATGGACCGAATTAACATCGACGATTCTTTGCTGAAATGAAATGAAATCGAAGCATTTCTGAAGCGAATGGTAACAGGAGGCGAAAAGTGGATCAAATACGACAATAATGGGCGAAAAAGATTATGGCCCAAGCGTGGTGAAGCTCAACGAATGGTCGCAAAACCAGGATTGACGCCTCGAAAGGTTATGTTGAGTGTTTGGTGGGATTGGAAAGAAATCATTCACTATGAGCTGCTCCAGCCTGGTCGAACGATTGATTCTACATTTTGCTGTCAACAAATAATAAGATTGAAGCAAGCAATCGAAAAAACGGCCAGAACCTATCAACAGAAAGGGCTTCGTCCTCCATCAGGACAACGCTAGACCACAGTTATCTCTGATGACTTGGCAAAAACTGGGAGGGCTTGGCTGGGAAGTTTTCACGCATCCACCATATGACCTTGCGCCATCGGACTACCATTAATTTCGGTCAATAGGGAACTCCCTTAATAGAGTAAAATTGGCTTCAATGGCCTGTGAAAATTACTTGTCGCAGTTTTTCGCCGAGAAACCAGAAAGATTTACTCTCATGGAATAATGTCTCTAGCGGAAAAGTGGGAAAAAGGGGTCTACCAAAATGGTACATACTTGGTTCATTAAAGTTCGTTTTAAATATTAAAAAAAAAATAAGTTGTAGTTTGATTAGAAATACGAAAAGACTGACCAATATTTAATAAATTTATATTTTCTTTTGTTCAAATCAAAAATTGAAGTTTTGCTGTATGAATCGCCATTAAGCCTATTCTCGCATGAGTAATCAGATAATTGCGGAATATGTTGTCATATGGCAACCCAATTAGCAAAGATACAAACCCTCCACAAGAAGATTCAACTGGTTTGTGTTTGAGATAATTTACAGTTCGTGAACTGCCTTATCGACAACACAGCTATATCCGCCCGACTGTTGCAACTTTCTTAAACTGCATTTGTTTATTTTTTGACAGCAGCTGGCAACATTCAACTCAATAAACCGGTAAAGTTGTATGAAACTTACAAATTGTTGATCAATTCATCACTGCCATTTGATCACATATTCTTGCTTTATTATTTCAATAATATTTATATATATATCTTTATTTTCAATTTTTAATAACAAATAAAAAGCTTCAAATATTATTTGGAAATTCCAAAAAAATTAAAAAAACATATTTATATTATTTAAAACATTTATAAACTGAAATATTCAATTAATTATGCTGCGTGGCTGCTCGAAATTGACGAATTTATCACAGAGTGTAATAAGAAATCTTCCGCTGAATCCAACGCAATTCAAACGTTACATAGCCGACAAGTGTTGTCCGCCACAAGCGTCAGAAGACAGCGCAAATCCAGCAGACTCCAAGCATTCTTTCAAAAATGACGCATTTGTGCCACCTGACTTCGTACCGCTCTCCGCATATCGCGCATTGGATGACCCGAAGGAGGTACTCGGTCCAGGCGCACACAAATGTAAAGACTACAAGAACCCAGAATATTTCGCCTACCATCGCTTCTCATTCTATGAACTGCAGAACGTCGCTTTGAATCTGGCTAAGCATTCGGAAGGCGGTGTGCTATACGAAGCAGAGAGTGCTGCAGAAAGCGATGAAGAATGTGGCGAAAAAAATAGTGCGACAGAAACCGAGAAATGTGAGAAAAAAGAAACAGAAACGGAATGTAAAAAGAGCAATGCAGATAAAGCGAAGGAGTGAGGATGTGTTCGGAGAAAGAAAAACTGGAAGCGAATTTTCACTTTGAAGGAAGAGAAAGACAAATTTAAAATTTTAAATAAATATATTCGTTACTGTTATATGTATATGCGTACATATATATGTAAATATAATGTTAAATTTATGTATATTTTTTTGGGTTTTTTTTTTAAGGTTCCTCAGTTGCATATGTTCAATAGCTCAGCTCATTCAATACATTTAATATAATTGGTTTAGTTCAGACATCCACCTCCGTTTAAATTCATGTTCTGCAACAGTCTGGCAACATTGAAGTGTCATTGCGCTTCCTTGCCAAAGCGCCGTTATGTGTCAGTTTCCTTTTCGCGTACGTAAATTCAGGCCGCAGCTCGGGAGTGTTGAATAAAATATTGAATTCGCTTTGAAAATCGTGGCAAGTGAGCGTTTTTAGTGAAAATGCGATAGTTCGGGTATTTATCTAGCATCGTGTTATAAAATAATACCTCGGGCGTTGATTATTAAGCGTAAATTCCGCGAGTGAATATGTGAGTGTTGACAGAAGCAAGCGCTGCAAGCATGTGTGTGAAAAAAATTTGTGAAATTGAGCGAGAAACAACACAACTGACCACAATTCAGTTATTAGCGATTTTCATGGTATGTAAATATTATATAATTTATGTTTGTGATTTAAAACAGTTATATTGCAAATATTTCGCTGAATTAGTTCAATTGACATTTGCTTTCGAGAGCTGCAAAGCCAAATATAGCTTGGCGGTGCTCAGTAGTTTCACTGACAGTGTTATTCAAACTGTCGTTTATTAATCGAAGCTGTTCAAACCACAATATGCACATTTATGTTTGAAGACCACTGAAATTTTGAATCTGTTACTTTGAAATGAAATAAAGGAAATTTTCGCTGCAAACTTAAATTCATTTATTAATATTTTTTTTGTGTTTTTTGTATGCCATGTAGAAACTGCAAGTTGCACTTAAATATCTAGATTCTTAAAATGTGAGAACATGTTGAATACAAAAATATAAAAACATTGAATTGAATATTAGTAAGAATAAATTATATGAAGCTTGGTTAGTCACATAACGTTAACATGAACAACACTTTAGTGTACATAAATATTTATAAATCGACTTAGAAGAAAATAAAATAGTTTCTGTAAACATCAAAATACTAAACGGATAGGTTCTTCGGCTGAGTAAGCTATAGATACAATATTTTCAGACAACATAAAGTAAGTCTAAATCACAAAGTTTTCGCTTGGAAATAAATATTTTACATAGAAATAATGAAAGCGTTTTTATATACATGCGTATAGTGGGTGTTTATAACGGTTAACTGTTCGTTCACGTTTCGTATGTTCTCGCAGAAAGCGTAGTAAAAGCGTTGTTAGTGAGCGAGTTAGTGCGCGCGCGCCTGTGAGTATGTAATTGTGTTAAGCGTAGACAGAAAAGCGATAGCTGAAATTCACCCAAATCCCGAAAATACAAGTATATATATACATATATAAGTCAACTAAATAGTTCTCTACCACAAGTCTGTTAGTAATTAAATGCTACTGAGAAAAATGCAAACAAGTCTACAAACTAATTCTAAGCCTATGTTAATGCCGTTACTGATGGCGGCTGCTGCAAATCATAGTCCGTTATACAATAGCCAGGGTCTGTTGCCAAATCGCGTTGCTGACTGTTGATCACACTAGTTTTCTTTGAATACATTTACCGTTATACGCTAACACGCTCTATTTCTCTCTACATTCATTATTGTCTATTCTACTCATTCGTTTGCATTTTCGTCCTACTCTCTCTCTCTCTCGTTTTAGAATCGTTTGAATTTAAAAGTATTTTTGTTTTGTTGTGTTTGTATTTTCCGATTTCCCGTTTTATTTACCATGTCGACTTGCCACTGCCGTTTCCGTTCGAACCACTGCCGCTGCTGGAGAAGAGGCTCTGCAAGCGTCTATTCGAATTTCTTAGTCCGTTACGCAATACATTTCCCTCACGATCACTGCCGCGTTCATCGGAGCCACTGCTGCTGCTGTCGAAACCGCTCAGACCGCTGCTGCCGATACTACTGCCACTTAAGCCGCCGTTGGTGCGTCCCTTGATGCTGCCACCGCTGCCGCTGCTGCCGGTGCCGCCGCTGAGCAGTCGCAGGCTGTTGCGTGTTAGTGTGTCATCATCGTCAGTGTCGAGCTGGTTCAGCAATTGGTCGGCGGCACTCAGGCGCCCGGCATCTCCACGTAGTGAAATGGTGCTGCTGCGTCCGCCATTGCCGCTGCCATTGGTGATCTTTGTAGAGATGACGCTACGCATGCCTGTTGCGCCAGAGCTGCCGTCCAATAACAATGGTGAGTGTATGACTTGAGCTTGTACCGTTGCGCTAGCCGGTTGAGTAATCACTATCTGCGGGAGGTTGGTGCGTTCGATGATCTGTCGTGCGCTACCGTCGCGCAACTCCTTCAGTGCGGTTAGGTCGCGTTGTTGGGCGTAGACGCTGCCGCTGGGTGTGCGTGACAAGATCGTGGGTGGGTGTGAAACTACAGTAGCATGCACGCTGTGTCCGAGTGTGCGTGAGGGCAGTGATTGCGACAGCAGTAGGGCTTGCTCGTTGGTCAGGCGCTCTTGTGCCTGTTGGGTTTGTGTACGCAATTGTTGTTGCTGTTGGCGTTGCTGCTGCTGCTGTTGCAGTTGTGCTAATTGCTCCTGTTGTTCCTGCTGTTGTTGCTGTTGTTGTTTGTACTGTTGCTGAAACTGTTCCATCAGTTGCTGGGCTTGAGCGCGTGCCTGGGCTTCCGCCTGTATGCGCGCCTGCAATTCGGCGTCGCTTTGTACTTGAGCCATGGCCTCGGCATGTGCCTTAGCCTGCGCTTGGAGTTGTGCTTCGGCGAGCGCCTGAGCCTCGGCATAAGATGCAGCCTGGGCTTGAGCTTCGGCGATGGCCTGTGTTTGAATTTGTGATTGCAGTGTTTCGAAACTGTTGTACCGTGAGGATGAAGCTGTGGCCGAAGCGGAAGCGCGAGAGCGCTCATCCACCAATTGTTTGGAGACTATGGCGTTGAAGCCGTTGATATCGTCAGCGGTGTACTCCACAACACGGCGTGTGCCATCGGGTTCAACGAGCGAATACTGAAAAGGGATTTATAAAGGGATTTGGTGTATTTTGGTTTATATCCACGCATAATCCTCTCTAAGTTAGTCAAAGGGCCAAAACTACACCGCACTTACCTGTCCTTGCACTAGGTCACCATCCCGTTTTTCCTCCTGCTGCTTTTCGTCGCCGGTCAGCGTGTCGCGCACATCGTAAGCGAAACTGTACTGCGGGTGGCTGTCATAGTCTTCGGATGAGTCGGTGGTGGTGTCAGTTTGCTCCTGCGATTGTTGGTCCTGTTGTTGCTGCTGCTGCTGTGTAATTGATGATTTCTGCTGCTGTTGCAGCTGCGAGAAATCAATCGCTTGCAAGTGAGAATAGGAGGCGTGCACCACATTGCACGACAGCAAGCATACACAGAGAAGATAGTAGAACTGCAGGAATAGATAAATAACGAGCCAACAAAATAAATTATTTAGCGTTGTGCCTAACGAACACTTTCACATTTAAATGCGCCTACTTTGAGTGTGGCACTATATTTGTTTGTTTTGCTTCTAAGTAAATTTGTACTTGCCACATCTCGCTTTTACAGCGCATTTGCCCCCGTTTTATGACGAGCGCGATTTCAGTGGCTCACAACACTTCAGGGAAATTAGCAACTGTCATTTTGATGACGCGAATGCCGAGTGCAAGTGAACGAGTGAGTAACAGAGTAAGCTTAATGAAATCGTAAATATTTTATGGTCAAACTGTCAGAAGCTCGCATGCGAATGCAAAATTACATTTGCTTACAAGCCAATATACATGCAAGTATTTGCATGCAAGCACACTGACGGCGCAAGTAGAAGTAACCTTTAGTGAAAATTTGCCGTAGCTCAAGTCTCTTGAAGAGTATGAATACAGAAGGTGTTGAAATTGCTACAGAGTTCGCCTTTAATATGCCATCACTGGTGTTGTAGATGTCGCTCTATTTGCAGTTGGAATAAAATATGTTGCAAGATCATAAAAAATGCCTCACTGGTGAGGAAAATATACTGCATTGCAGTAGACTAACGGTAATTAAATATGACTTTCATTTTAAAGCGGACTTTTGTGATTTTCTAGTTATATTCGGTTATTATATTGGGTAGTCGAAAAAGTCGTTTCGTATTTTGTGAAAAATTTTTTGAGATTAATTTACGTTTAAAGGCTAACAAAAAATATGTGTTCTTAATTAAGGCAAATGTGGAACTGTATCTAACATTTCATATGTAGCTTCGGGTTGCTGAAAAATATTTTCACGAAGCCGGTTTCCAGCCGAGCACAAAAGGAGCTATTTGAAAATAATATTGGCGGCCTGAAGTCAGGGCATCTCCGTTTCGGCATCTACAAGTGTAAGCAGTCCTTCATGAAAATAACGGCGCATCAAATACAAATAATTCTAATAAATCAAAATGATGGCTAAATACATTTTCATGAAACATGCCACCACTCTCCAACCCTCATTCAATTTTCCTGGCAACATGTTGCTGAAGAATTCATTATGAAAGCGTTGTCATAAAGTTGTCAATTGAATAATTTGCAATAACAAACAACATTTCACTCAGCCAGAACAAAAAGAGCGCAAAACGCCAAAGGACGAACAATCGTCCAATGTGTACATGCAACATAAAAGGGGGGCGTATGTGTGTGTGTATTGTATGAAATCGAGTTCAATAAAGCAATATTTGACTATTTGCATTGTGAAATATTTATGAATACGTTTCATTGTAGCTTTATATTTACGGCAGTGCTTGTAGTAGCTTCAATTGTGTAAGTGAGTATCCGGTGACAAGTGTCCACATTGTTGGTATTGTATTGTGTGTGTATAAAGTGGTGTGCCAGCAATGATTTATAGGCGCACAAGCTTTGCCGGTTGCAATAAAGAATGACAATTTGCCATGAAGGACTTTGCATGTACTGTTAGAGAAGAGAGCCCTGCAAGTTTGTGGGTATAATGTGCTTTTATTGCGAGGAATAACTTTCACATCATTCAACGTTTCGTGACAATGTGGTCTGCTACGGGATTAATATTGATAACGACTTGAGCGCTGCATTGGCAAACAATTAAGTTAAAGTAAGGCGTCAAGTGTTAGAAAGCATAGAAGGTCATTTCTTTCACATATGGAAAGAAGTTAGAAGGGCTACTTGCAGTTCGTGGTTCTTTAAATAAAGGTCTAATGTTTCACAGTTTACACAAAAACTTATATTTCGCTCACTTTTGAGAGAAATTTCATTTGATTCTCTCTAAACATACAGCTGAATGCCGTTATATTGACATCAACATTAAATAATTCTTCAGCGAATGTCCAGTTAACTACCACATACCCGTTTCATTATTGATCCTGAAATGTTTCTATGTTTCTCCACTTAGAAAATCACTTTTCAAATTGCTTGAAATTAGATTCAATACTTTTTTTATCGCTTTTATGTATTTATTTTTCTTCTTTTCACTTGCACAAAAATACAAGCTACTCTAGATTCAATCCTTGGAGGCACACTTTGTTGCACGTTCACTTATTGAATGGCACTTTGTCAAGAGACGCACACCCAACTGTTGTCCGAGAATGCAATAAAACTTTTGATGGCTTCTCAAACTTGCCACCAGCTTTTATAGTTCGTTACTTGGTCAGCGATGTGTGTCGCATAAAATGGAGCTTGCTTTTCGACAACTAAAACGTGCAACAAAAAAAGTCGTTGGCGCTTAACGTCACACAATATCCGAAAAGATTTCAGTCGCATAACTGATATCTGATAGTAAGAACTTTCAAATTTTATCAAGTTAAAATTACAAATAACCTCAAAGCATTTGGCGCAGAAATAACCGGACGTACAAATTGTGTTAGGCGACACGCCGTCCAAAGCAAACTCACACATTCAAACACTCAGACATGCTCACACATACACACCTTGTTGTACGCTTGGCCACTGCCGCTTCTCCAACCAGCGGAAGATTTGGCATTAGTGACGAGGTTTGGTTTTTCGGCCAACGGCATTCACTTGCGCACGTCTCAAATTCGCTCACGAATGCGGCTGACTGAAGGGCAGCAATGCGCGCGCTGTCGGTTGGCTGTAGTTGAGTTGTTGTTTGGCTTGTTGGTCAGCTCCAATTCAGCGGAGTCTCCTGAAGTGTTTCATTCATTCAAATCTTGTCGAATTTCTGAAATATCATCTACGGTAAATAACTCAAAGAACGAATACTTGAGCAATTCACAGCTGAAGATAAATATTACTTTAATTTTGACTTCACTAAAAATAGGTCCTTGCATGGATTACCTGCTTTTTTTTGTTTTGGATGAGTATCCTAAATGAGCTCGTTGGTCACTAATACATATTTGGATATACCTTTGTTGTTGTCATTTTTAGTTTAGAACATCTCTAGCATATCGTAGAATATTGTCCTAAATTCTCAAGATTTTTTTGGAAACTGTGTTTTCAAAGTCTATTGTAAAGATTTCTCGCGAACTACTCAACCAACCTTAATGAAACTTTGCACAGATCTTCGAGATATAATTCATAAGGTCTCGAATGGAGGAATTTTTAAACCATTAAACCAAAAAATAAAAACATCGAGAAATTTTCCCCAAAATTTTAATATTTTTGTAAGCTTTTTTTTGTCAAGCTGTAATTTGAGTAAAAATTAAGATATCTTGATGAAAGTTGGTACACACGAACACGGAGTTGTAGATGGTCGTAATCGGACCACTGCCACGCCCACCAAACGCCATTAACCGAAAACCTAGAAACTGCCATCAATTTTGAAAAAGTGGGCGTGGTCCTTCTCTCTCTTTAATGCACCTCCAAAGCTACAAAAATCAAATTTTCTCAGCTCAAATATTATACCATAACTTCTACCGACTTGTGAAAATGGATGAAATCGGCAGATAACCCCGCTCACTCACCATATAACGGTACTGTTAAAAATACTAGAAGCGCGATAAATCAATAACAAAATATGCTAGAGTCGTTAAAATTTATCTCCAAGATGGTATAAAAAGGCCTTATGGGACTGTTCTGGTACAGGTACTGAATATGTGGACACCAGTATCTATAGCGACTTTTGACCGAAGATAACGGTCAATGTATATAAGTCAAATTCAAATCTTCTGCTTACAATTATATTTCTGTGTATCAAAGAGAGAGAGTAGTAAGAGGTCAAGTAGTAAGAGTATAAAATGTTCAGTTGCACCCGAACTTAGCCCTTACTTACTTATTTCGTTTTACTTTTGTTGATTCCGTAAAAAGTTCTGTTGTCAACGCGAAGGCATCTTTTTTCCGAGGGGTTGCCGGAAATGACGTCGTAATAACCGATTTTTACATATTTTCCTCCGAAAATTTACAAAATTTTTTTAAAATATGTATTTTTGTAATAATAAATAATTTTTATAAAATATTTAATTTTTTTATTAAAAAATATTGAAAATATACTGTTTTTGCTCGATGAAACCCACGAAAACCCCTTAAATATAACAAGAGTACTGATATTTTTAAAATTATATCGTCAAACTTTGGTTTTCAATCCTCAGCTTTTCAATCCTCAAATCCTGAGTTTTATTACAGTTTCAAGTAATTTTTATTTAAAATCAACAAAGTCGGCTTTCTTCAACAAATAAACTACAAAACTTTTACAAATAAATCCCCTACCGAATTGTCATCGTCACAAAAGGAATGTACAGTTTTAAATTCAAACGATTAGCAAAAGAGTAACGAGCACTAATACTTTCGCAAAATAAAAGGATATTAATGCATTTCTAAATCCATAAATCGCTTAACTACTTTTCCGAGCGCATGCATTTCCCTTTATTGCTGCAATTTGCTAAGAAGCTTCGTCAGAATTCCAACTCGAGGTCATATCCCATTTCTTAAACGCTCAATCGTAGCCTGAATAACCGGAAATTGAAAACTTGCTGCACAAATGCAATAAACAACACACACTCACACATGCTTACTAGCGAGCATATCAGAGCATAACGGCGCACTTCGACAAACATAAATCGCTACGTAACGGCACAGCCGTACGAATTTCCGCCAATGAAGTATGCCCATGCAACGGAGCAACAGGCAAATGCGGTGCCCAGCGGCAGCAGCAATGACATGCGATATGCTAGTGGCGTAGTTATTGTTACCACTTTTTGTAGTTGTTGTGGCGCAGTCCACTTAATCTACTTGCAGTGCTGTTGGTCTTGTTGAATCACATTGAACTCATCAGCGCTGGTCTTCACTCTGCTGGAACATATCGCATTTCACAAATGTCAAAGTAGTTAACGTTGTTGCACCAATTGTTGTTGGTCCATTGCAGTATTTTTAGTTGATGACTCGCTTAGCGCACCGCCACAATTCAGATGGGCGGGGGCTCGGCTGAATGCATTGTTAGCATTGCAGTCTGTAACGGTAGATATTTAGAAATCGGCGCATTGAACGGCAACTCAAGCTTCGTGATACAAATTTCGTTTTAAAAAGACGCAAAAAGTCTCCCTCTGCTGTAGGTTGAAATGAAATCGATCGTGAATTATTTGCCACAAGTTGCAAGGAAATTGAAAACATGAATACCTTCAAGTATTTAGTGGCGAAATGATTTACCTTTAATTGTCAGTTTTTCCCTTACTTTTACACTGGTGCGCATTTATCACATCACAAAAACAACAAATGCGCATTGTGTATGAGTGATGGCTGCAACACTCTTGCCTTTGTGGCAGCGCAAAAAGTTCCTGTGAGAAATGGCAGAAATCACACAAAAAAGCACCAAAAAGGGACAACCAGCAACAAATGGTGAAAGCAATGCCCTGACATACAGACAACTCGAGAAATTGCGCTGCACACAAGTATGTGCCACGCAGGCACTCACACGTCATGATTGAGTATATGTGAGTGTGAATGAGAGGCAGTCTCTTTGTGGATGCAGTTGAAAGGCAATATGGCAGAAGTCACGGCGCTAAAAAATATGCAAAAGTGAGTAACAATGCAAGCGACATGCTTTCAACTGAACAAAGGCTGGACAAGTGCCAGCGAAAAATTCCGGAAATAACAAAGAATTTTCATATAAATTTGAGCATGTGCGTTCGAAATAAATGAAGTCGATAGGAATGCCGTATTAGGTGACGTTAATCACTTTTTAATTCTTCTTTACTGGCATAGATACTGCTTAAGCGATTATAGCTAAGTTAACAACAGCGCGCCAGTCGTTTCTTCTTTTCGCAAGGTGGTGCCAATTGCAGATTCCAGGCGAAGCCAGGTCCTTCTTCACCTCGTCCTTCCAATGGAGTGAAGGTCTTCCTCTTCCTCTTCCTCTGCTTCCCCCGTCGTGTACTGGGTCGAACACTTTCAGAGCTGGAGTGTTTTCGTCTATTCGGACAACTTGACCTAGCCAGCGTAGTCGCTGTCTCTTAATTCGCTGCACTATGTCAAAATCTTCCGCAGAACCTTTCTCTCGAAAACTCGTAGCGTCAACTCAGCAGATGTTATCATCAACCATGCTTCTGCGCCATATAGCGCAGGACGGGAATAATACCATACGACGGGAATAATGAGTTACTTCTAGAGTTTGGTCTCTGTTCGTCGAGAGGGGACTTTACTACTCAATTGCCTACTCAGTCCGAAGTAACACCTGTTTGCAAGAGTTATTCTGTGTTTTATTTCGAGGCTGACATTGTTGTTGCTGTTAATACTGGTTCCGAGATTGACGAAATTATCTACAACTTCGAAGCTGTGTCTGTCAACCGTGACGTGGGAGCCAAGACGCGAGTGCGACGACTGTTTTTTTTGATGACAGGTGATATTTTGTCTTGCCCTCATTCACCACCAGACTCATTTGATTTGCTTCCTTATCCAGTCTGGAAAAAGCAGAGCTCACGGCGCGGATGTTGAGGCCAATCATATTAATATCATCAGCATATGTCAGAAACTGTACGCTCTTATAGAAGATTGTGTCTGACCGATTAAGCTCTGCAGCTCGAATTATTTTCTCCAACAGCAGATTGAAGAAGTCGTACGATAGGAAGTCATTCAGCAGGATGGAGAAGTGTTCGCTCCATAATTTTTTTCGAGCAATACCCCTCTTCGTACTCACGAATTTCGGCATCTCTCTTTTTCTGTCCGCAAATGCGTTTCGCTGTCCTCTTCAACTCTCGGTATCTATCCCATACCGCGCGTGTTGTGGTCGATCGTAATGTTGCGAGGTTGGCAGTCGAACAGACAGACAGTCACTCGGATTTCAACTTTTATCGTCATCCTGATCATTTATATATATGTGGGATTAGAATTGAGATCGTATTCCATAGTTTATCCAAATTGACAGATAAGTGGCAACCACTTATCCGAATGTCAAATAGTGGATGCCAACTGTGGATTCCGATCAAGTTGTGGGCGGTGAAGCTTAGCGTCCATCATTTTCATTTTATATAGATGATTCCTGATTATAACGCGGAGCGGAACAGTACTCATTTTTACTGATTTAAGGGACTTTTGTATTTTCTATTCCTGAGTGTAACGCCGGGCGCAGCAAAACGCACCGTGCCGATTTAAGTGACATTTTGTAGAGTTTAAGTGATATGTTTCTATGGATTTCGTTATGAATAAAGCAAACAATTGGAAATCTAAAAGTGTACTTTAATTTCGAAATGATAAAAATCCTACATATACATAGCTATTTATATATCTCGCTTACTTTTAGGTGATACATACAACCATTAGGTGAACAAAAGCAGCATGTTGCAATAAGTCAAAAATTTTGAAAAGTGGCAGCTGATACCTTTATCTCCAAAATAATTTCAAAAATCCTTCTGTTGTAGACTTATTCTTGAATAATTAATCTTTGAAAATAAAAAGATAAATATATTTTGTTTGTATTTCTAGAAAAAAATTAAAATTATTTGAAATTCAAAAACCAAAAAATAAATATTTTAAGTTAGATGAATACAGAAAATAATCAAAATTTTAATTTTTAACCAGTTGGCGACAAAAAAAGTCTCACTGAAAACAGCGTTTCGAGATAAACTCGTTTAAAGTTTACACTAAGTTAAAAAATAATACAAATATCCGCATATCTCCAAAATAGTTGTAGTTATTAACCTGATTAATTTACAGATTTTCGGATATTCCAAAATATTTTATATATACGCAAATAATCACCTGTGGATATAACCTTGAGTATACTGTTTGAATAGAAGATGGTTATTACATTTCTGCATGTATCGAATATCGAATGAAAATGTCAATGAAGTAATGAATATTGTCTTCTTCCTGTATGAATTCAGTGCGATTTCCAATTACTGCGATTGATAAAAAGAAATCGCGTTAAAAAGTGTGTAGGAGAAAACGTCGACAGACATACACATATACATATACACGTATGAATACACATTCATGTTTTATGCGAGTGTTTTTGAGCGTGTTTCAATTCCCAATGCAATTTTTCTAGTTGCGGCTCAGTACAGCAACAACACTCACACACATAGTTTCTGGTAAACAATCGGGTATTTGCCAAATTGAATTAGCGATTGTTTGCTCAATGCTTTGTTTTCAAATAAACTTCGCATTTGTATGAGCTCACACACACATGCACACACTCATATACATAAATTCATGTCTGCATATAAGCTTATTTTGCATCATATTTGTACCTGTGTGTATGTGTGGATATTTTGCAAAGTTTGCTTTTATGACGTTTTTATTTTGCTTATCTCCCTTTCTGACGCCGAAACACCACTGCAGTGCCATTTCAGCTTGGGAGCAGCGAATTTGACAGGTCGACAGTGCAATGCGCATATTTCAGTGTCTGAATTTGTATTTTCCCTATGCTTGGCTTAACTTCTGCTTTTGCGTTTTTACTTGCACAGATTTTTCCTGCATCTCAGGAGAGCATTTTCGCAGCGAAAACGCTCACCTTAACAGAGATACACAAGGAATATAGTATATATATGTTTACAAGCACACACAGATATATGCGCAGCGCGGCAATTGAATTGGTTTCACTTTTGCACTTTGCTGCTTCGCCCAGAGCACTTTTATCCACAAATAAAATAACAGTTCCATGTGTACATAAGTATGTAAGTTTTTTTTTTTTGTTTTGTGTAAGCGCTTGTTTGCTGCTGCACGCTTATTGCTTATTGTGTTCTGCTGGTGTCTACAACACCACGGAGAATTGAAGTTTTCCGCCATCCCCCAACAACCAACTGCAAGCAGGCACTCAAACGCAGGCTCCGATTTTGGCTCGCTGGAAGTTTCGGACACCACTTGCCTTGAACTGTTGCCGCTGCTGTGGCATGTGCAACTTTCGGTGAGTGTGTGTGCTGCGAACACACCTGGCACGGACAGCGAGTACCTGCTCTCACCACGCCGTCACGCCGTCATTGTGGAGAAAGGCATGAAAGAACTTTTTGATTACTACTTTGCGGATATATTTTTTATTATAACTTATAATATCTTCTTTTTGTTGTTGGAATGTTCTTTCATGTGATACCGGAACTTTTTACCGAGCTTTTTGTGGTTCGCTTTTAATTAAAAGTATGAATAATTTTGTTTTCAGCTTGTAATGTTATCTTTATGAGTAGCTGAAATGCCTTCAAAGTGCAGGCTTAGCAATACTTTTGTGTTATTGCGGATTGCTTGAGGGCGTGAGTATGGATTATGAACGCATTGAAGGCAAAAGTTGAAGTGTATGTGAGCGTGTAATTAATTAAATTTTTTTTTTTTTGTTAAAATGTCGACCAAAACCTTTACATGATTTGTGAATAATATTTTAATTTATGTTGAAAATATTTCGTTTAAAAAGAGTATAGTGGATTTGGCATTGCTCAACTGACGCTGGTTTTCACTTTTTGTGATTGCTGCCTACAATTTTGTCTAATAAAATCCACAAAAGATTTGAATAATTTTTTCCTGAGCAAGTAGCAGCAGTTTATTAGCAGCTTTAGATGTATTTGCTAGTAGAAAATTAGCTTCATTATCCAATGTCATTGTTGTTTTATTTATTATCTTTTTTCTTGCATTATTCTGAACTTTCACATGTTTTTGAATACTTTTAAGTAATTTAATAGCTAAGGTTGAATTTGAGACAATTTTAGACAATTTTACTGCGCTTAATTTGCACATTAAAGCCCAACCTACCATTAAAACTAACCAATTGAGCAAGCACACTTTTTCATCCCGAATTATATGTATGCGTTCCAAGAATATTAAGATCAATACGTGCCTTAACCCATTAAAGCCTTAAACTGTCTGCCAAAGTATCAGTGTGTTAGGCGAACCTTGACGCTGCTGCTACAGCAACAACAGCGTTTACATACTTGAGAAAGTACATATAGGCATTTTTCCGGTTAGCTAGCAACTTAAGCGAAAGCAACATCGAGACATACATACACGTGCCAAGCTATTAATGCTTTGCACACTCGGATAAGTAGAAAAGTGAAGAATTATGCTTTCTCGTTGAGATGTAGAGCTCACACATACTCGACGATAATAAGAAACGCATTGACAAAGAGACGATATAGACGTGGTGGATAGTAGGTCTTGGCACTGAGGTGGTGTACAAAATATGAAAAACCTTCTTGCACTAAGTGCACTTTGGGAAGATCCGTTACAACCTGACTAACTGCTTTTTTGTTTTATTTTAGAAAAAAATACAATAAACAAATTCATATTTATTAAATGGCTTTTTAAGATTTTTAAATTATTTTTTTACTGCCACGCCTCTGACTTGATACATGCCACACACGCTTGTATTTGCACATGCGATCGACGCAATTGCCCGCCAATGCACACGCTTCTGCTGTTAAGTGCCAGTGCAGATTTGCAATCGCGCTTCGCCCTTGGCGGTGCTGTTTTGCATATAAATTCTAATATCGACACTTAATGAAGCGCTTCATCAATGCGCAAGAATTAACGGGACAAACACAAAAGTGTTCGAGTTTTGCATATTTTCTAACTGATTTGTAATATTTTTCCTAGGTACCTTGCCATTTAAGAATCTTAAATCTTAGTAAAACTTCGAAAGCAGCAACAATTCATCGGACATTGGTTATGGAGTTTGAACCAATTAGCGGAGAGAAATAGATTTTCTCTTATTGAAACTCTTTGAATGCCAATAAGACTGCGTTATGCCGCTTATTAATTAAATAAACTAATATGTATTGTTTTTAGAGCGGAAGTAAAGCCAACACGCCCATAAAACTTTATGAATTTCTTGTAGTTTAAAGCAGCCATCATTAGCAGCTTCCTAACGCAATATCTCTATGCCTTCGTGTCTTTCCCGTGATATACCAAGGTTAAGTGTCTGTTATCCCCTTAACTTATCTTGATTCTTCCATCTCAACCATTTCAGCGTTGACAGAGTTGCATCTTGGTGCCTGCGTCTTTTTACCATTACAAAATCATTCGCCGATTTCATTTTATACCTTACTCAATGGCGTCAACATGGATGCGTGTAAGATTTGCATTAACATGTATTTAATTAATAGAGATCTTGGAGGGAAAGCGCTGCATGAAAATGGATTCCTCATCTTACAAAAACTTACTGGGCTGCTACTTAAAACGGCTTTCTGCTCAGATGTTTGCTTAAAGGGATGTGTGTGTAAATGTCTGCGTATGTGGACAAGGGAGACAAGGTACCACAACAGTTTCACATTATTCAGTGGTGAGAGAGTGAGAAAGTGCTGTAACTAATTGGCAAATGCATCTTCTACATGAGCATTCGCTCTTAATACACACGCTGACCTCAATTTGCATAGTCTCCACGGCGTATGAGTAATGTTTACGCTTGAGAAATTGCAAATGTTTTATGTACGCCAGTGTGTTTATTGAGTGATTGGAATTTAAATTGGAACTTATTTTAAGTCCAAAACAAATAATTAAATCATTCCGCAAGAGCAATCTTATGTTTCTATGGCATCAAAACAGTTTGAAGTCTCTCTTGGATACATATTTGGTATTGCTGGTAAATTTATATATGTACATACATATAAACAATAAGCTGAAATGTTAGAGAAATAAGTAACAAACCGAAAGCATACTAAAGAGGTAAGGCAATAAATCCAATGGAGGGCACATGTTACTATTAAAGGCAATATTTTGTTGCTTAAGTATTGAAAGAGTTCAGAAATAGAGGGGAGAAAGTCCAACATGGTTAGTTTCCGTTGTGTAATTGTTATATCTGTTGCTGTTTTTAGACAGTAGACAGTAATTTAAAACTTAAATATATGCTACTACTGCATGGACCCTCTCTGTCGTCTGAAAAGGACATATCTATCTTTATGCATTGTTAAGTAGCACCATTTCGTGGGAAAGGCAATGGAACTTTCTATGAATTTCAGTATTTTTTGATATTTTACTTCCTTGAAATTCCCGATGTAGGCACCTTTAATGGCGTTCACGATCACCCACTTTGGAAGTTCTTTTTATAATATGATGCTACATTAGTATATACTTTTTTGAGTGATTGCTTTCTCCATAATCCCCATAAACGCAGCCTATAATTTTAAATCAATTTACTAGTAGCCAAAGTAAACAGCAATTAAAATTCAATAAAGCGGAATTCCAAATTTTTTGCATTTGCAGAGAACTGCATCGGTTCACATAGTAGTTAAGCAATTTGTACTTTAACCGTGAGAAAATCGTATATAATGCAGAAAGAGTCTCAACTAATATAGCAGACAACGACCAACTTTCTAGCAGGTAAACTTAAAGGAAGAAGCTTGTTTTGCAAAGAAATGCGTAAACGGCTTCTTATTTTTACATCTGACGTTAATGCATCGGCGGACAGTGTGGCGTGTTTCGACATTTTCTGGCTGTGCTGGAGGTTGATGGGCATTGCCGTCAACTCCAAAAAATGGTACACAACGCTCTACGATATTGGCGTGAATATATTCGTTACCATATTCTACCCAATACATCTGACAATCGGTTTGTTTCTTGTGCCTACGCTAGCGGATGTCTTCAAGAACTTGGCCATAAATATAACGGATGTTGCCTGCAGCACAAAGCATTTTCTCTTTCGTTACAAGCTGCCGAAAATTCGCGAAATTCAGCGTCTACTAAAGGAACTAGATGAGCGTGTTGTGGCGCCAGACGAGCGCAACTACTTCAACGCAAGTATAAGAAATGGCGTGCGAAGAATCATGTTGATATTTTGCGTCTCCTATGCTGCCGATGCAGTGGCGTCCGCCATAGATGTGTTGACGAAAAAGGAGCGAGAGCTAATGTACCCCGCATGGTTCCCGTTCGATTGGTCGGCAAACAGGTATACTTATTACGCTTCCGTACTATATCAGATTGTCGGTGTCTCGCTGCAGATCACACAAAACTTGGCACACGACACATTCGCCCCGGTCAGTTTGTGTGTGATGGCGGGTCAAGTGCGTTTGTTGGCCATGCGTGTGTCAAAGGTCGGCTATGATGTGTCGAAGACACTTGTCGAGCATGAGCGCGATTTGAACGAATGCATCGAGGATCACAAGAAGCTGTTGAAGTGAGTTTGGTTTGATCAAATTTGAATATTTCGAAATTTGAAGCCTGTTTGTTTGTTTTAGATTATTTAATTTACTGCAAGATGTTTTCTGGTATACTCAATTGGTTCAGTTCTCCTCGGTTGGCTTGAATATTTGCCTCACCGTTGTGTTCATGCTCCTATTTGTTGACAATCTGTTTTCCTACATTTACTATATGGTATATTTCATCTCAATGGCTATGGAGCTACTGCCGGCCTGTTATTATGGCAGCAAAATGCAGGAAGAGTTTCAGGACTTACCTTATGCGATTTTCAAATGCAATTGGATTGCGCAGCGTAAAAGCTTTCAGCAAAACCTTCGTATATTTACGGAGCTCTCGAAGAAACAGCTCACGCCGACTGCTGGAGGAATGATCAACATACATTTGACTTCGTTTGTGGCCACTTGCAAAATGGCTTACTCGTTGTATACGGTCTTAATGAATATGAAGTAGAGGCGATGTCGAGGCCGCACTCTTTAAATCAGCATTACAAGTTTAATATTTTTAGAGCACCTTAAAGAGCAGTAGAGAAGCAAACATATTTTCAGTTTTGTATTTTGTTTTGTGGAAATCGACTTGTCTTGATAACTCAAACGTTGGTTACTAAAAGATTATAACAGTTTTCATAGCACTTTCATAGTACACGCATTTTTAGCATATCTTCTAATAATGGGAATCATAATAGATAGCAAACTGGACCAGTGCGAGTTTAGTTGGATCAATGGCTAATTTAACGCAGTAAGACTTGTTTATGAATTTTTTGAAAATATACTATACTAGAGCCAGTGCTTTTGGTTGCTCCAACAAATCAAAGACTAACAGAAAAGTTGCTCAATTTTATTGTTTTCAGCACAAAAAACTACAAGAAAAGACTTGGCGTTCATAAGTTTTAATCCACTTTCCGATTTCTTTCACTTCATGCTCTGTACAACGGTGAAGAAAGAGTATCCCATCTTGCATGTAGCGAAGAATGTGTCGAGATTTATACGAAACATGCCGCCGGCATACATGTTGACCTCCTTCAGTGTCAGCTCTGTGAAATTCACTACATTGCGTCTGAATGCACGTGGCTGCGTCGTCCAGTTGCTCCTGAAAATTGCATAAGATAAATCGTAATATTCACACTCCAACATGTTGCCGAAGTAGCAACACGGGAATAGCTCGGTCATGATGGCCATTGAATGAACCGAGTAGTAAATGTAGGCGAACAAGTTATCGGCGAAGAACAGCAAATAAATGAGACCAATGCACAGGCTGACGCCAACGCCAAAAAATTGTACCATACAAACGCCCGAGTTGATGCGCTCCACTTTGGTTTTGATGCTGTGAATTATGGAACACAAAACATTTTACACCGACTTTTAAAGACAGTTAACTCTAACAACCTACTTCATCAACATTTTGTGATCTTCAATGCACTCGCATAATTCTCTATAGTTGTTCTCCACATTCTCCGGATTATTGTGAGCAACGCGTGAAACCCGATTTGCCAATAAATGCACATGCCCGGAAAGCAAACAATATATCAGCGGTCCATATAAATCGTTTCCTAAATTCTTCACAATTTCCATGGAGACGCCATAGAACTGGTAGATGACACAAGCTGCATATGCTGAACCCGACGTGCGCCATGGTAGTGGCAAATAGCCAGGATAGAGCAGATCTCCGGTGGCTAAGCCATTCATTAAAGCTGTTAAGCTAACCGCAGAGTAGGAGCTAAAGAAGAAACGCATCATAAATTTGCAGGGTCGCTCTATATAACGCTTGTAGTAATCGTAATCTTCCTTGATGCGGACGCGATCGTCGAGCTGTGAAATGATTTCATTCAGATCCCATATTTCTTGCTTAAAATAGCGTAGAATGTAATGTTTCATGACGCTATTAATGCATGCCACACTGATGACCAGGCTGTTGAAGAATTCATCCTTATTGGTGCTTAAGAAGAATCCCAATATCACATGGCCCGTAAAGCCAAAAGTGACAACGAGGTTTACCCAAAGGTCATAGACGATGCGCAGATATCTGTTAAACGGCCAACCAGTGATACCGAGTAGACGCCAAGTGAAGAAGAGTCGGACAAAAATCGCCTTCGTATTAATTTGCGGCAGCATTTTCGAAACGAGTGCTAGACGGAGATCAAATAACTTAAGACAAAATTGTAATTGCGAATTGGCTTTAAATACTTGCAAAAAGTCATTAAAGCAAATGAAACTCCTAAACGATGCAAACATGTGTGTTTACCCTATAATTAAGGCAGGAGGGCGTGAAGCAATTAGCTAATGTGACCGCCAACCTTGAAAAAAGTGCACTGTGAATTCAAGGAATATTCACATTTGGGATAATATGAAAAGGGTTCATATTTAAGTTGAGAAAGATGTATTGAAAAGTTCTTGACATGAATCAAAATCATAAGAGTTATTTCTAATGCTTTTATTACCAGCTTTATTGCTTAAATCGAAGCTACGTAGGTGCAACTATTGACTGTCTTTTATAAATTTTTCAATTTAGTAAAAATTCGAAAGTCAAAGAATGCATTAGTATTTAAGTTAAACTATATTGGTGCAAATTGAAGTGCTAAGGATAATCAAATAATTACAAATTTTGCGGTCTCAAATCCAATTCCCTACTTCATACTTTGTAGAACAGTGAATATTGAGTACCCCATTTTGCAGGTCTTGAAGAACGAGTCCAAATCAAGTGTTATCATGCCACCCGCCGATACAATGACATCTCGCAGAGTAAGTTCCGTCAACGTAACAGCAGCACGACGAAAAGTGCGAGACTGTGATGTCCAATTACTGCGGAATATGGCGTAAGACAGCGCATAGAATTCCAACTGAACCATGCTGCCATAGTAGCAGCAGGGAAAAATCTCGATCATAATGGCCAAAATATGGAAAATATAATAGCTGTAAGCAAAGAGACTGTCGGCGAAGAAAAGTAAATATAAGAGACCGATCACGACGTTAATGCCAACAGCTGTAAACTGTACCATGTAGCTGGGGGAGATCATCCGTTCCACTTGTCTCGTTGTTCTGTGGATATTATGAATAAGATTAGACAGGTCATTTGGTAAAAATAATTCGCTTACTTCATCAATACTTTATACTCGTCTATACAGAGCACTAGCTCTTCATAGTTTTTATGGCCTTCGGTTTCGTGCTCGTGTCCAATGCGTGAAATACGTCTGGAGAGCAAATGAATATGGCCCGAAAGCATGCAAAGAATCATAGGTCCATAAACATCGTTGGTGAGATTCTGCACGATTTGCATTTTCAGCCCGTATGTTTGAAAGACCAATACCGCCAAGTACTTCCATATCGAATTTTGCCAATCGACAATCACATAACCTGGATATAATATATTGGTAGTAGAAAGAGCAGTCAGCACTGCCATACACGATACCGAAAAGTAGGAGACAGTAAAGAAATTAATCATGAAACTGCACCTCCCACGCATATTTTTCAAGTAGTAACTCGTATCCTCTTCATTTTGCACCCGCTGATCCAGATTCTGTAGAATTTTGTTAACAAAGATTATCTGGCTGAGTTGCGGACGAAGCGTTAAGTGCTTGGCTGTGCAGGCAATCGAGGAAATACCGATAGCGAGATTGGTGAAAACGGTTTCCTTGTCGCTGGCGAAAATCACGCCCAAAAGCAGGTGAAGCGGAAAGGCAAACGTCGCGAAAATGTTCACAAAAATATCATGGAGACCGATCAAATACTTATTATAATTGGTTTTTAAGCCCAAAATTTTCCAGTAAAAGAACAATCTCTTGAAAATATTCACCGTGTCGATTTTTGAGTCCATTACGGAAGTTCTAACAACTCAACCGATGACCTGCAAACTATGACAGTTCATTTCTGGCGCGTTCTGGTATTTAAGGAACTCTGTGGGAATGAAAAGACTGGACGGTGTAGATAAGTTGTTGTGCATGTGTCCCCTGTAATTACTGTGTGGTTTTGTGTAATTAAATTACATTGAGGGCACTTTAAAAACACTTCATTACTAGAATATGAATATGCCAATGCCAGCTGTTTGAGGGAAAAGCGTTAGCATTTCAGAAATTTATCGGATGTTGGTAATATATTGTGTCTCTAGAAATATATTGTAAATGTTATGATGCAAAACCCTCTTCAGTTAGAGAGGTTAGAGGACAATTTGGAGAAATCTGTAAAAAATTTTGTGGTTTTATAAAGGACGAATATTCGTGGCGATATATAGTAATTCATATCTGATATTCAAACTAGCATTTTCCCTTTAGTGCCATAAAAGTTGTTTGTGTTTTCTTGAAGGAATTCAAGATAGTCACCGACTGTCATACGTTATAAGCAAAAACGCTGGTAAGCTTATGTGTCATCGTATCTAGCTATCTAGTTGTGCCCATGTTTGCTCACATCTCAACAGTTTTTTGAATGTATGGCAAATGGGTACTACATCGAGATGACATTTGAACTGCAAAGTTAAGAGATAATAAAAAGTTGTACGATTTAAACTTTCGTCGTACGATAAAGGGCTACCCCGTTAAGTTGAATGAAGCAGAGAGCAAAGGTTATAATGAAATTCGTAGAGCTGCAGACGCGAACGTGTGGAAAAGTTTTTCGGTCCATTCAAGAAAATTAATCGAGAACGGAAAAGAGAACGTTTACTCGCAATACACACATGAACACATACATACATGAACGCATGTACTAATACGCGGAAATTCTTTTAAACCTATGTGAGCGAATCGTTTCTCCGGAGCCAGAAGTTCGTGAAAGCCGGTACAACATAAATAATGGAAGAGAGAACTACAGTATGTAAGAGCAGTAAGTACAGTCAGCTGATGGTAGAGAGGTGTTGCACGGAAAGTTTGTGAGTGCAACTACCGGAATATGTCGTCCACTTAATCGAGATTTATTTATGAAATTTGCAAATAAAATATAACAAATCTTTCGGATAGCTGTGGTCTCTTAAAATTAAGTGCACCGAAACTTACACCCTCTTTGCAGAAAAATCATATTATATGTATTGAATCTGTAAGCCTTAATGGCAAATTAATTGAAAAATACAAATAACCATACAAATAAGTGACCTTGATCGTATGGCTACATTACAGATGTTTGCATCAGAAATTTTTCAAGTGATTTGGAAGAGCATATGCAAATAATTTATTTAGTTAACCATTACAATATCGCTTTCTTAGACATTTGGCCCTAAAGTGGGTGAAACCTTAGCCCCACATGTCTGAAGTCGGCTCGGACAGCTGTTTACTGTCTCATTATTCCCACGCACAGGCGTCCGTTTAATGACTTAATTATACACTCTGTTGTGTAAGTCTTGATTGCTTAATATCATAAACAAAATAAATCGGTGTAAACACAACGCCCACTTTGATTGCTGGTGCACCTGTATCTAACAATCATACACTATACACCAAATCAATCGAAAGGATTGTTAAGCAATTGTTGTAAATGAAAAATTTTTGAAGGAAAATTTGGGAGAACTAAATTACTTAATTTAGGTTAGGATTTACTGACGGCTGTTACGCCATAGACCAGATGAAGGTTCTGTTTAATTTGAGGTGAAGTATTCGTTATACATTACTTCAACGCTTTGCCTACTTCTCTGCAATTTCTGCATGTATCGTCGTTACTTATGTCCATCTGGTCCGCATGTGATTCCTGGAAGATGTGACCTACCATCCAGAAGTCGAGTCACCGTATCCGCAAAGGTTTTCTATATGAAATTTTGTTAACAACGATCCAGCACACCAAAGCACCGTACAGCGCAATTGGCTTGACCAGCACCGTGCAACACCAATGCATGAGATAAGGTCACAGGCCCCATCTCTTCTTACACGCACGAACTCCTGGGTGTCTTCTGGTAGACGTCGTAGCCTGTGGTGGTTTCACCTGTCTTCTCACATTTGCCTTCAGGATTGACAACGTTAGGGTGCAAGCTCTCCGAAGGTGGTGTTGTCGTGATATGGCAGTGACCGATCCCAAACTGAATGGTGAAGAATAACAGGTGAGCCCTACCACCTACAGACTCGAGGACTGAGTAAGAGTTTAGGTCTACACCCATAAATATGACTTCACTGTTTGGGGTGATGCCACCATAGAATATGTCTCACAGCATCGTCCTCAATTCCATGTTCTGTTTGGCAAATATCGACAGTATAAACTCCGTGGAAATTGCAGCCACCCTACCGCTGACGAAGATGTGGGTCTTCAGGAGTCGAGAGAGCTCGTCACGCACGAAGCGCATTTTGGAGTTATCCCAGCCCCGGAAAACCCTTCACTATGAAGCGGATGGCTGTAAATTCTTCCCCGAAGTAATGTCCAAAAATGCATGCTTCCTCTAGGTTTGGCAGAGTCGATTATGGCGTAGCTGAAAGGACGGATAGAGTTCCCATCTCCTCTTGGAATGGCGGTTACACCATTCATTGTTGAGCAAGGTTGGAGCCTACAGAATTCGTGCCCCTGCCACAAGCGAAGCTGTGGATGGATTACCACTTGCGCGGGCTTTATCTTGAGTATTAATCCTATGTTTTTTGCTTATTTTGATTTAAGCATTTAACCTTATGATAAAAAGTGGATCAGAAAATATTGTTCGCTTCCTCCTCATTCTACGAGAAAAAATATAGTTTTTTTTCGCCTGTTTTGAATGATATTATTTTTTTGTAACTTGTTGTACAGTGTATTTCTTACATTAATCTTTTTCTGCTGGGCAATATAAGCCTGCACAAAAATAACTCATTTGCTACAAGTCTCATAACTAACACACGCTTCTAAAACTAATTAAGTTATATCTGAAGATGGAAAACCTTTCTGCCTGCGGACTCAGTTGTGCTGTATCGCGCTTTCTGGCTATGCTGGCAGGCGGTCGGCATCTCAAGCGCAAGCTGTAAATACTTCTGTGGCTTCTACGACCTGCTCATAAACGTCTCGGTGACATTTTTCTATGCAATTCATTTGATTGTGGGTCTCTTCCTCAATCCATCGCCAGCAGATCTCTTCCAAAATCTGTCCATTACCATTACCTGTTTCGTCTGCAGCGTGAAGCATTACTTATTGCGTCGTAAATTACCGCAAATACGCAACGTGCTGGCGCTGCTCGCCGACCTGGACAAGCGTGTTGAGGGCGTAGAGGAACACACGTACTTTCAAGAGGAACTTGTTGTTGGCGCAAAGAATGTGTTGAAATTATTTTCCATCGCCTATGGTGGCGCAAATATGGCAGCAATTTCAGCCACACTACTGAGCAAGGAACGCCGTCTAATGTACCCCGCATGGCTGCCATTCCAATGGGACGCGAACACATTCAGCTACTGCGCTGCGGTCATTTATCAGATTGCCGGTGTTTCTATACAAATCGTGCAGAATCTGGCCAACGACATCTATCCACCGATGAGTCTCTGCATTATTGCCGGTCATGTGCATCTGCTGTCGTTGCGCGTGGCCAAAGTGGGTGCGGATGCCAAGAAATGTAAGGAGCAGCATAGTCACGCGCTGATCGAATGCATTGAGGATCATAAGAAATTGGTGCGGTGAGTTGGTGAAATCACAAAACACGACCGATTGCAGATTAGTGAGGGGCTTGGTGTTTTCTTTGCAGCATTTTTCAACTGACGCAGGACACACTCTCACAACCGCAACTTGCGCAGTTCATTTCCAGCGGCTTGAATATGTGCATAGTGTTGTTCTATTTAATTTTCTATGTGGAGAATGTGTTCGCCTACATTTACTACGCGGTTTATTTCGTCAGTATGGCTTTCGAATTGCTGCCGAGCTGCTTCTATGGCAGCAAGTTGATTTATGAGTTCCAGCAGCTGCTGTCGGCTATCTTCAAGTGCAGCTGGCTTGGGCACCAGAATCAACGCATTTTCGTGCAGCTATCATTGAAGGAGATTGTTCCTTTGGCAGGTGGCGTCATCGGTATACAGTTGAATTCTTTCCTGGGCACTTGCAAGATGGCTTATTCTCTGTATACGGTGTGCAATCGTATGAAATAGTGGGGCGGCTGACAAATGATATGTGTGGTGGAAGTTGGCTAATAGAAAGTGGTTAGCATGATTAAAATTAAGCAAAATAACAAAAAGTTTCTGCGTTTAATCCAGCACATTGATTCGTGACTTCATAAAGGAAAATGGCTTAAGTCACTTTCTTTTTAATTACTACAACGGCTTGGAAGTTTGACAATGCACACACCACAATCTTATCTCTAATATCCTTAATTTTCGGTTTCTTGTTTAGAGTAATCTCTTCTTTGAAACTATTCCCACTTACAAAACTACATATTCAAAATATGACTTAAAGGCGCCATATAACTGCATTGTTATAAATTGACCTTTCTCAAATTGTTAGCACAGCCAAATATTGAATCATATAAAGTTTACTATGGAATCCATTGAAACTCGAATATGAGTTCCGTCGATAGTTATGCAATCGAAATATCATTCACAGCGGCGCCAAATGCAAATTGAATAGAATTTCAAATGCGAGACACTAAAATAATAGTTCCGAGTATTACCTACGACGGGAATCAAAAACGCAAAACAATAACAATATTGCAGTAACAAAAAATCAAAGAAAAATACAATAATAAACAATACGAAGAAACAAATGAAATACAATTTTAGAAATATTTTGAAAATTGTGAAAAAATATTTGATCATTCCTTGAATAAACATGAGCTTTTAAGTGTGAAAAAAGAAAAATATTGGCGTGCGATTAACTAAATTATTTTATTCAAAACATTCGATTAAGCGAATTTCAGCTATATGAACTTCAAACGTAAGATTGGAATAAAATAAAAGGTGTCTCGAAAATAACGCAAGATTTAAATTGCCGCCATTTCAAAGCCTCTTCACTGTTTCCCTATTTCTGAAATACTGCTCAATAATGAAGAGATGTTAACTTTTTATCTTTTCCTTGCATTATTCTGAATTTACATGTTTTGAACACTTTTCTAAACAATTTAATAACTAAGGTTGTCCTTAAGACAATTTTACTGGGCTCTATAATTTCACCAAAAACCAGTCACCATCAGAAATAACTAATCGAACAAGCACACTCATTCATTCCTAATTACTGCATTCCAAGAATATTAAGATCAATACTTGCCTAAACCCATTAAAGCCTTTAACTGTCTGTCACAGTATCAGTGTGTCAGGCGAACCTTGACGCTGCTGCTACAGCAACAACAGCGTTTAAATACTTGAGAAAGTACATATAAGCATTTTTCCGGTTAGCGCTAGCAACCTAAGCGAAAGCAACAACGAGACATACATACACGTGCCAAGCTATTAATGACTTGCACACTCGCATAAGTAGAAAAGTGAAGAATTATGCTTTCGCGTTTGGAAGTAGAACTCACACATACTTGACGAAAATAAGAAACACGTCGTTAAAGATACGAATATATAGGACATAGACGTTGTGGATTGTGGGCTCTGCACTGGGGTGGTATAATATGAAAACCTATTGCATTAAGTGCACTTTGGGAAGTTCCGTTGCAATCTGCCTAAATTCGCTTTTTTTAATTCAGATAAAATCCAACAAAAAAATGCATATTTGTTAAAAGCCCTTTTAAGATTTTCAAATTATTTTCTTACTGGCACGCCTCTGACTTCATACAGCCACACACGCTTGTATCTGCACATGCGCTCGAGGCAATTGCGCGCAAATGCAGACGCTTCTGCCGTTAAGTGCCAGTGCAGATATGCAACCGCGCTTCTCCCTTCGCGATGCTGTTTTGCATATAAATTCTAATATCGGCACTTAAAGTAGCGCTTCATCATTTTGAGCGAGAATCAAGCCAATACGCATATAAAAATTTATAAATTTTTTTCGCTTTTAAGCAGCCATCATTAGCAGCTTCTCAATATAATAACTCTATGCTTTCCTGCCTTGCCGGTGGTATTCCAAGGTTAAGCGTCTGTTATCCCCCTAACTTATCTTAATTCTGTCATCTTAACTATTACATCATTGAACGAGTTGCATATTGGTCCCTCTATCTTTTTCGCATTACGAAATCATTCACCGATTTAATTTTTTTCCTTACTCAATGGCGTCAACATGAATGTGTGTAAGATTTGCATTAACATGTATTTAATTAATTGAGATCATGGAGGGTAAGCACTGCTATGAAAATGGATGCCCGCACCTTACATAAGCTTACTTAGCTAATACTTGCAACGGCTTCATGCTCAGATGTGCTTAAAGGGATGTGTCTGTAAGTGTCTGCGGATATAGACAAGGGAGAAAAGGTGCCGCAACAGTTTCACATTAAAGAGTGATGAGATGATGAGAAAGTATTTTAACTAATTGGCAAATGCATCTTCTGCATGAGCATTCCTTCTTAAGACACACGCTGACCTCAATTTGCATACCCTCCACGGCGTATGGGTAATGTTCACGCTGGAGAAATTGCAAATGTTTTACGTATGCAAGTAAGTGTTTATTGAGTGATTGGAGTTAAAAAAACCAAAAACTAATGACTAAATCATTCCGAAAGTGCAAACTTAAATTTCTTTGGCATCAAAACAATTTGAAGTCTCTCTTGGGTACATGGTTGGTATTGCTGGTAAATTTATATCTAAATCGGAGAAACAGCATATGTACTTAAGAGGCAAGCGAGAGGAGCGAAAAATAATAAGAATTTGCTCATAACTTTAAATTCTTAATTTATTTTTCAAAATTTATGTCGTTCCCTCATAGTAATCCTTCTTGGCCCAATGCACTTGCGCCAACGTTTTCGCTAATCCTTGAAACATTTTATTAACGAAGAAAACTGTCAACATAACCTTGAGTTTTGACTTACTTTGCCGTTTTTTTCGGTTTTGGCTCACCTTTGCCACGTTATTCGGCTGATTGATCGTCTTTTTTCGGGTCATAAACACGGATCCAAAACACATCGCCAGTAATAATACGTTTCATGGCATACTGGTAGTCGGAAATAATTTTTTCACAGATGTTAACGCGACGCTTGTTTTCGAAAAAACTTATTGTTTTTAGACCAATAGTGCCATCATTTTTCTCAGCCCTAAATTATCTTTCAAATTGGTCTTCACTGATTCTCCAGATATTCCAACAATGTCAGTAAGATTTCTGACTGCTAATCGTCGACTCTCAAACACCAATTCCTTCACTTTATTGACGCGTTGATCATCAGTTGATGTTGATGGTCGTCGTGACCGTGCTACGTCGTCAACGATCGCCGAATGTGCTTTTAGTAAAGCGTATATAAACACTAATGACTATTTTGATGTGACACTTGATACAGATGTCACTGATTAAGAGTTATATTAACCAAGAAAAAAATATTTCGATGAATGGGTTTTCGCACAATATTTAAATAGCAAATTCTTACTATTTTTTGGTCACAGTAGTATAACCATTAAAGCGCTTTGATGCTAGTTTTTTAATAAGATTTTTCCAAAGAATTCATGGCTAAATTTTGAAGTAATTTTCTGCAAAAATATTTTCAGTTTTATATTTTGTTTTGTAGAAATCAGTTTGTTTCGATGCGAGTTGGATAGGTGGCTAATTTAAAACAGTAACATTTACCTTTTGGAAACATATTAATACTATTTTAGAGGCAGGGCAAAATATGTCGAGATTAATACGAAACATGCCGCCGGCATACATGTTGACCTCCTTCAGTGTCAGCTCAATGAAATTCACTACATTGTATTTAAATTAAGATATATTTTGTAAGATGGATGTTGAAGATGGTCTAAGTGAAGTGTTGAAGATGACTAAATAATATCAAAACATGAAGCCCGGTTGATGGTCTATCTGTCTCAAATCCAATCCTTTATCTCATACTTTGTAGAACCGTGAATATTGAGTACCCCATTTTGCAGGTCTTAAAGAACGAGTCCAAATGAATTCTTACCATTCCACCCGCCGATACCGTGACATCTCTCAGCGAAAGTTCGGTAAACGTAACAGCCGCGCGTCGAAAAGTGCGAGACTGTGATGTCCAATTGCTGCGAAATATGGCGTAAGACAGCGCATAGAATTCCGCCTGAACCATGCTGCCATAGTAGCAGCAGGGAAAAATCTCGATCATAATGGAAATAATATGGAAAATATAATAGCAGTAAGCAAAGAGATTGTCGGCGAAGAAAAGCAAATATAAGAGACCGATCACGACGTTAATGCCAACAGCTGTAAACTGTACCATGTAGCTGGGAGAGATTATCCGTTCCACTTGTCTCGTTGTGCTGCGGATATTGTGAATAAGATTAGACAGGTCATTCGGTAAAAATAATTCGCTTACTTCATCAAGACTTTGTACTCGTCTATACACAGCACTAGCTCTTCATAGTTTTTATGCCCTTCGGTTTCGTGCTCGTGTCCAATACGTGAAATACGTCTGGAGAGCAAATGAATATGGCCCGAAATCATGCAAAGGATCATAGGTCCATAAACATCGTTGGTGAGGTTCTGCACGATTTGCATATTCAGGCCGTATGTTTGAAAGATAAATACAGCCAAATACTTCCAAGTCGAATGGTGCCAATCGACAATCACATAACCTGGATATAATATATTGGTAGTAGAGAGAGCAGCCAGCACTGCCATACCTGATACCGCAAAGTATGAGACAGTGAAGAAATTAATCATGAAAGTGCACCTCCCACGCATATTTTTCATGTAGTAACGTCTATCCTCTTCATTTTGCACCCGCTGATCCAGATTCTGTAGAATTTTGTTCACAATGATTATTTGGCTGAGTTGCGGACGAAGCGTTAAGTGCTTGGCTGTGCAGGCAATTGTGGAAATACAGATGGCAAGATTGGTGAAAACGGTTTCCTTGTCGCTGGCGAAAATCACTCCCAAAAGCAGGTGAAGCGGAAAGGCAAACGTCGCGAAAATGTTCACAAAAATATCATAAAGACCGATCAAATACTTATTATAGTTTGTTTTTAAGCCCAAAATTTGCCAGTAAAAGAACAATCTCTTGAAAATATTCACCGTGTCGATTTTTGAGTCCATTACGGAAGTTCTAACAACTCAACCGATGACCTGCAAACTATGACAGTTCATTTCTGGCGCGTCTGGTATTTAAGGAACTCTGTGGGAATGAAAAGACTGGACGGCGTAGATAAGTTGTTGTGCATGTGTCCCCTGTAATTACTGTGTGGATTTGTGTAATTAAAATACATAATTATTGCTCTCGTTGGAAGTCCCAATCACGACACTTCAATAACAATACTTCATTACCAGTATATGAATATGTCAATGTCAGCTATTTGAGAAGGAAGAGAGAACTACAGCATGCAAGAGCGGCGAGTAGCAGAGTCCGCGTTTAGAGCTAGTAAGGTAGAGGTGTTGCAGGGACATTGGGCCAGAGCAGCTACCGGTATATGCCATCCACTTTATCGAAATTTATTTATGAAATTCGGAAGTAAAGGAGAGTAAACCTTTTGGACAGCTCGGGTCTCTTAAAATTAAGTGTGCCGAAACTTACACCTTCTTCGGAGAAAAGTCATATTGTATTGTATATACAAATAAATGACCTTGATCGAATGGCTACATTACAGATGTTTGCATCAGAAATTGTCCAAGTGATTTGGAAGAGCGTATGCAAATAATTTATTTAGTTAACCATTACAATATCGAAGCGCATTCTTAGACATTTGGCCCTAAAGTGGGTGAAACCTTAGCCCCACATGTCTGAGGTCTGCTCGAACAGCTGTTTACTGTCTCATTATTCCCACGCACAAGCGTCCGTTTAATGACTTAATTATATACTCTGTTGTGTAAGTCTTGATTGCTTAATATCATAAACAAAATAAATCGGTGTAAACACAACGCCCACTTTGATTGCTCGTACACCTGTATCTAGCAATCATACACTCTACACCAAATCAATCGAAAATTTTCAATAGAGTTTTAAAAAATTGTGGTAGAATATAAAACTATAAATGTGTGGCCGGGTTTGGAAAATGGATTAAAAAAAGTTATTTAATTTTTTGAAGTAAGTTGCTCATTTTTTTTCATTGGGGTAGGCTTTTTACGTGGCGGGTCCCAAAACCAGCGCACAACCCTATGCAGGGGATGTTTCGCCTTCTCACTTTAGCTCGCCTTCGAACGGATGTTCTTAGGCTACCCAGAGGATACTTGGTCAAAGACCGGAAGTAGTGAGCTGCTTGAGTCATGTGTAAAAGAATCGTTTCTGGCCACTCACTTGCGTGAACTTCTACACATGACTCCATCCTCCAGTTTCTTACTGGAGGATATCACTTTTTATATTTTTTCGCCTCTTTTTCAATAGTATTATTTTTTGAAAGATGCCTACTACAAATATTATTATTTCAAGCATATTGCACAGTGTATTTTTTACACCAGTATATTTCTGCTGGCCAATATAAGCCTGCACAAAAATAACTCATTTGCTACAAGTCTCATAATTAACACACGATTCTACAACTAAGTAAGTTATTTCTGGAGACCTACTTCAGAGATGGAGAGTTCAAATGAAACTTTTCAGCCTGCGGACTCAGTTGTGCTGTATCGCGTTTTCTGGCTATGCTGGCAGGTGGTCGGCATCTCAAGCGCAAGCTGTAAATACTTTTGTGGTTTCTACGACCTGCTCATAAACGTCTCGGTGACATTTTTCTATCCAATTCATTTGATTGTGGGTCTCTTCCTCAATCCATCGCCAGCAGATCTCTTCCAAAATCTGTCCATTACCATTACCTGTTTCGTCTGCAGCGTGAAGCATAACTTATTGCGTCGTAAATTACCGCAAATACGCACCATGCTGGCGCTGCTCGCCGACCTGGACAAGCGTGTTGAAGGCGTAGAGGAACACGCATACTTTCAAGAGGAACTTGTTGTTGGCGCAAAGAATGTGTTGAAATTATTTTCCATCGCCTATGGTGGCGCAAATATGGCAGCAATTTCAGCCACACTACTGAGCAAGGAACGCCGTCTAATGTACCCCGCATGGCTGCCATTCCAATGGGACGCGAACACATTCAGCTACTGCGCTGCGGTCATTTATCAGATTGCCGGTGTTTCTATACAAATCGTGCAGAATCTGGCCAACGACATCTATCCACCGATGAGTCTCTGCATTATTGCCGGTCATGTACATCTGCTGTCGTTACGCGTGGCCAAAGTGGGTGCGGATGCCAAGAAATCTAAGGAGCAGCATAGACACGCGCTGATCGATTGCATTGAGGATCATAAGAAATTGGTGCGGTGAGTTGGTGAAATCACAAAATACGACCGATTGCAGATGAGTGAGGGGCTTGGTGTTTTCATTGCAGCATTTTTCAACTGACGCAGGACACACTCTCACAGCCGCAACTGGCGCAGTTCATTTCCAGCGGCTTGAATATGTGCATAGTGTTGTTCTATTTGATTTCTATGTGGAGAACGTGTTCGCCTACATTTACTACGCGGTTTATTTCGTCAGTATGGCTATCGAATTGCTGCCGAGCTGCTTCTATGGCAGCAAGTTGATTTATGAGTTCCAGCAGCTGCCGTCGACTATCTTCAAGTGCAGCTGGCTTGGGCAGTCGCGCGAGTTCCACCAGAATCAACGCATTTTCGTGCAGTTATCATTGAAGGAGTTTGTTCCTTTGGCAGATGGCGTCATCGGTATATAGTTGAATTCTTTCCTGGGCACTTGCAAGATGGTTTATTCTCTGTATACGGTGTGTAATCGTATGAAATAGTGGGGCTGCTGACAGATGATATGTGTGGTGGAAGTTGGCTAATAGAAAGTGGTTAGCAAGATTATGTTTAAGCAAAATAACAAGAAGTTTCTGAGTGTCATAGCAAAATTGCTTTCTTTATCTTTGAGTAAAATCTCTATTTTGTTTAATTCATGCTTAATTCCTTAAATTGATTTCCCTTAAGTTGGATACTTTTGGTTCTGAGCAATCTATTACCTTATTTATGCTTTCTTTCAGCTTCCTCAGCATTATCTACTACGGATTTCGAATAATCTAAGAGTGATAAAAGATAAAAAATTTGTGGCCAATTTTATCGAACACGTTTGACCAAGGGCCCACTGATTCGTGACTTCATAAAGGAAAGTTAGTGAAGCCTTGGCTTCATTTTGACAGTTTTAAAGTTTTCCTAGGTTTTCGGCTATTTATTTAAAATATTTGCCACTATGCTCGCTTACGTAACATATTTTATTCCTACATAAAACCACACATTTCAAATATGATTTAACGGTACTCTATAACCGCATTGTTATATACATATATACTGTATGATTTGTTGACCTTTCTCTTTGTGAAAATTATTAGCTATTCCTACATTCTATAGTCGCAGACCTTCCTCAACTCTGCAAAGCCAAATATTGGATCATACAAAGTTCACTACGGAATCCATTGAAATTTAAATATGAGTTCCGTCGATAGTTATGCAATCAAAATTGTATTCAAAGTGGCGCCAAATGCAAATTGAATAGAATTTCAAATGCGAGACGTCAAAATAGTTCTGAGTACTTTTACCTGCGGTGGAAATCAAAAACGCAAAACAATAACAAAATTGCAGTAACAAAAAAATCAAAGAAAAAAAACAATACATAAAACGAAGAAACAAGTGAAATCCAATTTCGGAAATATTTGGAAATTTGTGAAAAAAATATTTGATCATGCTTTGAATAAACATGAGCTTCTGAGTGTGAAACAAGAGAAATATTTGCGTGCGATTAACTAAATTCCTTTATTCAAAACATTCGATTAAACGAATGTTAGCGTTACGTACTACATATGTAAATATATTTATATACTATGGCATGTACTTATAGGAATATTTATTTCGAAAGGCGTGGAAGAAATAATTTCCAGGTGGCAAAGAAATTTCCTTTAGACCAGTAAGTGTGGTCTAAGTTTGGGTACATACATCGAGTAAGCCTCTTTGTGGACTAAAAGAACATACTTTTTTAATTGTATAGAGACATTGCAGCTTTGATATCAAGTGATCCCAATGAACCGATTCGGGGGTGTACAAATCAAAAATTCATACCTTGGGGTCTCTTTGCTCTCACATTATTGGCCAATTCGACTGCAAACACCGATTAGTCATATTCATTTTGAATATCCGATTTAATGGTGCTGTTTATTGTTCAAATTTTATTTGCCTACTGCACCGTCAGGGGGAGGAGGCAAAACGTATGGGAGCGCGTGTGCTTTGTGCAAATAGCAAATCATGCTGCCACAATAACAATAAGAACAACAAAAAACTAAAGACGTCGGTACACTTTCTTGTTTACGCACAAATTATGATGTTTTCATTTCGTTTCACGAGTCGCTTGCCACTAAACGCTCTCAGCACAAAAACAAGCAAAAAAAGAAGGAACACAAAAAACATTAATGGGCGAAGAGTCAAAATCGAATGGCAACTGAACGAGTACAAAGTAAAATGGGTGAGAAAATATTTGCTTAAGCCAAATTTGTTGTTGTAGCAAAGCAGTGCCATCATTTGCTATTACATAACGACAACAAAGTTGTTTAGAATATGCTCAAGTACATGTGTGCATATGTGGCGTAACGATGCCCCCTGTTGACTACTTCAAGCGAGAAGTGCTTTGAATTCATGCTGCGTTCATGCTGTTAATGCTCGTTGTTCTTTTTGTTGTTGTTGTTGGAGATGAGTTGTTGCGGCTATTGGTCAATGGTGGCGTAATTGAAAGTGATTCGAAAAGGGATTATAATATTATTTATCACATCTTATCAAAATATCATCTAATGACATCACGTCATATTACTATATCACATCTTATCAAAGTATCATCTTATGACATCGCATCATAACATATCACATCTTATCAAAATATCATCTTATGACATCACATCATAAGATATCACATCTTATCAAAATATCATCTTATGACATCACGTCATATTACTATATCACATCTTATCAATATCATGGAATATTTTTGCTACAAACTGTAAATATATTACGCCTTCGGGTGCTTAAACGTTTCAAAATTTTCGAACATAGCGAGTTCGAACAAACCTCAGCCGTACCCATAGCGCTATCGCCGCATCATTTTGTGCAAGTGCACGTGTCGTTTTTGAGAAGCCGCAAGCACGCTGACATTCCACAATTCCTTATGCCCCTACTTATGTCAAGCTTTATTGCCAAATAACGTCGTCAGCTGCAAATTTATTGAATTCCTGCGGCGGAGTACCGAATGCCTTGAATACTAAATACAAATAGTGCTGCCATCCTAGGTATGCTTGCTAGAGAATTAATTGCTTCGCGGTAAGCCTTATTTGTCCAACATGTTTTCGTATGTGTTAAAAGGTTTACATGAAGTAATAAAGGTTTCAAACAGTACGATTTCTAAATTTAATTTTCATCTCCCAATAAATTCAATGCTTTGGTTTTGCAGAAATGCCTGAAGCCCTGCGAAAACTATATATTTGTCACCCGTGCGCAGGAAAATATATTCGCGTGAACAATAAAATATTTAAAAAATCTCATCATAATAAAAAATAATGAATGCATTGGCAGCAGAAAATGAAGAAAAGGGCCAAAAATTGAGTACAAGTAAATTTATTAGATTGCATTTAGGTATGAACGTTTCATTTGTTATACCAGCAAATCGATTTGTTCTCAGCGCAAATGAGCTTTCGGTCGTGCATTCCGCCGTTAACGCTTTCACATATCTTTCACATTTGCCGGTGCAAGGCATGCCACTGCCCCAGCATATCTGCATAGACGAGCTGCACTGCGATTTGCGGTCTGTGGCTGTGAGTGAATTTAAACGTGCATTTGATTGCTTTGCTTAGGCTGCTTAGTCTGCGCATATTCGCTCGGCCATCCGCATGCTTTGGATTACAAAAATACTCATTGCACTGTCGTCTGATGGAATCACTGGAGCATGTAACCACATTGGCGGTCGATTTGTCGATTTTCTTGTCCAGTACGCTGTGTATGTGTGTGTGGCTGTGTGCAATTTGCGGTTATTCTCGGTTAGTCGACTTGTTGTGCTAACGGGTCGCCAACACTGTCGCTTTCAAACCACTTAAACGCCATTGTGGATTCATTGAGAATAGATTGATTGCTCCTTTACTTTGGTATTTTCCACTTGCATAGCTGGAGGTTTTTTCAGTGCCTCGATGTCTCGCTTGGTTTTATTTCTTGAATCATTCTATTATATTCTCCTACGCATACATATTCGCATGTGTGTTTGGTTGCTATAATGCAAAGGTCCATCAACACGCTTGAGCACCAAAGCATTTGACTAACAAAAAGCCTGTGTCTGGAATTTATTTTATTTCTGTCTCCTTCATATATAGTAAAAATGGAATAACTATTTTTTATACCGATTAGAGCGCAAATTGAAGAAATTTATTTCAAAATTATTAAAAATTTTTTTTTAATTTTTTATTTAATAAATATTTTCAAAATAATGTATTTTTTTTTATTTATTTATAAAATTAATAAATATTTTCAAAATAATGTATTTTTTTTTATTTATTTATAAAATCGTTTATCTGTCGGCACAGAGCGTGGACTCGCGCCAGCGCAATATTTCCGTGCTTAATTTACTCACAATCGCATTCACTCAACTCCTTAAATCAATTGACTGCTGATTTATATGTGGGCTGCTCAGCCCTTATCACTCGCTTAACACGCTTGCTTTTAACCACCGATGATTGTCGCTGTTGTTAGTGCAAATTCCATAGCAAATTCCTTATGTTGTTCGTTCGTGTTGAAATTCCGTTGCAATTTCTGCATATAGCCCACATTCATCGTCTGGTGTTTGTACCCGGTAGGGAAATAAATAAGAGGAAGGCAGACCATGCGAAAATATTAGAATTAGTATTAAGGAAATAAAACTGAGATTATTAAAACTTTAATTGATACAGATTTTAAGTTTTTTTTTAATTTCGGAAAATTTATAATTGATAAGGTAGAGTCATCTCAACACTTTTCCTGACCCTCCCGTTTTTTCAATATCAAGGCTGGAACACATTGGATCAACAATCTTCAGATAGGTAGGTGAAATAGTGGATACAGAAATGAAATGCCTAAGCATATTTTTGTTGGGTTGAAATCCTTAAGATGGGATCAGCCATAACACCCAACGTATAGTTGTACATTAGCCATAGTCACGGAAACCACGCCAAGAAGACTGCTCTCGAACTGTCGTTTATTCCGGCGGGGTATTCGAGCACATTCTGCACACAAACAGTTATACATGTTAGCAGTTTTCTTAACTTATTTTCAACAATCGTTCGCTTGTAAAATATGCCTATGTATGTATATACAGTAATCGGCAAAACTATTTATACCTCGCCACATTTTTACAACTCTTTGAATATTTCTTCCAGGTGTTCAACAATTAAAAATTCTCACATAATATATGTACATACTGTAAGCTAGCAAAGAAAAACGGTACGATATTTACCGTTAGTTTCATAATTTTAAATTCAGTAAGGTGTTTTAGTCAATATTTATGAGATGATATTTAGTGAAATGCCAAAATCTACAGAAATTTTGTTGGCTTGCGAAAATTGATTGGTCTTCATCATTTTAGTGAACTCTGGTACGGCAAAATCGCAAATAAAATATTCTAGGAGCAAGGTCACAATCCAAAAACGAGCCGAAAATAAACAGATGCAGCAGAGTATTAAATTAATGTTTCCGAGCGAACAATTTAGCGAAGGATCCGACAGGATGGTTATTTCAGGCACTTTAAGACCAAAAAGCCTTTCACTAGCAAAATAACTTGAAAGCCCTACTGAAGTTTGATGCAAAGTACTACCAATTGCCGCAAATTGTCTGGAAGAAAGTAATTTGGGGTGACAAGACGAAATTCGAATTAAAAAATACGAAAGGCAGAGAAAGTAATTAGCAAAAGAGTCATGAGAGGCTCCAATGTAGCAGCGTCCAAGGCACCATAAAATTCGGAGGTGGAAATGTTTTAGTTTGGGGTTGTTTTAGCTACAGTGGTCTATAAAATCTGCTAATAGTCAAATAGTTACGTACAGATACTGAGTAAAAATTTAGAGCCTGCAGCGCAATATGGGCTTGCAAGATAACTTTATATATCAGCAAGACAATGACCCAAACATAAAAGTCGGGGTGTGAAAGAATATTTTGATGAAAAATCGATAGAGCTCCTACCATGGCTTATACCAGAAAGTACGCATTGTTTTGTCGGAAACTGTATATGCTTATGTAAATGCCATTTAGATTGAACTGCAATCGAATTATAGTTGTTATTGCTGCCACGTATACGAAAACATGACTATATACATATATAAACAACCAAGTAGCACAAAAGTGTGACGGTCTAGAAAGGCGTCAGTTATGCACAAAATATTTCCTGACTGCCTCAGATGTGCTGCAAACTGGTACTGGATTGTATGTGTATATTCTTAATACCAACAGAAGGAAGAGATTTCAGGAATAATAAAGCCTACTCACATTTAAAAAAAAATCCGAAATTTTGACCTGAGATTTATTTATTGAAAATTAAGCTCATTTTCGATATTTGCTCAATATAAGGAGAAAAAATAAATATTCATAAATAAAATATACAATGTCTTTGGGACAACGAAAGATAAGTTTGCACCAAATTTCTTGAAAGAAAAAAAATATTGTAAAATATGAAAGTAAAAAACCCAAAAACTAGGTTGTGTGAATTTTTCACATACATTTTGAGGTTGTGTGAAAAAAGTCTCCATACAAAAGTTATGCATTTTTTCACTACCTACAACATTGTCATATAACTTTTTTCTATAGTACTTGTAGTTTTGCCGGAAATCTGTATAGCCATCCCTTCGTTTCCGAAAAATTTTATTCTACAATTAATTTCTTTCCTTTTTTTATCATTTTCAAAGGGTTCTGCACTAGTCTACTATGGCTTCTATGTGAAAATAATGAATAATATGAATATGTTTTATAAATGTTTAATAACACATTAATTTTGGGTAGTATTTATGTTATACCATATCTTCCCTACATCCTATGCATTAGTATTTTTTCTGCAGTTTTCTCGCAAGCCATTACCAAGTCATAAAATAAATTCGGAAGCATCGTCTACCAACAAAAAAGTACTGCTGGGTACATCTGCTTGCTTGTATGTATTAATAATAAAGTTTGGCACAGTCTCGCAACCAAGTACTCTTAAAGCAGCGCCGCATGCACGCATTCCTCCACATGAAGGAATGTCTAATTATGCGCCCAATATTTATGCCTACATATACCTATATATCTGCTTTTTGACTGAGTGGAATTTAATCATGTTTACCAAAGCTAAAACTTCAAGCTACAACAAACTCGACTTCATTTTAGTTCTTTTTCTTAAAAAAAAAAGTTTTTATAATTTTATAGAAATATTTTTTTTAGTTTCTACTATTGTTAAACACTTCAATAAAACGTGCTCCATATAGTGGCTTCTTCTTAAAATTCATTCAAAAATTGATAATATGCATATTTCATTCTACTGTGTGATTCTTTTATTTTCGTTGCCAAGCATCCTGTAACAAAATCAGGACACCTCAAATACCCCTTAAGCCTTTCTCAATCGCAAATTTTTCCTTCAGATTTGTTGAGTAGTGTTATCGCCTTAAAAAATGATCGCATATCTTGCCTAAGTATGTTTGGGGATACTTGACTCTACGGCGATCTCGTACCAGAAAAGTATTACACTGATGTAATAGAGTCTATAGCGAAAAAGTGGCAAAGAGTTGTCAACCAAAATGGCACGAGTACATATTTGGTTCATTAAATTTCATTATAAATATAAAAAAAAAATAAGTTGAAGCTTGATTAGAAATACGAAAATTCTTTTTCGACTATCCACTATATCTAACAGTGATGTACTAACTTTTTTGTAGTCAAAGCTACGAAACTTCGACTTTCAATTTAAAATTTTTCGTTTTTCAGTTTTCGAGCATGTTGCGTGTCGCATGTCGCATGCGACATGTTGTGGTTGCGTGGCGTTCGGCAGCAAATCGTATGCGCGCCACTTTGCTTGCAATTACCGCTATACAGTTGCCGCACGGCGACCATTCACTTTCAGTTGTGTTGAAACTACACTCCGTAACGGTATTGTGGAAACTTTGAGCAGCCTCAAAAAAACAAAAAACAACGCGCGTTTGCGAATAATGTAATAACGTTTGTATTGATGTATGTGTGTAGGTATGTAACACACACACACATATATAACGCGTGACGCGTCGATTTACCTGTGTCAGTGTGTGCAAGCAGCTTCGGTGCATTGCAGTGGGATTTTTCTCACATTTTACTATACGTTGCATACTCAGAGGCGCCAACAAGCGCTGCGCGTGTCGAACAATCACATCGAGTAGCTTAGATGGATTGGCGGAAGATAAATAAACATGCATTTCAAGTTGCAAATGCAAAAGCACTAATGGATTATATAAATACAAGCAAGCGCTGCGAAAACAGTTAAATTGTTTATGAGGAAATTTTGAATTTTTCTGCAAATATAAAATCGCAAGTTGGCGGAAACGCGCACACAACGCAATATAAATAAATATGCATTTGCTGTGTTTGCCTTTGCAGAGACCACGACTGTCAACTGACTGCCGAATGCAATTAGACGGCATAGAAAGTGTCTAGGTGATGCAAAGATAAATATAAATAGTGTTCTTCAAATGCTAAAATACAAACTGCAGAGCTTAAAACCGAAAAAAACTAAGAAAGTGCGCTGTCAGCCGGCAATTTTCAGTGTTTATGTTGGTATGAGTTTATTGTTGTGCCTGCCGTCGCGTTTGGGGGGTGTGCAAGCAGAGGAAATAAAACAAAACTCAGGCACATGACAGTAATAACCAAAATTACGAATTTAACTTGTGACGCACATTAAGCCAACACGCTTATCAATATTTCAAATGCAGTGTGTGTGAGTGTGGCTGTCACTAGCTATATATATATATTAAGTGCTTAATGCGTGCAATACAAAAATAATAAAATTTTAATTTGTGCGCCAAACGTGTCAGTGTCGCTGTACAGTTTATCATGCCAAGGCTATAAGGTTCTATTAGTTGCCCGACAGCAGTCAAAAGCAAAAAAGCGGGCGTACCATAGCACAAACGCATACAACACACACACACACACACACACATAACTGCGTGCATGTAAGTGCCGCCTGCAATCAACGTTTGACGTCAGCTCTTGGCCGTAGCGCGCGCGCCGCACGCCGCCTCCGGCCACCGTGGCGTATACGTAATTGTTTAAATAATGAATGAAGCCGTGAATGAGTGTACTACATAGAAAATTGTTTCGTTTGTGGCACTAAAATAAATAATAAAGAAATTCAGCTACAACAACCCACCAAACAAATAAAAAACTTTATGAGACAAAATGCAAATAGTAGCAGAGTCATGAGAATATTTACTTTGAAAAACGTAAATATAGCCACAAATACAAATCCCGTTGAGCGCTTAAACTTACATAAAATATTTTTAAGAGGGTGGACTATTTTTAGAGTATATAAAAGTGGGCGCAAGCTCCAAGCAATCTAAATTTACTACGAGTGACACGGTTTAGTTTACAAATACAAAGTTGTCTTTGGCTGCTGTTGCAGGGAATTAATCCAAATAGTTTTAAGAAGCTAATAGAGCGAGCAATTTCATATGACATAATTTCAGAGAACACTATAGAGACCTTCTGAGGACCTTTGTGTGATCCAAGCAGTCTATTAGTAATAAAATAAAGGTTAGCAACTTATAATAAGGGGAAAGGAGGTGAAAAAACCAGATTAACCCCTTGTTGCCTAAAAATTTGGCTTCAGCGCTCCTTCTCTTTTGATTTAAACACAAATAATACCAAATAATACTCGTTGAGAGCCCGATCCGGAAAATATGGTGGATAATAAAGCAATATAAAGTAATTATAAGGAGGTTTTCATAGATTTGCGACACGATGTAATGTCTTCATTGCGAGAACGCATAGAGAAACTTACGTATATATACGTCTTTTCACGATTTAGTTACCCAAATTGTCACAAACGATATGTCCACACATTCTTTTTATAGTGTCAAGAAGTCGGTTATCTCGATCAGTCACATTTTAAGATCATCTAAAGTCATTTCCTGTACAAATATCTATCCAGACATTTACTAAGGACTTCGATTTAATATGTTTATTTGAATTAACAGATATGTCGTATACTATAAGAAAAGCACGAAGAAGTAAGAGAGCATAATCAAACGCTCTATAAGGTTTAAGGTCACTGCACAGGTGCATGTGGAACGAATTTCCATTTTTTTTAACGTATGTTTCCATTTCAAGCTGTGCTTGCAAATTTTAAATTTGTGTTCTATTAAAAAATAACTGTATACTTCCGCTTCATATCCCCTGACCTTTTTCCCATTTCCTTTAAATGAATTTCCATATCTCTGCGTTTCCATTCATCTCGCTCAGTTCTTCTTTAATTGTGTCGCTACTGGTTACAAGTTTCTAATAGACTGGCAATGCAAATTATATTATTTTTTAATTTCATGCTATTTCCAACCGTATCCCCCTTGCTCAGTCGCTCAGAGCGGCGGTTGCTCGCGCTTGCACTGACCCGAGGCACTGATTATTATTACGTTTGTTGCATTGCCATATTGAGTAAGCGACGGCATACATATCTACGTAGACAGCGGATAGCGGTAAAACTACAGCCTGAAGACATAAATCAGGCAAAAAATGAACTTCAGTTAAAATGCTTGGTTTAAAAATACGAAGTTTTGCCAGTAGAAATGCTCAAATAAAATATTTTGGTGTTGTTTCTTATGTGATGAAATCCATTTCAGTGCAGTCTTCAAAATTAATAATTCGTTTCCTTATTTCATGAATAGAAATTGCATTGATTAGTCTAGTAAAAATATTTCTTTATTTGATTTCAATGTTGTGTGTGAGTGTGTTGACGCTTAGCTTTGACTATTGAGCCTTTCTTATGCAGTGAAAAACTGGTTTCCTCAATTATAATAAATTCTCTTTAAATTTATGAAGACTATTTTATATAGTTATTTACAACTTTTTTTAAAATGTATGGTGAATTCGGATCATTTTACATGACTTTTGGAAAAAATTAATTATATGAATGCTTTTCGTTTGATCAACGATCACGATCACTTAGAAAAATTATAGTTTATTAGGTAACTAAAAGTAATATACAACTCTTAAGGCCCAGAGAAGAGCCGATGTCACTACGCTTACATTCTTTTTCTTTTTTACTGGCGTAGACACAGGTGGCGCCAATTGGAGATTGGATTGGGTATATTGAGTAACATGAGAGGATAGAAACAGATTAACCTTAACCCATTCTACAAATGAAACATAGTGCAATGTACTTGAGTGAATAGAAATTTTAAAGCAATACTAGAAATAGTTCGGGACCTTATAAAAAGTTAAAAATAAATGTCATGTCATGAGAGAACCTAATCATATTTTTTTTTTCTTTTTTTAAACGTGAGGATTTCAAAGAGGGGATTCGTTTTTCGGGGTTAATCTTTCTCACTACTGTTACTTGAATTATACTCCGCTTGGACATTTCTTAATGAACCGACTTACTTCAGAACAATGACAGGAAATCCTGCAGATTCGTTTGCGCGACCACTTGCAAGAAAAATTTGCTCAACTTCATCGCTGAAATAACTTTTGGTTCAATGAACACGTTAATAAACCAAATTATAGCAAACCAGTGTTGAAACGCATTATATCCTCAAAATGACACATTTTGGTGTGCTTTATGGGCAGAAGAAATGATTGGTCAATATTTCTTAAAAAATTAAGCCGACCATAATGTTACAGCCAATGAGAAACGCCATAGAGTCATGACTTGAATGGCTTGAATTGGAAGATGTTAATTTGAACGATCTTTGGTTGCAACAAAACAGCGCTGCCTGTCATACAGTCAACGAAACGATCAATTTGTTAAAGGAAACGTTTGATGAGCGCATTATATCGCGTCGATGACCTCCTAGATCGAGTGATTTAACACCGCTGGATTATTTGTTGTGGGTCGCTTGTCTTCGCCGATAAGCCCGAGACGCATGATTAGCTTGGGAGAGAATATTTGGCGTGTTATTTCATAGAAACGTTCCAAATTGCTGCAAAAAGTAGTCGAAATTTGGGTCAGTCGACTAGAATTCATAAGAACGAGCCACTGCAAACACATGCCCGAAATTATTTCTGAAGCAAAATGGCAAACTATAAAAAATATGAATTCTTGGCTTTAACATTATACTTGTATACCATGCGTGTTCTTTACTCTTCAAAACCAAATTTCTAATAAAAAACCACCCTATATCATTAAAAAAAGCAGATCCAAAAACCAAAAATTGAAACTTCTCCTTTTTCTGCTGTCCGAAAACTGCTATATTCGAGGGTATGCGCGTCAAACCAGGCTTAACACCCGATTCATAAGAAAAAAAATAAAGTCCAAATGATTTATGGAACAAATTGACCTAAAAATTTTACAACAATAAAATACAAGTGACACCTGAACTGCAAACAGCTAACGGTATGTAGATACTAACTGAACTGTAACCAAAAACACGAGAAATAAAATCGAAATGCTTTTGGGAGAAACGTTGTAAATGAGGAAATAAAATCCATTAAAGCAAAGAAGCAAGAGACAAGCACAAGGACGAGCCAAGCGACGGGCGACGGGCGACGGGCGACGTGCGAGTTACGTCAATGAAACGCAAAAACACGAGAATTTTGTAATGGATTTAAGACATTGTTAAGTGACAACAATACGGTAAACTTGCCACGCCAGCGTTGCCAAAAGGGAATGTCAAGCGTTGGCAATTATCAAGCGCTTTTGCTCAATGAACTGTCGAAATGAGGGTCATTAGGTCAATGTGCGGTCGCATTGTGCAACAATGGCAGCATTGTCAGCCGGTTCATGGCTTCTGCCACCATTGACATGCCACAACCTAAGCTTGCACAGCACTCATAGCACTAGCTGCATGCAACAAAATCGAATTTAATTAATAAATTTTGCCATTAAACGTTTGCTTGTTTTGTTGCTAAAACCAAAAAAATAAAAGTAAAAAATAAATAATTTTGTTTGTGTATAAAACTTTGAGTTCTTGTTTGCTGTTTGAAACGTAGCTAATATGCGTTTGTCACGCCATTTCGACAGACACACGGATATGCGAAAATTGTAGTCGTGCATCGTTAACTGTGGCTCGCCGCTTCATTCTGCATTCGTTAGACAGTTTGTCATTTGAGCGTCACAAATTCATGCAACCAACCGTTATGCATACAATCAACCGTTATTTTCGGTGTCTTCTTTGCATGCGCACTCAATGTCAATAGCATGTGCCGCTTATCGATTTCGAATTGACTTTTCACATTCACGAATGAAGTGCGAAATGTCACGGCTGTGTGACACTGGGCGTATGAGTGACTTGCGATATTCGTGACAACGCAACAGCAACAGCAGCAGTGTGGAAAAGGAAGAGCCTGCATGTGGCTTTTCAAAACTAATAAAATAAAGCTGAAATAATTTATATACACTAAAGAAGAAGAAGAGTGATGCTCAGGTTTCACTTGGTAATAGACTAGTAATTTGTTAGCAAGATACACTTCTTTAGGGCCACGGTCTTAGTATATTTTACTACGTGAACATGAAAATTTTCTTTTTTTTAGGCGTAGAGGGCTCCGCATTTCAGCTTCACAATGCATTAAGCTTGATTTTAACTCACAAGATATAAATCTTGTACCCAAAGGTTAAGCACGGTGCCATTATTTTCAATTTAAGCTCATTCTACATGATTTATATACACAAAAATGAGCGTTGTGCGTTATGCATGTAAACAAATTGTAAACAAATGCAACAAATTAAATAAAAGATAACATGAAAATGCAGTTAAGTCATGAAAAATGATGTAGAGATGGCTACAGACGATACTAAATATACGCGGCTTTGCCATTAGAGCTCGTTGAGGGGGTGAGTCACATGAGAACAGGCTGGTAATATACATACGTACTGAAGCTGGCTTGTTGTTATTTACATATGCGACAGCGACCTGCCTTTTGTCACAAAATTGAATTTAGCAGCAGTAAAGGGAACACAAACCAGCAGCGGCACTAACTCTGTCCGAAGCAAAGGAGGGGTTGGGGCCCGCCTTGAAAGGCAGCGAAAGGCACACTTAAGATGTATGTCTGATGTACATATACAAACATCAAAAATGACGCTTGCAAATAAACAGCACAACAATGACACCAAATTTGAGCATACATATGTATGTATATATATATATCTATATATATATGTATGTATATATTTATGTGTAGGCTAAGCAGAGACGAGTCGAAAGCGAAAGCCGGTTGAAACCAACTGGAATTGCGAGTAAATTGCTGCGCTTTTGCGGTTGGCCAACGAAATGCAATGGGTTACTTTATGTGTAACGGCGTTTTTGTATATGTATATATACTTATGTATATGGTATGTCGGCACGTGCCTTCACTGGCGACGCTTTGTTTGTGAATGTAACTGTCATTGTCATTAGGATTGCAAATATTTGCATATTGTAGCGACGTGTAAAAGGATAGCGAAAAGGAAACAACGAAAACGCTGAAGCCAGCGACAGCGAGCACCAAAAGCCAAAACTAGTTCGTGCCGTTGGCTGCGCCATGGAGAACTGGCGAAAGCGCTTAAGTAAGGAGTAAAAGCGGAAGCATTTTTCGAAAAATACCGAAAATGTGGCAACAATAAAACGACAATTGTTATTCTTATGAAGCAGCTGTGTATTGGCGTAGCAAAGCACAGCAAGCAAAAAACCAAGCTACGAATGCAAGAGGTAAACAAAACTATTGTAAGCTTGTCAGAGCAAGCGCATAAAATCTCAGGCACCGCGCGCTTCATTGCAGCACAGCAGCGCAGCGTCGAGTCGATATTTTCAGGGTTCACTTTTTCTTCTATTTTCTCTACTTGTTGTTGGTTTTTTAGCGTGTTTGCGCGGTGACGCGAAAAACCAAGTTCCCAAAGGGCACGTGCCGTCGCGCTCGCTGCGCCAAAAGCAGCTGCGAAACGTCGCAAAAACAATACGCAAACATTGGATCAGCCAACGGGTCTCGCAGCAAACGCGGAAGCTCAATGTGTTGTGGCGGTAGAGACGTGGTTATGACTTTTCTTTGCATTTCCTCTTTAAACAGACATTTTCATGTGTAACTGTATATATGTAGATATTTTCCGCAACATTATTTTGAACTGTATATTTATGCAAACATTTTGCCAGCTTCCCTTATTGCCGAACGAACTGAACTGCACACAGACAGAAAACTTTTGCCACTACTAGTTTCTACAAGTTTTGTTATCTGAAATCATTTAGAATACAAACCGAAAGCAAAGCAATAAAATTCCGCATAATCAAGCATCAACTGAAAAATATTCAAAAAATTCAAAAAAACTGCAATTTAAGTTATAAATATAATATGAAACCACAAGCGTAAAATTACCAGTGAAAAGTTGATAAAAAAGAAAGTGAAAAATCGAATATTGAAAAAGTGAAGAAACATGAATTTCAAAGCGAAAATGCTTTGAGGGAACCGGAGTAGTTTTCAACAGCGCAATCGAAATACAATAATAGAAACGCAAGCAATAAATATTGTAAGATAACATTTACATATATAACAATTAGCACACGGCATTCAACTTTAAACTTAATACCCAGAAAAGATACAAAGTCAAATACACCAAAGTTTAGAAAGCGGAGGAAATCTTGCTTGGATCATTATTTGTAAGTATAAAGCTTAAAATATTTTCAAGGCGCCAATGAAAGAAATTTTTTTTAACAAAATTTGACTTATGAAAATAATATAACAAATAAATAATGGGAAACAAAAAAGTTCTGATGGAACAAAACGTTCTATTTGCTCTAAAATATTAAAATAAAATATAGGTCATGTAAATATATAATTTTTAAAACATTTTTAGATAAAATATGAGATCGAATTCCCTCAGGTATTGAGTTAAGTTTAGCTTGTGCTGGTTGTTTTTGTCCTGATATTTTTTTAACACCCAGAAAGAGACGTCGAAGACCCTAGTAAATATATATTCAAATGATCGGCATGAGTCGATTTATCCAAATTGGTCTGTCTGTGCGTCTGTGTATACGCGAACTAGTCCTTTAGTGTTTGAGATATCTATCTAAAATTTTGAACAAGTCTTTTCATTTGTCGGAATCGCCCGGACTACTATTGCATATAGCTGTTTAACTTTTTCATTTTAGGAGATATTGTCACGAAATTTTAATCTGAGTAATCGTTCAGATCGGATCACTTTAGCGTATAGATGCCATACCAACTGAACGATTGGAATCAAGTGCTTGTATGGACAACTTTTTAATTTTAAGAGATATCGCCACGAAATTTTGACTAAAGTTTTTATCTAAGATAGCGATTCAGTCTTCGAAGAAATTGTTCAGATTGTACCCGTATAACATAAAGCTGCCATACAAACTGACCGATTGGAATCAAGAGCTTGTAGGTAGAACTTTTTCATTTTAGAAGATAACGTCACGAAATTTTGACTGGATTTATCATCTAACATACCAATTCAGTCTTTGGAGAAATTATTCAGATCGATCCACTACAGCATATAGCTGCCATACAAACTGGCCAATCAAAATCAAGTTCTTGTAAGAAATCTTTTGTGTTTGTGGAGTGTGTTATAGTTTCTATGCAACCGAAGTTAATGTTTTTTCTTGCTTTTAACAAATTTTACAAGCACTTTAACCAAATTCAATACCATTCAGTACCAGACAATTGCCCACAAAACTTCCATTCTTGACTTTTGCTTTGCCACCAAACTTCGACTTAAGTGAGTGCACTGGAAGAGTTTGCAAGCAGTGCTCATAATTATGCCTCACTTATTCATGGCATTTGCCTACATTGTATAAAGCGAGACAGGCTTTATTCTAAAAAGTCATTGCATACAAGGGTTTTAGCGAAATAATGCAACAAAATGCGCGCCGCTGCAATGGTGAAAACGTTTGAAAAGTGCGAGATTGGGGTTTGAGGCGCTCGAAGGCACATGAAACTTAACTGGCAGGCGGCCTAAATAGTCTTAGTGAAAAATGGAGAGTGCGCCAGCAGAACGCCCGACAGTCTGCCTGCTGCGTTACGGCCTCGTCTCGGCGATTTTTTTTTATGCGAGTAAGCGTTTAGTTGGCAAGGCGGATGCTTAGACAACAGGAAAGTGCGGAAGGCGGCAGAAAGTGAAATAAAAAGTACAAAAAACTTCGATATAAAGTCAAGGATACGCATATTTGATTCACTTCACTGTCTCATTGTTTGTGTGAGAACTAATTGTTTGCTCTATTATTTCGTTTTTTTTCTTCTTTTTAATATTTTTTGTTTTATATTTTTCGATTTTTGTCGGCCATGCAAATAACTCATGCCTTAGTTTGTGCTCTCACTCTAACTTGAAGCGTTTGAGTGAACAAATTTGACTCTAACAGTTAGTTGTTGCAAAGAGCTTAAGGCATTTGTGCAGCAAGAGTGCGTGAAAAAGTTCAAGAACAAATGTTTTTTGCCTTGAAAACACCGAGTTTGGTAAGGAAATAGAAACCGCTGCTTGATTTATCGACTATTATAAAATGTGTATATTCTCCTATTAAAATAAATCAATTTTATGCATTTAAAACAATCCATAATTTGAAAACTGTTTTCTAGAAAAAAATTTAGAAGATTTTCTAAGAAACGATCAAAGAAGATACTTCTCTATATATAAGAATGTATAAAGAATTTTGTTTCAGAAAACTAATTTCGAATATTTTTTATTTCATGATTTTTTTATTATAAAAATTTTCTCTTCTCTTCCTCTCTCTCTTACAGTTCCTGAAACCTTTTGCGCTCAAGTTAAATGTTCGCACGTAGAAGACATATAAATTCGTCTCTTCCTCCACAATCACCTACGTATGTCTATACCGTTATATATTATATGAGTGACGCTCAACGAAATTTATCACAATTCACATTAAAGCTCTCCTTTCTATTATCAATAAGCACCTCAGTTCAAGGACAAAAGAACTGCATGTGACTTTCCTTATGTGAGCACATGGAATTTCGGGTTATTGTTGGCATCTTACGCTTACATAATTCATATCTAGTTAACCAACGCAATGCCATAAAGTAGGTGGCAATCATTATGATGACTTGAGCATGCTCCGGTGTCTTGGCTGTCGCCGAGGAGTAGCGTAAATTACCAGCTTTTTGCATTGCAGGCGGAAAGCGCAAATTTCGAAGTATGTTCGCGTTGCCAATCAAGTCAGTAAGAGCAAGCGTCTTTAATTAGGCATTTTATATGAAAGGCGCGCAGTCGTGACAGTGCAATTAGCGCGTTTACTGCGGGAGTGGCGCTATGCAAAGTGTGTGGCACGTGGCAGTTTCATATTCAAACCACATACTCACACATATACACACACATGTGTGCCTGCAGAATTTGCATGGCCGCTTCCGCGTAAAAATGCGCTCCCGCCCTTTGTGGCTACGGCAGCGCGGCCATATTTTGTTACTTAAGTAATTCGAGTGTTTGCCAAACAAATGCCACACACACACACACATCGACAAGCGAATTTGCTCGCCGCAAAATGGCAGCGCTGAAAATGCCCAACGCAACCGAAATAAATTCCATTAAATGCATGCCAATTTTATGGCGATTAATTGCTCAATTACTTGTCTTCATTTTCATTAATTAGAATTCATTGCGCGCATGTATGTGTGTGTGTGGGCGGGCGCACACCACCCTTGGTTTGCAAAAAAGCGTTACACTGCGCACTTTGTCACGTATTAATGACGTTTAGGCATTGTAATTAAGTGGAAATCGCGCAAAATGACCATGCAGTGTCAGTCAGTGGCGAGCAGTCCGAAAAGTACGCGAGAAAGTGGGCTCAAAAGCAGAAGCCATAATTTGAGGCGAAAGAAATTTGCATATATGAAGTGTGATCTGGTGGGATTTTCAGTAGTCCTTCGTTAAAAATATACATAAATATATAAGTGAGCGTTTTGTATATATATATATATATACATACATTTATGAGTAGCTGAGCAGAGTCAGAGGTCTGCACTAATTTTATGAATTTTTGACAGCAAATCGCACTTGTCTTTACTCTTCCTGTTTTTATTGTTATTGCTATCAGCAGTGTGTATAACGCTGCATTACCAGTTATGATAAACAATAATAAAAAATATTGCATTTTCTCTGAAAATTTTAAAGCTCTACAAATGCCACCACAACAATAAAAGCAATGGTGGCGCGATTTTCGCAAATTGACAGCGCAGCGCCGATTAGCTTTTATTTGCATTTCCGCCTCAATTTGACGAAATGTGTGTGCAGTGACATGATTTCTGCTCGATATGAGAATGAAAAATAAAATGGATATTGAACTGTCAATACGGCATGGAAGTCCCAGTAGCAAAGTGCGACATGTTTTCCAATTCCCTTTAGTGGTTCATACTGGTGCTATTTTTTGTATTTGTGCTGGAATTGACTTATCCAAAAGCTTTTCATGATTTGAGTTTGATTGTCTGGAAACCCCGCCATTTATACCTTATATATAGTAGGTTCGAAAAAATATAGTTAAGGAAAGGGTACGTATACGAAAATATACTCCTACTTGAGCTGTATAAATAGTCATTCAGTTATTTTGCGAAATAACACAATTTAGGGATGATGGGGTCATGTATAGAAGCTCACGAAAGTGAGAAAAGTTATCTTGGTAGTAGATCAAGTATCCTCTGGGTAGCCAAAGAACATCAATTTGAAGGCGAGCCAAATTGAGAAGCCAAACCATCCCTATCCCTTGTGCGCCTGCCCCGTAAAAAACCCCTAATGAAAACTAATCGGCAGCCTCGGGTGCGAGACCATTCCGGCTATTACCGCGTAAGCGGTTTCTACGCAAGTAAAGAAGAAGAACATAACTTATGGATGAAAAAAATTAACGAAATGGATGCTCCTAAAACTGGACTGTATGAGTAAATCAGACTTCTTCTTCTTCTTTGGTACTACCAGTGTGGGTCGGTCTGAGCTGAGAATACAAAACTTCGGCAATTTCCACTATTATTGCGAGGTCACGCAAGTTATACACTCCAAGTGCAGGCAGCTAGTTGTGTGTTTGGTCCTGCCATTGGGTGCGAGAGAGCCCTTGCATCCGTTGTCCAACCATGGGTTCCGAATCGAAGAAGCTTTTAGCTGGAACATCATCTTTCATGCGAACGGCATGATCTAACGCGTGCATTCTTTCAATTTTTATGTGCTTAACTAAACCCATGTCGCCGTTGAACTCATGCAGTTCATGGTTTTCATTCTTCAACATTCATTGGTCACGCCAACCGCTTCAAAGATCTTGCGAAGAAAAATTCTCTCGAATACTGCAAGTGCTTTCTCATAACGGTTCCTTGGTTTATTATGGTCCATTTTTCTGCGCCGTATTATAGGACGGGAATAGTGAGAGACTCATAGAGCGTAACTTTTATGCGTCGTCGCCGAGAGAGGGATTTGCTTTTCAGTCGCCTACCTATCGCAAAGTAGCACCTGTTGGCAAGAGTTAAACTGTTCAATAGAACTAGATTATGGCTGGAATTTATGCTGGTTCCGATATATACAAAATCCTTAATTCCAATGAAAGTAAAATGAGTGAAGCTGGCACTGGGAATAAATCAATCACGAATTTATTATGCAAATAGCTCTGGTTCTGCTGGTAAAGCAACAAAAACACTTTTTGCATCGGCTGCAGATCATGAATTATTCCAAGAATAGCTCTCTCTGTTGTACAGGTATATGTATATTTATGTGTTTGTATGTATGAAAGGGGAAATGTTACACATAAGTGTGCCATGCAAGAATCGACATGTAAAAACATATTTGCATTCAGTAGCTGTGATTAAATTCCTATCTGCTCACTTCTATGACAATTTGGTTGCCTTGACAACGTGTTTTATTCCTAAACATTTCCATATTTGCGCTGGAGCTGCACAATTGGCGTCGGGCTTTCACTGGTTAGCATTTAAATGTTGTACTTCCCACTTGCATGCAGCATTATTCACTTCTCACAAATTCTTTGAAGCATTTCGTACATATTTTGGTGAATATTCAGAGCCACTGGCAGCTTCAGACTCGGAAATGCCTGCACGTTTCATGTATTTAAATGAATAATTTAAAATGAGGCGTGAAAATTAAAAAAAGAAAACATAGTACCTGCCCCTCGGCACTTGGCTTCATGCTGATACACATATTCAAGTATATGCTTAGCTACATGTGTATGTGCATGTATTTGAGACCGAAACACATTGGCGTTCATGGCACGGCAAAACATTTTGGTCTACCAAAATATGTTGGAAGCGAGGCTGCTTTTAACGCCAGCTCCACTTTAATGAAATTATAATTTTTTACAGCTTTCAGTGACAGTAAGTTTGTAAACTCAAATTAATAACAAAATCGTTAAGGGTATGTGTTGCAACAGAGGCAAGCGCGTTTATATGCTGCTGCCAGTTCTTTAGTATTGCGATATTAGAAATTTAAAATGATTAGGATTGGAATAGGAATATGGAAATTTGAGTAAAGTAACATCAAAGAGGAACTTGACAAGTTTTCGTAGAGCAAAAAAATATCCGATGTAATATATTTGAGCATTTTTTGCTGTTCCCTAAAAGCAGTTTGAGTTTCTATTGCACGCGAAGGCAATTCATTTTTTACTGTAAATACTGCGAGGGCGACACGTAAGCACCGTTGCGCGGACTCACCTAACTAGCCGGACATGCAAAGCGCATTAGGACTACAGCAAACAGCAATTTACAGCACCGCTCAGAGAGCTAGCGCAAACGTGTGTCTTAAGCACCGCGTCCCAAATAGCCGGAAAGGGTTAAAGTCTTCCACCAAAAGGCTAAGGGGTATTCTTTCATAATTTCACACAAATTATCTTGCTAGTGCTAGGCGCAAAGGTCAAATTTAGAGGACACACACAGCCTTATAAAACTAAAACACACACACACATGTCTACTTGGTATTCAAAAGCCTGTGGCATTGGCATATTTGTCGTGCTCTGGAAGTGAATGCAAAACAGTTTTCTTGGCATTTCATCAAAAAATGAAAATGAAAAAATAGCAATTGAGAGAAAAATTGCCTCTTGGGTTGCAAAAAGCACTAACGTCAATAGCGTTTTGGGTAAATGGCATGGAGTAGAAAGTTTCGCCTACTAAATGTTATAAATTTCATGCTCTGTGTGCGCTAATCTAAGACGCGAAGCAACCGAACGCAAGGCTAAGTGCCATTTATCCTAACAAGCGCTACATTTCACCCGCGCACCCCTTTTTATACACTAGCCACATGTTGCACAGTGTATATGGACTTGTTCGTGAAAAACATGTTTCAAACATTGTCTTACCACCGTAGGCAAGACGAGAAAGTAATGACAAAATCGGGTAGTAAACACGCCCTTAACCTTATTGTGGAAATTTCAGAAATTTCTAAAGAATATTACCAAAAATTTAGTGGCGGTACCTCTTAGTACGAAGTGAAGACTTCTAAAATCGGAGAACTTTTCGCGAAAAATGTAAAATTGAAATTCTTTACTACCCCTAGTGGCCACATGCCGAATATAATATTAGAACATCGGAGTCTCTGGTTGATTTTGTACCTTGTCTATGTCTCAATATCTAAAAAACTTTTAAAAATATATTTTACGCCTTTATTTCTTACGAGTGTACACTCAAACAGTATTTAATATACGACAGCGCTCCAACTTAGACCTCCCTTACTTGCTTTATTTTTTATCACTATGTTACCGGTGGGTGTGGCAAAGCCTTCCCTACCGACAACCATCTTTCCGAAATTTGGATCCAACTAGGTTGTTGCTTTCTAAATGCTCGTGCATGTGTAAGCGTGTCTCCGCACTGTTCATAGGCATTTATGTCCTCGTATACAAGCACCAAAGTAAAATGTGTAACTGTTGCACCTTATCCTCAACTTAACTCCCAAACAAGGAACAGAGCTATGCTTTGGTACGCAATTTATTTATTAGAATTTTTATGGGGGTTCTGAAGCAAGCAGCACCTAAATTGTAGGTGCGTTTGGAGGCGCAATGAAAACGGTTTGAAATTTGATAGCGGAAATATAGCGAGAGGTGGGAGGAAACATTTGTACACTGAAAAACAAAGTCACTGTCTGAGTTTCTTGTTGTAGTTGTTAAAGACTTTTGGGCTTCCGACGTGGATTGCCATTCCAATGCTTCAAATGGCGTTAGTTTGCAAAAATACATGAGTTTGATTTTATTTTTCCAAAATATAAATTCAGTTACAAAGGCTTCGTCTCCTTTTTTGCTAAGTGTGATGCACAGCGAAAAGCTTTCTATTTGTCGAGCACTGTTATGTTCCACTAACGTTTCACATTCATTTTCATAGCTCTATTCAAAAGAGACTTATTTTCGTTTGTGCTTAGAATAATACCCAAATGGTTTGTGTGCACTCTTTAAGGACTAAGGAATAAGTATCTATATATTTGTTGATTTCAATATTAATACAATCTATATATTTAATTTGCAAATTTTTCTTCACACATATTTTGATCACAATCGCGCTAAACAACGCACGTTTTACAATCGAGGAGCGAGGCAGAATTAACCACTCTTCTGAAAAAATGCTGAAAATAAACTCTAAAGTGAGCACTTGTGATTTGAATTCATTTGATTAAGGTCTAAAAATTATTAAAGCTCATCAGTTAATTATATTAAGGAACTCCAAGCAATTCACCCGAAGCCGAAATCGATATTCAGTATAAATAAACTTCAATTATTTATGTTCAATTGTAACTGTTATGATTATAGTTCATCCAAGATTAATGTCCTTCAAAAATCGATTGCAATTGAACTATTTACCGTAATTATTTTCTCTCTATTTCCTTTTGACCTGTAAATGAGCAGTTAAATAACAGCTGATTTTCGCTGCTCTCATCAGCCAGCGCACGCTCAATATCATCAATATTAATCTATTCTGCAAGCAGTACTCATATATTGTGTATTTATGCTCATATATGTGTATGTATGTGTATATGTATGTGCACATATCATGCACTGCATTATATTTTAGTGAACGATTTATTGTCGAACGTTTCTATTTGATAACAGTGCATTTTTATATTTGCGGATATTTGATGTACATTAATAGTGGATTTGGGGGCTACATTAGGGTGGTTCTATGGGATATTGCTCCCTAAACTAATATTTTCACTGTGTTAATTTAAATTTACTTTCTCATTTAAATGTGTTTTCTCATTTGTTGATCTGATTTCTTCTCTCTTTCCAAATAAACATATCTCACGTATGTTGCCCTTTATATTTTGAGATTAAAGAACAAAAACAAATGTCAATCATCTAAAATCCAATTACGGTGTTTGAAAATATTCTCAATAACATCTTTACAGCTTTGCATTCGTTTGATCCAATGGTCAAAGCACTTTTGTTATTCTGATTGAGGGTTCTCCAAAACATGGTTTCTTAAGGCATCAACCGCCTTTTCATGTGTAAAGAAACGTTGACCTCTTAGTTTTTTATGCACGGTGAAAAAAGAAGTCTTTCTTTGTCAAGTTAGAACCGTATATAGGATAACTCGTCAAACCGATCTTTTGAGTCGATATGTGAGAACTCGCATTGTCGAGGTGAAGATAGATCCGTCTTCTGTGGTTGGTTTCTCTAATTTCTTGAAAGATTGCTGGTAAAAATATGGTTACTACTCTGCATTGATCTATTAGTATGATCTCAACATTTCCAGTTTCTCTAAAAAACAAAAAGGGGCAACCATTTGCATAGAAGTGCTTCGTGCGCGAATAGCTTTTGTTGAATTCGGCTCATTTTGAAACACCCAGGCGACTGCTTTTTACTTTCGGGCGCATAAATCTATTCATCATCTGTCACATTATCATAGCCGTGTTTCGAAGCACCTTTATCGTATATTTTAGTCAACCAATCGACATAAGACTTTTTTTAATGATCGACAAATCGTGTGGTATCCAACGTGAAAAAGTTCTACAACCAAATGTTCATGCAATATTGAAGATAAGGTAACGATAGGTCACGTGATGATCTCACAATATCAGTTTGTACACAGCAAGAAAAGTTTCCGGATCAATAGCTGATTTAAGACGACCTTCCCGCAATTTCTCTTGATCTGCGACCTCTATTGGATACGCCATCCCATCGATAAATGCTATACCATGCTAGAGCTTCACCGCCAAAAATTCAATTTAGTTCATCGATTCACTGTTGTCGAGTTAATCTTTGCCGAATGTTATAAAAAATAATCAAGTGGAAATGTATCCAACTTGATTCCATGTTTAAGCCGAGATGAATATTTCAAGTAACTGTAAACAACACAAATAGCGCTAGTTTGCCAAACCGTTCTGAGTACGCTTACCACCAAAAATGTTAAATTTTATGATAAAGTGGTGAGTTGTCCGATTGCAACACTAGTGTTGCCAAATCTCAAAATATAAAAGCAGCCATACGTAATTCTCTTTCAATTGGGGCAAATACCACATGCTATATCAGCAAACTTCTTTTGTTGCAAGGATTGACCACAAGTGATTTTTCCAGTTCAATATTTACTACAACCCATTTCAGCGAGTTGACCATTGCAGGGCAAGCTTTGGAAGAAACTGAGCAGATAAACTTCTTCGACTGAGTAAATAAATTGTGTAATGCTTTTTTGTGAGTGTAATAATTTATTGGTATTCCTTATTAAGTGTGAGCGTTTGTGACACTAAGCGCAATAAATTCCAGATATTCATTTCTAAATTGATTCCGATTGTTCACAAACTTAACTGCATGGTAATAAATCCTTTGTGCGAAAATGACTCGGAAAATCGTTTCAAATTTGTTCGAACCGCAGCTGACCATATTTTTAATTGCTAGCCATATACAGTACATACATATTTGTATGTCGTTGGTTTGTTCATGCGTCGTTAAACTTTTATGACTCTGTCCAATTTTCGATTTTGGTTCTGTGGGTGCGTGAAAACTTTCGAACAATAAAAATGAGAAAAAATTGTATTTCGGTTAAGAGTATTTGTTTAACAAAATTTTGCAAATTTCGATTATTTATGGTTTTTATTGCTTTTGGGTTTGAAAAAAGGCCACCACACACGACTCTTCCGATTAGCGAAAGCGTCAGTATTCTATTTTGGTGATATGTATTGCTGTGTCGTACTCCGATTTGTACACGCCTTTTCTCTTTCTTTTATTTTATAGCTCACATGGCTGTTAGAACACAACTTTCGAAGTCTCAGAGATAGTAGACAAAACTTTTTATCTATAATTTTTCAAAACTGCATGTTAACTGAGCTCATCAACCAAAAAGATATAAATTATAAAACAAATAAATGTAAAACCATAACCGTCTATCAAAATGCTTTCCGTGAATGTGGTATAAGTATGTTGCACGATTCAGCATATATTTGTATGTATATATATGTCACATAAATTTGTAAGCATGTCGTTGTATTTATGGCAGTCGAACGTGTTTCGTATTTTTTTTGGGGACAGTTATCATTGCGAGGACACTGGATAATCGATATCGATTAATGTTTGAGCGAAGGACCTCAAAGAAAGAATGCACGCGCAAGTGTTTTCAAAGTTTTTGTCCTTTGTTCACATTCGCTTACATACAAGCACAAACATGCGGGATGTATCAGTATAATAAATGTTGAAGTACAACAACAACAGCAATATATGTGGACAAGTATGAAACCAAACAAAGAACGTACTCATAGCCATGTATTTGCATAATAGTCAGCCAAATATATTTAAAAATTTTTCAAACATAAAAGCAGAAAATAGAAGTTTGCGAAACTTTTCTCTCAAAATTTTGAACAATTTAAGAACACTTCATTTATTTTAAAGCTTATTGGTCTATTCATGAGATTTAATTTCGTAAAAATTGGTTACAACAGCATTTCGAAGACATGTTTCTAACGGGCTTTTCATTAGGGACACTACAAAAGTAGACCGATTGGGGCAGCAAACGACGCCGTATTTTTTCCCGCTCTTCTGACATTTCTCTTCAGTAAGGTTTGCTATTTTATCTTGGAAGGATATACGATCCACTAACGAGTTGGAATTATTAAAATTTTCTACCGAATTTCGGAGCCAGTGGCCTCAACTCAAAAGCGCTACGTCTAATCGTCGTCATAATCGTCATGTCTGATCAACAATTGGGCATCTAGTGGAAAAATGTGTATTCATAGGCACAATACAAAATGTTCCCGTGCCTGTGAAATAAAGAAATGCTCGTAGTATCGAGAAGATTACTGCTGCTAGCACATCAATTGAGGAAGACCCAAATCAGTCTCTCACACGACGTTCTCAAGCGTTGGGCATTTCTGTGACGATGTTGTGGCGAATTTTGGGAAAAGATCTTGGCCTACATTTTTACATGACCAAATTGATGCAAGAACTGGAAACGCTTGACCACCAGAATCGTCGTATGTTCATGACTTGCGCCTAGCAACAACTTGAAAATGATCCGGATTATAATCGAAAAATCATCTTCAGCGATGAAGCTTATTTCTGGTTGAATGGTTTCGTCAATAAGCAAAGTTTGTGTTACTGGTCATAGAACAATCCACACGTACTCCATGAGTCACCTTTTCATCCCGAAAAAATTACAGTTTGGTATGGTTTATGGGCCGGCGGCGTCATTGTGCCGTACTTCTTCCGCGATGGTCAAGACCGGCACGTTACTGTGAATGGGAATCGCTAACGCTCAATGAAAACTGAATATTTTTGGCTCGAATTAGATGATATGGACTTGGACAATATGTGATTCTAACAAGACGGCGCCACAAGCCACACAGCGAATGTCACAAGTGATTTATTGAAAACCAAGTGTGGTGAACGTGTTATCTCCTACAATGGCCCAGTCACTTGGCCGCCTCGCTCGTGCGATATCACTAAGACTAATTCCCGTGGGTCTGCAAAAAGTCTACATTTTTTGCCAACAAATCAGCGACTATTGATGAACTTCGTACGAATATCGAACATGAAATTGCAGCAGTATCGGCCGATTTATGCGGTTTAAAAACGGTCGAAAATTGAGTTCAGCGTCTGGACTCCTGCCAGCGTGCCCATGGTGACCATGCAAAAGAAGTGGAGTTCTATACATACTGGCATCGAATATACTTTCACTTTCAATGAAGAATTTCATTGATAACCCAAACCGTTTTTGTTTTATTTATTATTGAAAAACCCATTACTACCGCGCCTGAAAGTATGCCTCGTTGAAATCACATCCATGAATAAAAAATCAATTGCTTAACTTTTAGTTTATTCTAGACAAGTACCATAGGAAATGCAAAAACTCGCAACTATTGCTTCTCCTCTGCTGTCCTCACTTTGTTGCTTGCTGCCTGCTGCCACGCTTGAGCCAAGAATAGTTTCTCTGTGCACTACCGTTAGTCGTTCCTATTTTCGGAATGATTTGTACAAGTTAAGGTCAATATGGCGCTTCGCCGCTGTACACAAGCGCACTTACACTTGTATGCTTGTGGCATGTGTGCAATAAAAAATGGCAAGAAACCGCGTTGAAGTGCTTTGCCTTTGCGCTTCCTGCACTTTGACCTATTTCCGTTTGTGCAAAGCAAAAATTGTGTGTTGGAATTTCATTTGTAGCCACTTCGTTTGTAAGCATATTCAATAATTTGCAATTCATAGTGTGCTTGTGTTGCGTAATGGGTGTGGCTGAGCGCGCCACCTGAGCGCCGGTTGGTTGTGTATGCGTGTGCTTGTGCGTGTGTAGAGCCACTCGACCTCAGTGCAGCGTGGTTGTAATCCATCGTGCAGATTGTGTGGTTGGACGAATGACTCAGACTCTTTCGAGTGGAAGATGGACGACTTAAAGTGTCGGAAATGTTGTTGCAACTGCAACAAAGCACACAAAGCGGGGCTCTTGGGTTGCAGTGTGCGTTATTCCGTTTATTTATGTGAAGTGTATATTATAAATGCATTTGTGGTGTAGCAACAAGCCGCTGTAGACAATTTTTTATAACTGAAAATTTTTTTAAAGAAGTTAAGAATGCGTTAAACTTAAGAAACGATGTCTGTCCAGTTAAGCTTTTTCGACCAAAAATCACTTTTGTCTGATGTGATTTGAATTTTTAGTTTCTTAGCACAGACCCAGCTTAAGCTTCACTATTCAATATTAAACCAAATTAAATTTATTTATTTTTTAAGTTTTTTCGCTAAAGGTCCTGCCACTGTGCGCCCCAAAACAAGTGAGAAAAGGTTAAAGCAAGCTTATTATAGTAATTTGTTTGGCGTTCGTATTGCCTACGGGCAACATTACACACACACACACACACACACGCTTGAGCTTGTGTGGACTTGGTGACAAGCTAAGCACGAGTGCCAAAGCAGAAGCGCGCTTGTGTGGAAAGATAGAAAATGTAATGCAAACAAGTAGTTAAATACATTTGCGCCGTATGTGTGCGCATTCAACCGTTAGCTACCATGCACGCGTGCACACACACATATGCATATTAACATATTTCTCTAACGTGCGTCCTTCTGAAAGTTTTCCAAGTAAAAGGAATTTACGAGCTTTATGTAGGTGCCGGGGGGTGCAGGAGGGTGTACGAGAGCGCTTGTCCATATGTATTTAGTAACTGCTTAATTATTAAAATGCAATTTCGTGTGTTAATACGTAGTCTCGAAACACACATGTTTCTTCTCATGGCAAATGTCCTTTGTGCTTGGAGAAAACTACACGACCTGGCAAGCAAGCTTTTATAAACACTTATGCGCAGGTATGTATGTATATGTGTTATGCGCTTTCAAATTTTCACTCCTTGACTCAACTGCGAATGTTAGCAAATAAAAGAATTAGACGAGAATATCTGAGCTTCAAATGCAAATGGGATTGCATGAGTAATTAGAAAAATTTCACTTTTTTCCATTTATTTTTGTGTGTTTTTTTGTGTGTTTTTATTTTTTCGTTTTGAAAGCATAATGAAATTTCAAAAGCAATGCAGGTTTGGTTCGAAAATATAACTCTCAAACTGATTTCCACATAAAACTGAATTTTTAGAAATTTAGCTCAATTAAAAACCAAATCTAGTGTGAATAGGGATGCTGGACTAGTATTCCAAAGCAATTAGTAAAATGGATGCAGTATTTATTATATGTGAAAGCAATTTCATGAAATAAAAAGCTTGAATTGGCAGCGCATTTATAACGCCGAAGTGATTTTCTTAATGACGCTTTAGTCGAAGAAAAATATCTTTTCGAGTAATCAATGTGCAAATAAGAGAACAACAAGAAAAAACGATCTAAGAAGATATACTTTTTTCAAAAAAAAGTTTTGACAGATCACGCGTGAGTCGTGTCAAGCTGTCATGTTATTTTTGGTCAGCATTGTTAGGCTTTTCATCATGGGAAGACTTACTCCTGAACAACGTGTAAAAACCATTCAACTTTATTACAAAATTTCATATTCTGTAAAGAATGTGCTGTCGGCCTACGGAACATACTATTCACAACACCATCACCCATATAGGGACCCAACATTCATTATCGGATAATATTAGACCACGTCCTCAAACAGTGAAGAATATATAGCAGTTGTTACTAAGAGTACACACGAATACCGTGGAGAGTCGATTCGGCGCCGATTGATGATAACCGACTATTTGAAGCCTGAAATTGAAGCTCGTGATCTCGGCAACACTAAGTTTCAACAAGACGGCGCCACTTACCACACATCACAGCAACCAATGGATTTATTGAGAGAACACTTCGGTGAGCAGATAATTTCACGTTTTGGTCCGTTCGATTGGCCACCAATATCGTGTGATATCACGCCGTTAGGCTTTTTCCTGTGCGGATATGTAAAGTCTAAAGTCTATGCGGACAATCTCGATTCGATTCAGGCCTTGGAGAAAACATCACTCGTGTCATTTGCCAGTTACCAGTCGAAATGCTCGAACGAGTTATCGAAAATTGGACTCAATGGATAGACCATCTGAGGCGTAGCCGGGATCAACATAATTTTCAAGAAATAAATACCAAATAATGTTCTTTCGAATAATAATAAACATTCCCATTAAATTTGAAATTCTGAATTTGTGTTTTTAGCACAAAACAGTATGAAAATCTCGTTATCTTGACTTTGACTGATCAGTTTATATGACAAAAAAAATAACAAAAAGGAAAAAAATGTCTTCGGATATTATAGCACATATATATGTACATATACAAGCGCAAATACATCATTGCTGAAGCCCACAGTATGTTACAAATGAAGTAATACGAGATAGCTCGATCATACTGTCATTTGCTAACTGACAGCCGCTGCTAAAATCGTACATTTTGCTTAAAAATATTTATTTTCGCGCGATTCGTTTAAAATAACATTTTTCTTTTATCACTAAAAGCAAACATTAAATTACGCTTATCAGCGCTGCGTTTATGCTGCACCAACAACAACAACACTTTTCATATCTGTTGATGAATGGCTTTTGCATTATATGCACTTACAATATTTGATGCAGCTGGCAAGCTTGCCAATGCATTCGCGTAAAAAGACAGCTCTTCAATAACTGTCGAAAATTCATTAAAGCATTTGTACGTTTTTTCATAAACATGCTCGTACAATAGGGTGGGTGAAAAAAATGAGTTTGTATATTTGTTCGCTTAGTACTCGGAAAATAGATTTTCAGACATCTCTAAGATGGTCCCTGCATGTTTTAGGCTTACGAAAAAATCTTAAGAGACCAATTTGTAATTAAAAAGTGGAATGTCTTGTCAGTAGTTGCTTCCAAGATTTGAATTTCTCCAACTTAAAATATAAAAAAAATACAAAATTCTAAGATGAGGGATCCACATTTTACAATTAAGGGCTCAGAAGGAATTTCTTAGAGGTATCTAAAAACCTATTTTATAGAGTACCAAGCGATAAAAATTTGTTTTTGTACCACCTTAATATATACGTATGGTTATTTTGTAAATACGTTGTTATTTTTTGCTGGCAACGAGAGATTAAACTTCATATATCTCTTGCTTTCGCGAACGCAATGAAAACAACAGTAATAAAATATCAATGGTTTTAATGCCAGTGGTGTATCAATGATTTGCAATTTTTTGTGAACAATTTTTAAGCATTTTTTTTAACAATGTATTCTTTTTTTGGCCTTCATGTAGCTGTAATGATAGAATATATCTGTCCATACTCAAATGTACATTTGTAGAGATTTCATTAGCGTAGGATGCCTTGTTGGAGTTCGCAATTTAACGACGAAAGAATTAATTGATAATAAAAAGTAATTTACGACGCCTTTAATGAAGATGATCTATGTTTTATACACAGGCGAGAAAAAGTTTTGAGTTACCAAGTTGTTCAGTAAGCTTTACCTTTCGATAAGAATAACACAATTTTGTGATTCAAAATCCTCTTAATTATTCAGTATAATCTCCCTGAACATTAATACACTTGCTCCAACTATCCTCCAATCTGTGGATCCCATCCCTGAAGTGAGAATACGAAAGGTCTGCAAAATACGCTTCAACAGCCGTTATGACCTATTCATTTGATGAAAAACGCTTGCCACGCATACATTTTTAGAGTTCTGGAAACAAATGGAAGTCGCTGGAGACCAAATCTGGTGAACACAGTGGATGCTCCAAGCAATTCGAACTTTAATTTATTGATTTTAGCCATTGTGAAAATGCTTTTGTGACACGGTGCATTGTCCTGATGAAAATTGTTTTTTTCTTCTGCAAACCGGGTCTTTTTTCACGAATTTTTTCCTTCAACTGGTTCAAAAGGTTGCAATAGTATTTAGAACTAATTGTTTTACCATTTTGCAAGTAATCCACAAACAAATTTCCGGACACGAACTCATTTCGAAGCCGAACCACAAGGTTCACACTACTGTCTACCGTTTTGTTTTATTCAGAATCATGGTGATAGACCTAAGTGTCATCCATAGTGATGAATCTACGAACAAAATCCACTTTATCCTCTTTAAAACGCTCCAAATGTTGCTGAGAAAGTCGCATTCGAATGTGTTTTAGTTCCATTCTAAAACCCAAAATTTCACTTAAAATATGGCTCACACTGCCTAATGAGATGTATAGAGCCTCTATTGAATCTCTATCTGTCAATCGATCGATCTTCCAAAACCATATCCTGTATTTTGGCTATGATTTTTGTTGATGGGCGTTTCCGACGTCCCGACGGATTGTCTTCAAGGCTTATACGACCACATTTAACTCATCTTTCTACTGTTCTAATTGTAGGTGAAGAATCATTATACACTTTTAACATTCGTTCGTGAATTACTTTTGGTTCTATACCTTCCAAAAATAAGAATTTTATCACTCAATTAAATTTTTTCCATTGTAAAAAAATACTGTGACACGGCGATACTAAATGGCTTGTAAACAAAGAGTGAATTGGCAGATTGAAATGAAACTTCACATACGCTCATATGAAAAGTGTACCAACAAAACAAAAAAATTTTGGGCTAGTAGCAACACTCTCTCTTATCGAACGACAAAACTTATAGAACAACCTGTTATTCATATTCAGTGGAAATGATTACTTTGTTTTATCGAGAACACAAGAAAAGTTCTACATTAAGGACAGTTTAAGGAGCTTCTTCACTACGATTGGAAGCTCTAGTCCGGTTTCGGAATCGTTTGGTCCGTACCAATGGAAATGTATAAATAAAAGGTCATGTGAGTATTTTTTAGGTTAGATTTTCGTCCGAGCACACAACTGTTGTGATAATATTAAAACTCCACTTAATAAGCAATTAAATTCTGGGAAAGAGTGATGCAAAAATCTTATCAATTCAACTGTATGAAGTACATAAATTTATCGAAAACCGGAAACCTACAGCTTCTATATTTTATGTTTATTCAATTTCAAGTGAATATTTATGTAATTTCATTATTTTTAACTCAGAATTTTTTGAAAGCCGAAGTCACTTAAAAAATGTGCGGCTATCGATTTATTGATGAAAACACCGTGTTGACTTTTTTATTCCATTTTATATACATATGTGTATATACATATATTTATATATATAAGTGTGTGTGTGTAAATAAGAATTTGTGAGTGCTGCGTTTCTGGGAAAAGCTATAAAATGCATTGTTCCGGAAGAGTGGCCGCTGGCAACAGCGCTAATAGCTCGCGCGAGGGCATGTGCTGATCACAGGCAACAACAAAAGCTTGTATTAACAACAAATTTCATTGTCAGCACAAAAAAACAGTGAGCATAACAACAATGATATCAATGAAGTGCGCTTGTCATGGTTGTGTTGGGACCAGCCCAATATCATAACGCACATAAATAATAAAAGCCGACCAACTCTCGTGCTAGTAGCGTACATTTGAAGCGGCCCAGTCCATAATTGAGTGCGGTGCGCGCCGACGATGTATTTCGAGCTATTTGGCCTTTGTTAAATCAGCTTCGGTTGGCTGCCACAGCTTCGCAGCTGACAAATGAAATAAACGCTAGTCGAGCGAACAAAATAGCATTATCCCTGCTATCATATTCCTCAGTACAACATCACTTGGCGCTTTATTTAGTTAACACTTAATGTGTTTAAAGTTGGCTGCGGCGCTCAGCACAAAATAAGCAGGTAAATTAAATTCAACACCCGGGAAAAAGGAAAGTCAATTTTCAGCAATTTATGAGTTTAATGCGTCATCGCCGGCGCTGATGTGGATGGAGCTCGCCAGCAACGGAAGGCCCTAAGCGATGACCACTACTATGCCGCATACATACACAAATGTATATATTATAAGCTTTTTGTGGCTAATGGCTGCATGTCCATCAAAACTAGTTTCCGAAATACGCTTTGGGTCGTCAGCTCTGATGTGCACTCAGCAATTTTATTGATTTTTTCCCCAAAATTAAGTTTTGCGGAGAAAGCAGTTTTTGTGGCGAAGAGACATTTTTCGATGTGGTAAGTGGACCCCTAAGTCCACTGGTGAATATGCATAGCTTAATATATAAATGCCACTGAGCTCAAACTCAGTTTGATTAACGGCCGCAGGAGATTAAAATTTTAGTGCGCTGCTGTGGATTAACACTTTCACGCAACTGCGATATTGTGTGTGTATGTTTGTGTTTGTGGATGTCAGCTAGATTGACAGTGATGAGCATAAACACGCAATTAATAGTGACAGCCGCCGGCTTGAAGTCAGCTCTTATGAGCAAGTTAGCAGCAACCACGGCACAAACTACGTGGCAGCTGCCAAGCTGCCATTGCACAGTGTGTAAGGGCGTAGCGCTTACTTGTATTTAAGAGAATTGTTCTCTGTTATAAAATAGTATTACGTTAAACTAAATTCTACAAAGAAACCTAACATTCATAATTTTTTAAGGTTTGAAGTTGAAAAAATAAATAAAAATACTTTTGGTTGAATTTTTTTCTTAAATTTTAAACACAATTTCTTGAAGGCTGCCCACAGTGTCACTCTACTATGTATGAGTATATTAAGATTTCCGCCACAGCTACTTAGCCATTCATTAAAGTCAGCGTCAAGCTTGAGTGCATCATTCAAATCCGTGCAGCAAAGATGTCAACTCTTTCACCTTGAAGGCAAGAAGGTAGAAGCATAACTTTTCTTCGTTATTCTTAAGCAGAGGCCAAAAGTCAATAGTATATAGTACGAATATTTGAAAATACATATTTTAGATTCTCACAAAAACTCTGTACTCTTCCTGATTAACATCAAACGCAATGTTAACTCAGTCAACTGTATCCGCAAGGCACGCCAGCATCTTGTTTGTCTTAGCAGTTGCTTAGTCAGTTTTTTGATTTTAATGCTCCCCAGGGACTCCGTCACACCCGCCCCCACACGATACACCCCTAAACGAGTAAATAAACAAACGTCGATATTGCCTCAACTTGAATGCTCCGCCACACCTACTAGCCGCGTTCATGCCACAAATGCCAACCAACCAGCAAGAATATACATAAATAACCTCAGCTGGGACATTTGATGTGTTAATTGGTTTTTGCAAGGATTATCAGCCACCTCTTAATGACATTACTCCCAGCAATGTTTGTTAATTTCTGTTTATGCAAGATTTTTCGACCGACAATTTGCTTGCGGTATATTGCTGAAAATATCTAATTTTGTGTATGTCAATCCACCAAGTTCCTCGTAAGGTAGGTCTGTATGCTATTTTTATATGCCAAATCCTTTTGTTTGTGTTGCTCTTGACATTTGATTGCGACTGTAGGCTCATCGGCGTGATAGGTGAGTGCTTGAGTCCTTTGGACGCCCTGAGCGTGGCACATATTTTTTCGCCTACACATTTTAGCTGTCGTTGATTTGTTTTCATTGAGTTGTGAAAGTTAGGTTTTATCCTTTCACTCATCCTTAACCACGTCTTTCACTGCAAAACGAAATTTATAGATTATAAAGTCTCGCAATTGTAACTGTTCTATCGGGTGTATTGCCGTTGAAAAAATTGCTGTTTAATCTTTTAACAAGATATTTATATATATATATATTTATCTACAGCTTTCCCTGTAACTGTAAATTACCAAATATTATTAAATTTTCGAAACTAATAAACATGAAAATTTGATCCATGAAAATTTAATTAACAGGCACAGCGAGCTTCATGTCGAGTTGTCTGCTTGCTGTGCCTTCTTCTTCTTTTAGCACTTCGCTTGAGTAAATATTCCAATATTTACAGTTGTTTTTGTGAACGTTCTTATCTCCGAAATGTGAAATTGACTGACTGGCTTCTGGCTGCTGGCTTATTGTACGTTATCAAATTTAAACTGCCTCAATGTATGCCTTCTGGCAGCCATGCAGGAGAGCACAAGCAATTGCACAAATATAGTTTCTGGAAAATGCATATCTCCTCCCGTTTTCGCCAATTTTCGTTCAGCCGATTCAGCATTTCGGAAGGAACTTCGTCTATGGTGCGCTGAATGTTGTCTTGACATAGACCTTCGACTGAGCATACCTCCAGTGAAAATAATCTAAAGGCGTTAAAACCCATGATCTTGGCGGCCAAGTGAAACATGAGGCGGCGGACCGTCTTGTTGGAAATAGAGATCGTCCGCGTGGATTTCATCAAAATCCGAGAAAAAAATCGGTCAAAATCGTGTTGTAACGCTCGATATTGATGGCATTTCCTGCCTCATTTCGAAATGAATAAGCCCCAATTTTTGAGAATACAATTGCGTTTCGTGAATCACACGAAGACTTGCCTCACCCCAATAGCGCCGATTTTGTTCTTTGACAAAGCCATTAAGCTATAAATAGGCCTCATGTGAGAAGATCGTGGTTTGTGAGAAGAGCTCTTACAGTTGCCACCGAGGAACCCGAATTTTCGTAATAATCTTGTGCAATTTCCAAGCGTTGTACTTACTAAAAAGGAACGTGACAAACCATACTGAACATCCCTCTTGGTAGACCCTGTATATCAATACAGATATGTGGGGTTGCGTTGTGTAGGATTGTGTTGCAGAATTTTCAATTAAAGTAGCAATATTACAGTTGTCCTTTTATTTAATTTGCCGAAATAAAGCTTTGCATTCATTCCTATACATACTTGTATATGTACCGTTAAGTTTGAAGGTGCTGCGTAAGTTGATTTCCTCTCATTTGAGGAAATTTAAAATATGTTTTACTCAATTTTGAAATAGCAAAAGTTCGACGAGAGCTTAGCAATGCTGAAACTTGTTGGAGCGCATGTAAATTTAATAAGTTTTAATTAAAATTTATCCGATTTGCACATACATAAATAAAAATGCAACTTGCAGTATATTTCGAAAGCAAACATTTGCTTAACACCCAGTTATTGCAGGACTGTCATAATACCAAAGGCGGAGTTACCGTTCAGTAATTGAGTTTTGAGACAAATGAAGCATGTGCTATGTGAAATATTCGTTGTCCAAGATTTTTTCATTTTTTCATTTTTAATGCAAGGTTCTCTTCAAAATCAACGGTGACAATTTTTACAAAGTGAACTAGAGATCACGATCTCAACATTTACCGTGTGCCATTTAATATACTGAAATATCCAGATTTGCTTTTGACAGTCTGTACCTTAAAGCTTAAGTCGCCGCGTCACAGTAGTTTTTACAGTGGTTATTGCATTGAATATCGTGCAGTGATAAAATTCTTATTTTTGGAAGGTTGAGTACCAAAAAAATGTCAGAACGAATGTAGAAAGATGGGTTGCTGAATTTAAACGTCGTCGTATAAACCTTGAAGACAATCCACGTGAAGAACGTCCAAAACGCGCATCAACACCAGAAATCATAGCCAAAATGCAGGATATTGTTTTGGAAGATCGTCGATTGACAGAGAGAGATTTAATAGAGGCTCTAATCTCTCATTAGGCAGTGTGAGCCATATTTTAAGTGAAATTGTGGCTTTTAGAAGGCTGTGTGCACAATGGGTGCCGCATTCGCTGCCATTGGAACAAAAACACATTCGAATGCGACTTTCTCATCAACATTTGGAGCGTTTTAAAAAGAATAAAGTGAATTTTGTGCATCAGTTCATCACTATGGACGAGACTTTGGTCTATCACCATGATTCTGAATCAAAACAAGAGCCTTAAAAGTGGTTTGAACCTGGTTGTTCGGCTTCGAAACGAGTTCGTTTCCGGAAATCGGCCAAGACGGTTATGGCAACAGATTCTCACTTCAGGGATGGGATCCACAGATTTCAGGATCGTTGGAGTAAGTGTGTTAATGTTTAGGGAGATTATACTAAATAATAAAGTGTATTTTGAATCACAAAATTATGTTTTTCTTATCAAACGACAAAACTTATTGAACAACCTACTTAGTATCCTCTGCTTGTGATCCCAGACAGGGCTTTGTTCCTGCTAATGCCAGCAAATAGTACACTTTAGACCTCTCGAAGTATTTGAATCACCTGTTTCGGCTTCCTCTGCTTAAAAGGCAATCGAATTATTAACGAGATTTTTATTTCGTGCCAGCGATACACAAATAATAGACGCATTTAAAGAACATAATAACTTTTATCTATCAATTATATACCTGTTATCTAGCAATTATTTCTCATGAATTAGTAAATTGCATTTCACTGATTCTAAAATATTAAACGGTAATGCGCGCATACAACATAACTGCGGAGAGTCGGTTGTTTAATGTTGCGAAATACTGCCACTTAAAAGGTAGCGCTGACGATACGAGCGCCATAAAGTCTTGTCGCGGAGATCTGAGGTATTTCACGCTTTGTGTGACAATTAAATTTCAGCGCTTGATATGCCAACAAGAAAGCTTGCGCGCTTTTAGTGCCGCGCCGATGCGCGATTAAGCAGGTTACGCCAGGCCACCCGCACCGCCAAACAGCCAGATATAGCATACTTTTGCGCATATTTAATTAAATGGCAGTCTTATGCATACCAGTCATGTAGATTTTATGACACTTCGCGCAGTTAGGCCACGCTCTCACGCTTACTCACGCATACATTTACTCCGCCACGCCTGCCTTCGTTCTGCTTACGGCTTTATAATCACGTTCGTTCATACAGTCGTCATAAATGCTCAGAAATTCACAATTCATAGGCGAAGAAATTGAAATTTCACCACAAAAATGCTTGCAACTTGCCACCACAAGCTGACTTGCACACTTACACATACGAGCAAATCCGTGCCACAAGCGCGTACGAAGTGCGGGCATGCTCAGGAAATCGTTTAGGCCTCGCGAAATTTCCAATTCAAATTCGCAACCGCGCGTCAATGAAGGCTGCCATCACAGTCTGCCGCGAGGCCAACACATAGCGCACTTTTATGCGCACGCACTACTTTCCCAACGCTTTGCGCCTCATAAGCAAGCATATGCCAGAGGGCATGCCAATGCTGTGTGGGTTGGTAGGGCCGCACCGGGCGCTGTTGGTGGGGTGTAGCGGCAGACAGATCACTCCATTTATGCGCAAGTACCGTCTGTTTTATTCCGGCATATGTTTAGGGGGAAATTGTACTTGTTGTTGTTTGCACACACTCGAAGTTGCTTTGCTGGGCGTGTGGTGTTATGAGTGGTGGGCGTGTTCGAGTGGTTTTATTTCGTATAAATTGTAGACAAATATGCTTGTGCAATATATTACAAAGATGACATTATCTCGATGTGTCAGGTAAAATTGAGAAATGATTGCCGCCAAAATTGCTGCGGGAAAGTTGAAATTAATCATTTGGAAATATTAAAATTTTATGAATGGTGTTGTGAGTATTTTTATACTCTCGCAACAAAGTTGCTAAGGAGAGTATTATAGTTTTGTTCACATAACGGATGTTTGTAAGTCCTAAAACTAAAAGAGTCAGATATAGGGTTATACATATATATCAAAGTGATCAGGGTGACGAGTAGAGTTGAAATCCGGATGTCTGTCCGTCCGTCCGCCCGTGCAAGCTGTAACTTGAGTAAAAATTGAGATATCATGATTAAACTTGGTACACAAATTTCTTGGCTCCATAAGAAGGTTAAGTTCGAAGATGGGCAAAATCGGCCAACTGCCACGCCCACAAATTGGCGGAAACCGAAAACCTATAAAGTGTCATAACTAAGCCATAAATAAAGATATTAAAGTGAAATTCGGCACAAAGGATCGCATTAGGGAGGGGCATATTTGGAAGTAATTTTTTTGGAAAAGTGGGCGTGGCCCCGCCCCCTACTAAGTTTTTAATACATATCTCAGAAACTACTACAGCTATGTCAACCAAACTCTACAGAACCGTTTTTTCCAGGCATTTCCATATACAGTTCAAAAATGGAAGAAATCGGATAATAACCACGCCCACCTCCCATACAAAGGTTATGTTGAAAAACACTAAAAGTGCGTTAACCGACTAACAAAAAACGTCAGAATCACCAAATTTTACGGAAGAAATTGCAGAAGGAAGCTGCACCCAGGCTTTTTTTAAAAATTGAAAATGGGCGTGGCGCTGCCCACTTATGGACAAAAACCATATCTCAGGAACTACTCAACCGATTTCAATGAAATTCGGTATATAATATTTTCTTAACACCCTGATGACATGTACGAAATATAAGTGAAATCGGTTCACAACCACGCCTTCTTCCAATATAACGCTATTTTGAATTCCATCTGATGCCTTCTCTGTATAATATATACTACATTAGGAAATGAAAATACAATTCAATGCTCAAAGTACACAAATTGATCTAATCTAATTAATTTTATAGCAAAATAAAAAAATATGTTCCTTACTTGTTCTTAGCACATTTCTAACTCTAGCTCAAAATATAAAGTGAATGGTTTAAAGCGTTCTTATACCAAATGCGTTTGGCTTTTTAACCTGGAAGGACCTGATATCACTCCATTTTAAACAGAGATACACAGAAGGTAAGGTTTTAGAAGAATATATCAACACAAGTTACTGGTTTTCACCAAGTTCGTCATCTTTTTTTTTAAATATATGTGGTCCTGGTTGACCAGGACCATCACCTAAGCTGCCATGATATCGCTAAGGAACTAAACGGTAATCATCAAACGGTTTTGAGTCATTTAAAAAAGGCTAGCTACAAAAGGAAGGTCGTTGTTTGGGTTCCTCGTGAATTGTCGGGAAAAATTTAATGGACCGAATTTCTTGTAGCATCTGCGATTCTTTGCTGAAACGAAATGAAATCAAACCATTTCTAAAGCGAATGCTAACGGGAGACGAAAAGTGGATCAATTACGACAATAATGTGCGAAAAAGATCATGGTCCAAGCGTGGTGAAGCTCAACAAATGGTCCCAAAGCCAGGACTGACGACTCAAAAGGTTATCCTGAGTGTTTGGTGAGATTGGAAAGGAATCATTTACTATGAACTGCTCCAGCCTGGTCGAATGATTGATTCTACATTTTACTGTCAACAACTGATGAGATTGAAGCAATAAATCGGAACAAAAAGACCAGAACTGATCAACAGAAAGGGCTTTGTTTTCCAACACTAGACCACACACATTTTTGATGACTCGGCAGAAAGGGGAAGAGCTTGGATGGGAAGTTTTGTCAATAATAACTTATATCATAGTCATTAAATCAATCTGAGGTTTCACCCTAATGAGCTTGAAACCTTACAACGCAGATGTTAATCATATTATGCGTAGCAATGTATATTTTTTTCTATTTTTCTTGGCTATTATGAGTATTTTAATTTAACTTATTCAAGGCAATTCTTCTAACGAGCACCATTTTATATTTATTGCTTCTACAACACGTTCAAAGGACAGTAGCTATACGTCAGTGTCAATATACAACCTCTGCTCAGCACTTTTTGCCAACATTTGCATAATTAATTATTTAGATTACCGGTGCGCCATTCCAAGTGTAACGGAACGCTTAGAACAACATTTTTTCCTTTGAGTTTCGACCACATCTCGGTAGGAGAGGCATTTGCTAGCATTAACTGTGCAGCTGCCACTTCTTGCTCCTCTGCTTGAAATTTTTCTTTTCTATAAATTTTGCTTGATTTTTTCTCGCTTTCTCTTTTGACATCAGTTCAATTTGTTGTGTTGCGCACTTTCGCCTAACTAAGCAAAACTTCTTGAGCAGATTAAACTGTTTTGCCAGCTATGCGGAATGTAGCTGGGGCGCAGCTGCCGGTCGCCGCTCGGCATCCATCTGTCTAGCCACTATGGTGAACGGCGGGGGAAGGCAGCGCCAGTAGCGGTGCAGTGAGTTGTATAAACGGCAAGCGGGTATACCCCATTGCATCATTAATCTCATCAACAACTAATAACCAACACTTGGCCACAACTCGCTTACCGACGGTGGCAGCGACGTGGGCAGCGGCAAAAAAGAGCCACTCGAAGATATGAAAGAGCATATAATAGTTAATGATGGAGCGGTTGAGCGATGGTGTGGAGAATGGTGAGCAGCATCTGCACTGTTGCATGCAACACTGGTTGACGCCTAACTGCTGCCACAAGGGTCATTCGAATGGGGGCATTATGGTTTCGGGTGCGTTGTAATGGCGCTCATTATCACAGCTCAAGAAATTCACATTTTATTGCTGCTTCGGTCAGCGTCTGTTGTGGCAAAAGTGTCGCGCGACAGCCAAGTGTGACAAAGTGATGTAAACAAAAAGCAGATACTTGCCACTGGGCGTTATTTATCTGATTGTATGTGTACTTCTTTTCGGATACCCTGCAGGGCATTGCAGTCAAACACCTCTTTGGCTCTAGACTTGTGCATACAGAATCGGATCAAATGTTCCGACATCGAACATGTGAACAAGTTAAAAGACTGAATGAGAAATGTTCTCACTCTAACTCTAACATGACTTCATAAATCAAAAGCCAATGGTCTAAGCTATGGGTTAGTTTGCCGACAGAAGAGCTTCAAATTGAACGCATATTGTTTCATCCATATCATGGTGGCAGCCAGTTGTTGCCATCTAAGCACTTTATGCGAAATAATTTTCAATTTTCCTGCAGGGTATTCACTCTGTTCGGTGTGTGTGTGCGCGCTTTTTGTTTGTCGCATAAATTTTGCTGATGCCTCATTATGGATGAACAATTTATTCGGTGCGAAATAAAAGAAGTTTTTATTAATAGAAATTTAGTTAATGTGGCCAAAGTAATCAAGCAAACGATGTCAAGCAATGTTTAAATTGAAATGTGTTGAATGTTGAAGGAAGCTTATGAAAAATTTTGCAGTAAGCTTCCGGAATATGTAAATAGAATTATGCGACAATTTCGGACATGTTTTCAGTTTCACTTTTGTTGAAATTGTTGGATATGAAAGAAATGGTGTTCTTCACTCATATACCACTGACTTTCTTGGTTTCTTATTTCGATTCTTCAAGAACTGGGGTTCATATTTTGCTTAGTTTCGAACCCAATTGAAATCTGGAGCTGGTTTCCAGTAAAGCTTATTTGTAGAATATGGTCAAAATGGACAAAAGCGTGCCCAACAATTGGAATGTAAGTGTGCTTTGCCCAATCCACAAAACAGGAAGACTCCACAATCCCAACTACCGTGGGGTAAGCCTCCGCAACATCTCATATAAGGTTCTATCGAGCGTATTGTGTGAAAGATTAAAGCCCACCATCAATAAATAGATCACACCTTATCCGGCTTTAGGCCTGGAAAATCTACAACTCACCATACGTCATATCTTGAAAAAGGCCCTTGAAAAGAGTATCGTCCCACCACCTTTTCCTGCGAGATGTCTGAATTGGGTATCCCCGAAAAACGGCTGTGTAAACTGACGTTGAGCTATACCAAAAGCTCCGTCGGGATCGGGAAGCACCTCTCCGGGCCGTTCAATACCAAACGAGGTTTCAGACAAGGCGACTCCCTTTCATGCGACTTCTTTCATCTGCTCTTGGGGAAAATAATTCAAGTCGCAGAACTTAATCGAGCAGGTACAAGCTTCTATAAGAGTGCACAACTGCTGGTGTATGCCGGTGACATCGATATAATTGGTCTTAACAACCGCGCCGTTAGTTCTGCTTTCTCCAGAATGGTTAAGGAAACGAAGCAAAATAGGTCTGGTGGTTAACGAGGGCAAGACGAAGTATCTCCTGCCTTCAAACAAACAGTCGTCGCACTTGCGACTAGGCTCCCACGTCACTGTTGACAGCCATAACTTAATAATTTCGTCTATCTTGGAACCAGCATCAACAGCAACAACAATGTCAGCCCTGAAATCTAACGCAGAATAGCTGTATGAAATATACGACTACATTGACATAGTCCAGCGAATTAAAAGACAGCGGCTAGGCTGGCTAGGTCATGTCGTCCAACGACGTCAATGTCGACGAAAACACTCTAGCTCTAAAAGCATTCGACGCAGCACCCGCCGCAAAAGAGAGAAACGACGAAGAAAAATGTGGTTCTAGACATCTTCATGTCCTATGGTTTTATATAATTAACTGAAACATGTTTCAAAATCTTGTTTTTCAAAGTATTACCCTATGTAGATATTTGGGCAATTCAACACTCTCCAGCTTTATTTCCCCAACTTTCCACTTTGTAGACATATCCTGTTAGAATAGAAAGTCATCTAAATCATATTTCTGTGACTAGTTGCTCAACGACAATAACGGTAATCACTGTTGCAATAATAGGCAATAAAAGCAAAAATGTCGGTAATAAAAACGTCATTTCGCCAGAGACAAAGTGAGCGCATTTGAAGGCTCATAAAGCAACAATAGTAAGATTGCTGTCTGTGGAGACCTCCAGCGAGACACAGATAATTCACTGTAGAGTATCATTACGCAAGCATATATATGCACATACAAATTTTTCTACATATTTTTAATCACAACACTAATGGGTTTGGCTCAGCAATATCATGGCCCATCAACGTCTATGACATTTCGCTACGCCTTCCGGCGCTGCTTCGTGCTCTTCAAAGGTCTGCCGCTCTGTTGAACGAGTTGTGAGTTCTCGCTGTCAATGACTAATGACGACGATAAGTCTTAATACGCTTACAGCTTTCTCTATGGAAATATATAAATGCGCAAAAGCCGCAAGAAAGATACTCTAATATACTCAACGTAGAGCACTTATACTATTCACAATAGTGAGACTTAATGTGCAAATCAAGAACAGTAACAAATTGTGAGCGACGAAGAGTGGTGCAGCAGCGAAGGATTAGCACTTAGTGGAATAAGCGATTACACTGCGAGTAGTGAGCGTAAAGAAGGGAAAAGAAAGTGTCTTTGGGACTGGGAAGACACTTAACAATATACATGATGTGTTGGCGTTGCTCTGCTCGCTTTGTTAGTAGCTTGTAAATGTTGATGGACTTCTGGCTTATTTGTGGGGCAATGTCATCAATATTTCCTTTAACGCTTGTCCGATTTCCGGCGTTGTGTATGTGACATCACGTGAGCGAAGTAAATTTATACACAAATTCACCATATGTTGTGCGTATTTACATAATATTTAGCTGGTGGCACTTTGCCCTGTTTTTACTGGTTCTAGTACTGTTTATGTGGAAGCTTTCTTTGATTGCCTTACGTAATATCATGAATCCACAAGTCGATAGCAAATTTCGAAAATCTCTTTTCTGTGGGAACACACTTAGTGTGTGGGGAATATCAAATAAAATATTTCCTTAATGTGTCTGGTATTGGAAGTCTATAACAAAAACGCATATGCTGGGCTGTGTTTGGCTTAGAGGCAGCTGCTAAACCCAACAAGTCTAATTTTATTATTTGTTGTTCTTATTGTTGCGTGTTTGTCTCGGCATTAGGTATATATATTAAACATCCTTATTAGTTTGTAGTTGTCGAGATAAACTATTTTCTTGATAATTGCTTACCATAATAGTTTGTAAAATCTATTACTTCGACTGTCATATTATTAAGAAACATTTGGTTTCTTTTAAGAAGCTGGTCTAAAATTTAGTATAATTGGGTAGTCGAAAAAGTCTTTTCGTATTTCTAATCAAATTTCAACTTAGTTTTTTATATTTATACTAATAAATTAATAAACAGTGTAAATCGAAATTTCAAAATATCCAGAACGGAAGCGAGTGAACCATTGTTGTGCTACTCAAACTGATCGTCTCTGTAAACTTCACAAATTTCATTGGTGGCCTGCATGGCATTCTTCGCTTTTTTATACAAAAATTTCAAAATATAGCGAATTTCTTCATTATTTTCACTCATTTTTGAACAGCTGTAACTGTTTTTCAGGTTCCCCGAATTTTATTTTTTTGGTTAAATGAAGTTTAGAACTTCACCTTTCCAACACTATAAGGTATGACATAATGTGACTGGTTGCGCTGGAGATATGCAACTACAGCGACATCTATTGAAAAAAATACGAAACAACTTTTTCGACCACCATTTATTTTACGTTTCTTTCGTTATTCTTATTCGAAACAATTTCATATTCATTTATTTAGCAATGATTTGAAATTGTGCTAATCACTCTTGTTACTTTTCAGACCACTCGCATATCGCTGGAATACTAAACACAAGGTAAGTGTGTGTCTTCAATTACTCATTTCAATTCCTGTTATAATATTAATTTTTCATATTACTGAAATTAAAGAAATAAGCGCAATTTGAGTTAAAGAAATTAAAAAATCGATTAACTGCTCCATTTATGAACACAAAACACACACTAACAAAAAGATAACCTACTTTATTATGTAAAATAGTTCACGATTCCACCAAATAATGTACTTGGGAATTGGTTGAAAGATTTCCACGCAGTTTTCACGCAATCACTCATACTTGTGGGATTTGTCTAATCAGCTCAAAATCAGTGCCGAAAGCATTTGCATATTACATAAGCTATTGATTTCAGAGCAAATGCTATTACACACACATTTTCTACACGCTCAAATGTGTTGCTGAGTGTGTGAAAGTGACATTAATCGGTCCAGTAGGAAATATATCCATTTACGCCTTTGGCTAAGCCGTTAGTTTGGTGACTGAGCAGCATATCGGGTAGTCTAAAAAGTCTTTTCGTATTTCTAATCAAATTTTACACGACTACAACGACAACTATTGATAAAATACGAAAATACTTTTTCGATTAGCCAATATATGGATGTATATAAATATTATATACGAAGCTTCAAACTGGAATTTCATATTGGGAAATATTACTTGTGACTCATACTCATACAAGTGGAGCTCTGTAGACGCGTCTTTGTAAACTTTGACAACTTTTAGCAAAATCAATTTATCATTGTTGGCGTGCTAAGTTAAATACACAGCAGACAAAGTAATAACAACAAAGTCTCAACCTTTCAGTAATGTGAATTTCAAAGAGAAACCAATACAAACAAACGGTGTTGCTGTAAACACACCGATTCGTTTACATATGACACTGAGCGAAGCAGCACGACACATTGGCATAACGGAATATTTTGGAAAATTCTGACCTGCAGCGCTACAAAAGCACTTTTTAAAAGGATTACACATACACACACATACGTAAGCGTACGTGTGTAAATAGATAGCTGCAAGGCTAGTAATGGAAATTTTCAAAAGATAGGGTCTGTATATTTTTTGCTTTCTGCTGCTGATGGCCACAAACCAAACGAATCAATCAATCAGTTGAGTAAACTTTAGGTAAATAGCATCTTCAGAATGCAGGGCAATGAAAATCGATATGCTAATTTGACATTTGATAAGGATCAACCACCGCAATTGTAGCAATGTTGCGTATTTACGGCGCTAATTTTCTCGTGAGGCGGGTTTAGCGCGCTAAAGCATGTCTTAAATTAAAGTCTTAACTGTCGTAGAGACATTCCAATAAAATGTTTTTACTATTTACAACGCTCGGAATAGTTTCAGACTTTAAATGCGTTAGTTATAAACCGATACCACATGGCGTATGAGTAATGCCACTGAGTAGACAGCCTTTCAACCAATTAAGGCAGGTAATCGGAAATCACAATTACAAAAACTCGCTTGCTGACCGCATAGCAAACTATGAAGCAAAAAAGTAAATGTTAAGCATTCCGAAAATCATCAATCAATGCCGAGGGTTCTAGGTCAATCAGTTGTGACTTATATTTCTACCTTGAAACATGATTCAGTAATTATTAAAAAATAAAGAGGGTATACGTTGTATTTTCCTGTTATTGCGGAATATATTAGGATAAGCTAATTGGATTTGTACGTTGAATGAACCACTAAATTACACTTTAATTGGAAATTCAACATGACTTATATATAAACCCACTTACACACATGCATAAAAATAGACATGATATATGTATATACATATTAGAGCGGGTCGTTTTTTTCTGTAATATGGCATGTAACATCGCATATGCAAAGACTATGTGTATTAAATTAGTTTCGAACGACTTTTACGAAGTTTTAAAAATCTGAAAAATCAGTTGTAAGGGAGATATGTGTTATCGTTGTCCAATCGGACCGATTCCGGCAAATGATCAATTTAATATTAAAATGCACCTGTGTATGCATTAAATTTCATTCAAATAACTCAAAAAATGACGAAAAAATTTGTATGATCACTAATAAACTTCGCCTAAAAAATCACTGGCTCGAAACCGATTTAATATTCTTTAAGCAAAGTTGTTTACAATGATGCTTAGAAAATTTTCCGCATTTGCAATTTTTCCGTTTTCTTATTTAAATCGACCCGCTCTAATGTAAACTCACAATAACCGTCGTAGCTGCAGCAATATAAATAATCGTTTGTGGTTTTATTTTGGCTCAATGTGTTTTTTGCACAAAAAGAGCAAAAGCTTAACAAAAATTTTGAAATATTTTTCGGATTAACTTGAATTTGTTGGTCAAAATTTGAAATAAATTTGCTGGACTTAACTTGGCTTAAAACATAACTGAGCTTAATAACGAAATTCACTTGGCTGCAGCCAATGATTAAATTGATAATCTTAATGCATTGAGCTAAAAGATATACAATGAATTCCTTTATGAAAATTAAAATGTACAATAAATTAAATGCAAATCAGAATGTGAGCTCACCTGTGAGTTTGACGGGCCATTTGTATGCATGCGAGATGGATATTTGCCCACTACTTAATAATTTCGGCTTTTTTCAAATTTGAGAAGAACAATTTCTATATCTTTTTTGTTAAATATGCTACTATGCTATATGTTATTAATAATAATAATAAATGTTACTTTTTTCAATCTCAAATATGCAAAAGCACTATTATGTTTTACTATTTATTTTTCTCATTTCCATGCGTGCCGTCAGAGCTTGCTTTTTGCATAGTAAATGCCATCACGATGTAATAGCTCAACATAAGTAAATTCACGCGCTATTTTGCTCCCAATAAAAATACTGTTGTTTACCGTTAGCAATTTGCATTTTGTCTGCAACTTTGCGCTTGTGAAATGCCCTTCGCCCTTTAACACTCGCCATTTGCCATTTGCCACCTGCTACTTGCCACTTACCACCTGCTAATTTGCATTTGTTGTGTCATAAAATAAGCATTTCGCTTTCTCAGCGTTTTTTCCACGCTCAACACTGTGTTTTTACTCTGCAGTGCAATGTTTAGTTGCGATTGAAGTTTCACGGGAAATGGCACCCGAAAGCAAATAAATGTACAAGTTTTACTTTAGGATTATGTTCAATATGAAATGTAGTTAAAAAAGTGCCCAATGCGCTTTTTGTTCGGCGGTGAAACTGTGCATCGAAAATTCCATCAAAAAACTACAAACAACAAGCCCAGTAAATATGACCATTGAGGACTCTGAACAACTCTATCTTTGACAGCTTCAATCGATTCATTCAAGTTGCTGAAGGTCACTCACTGCTCAGAGAATCGGTCGCGAAATGATGAAGAGTGATGGCAGACTCGACTATAATCGTGTAAGTGTGTATGTCAATAAAGAAGAAGATGGCGCACGATGGCTCTTAGCTAGGATTTTCAAACGATATGGATTATAGGCACGACTAGGTCTATTTTCTGGTTAAAATTCAACCAAATCGAACCTTCTAATTTAGTTAATTGTAATAAGTGTTAATTGTAATTGTGGTACGAATCAATATATTACTGAAGCTTCCGGCATGTATGCTTTTGACCTATTTTCTTTCACAAACTGAAACTTTCGAAGATCTGGGCACACACCTAATGACATGTGTATAAATTTGCAAAAGGTCATCTCTTCAGTGTTGCGTTACGAAAAAAATGCCACCATTATGTTGATGTGGGTACAACACAGCAATATTTATGCCATTTTACTCGCTGAAATAGCTTTAAGGTAAATCGCATACATTTGCACATTCATAAGTTTTTTCCTTGCTATTATTATGCTTTATGGCGAAGATGTACATTTACCGCTGCAAAAAACGACTTTTTGTGCGTTTCCAATGAGCAGTGGGCGCATAAATTACTCGCAGCATCTAAATACGCATTTCCTGAAGCGTGGCATTAGCTGAACGTTTCTTTCCCCACATACGGACATTAGTTTTGTAGTTGGCTCATAATATGAATGCCTGATGTGTTTGGAGTTTTTCCGGCCACATTTTGGCTAATGATTTCGCATTATCTTTTCTTTTGCTGTTATTTTTGTTGTTGCGCCACTGAAGAGTGCGTAATTGGAATTTCTTTGAATTCTCTGTGGACCCACCAAACATCATTATGTATTTGCTGTAGTAGTGCATGAGCTACTTATGTCGGCCAGCCCCCAAATCAGTTTGTTAGGGATGTTAAGGGCTTAGTGTGCCACCGCATGCAAACCATTGAAGTCCAACAAAGCTTTATATTTTTTCTGAGTACTCTATGTGTGCGTGGAGGCTTGTGTTGGCGCATTCACGTATTACCAGCGGTTAACATAATTGATTTACTTCCTCGTTGCACAATATCATGACATTATTTTGTGCTGTAATCCATTCTAACGCGCTTTGGGATCTCTATTCTTATAAAAAATCGTAGAAGAAATTAAGCTTTGGCATGCAGTTTAGTTATCAAGTTTTTTTTTTAGGGGGGAGCATCAAAAGCCGAAGTGCGGAACTTTAATCCGCTAAACCTAACCTACTCCCAACTCCAGACTCTCCCACGGAACCACCTGAGTAAGTATTACTTCGTGGGAGTGATGAGACATTTAAGACTCCTTTATGGCACGGACTGATGGACGCCTACTTTGCTTTATATGTCTAAGGTTTGTCATAATTGAGGCTGCCGCTTCGCTGACAGCTTTCCAGATCTCAGTGGACTGACACATAAGTGTCCTCAAATTTTCCACAGTAAAACGGTATTTAAAAAGCGGGGGCAATAAAAGAGTACATGCTCAGAATCTTCAGAGCACTCTGAATACGTCGGACAATTCGGACTAATGTGGTGCTGGAATCTGTGCAGGTAGCTTCTAAAGCACTCATGCCCACTTAGTATTTGGGTTAGGTGGAAATCCAGGTCCCCATGTCGTCAGTCGATCCAGGAATGGATGTCCGGTAATAGTTGGCAAGTATACTTGTATGACGGTCGCTTTGTAGTAATCCGAATGATTTAAAATGAAGCGGTGGTTAGCTGAATGGCTAAGTAGCCATCTGCCTGTTAAGTTCTGGTTAAGAAAAAAGTTCCTATAACGATAGAAGGAGTCTTGGTTAAGTTAACCATAACTTAACTGGCAGATTTCTGCTTATCAGGCATTGAATAAACGGTTCTAAATTACGATTTAATTGACTATCAATCAGCAATATATTATATAAGCAGTATATATCAGTCATTAATATTGAACGATTTTGATTTTCTGTTGCTTTTGTTGCTTGCAAGTTGCCCAAATGCCGCCTAGTGACCACATTCAGTGGGTTATTACATCCGTATTGCTTCTGAGCTTTATAGAATATGTGTAGTCCTACTATGCATTGTTGCCACATGTCGATTGAGGTGGCAGAATTAGTAAACTTCCATGCATTTATGATGACCGCAGGAGCAAATGCATATTCACAATAGGAATGTGCATAATAAATGAGAATACAAGTAGAAAGTGGTCGGCAACTGTGTGAGCACCTTTCTGGGATACGGTAGCTTTATTCAAAATAACTATGCTCTCTCATAAGCGAATATGATAAAAATATTAAGTAAACATAATTGAATATGGAATAGCAATGATAGAGAGGAAGATGAGAAATTAAGCGGGGTAGCTTATGAAGGTTAGCTAAAACTTATGGAAATAAAGTCTTATCAGTGCATTAATGGATTAGACGAACAACTAAGCGACGATTCTTCTAGGAATTTTACAAAACTAATTTTTCTGACGCAGTGCGCTTGGTTAGGCAAAAAAAAGTGAAAATCCACATTCTCAATAACCGGCTAGAAAACCTTTTTTCATATCCCTTTAGCGCTTACCGTTGATCGGAGAAGCATTTCCTGAGAAAAACTGAGTTATAATGCCCACTTTATACACTTTATACCATTATACATATAATAAAATATTTAATAGATTGAAAATTTTATTTACGATTAAAGGCGAAAACGTTTTTTCGGTAAAAAAATCCAAGGGATTGTGCTTGGGGTTTAATTTTTAATATGCTCATACATAACGAATTTAAGGCTGCTTTCTCAATGTCTGGTTACCAGCCTTTGTGTTCAGCGCCCCTTTTAATAGAGTTGTCACTGTATTTTTATACTCTCGCAACAATGTTGCTAAGGAGAGTATTATAGTTTTGTTCACATAACGGTTGTTTGTAAGTCCTAAAACTAAAAGAGTCAGATATAGGGTTATGTATACCAAAGTGATCAGGGCGACGAGTAGAGTCGAAATCCGGATGTCTGTCTGTCCGTCCGTCCGTCCGTCCGTCCGTCTGTCCGTCCGTCTGTCCGTCCGTCCGTGCAAGCTGTAACTTGAGTAAAATTGAGATATCATGATAAAACTTGGTACACGTATTCCTTGGCTCCATAAGAAGGTTAAGTTCGAAGATGGGCAAAATCGGCTCACTGCCACGCCCACAAAATGGCGAAAACCGAAAACCTATAAAGTGTCATAACTAAGCCATAAATAAATATATTAAACTGAAATTTGGCACAAAGAATCGCATTAGGGAGGGGCATATTTGGACGCAATTTTTTTGGAAAAGTGGGCGTGGCCCCGCCCCCTACTAAGTTTTTTGTACATATCTCGGAAACTACTATAGCTATGTCAACCAAAGTCTACAAAGTCGTTTTCTTCAGGCATTTCCATATACAGTTCAAAAATGGAAGAAATCGGATAATAACCACGCCCACCTCCCATACAAAGGTTATGTTGAAAATCACTAAAAGTGCGTTAACCGACTAACAAAAAACGTCAGAAACACTAAATTTTACGGAAGAAATTGCAGAAGGAAGCTGCACCCAGGCTTTTTTTTTAAATTGAAAATGGGCGTGGCCTCGCCCACTTATGGACCAAAAACCATATCTCAGGAACTACTCGACCGATTTCAATGAAATTCGGAATATAATATTTTCCTAACACCCTGATGACATGTACGAAATATGAAATCGGTTCATAACCATGCCTTCTTCCAATATAACGCTATTTTGAATTCCATCTGATGCCTTTTCTGTATAATACGAGTATATACATTAGAAACCAATGATGACAGCGGAATAAAACTTAAAAAAATACGGTATTTGAAAAATATGTAAATGACGTATAATGAAATCTCGATTATCACTTTATCATGCGAGAGTATAAAATGTTCGGTGACACCCGAACTTAGCCCTTCCTTACTTGTTTATTTATGGATTGCTTCTATTATCCTATCTTTTAAGTTAGTTCGAACTGAACACAGTGTGCTAATTTTTGCTAAGATCGGTTCAGTCCATCGAGTCCATCGCGGACAAACAAAGTGACACGTACTTTTTATATATAAGAATTAACATTTTTTAATAAAATAATAAAATAATTGCCGTTATTCTATAGAGGTCCATAAAAAATAATTTCTATATTTTTTAAATTATACGACATTAAACAGAAGCGTGACTATAATAACCACTCACAACCTTAACGGTTAGATGCCACACTATATTGTTGCATAAACCAAATTCACTGCAATGTGCATGAACGCTCCATATATTCACTATAAACAGTTATAAAATATATACGCCTGGGAACAATATGCACAACAGATTAATTAGTCTAATTGCAATGAGCCATTGGACATACATATAACCAAACAACCATGGAATGTCGGTCAATTTGTTGCCCGGTTGTGTCGCAGAAGTAAATATGGTGCAATGTGATTATTTTATATGCGCCATAAAAGCTCATTTGAGCTCTGTGGGGTGTGGAGACCAAAAACATACATGTTTCTGCACGCTTCAGCTATAAGTATATAAATATGTACATTGGATAAACATTCGGGTATATGGAATATATACATCTGTGCAACAAAATACTAGAAAGAAATGAATATTGTAACACCACATATGTATATACATATATCTTTTACTGTGCTGATTCACGGCGACATTGTAGTCGAATCGCTCGATCACTACCATCCCTAGCAGTCAAAGCGCATTGATTACTCTTGTCATATATTTCAAGTTGGTTCCAGTCAATATGACAATCATCATTTGGTGTCCTTGTCATCGTACGCCATTCCCTGCAACTCAAGCCATCAGCGCTTAATCAGAAATCGATACTTGGCCAAACGTCGTGAGTAGCTTAAGACCGCTTGTGAACGATAAGTAATAATAGCGCAATTAAATTATTCACTAGCAGAGCATGAGGAACTTATGAGGAACGTGGAGTCGCATGATTTACCGCCAATTAAGGTGGCCGGTCAACAATTGTTGTATTGCCAAACACAAATAGCTTGAAATCTAAGCACACGCCAGTGCTCACGCACACATAAGCGCCGCTGAGGTTGTGTGCTTCCTTCCACATACGCCGAGGGTTATCGATTTTCTTCCACTTCAGTGGCACTCTCACAGACAAGCGGCGCATGTGGTGGTGTGTTGAAGCGACCCGCCTACGATTAACTTAATTTTATAGCGCAATAAATATTTTTAGCACATGTCAATAAATAGCAATACATGTATCGTTCCTTCAATGAAAGCTGTTGATCCAGCTGCATCGGACTTGTTGATATTCTATGGAAAAGCTGTCTTTTGGGCTCACCTGTTGTATCGAAGCTTTGTTTCAAACACGCTCGTATTCAGTACACAGGTAATCATAAACATTTCATTACTTGTTCCGTAATCATAGCCACTTGATTACTTGTTCCGGAAACTGGATGGGCTTTCTCACCGACACTTCATGTCTGACTGAGCTACACAACAGCGCCTGCAAGTACAGCTATTAAATGTATCTCCGAGGCCAGCAACAACAATCGAAGCTAACACAACAACATGCGATATTATGTAACGCTGTGTACTTGTAAGCAAACAAATCGGAAACATTACAAAAGATTATTCAATCAGCGGCGCAGTCGGTAATTGGCCAAATTAATAGCTTTCAAATTGAGTTGTAAAAATATTTACTTAGGCCCTGTGTGTAAATCTACGTAGCAGCGTAAGTGTGCTTTTAATTAATTATTGGCATTGCATAAATGGATATTTTGGCTCTTCATTAAACGCGCAGCAGATTTGTTTACTTTTATTTTCGATCCGATTTTGTTGAGAGGGCAATGAAACGCACAAAATTCAGTGAGCCGCAAGTTGTTGATATTTTGTTGTTTTTGTGAATTGAGGAATCCGAAAATAGCATAGGAAAATCTTATATGCGTCTGAGTATGTGTTGACGTATGTGTGTGTGGTAAGAAATGGAAAATATTTAAATAATTTTAACTTCTTCTAACAAAACAATAATTAGGAGCAGAATCTTGCAAGTTCGCAGGTTAAGAGATTAAGGGGCTTTCAACCATTTGTTTCACATAAAAAATATTAAATATTTTACTGGAATTTTTTATTGTTACAAACTTACACTATTAACAAAGAAATTCTGAAATTTTTGGAAAAAAATATTTTAAGCTCGGTCATTGCGACGCCATTTCCGGTGACCCTTCGGAAAATAAATGCGCCCGTGTCGGCAGGAAAACTCCTTACAGGATCAGATAAAGTGAAAAAAAACCTGTTTAATTAAAACCTTAACTTAGAGCTTGGACGAAGAAAAAAACTGAAAATAACCTGAAAAGTGGGTTTTTGGTAGATATCTTTTTTTCAAATAGCCAAGTCTTTAAAAATCGTATCTTAAGGTGTAAAATTTTATGAAGATCGCTTGAGTAGTTCTCGAAAAATTTTGCCAACCGACTTTAAAAATGAGAAACATGCGTTTAAAGACGTTGCAAAAAAGCTAGCCTAGCTGGCCTCGAGCGCACAAGTTTTTAAGGCTGTATCTCTGAAACTATAATATTACTCGGCATCTTTTGAAAATTGAGGACAGTATTCTAGAGATATTTTAGAATTTAATAAGACAAGAAAAAAAATCGATTCTTCGAAACCCAACCAATGTAACCCCTTAAAGGTAGAGCAAGTGTGTTTTGAAATTTTCTGGAATTTCATTCTCTAATTGCTTCCCTTAACTACTCTTTTAAGGAACGATGTATTGTGAATCGGTAATGTTTTTTTCAAACAAACGCTAAACGCGAGTTCTGTAACTTTTAATTAATAATTTGCTTTAACTATAAACATACTATTTATTTGGAAGTGAGTATTTGCAAAAATATATGTAAATATTTATAAAGACGAAATATATTTTGCACAGATTTAGGACGCCAGGTAGCCTGCCCGAGCTTTTCTTTTGAATATTTACACCCGTATTCAAGTCAACTCCAATATCGCCCACCCTCTCGATGTAACCCTGCATTACCCTGTGTATCTAGTGCGGTAACCATTGAAAACGTTAACCATGTTTTCGTTTACAAAAGCGGTTCAGATACTGATGTTCGCCGCGCTTGTGTGGGTCGACCTATGTAGCCGTCAGAATATCATCCAACTTTCTGCAGATAAACAATAAATTTAACATCGTCTAACATACACCGATTTGACAAACCTACTGTAACATTCTGGCAGCTCACAACTTTATCGTAAAGTTGGACATTTTTGGTGGTATGTGTGCTCTGAATGTTTTGACATACGATCGCTATTTGTGTTGTTTAATGTAACTTTAAATATTCATCTCGACCAAAAAATGGAAAACTTTCGCTCGATTATTTTTTAAAACATTCGACGTGGACTAAGTTTTTGTGATGAAGCTCCATTGAAGAGCAGTGTTTACCGATGGCATGGTGAATTCGATCGCGGTGACGGACGAATTCCGTAAAGGTCGTCTTTTGATGCTGTGCGCAAACTGACATTGCAAGATCGCCATGTAACCTATCGTGAGATTAGGACAATTATAGACAATAGTAGGATCAGTTCAATCAACATTGCATGAAAATTTTACTTTAAACAAGATTTTTTTGTTGGATCCCACACAATTTTTCGATAGCTCAAAACAAGGTTCGTGTCGATTAGACGAGAGAAATATTAAAAAAGAATACGATAACGGTGGAAAAACACAGGTGTGACAGTTGTGTTATACATAAGTTATACATAACCATTTTTTACCAGTTATCTTTCAAGAAATCACGAAAACCAACCGGCGAAGACGGATCACACTTCACCACGACAATACGAGCTCCCACACATCGGCTGAAGCAACTGCGTTTTTGAGCACCCAACGCATCGATTTGACGAGTTATCCACCGTATAGTTCTGACTTGCCAGCGAATCACTTTTTTATTCCCGTTCGTCAAAAATAAACCAAGATATCCAAGTTTTTCGACACCTGAAAAGGCGATTGATGCCTTCAGAACGAATGTTTTGAAGAGTGTACCTCAATTACGGCGGCAAAATGGCTTCGGCAGTTGACTCAAATGCGTGTGGAAGTGTATAGATCTTAATTGAGAATATTGTAAAAAACAATACAGCGATTTTCGATGACTATTGTTTGTTTTTGTTCTCTAATCTCGTAATATAAGACTGCCCACGCATCCACTGATGGTTAAAAAAAACCACAAAAATATAGCGACTTCATGTTGTTTTTATTTATTGTGAAAAATCGCGCATAAAAAGTGCAATAAATTTCCGCAGTAACAAAAATGGGTGATAATACTGAAATAAAAACCAAAATATATGAAAAGCAAAGCAAAGGTGAAGTTTTCACAAAGTTACACAATGTTGCGAGTCAAAGCAAAAAATGGTGAAAATCAGCGGCGCTTAAATCACTGAGCCAACGAAATTTGCATGAGTTAAAACTGGCTTTGCTGGGCTCAACGTCGATGCTGACGGCTGAATGAGTGACGAGGCGCAAGCGAGTGCGAACAACCTGTATATTTACCTACAAAATGCCACGGAACATTGAATATTTTGTTGCCGGCTTTTGGCTGAGCGCTTTTCATGTTTTACTTGTGCGCATAACTTCGCAGCGAAAGACAAAGTAACGCGCCAAGTTTTTTCAATTTAATATGCCTCGGCACTTTTAACACCTTTCGTTTTAATCAAAATGTATGAAGCTTAATTGTGGCAGCGACGCAGGGCGCAAGGACGCGGCAGCTGAGGAGAGGTGTACGGCGAATATGTGTAAGGCGGAGCGACGAGAATTTAATAGCGCACGAAAATTTAAAATTTCATGCTCAGTGGCGCTAATGGGCGTGCAACAAATCTATGTGCGTGCAAGTAGAGTGTGCCACAGCAGTTCGCACATGTGAGGGAGTGTTCAGCGGGGCGTGTGATGTTCAAGAGGCAGCAAGTCGCCGTAGTGACAGCGCATAAAATGCGTGTGTAAACACGGAAAAAACATAAAATGGTTATAAAATTTTTAATAATAATCCACAATCTGCGAAACCAGTTTGTCTGCAACAAGCGTCAGCGTCAGCGTCAGCGTCACTTCCAGCTTATTCACCCCATCACACACATTCACGCACACACTGAAAGCGAATGCGAATTAATGCGCAACTCATTCAACTAAATTATTAAATTTACATTTGAGCGAAGTGCACATTGGCCCACGTCCACAGAGAGACACTCGCGTGAGCGCGTACGTGCTCGTACGCGCATTAAAAAGCGCAACGTCTTGCCGCCAAGCACAGTTACAAATGCTGGCTGCATCTGTGTGCATGTGACAATCATCCGTTATTGCGAGCGCTGCACAATTGTCACAAACACATTTGCCGCAAGTCACTGCAGTGCATGCAGCGAAGAGTGCCAGCAGGCGGAAGGGGAGCGGGAAGTTGTGCGGTGGAAAGTCGGAAAATAAATGGCGCATATGGTTGACACGCAGACTAATTTCCTACCCACTTTTGTTGTTGCGCAAATGATTGTCATTGTGTTGTGTGCGCATTTCCGAGTCATGATTTCATTGTAACAGGCACTGGCAAGTGACAAAGTGCACGCACGCACTGACGATTTGTGTCCGTGTGGGTGTTGCACACTCACACACACACCCGCGCTTTGTTGCTGCTGCATGCATAAAGCACAGTGCGAATCGTTGCGCGGTGAAATGGATTTTGCAATTATTTTTAATAGCTTCAAAAGCAGCAGGGGAACAGGAAAACAACAAGAACAACAGCACAATTTAATAATTATCTCCTCAAACTCTGCTAGCAGCTTTTAACCACTGCGTAATGTGCCCTTGACATATATTCTCATTTTTTCATAAATGAAATATGGTGATAGTGAAATTTGCTTAAACAACATTTACTTTTATATACCCTATACAGAGACTGTATATGCGATCTAAAACACACGCTATTTTCTTCCCAAGAAGCTGTTTATTTGTCGGAGCCGCGGACATTGGACCACTAAAGAACTTATCAAAATGAGTATTTCATATCTTTTATTTAACAAGATGTCTTCAAGATATTTTGCAAAAATTATTGTACCGAGTTTTTCAATAGGGTTGATTTGAGTCGGGGTCAAAATTGTTCGGTGGGCGCCCAGTTTTAGGTGAAATTACACATCTCGAGACCGATTTCAATAAAATTTGGTACGTGACATTCCTCTGACATTTTTATGGTACAGTGTGAAAATGGGCGATATGGTACTACAGCCACGCCTACTTTCCATATAGCTTATAGTAGACGTTTTACCGAAAATATCGGTCAATGTGTGAGATATATAATTGAAGTTCAGAGAGAATCTTCTCCTGATAACTATTACTAAGTCTGTGTGCTAAAAATAGATTGAATGGGTCAATACTTCTCTTAGTTCCCATATACCTAATATTAATTTATCAATTGCAACTTTTCGTACGCTTTTGCCATTTTATGGTTATAATAATGGTGCGGTAAATAACAAAACTGTGGATTCTGGTGGAAAGAAAATCCATAAATTATTCATAAACAACCATTACACTCACCTAAGTTGACAGCTTGGTGTCGGCTTTGCTAGGACGGAATCATCGGTCACTACTTCTTTCGAAATTAAGCTGGTGACATCATTACTGGCAATGGAGAGCGTTATAGATGGATGACAACCAACTTTTTATGGCCGCGATTGGAAGAAGTTGTTCTTAACAAGATCAGGTTTCAACAAGACGGGGCTACGTGCCACACAGTAAGTGCAATTTTCAATAAATTCTAATATTGCATGGCGACCAAGAAGTTATGATTTAACACCATTAGACCACTACTTGTGGGGTTATTTCAAGTCATTGTTCTTAAGCAGTAAACCAGACTCTCTTTCAGCTTTAGAAGTCAACATTGGACGTGCTACTCATGACAACTTGATTTAGTGGAAAAAATAATCGAAAATTTCGTTCATCAAATGCGTTCCTAAAAGGAGTTTTGGAGGCCACTTGAGTGATAGTATATTCAGAACTAAATTAAATCCATTTTACTTCACATTAAATAAAAAAACATTTGAAGTTCCATAACAACTTTCTATTAAAAACAAATCATATCACTCTTATTGGAAAACGCTTTAGAAAGAAGCGCTAGAAACAATTTCAAACCAAAATCTTCAGATCGGAGCAATACATTCTTGAGCTGCCATAGAAACTGACCGATCACAATCAAGATAATGTTCTTTTTCTACCCTTTTCTGCTATAAGAAATGCAACTGTGAAAGGTATTACAGCTTCGATGCAGCTCTTTACGTTTTTTTCTTGTTTTTATATTTTTGTGTTTTTCTCCAAGTCAAATTAAGACCCCATAAAGGCTGTTATTCCTTTTCCTAACTGCCATTACATTTTTTCGCAGAAGTGCTATTGTTTATACCGGCAGTTTATGTAAAGCAATTTAGTAAAGTAGAATTCACTTAAGTTTTTTTTATATGTTTTGATTAGGTTATACTGGCCGGCCGTTAAGGCGTATATAGAAATATTGGTATTTAGTAATGCCAAATAGAGATACAGTTTACTATAATTCGAGCTTAATTATTCGTCAAAGGATGTAAAGGCTATTTGTGAACCTTAAGAGCGTCTTGATATCTGATTTTGAAACTTCATCTAGCCACTTGAACTGCAAATCTTCTAGATATTTGAGTCGAGTTGTAGATAATGCTAGACAGGAGCATGGAAGGTGTTTTACCGTCTCTATTATACCTACTTCTTTGCACTTTCTGCATGTATCGTCGTTACTTATGCCCATCCGGCTCGCATGTGTTGCCAGTAGGTTGTGACCTGTCATTAGACCAACAACCGTCCTGCAGTACTTTCGAGAACGTGTGAGTACAGAGCTTGCGTGTTTTCCTACTGAGCTCTTGTACATGTTCTTGGAGACCCTTAATCCGTCTGTCAGCTTTTCGGGAATTTCATTGTATATCGCTTTTAGTGAAACCTACTATATCGTTTCCCGGAATTCCTTTATGGCCTGGAACCTAGTATATACCAGCAGCCGTTTACCAGCAGCCACCACATCTAATGCCTCCCTGATTCTAAGTACATTCTCTGAGTTTCTAACAACAAACGAATTAATTTAAAGTTCGCGCTATAATAGCAAGAAATGTTAAAGGAAAATATTTAATAAAAATGAGTTAAAATTTACCTTATCACACAAGCATCCAATGCACAATTATTAATTCGACCTTCTATTAAATAAGACAATATACTTATTGCTTAATATAGTATAAAATGTGACGCCAAATCGCCTTTAACCACTTTGGTGCCTGCAATTGTAATGCCTAATAATTTTCAACTAATCTCATTTCTCCAAGGACTGAACAACCCAAAATTATGTAAATACTTACCTTTCATGCACTAATCGGCCATCATAACACTTGTCATGCTTTTATAACATCACAGTGTAGATTTGACCCTATAATCATATTAAGAGCCAAGCACATAAAATATGCGCAGTGGGACGCAATATAATACCTTGGCGATACTAAATCCAGCTAGGACTCCCGCGGGTGGCACAAATCAGTTGCAGTCCAAATACACAGGCAGTGCGGAGTGAAATACATGTTCCAGACTGAAGTGAAGCCACGCTCTCTAGTGTAAAGCAAATGGAAGGTAAGCACAGAAGAAAGCGAAAATTGCAGGCCAATTTATCGTGGGAATCTGCCATGTGAAAGGAATGCAAGTCAAACAGTAGACAGTATAGATTTCTACACAAAGATAAAGAAACTCGCACTCGAAAGTATTTATGTATATTTTAGTATATACATACATGCATTTATAAAGCAGAAGAAAGAAATAAAAAAAAATCTAATGGCGTTCATTAGTGAAATGTGGCAACAGGGCAAAATACGGTGTCTCCAAGCCATGGCAAGAAGCTCAATTAATAAGTAAGTCGAGTGATGCTCGCTTGATTTTCGCTTATGAATCTATATCTTACTGCTAGATGGATAGATGACACATTTAACTAATAGCTTGCGCAAGTAAGCGCATCAGCGCTAATGCCAGCCAACACTGCGTATGAGTAATATCTGCTTAACTTGCGACTTAAGTATCTCGCATTGTCATTACATATGCACAAAGCTGCCGTTTCGAAGAGCTCTTACTTTTTGATTTTGCCAAATTGCCCACAAAGTTGAAAACCGCCCACAAGCACACACACGTGCATACATATCACTGTGTGTGCGTGTGTGTGGTGAGTGAGTGTCTATTGACGTAATTCACTTAGAGCCGATTATCTGCCACTGATGAGTTCTCATGCGAACGCAGCAATGAGTTATGCAAATTCGCCTTGTATCGTGGCAATAAAGTGGCGCTAAAGGTGCTTAAATGCAAGCAGCGAAATTAATTATGCTTTTAAGGCGATCTACGGGTCGTGGGTGCGCATATGTCTAGGCATGTAAAGACACAGGTATTTTCTTTGCCAATTTACTATGTGAGCAAAATTTTTACATAATTTACAATAAAATTTAAATAAATTAAAAATTAATTTTTTGTGAACAAAATGAATAATGTCTTCTTGGTAATGAGGCATAAGGTTCGGCTTGTTATTTAGTACTGCTGAAGCATCTTTTCTTCCATCGTTTTGCCAACTTTCAAGATTTTGTCACCCAACGAAATGAAAACTAAATTTGTTGCAAGATTTCTCCACACAAATCTACAAGTTAAGGCTGGATTCGAATTTGAAGGAAGCTATCCCATTTTGTAAGATAAAAGAGTCGCAGCAGCAATAGTGTTTCTGTTTATAAACTGTTGAGTATATGCTTGCAAATCTTTACTGTCTACATAACTGTATTTGCTAACAAAAATCTACGACTGAATCCAAATGGAAAGCCATGTTTATGCCAGCGTCAGTGAAGTGAAGCAAGACAACAGCCGGAATCATGAAGCGAAACGAATCCCACTGAGCTCTAGCTATACGCTAGAAAGCACACACATATATATATATGCACATTATATACATATAGTATGTAGAAACAGTCATTTGCACGCTCTCACATAAATTACAGTTACTTGTTTCTAACAAATCGTGTGTCAATATATCTTAAGTGCCGCAACAAAGAGCAAAAGGGATAAAAAGAAGGTGGATTGTCAGCGATGGGTAGTCAAGCGCGTTGGTAGACACATGCAGGCGCACATATGTAGAAGTGTGTGTTGTTTCACACGTTTAACACAGATGGAGTGCCGGGAAATTGCGTAGCGGCAAGCTATCAATTTCTATTAAAAGCGTGCATTCTTCTCACATACATATATACATATACTGTATGTGTGTGTGTGTGCCCACACATGTCTTTGTGTCTAATAAAACATGTAAAAATATTTGACTTGGATGCCTTTTCGCGGAAATCGACTTATTTCCCTATCTCCTTTTGTACAATTTTTATATTTGTGTGAATGTTACTTTCCATTTTGCACCTTGAAACCCATTTGCCTATTCAAGTCATATTTCCCATTGTCACTTTCGCTTACAATTGCCTCCCTCCAATCTGCTAAGTATTCAATTGCTGGTCCATTGTTGTCACATCGTTTGCATGCAGCCGCCCTTTACCGGCAGCGGTCGCAACGACAGCGCCATCTATGGCAACGAGATAAGCGATTTGCCTTGTGGCAACAGTTGTTATCAATATTTTCCTGTTACTGCTCATGTACGCCACGAACGGCTTCACTTCTTTTGACTTTCACTTGCAAGTAGTACGTGTGGAGGAAATTTTCACAAAAGTGGTTGCGCGATGTGCACAGTGCAGCTCGAAAACCGATGTGCAACAAACGCACAAACTTTGGTTTGCCGCATTAATGCTATCAAAAGTCAAAAATACACAAAAGAGTAGCTAAAAGTGGATTCAAATTACATTTTCAACAGTTCGTAAGCTGCTGGAGAGCTTTCACCTCTATGGCGCCTAACTTTCAACTGGATATATTTTCTGTTGTTAAAGCTCGACGCTTTACTCTTAAATCAAAAGGTGTGGTGAAAAGCTGCAATGCTGAAGAGCTTGCATTAGCTTAATAGCACAAGGAGTAAAAGAGAATTCAAATTGAATTGCAGAAAACTATAAAAAGTCGTTCACCATTGATTTATATTAGAAGGAACACAAAATACTGATGATTTTAGAATTTAAATTAAATTTTGCAAAAATTTCGTATCTATACTCAAAAATTCGGGACAAATAATGCTAATTAAGTCAAAAAATATTCACAAAGTTTAGTGTGAACCCGTAAAGCAAGCTTTTTGCTCTTTAATGTAAACAGCTTTAAGAGCAAATCATATTTGAAGCACTGGTGAGAGCGCTCTTATATCCACGAGAACTTTGACATTGAAAAGGCTATCGGGAAAATTATTTGTATCGGTATTGTATCATGTACACACATATATAAATAAATATATGTATATATGTCTGTGCACTCCTGTGTGGGCCACTGAATCAGCTGTTTAACGTAAAGCATGTATTACTCAACTCTTTTTATCCTTTCCGTATTCACAAGTTTTATAATAAACCTTTAATATATAACTCATATCACTAGAATGGAGTATAGCTTTGTTTGAAAATTTTCTTTTCCTTTTCTTTTTATAAATATCTATATAATTATCGAAAATTTCCCAAACCACTTCAGTAATAATTGAAATTCATAATATAGAAAATAATCACAAATAAAACTTTTTTGTTCAATTTAGTTTTCCCTCTTATCAGCGCTAGCATTGGTAATCAATTTTCATTATCAATGCCAGCCAATGCAACTCATTGATAACAAAGCCAGCCGACGTAGCAAAGCTTTAAGTCTTTGCTCTCATTCTATTAACAATCATTTCTTCAGCCAGCCTGTCTCTTAAATTTCACACAACGGCGCTCTAAGTTATACATATCTCTCTCTGGCTCTCTTCTCTGACCGTCAGTGTCGTAAAGCACACCTGTCCGCCTGTTGGTTGCCATTCACTTTCGTTGCTACACGCGAGTGTTCATTTCCGTTGCCTATCAGCAGGCGTCTCCCGCACACAGAGAATGTATAACTGTTATTGTTTGTGTTATTGTTTATGTTTGTTGCTCTGCCAGTTTGTTGTTGATGGCGGCAATTGTATATTTGCCAGCTGAGCATTTACGACTGGTGAATTGATAAAGCAACACCCCCTCCCCACCGCCTGCTGTGTCTAGCAAAAAGTGACGAGACGAGCGTCGGCTTGTTGTGTCGGCTGTGCGACGAGCGCAGGAAGTGATTTGCTGCCTGGCACGCCACTCAGTTGATTGGCAACGCACCCGCCGGAAGGTACGGAAAATACGAAGCGCTCGCGTAAATTTCTTTGCCAGCGTGTGAAAAACAAGCACTCTTGCTTGATTCTGCCTCGCGTCTATACTATACATACATACCTATAAGTGCATGCGAGTGCATACACATAGGCGTGGAATACTTTCGCAGGCAGAAGGACAACACACGCGCGCTTGATTCTACGGATTGCTTGTTAATACCTTAAAGTGTTTGTTTGAATTGTGTTGCCTCCGCCAACTGCCATCTTGCATCGGCCTGCAGCGTGCATGTGTGTGGGCGGCAGCGATTTAATATTTATTTACGCGCAATTATTGCGCTGAAAAGTGAAATTAAGTAATTAATGTGAGTTGTTCGATATAAAAAGGCTTACGTGAAGCGTAAATAAAGCAAAATTAATATTCAACAAATTATCAAGAATTTTCCGAGAAGAGCACATAAAGTGCGACAAAAGTGTGTAAAGTGAAATAAAACATCACAATGCGTGCGTGAAAAAGGTTATTTTTCAAAAAAATATAAAAAAATCCTTTAGCACGCTTTAATGTTCTTTTTCAAGTGAATTGTTATATTTAAAGTGACTCATAAGAAAAAAAAAAGAAAAATTAGCCAGAAAAGGCAAAAATTAATCAATGAAAATTTACCACAAAAACCGTACTCAAAATTAATAAATAATTGCAAAGGAGTATAAGCAAAAATTGTTCATAAGTACAGCAGTTTTTTAGGATAAAATATTGTCTCCATATACCGCTTTAGTATAAATGCACTTTCTAGGCCAAAAAATTGTTTAACTTTACTTTCCTACTTAGCGTGTTTTTTTTTAAGTCCGAGCTTTAGTCTCTACAAAAAGGCCAGACTTTTGCCCTTCTATAATATTTCTATCATTCAAAGTTTCTCTCTGAAGTTATCTATAAAAATTAAAAGTATGATTTCAATTTACATAGCTCCATTAATTTAATATTTTTTTATTAAAAATTTTAAGAATTTTCAACAATCTGATTATAAAACGCACCAGCAAACCTTGAATAGTCTGGCATGATTAGTAACCCACATTGAAAGGGCAAAGTTCTCATAATTTTGTATTAAAATATCTCTTTAAAAACGTGATTATAGTAAAAAGAACTTCGTTTATATATGTATAGGAGTTTATATGTTCATTTTTAATAGTTTCATTAAATTTTTATCATTTCATGTATGCCGCCTTGTCTTGTTTATGACAACCAAAACCGCATCAGCGCATTTGTTTTTTTTTTATTTTTTCTTTGTCTTTTTTTGCTTATTATAACTGGTATTATTTTGAAGAAAGAGATCAAAATATATTTTTTCATTCTTTATTTGAATATCATACACGGAAGACACTTTTTACAGACAAAAAATGTCACATTTTTTCATTCAAAGATATATTCTACTTCTCAAATTGCTTTGGTGCACTCTCCTGCCTTAATTTATTCTCTAACTACTTAATAACTAAGTTACACCGGGCTATTAATTTCAACTCCAACACCGCTTTTCTTAGCTTTAACTAGTTAATATGGGTGGACATAGTTTATGTTTAGTTAGAAAATGTGTCTAGGAACGTTTAGTTTGAGTATAATGGTAAATAATGTACAGTGCGGCTTAGAATGGCAGGCAGATAGTGTGGCAGTCTGACAGCCCACATACGCCTTTAGGCGGTCCATCATGATACCACTGCGTCTAATATTCTCTCACTCTATTGCCTCCTCTCCGAGCCATCACTTGCTTCTAATGAAATTCATCAGTACAAAAAGTGTTATTTGTTTAACCTCTGAAACGTCGTCCAAAAACCAATTGTTGTGATTATTTTCCTGCATAGAGCCTTGCATTTGCATAGAATATGTTACAATTTACTCTTCTTCTACCTCCTGACAGCTTGTCCGCAGTGTATGGTGCACCTAATCTACAGACATGTCTGACATTTAGACAGAATTAGACTATAAGAGTTCTACGCCATTCCTTTTGAATTGTAATTGTCGGAAAGTGCGGCCTACAAATAAGAGAGGGCTGACTCCAACGAGGATCAACTAAATTTATTACATGTTTGTCAATTAATTATCTAAAAGTGTCAAAGGCGTATACATATATGTATATATATCCTCACTCTTTCGGACTCTAATTGTAGGTTGGTGCCTGTTCTGGCTGGTTCATGTGCTTCACAGTTACCAGAGATATCACTATTCCCTGGAAGGCATTGAAGGTTTATCTTGAAATAGAAAAGGATCAAAGCATTTTTTCACTAACTTTGACGAAACTCTAGGAAAATTCAGTGACTTTAAAAGCGCTTGGCTCGCAGCTTGCCTTAGACCTGCTCATATTTTTTGTCATGGTCTTTAGAAGTAATTATTTTTGAAAGCTTCTTATTATAGCGAATATGTATTTTAATATCGAATAGTTTCTAAGTTCCAAATGACTCATATGGAATTCCCATTGGAGCACGAAGAATGTAGGACTATATAAGTACTCGTAAAAAGCTGTTTGCACATACGTTTCTTCCGATCACAGCTGGAATACAAAGAAGATCGTCTCATGAAATATTCTATATGTGCCGATCAAATCGAAGCGAATCAATTAATGAGCTTGAAAAGGAATAAACAGAAAATTTGTGTCAGTAAATTTGAGACGGCAGTAATTTTTCATAACAAAAATATTTAAAACGTTCTTACGATTTCATAAAAAATGTTGGGCCCAAAGCCTTGTATTCATAATAATAATAGTTTTAAGTTTTCAGTTTCCTACCCAGGGATCCTGTGAAAGTGAAAGACACCAGATATAATGACGATAACAAGAACTAAAATAAAGCACAGTTATTCAACGCTCCCAAACAGAAAAGCAATAAATATTTCACCCGCAAGCAAAGTAATCAAACGCGCACACAACAACACATACAAATTTGCAGTTTGACGCCTTTGCGCCCTAAGCCGGAGATCGCGCACCGGAGTCTCACACCAGTGACATCTAACATTAATTCGAACTGATTAAGTACGCAGACAACACCCTGTAAATAAGTATAGATGGCGTGAAAACAAAAACAAGAAAAAAAGAAGATACCTGCTGACCCGCAAATGGCAAAGCGAGGCGAGACAAGCGTAATAGAGTTGAAAACAGAACCCAAATAACAGCTATGCGGGAAAAAATAACAGATATAAGGACGTTAAGACAAAAAATACATCTTTTCTCAGAAGTACGTATGCATGTGTGCGCGCCTTTGCATATAAATTCGAAACGCTGGAAGAGGTCAGCGCCGCTAATTACTTCTGTCCACTTATCTTTATTTTTTTAATTTTTGCTTTTGTTGGAATATCAGTAAACAACTTTTCACTAAAGAACCGCTTTAAGAACAGTAGGGAGTTGCCATAGCGTGCGCGCTTAGAAAAAATCAGGAAAGGCGTTCACCTCCAATTCGATTAGTTTTGAAAGCGCCTGCTGTGGTCTCGTGCGAAAAGTTGTGCAGAAAGCACAGTGCAAAGAACGCTGAAAACTGTTTGAGAAAAATAAGCAAGACCAAGCAACCCACGCACACAGGAAGCGGAAGCTTCGGTGAGCATAAACCAGCTGCGCAATGAAAGCAGCACGAGATTGAAAAAGGATTAGCACGTTTGACGTCTTCCATAAAGCTCTTTTCGCTTGGTTGGGATTTAAAATTGTTTTTTTTTTTGTTATTTAAGCCTTTCTGCACTTTGCAATTCTGCGTGCGCCACACACGCACACACACACTATTTTATAAGAGCACACGGAGTAATACTTAATCAGGTGGTTCAGTGGGAGAGTCTGGAGTTGGGAGGAGCTTAGGTTTAGTGGATTGATGTGCCGCACTCCGGTTTTTGATGCTTCCTCCTTCTTAAAAAAAGATTTTCGTAAAACTCGAACACTTTTCTATTGCAACTCTGCAGTTTTAGACAGCAGAGTGACTGTTGTAACGATAACCATTATATTGGTTAGTTGTAAAAGTCTTTTCGTATTAGGAACTAGCATTATATACACTTTGTTTGTTGTTTTAATTTAATTTTTTTGTTTTCGCTGCAACTTCCTTAATTTAAGTAAGTTAGATGATGGTTGAAATGGTCTCGTTATCTGTGAAAAAAATATTATTAATTAATTTGCCAATTCGCGTCGTTTTCTGCCATACTTTCAATCACTAAATCTTAAATTACATCACAAGCCTCTTGTGTCCTTCACACTTATGCCAAATTTAATTTGTTAAATTAGTTTCCCGAACAGCGCAGGGCGTTTCAGACCCTCCCCTACCGTGTTTGTATTTACTTAACACACACCTGCTAGTCATCTACTGGACAACAAACAAAGCGCGACGAGCTAAAATAATCCAAATCCAAAGCATATGAAAACACTAACCAAAAGCTGCTATGCTCACACTCATTACTAAAAGGACACACACGCACACACATCCATTTGGCGCTAAACAAGCTGAAAGGTGGTCATCGCGCTTGCCGTGCACTCAGCCATTGTTTCGATATGGCAACTACCGCATGGAGCAGCGTATTCTAACACTGCACCCACCTTCCTTTTAACGCGCACCACAACGAAAACTCCGACTAAAACGGCAATATAAATAGCTTTTGACCGAAAAAATGCGCACAGGGTGTTCGGCCATTGTTCGGCGGGGGGTAAAAGCGAGTGTTTCCTGAAATACTTTTGCTTTTCCGCTCTTTGTATTTTTTATCGCCGAATTCCATGCATTCAATTTGCCAAACAAAAGTGAATCTGCTGCACCCGCTCATATTCAAATTTTGTGATTTTTCCGGCGTTGCTGGTACATCTTATTTGCCTTCTTTGCCTTGACGATAAATGAAAATGAGAAGCGGATATGATAATATTGACGAGGGAGGCATGACTCTGGTCAGCGCCGAGTGCTCGTATCAAGAGTTTGACATTCTTACAGCTCACATTCCGTTTGTTATGGAAAATACTTGTATATGTTAATTTGAGGTTTTTTTTAATAAAAATGCGCGCTGTCCCAGAATAGATAACCGTGTTTTGTAATAAGTTTACCCCTACTTGGACGCTATTAATAGCAAATGAAGTAGCCCGTTCCATGTCAAAGCCAGGAATTCGTGGCGGTGTCATAATTTTGGTTGCACCTTTCACACGCACAAATATTTTCCAGATTTTAGTTTCACGTTGCTCCAAAATGTTGCCAGCGCTTGCTTTCCGATTTGTCAAGGTAATTTTATTTATCGCACCAGTGTTCTTGACTTTTATTAAACTTTTCCAATGCGAGCGTGCAAGTGGCTCTCCAGCCGTCTTCATTTCGTAATTTATCGCTGTTTTCGTCAATAGGGTGGATGTTTAAGAGTTTGTCGGCATTAAAGCCTCCATTTTTAATAGAAATTATGTATATTTGTTGTTGTTGCGTTAAAAAAGGTTTTAACGGAATTTATTTCATAGCTGCTTTGTTTATTAATTTATTTCTTCTTTATTAATACGCACTTATTGTTTTGTATCGAAAACTTAATATTATATTTTGTAGTCGAAAAAGTCTTTTCGTATTTTTAATCAATCGTCAACTTATTTTTTTTTATATTTATAGTAATAAATAAATAAAAATAAATGTACCATTTTGGTCGACTGATTTTTGCCATTTTTCCACTAGAGACACAATACCATCAGTATAAATCGAAATTTCGAAATTTCCAGAATGGAAGCGAGCGAACCATTGTTGCGCTGCACGAACTGATACAGCATTGTCTCCGTAAACTTCACAAATTTCATTGGCTTGTTTGACATTCTTCCCTTTTTATAAAAAAATTTCAAAATATAGCAAATTTCTTCATTATTTTCAGTAATTTTTGAACAGCTGTAACTTTTTTTCTACTTCCACGAATTTAATTTTTTGTTGGTTAAAGGAAGAATCTCACCTTTCCAACATTATATGGTATGACGCAATGTGATTGGTATCACTGGACTTATACGACTGCAACGACATCTATTGACAAAATACGAAAATACAATTTCGACTAACCCATATATAGGTTAGTTAACTTTAAGCTGCTACCATTACTTATTTACTTTCGCTTCACTAACACATACTTATTGTTTTATATCCCAAACTTAAAATTCTATAAATTTCGATTCTCATGAGTGAAAGTGATAACAATGAGTTGCTGAAAACTCTAAATATAAATATTTAGTACATAGCTACAAATCCAAATGAAGTGCAGTGGCAAAAAAAATATTAAAATGCTTTAATTCAAATTAAAAATTAAAGTAAAAGTGGAAGTGCAAAACAAAAATTAAGTTAGTTGATAATCTGGTCTACTGGGTGTTAGCGATAAACAACGCAAAATCAACAACAAAATATTTACAACGCGCGCTGCCGACACTCCGACTCCCACACACGAGTAGCGAGCAACAGCAGCATGTCGCAGCCAAGTTCGCGCCGCATTTCGCCGCCACACTTTCGGCGCGCCTTCGCCGTGCCTGGTACTGCCACACAAATTGGCAGCGCAACGGCCAACGCGAGTGCGGATGTAACAACAAGAATAACAAATGCTGTTGATGTTAGCTGTTATCAAACTGTTGCCACATCAGCTGTCACCAAAACAGCAATAACAACAGCCAGCACCGCAAGCTTTGCACATTTGAGTGGCAGTGCGGAAGGGAACGTCATCACCAGCACCACCGCCACTCGCCCGTTCGTTGGCGGTGGCGACAACAACAGCAACATCAACACCAACGCCAACGCCAACGCCAACATGGCCACACACATTAGTGTGACAAATGTGCGCGCAGGCTCGGGTGGCGCTGGCGCGCGCAATATGCCCTCTTCCTGCCCGGATTCGCCGATTCGTCGGGTTTCGTCGAGTTTGAAGAACTCTGCATTGGGTTTCGCTTCGCGGTTCTTCAACAAATGCAAAGCAGCCACTTTCACCGTCGACGGCGCCACATACACAATAGGTAAGTGCACCGAAAAATACTTGAGCTGCGCGTTGGGTGGGCGGGTAGGCTGCTGGTAGGTATTTGTCTCGGCTATTGCGCGAGTATTTGCTTGATTGGTGCCTCAATGTAAAAGTTTCAGCAAATAAATAACTTGAGACAAAGTTTCTTGCTGCACGGCGCACGAAAGAGATAATCAAAGAGGCAGCTTCAAGGTGACTGCGTCTCTAATCAGCCGCGTAAGGTTTCCAGTTCGAATGAGTAGAAAATAAAGTTAGCTACCGATTTTCAGATAATTCACTTGCGCTATAATTATATTTGTTTTTGTAAAACAATTATCAAAATATAATGGAAACTCACAAGCCAGCAACCTCATAAGTTCAATTTGAAATCAATCAATATCTCCTATTCGAAGCTCTATATCCACATACCAACTTGAATTAGATATCAGTACGTAGGTTGCCCTTTTATATTTCGGGATTTGGCAATCTTAGTGTTGCAATCTTAGAACTCACAATTTTATAGTAAAATTCGCCTTTTTTGATGGTATACGTACTTAGAACATTTTAGCATACAAGCGCTATGTGTGTTGTTTACAGTAACTTCAAATATTGATATCGGCCAAAAATGAAATTAAATCGCACATATTTTGGCGCTATTATTTTTTACATATCCGACGTGTATTAACACATAAACGGTGCATCGATGAATTTATTTCAAATTTTGATGATGGAGCTCCATTACAGACCAGTGTTTATCGATGGTGTGGTGAATTCGATCGCGGTCGTAAACCACTACAAGACGAAATGCGGTAACTTCGTCCAAAATCAATTCCAAGCGAAGCCAAGTCTTTCTCCACCTGGTATCTCCAAGGGAGTGGAGGTCTTCCTCTGCTTCGCCTGCCAGATAGAGCGTCGAATGCTTTCAGAGCTGGAGTGTTTTCATCCATATGGACGTCATGACCACTGTCTTTTAATTCACTGAACTATGTCATTGTCGTCGTATATCTCATACACCGCATCGTTCCATCTCATGCGTTATTCGCTGTGGTCAAAGCGAAAAGGACAATAAATCTTTCGCAGAACCTTTCTTTCGGAAACTCGTAGCGTTGACTCATCAAATGTTCTCATCGTCTATGCTTCTGCGCCATATCAAAGCAGGACGAGATTAATTAGTAACTTATAGAGTTTGGCTTTTGTTCGTCGAGAGAGGACTTTACTTCTCAATTGCCTACGTAGTCCGAAGGGGCACCTGTTGACAAAAGTTCTTCTGCTTTGGATTTCAAAGCTGACATTGCTGTTGCTCTTAATACTTGTTCCAAGATAGACGAAGTTATCTACAACTTCGAAGTTATGACTTTCAACAGTGACGTGGGAGCCAAGTTGCTAGTGCAACGACTGTCTGTTTGATGACAGGAGATATGTATTTCGTCTTGCCCTCGTTCGCTACCAGACCCATTTGCTTTGCTTCCTTGTCCAGTCTGGAGAAAGCAGAACTAACGGCGCGGGTGTTGAGGCCGATGATATCAATATCATCGGTATACGCCAGCAGCTGTGCATTCTTATAAAAGATTGTACCTGCTCAATTAAGTTCTGCAGCTCGAACTATTTTCCCCAGCAGCAGATTGAAGAAGTCGCACGATAGGGAGTCGCTTTATCTGAAACCTCGTTTGGTATCGAACGGCTCGTAGAGGTCCTTCCCGATCCTGACGGAGCTTTTGGTATTGCTCTAAGTCAGTTTACACAGCCGTATTTGTTTTCCGGGGATACCAAATTCAGACACAGCGTCATTAAGGCAGCTCATTTTTGTGCTGTCAAAAGCAGCTTTGAAATCGACGAAGAGGTGGTGTTTGTCGATTCTCTTTTCACGCGTCTTTTCCAAGATTATACGCATGGTGAATATCTGTTCAGTTGTTCATTTTCTTGGCCTAAATCCACACTGATAAGGTCCAATCAGTTTGTTGACGTTGGGCTTTAATATGTCACACAATAGGCTCGATAGAACCTTATATGCGATGTTGAGAAGGCTTATCCCACGGTAGTTGGCGCAGATTGTGGGGTCTCTCTTTTTGTGGATTGGGCAGAACACACTTAAATTGCAAAGTTGGGCATGCTTTCGTCCGATCATATTCTACAAAGAAGCTATTGCATGCTTCTTATCAGTTCTTCGCCGCCTTGTTGGAAAAGCTCAGCCGGCAATCCATCGGCCCCCGCTGCTTAGTTGTTCTTTAGACGAGTAATTGCTATTCGAACTTCTTCGTGATCGGGCAATGGAACGTCTGTTCCATCGTCATCGATTGGGAAATCGGGTTCGCCTTCTCCTGGCGTTATGCTTTCACTGCCATTCAGAAGGCTGGAGGAGTGTTCCCCCCATAATTTTATTATGCTCTGGTCCGGTCTTGAAACCTTCTGTTAGTCGCCGCATATTTTCGTAGAATTTTCCAACATTACCCCTGCCGGCCAGCTTGTCAATATCTTCTCTAATCCCGAAAGATAAAAAGCTGCCCTCTTATTAGATTATCGTATCAAATTCTGTGGAGATCCGAAGAAAGATATTCAGTAATACGTTTATAAAAACAACAACAAAAAATAACCTATTTTGGTTACGTTTCAAATTTGCAGAAATTGATTATAAATGGGCCTATTTAATTCGCCAATCAAAAAATTTAATAACGAAATAAAAATGAAATAAAATGCAAATTACAATTTGTCAAACAAATAACATCTGTAAGCAGCAGGATTAGCCTGGGCATGCAACGATTCATGCAGATGTAAAAACTTATGTAAATATGTGGTTTTTCACACGTACATATACATATGCAAACGGACGTGAGATTAACGCAAATCGGAGATAAATCTGCCAGCTCAACTCACAAGGGAGACACGTCCGTCAACATAACAGCCGCCACACGCACAAACACTTGTGCACATGCACAGCCAGATATATACATACATACATAGTTAGGTATTTGGGCGCAAAGGGACATGTTTGAGGGAAAACTCAACAGCATGTTCGCACGCAGATGTACATATGTATATATATACCGTTGACTGAATGCCGAAATTAAACCCATCCAATAAAAGAAACGCAGATATTTCAATACCCGCCCTGCGAATTCCGATTCAAATCCAATATAAATGGACCAAACTCACACTCACATAGATACTCAGCATGTTTTGGTAAATGGCGGCCTGATCATGTGCGCCAAAATCTAATTTGAGGCATTTAAATGAAATGTACATGAGAGACACGAAAATATATAGCGCCACATTAGTCATGCCATCAACTGTTGCAAAAAACTGACAGTTAGCTGTCAAACTGTAGCTTTCATCCCCCACCAAACAAGGCTTGGCAAGCTTCAGAAAGCCTCACGCTCACCCGCATTTGGATATTTACATTTAAATTTGAAAACGCTTCTGAGAAATTACACCGCCACAACGGCAAGTAATCTCGAGAGCGCGCTGAAAAACGTGTGCATCCTTATCAACCGCACAGGCGCGCGCACGCATGCACACGTTTCCGCCATGAACTTGAATTTGATTTGCTTATCTGTGTCGCTCGTGGGACCTTCACACGTTTGGCCGCCTCACATGAGTGTGTCTGTGGCATTGGCAGCTACAGAGGTGGCTTATAAGTAATTCTATTTGCCTACCCAACCTTGCGGACGCTGCCGAGTGTTTTATTTGCGAACGATGCTGAAGTGCGCATGTGTGTGTGTGCGACGCTATCATTGAGTGGGATACGCAAATATGTGTGTGGGTTACTTAATTGCAACACGAACTACTGGCGGCGTCGCACTTGCTGTTGCTCTTCCCAGATGCACACGTCGGTGAGCGGCTGAGGGGGAGGGTGCTATCCTTTTGATCAATGGGACATTGAAAAATTGCTCCAATTTTTTGTGACACCATTTCCAGCCGCTGCCTTTACGTATATTTACACGTATGAACTTCCTGGCACCTCAGGCTGTGTGTGAGCGAGTGCTAAGCCTAATTAATAGCTGCGCTCGCTCTTCATTTTTGATCGCTCGTATAAATCGTTGAGTGTGCACCTTTCCTTCGCAGCCATTTTGAGAGCAACTACCATAGGTTATGCTGGTATTATGTTGCACTGAACGCCTTGACTCACGTTTGTTGTTGCGCTGGCCGTAAAAGCGACACACAATATGTAGTATCAGGAAGGTGATAACACTGACATTGTCAATGTCGCCTCGGTGAGCGCCGGTGGTAATCGATAACTTGCGAAATGGAAAAATAATAAAATAAACGCAATGAACTGAAGGCGAAAAACAAAGTTTTATGCCAACATGTTGACAAGTTGACACTCACACATATGCAACCTCGTGTGTGTGTGTGTGAGTGGCATTGCAGCGCGATGCTGTAAGTCCTCCTTGAACGCTTGCCATCCTTAGTCGCACTCTTATCAACAAGCGCATCTTACATGGCATATTCAAACACATACACACGCACTTGCTTAGCGCTGTATTTGTATGGCAGTCAGTCGAACAAATGCGCTGACAATGGGGGCGTCGCAATGTCAACATAAACAACAAATTGTCTGTCACTGCACACTCGGCCACCTCGGCATCATAACCCATTGTTGCAGGGGTCGCTCGCACAGCGTCAGCGCCAAAGCTGCAGTCAGTTGGCCGAAGAGACAAGCAGTCGGTTAGTTAGACGCGCTTTCGTTAATGTTCTTGTTGCGGCAGGTGAATGTGGCGCTTGCTTCAGCTGTGTGCTTAGTATTTTATGCTTCTTCTTTCGCTTTCAAAGTTGTTCTAGTTGTGTACGAACAGTTTAGGATTTTATTATAGTTGTTGGCTTTATTGTTTTTCTTTTAAGTGTGCAGTAAACATTTCGTTAATGCTTCGCTCGTTCGGCGGCCGTGCGAATGCTGATGACGCAGACCTTGAGTACTTTGTTGTTGCATTTAGTGTTGATTAGTTTTACAAGCTTGTTGTGAGTGTTTTTAAACATTTTATGTTAATATTCACTTTATGAGCTTGCCGTCTACTTAAGAGAGTCTGAAAGTGAGCACACCCTGAAAACTCATGTCTTTTGTTTTATGGCGACGGAGGTTATAGTTCTTTTGTTCCAAGATTTGCTTATGGTAGATCAAAAGTTCGTCAAAACTGTTGAAAACTTTTTTAGATTATAAATTTTGTGATCCTGTATGCCATAGCCAGACTAGGAGTCACTGCGGCCATGGTATCCTACTCGACCTTGTTAATGAACTTGGCTTAAGCTAATAGTTTTCGTTCCCCATTAAAGAAGATTGAACTAATGGGTCCGTAATCGACAGTTACAACATTGACATCTACATATTCACTGAGGGATCAAAAGGTGAAACAGGAACAGTAGCGGGCTTCTTCTGTCTGTCTTAGCATGACTATAATTCAGTCTTTCAGGCCGAAATTGTGTTAACAACAAAAGCAGCCAAGTGTGCTTCTACCCTAGCCAGCAAATGCGTAAACATTTTAGTGTATAACCAGCGGAAATCAAGGTCATCCGGCAATACTAAGTCACATTGCGTTAGGTTATGCACACGGTTACTCGTTTAATATTCTCTGTGGACCTGGCCATATGGCAATATAAGAAAATGAAAGGTTAGACAGAGAATTCTAACTTTAGCTCGCCTTGTAATGGTATTGACCTTATGGAAACACCGCAGGTCGTGGAACACAAGCAATATAGGGCATACCACAAAGTTATTTTGGGGAAGTGACTTAAGATCTCATCCGAAGCTGTTTTGATATTTTCATTATTGATGTTTTTTACATGGCGAGGACCAAAACCAGCTCACACAACTTGGGAGGTACGATTTGCCTTCTCACTTTAGCTCGCAGCTGTGGTGGAAAGAAATCAGGTTTTTCATCAAATGCACAAAGTTGTTGGAAAAATTAAATTAAATTGGTTACCACCCGAGGGCACAATGAGCGTAATAAAACATATTGGACCACGCCTACCAGTTTCGACAGCATTCTTTCACCGCCGCAGCTACTGGATGCTACTGATATTGCGGACAATGTAGTGTTTGTAGAAAAGATTTCTCTCAGAGTCATGCCGTAAACGATGCATTTGGATGCAAAACTTGTATCTCATCTACGTGCTCCAAGGTCGGATGGAGATATTCTCTGACGCAATCGTAGAACGTTCGTTTCCATGTTTGCTCTACACTCTTCCAATAAAGCTGTTAGTCCATCTCCTTGTAGCTCTCCATACTCTAGGACGTATGGTATACTCTTTTGTGTTCCATGGACATTATACCCGGTGGTATGATACTGGCTGGGATCTTACGCAAGTATGTCATCAGCAATGTCAGAGCGGAATTACTACACAATGCAGCCTGTTCAAACTTTGCTTTGTCTTTCAATGACTAAAGAGCGCTTTCATAAAATTTCGAAGCTTTAAGATCTGTTTTCTCTAGAAAGTTCAGTTGTTCTGGCTAAAACGACTTATAACTAACCACAAAGTATAGCAAAATCTCTGACATAAAAGCAACAGAACTTTACTTCATGCAAAATCTATTTGAAATTTATCTAAAAGGATTACAAGTTCTTTGTGCTGAATTAGTTTTGCGAAAATTTTAATGACTAATTTAAGTTGAAGGAAAACTTCTAAATTGATTTGCCAAATTAAGCGCAAAGCAAACGAACGCTAATACACTTAGCACAGGCGCTCGTGTCATGGCAACGCAACACTAATCCGCCTGCTTGCAGAACCTAAATCCTTTGAAGGCTTTGCGGAGCCAATGGGATTGCGAAAGGCGCTCAGAATATAATGCCGAGGTAATAATGAGAAAATCAAAGATATTAACTTGCAAATTAATAGACACTCCCTTGACGAATGTGCGGCAATAATTTGTATTTGCAATTACGTGGAACTGTAGTCCACAACGGCACGTGTGCGTGTGCCACATAATTCAATTGTGCATTTGTGTCACAATCAATTAAATTCGCTTCTCCCGGAGACAGAAATAGCCAGCATAGTGCATTATGAATACAGACTCACGAACACACATACGTACCAACACACGTGTACATATGCAATACATATTTAACTATAAACAGGTCTTTGAAAATAGATATGCGCACAATTAGAGGGAATGACATGCAACGCTTGACACTGCAGCGTTGATGGCAATTTCATAGGTTAATTAGTTTGCACAGCCATTTGACGCAACAAATCATAATGAGCATGTAGCACACATGCAACAAGAAAAACATAGTCACTTGATTGCAGCCACGACGATGCGCATCCTTACTGGCGTGTCATTGCGAACCCGAGTTGAGGCTGAGTCGTGTATTGTCACTGCGTTTGGCTTGTCGGTCATGTGGTGACTGCATCAATTAGTTGCCAGCACATGTGCCATTCCATCGAAATGAAAACTACAATACAGACACAGTTTGTGCCATGAAAGGAAATAGCTTGCGCATTGCAGCAGCATTATGCATCACTGTATATTCACTCATACTATACCTTCACCCATACAAGCTCACTTCATAGCGCTCATTGTGCCAGTGCAAATTTCCTGCTTGCAACTTGTTGATGCTGTGCAGGCGTTAAGCTCTTCTTATTGTGCTCGTTTTGGTATTGTTTGTTCTTTGTTGCTTTGCGGTTTTGCCATGTTTTGCTTTCGATTATGTTACTCAATTGGCAAGGCATGCTGACTGATCTTCTATGAAGGTCAGTGCGGTCGCCATTGACAATACCTACAAATGCACATATTTAAATTTTATGCCCAGAGGAGTGGACCTAAACGAATTTAAATGATGACGGCAATTTTCGAACATTTTTAATTTAAAAATTTCATTATACTGAATAATTATACTACTCATTATTGTTATTGGTATCCTTTTTTGTTGAGATCTTTCATTGGTACTTTCGATTGTTTTCGTATGGATATCGATAGTAAATCGCTATTCGCTTTTTGATTGCGATTGGAAGTAAGAATCGTATCGTTGTCAATAGCGGGTTTGGTTTTTGTGATGATTTGGTATTGATATTGATATTGGTATTGGTATTGGAATTGGAATTGGTATTGGAATTGGTATTGGTATTGGCATTGGTATTGGTAATGGTGTAAGTATTGGTATTGGTATTGATGTTGGTATTTGTATTAGTATTGATATTGGTATTGGTATTGTTATTGGTAATGGTATTGGTATTGGTAATGGTGTAAGTATTGTTATTGGTATCAGCATTAGTATTAGTATTGACATTGGTATTGGTATTGACATTGGTGTTAGTATTAGAAATGGTAATGGTATTGATATTGGAATTGGAATTGGTATTGGAATTGGTATTGGAATTGGTATTGGTATTTGTATTAGTATTGATATTGGTATTGGTAATGGTGTAAGTATTGTTATTGGTATCAGCATTAGTATTAGTATTGACATAGGTATTGGTATTGATATTGGATTTGGTATTGATATTGGTTTTAGTATTAGAAATGGTAATGGTATTGATATTGGATTTGGTATTGGTATTGATATTGGTTTTAGTATTAGAAATGGTAATTGTATTGATATTGGTATTGGTACTGGTATTGGTATTGGTATTGATGTTGGTATTGGTATTTGTATTGATATTGGTATTGGTATTGTTATTGGTGTTAGTATTAGAAATGGTAATGGTATTAATATTGATATTAGTATTAGTACTAGTATTGGTATTGGTATGTATAGGTATTAGTTTTGATGTTAATGAGAGTAATGGTAATATTATGGATATTGATATAAGTATTGAATTTGGTTTTGGTAATGCACACATATATCTAATGGTATTTGTTTACTACCTTTTTGATAAGTATATTCGGTATCACATGACCTTTAAGCGCATTAGAAAAATCTTCGAACCCACTGCTGTCATTATCGCTATTATTGACTTCAAATCACTAACTGTGGAGAATTTACCGTATTTCGTAATGCTTTTGGCAAAAATTGAAACGAAGCGTACATGACCCATCACCTCTAATGGCGCTACGCTCCATTATTTACACATAGCCACCTCTTCATCATGCCTCTGGGTATGCTTTACACTCTCATTCGTGCCGATTCAGCCTTTTCACCTCAATATTTTATCGCTTTAATCTCTTTGTTCATTTTACACATGACCGTTAGACTGTTCAACAGTTTATCGATTATTTTTTATGATTCTCTGCTATACATGCGTCTGTATACAGCATTGATTTTTATGATTATTGCCTATTGTTGTTGCTGTTATTCATACGGTGGAAATTTTTCGACAAAAGCGTGATTTCATTGCTGGTGGAGAGTGAGGTCAGCAAAGCCTTTCGGTAAGCTAAAAATAGCAATGAACCTTGTATGGAGGTAACTGGAAATTTGTGAAAACATTGATAATTAGAAAAGGCATCTTCTAAAAGAGTCTACCACGCATCAAAACATATCTCATAAAATAATAGGTAAAGCTCAGCCAAGTATGAAGAGAATTCGAACAGAATGGCGAATAAGTATATAAGTATAGAGTTTTATTTTTAATTTACAAAATAGCAAAACTATCTTAAATATTTTTGTCTGCAGACTTCAAGGGCCTTAAGTGTGGACGATAAAAGGTCAAATTGGTTCAGCTATGCGTCTAATGATAGCTGAAGTGAAGCGTGACAATCTCTTGACTTCATTGAGAGTGAACTTCGCAAAATCAACTTATAGTTTGACTGCAACACTAACTATCTAAGCAAACGACAAACTTAAATATACAAGTATTTATTGATGTATTTGACTGAGTTGTATATTTGACTGCTGCCTGATTGGAAAACACATTTATTTATATACATATGTATATTTGTGTATGGAATTATACAAATTCTGTGGAAGCTTAATGTCAGCAGAGCAGAATTCGATATATTTGCTGCCATATTTGCACAAGTCGTCGAAGATGTGTCTAACAGTACTTAGCTGCTGTGTAACATGTGATTAATTCGAGTTTGATGAATGAAAACATGCAAACACATACTTCTACATATAACTGTATAAATGTAAACCCATGCATTTATTCGACTCTTGGACTTAGGAAGCGCTCAACTATTGTTGTGTCTTCTGTCAAGCAGTTAGTCAATTTCTCATCAAGCAGAAGCTTCAGAAGTAATAAAATTGACTAGAGCAACAACAATCGCCAAAGCAAATTATTTTGCCATTACAACATATAATGATGAGCCGCAACATGTCAGCGGCGATACAATAACCATTTTAGTTGGACTAAATTTCAATTGCTCGGTAAATGAAAGATGCTTGACGGCGTGATACTCTTATGAAGCGGAGTTCAGAGCGACTTTTCGTTATCATCCTTAACTGTCGCGTTATTGATGAAGTTGTTCAGCTCAACTCATGTCTGCGCTTAGGTTGAACACTCATTCATGTGGTGCTCGCTGGCGTAACCACGAAAGTGTTTTGGCACTTGACAGATTTTGTGGGTGTTACTGTCCTTTTTCTGGAAATACCATTTAGATGTTTGCAATAGTTGTCTGAAACTTGTTGATGAACTAAACCAAAACGGAACAGGACTTTCCGTAAATGTACATTAAATAGAGAGCGGAATTTGTGTAATAAGTGGAAAGTGTTCAGTTCGAAATTTTCAAATGCTGAAAGTGCCAAAAATAGTTTTTGCTATTACAAGTTGCATGACACAAATTGAAAAACAAAATCTGTTCGCACGTACTAAATGTGTAAGTTGTGGCATTTTTAGCAAGACTTGGCATTATATTGAGAGGAGCACTCTTTTTCAGCATGTTTTCAGTTATTTTCATGTGGCTCGAATTATATTTGCAGATATTCGGTTTAGGATGTACCAGAGATCATGTGAAAGGAAATCTGACATCCAGAATACACAAAGAAAAATGTATTGACTGAATTCAAATTTGCACTATGAGACGTTAACCCGAGGGAATCATTGCACGAATAAGAAGAAGTTCGAATGGCAATAACTCAGCAGAACAAAAAGGTACTGACTACATACATTTATCGAGGTGATTAAGGTTCAGCCTTCATTTGGAGAAATGTACTTTTGGACAAGCTTTCGCCTTCAACAAAATGTTGGAATAGGCGAGAAAAAGCGATATACAATTAGCAGCGCTGAAAGCGTCTCTCTGAACTTATTATCCCATAACGGGGCACTCTAGTCTAAAAATTTAAAAAAACTCATCCTCATTCTTTCATTAGCATACAAATAATGTAAAATTTCGCCGTAAAAATGTCCCATTCATTATATCCGTTCTTCCCCTTCGTCTCCATGCAAGTCACTTTGATTGTTTGGCAAATATCTGCATTATAAATGCTTGCCGAGGAAATTCTTTATTTAGAACAAACTGGCTCAATGAAAATGCGCCAAAATGTATTTATTCGAGTTATTCGAGTGTGGTTGGTAAATTGAGAGATTAAATAATTTGTCACTTTTTTATCGGAGCATCTGCAGCGACTTTTATTGACTCAATGTGAGTGAGCCATATTAATTACCAGGCTGAATTGTTTTCGCACAGTCATTAATTATTTGGTATTAGCAGAACATTTACAAACGCACACAGTCGTATATGACTAGCTCTGCGGCCAAAGGCAAATTCGCACACAACATGGGCAGGCGAGCAATGAATTTTATTTTTTTATTTATGGTAATTTGCGTCATTTGCCTAAATGGGCCACAACCGCGATTGAGTTTTCACTAAACTACTGAATATGAATTGGCGACAGTAGCTGAGGACTGAGGTTCCGCCATGACTTTAAAGCAAGTGAAAACATTTGTATTCTAGTTTAGAAACTATTGTAATTTGTATGCTAATCAAGATTGATATGGAGTTATACTATGAAAGTACATTCCATGTCATTATGTAGGGCACGCTTGCAGAAGTCTGGACCCTGAATCTAATTTTTGACGGTTTTCAAGAAAAAAACTGATACTGCTGCAATTTCACGTTCGATATTCGTACCAAGTTCATCAATCGCGCTAGCTTGCTGGCATAGAGCATAGATTTTACGTAGCCCCACAGGAAATAGCCTAACGGCGTCAAATCGTTCGTGAGATAACACGTTAACCAAACTTAGTTTACAATAAATCGATTGTGACATTCGTTGTGTGGCTGGTGGCGCCATCCTGTTGGAACCACATATTGTCCAAGCCCATATCATCCAATTCAGACCTAAAATATTCGGTTAACGTTGAGCAATAGCGATTCACATTCACAGTAACGTGCCGGTCTTGACCATCGCGGAAGAAGTACGGCCCGATGACGCCGCCGGCCCATAAACCGCACCAAAGCGTCATTTTTTCGGTACGCAGTGGTGATTCATGAAGTACGTGTGGCTTACTGTCTGACCAATATCGCATATTTTGCTTATTGACGAAGACATTCAGCCAGAAATGGTCCTGAATAGCTGAAGATTACTTTCCGTTGAAAACTCGGATCATTTTTAAGTTATTGTTCAGCCCAATTTACGAGCATATGACGATTCTGGTGATCAAACGGCTTCAGTTCTTGTGTCAATTTGATCTTATATGGATGTAGGGCAAGATGAAAATGACGAAAATACGGACGTGAAGGTATTTAACCGAGTTTGGTCTTTTGAAGTTGCAAGATTATAAAATATTCGGTCACACCCGAACTGAGACCTTCCTTACTTGTTTATCTAAAACTTTTAACGCTTTCCATTGTTCAACATACACCTACATACGTACAATGTGTTGAAAACCGAAACCTAATATCATAACAAAGATTAGCATTGGAGCTGCAATTTCGGAAACTTCAGTAGACACTTCAAAACTAAGTAGTTAAGGGCTTAAAATCAGTTATAATCTGACATTTAATAATACCATAAGTAATGTTTATACCATTTACATACGAAGGTACCCACATACGTGTACTGTATATCGATTGAAGTCACCAACAAATTGCGGTGAACGAGGTAAACACATTTTGTCACCATTTCGTTGTGTGCCGTCTGTCAAACAGTATGCAAAACGTTACATAAGCGCCCACCCTTGTGCGCACTGCATTTGCTTATATCCACACACACACACACACACATGTGCGTGCAAACATGTAATTTCAAATTTATGTCTAGCCAATGAAGTGGAAAATTAAAATGTGCAATAATATCTTATATTTCCTTGGTGCACAAATGGAATGCGAATGGGTGTGTGCACTGTGGCTGCCCAGCAGGGAAATGATTAGTAGTGCGATATTTTTTTTACAACCCGTTATTTTTTAAAAATATACCAGTCGTGACTAGGCCAAAATAGGCCTGGTAAGAGCTCTTAATGTGGATGAAAAAATTGCTTAAAAGTGATCAGGATATAACTTTCAAGCAGGCTAAAGCTATAAGGAGTCAATGAAACTATATATCAGATGAAGTACGTTGAAGTAGTTCATTCACTTTTTTTGCGAAGTTCAGGCCATTTGGGACTTGTAGACTACCAGTCAGAGAGGTCCTGGTTGCTAACTAGTAATTTTCTCGCCAGTTTACCGTTTCAGTACAGGGATCCGCTATGAAATTACTTACACTCACATGTACACACATACATGCACACACACATATGCACATATGCACTTACAGGCTCGTACCCGCTCTCAATCCATCTTCAGCTGCGACTGCTGAGCGTGCATCGTGCACGTACTTGCAAATGTGAGTGCGGGTGTGTGTGTTGCATAATTAAATTGCATTACTGATGCTGCTGTTGCAGCTGCTGTAGGCGTTGTTGCTGCAACATTGACATTGCCACATGTGATGACTAAGATGACGAAGGCGACGACAGCGCAACGACACTGTTGACAGTGCGCCCGTGTGGCAGTGTGAATGGGGAGGTGAATGACAAATGTAAAGAGCGAAAGGAAATGGGAATATGAATATAATTGGCTGGGTGTAAGGGCGTGTTTCGAAGGATGTCTGCATGAAGGTGAGGTTGAAGGCGAAATGAAATGTTGATGAATCGTTCGCTGATTTTCGAGTTAATACGCGAGATCACACACACACATGCACACATGCCGCAGCAAAAATACCAAGTGTACAGAGTGATTTAAATTTTCATTTGCACTTAATCTCATATTTAACTAAGTTTATTATGCTTGCTGTCCTTGGCATCCAAATGTGTGCTTCCTGCAGTGCTCTATCGTTGTTAGAATGTTCCCAAAATTGCTAAGCCCTTCGCTTGTGTTAGCTTGCGGGCAGCTTGTCTAATGCCAGAGCATTTCATTGCTTTATAATGTATTATCCTGTTGATTCGCCACACGCTGGCCAGTGTGTATCTGCCGTAATCACTGCTCTTCGAGCCGGACTGACAATCTGACAGTGAGCCGCACACGCAATTCCATTTATTGGAGCCCACAAGTATTTGTGTTAGTATAGTCTAACACATACACACATGCATATGGCAAAGCTTTGCGAGCGACAAACAGTTCCAACCATGAAAAGACATTTTCATTTGACATTTTATTGACAGCTAATGGCCGGAAATTAGTAAATTTCCATTGTCAATAACATACTGTTTTTGCAATCGATTTGGATTTATCAGTGATTTCTACAAAATTTGTTTGTGTGCTCGTAAAGCTTGATTTTCGCCTCAACATTTTCAGCTGTCACTCGGTTAATAGTCGTAACACGCTCAGTTTCGGCACGTTTGAAGCTGCTCGCTTGATTTGAGGTCTCAAAATGCATTTCATTGCTTCATTTGACAAATGGTTCCTCGAGATTTTATATTGGCAAAGGAAATTGATGTTGAATTCATTTGTGGTACTTCATTTGCATGTTTTATAAAAATTAATATATAAAGAACTGTGGCGCATAAACCGGAAAACCACCTTTAAAATCCTTGTGTGTCTACAATATTTGTTATGAGTATGCTGAGCAGAAACTGGTAAGGCTTTGTTCATAATTTTGTAAATTTTAATTTATTCTTCAAAATCTTATATACTTATGACAATGGTAATCTTTCAAAATGATGATCTTTCAATATGGTTTTTACTGATCCTTCCGATATTCCACCAATACCAGTAAGTTTTCTGACTGTTAATCGTCGATTCTCAAGCACCGATTCCTATATTTTATTGACGTGTGGATTACCAGTTGATGTTGATGGCGATGAAGATGAAATTAAAGAGTCTTAGTGTTACAGTACACAATGATATGGGAATAACTTAGGAGATTATTGCCAAATTTTGCTTTCTGTATTACAAAAAACCTTTTGTGTGCATTTTGAATTTAAAAATCAACAGAAACTGTAATTTTATATTGTTTCAACTAACTTATACATTACAAAAACAAATAAGCTTTAAACACAGCTCAGCCAAATTGGACAACTCAAACGTGCAATGATGAGAAAAGGAAATATATAATTGTTGAAAACTACTTTTGGGATTAGCGTACAATTCCCATAAATAATTCAACCACGTATGACTGTAAACTTCTGAAAAGGTCTATAGAGCACTTTTATATATACATATGTATATCAATATTTATATGTATTTTCTGCATATGCAAGAGTACATCTGAGTATATACAGTTAAGTGTAGAAGGCGTAAATGTTTGTAGTATATCGTGCACACACTGCATAAAATTCACCGGAAAATTAACAAAATGTAGTCAACTCAGATGTACTCAAATGCCCAATAATGTAGGGATAGATGATGTTTATCTGTAAACCCTATCTTAAACTTTAGTATGAGTGTTGCCTTTTATACCATCGAAATTAGAGAACAAAAACAAATTTTAGTTATCGAAAACTGATTTATCGATTTTCAAAATATTATCCAATAAGAGCTATACCTTTTTGCGTTCTTTGGAACCAATTTCCGAAGCACTTTTGCCGCTCTGATTGAGCTACAATCTTCAAAACAAGCGTTCTGAACACATCAACCTGCACTTCAGATGTCGAAAAACGTTGATCTATTAGTTTATATTTTACGAAAGGAATGAAAAAGAAGTTATTCTGCGCCAAGTCAAGACTGTATGGAGGATGACTCATCAAATTGTTGTTTTGAGTGCTCAAAATACAGTTGTTTCAATCGATAAGTGTGAGTTCGCATTGCCGTGTTGAAAAGAGATCATTTTCTTTGCTCGTTGATTTTCCTGTATTCTTGAAAGACGACTGGCAAAAAATTAGTTGTATACCATTCATAATTTACTGTTCCACGTTGTTTTAGTGGTATAGTTTTGTCGTGTTCAGTTTTCCCAAAAACAAAAACAGGCAACCTTTTGCTTCGAAGTGCTTCGTGCTCGAACAACTCTCGTTAAATTCTCTGTTTACTTTCGGGCTCGTAAATGTAAATCCACCATTCATCTCCTCTGACGATGGCATAGGCTTGTTTCAAAACATTGCTACTCTATTTTTTTTTAACAGCCTTCTTTTGAGCGATTGACAAATGGTGTGGAATCCAATGTGTACAATTGTTTTAGTCCCACTTATGCCTATAGTTGCCTCATTCTCAGAAGCGGTCAAATGACGTTATTTAAATATTAAGTATTTTTTTTTATTCCATATTTTGGCCGAGCTGAATATTTTAAGTTACTGTAAACAACACAAATAGCGCTTGTATGTCAAAACGTTCTGAGTATGTATAACATAAAAATGTCAAACTTTATGATAAAGTTGTGAGTTGCCAGATTGCAGTACTGGGCTTGCCAAATTCCGAAATATGAAAGAGAACCTACGTATAATTGTTATCAATTTCTTTAAATTTTTTTATGAAAAATCCATAGGAAGAGAGGACTAACGCAGGCTTCTTCCCAAAGCTTGATAAAGTTTGTTAGGGTTGTAGGGTACTGTGGCGGCCTTAACATCAATTTTCGATCTGATTAAGTCTGATACTATTCACACTAATTTCTTTAAATAATTCGTACCAGCAATATTTTGGAACATTTTTGTAATTTTTTATTTAATATTAATATAAGTAATACTAAGCTTGGTTATATTCAAATTGCGCACACAATTAAAATCAAAAGCATCATTTTCATCCTCCGCTTACAGATCATTCTGCTTACTGGCTGTATTTTAATACACCGTTACTATATATTATATATAAATGTGCATTACTCATATACATATATTACATGCACACATAGGTAGATAGTAATGTATTCAATACTGAAGATTTCGATTACTTTTGCGGCTGTGATAACATCAATCAATTTTGTTGAAACCAATACTTCCAGCAACCTTTTTCCCAGACGTTCAACATACATACAGTTTAGTGATACCTTTGAATATATTAAAAGAAAATTCCAAGAAAGCGTACGTGAAACGGATTCAGCACTGCTGAGACACACAAACATTCATGATAGCACAAATATTTGGATATATATGTATGTATAAATATATGTGTTTGATTCATTACTTACTCACAAAACACATGTCTGCTCCCAGTGTAAGAAAACTAAAACGATTATAGCAATACACCAAGCTACCTGAAAAAAATTGGAGGAGAGGTTGCGCAAACTCACTGATGCCTTATAGCTCTTCTGGGATTAGAAATGCTGCTCGTAAAGACAGAATGTTTCAGCTCTTCTATATTAAAGTTGCTTTTATTTATTAAACCGACAGAAGAGGGCAAAGTTCTAAATAAATATTTTTCTCCTACCATTATGACTGATTGTATTGATTAAAAACTATAACACTTACGTGCAAATAGAATAAAAGGAAGAAATTGTTCCAAGGAGTTGGTCCAGCTTTGTGCTAACAGCAGTGAATGTGTAGGTGCATCTGTGTGCGTACTTATTGACGCGCTGTTCGGCGACTGTGGCAGCTCAATGCAGCTTGGCAACCATAGCAAGCGTAACCAGAGATAAACATACCTTTCCACCAAAGATCCTCTACCTGAAACTCTACCAACACACATGTGCAGGAGTTAGTGGTTTGCTAGAAGGCTTAGTCTGAACCGAGATATAAATAGCAGTCCACACACTTCCCATAAATGAGCGTGTAGGTGGGTGTCGATTTCGCCTGCTGTGTCAATGACTCTTATTTAACCTGCGTCCAATCATAAATCGAACGCCAATCAAATACATCGGCAATTCGGAAACTCAGCCGACTTGAGTTTGTGGTGAAGTGTTACATCTACCTTGGTGTACATACAATTGAAGGCCATAGAACTTTATGAGGCGTATATATGGGCTGTATTTGTGCCTCTACCTGACGAAAGTTGATTACTTTCTTGCCTTCTAACTATATTTTGTTTGGAAGATATGACGTTGCCTACGCGCCTAGTATTAGCTGAAAAGGCTATAAGCGAAGGCCAACTTGATTGTATGGGCATGCAAACAATTTGATTATTTTTTCATTAAACTGGAAATTGAAATGTGAAGACACCTGTGTTTGTAGTTGTTTATGTGCATGTAAAGGTGGTGTCAATTACATGCGTGTTCGTTGAGTATTAGGGTGTGTTCGAATGCGTTTTCTATTCATATTGTTAAATTTGGTATAAAAATGTTTCTATTTTGAAATATATATGCCATTTTGGTTGACCAATTTTAGCGATTTTTCCGCAAGAGACATTATTCCATCAATGTAAAACTTTTCTGGTTTCTCGGCATAGAACTGAAACCAACTTTACTCCATTAAGGGAATCCTGTATTGACCGAAAGAAGTGGAAGTCCGATGATGCAAGCTTCAAAACTTCCCAGCCAAACTCTCCGAATTTTATATGGAAGACGAAGCCTTTCTGTTGATTAGTTCTGGCCTTTTTTTCGATTGCTTGCTTCACTCTCATCACTTGTTGACAGCAAAATCTAGAGTCAATCGTTCGACCAGGCTGGAGCAGCTCATAGTGGATGATCCCACCAAAGACTCAGCATAACCTTTCGAGACGTTAATCGTGGTTTTGCACCCTTTTGTTGAGCTTCACTATGGCTATGCTTATATGACGGTCCTGGTCAAACTTTTCCATAATTTCGTCGACTTTTTCAACGATAGGTCGACCAGAGCGAGGTGCATCTTTCACATCGAAATTTCCAGAACGGAAGCGAGCGACCCATTGTTATGCTACACGAACTAATACAATATCGTCTCCGTAAACTTCACAAATTTCATTGGTGTCTTGCGTGGCATTCTTCCCTTTCTTATACAAAATTTTCAAAATATAGCGAATTTCTTCATTATTTTCACTCATTTCTGAACATCTGTAACTTTTTTTCAACTTCTCCGAGTTTAGTTTTTTTTGGTTAAATTAAGCTTTAAATCTCGCCTCTCCAACACTATGTGGCATGACACAATGTGATTGGTAACACCTTAGATACACGACTGCAACAACATCTATGAACATTTTGTCGAAAAGACTTTTTCTACTACCCAAAATTTCTTCAGTCATCACCCTGTGAACTTAACATAACAACAAATTGTTGCTTAAAAAATTATAAAATTATAAAAACCTTGCATTTTAAAATGTTTATTCCCATTAAAGAGAAAACAAATTCGAACCGCTTCAGAGTTTTTCAAATCTCAATACTTACATACATTTTAATACCGGAAGCTAATCTCCCTTTTCATGTCAAACTCATTTGTTTCTTTCACAATGAAACATGTTTATTAATTCCTAACCTTAGCCACTTTACATAGGCCTAAGATAAATTGCCAGCCTCAAGCCTACACAGCTTCTAATCTGCATATGTTATGGCTGGCTTTTCACGCAGCGTCTCCAGAGTGGCATAATCTGCACTTATGACTAATCAGTCTGGCGTTATGGCATACATTACAACTAATTGAATGCCACACCTGTTCGCATCTGCATATAGATCTTAAAATATGGCAGCTAAAAATAAAAGTTGCTCATACGCCGCGTTGCCGCGTTATGCCGGCGTTGGAAAAAGCTCAATTTAATTCACTCACTCACATTTACTTAGGCAGTTTTCGGTTTTATGCAAGAAAAGTTTTCGCCACGTAAATATTCACAGCCGGAATTATGTCACGTAAATCGCTTAAAATTCAGAAGTTGGCACTTGAGCAGACTTTCGAGCAGCCACCGCACCACAAGCACAAACACAAACACAAACACAAACACACTGCTGACTAATGCAAACTTTCTGGCATTTCGCCTGCGGCAGAGTATAATGGCTGACGTTTAGAGTACAAGCTGAGATAAGCTAAACGGAAATGCCGGCGAATGACAACGCCACAAAAGTTTGCGTTTGCGGCACGGTGAGCGACGGCTGACAATGGCACTTTGTCATTCGACTTTGAGCAATATTTTTTGCTTTTGCATTTATCGCTCGACTGCGATTTATTGGTCTTAATTAAATATTCGCGGAAACATGCATCCAAGTAATATTCGAAACACTCAGAAATCGGCTTTCGAAAAGCATTGCAAATAAAAACGCAAACACAACGGAAATGAAAAATTGCTGAGTATTTCTTCGATGTTTTGTCACCGTTCTGGCACACCAGCGCATGTGTGCGTGTGGCATGCCACGTAGCCAATTCCATTAGGAGTTGTGCGCGTCAAATATTTTTCATTAAATTTATAACACGCCACCGCGTTGCGGCTGCGGCATGCGTATTTTTGTCCGCCAAAGCCGCGCCGTCACCGCAACAACAGCAAAATCGACAAACGCAAGCTCCTCGCTAACCAACACCTCAAATGTAGCATACTTGCAGGCGGCGCCCACACATGTTCTACACACACACAGCAGGTACGCGGCGAAGTGCCTGGAATACATGATGAAAACATGTCAGCGAAAAAGCAGCGCCTTCGCACGCTCCACATCCACACACACACATCTAATGCGTGAATTTCATTTAATTCCGCCAGAATTCGGCAGCACTCACCTGGCGTCTGTCCTTGGCGTTGGCGGTTGGTGGCGGCTGCGTGGAATGGCTGCAAAGCGCGGATTGTCGGCTTGCTGGCGCACACCTGTATAATGCGGCTTAGCGTGGCTATGCTTCGTTCTTCTTACCTGTGTATGTGTGTGCCGGTTGTGTGCGCAGCTGTTTGTGTATTCTGTTATTTACCCACTGACCACAACAGTTGCGTTTGCAGCGCTGAATTTCAATTATGTTAATTGTTGGCTAGTGCAAAACTGGTATTAGCACAACAATGCTGCACATTTATTTGAATGGCTACTCAGAATCATCGGCCTGTGCGGGACTTCAAATCATCGTATCATCTCCTTCTGTTCGTATTGTTGTTGTAGCGGCAGAAAACATTGCTGTAGTAATTTCCAGGAATGATGCCGAGTTGACTGTCCTTGGTCGGATAGAACTTCGGGCCCGGTCGGTTTTTTTTATAGTAGGAGGAAGCATCTCTCCTACGGAACCACCGGATTATGTATTACTTCATGGGAAAGAGAAGTCTAAGGCAAACGGACGACTAATATAGCGTATATAACTTAGTTTTGCCATAATTAGAACTGACGCTTCGCCAACAGTTTTCCATACAGGACCTACACTTGACTCCTGTCAAATTTTCCACTAAAAAACTAACGCCAAGTGAAGTTTTAACTTTTTCCTTATATACCGAAAAAATACGTGCTCAGCGCCTTCTATGCACTCCGTACACGTCGGGCAGTACGGACTAAGGTCGTGATGGAATCAAAGGAGATAGCTCCTAAACTATCCATTCCCAATTAGTATATGTGTAAATTAGAAGTCTAGGTCCCCATGTTGTCTATCTATCCATGAATGAATGTCCAAGATTGGTCTGTGGACCCACCGTCCTTTGGTTGAGGTTTGCCACCGTTGATGCTACAGTGTGATGTTTTGGTTCTGTCCTCTTGTTTTACGTATACAGATGGCTCTGATAGCTGGTCAATCGCACGAATTTGTCTTCCTAGATGTCAATGGGAGGCATATTAGCTAGAACTTCAGCAACGTCTGGCAGTGAGCCTATGCACAGCGTTTATTTGTTTTGCATATGCTTTTATATCCATCTCTCCATTCCGGTTACTTAGAACTGACTGTCATGGAAACGGTCATCTTCTTCCAACCACCGGCGGCCCAAACACACATTCCAATCTTACTTACCGTTATCAGTTGAAATTGATTTATATTTTCCCTTCGAATGATTACAACGCTGCATAATAGCAAATCATAAGCAGAACATGAAATTCTCATTTCCCCAAAATTTAAATTTCTGTCTTTTTTCAATTTTATCGATTTGCATGAAAACCTTTTTTCCAGCTAACAAATTTTAAAGTTTCAATTTCCACAGCTTTTCAGCAGAAGAACTGCTCTTTAAAATGCTCGTGTGTAAACACGCAAAGAACATGGCACAAATAAAGCCTCAGCCATGTAAAGCATACAATATTTTATTGCTTTTTGAGACACACGTTTGTGGCAATGTAAATGTAGCATCATTAAATGTGCTGAAATATTCATATGCGATATACACAACGGTGTAAAGAAGACTCGTAGGGTGACTCAGGCTACACTGTGGAATTTTAGGGACACAAAAATATCATATCTGTAAGTATGTTGTCTACAACGATTTGAAATTTTAGAAATAGATATAATTGCGAAATAATTAATAAAAAATAGTGCCTGCATGCTGAGTTTAATTTCAAATAGTTCTTATGTAAAAATATTTGTTTTCAAACCTCCAGCTATAGCGTTACATATACTCTTATTATAATAACGCTTACCTACAACAAGTGGCACCTACCTAATGTTCAGCTGTTTATAAATATATGCGCTGCATTGCATTTTACAGGCCTTTGCTCAGTGCAGGGAATTCCAAAAAAGTTGCCTGACAAAACATTCATCTGTGTGCGTGTCTAACCTGCACACACCTGAACACACACATAAATACATTTGGAAAATTTTCCGTTCGTTGCATTGCTAAGCAGACCGCTTGGTTGAGGGTTTGGCGCAGAGTGGCGCATTTCATGTACTTGTGTCGCAAATGCCCCAGAATGTCGAGCATTTGTGCTGAATGCCCTCAGAGATTTACGACATGAACGACCCGCTTGGAAATATTTGCAGAAAATATTTACCTTAATTTTTGCAAAATATTATAATAAACTAAATTATAGAATAGAATAAAATAGCAGCGATAATAAACTTGACGCAAATAAAAAAAAATGCATGCCTGCTCTGGAAAAGTATTATATTTCAAATTCATAATATACTCAAAACGATACAGTAGCTTCTATAGGATGAAACTGACTTCTGAAGCAATTATTTTATTGTTGTAGCGGCGGAAAACATTTTTGTGGAAGTTTCGAGGATTAGTGCCGGTTAGTTAGAACCGCCGCAGCAAGCAATTTTCTTTTTATATGGAAGTCCCTGTTGACGATCTCTTTTATTGAGAGATATGGCTTTAAAAAAATTTGTTTAGCAATGAAAAATTTCATCTTTTCCTTATTCGTAATGGGTATTTTTGGTTAACCACCTTTACCAGCGTTTATGTAAAGAGTTCTGCTCTTCAAGTGGCGCACAATGTTGGTATTTTGGTCCTTTGGCTGGAGCACGTAATAATTGCACCCGCATGCCTGCTTACATTTGCATACTTATGTATGACTATGTTCATATTTAAATTTATTTTTTACCCAGGACTATTTTTAGGTAGTGCTAACGTTTGGTGATACAAAAATGACAGAAAAACAGGCAAGGGAGCGCTAACATCGAGCGTAGTTGATACTTCCGCTATTTGATATTGCAGATGCCTCAAAAGCAATCGTGTTTTATATACACAGCCGATATTTACAGAAGTTACATATTTTTGCCTTCAAATTACTTTCTGCTAAGCAAATTTATTTTTTCACATAATTATTTTTGATTTGTTACGTACTAACGGACATAATAACCCATATAATAATCGACATATTAACCGACATAATAACTGATATGTTAACCAGTTGGTCGGATATCGATATAATGGTTGTTTGGAATGGCTAGAGAAAGTTATCGACTGCTTTTTGTAATAGAGTTGTTATGAGGCCTTAATACTAAATATAAAAAGTCTAGTTACGACGGCGTCTAAAGTCTAGTAACCTGCGTTCTTGCTTCTGAAAAATATTAGTTGGATTTCTTAATTCCCAGTTAGTATAGTAACATAGTAAATTTGGGGAATAAAGAGTTTTTTATCTAATAAAGTAAAACGCACAAACGGTATCTGCAGGTGCACACTTCTTCTAATTATTTATAATTGTCGATATTCAGTTTATACAAAATCCCATTTTCTGTTGGATGACTAAGCAAGTAGTTTAGTTGCTTATGGCAGTCGAAGCTTTAGTTTTAGGAAAATCAGTTCTTTTGTTTATACGCACATACCTATGTACACGTATAAGCCGTAAATCTCCATATGCGTGTTTCAGCAGGAATGCAAGTGCATATATCTCTGAACACAAGCAACTCTCTCAAGGCTAGCTAACATCTAGATTCCCCGTGCTTGCAGCCCCCACGCATATTTTAGCATACTTAATTAAAAGCTCAAAGCTAATAACTTTATAAGAGCTCGGCAAACGAGTGTTTCGCAGAAAACCAAGAAATTGCAGCTGAAGTCACTCGAAAGTGTTTGCACAAAGCACAAAGTACATATTTTTCACATATCTTCATATGTGTATGGGCATGACTTTGTGCTGTGGTTACATGCTTCCAGTTGTTGGTAAGTCTCAATATTGGTTAAATGTATTTTGGCTGTGGAGTATTGCCACAATTTCTCTAATATTATATTGATTAGACTTTTACAATCCACTCCAATTCCCCGTTCTCCTCTTCCTTTTGTTATTTTATAGCATTTACAATTCTCTTAAAGTGTGTAATGGACGATGCGAGGCTGAGAAGTGAGTTCGAAGTGGCCGCAAATATTTCGTTTCGTTTCCTAAATAAATAGTGACCGAGTTGAACTAAAGTGAAAGCGTTTTTTTAATCATTTTGCTGTTTACTTTATAAAATGCCGTTAGCATGTATACAAGCGTACCTATGTGTGTGTTAGTGTGTGTGTGGCAAATTTTGGAATGGCGCGGCCATCAAGAGACAATCGAAATGGCTGCCAAACATACGCACAAATGTCGAAATGTCTGTTTGTGTATGCGGCAGGCAACTGGGAGCATGGCATGTGTTTGCCACACGTGCCTCAAGTGATAACCGCAAATTGAATGCGGCAATTTCGTTTGCTAAAATAAACAAAATTTTCCCACTTGCAATAATTTGCTCTTTACTCGAAGAGCAATGTGCATGTGTACGTATGTGTGCTTGTGTCTATGGCTGTGCTGTGGTCACCAATAGACGAAATAGGCATCTATTGGAAAGTGATTGGAATTTGCCGTTCATAGTATAACTAAAAGTGGCTCCAAGTGTTAGTATATATGCACCTACATATGTATATACATACATGTGTCGTACATATGTATCTGTCTGTATACTATGCGCATTAAATATGTATAGACAAGCGTTTGTATTCATTTTTAATTTGCTGCTCTTGCAACGGTGGCAAACGTGCGCCTACAAATTGAATTGTATACCAGCATTTCTTAAGTTTGTTACTTGCCACACACACACACGCAATCAATGACTATGCCAAATCACTTAATCTCACTCTCCGCTTGTCAATGTCATGCGATCACAAATTGCCTGCATGTACACGAGCGAAATTGAATTGTTTTGTGTGGTCGAATTTCGATACGTGCCACGCTGAAAATACCGTTAGTTTTCTATATGTTATATATAATATCTACAAGTTATTGATACGCTATAATTGATAAAGTTTTACTATATTGACTACTAAGAGGACCATAGGCCGTAATTATCGTTTCCGCAGACGGTCACAATCCAAAGAAAGTTGTTTTTTTTTTACCCTGAAAAGGGTATATTAAGTTTGTCGCAAGGCTTGTAACACATAGAAGGGAAATGTCGGAGATTCTATAATATATATGCTTGTATATATAAGTGATCAGCGCGACGAGCTCAGTCAACTTAGCCATGTTCATCTGTCTATCCGTCTATTTGTTTGTATGCGAACTAGTCCCTCAGTTTTTCAGATATCGATTTGATATTTTGCACGCATCCTTTTCTCATCAAGAAGCAACTCATATGTCAGAATGGCTGATATCGGACAACTATAGCATATAGCTACCATAAAAACATAGTAATGAGCATCAAGTTCTTATATGAAAAGCCTTTCTTTATGGCGAGCAATCTTCACCAAACTTATCAGAAGTATTGTCTAAGATAATGCTGTAATCTTCAGAGAAATTTTTCAGATCGAACTATTATAGCATATAGCTACCATACAATCTGAATGATCGTAACCAAGTGCTTGTATGGAAAGCTTTTTAATTTGGCGAGAAATCTTCACGAAATTCTTAAAGGGTTGTTATCTGAAGCAATAAATCAATCTCGGAAGAAATTGCCCAGATCAGATCACTAAGTGAATAGCTGCCATACAAACTCAACGATTTACATCAAGTTTTTTTAAGGAATCTTTTGTATTTGTGAAGTTAAAGTTTTCTCTTTGTTTTGGGGATGCTAACTTAAAATCATAGAGAGTACACAATCTTATAATATAAAGTGTCATATTTTATTGTAAAAATTTCAGATAATCACAAATAAATAGTTTTGTAGTCACTGTATTTTATGGCGCACGAAAAAAGCTGTGCACAAATGAACAAGTGAACAATCAAAACTCTTAAGGACTTTTATTGGAGTTACCACAGCCTTCGAGTAATCTTCGGAAGCAATAAAACTTTCTCGTAAATATTTCACACATCAATTCGCTTATTTTGGGTGAGAAACACACATACACAGGCATATATCAGTGTCTGCTGGCTGTTGGTTGCTGAAGAATGTGATGAACGTGTGAATTATGTCCGTACAATAATGGCCAAATTAAGTTAATACTTCGGCAATTACAAAAGTTTTATGGCATGTGTAGTTTTGGGATGAAATGAAAGCTGCGAAAATTAAACGATTTCATCACATTCAGTCGTAGGTGTGGGTTCGCAGGCAGGAGAGGCTGCGCAATTCCATAAAAACTTTATACGCTGATAATCTTTATAAAAATACACTGAAACGTGGAACTGATGCGGAAGCTGGCAGCCTCTTAACGAGTTCCAGACCACACATACGGCAAGCGATAACTTTTACACTTTATACGCAGAGTTATGGTTGTGTATGCGCTCCGAGAGTAGCTGCCAAATGGGTTTTTGTTTTTTGCTTTTATGCGTGGCTGCATGTGTTGATAATGTCTGTTCGTTTTGAGAGGCGAAGTTGTCGGACACTTTTGGTAAACTCTGAACTTCAGACTAAAAATAAATGAAGCAGCGGCGTAGAGGAAACAGAAAATCGATATTTCAGTACGAACAAAGAACTTTCTCTTGCGAAGAAGGTCCATTAGCAGTGGATATTCATTGCAAGAACTGAAATAAGACACAATTAAAACTAAAAAGTTGGCTCTCCTATCTTTTCAGCGCTAAAAAGTAAAAGTTTATTCAAACCACAAGCTATATTTACAGTGATTCGCGCAAAAGCACGTTCTCTCCAACTAATTCGAAACAAAACTCCAGGTTGCACACAGGTAGCACACCGCTTGCATGGGCACTGCGCATATGTGCAACGGAAGTGCAAATTGTGGCGTCGCACGTGAATACAAACCGCTAAGCTGTTTGCAATGCAACAAAGTGCCACATGTGAGCCCGGCGGCGCTGCACTAAATTAATAATTAACGCAATATTCCACATAAAATATTAAAATACACAAGTCTAGCGGTGAGCATGCGGACAAGTGCACCAACCAAATGCGCACACTATTCATAAATCAATTTATTCAAAATGTTGTTGTTGTTGCATTTGCAAGCAATGGTAGCACTTGTTGGCGCAAACAATGAATTTGAATACATTTCTATATATGTATTTGCATAGTATATGTACATATAGCGGGGAAAGTAAAATTTTAATGAAATGTTACTCATACGCCATGGCGACCGCCGAATTTTCAAAGCACATGCAATTGCATTGTTAGGCTTCATAAAGCACTGGGAAACTGGCGCTATTTTACTCAATGACATAGTTGTACAATGTGCAGTGTGCGAGGCATCATTTTAATTTTCTAGTTTTCTCCGAATTCGACACTTAAAGCACATCATTTTCGAAACTACTATTTCTAACAATTTTATGTTCCTCACAAAAATGTATACTCACATAGTGGCATATTTCAACCAAATGCGCAGCTATAGAACTGCTTCGACATATGCAGAGCACTTCTATTTGCTGGTGGTAACAGCTGAAGCTGGCTTCCGCCGTATAGTTGAACTTTTTCATTTCATTTTTAATGTTCATTTCGCGCTCTTTAAGCGCCAGCAACATGCCAGCGCATAAGAAGGCATTCAGAAAGTTTCCCATACACGCTTAATTGCTTTCTTCGCTGCCACTTGCGTTGTTTGTAGCAGTGTGCACACCCGCGCACCGACTCAAACTGCTTCTGAATTTGCCTCTCACACTGTTTCAATGACTTGCAGGACTTGCAGGAAAACTGTGGGGGAAGTGTGCGAAATTGCACATTTTTCCATTCATTTGTCAGAGTTCATAAGTGCGCAGAAAAGTTCCGAAGAACAATTGCGAATTCCGCACTGCATCTACTACTAATTATGCTTTTGCTACTTTTTATTTGTTTTCTGACTGCCACTTGGCTGTAATAGGCCTGCACTTGTGCACTCAGCTGACCTTCAGCAGCTGCATCTGCGTCGCCTTCGATAAAGTCACCAGTTTAAATTGTTATTTAATTGGGTTTTCTGTTTTCTATTTTTGTTTTAATTTTTATTTTTGTTTTTAAGCGATTTCACATTTCACGTACTCTGCCACTTATGGGCATTTGCAAATTGTGGTTACGTCGGTCACGTGTAGACTTCATGAAATTTTAATTACTTGTGTCACAATTAATTATTTCACAAATGCCGTGCATTTGAAAAAGTCGCATGCAATTTAATGTTCGTTTATTTATGTGTATCATATGCAAATTGCGTATTTATTTGTGTGGCATTTAATTATTTGCTGCTTAACGCACGTGGAAATTATAGTTCATAGAAGATTTTTTTAACCTAGCGTTGTATGCAGTAACCTATATATTGGTTAGTCGAAAAAGTTTATTCGTATTTCGAATCCAATTTCAACTTATTTTTTTGATATTTTACTGATAAATAAATAAACAAATATGTCCCATTTTGGTCGACCACGTTTTGCCACTATTCCGCTAAAGACGTGTAAAAAGTTCTTCAGTGTAAATCGAAATTTCGAAATTTCTAGAACGGAAGCGAGCGAACCATTGTTGTGCTACACGAACTGATACAGTATCGTCTCCGTAAACTTTACAAATTACATTGCGGCTACACGAACTGATACAGTATCGTCTCCGTAAACTTTCTTCATTCTTCCCTTTTTTATAGAAAATTTTCAACATAAAACGAATTTCTTCATTATTTTCACCCATTTTTGAAGAGCTGTAACTTTTTTTAACTTCCCGAATATATCTTTTTTGGTTAAATGAAGCTTAAGATCTCATTTTTCCAACACTTTTCGTATGACACAATATGATTTGTAGCACTGGAGTTATATAACTGCAATGACATCTATTGACAAAATACGAAAAGACTTTTTCGACTACCATAGAATGCACCGAGCTCTCAAAATATGCAATAAATTTGGAGATTTTAAAGAAAACTTTGTATGATTTCAATAATTCTGAACAAAGTTTTTCGATAATTATTCATGATTGCATTTCTTTCCATCAAACGTTCCTTATAAATCTATTATACGTTCAGAGAATTTTGATAATTTTCTTGTTAAGGTAAAGAAGCAAAATTATTGATTCTTACCCGGTTTTTCCACCGAGACAGCATTCGTCGATGACATGCCAATCATTGTGATAAAGGCTATTACTTAGAAAGTTTTTGATATCTAAATTAAAAAATATTTTTTCAACAGAAAACATTTCTATTGATATAACACATTTTGCTGGATTTTTAAATTATTCATAATTGTTGACAACCTCAGCAGATTTATTTTTTTCCTTTTAATTTTTTTTTTTCAAGGAAAAAGTAGCAAATTATGCCTTGACGGTTATAGCACTCATCAAACCAGCGTATATGAAGTATACAATGTTCGCAGGCAGCTAATTTTCAGCTCGAGCAGAGGCTCAGCGCCTAAAGATATGCAAAGTGAGCTTCCACAAAGCGACAATTGGAAAGCGTAGCGCCATTGTATTCTTCGCAGTATTACTCACGCTTTAATTTTTCCACTTTCCGTCTTTTCTTTGGCGCATTCTTCGCAACAATGTCGCATATCAAATGCAACCGTGCTTGCAGTGCCGCTTTCCACCGCATCACAAAGCCGTCGTAATGACTGCAATTTCCCCGCTTTTTCACAATCGACCGCAGCACGCAGCACGCGGTACGTTGACGAACGTAAAAGACGGCGTAAGGATGCACGCGAAGACAAAGGAAGCGAAGGAAATGCAAATTTAAGTAGAAGCGATAAAAACGGAAAAGCGGATCTTCGCAAAGCATTCAGCAGTCATTTGCCACTGCAACAAAATATATGGGTATCAAGGCAGAGCGACCAATAAAGTGAAGCGCATTCAATGAGGGCAATTAGGTGGCATTTAAAGAGCTTCTTGCTTTGTGGCACAATATTTATTTTGAACGAAGTTTGTTGCATGCAGAGAAGGAGATTCTCTAGGGGACAGCGCTTGTTCCTCACACCTTGAAGTCGTCTAAAACTATCACTCTACACGAAAGGAAGGTTCTGATTTGGTTAAGGAAAAATTATAAATAATTTTCCTGCATATTTCGCATTTTCGAAAAAAATCGTTTGTTTCTTTCTGTCATTGTATAGATCTAAAAACCTCAAATAGTTTAAGCCAACAGTAATAACTTTCCAAAAATCTCTAATATACACATCAGTGTCATATATTACAGTCTCAAGTCTTCCTCAACTACTTCCAACATTTTCACAAATTAATACCAAGACCACTCCAAACCTACACAATGCCGCCTGATCTACACTGCAATGACTTCATGACAACTTTTCTATTTAAAACTTTTATCTCGCATTTGTTTGCAATGATGCCACCAAGCACAATTGAAGTTGAACTACTTTCACATGCCACTTGTGAGTGTTGCCGCCGCTCACTCGCCCAGATCAGCCCTCAACATAAACAAAACGAACTTGCCACAATACACGCAGCAACAAAAGCAATTTCTGCTGCAGCTGAGACCAAACCACCAAGTGAACACACGTGCGCACATACATATACCCCCACACACACATAAAAACAAGCTTTTAGCAGAGCAGACGCATTACGACAACAGAAACTTTGCCAGCACAGGTTGTGACCCGTGAAAATAAATTTTACTTTCAATATGTGCTCGCTGCTCCCTTGTCTTTCATGCGGCTTTCGGGCTGAGACAAAGCCAGTGTGAGCAACACTTGCCAAATACTCGTCGAAAATCCAATGGGAATGCGCATATTCACGCTGAAATTCCCAAACGCGCGCACACACAGCGCCACAAAACAAATACAAATGCAATTGAGTGTTTACAAATGCTCGTGAATGGTGAATGGTCGGTGCAAATAAGCGAGACTTTGCGAACAGTTTTCAATAATCTGCAAATGCCACAACTTGGTTCGCCCTCATAATGCTTTCGTAAGACCATGAATATTATTAAAATACTAATTTCGTTTGCACTCGCCTCCTCAGCAACTATTTTATAACACCCGTCTATCTGTTTAGACTTCTGTTTAACTGCTCATTTGGTCGGTATTATCCGTTAATATAAATTGCGTTAAGCATTTAATATTTCTGAAGTACAAATTTATTGTTAACGCATCATTTATGTTTATATATGAGACTCTAGTAATTGTATTCTATACTCATAGAGAAAATAAGTTAATATGTTAGATTTGATTTTTCTGAAAATTCTGAAAAGCTATAGAATAAATAAAAAATATATATGCAAATTTTAGAATAAAATAATCCGTAATACCTGTTATTAACTCACCAACTAATATGCATTTTCCCAGTATCCTAAATTATGCCTCCCTTCCTCGCCTCTCTTCCCCGTCTCCAATATCCAAATTGGTTTCATGTTTCATTGAGTTTTCATCGCTCCATCATAAGTTTGCCTTTGGTAAATTTAGAAAATATTAAATATTACGTTTATTTATACATCTGTATGCGAATGCAATTTACATATAAATCAGCCCGCAGAATTTTGCGGTTGACATTTCAATTTGAGGCCTACCTGAACGCATACATACACAAGCACCTTCGCTGCCACAGCACGTTAAGTGCTTTATTAAATATTGAAATTCGGGTAGGTTTCGATTCGTGAGCATAACAAATCATCTCCGCAAGCGTACAAATACATGATTTCCCCAACCCAATTGCTCAGTGAGCTTATGAGAGTGTGCAGAGACCAGCGTGCTATATCCTTGCAAGTACCTGTTTGTAACCCTGCTGTCAATTCGGTCAACGCTTTAGTCGTATTCGCGTAAATAAATTATGCGGCAGGCCGTTGAGCGTATTTGCCCACACAAGTTAATAATTTATGTCATTTAATAAAGTATGGATTCTCACCCGCAAAACGCAGCCAGCGCCGAGAGTAAACATTTCGATAAGCGGGCAGATTTTGAGTTGAAAATTTAAATCTTAAATATTTATAGTAAATGCAGTGTACTTAGTGATACAAAACTATTCTCTATGTATTTCATGCCCTGAATAGGGTATATTGCGTATATCACTATGTTTGAAATACCCAAAAGAAAGCATCAGAGGACTTATAAAGTATTAATTAAATCGGGTCTCTGATGTTTTATACTTTATAGGGTTATAAATAAATAGCGCAACTGAGTCCGTCTGTCCGCATATATGTGAAAAAGTTCCTCAGTTTTTGACATATCAATTTTGCATACATTCTTTTTTCCCCAAGTACAAACTGAACGATCGAAATCAAGTCATTGTGTGGAACACTTTTTCATTTGACGAGATACCTTCACGGAATTTTGTATGGATTATGTAGTTGTGGACTGTTAGCGGCAATGATGTAATCTCCAAAGAAATTGTTCAGTTCGGATCAATATTGCACATAGCTGAAACTGAACGATAGGAAAATATAATGTTTGTATGGAAAACTTTTTGAGAAAATATTTTGAAGAAACTTTGCATGTGTTATTGTCCAAGATAGCGGTTCAATCTCCCAAGCAATTGTTGAGACTGTTGCATATAGCCGCCATAAAAATCGACAGATAAAAATCAATTTAGTGTATAGACACTTTTTTAGTATCTGAAGTGTATTTCAGTCTCATCATGAAAAATTATTAAAATTATCATTAAAAATAATTAAATTTTGGGTTTCATAAATTGAATAAAATTATAATTTAAGTACCTCGAAACGTTAAATATATTATAAATATATATAAAAAATTGTTAGTTTGGATCGTCAACATATAAACATGATTATCCGAACAATAAAAGTACTTACTTTAAAAATTCAAAATGAATTTTTATGACTAAAACGTTTCATATGATTGTCATACGAGGCTGCATATGGATATAGCCTGGCTAACTCACACACAAACGCAAGAACTGTCAACTTTTAGAGACTCTTTACAGCGATTTAAAAGTCATCAAATTTTATTTGACGCTCGTGACACAAAATTTACTGCATAAAAAATGATTTATTGACATAAGGGCATTGCGATGGGAGTACAATAAACCGATTATTATTAAATAATATTGCAATCTAAGATAAGACTGACGATACGAAAATTTTGATAGTATCTTAAAAATTTATTTTTTTCATTGAAAGCTTTATTAATAAATTTTCATATTCATATTTAATATGTTATAGCACAATCTAATAAAATACTAATTTCTTTGCATTTCAGGTGAGTCGCAACAAATGCTATGAACAATAATCTCATTTTTAAAAGAAGAGCCTTTTTTACATTTGAAGGAAGGTAATAAATTTGTGCATTTGCTGTATGATAATTTAGTAACTGTATAAATTCGCCCTCAATGCTTTAGTTGAGCTTTGTTGGAATGTACCACTATGGGCAATTCCGATTTTCCAACGATGCCAGTAAGATCTCTGACTGTTAATCGTCAATTCTCAAGCGCCAATTCTTCTTGTTGGCCGTTCTGGACGGCAACCTAAAAAACATATTTCGACGAATCGGTTTCCGCGGAAAGACTTACTAGTTTTAACCCACATCCAACACATATTTAAATGCATATCGAATTGTATTGCATAGTTAAGAAGGAGCGTGCATAAAAATTTAATATTGCGTAACTCATCCGCCATGGCATACCATTCTAACTATGCCAACTATTTGACGGCTGTTTGATGCCATTTTGAATTAAATTTTAGTAATACTGCTAGTCAGCTTGCTGCTACAGTGAGTGCATGTAGGAGAGAAAAGAAAATCAAGAATAATGAAAATCGTGACAATCGCTGCAATTTGTCGCGCAACGGGACATTACTCATTCGCCATGGTGGTCCTAACATACAATGCTCCTCTACTCTTTAAAAAAAAGCTATAATTGCGAAGATTTGTGTGCGATAATTTGCACTCACACTGGCAATTTATATTTGGTTATTGAATGGTGCGTATTCCAACCAAATCAGCGCAAAAGCTCGTGTCAAGAAAGTTAGTGCAGAAAACAGCGGATAGACTAACCAGCAATTGCCTACACGTATTATCCGAGTAAGTTATTACTTAATTGGAGATATCACAAGCAGGCATAAAATGTTTGTTATGCATTGAGGTTGTTGGCTTATATATAATAGCGGAATAAGTGAGGATATTGAACCGTAAAAAAGTCATATTTAAGTTTAATACGAATTTATTGATTTATTGTTATCCTTTTTTTATAATATCAACGCTACTCTTACCTTGGCCATACATAACTGTTCATAATCAGCAAATTTCTGAAGCCAAAATGTCTCTTTGTATAAGAAGCGCGTTAAATTTTTCACACATTGCGCTGCTTGAACCGCTGGTTTTTCGATTGCGTAGCAAAGTCATTCATGTGGATAGATAAAAGCAAGGGAGCCCGCTGAACACGCCAGGTAATACTATACTCAACTCATATATTTAAATCGTTGTGCAAATCAGGCTGTGTGTATGCATGGTTAACGGGTACGATGCGTATTTAATTCAGACTCCATGAGAGTTGGTGTGGATTGCCTTGAAGTAGTCAATTTTAAATTTTCGGAAAGCTTTCTAAATGCGAAAACTTTTTATGGCAAACCACGAGCTGAGCCAAATACTACCGCAGCATTTATGCTCGCAGGTGTTTACAGATTTCACCGACACTAACATAACTGGTTGAGTGTGTGTAGTGCATGTCCACCACTTCACTGGCCTCACAGTTAGTGTGTCCTGCATATCCGTATATACGCATCTAAAGGTCGATCTGCCCCAATGCCTTTCTTTACTGCTCCTGCCTTCGTCAGGCAGTCAGTATGGCAGTCATGCATGCGGCACAACAGTACGGACGCATGTGCGCACACACACAAACACTGATGCAGACTTAAAGTCACTATGCAGTGCAGTTAGGCTTTAATGCAGTTGCCAAGTGCGCTGTAAGCACTGAGCAGAAATCACGGCGAATAAAAGATTAAATGAAGTGGAGGAGAGCATTCGCAGACACACGCGTATACACAAACAAGACTCAAGCCAATCCGCTTCGACGAGCGCTGCACACATATAGTACATGCTGCACTAGGAGGCAGATTATGGCTGCAGTAAAAGTCAATAGTGCAGCAGTTTGCTTACTTGTTGTTATTGCAGTTGCTTGTAATAGCGCCAGTGATGCGTGTGCAAATGCTGATGCGCACATTGGGTTTTGTAGTGATTTCTGAATATATTTGCAACAAGATACAGCAACACTTATGCACTCCAAAACATTCCTCGCATTCCTCGCCCTTCGTATATACAAATCTGTACTTGACAAGTGTCAAGCAACCAATGCATTTTACTGCCAACTGTAAGCTCGCTGACGGGAAATAAAAGGATTGACAACAGCACAACAGCACTCAAGTGTGGCAAGGTGGGAATATGTGGCGCACAATGCCTCCAAGGCAAAGCCAGCGCAGAACTCTTAAGCAAAAGCTGAGGCTTCTTCGAAGTGTGAAAATAAAGTGTCGAGCAACAAGATGAGTGTTGAAAGAATTCACAAAAAACTCACAAATTTTCTGTTTTTAAAGCACAATTGCAAGTTTTTTGTAAATCCGCGGCAATGAACAATCGTGAAGGAACTATTAGGTAGTTAATTCCACGTTTACTTTAGAAACTCTCCCCATATCTTTCAGGTATCCATTCTGAGTTATAATACATAGTTGCCTCTGGAAACATGCATGACATAAATTTAGTCAAGCAAACGCGCCATTAAACATTTATGACTACTTTTCTGAATTCGCCATACCATACACTGCCGATCAAATGAAAAGTCGTTGTGTCCAAATAGTCTCCACCATCATTTGGTTGACTTGCCAAGAGAAACTACGTAGTGCAACAAAGTAACGGAAATGGATTGCATTCAATATAAAATTCAATAAGCAATTGAGCTGATGCGATTGCCCTCTGTTACCGGACTGGCCAGCCTTCTCGAGCGAGCATATCTGTACTTATCCACTGTCGCTATCATTTATGCTTCAAGCACACAGTGAAAAGTGGTGAAAGTTAAGCCACAAAATGAAACTCGATCGGAGAGCAAGCCATCAACAAGTTGATTAAATACAAGAACACGACTGATGGCTGGCGGCCACGCACCCAGCCGACCTTGTTGGCCATCTGGCTGGATTTAATGGTGTTGAAAAACGCAATGCCCAAACCGGTGAGGTCACTGGGGCAGAGCTTAACATGAAGTGATGGAGTGCGAATGCGTTACCAACGACAGGTGTTTTATAATGAAAGAGAAGATGTCTGCGAAGTGCGTAGCTGTGTGTGCGTGTATGTGTGTCATAATGGCAGAATCTGGATAATACAAGCGAAAAGCAAAGCCGCAACCGGCTGCTAAGCGTTGATTGCATTGAAGGATTACAGTCAATTATGGCAGACGCGACTGTGGCAGGTGCGCCTTTTACGATTTGCTAACGCTTTAACGGTTGTCGTGTTGAATGCATGTGCTTTAGTCTTACAAATACAAGTGCATACATATGTACAACAAATGGCTGGTGTATTGGTGGCAGACAGTGTTTAAAGCCAATAGAAAAATCAGCGTTTGAGTATATACGAAATATATAATAAATATAAAAACCTTAACTTCGGCTGCACCGAAGCTATAATACCTTTTACAAGTATAACAGGATCCATATAAGAACTTGATTTTGATCGGTTATTTTGTACGACAGCTCAGAAATTTTCCAAGGGTTATGATTCAAAGCAATAATTCAACACCCGCAGATTTTTTTCAGATCGGATTACTTATGCTATAGTAATATATATATATATATACATAGTTGGAAAATTTCGTTGAGATATCTCATAAAATAAAAACAAATTTCATAAAAGGACTTGACTACGATTGTTCGGTTTGTATGGCAGCTTTATGTTATAGTAGTCCGATATAAGTGTTTCCGAAAAGTACGCTGCCTTTTATGGAGAAAAGGTCGTGTGCAAACTTTTAGACTAATATCTTGAAAACTGAGTGACTAGTTCGGGTGTATACAGAGTGACGAACGGAGGGTTATAGCTTCCTTGCGGATGTTTCACAATTCGTGTTCAGGGTATAAAAACGGTAAAAATGTTCTCATTTATCCACCAAATATAATGATTTCCCTCAGCTCCTTATTCAAAGCAAATTTTTTAGACCTACCATTGTATGTAGTACCCTATATATTGGTTAGTCGAAAAAGTATTTTCGTATTTCTAATCCATTTTTCAGCTAGAGACACTATTCCATCAGTGTAAAACTTTCATCAGTGTTAATCGAAATTTCGAAATTTCCAGAACGGAAGCGAGCAAACCATTGTTGCCCTATTTGAACTGATACAGCACCGTCTCCGTAAACTTCACAAATTATATTGGTGGCATTCTTCCATATTTTATATAAAAATTTCAAAATATAGCGAATTTCTTCATTATTTTCACTCATTTTTGAACAGTTGTAACTTTTCAACTTCCCCGAATTTTATTTTTTTTGGGTTGAATGAAGGTTGGAGTCTCAACTTTCCAACGCTATATGGTATGACGCAATGTGATTGGTAGCATTGGAGATATACGACAGCAACGACATCTATTGACAAAATACGAAAAAACTTTTTCGACAACCCAATATAATAATTCCCCCTCAGCTCCTGAATCATAATAAATATTTTTGACTTAGTCTTGTATATAGTACACTATATATCTTCAATATACTTAAGTATCCAACATTAGGGTTCGGAGAATATCTATTTCAGCTGTTGCACATGCCTTATACTGTCTGAAACTTTTTGTAAAACCATATGGGTATACGTACATATACCAGGAAGGATTCTTCTCTCCAATAGTATGTTGTGAAACAAAATTTGAATTTTCCCTTGCTTTTATGTTTTAATTTTGTGTTGTGGAATTTATGGATGCTTGCTTCTGATGGTTTGTCTGCTTTGTGCGCCTGTGGTTATGCAAATATTTATCATTTGTCACTTTTGGCAAATTATAGGAATTCCGACCATTCATACCAACCAACACATACGAGCACATATTCGTGCATGAATTTTAAGCAGAGAGCGTTTAAAGCAATTAATTGAAATGTCCAGACAATTTCACTCTTTAATTGCTCACAGCTGAAGAGAGGTTTTTGTACTGTTGCCCATAGCTGTAAATACCGGATATTACGTACTTAAATCTGGTTGATCCTGTTTTCACGAATAACACTCAAAACTTAAGAAAAATAAACAAACAAACCACAAACAAATTAACAAGCTAAGTGCAAAAGGAAGAAGGAGACAGATAATCCCAGGTACAATAAATCATTATACCAATTTGTCTGTATTTTCTCACTCAAAACGAATGACTGTCAGAAATTTTGTCTATAATTTACAAACATCCTTGCGCCTCCCACCATTTTCTTCTTCATTTAAAGGTCGCAAATTTGACACATTTTTTCGTTGGCCAACGCCCGCGGTTAAGCTTTAAAAGAGCGTCTCAGCGTCATTACATAATGACCTGTAAGTGGGTATGTGTGTCTGTGCGCGTACTTCAATTTCATAGCGCTGCTCATTTGCGTAGCTCTGCCCTCATTTTTCAGATTTGTGAGTGTGAGTTTCACATTTAATTTTGTGAGCGAACTCACGGCGCATAAAGTAGCCAGCAAACACTTAACAGTAAGGGAAGCATACTTTCAGGATTGCGTAGGCAAACATAAGCCTATAAAGAAGGACATACAGTTGGCCGTAAACAAAAAAATACAAAAAAGTGAAACGAAGCGACGAGCTTTGTTAAAAATGCCGTTGATATTTTGTACTGCCAGCCGTTTGCGACGGCCTGCGGGCCCCTAATTCCCTCCTATGACACCTGCTGTTTTTTCGTGCGTTTCTTGGGCAATTTTCATTTGGTCACCGTGCAGTACCTGGACGAAATTGTTAATGTGCGCAGAAAACTTTATTTTGAACTTCAATTAGTTGCAGTCATGCAAAGTATTCTCTGGCAGACGCAGAGACAAGCAGATTGTTCTGTACTTTTATGTTTTCTTAACTGACACACTTTTCTTTCGACCAGTGGGTGCGTCGCTTGATTGCATGGGAAAATATTTTAGACTGTCCGCAATTTGAGAATTTTTAACTTGTTAATATAGCATACATTTAGGAGCATTTCACATCCCAACTGCAATTTAGTTATATTTGTAGACTCAATAAAAAAAACTAAAGCAAGCAAACTCAATGTTGAATAGCGCTGAAATTGAATATCCCAACGTCTCATCTTCCTTTCTTCAAGCAGGCAGGCAGCTTAATTTTATTCTCAGTCTAGTCACGTTGCAGTTCGGTACTTAAGTAATCTTGTTCTCTTCTGTACTTACATAACACACAAAAGCACTCTCATGGCTAATGGCATTCCCGTGCACTTGTGCAGGAAAGTAGTCTGTGTAGTGTGTCCTTGACATACTTTAAATTCCAAATTAAGTTTTCCCCGCTCTTATGATCCAGTGCGAGGCTTCTAATTGTCTTTAGTCGCCCTGATATGTTGAAGTGACCAACAAGGATGGCAATATTTAGTTAGTCTTATCCTACGCGCTTAATGGTAAGAGCGCTCCGAGACCCAAGGAGGAAATTGATACTTAGGAGTAATCAGACACCAATATATATGTATATATATAAAAAAAATGTGCTTGTGTATATATGTGAACTTACAACTTCCTTTAGAAAATGGCATGGGTTACAACAGGGTGCACACAATGTGATTTTTATGAAAAAAAATTAAATATATAACTATATATATAAAAGCAGCGCGTAAATCATGGAAAAAAGTACGAAAAGAAGAAACGATCTTTCTCTCAATTCACAAAGCGGTCTCTCTAAAACGTCCTATTTGCGAGTCTTCTCGGAAAAAAATTATTTACCTGCCAAGAAAGCGCCACGGGCTAATTAATGAGGCATCTCACGGCTTTTGCTTGACTATAATGGCATAATGAGGCTAAGCATAGATCCCAGCGACTCCCGGACTGTGGGTGCAAAGTATGGCAAATGAGAAAATACGGCTAACAGAACGGGAATAATGCAGACAACAAGCAGTTGGCAGTGAGTCATAAGCAGATGAGGACAATACGAATTGCTTTCCGTATTAGAGAAGCGCGTGTCATTCATAAGTATGACTTCTTAAAATCCCATGCAGCCTTGCATGGAAAATGGAATTTTTATCGTGGTTGTCCGTTCATCATAACTGTAATCGACAGCAGCCATAAATGTACTATAATTGTAAGGAAAAAGAGCCGAGGTCAGCCAAGGTGAGGCAATTTCAAGTTCGAGCCGAACCAAAAGTTTAATTATCTCGCATTAAAGGAAAATTTGTGAGCAGTGCAGTATGCCTAAATATCAGCAAATTTTTTTTGCAAAACATGGAAACCATTACAAAAGATACTTCATACCAAACCATAGCAAGCCAAGGAAAAATTTTTGGCGACTTCTCCTTTTTGTAGCCTCAGTTGTTTATTTTGAAGACGCATTTGTAGATGGGAAACAATCTCCAGTATTATATATTTAGAGATAAAATCGCGCGCCTTTTTTATTGCAAACAACCACAAAACTAGCATATCTACCTTGAGCCACATGGTGCTTCAACATAAAAATATTTTTTCTTCCACTGAATGTCGATTGAAATTTATGAATTGCTGACATTCATCCGGTTTTGCGTTGGACACGAAGACGTGCGGCGCAGCAAGCAGGAAGCCAAACGCTGTCAAACGGGTTTATCAACTGCAGCAGTAAATTAATGACAGAATGCAGAAAAAATACACAAAAACAACAAAACATCATGCGCTGCGAATCACGACGCAACGAGGATATTACTTATTCGCCATGGCATCCGCGCTGCACACACTGCAAGGTTAGCCAGATGATTAAGCCGAAGCGAATGAAATTTCATACTCCTGCGCAGGATAATGGGTGAAGCTTGAAAGGAACGTGCGGAAATTCAACTGAGAAAAATGCTAAACACACCAACCCCACCAACCCCTGTTCGGTTAGCGCAAAATGCTCGCTTCAAGGCGCATATTTCATTATAATTCATATAAAATTAAGAAAAAACCATAAACGCCTTGACTCTGCTATGCGCCAATAAATTACAGCGCTTTGCTAAATTGCCAACGAAAGCAAATCTTAAATGCCGTCGCTTAATCAATTCATTATGACATACTAAGTTACATATGCAAGTGTCAAAGGCTTTTATGCCCTCGCTCTTTGTGGCGACTTGTGCTCGCAGCAATTCTACTGAGTGATAAATTAATTCCACACATTCGTTGGCATATCGTGTAGCGGCGATATGATTGTGCTCAGAGTAAGCTGTGATTTAATGAAACCGGTTTATCCTGTCTTTCCTTTTATGCAAGGTAGCTTTCTTTCCACGAACTTTTAAGCAAGTGAATTACATTTATATGTGGTTTAGGGGCAAGAAAATGTGAAAAGATGATCAGTGCTGTTCAAGAAAAACCGCTGATGACAACAGGATGTGAACGTATTATTCACTTTAAGAAAGTCTTGGCTGCACTGCGTCCAAAAAATCGATAGAGAACCAAAGTTAAATCAATTTTTTCATTATTTTACATGCAAAATAATTATTTGTTAGTAAGAATTAATTAAAGTTGCACAAGAAAGAAGTACACTTAAAACTGTATGATGAAGCCTTGCATTAAAAATCAGTTATGATTGCACTTTTCATTATTCTACCTTTGAACTTTGACCCACAACCTTTAATCTCTTTCGCTCTATCGACGCTGCAGTTAATTTGTGAGCTTTAACGCACTTAAGCCGCATTTATTTATTATTTTTTGAAACCTCGCGTAATCGCCCATCACTCCGAGCAAACACACTCCCACAACACACACACACACACACCTACGCATTTGATAGTGACAACTTAATTAACATGGGCGCTGACAGTAATTTTAAAGGTCGCGGTCTCGGCGCGTTGCCGAAATGTGCAGTGGGCAGCAACTGATTGAGTGAAACAGAAGCGAAAGACACGAAGTTTATGAATTGCTGACGGTTGCGAGTTCATGTGATGACAAATGTATGTCATGTGTCAATGTTGTCTCGTGAAGGGTTAACGAAGCATAAATGTGATTAATGGCAGGCATTCATGTAACTCTGAATTTCGTTGAAATATGGCCAGATATTATGTCCATTATCACATAAAGCTGAGTTGATGATGGTGGCATAAAGTGCTCACAACGGTAAACATTAATCGATACATTAATAAATCAATTAAAGAGTCAGATTCAGGGTTGTAATTACTTTTATTACATTCTTCTTCTTCTTAACTGGCGTAGACACAGCTTTTGCGGTGGTATTACATTAACGATGAATAGCAGAGGTTGGTGAATTCTACAAAAAAATGTCAAATACACCGGTTCTAAGTCTCATCATCCATAAAATAGAACTCAGTTGTGCACAAATATGTAATTCTGCAACTTTACTCATGCATCAATGTTTAAAGAGCGCCACCAGTTCGCATTTATTCGAATGAGTGTAATATCCGTTCCCAACAATGAACACCTGTCGCCTTCGAACAGCTGCCAATCGTTGCCTGTGGGGATTACACACAATAAATGGAAAAGGCAAATGCATTCAAATCAGCCAGTCATTCGCAACAATTGCATGCACAGCCATCTTCACACATCATCGGAAATTTATACAAATAGCCGACAGTGATGTTTCCCCTGTCAGACCATATGTGTGTAAATGGTGGCAGTGACTGACTAAGCGGTAAATAAATGAACGGTATATTTGTAATAAATCGTAAAATTAAGCTTTAGTTGGCATTTGTACAGAGAACTTAAGGTCTTTGTATACGAACAAATGTACCAGAAATGTATACCCATATTGAGGCCGGTTCAAAGAAGCGTTGAAAAATTGCAGTGTGGAAGATTAGTGCCTGCGTATTTACCGTTTAAGTTTAATGAGGCATTTTGTATACAAATGTTTGCATAAAAGCATATAAAATTTAAAAAGTTATAATTATTATTTATAAGTTATTAATTTTCAACAAAAAAAAATTTAGTTCATAATTATTGCCACTATATAAACGAATGCTACCAAAAATATCTTTACCAAGATTTTTGAGGCGATAAATGATTAATGAAAGATGTGTGAAGATGAAATTTTTATATTAGGTAGAAAAAGTCTTCTCGTATTTCTAATTAAACTTCACCTTTTTTTTATATTTATAATGAACTTTAATCAAATATGTACTATTTTGGTCAACCACTTTTAGCCATTTTTCCGCTAGAGTCATAATCCCATCAGTGTAAAACTTGTTTCTGAAAGAAAATCTGCGACAAATAATTTTCACAGGCTTCTTTTGAAGCCAACTTTACTCCATCAGCGGAGTTCTGCATTGACCGACACAAATGCTAGTCCGATGGTATAAGGTTAGGGCTATATGGTGGTCAAAACCTCCCAGCCAATTTCTCAAGTTCTCCCAGTTTTTACCGAGTCATCAAAGATAACTGTGGTCTAGGTTGTCTTAATGGGAGACCTAGACATTTCTGTTGATAAGGTTTGGCAATTTTTTTTCGAATGCTTGCTTCAAATTCATCAGTTGTTAAGAGTAAAATGTAGAATCAAAAGTTCGACAAGGCTGGAGCAGCTCAAATTAGATGATTCCTTTCCAATCCCATCAAAAACTCAGTATAACCTTTCGAGGCGTCAATCCTGGCTTTGCGACCATTTGTTGAGCTTCACCACGCTTGAACTTTAATCTTTTTCGCACATTATTGTCGTATTTAATCCACTTTACGTCTCCTGTTACCATTTACTTCAGAAATGATTCGATTTCATTTCGTTCCATCAAGGAATCGCAGATGTTAATTAGGTCCATTAAATTTTTCACAGACAATTCATGTGGTATCCAAACATCGAGCTTCTTCATGTAGCCAGCAATTTTAAAATGGTTCAAAACCGTTTGATGATGAATGTTAAGGTCCTTAGGGATATCATGGCCGCTTATGTGTCGGTCCTGGTCAATCTTTTCTATAATTTCATCGACTTTTTGAACGATAAGTCGACCAGAGCGAGGAGCATTTTTCACATCGAAATTTCCCGAACAGAAGCGAGCAAACCATTGTTGTGCTAGTCGATATCGTTTAATTTTTAAGTAAAAACTGACCTTCAAAGTAATAAGGGTTTTAAGATACTCCAGCATTGCACAATTCTCAAAACCTGTTAATTTCTGGACCACACTTTCTTTAGCTTTGAGAGAGAAACAGCTGCTACGCCTGATTACCAAAAAGTAAAAATAAAACTCACTTCTGTCAAACACCTCGCTTAATCCCTTGACTCATCACTTTCAGCTGTGATTGCTATTTAAATCGCATCAACCGTCGTCCACAGCAACAAATTGTTATCTAATTTTCCACCTGCACACACGTTTCCACCCTGTGCGCCGCCGCTCACGCCTTGCGATACTTGCCAGCACAGTCTAATTATGCTTTAATTAACGGTATTTCAGGCTACAGGTGAGAATTACTTAGATTTCGGTAATGTGTTTGTAATTTGTCCGCGCACGTTTCGGTATTCAAATGCCAGCGAAGTCCCAACAAAGTCATCGAAAAGCGCTTAACCAGTGATACTGTTTTTGTTATTGTTTTTGCTATTTTTCACTTTCGTTTGTAGCCAGTTTCTCATTTTATCCATTGCTCCAAAGGGCTGTATTAACATTTTGTTAGCCGCATTAGCTGGCGGCGTCATCAAAGTGAAAGTGACGACTTGTGCCCTCCCTCCTACTACTCTCCTGCCCCTTTGTTACCAATAAAGTTGCGTGTACACCATGTCAGCTGTACTTTATGACAATTAAGCCGATAATTCCCAACATTGGCGCCTGTGCACTGCTTGTTGTTGGTGCGAAGTGCTGCCAGCGTAAGCGTTAAGCTTTGGTTTTACCTGTAAATGTAAATTGTGGACACTTTAGGGCATTTGCTTTCATCGAAGCGGTTTCGGACGAGTTGTTTCCAACCTATTATGTTATTTTAATGACTTCATCAATTAGTGTCCAATGAAGATGTGCGGCTGAAAGAGCAGCGGCCGGCGATAATGCATAATTTATACAATTTTATATATTTTAAAACTCTTTCGTTTAAAAATTTTGGTATTAATTGATGTACGCTTTGTACTTGTAAGACGATATTCATCTCCAGAAATTTGCAAAATTGTAATTAATTTTCATAATCCGATAGTTTAAATATTCAAAAACATCCCACTAAAAGTCACTCGAAGCATATTTAGTTCAATTATTTTTTTTTTAAAGCTAACAGCCTTTCTTTTATAAATGTACGGAAGTATATTATTTTTTATTCCACTTCTGTACTGTCTCTGTATACATATATTAAATATTCTGAAATTGATGTCTATTGTTTATCACTAATTAATTAATCAATTTTAAAATACTAAAGAGGTGATTAATTTACACAAAAGGCCTTTGTAAATACACTCATGTATATATAAATATATATGGACGTATCTTAAATTTGTGCGTTTGTGTGTTTTAAATAATTTCCATTAATTAACTGTAATAAAGTGGCACACTTATTTAATTGTCACTTAATCGTTGAAACACACAGTATAACCTAAATACAAAAGTCCCTTTGCAGGGAAATGCACTAAGCCAAAATCGGTCTCTTGCCTTCCACTCAGCAGTACAACTATTGTGGTTGGCTGTATATACATACAATTGTATATAGTATAGTTGCAAAAGACACTTACACCTTAGAGCTTTTCTCCCTTTTCATTCCACGCGGCGTTTTGGGAAGCTTTTTCAAGGCGCAAATATGTTCGAAGGTTTGTTATTGCTTGCCAAGGGGTGACTGCTTTAGAAAAACCTTCCTTTTTGTGCATCAAGTCGGAAATCAAACCAAAATCCTGCGTTTCAAACCATTTCATCATGGCAGCCATAAAAGTAGTATAAAGTAGTAAAATATTTGAAAAGAAATTATACTTTAAGGGAGTCAGCTAAATTTGTCTTCTCTAGCGAAGGGCAGAAGCGTTGAAAGTATATTAGACGCAGTTGAAATTTAGTTTACTATGAAGTCATAACAGTATGGCTCAATTACTCCAGCTCTGAATTATATTACTTATATGTCTTAATTATAGATATATGCAATAATCAGCTTATTTATACTGATGATATAAGTAGTGTTAAGGGAGGAGCCTGCTTTGGAAGCTTTAAAACTTAGATTATTTTGCTTAAATCTCTTTAAAAATAATCTAAGAATATGTCCCCAAAGATATAGATGGGAGTTCGAAATATTTTCGAAGGTAAAAGGGACCGAGCGTCTAGCAGATATATTAGCGCTTGGGCAGAAAGCGAAAACTTTGACGCGCGATTTCTCGGTTTTTGTTTTTACTATTTTCTTAATTGGCGGACAGGATAGAAACAAACCTAAACGTCGTATGGACTTGAACAAAGTTAATTACTTTTGGCATTCAATTTTCTTCTATTTAAACTAAAAAAACTAAGAAAAATCAAGTTTGAACATATATTTAAACAACATAAAATAAATTTTTTTTTGGTCAAAAACCACTTTTTTATAATTTTAAAAAAAATTTAAAAAATGTACAATTTTTTTTGGAATTTTTTTAGTTTAACAGTGAAGATAAATTATTAAAAAATATGAATCTCTTTGAATTTTTTGTTTCCGATAGAAATTGCGACATACATCCTGCCCGCCGTCCGACAAACGCTCATGCGAGATGCAGCACGCAATTGCTTCCCAAAGGCAGAATATGAAAGATTTCGTATCCAAAAAATTTGTGAATGATGTTTAAGTATATAGCTATAAACCCTAGAAATTTTACATCAATCAATTATATCTTTCCCTCCCAAAAAAATCCTCAAAAAATCGACTTTTTGGAGCGTCTAAAGCAGGCTCCCCTCTTAAATCAGAACCTATTATTTCGAAACCAAATTGTAAATGTGTTGTCTGAACACACAGTTGATATTGTAGTACGATAACTACTAAATTGACAATATCCAAAATAAGTGCATATCGTCACCTAACATGCAAAATAACGTAACAAAAGTTATAATAATATAATAGAAATCACTCATATTGAAACAAAATTTCAGTTGTGGTTATAAAAAGGTTATATATTAGTTATATATTGGTTATATCCGTCAGCGGAAGCTGCAAATCTTATGATACATATGGATATGTAATTTGATGTAGTGAATTGTAAGCAGTAAAAAATTGAATATCAGCGTTTTATTTGAAAGATATTTATTCTACTATAAAATTAAAGCAAATGTTTCAATATACTTGTATAACTGTATATGGTTTCTAGACATGTTTTAACAACACTCATTTTATAACATAATTCTACTTTTGTTTCTAAGCTTTTAGAATTTCACTTTCAGCACTCGCAATGAAGACTTAATCCTAAGAACTGTAATTTTATTTCTCTTATCAGCGAGAAACATTTTCGCATTTATTGTCCTCTCTTTAAAACAAGATTGGTAAACTAAAAGTTTGCATGGCCGCTTTTCACCGCAGAAGCTTCGAAAGCTTTAGCTCAAGCTTTCATTGTGCTTTTAAAACTTTTCCAAAGATGTCGCAGCTCAATGAAAAAGCGCTAAAGTTTGAACTGAAGCGAGTAAAAATGTGAAAAAACTTTTAGAATACTATATATGTATATATGTACAGATGGATATGTAAATTCAATATTTTTATGTATTATATGTCATACACACATAGACGTTTTTTTAATACGAGCCTTTGTATGTAGTTATCATTCATTTTTTTCCGTTAGTTGGAAAGTAGTTGGGAAGTATTTCAAAAGTGTGCAGTTGAGGTAATAAAATTATAAAGTATGTAAAACCCTATGAGTATCTTTCGATGATCAAAAACCAAACTCTATATGTCTTTCATTATTCCCGTCCTGCTATATTGTGCAGAGGCATGGACGATGAATACACCTGATGAGTCGGCGTTGAGAGTTTTCGAGAGAAAGGTTGTGCGAAAGATTTATGGTGCTTTGCGCGTTGACCACAGCAAATAACGCATGAGATGGAACGATGCGGTGTATGAGATATATATACGACGGAATTGATATAGTTCAGCGTATTAGGAGCAGTGGCTACGCTGGCTGGGTCATGTCGTCCGAATGGGCGAAAACACTCCAGCTCTGAAAGTATTTGACGCAGTACTCGCCGAGGGAAGAAGAGGAAGAGGAAGACCGCCACCCCGTTGGAAATACTAGGTGGAGAAGGACCTGGCTTCGCTTGGAGTCTCCAAAAAGGAAGAGCGACTGACACGCAGTCGTAAATTCGGATATAACTGCGTCTGTAAAATCCTTGAAACATAAGTCATACAAGTCAAACAGGAGACAAAAAATATTTCTTCGGAGTACGACCACATACTTTCCTGCGTTTGCTCCCAAAATATTGTTCAGTTAGTACTAATACAACAAGTGAAGCTTGCTCTGAGTTCCTCATGAATGTCAAAGTAGACTGGTCGTCATTGAGAGTCCCTTTGAATCACAGGAAATCCGACCACAGCCCCCAATTTTCATTTCTTTCGGCACGAGACCAAGTATTAATAAAATTCCGCGTATGCGCTTTTAATTACCGACAGCTTTCAAAACAACCAACCCTAGGCACAGAAAATGTGCCCAATGAGTACAATTAAGCAGCATGCCACACAACCAAAAGAGAAACAAAAAAATTTTAATTTGATCAGAAATAGAAATAGAAATAAAAGTGAAATATGCGGAGTGCAGCTTGCCACAAAGACGGCTGCCAAGCGCCTTGTGCAACTGAGCCACTGTGAGATTTTTTCGGGTTTTTCGGCTGCCCGCGCGCTGTGACGGCGTGCGTGCGTGCTGACACGCCGCCATTCAAGCGTTCAATCAACACATTATACGGCTTGGCCGCGACAAAAAGGCGATAAAACCGTTAAATGCGCAGAATGCAGCACCAAACGTGGCAGCGTTGCATAGTTGCCACAGCTGCTCATATTGTTTGTTTTGGCGCATAAAGGCAACAATCTGCGTGGACAATCCCAGAGCAACAATCCGCAACGCACAGCTGCACACCGCCAGCAGTTGCACGTCAAAGGCTTGGTGTCAAGACGCACAATTGCACCGTTGACTTGGCTGACTGGCGGACAGCAAGACAATGTTTTCATTTTGTTTTGTTTTGTGCTTTGACAGTTTCATTCTATTTTTAATTGTGCTGTTGCTGTTGTTGCAGCGCGCACAAATTGGTTGCCGAACCTTATTTCCACCAAACGAATTATGGCCAGATGCCACAAAAAGCAGTTGCCACGCACTTAAACGCTCGTCCGACTGGCAAGTGGCAGCGTTGCGACGGAATTGTCGCCAATTTGTTTTGCTTGCCACTTGGTGCCGAAATCTAATCGCGCGATACACAGAAGCGAGACGCTAAACGACAATGTGAGTGGACAACAACAAGAGCCCAATGGCAGAGTGTGGTATGCAACAAGCAAAAAATATGGCAATCATTGCAAACACAACGCGCCGCACTTTTGCGGTTGATTCAATTAGTGCGCGAGCAAATCGCGCAGACAAACACCGTAAACCAGCAAAACCACCAAAACAGCAGATAATCGCCCATCGCCGCTGGCGCAGCAAACTTTTTACATATGTACATATAAGCGTGCGCTTAAGTGTTTTGTGCTGTTGTTGCTGTGGGTATGCAAGTTTTCGCAAATATTAGAATCAATATTTATTTTCATTATTTTAATTATGTTAAAATTAATAATTTATTTTAATGAAATCATTGTCTAAAACGTTTGCCTATACCGTGGCGTGGTGGCTAAACCAAAATGCGCTTGACACTATTGAATATTTTTTATTATTTATCGCTGTCGGTTATTCATGAAAATATGGCAGCAAAAATCAAAAAATGCGTTGAACAACTGTTAGGCAACAGTTAGCTTTTGCGCCTCCCCCATCTTCAGCGCTCACTCGCCTGCACTTGGCTTAGGCTACCACAAGCTAGAGGCGGTGAAGGCAAGCCCGCGCCTGCTCCTTCTGTGCTGGCTACCCGCTAGCCCGTCTAAGTTGGCGAATGCACATTCGCTACTTGCGGCTCGCCACGTCGACATTTGATTTATTGAATTGATTTGCAACGGCGTCAAATTGGCATTTGACGCATTTTTGTGGCAGACAGGTATTTTGACATTTACATTCAATGCAATTTAAAATAATTTCAAATTTTGATTTTCGTTCGTACGCACCTTTTGCGGGCGTGTGGCATATGCTAGTCTGTGCGCGGTTAAGTGTGAGTACTTCTATGGACTAGACAATTTAGCTAAGCTTGGCGGTATGCGCAACCCAGCAGATTTGCTAGTAATTCTGTGCTAGACATCTAACTCATTCATGCCTGAGAAAGGCAGAATGTATTCTAATATTGCCAATTGGCAAAGAGTGCCATTGTATTCGTCAAGCTCTGCTGCACACTGAATGTTGTTTTTATTTTCCGTTCCACGACAGTCTGTTCTAAGTACCCGGTCGAATCCGTATTTTTATGCAGCCAATGACTGTTAACTCGGTACAATTCCACGAAATTACTTCTGGATTGTTTTCTGCCACTATAACAACAACAACTGTTTTCTTTTCTTATCCAACCACCTCGAGATCTTACTTAATTATCGATCGTATATAAGAAAGACCGACGAAAATCATAACCAACGTTTGATGTCTTGTGTTTGCCGCTCAGATAAAGTCCAATAAGCTTCTTTCACGAATACTTTGATCATGTATCAAAACTTCAACAGAAAAGGTAACTTCTAAATTGCTAAAGATGACTCTACACGATCTCTGGTAGAGCATCAGTACAGCGTGGGCAAAATTTTCAATCTAGACATTTTTGCAAAGTATTGAAATAAACTAAAGGGCCACGCTTCGAAAATATTTTAACAATACACCTAAGGAAAAGCCTTTCTAAATACACATACATAAGAGCGGGTTGACTCACAGGGAACCAAAATAGCGGAAAATCGCGTTTGCGGAAAATGTTCTACAGATCATTCTGAACGACTTTGTCTAAAAAACTATGAATTTAAAAAAGGTTTCGATCGAATCGGCAAGATCGTGCAACTATAAAATATATCTCCCCTACCATCGATGGTTCAGATTTTCTGAACTGCGATATAAAAATTCGAACCAGTTTTAGACCCATAGTATCATAGCACAATATTTCCCTCATACGCTCTTTTAAAGTAAGAAAAATCGGCCCTCTCTAATATACATATATACGAATTTTTTTAGGGAAAGCATCGAAAGTCGGAGTGTGGAACTTTAATGCGCTAAACCTAACTTTCGAAAAATACGGATTGACATCATTTTAAATTTGTATAGATATCCTCTGAAGAACCCAATGCATATATGTACATTAGAACGGGTTGATTTCCAGGGAAATAAAAAATGGAAATATTTGGAATGCGGCGAATGTTCTGCGATTCATTCTGAATGATCTGAATGACTTTGCCTAAGAGACTGTGGATTTAAAACCGATTGCGGTCAAATTGGCCAGATCGTAAAACTATAAAATATATCTTGCATACAACCGATTATGTTTTGAGCAACATTTCCCGCAAACACACATAAATCTATTGGTATATGCCATCGGCGACGACGACGTTTTTGAATAAAAAGCGAATTTCGAATCTTTACTTCTCAAGAATGGTAAATTGTCAAAAACTAAACGAAAACTGTTTCAGTAAACCACACAACTACTTTTATTTACAACTGTATTAATCTCAGTAGAATGTGTCCATAATTGTTTATGAACTCGCCATTTGACCACTGAACTTAGCTGATATTACTAAATCGTGGTTTATTCGATCAGCGCTTGTGAAGCTAACAAAAAAACTCCCAGTTAACCGTTAGGCATTTCGTTTTCTTTTTCGAAGTGCTTTAAAATTAATTGCCACTTGCAACTACTGACACCTAACTGTATGCTCAAAAACTAGCAACTGGCGAAAAAAGGAGCTAAGGGTAAAAAAAGTGAGCTCAAACAGAGTTCGGCAGCTCGATTAGCTCGGTAGGAAATTCGAATGTGTAACCAAAAGAAAAATTCATAAAATTTCTCCGTTTGAGTTTGGTGAGTTCATGTAAAAATATCTACATAACCACATGCTTATAAAATACACATACATGTATATATTGTATTTCTGATTGCTTTATACCGCAGCAACTGCTTCAATATACTTGTATGTAAAATGCAAAAAACGTATTCAGTCGCAAACAGAAATGTAATAAAAGGAACAATTTTTTTTACATTAGAGAAATGCTTTTGCTAAACATTTAATAGAAGCTTCATAAAAAACGTGTTTCTCAGCTTAACTTCGCAATCCCAAATGGGTTCGTTGTGGGTATGGCTTAAAACAGATTTGCTACAATCTTAACCGTCGTTTAACTGTCTCAACGCTATCACATAACTGCGTGCGAAATATTAAAAGTGCAAAAATAATATCAGATTTTTGTGTTTTGATACGTCAAAGATCATTTCGTTTGACATTAAAAGACTTGATTTATCTTTAAAAACAGAAATGCAGTTTGCAGAGCGCGCCACAATTATATACTCGTATGTACATAGTTATAACGCATTAGATATGCGTATGAAACTGCAGATATGCGCTTATATATTTACTTTCAGATAATTTTGGTTATTATGGTTGCATTAGTTCTCTCTAATCCTCTACACCTCAAGTCCTCCATATGCTTATACAAATATTTAAAATTGCTCACTTTAAAGCTCCAATCAGCTATGTAAACGGTGTCATAGATTTCCACCACAACTGCGTTCTGGGTGCAGTGACCACAAGCAGTTGCCAAGAGCCCTAACGCTTGAGAAACCACAAGCCCTAAAACCGATAAACACGCTCAGTTCCACTTTCCTAAAGCGATTGTGTGCGATTCATAATCATTGGTCAGCCATGCATTTTTTAAATGTTGAATGTTTGAATTTAGTTGCGTTCACATGCTATCTGAGATTTGTGGCATGCCACAGCGCAAACAATCGCAGCGCTGACTAAACGGCGGCTTGAGTTCAGCTGCGAATGCGCAAAACGCTTTAATTTCATAATAGACGCCGAAGTGCAGAGACGCGAACGCGCTTAAGTTGAGCGCCGTAAATCGCAAAAGTAAAAAAGTGAAAAAAACTGTTTATACAAATTCAAGGACTCGGTCATAGGAAAGATTTTCAAAAGTATTTTTTTTCATTCGATAATAGTTATATAAGGTTTATACGATAGAAAGTGCTCTTTGGACATCAAAATTAGATCAACAAGTGGTTAAACTTATAAACCTATGAAAGTGCAGTGAACTGTCAATAATAATTTCATAATTAACGGTGTATATTTTCGTGTAGCAATCAGTGACTAGCTAACAGTCGTTGCCAAAAGTGTAATCCAATGCTTTTGTGTTTCAAACTTATATGAAGCCATTGAGGAAAATAATATGCTAATAATTTTAATGTGATGTCGAAAGGAACTAACCAGAACTAAAGGTGAGTTTGGAGAGTGTTGCGCCTCGTAAAAATCTAAGTAAATCGAGAAAATACACGAGTATTTAGTAACGAATATTCATAATCTATTACCACAAATCAAAGTGTTTTTGAAAGATTAGTTCTTCGATAGTCAGCTAGTAGCTCGATAAAAAATCATAAGTTGACTCTGCTTTTATGTGGGTAATCTGGTCTAGATGTCTAAATTTTAGACATTTTTCAGACTAAGATGAAACAATTTTTATCATATTTCAAAGTAATCGCTTAAGCAGACTGCAGATATCGTGTCAACCAACTCAAAAAGTAGTTTCGAGAAAATGCTCGACCGGCTTAGATGCCACGTTCCAAAATCCGCTCCAACACCGAAAATAATTCGATTTTTTTTTATTCAATTAAAGGCATTTTATTGAAGTTGTTGCAAAAAGGTTATCAAATTCTAACTAGCAGTTGCTAGTTGCACATATCAAAAAATGGATTTAGAAAATATAATCACGCTTTTCTACTTTATTTTCGAAATTCTTCAAAACTTTACGCACCATATCAAACAATTCTAATTTTTTTCCAAAAAAGTGCTCTGAATTTCACATATAGCACCTCACGTACATACATATTTGCTATTCAAACGAAAATTAATAAATCACAGTCCATCAGTACGGAATCCCTTGCAACTGAATTATATTTATCCATAAAATGTTGCATTGCTAACTGTACAAATCACGTGAATATGCGAATATAACTGAAAGTGACATGAAAAACTCAATTCAACTCTTCTGTGTCAATTAAAAAAGTGAAATTGCGAACCAAATTGAATGACTGTCGAATTGAAAAGCAGATTTCAGATTATGTTTTGACTTTTCCACTTGTTGCTAAATTCGAACGAATGATGCGTTCCACTGGCAACCGAAGCAATTGGAAATGCAATGAGAAGGTTGCCTCTTTCGTATTTATAGTTCAACCAGTGTGAAATTTCCACTAATTGATATTTGTTACTTCAGATGCATTTAATTAATGAACAAAGGTATGTTTGCCGTCATCATATTCGCTCTCTTCGCTCGACTGAAACGAAAGCGTCACTTCAGAACGAGTGGCGAATTATGTGGCGTCGAGAACATACAAATAATGAAGACACTTGTATACACAAATGTTGAGGCGATATATACTATATATATGTACGAGTATGCTTTGTTGTTGAAAGGCTCGATAAGCTCAGACGTATTTTGCAAATCTTCATTCAATATACATTGAAGCGCACAATGGCACAAATGGATGCGGAAAGCTCTAAACGGAATAAGCGAGTGTGTGTAAACAAACAGAGGATTTAGTGGCACTTTTGAAAAGATTTGTATATTGGTGAAATACTCGCACGGAAGTTGTAGAAATCGAATTATAAATACGTAATAACAGCCTAATCTTCAGAGTGCTGATATATATGTATAATCGCAACATACACACTTTGAGGGCTTAGTTCATTAGAATATTTATTCACTTGAATGAGTTTCAGCTATTAGACAGGCCGAGGTTGCATGCTTCGTATAAGAGGTGTACCGTTATTTGAGTCGAGCGAAAATAAAAAGATTAAGGGGTAACATAGATTTCCCCGGGGGTAAAAACAGCCTTTTTTGAACAATTTTTTTTCATATAAAAATTAAATATTTTATTAGAATTCAAACATACACTATTAATAGTGAAATTCTGAAATTTTTGGAAAAAAATATTTTAAGCTCGGCCATTGCGGTGACCCCTCGGAAAAAAGATGCACTCGCGTTGGCAGATTAAATCCTAACAGAATCAATTAAAGTGAAATATACTTGTTTTAGCTAAAACCTTAACTTGCATAGAACTTGGACGAAGGAAAAAAATTAAAATTGGATTTTTGACAGACATTTTTTGCAAAAAATAAAATAAAATTTCAGTGAAAATTTCGCAACATTCTTTTTTCAAATAGCTGTTATTGAAAAAAATCCTTCGGCCAAGCCTTTAAGAATTGCACCTCAAAGATTCTCCATGAAGATCAGTTTAGTAGTTCTTGAAACATCTTGCCAACCGACCTCAAAAACACTGTTTCGAGAAAAACGCGTTTAAAGACGGCGCACTTAGCCTAACTAGCCTCAGGCGCACAAGTTCTTAGGGCAATTCAAACAAAATACATATTCAGCAATATTGAAGTTTGTGCCAAAGATAGTATATACAATGTTGACATATGAATTAGTTCCAACTTTTGACTATGAACCCCGCCATTCTCTAGATCACATATGATATTTCACAATTTAGTTAAGCAACTTGAACCAACTTTTGTTGAAAAAATTCTCGAGATAATCTCTTAATAGTTTTAAAATAGACTCAATAAATCTGAAACGATCCCAACAGGCTGTTTCAATCAATTATTTATATTTATATGTTGAAACCGAATTCACTGCTTTCGTGACACTCTCCCAGAAATGGAAGAAATTGATTTTTATTTTCGTTAGCTTTGATATAAACAAATAATTTCAGTCGCCACTCAAATTCACCTTATCGTCTTCTCAAGATTAGCATATCCTAATGCGACTAGACACCAACGAAGCTAATTCCCAGAAACCCAAAAACAAAAATCACAGATTACCTTAACCTTTACGCACTTTAATAGGAATACCTCATATCTAATTCATTCGTTTTCGTTTCTTTGTTCTCTTACAGGTAAGCAATTAGACTGCATATTTTTGCGATGACTTTCACTGATTGGTTTTCACGCATTCCATCTTTGATGTTGAGTAAAAGAAATACCAAATATACTAACCGATACCGAAACACACGGGAGAAAAGTATAAGAAAATCCTCAAGGTAAGTCGCCATATGCTCCCCAGCAAAGGCAAGGGATCAAATAGACTTTGTGATGTATGTTATGGTATGGTTGAATGTATTCACCTTAAGCTTTGGAAGCAACATCCGCACACTTATCATCTATACTATCAAGGCGAAGTTTTCTGTTTGTGTTTGGTGCTTATCCTGGCAATAATTCTATGAAGAACCTTGTGTATATTTTTAGCTCAACAAAATCAAGCAACCTGTTGCCCGTGCCTTTATGACCGAGATACTGTTAATACGAGAATGCTCTCTTTTGCTAACAGCGCAGTGTTTGGCTTGTGTGCCTAAAGGCAGACCAAGCATTGAGCAGTTCTCTTTCTCCATTTTCGTGTGTGAGAACTCTGTGAATGTGAGAAGTGAGTAACTAAAACTCCATTTAGCGGAAATGGGATTTTTAACATATGGCAGATAATTATTTAGTTGGTATGCCAGGCAAAAATTATTACAAAAGCAGGGACAATTCTTCAAATAGCTAAGTGTACCGAAATGCAGCTGAGCTTTAAGCTTTCGGGGTTAAAAATAATTTTTATGAGCATAATTTTTATTAACAGCGATTGGTGGTCATTGTGGTAATGTATGGGAATTCAGATATTTCATATCAAACAATAACATTAACATTAAATAGATATAATGGGTCTACCAACAAGAACGGCGTGATGTTCAAATGAAATAAAACACTAAAAACGAGTTATTTTCTTTTTTTTGCTAATAGATGCCACTTATGACTTGTAGGAAATGTAGCCCAAAAGGCCACCACTGCCCAGTTTACATATCTCAAACTCTTTACGCCAATTTTTGTTGACTCGGTGGTGCATTTCGTCTGTAGTGCGCTGAATGTTGACTTCGAACTTCTCGGGCGGCACTGGTTGATTGGTGCAAATCTTTGACTTAACGTGCCTCAGAGAAAATAATCTAAAAGCATTAAATCCTACTTTCTTTGCGGTTGTTTGGCTGTATCATTGGAAAAACGCCCGTCAATCGACTTATAATGCTCGCTATTGATAGTGATGGCATTTCCTGCCACATTTCGAAAGAAATAAGGCCCGAGAATCCCGTCATACCACAATCGGTACCAACCGGTAATTTTTTGGGGATGCAATTGTCTTCCTGAACCACACGAGGATTTGACTAACCCGAATAGCGACAATTTTGTTTCTTGGCGAAACCATTAAGCAAGAAATGAACCTAATCTGAAAAGACGATTTCTCGTTGAACAAGAATTTCAAAAGTTTTCGAAAAGTGTGAATTTGCGTAATAACCTTGAAAAATTTCCAAAGAGGAATGTGACACGATGAATAGGCAAGCTTTACTGAATACACCGACAAAATTTGACATAAATCCGTAAACAAACATGGCCGCCACTAGCTGTCAAATTACGTCATCCGTATTGGTAGATGCTGTATTTCCACTTATGCTTCCCGACATTTGACATTACATTTAACTAACGTAATGTCTATTTAACTCTTAACTGCCAGAGCTTTAAGTTTTTCTCGTTAAACTTGACAAATAAGACGCCTATCTGCAGATGGCAAACTGTACACCTGAGCTTTAAGTTTTAGAGAATAAAAATTATTATCATACACATTCTGTAAAGAAAAGCTTTACGGCCAAAGCTGTCGTCTTACGTTGCTCATTCATAATCTAAAGCGAAAAAGTTTCATGGAAGCTTTTAAAAATACCGGGAAATTAACAAAGCCATATGTATATAAGTATCTGTAACCGCTTTTTCTACAATATATGAGCAACCCCAAGCGAGCTCCGAGAAGACGCCTTATACTTTTGACAAACAAAAGCAATGAAAAGTCACACGGTGTGAACAACAAACACATAAATATTTTACTGTTCAGTACGTATTTATTCTTTATTGCATATACCCTACCTAAAAGGGGGGAGAAATCAACTTTTTATGAACACGCGCAAAACGAACGCGCCTCTTTTGCAGAACCTATCACTTTTGCGTTGTTTTTACTCTCCATAAGTATTGGTAGTGAGTATACAGACAAACCTATGTGGATATTTACAGTAAGGTGCTTCGAGGCTTCGTTTGTGATTTTAAAAGTTTTATGAGCTTTATTTTATTTTTAGAATGCTTGATGAACTGAAATCCATAAGAAGAGGGCAATTTGTTTATCTTATACCTTCTTAAGCCCCCTGGCGTATATACATAGCTTGAATCATTATTAATATCATATATTTGCATTACCGCTTTCAGGCTGAAAGAAACATAAATATAAACTACCAAATCACAAACAAACCTTAAAGAAACAAAGCGCACATACGAGCACATCTCTGATGCTTTATTTGTAGATAAATTATCTGCAGACATGCCAATGTGTTCGGCGTTTATGTTGACGCATCTCACAGCGTTTTATTGACTCTCCTAACAAACGCGAGACAGCACGGACAGTGGTAGATTTTCAATAGAGAGCGCTGCCTGTGTTAGCGCTCATCAATGCCGGCCAGCTAACTGACAGCATCTCTCACGATTGTGGGTGCTCCAATGACATTGTGAACATGTCGCTGACGCCAATTGAAGTTTTGTTGTTTGTCACAGACTGGTGGTCAGGTCTAACTACATGGCACATACTTATTATAACAGTAATTATTTATTTAAATATTAATACCATTAGATTACGAAAAGCGCCAGGCAGCTTTCTGTGGCACCCTTTCCAAGCATAACTTGCAGGTGGTTCCTCTAACAGTGCTACTCCCGCTTTGCTCCTGTGCGCAGTGTTTTGTGTGCTCCGCTGCGCGCTCACCATCAGCTGTTGTTGACAGGCCATCCACTTCTCCGCCCTGTCACCCGTCGCGCCCATATACAGCCATTGGTTTTGGCTTATTGGCAGCCCCTCTCTATGCAATGTGTAGCGCCATCGCTCTATTTATCACTGTTGTTGCGGCCGCCGCTCAGCGCTGCTCTGCTTTTTGCTGTGCGCCGTCGCCGTCGCTGTCTTCGGCTCTGACCGCTGTGATGCGACTGCGATTTTCGCCAAATGCCAACTCCGAAAATCCAGTTTATCCCAAGAAGGCAGCATGTACGGACGTTGTAGCACAAGCAGCTCGTACAACGCGTTGTTTTGGTCATAAAAATCGCGCCGCGCCGCGCCGCTTCGTATTGTTATCAGCATTGCTTCAGCTACACACCCATATATACTTACATACAAATTTACTACGTCGTAAAGGTGTTCGCCACACAGCTGTTGTTTTCGGTGTAATATAAATGAAATGTGTGCAATTTTTGGCATTTACCAGTGAGCGTGTGTGTGTGTGTGCGGTGTACGCGAAGCACGCGCCAACAGCATCAACAATCAGTGCTCACACACTTGTGGCACCAAACAAACCAAACTGCGCGCTGAGCGCCAAACATTGAACAAAAGCTGCGCCCGTAGCTCTGAGCCCAAACGCGCTTACACCTGGACCCGGGTCGGTCAGACGTTGAACGGACGCTTTCGGTTGCGCTTTTCGGCGCGTCGGTACAAAAGGCTCATTGCGTCGCACTTTCGTGGTAGAGCAAACGCTCTTGTATGGTACAAGCCAACGGTAATTGAAATAAAGTTGATAGTCTAAAGTATTTCTAACGGGAAAATATGCGAAAAAAATATTGTGCAATAAAATTGGCTACTAAAGCATAGCATTAAACTTAGCAATAATAAAAGCCAACACAATAAACAACACAATTTTATGGCCAACAAATCGCAGGCTTATATGTATTATCCTCATCCTCAACGAAAATAAAAATTGTGTGTGTGTGAACAATGAAAACTGATTTAGAAAATAACAACAACTAAATGTAAATAAAGCAGCAAAAAAAGCTTAGTTGGTGTATAGAACGCTACGAGGTGACAGCGGTAAAGAGCTAAAGCAAAAACAAAAAAAAAACAAAAACAAAAAAATAATAATATTTATTCAAAAATAATGGCGTAAATGTTAATAAATATATATGTGAAGTGCAAAAATACTTTAAAAAGTCGTGAATCTGCTTGTTAATAAAAAAGTAGTTTTCAGCGAAACAATAAACAAGTCTTGCTAGTGAGAATTTATGAATAACTAAACAGTTGTCGTTAATTTGTCAAAGCGAATTAATTAACGAAAGGAAAACGGTGATTGTAAATCGTAAAAATAGTTAATTAACACCCTAATATATGCAACATCTCGAATAAATATTATTTTTTAGCAAAGCTGTGTGCCAATTCGCTTATATAAATAAACAAGTAATTACGAAATACACAAATTTTTTGAGTGCTTCTTTTTCATAACCGTTAAGTTTTTCAATTTTGTAACGCATGTTTTCGGTACTAAAACCGCTACACAACTTCTTCCTTCCCGTCTTCCTGCCAAGCCTTCACTTTACTCGTGCTTTACAGTTTGCATATGCTAAAAATTTTCTACGTTTCTAGCAAATTGCAAACTTTAGGGGTGTTCTTAGTTTCCCAAAAACCTAAACGTGCGACACACCTGACTATATTCATTGTGATCTATCAATTTGTTTTTATAAAAGCCTTTTTGCACCCCTAGAAATCTCACACCGACAATTTATTTCGCGATAACTGTAACTCTCATACTAAAATACTGTTATCTCAAACACTCTCGTGTATTAACGCAAAATCTGTCGCAAAAATCACTGTTCAAAACAGGAGGCACCCCATATGGGTTCATGGGAATGTGCTGACACATGTGTGTGTGTGTGAGTAAGTATTTATTTTGAGCGCACTAAAGTTTTATGTGTTTGCATTTCAATCAATTTTCAAACAAAAGTTTTGCCGCAAACACACCTTGCATTTATTACGCCCCGCTGTGGGCGTTGCTCTTGGGCGCACCGATAAGTCAACTCCGTTGTTTATCTTTCATTCGGCAAAAGTTTTCAATTGTTAATACCATAAATTTTGTTTTATTCGCTTGCAATCATCGCCTTTAAGTGGTCTCATCACTTTTTCCTTGCAAAAATTAAAATGTTGATTTTAAGAATTCCCTCGCATGCATGATGAACTAATCTGTGAAATATTAAGTATGTAGGATTTATGTGAGAATTTCAATTGGCTTCTGGCTAAATAAAGTGGCGCATAAAAAGCTAGAGAAAAAACATTAATTGTTGAGCAACTTGTGTATGCATTCAGCAAAGTTCTAGAGTTAAAAAAATTAGAAAAAAATTTTTAACATAAACAATTATATGTATCTTAAAAAAAATTAGAAAAAATATTACATACTATTATTTTTATTATATTAATTTTTTTTTGTAATTTTGTTGGTAACTATAATTCGATTTTTATAATTGACACATAAGTGGAAATCACTTGAGTTAAGTTGATTGATCAAGTGCCTCAGACACTCTGTAACTTGCTGCGCACAATGGTGCAAACAGGGTTAATATTGATATCTGCTTGTGAGAAAATGGAGATCGAAAGCTTTTATTGGGTTGTCTAAAGCGAGTCTAAAGGAAGATGGACATGAAAGTAATTGAAATAGTATTCTGTGGTGAACACTCATATGCCCGTCTTTTCATTCAAAATATAGACATTTAAAATATTATTGTGATATAAAGGGGGTTTTCTAGTCTAGAGACATGAGTTCCAATCAGTTTTTGACTTTATTTATTATCATTAAAAAAATACAGCAAAAAATTAAAATTTTCTAAAAATTGACAGTTAATATAGTGAGTCATTACTCCTACCAATTTGAAACCAAAGAAAAAACCAAAAAAATAATTTAGAACAATATCGTAATGTCTGGAACTACGGAAAAGTTGTAAAAAAAATTTTTTCAAGAAATGGTGACTGACTGAAAAAACAACAAAATTTCTGCCACTTTTTTTTGACTGCTTAGAATTTTTTTTAAAGTAGTAGAACTAAGATTCAGCAATACGGATAGTTTTAGCCATAAACAAGTCTATAAAGAAAACTCTCTAAGAATTTTACGTAAACTGAGAAATCGTGGCCATTGTTGTTTTTACCAATTTCAAACCAAAAAAAAAGTCATCTAGTCATTATGGCATGAAATGGTGACTGACTGAAAAAAATTCTGACTTTTTGCCTTTTTGACTGTTAAGAATTATTTAAAATACTAGAAATTGAAATTTGGCAGTCTGGATAGTTCTAGACGTAGATAAGTCTACAAAGAAGACTCTCTAAGAATTTCAGGTAAATCTGATAAATCGTGGGCATTGCTTTGAAACTACAGTTTTGAGAAAAACGCGTTTAAATTTTCAATTTCGGTCGAAGCTGTTTGGATGTTGGGTCAGTAAAAACCTATATATGTGAAACATTTTAAATCTGAATTATGAAAAATCATCTTGTAGACATATTCTTGAATAGATACATTTTTATAACAAAAAAAATCGATTTTTTCTTATTTCTAAACTAGAATACCCCCTTAAATAATTAATTATGCTTAACGTATGATTGATTTGGCTGGATAATATTTTGAAAATATTGCGTCATTGCGACGCCATTTCCGGTGACCCCTCAGAAAAAAGATTCGCCCGCGTTGGCAGGATAACTCCTTACAGGGTCATTTAAATGAAAAAAGTGCGTGTTTTAGTTAAACCATTAACTTAGAACTTGGGTGAAGTAAAAAAACTGAAAATTGAATTTTTGACAGACATTTTTACAAAAAAAAAAAAATTTTTTTAAATAGTTGTAATCGAAACAAAAAAGTTCTTCGTCTAAGTCTTTGAGAATTGTATCTCAAAGACCTGTGTAAAATTTCATGAAGATCGGTTGAGTAGTTCTCGAGAAGTCTAGCCAACCGACTTCAAAAACATAGTTTTGAGGCTAGCTAGCCTCGAGCGCACAAGTTCTCAAAGCTTTGGCTACGAAACTATTACTCGGATCAACTTGAAAATTTAGGGCAATATTTTAGAGATGTTGTAGAATTTAATAAGACAAAAAAAATCGATTTTTTGAAACGCGTAAATAACATTCGACGCATTTATATTTATCGGCACTTTATGTATTAGCACAAATGTAACCAGTTGATTACAGAGAAATGCATACATACAGCATTACACGTTGTTGCATTATTGTAATTGATTCCAAAAACTCAATACCAAAACCGCAAGATGGAAGATTTAAGCATTAAAGTAGAGGAATCATCAAATTTGTGTTGACAATTAACGAACAATTATCAACCATAACTTTTCAATGCTTTATAGAACAGCTCAAGTGCTTTCAAAGGATTTTCGCATAATTCCCAAATCGATGGCATGTCAACACATGTTCCATCATTGAGCCGTTAGCGTTGCCGAAAATGCGTGAAAGGAGAAATACGCCGAAACTTTTCCAATTAAAGCCGAATTAGCTTTGTGGTTATAGGAGGCTTAATGAGAAGTTAGGCTATAGCCAATCATAGTATTACAGTTAAGCATAACACGTTGTAAAAAACATGAGGGTGCGTATGAGCAACTCTTGTATGCAAGCGTGTGTAAATACACACCACATATCCATGCATATGTTTTTGTCTGTCATTAGAGGCGTCTGAAAATTCATGCAAATATACATAACTGTGTATATATGTACATATGTATAGCTGGCATATATGCAGATATTTATTATGCGATTTGTATTGGTGTATTTACTAATTCATTATTTCAATGGTGTTGCAAATCACAACCGCGATAAGGTATACCGTTATCTTTTGGGCAAACGCTGAAGTCAATATGTTCACACATTTTCATGTAAACATATGTACATACCTCAAACCAGATTGCTAAGAAGGACTAATGGTAAAGTGAGTGGTATATCATACAACTTAGTCAGCTGACTAGTTAAGAATGAACCAGTTTGGTACTAGTTGAAATTTATTTTTTTAGGAAAAATTTTACTCTCGATATTAAAATGTTTTTCCTGATAGCTGTAGCTTAGCCGAAGTTAATTGGCCTAAGATTTTTATAAAACTGAGGTTCACCGGACTAGTTCAATTGCCATTAGACTAATTATTAATCAGTTCCTATATTTCACTGCAAAAGTTCCATGCTCCGCTTACCGCCTTACCACTGAAATCGAAAGCTTTTATTGTACGTGCCTATATGCTTATGTAATTGGTCCAATAGACCACTACATAACGCTGTATTTGCTTGGAAAACATATTCCCGTAAATATATGTGCATAATTTCAGCCTTTGCGTAAAAAAAAACACAATCGTTATCGTTTTATTGTTCTTGTCGGCATTTGGGCTGCCACATTGACTTATCAGAGCCGCCACGTTTTTCCTACTTTTTTGAATATTTTATTTTTCTTTTGCACTAATTCGTCTAAAGGCTTAGCAAGGCGTATGTGTATGTGTGTGAACACGCAAATGTGGACGGACATCGATTATCCATTATTAAATATGCAGTGAATGGAGATAAATTTTATGGCTAGTTGCGGTCTGAGATTTGTTGTTGCTTTTTGTAATATTTCTTTCTTGCCATTGCGGTATTAGTGAAATATGCTCGCATATGTTTGTTTTTATTATTGTTATTTGACGGCAGTACGGACAAATAGAATGTATATACTAATAAATTGGACAAACATTTGCCCAAATGAATATAAGCAAATATTATATATGTATGTACGTATGTATGTATGTGCAAAGAATCGCTTACATATACCTAGCATATATAGATATCTGTGTATATAGTATATATAAATTAAATACACGCCTGTTTATTCGGACTAAGCAGGTGCGTAGGTGTAAAATAAAAGTGTATCTGTGTGATTATATACATATGTATGTAGTTACTTTCATTCACCATTGTGTAATCAGAGCAACAGCTGTTATATTATTTTGGATCAATTTGAGTTTTCCTTGCCTTTTCCAGCCATTTCAAATGCTCGGATTTTTTTATGTTTTTTTTTTGTTTTTTTAATGAATATTAATAAAAGTTTTGATCCCGGAAAACAAGCGTCTCTGCGCCTTCAATTTCAACCAATCATCGAATTTAGATCGCTCAGATCCGTGGATACCGCATTTTGAACTTGAAAATATTTTCGAGTATCGGTAAACCAGGCAACGACTTGTGTTTTTTTGAAATATATTAAAAAAAACTCTCGTTCAGTTTCTTTCGCGTTAAAAATGCATAGTATTATCTCTGATACCAAATACCGCTGAGTAACGTATCTGCATAACCCCTTAGCTCTATATATCCTTAGTAATTGCTAAACTAGCCCACCGCAATAAAAACACACCTTTAAATTTATGCTTCCCAAGCGTCCGATTACGCAGCCCTTTCATAGAATATACATATATGTAGATATATATATGTAGGTAATAAAGTCTCTTAAACATATGGCAGTTAATATACATATGCATATACACCGTTATATGCAAAAACAAGCACCATATGCAGTGCAAGTCCACCGCTTATTCGCTCGCAACTATTGATTTGAGGAATATGTCCGTTTATTAACTGCGGCGTGTGCGTAGTACAAACGTCTACTTCCGCCTTTCAATTTTTCCAAATAATTAACTCGCTCGCAATTGAGTGTTTCCCGAGCGCAAATAAACACATTTTCTTTGTGCCTCACACCCACCAGCAGCGGCGGCTTTCTATCGATCCGCAAGTCAGCTTATTAGTTATGCGTTTTGATTGTGTGATTTCTTGTTTTGTTTATCGGCCAAGTGTTTATCCACCAGCTGCGCGCCGCTTGCCGCACTTAATGGCGCTACGGCAAAGACTCTCCATTTCGTTCAGTTCATTGCCTGTTGGCCTCTATGGTGCTGACTCTTCCTCTTTTATATAAATAAATCGCTGCCCTGCCTTGTGTTTGGCGGTGTGAGAGCGTATTAGATCAAAGCGAGTTGCTCTCGGCTTTGCTCGTGTGTGGTGTGCTTATGCGCGGCATATTGACAGATGAGATATTTTGTGAAGATATTTATTTGAGCAAATCGGTTCTTTGAAATATATACATACATATGTGTGTGCTGTTTATTTGTGCCTTGGCGTTAATATGTATTTTAGTTGGAAATTAAATGTCTCAAGGTGAAATGGTTATAAGTGGCGCGAGCAACTAAATTGGGAGAGGTAAATTATTGAATGATATCAAGTACATTTATTTTATTTCCGAAATATTAAGAGATGAGCAGGGCAATTGAATAATTAAATAATAGTTTAAATATCATATATTTTTTATCATTACCCATTTCATTCTCTCAACTATAAATAGTTTACTTTGACTGTAAATGCTTTGATGTTGCTAAGGTGGAAGCTTTCGTTGCCGAAATCATTGATTTCCAATCATTTTTGTACTTTGTATACTATATTTGTCATTGGACTTTTATCGAAACCACTTATTATACCCTAAACAGGTTATATTGATATTGACAACTTCTTTGTGATACCCACAGGAAACGTCAGAGACCCTTTAAGTATATTAATAAATGATCAGTGTGACGAACTGAGTAGATTTAGCCATGCCCGTTGGTATGTCCGTCCGACCGTCAGTTTTTGAGATATTGGCCTACAATTTTGTACCCGTCTTTTTTTAACCAAAAAGCCGCTCATTTATCGAAACCATATAGCTTTCATACAAACTGAACGACCGGAATCAATTGCTTGTATGGAAAACTTTTTCATTTGATAAAATATCTTCACCACATTTGGAATGGTTTATTGCCTAAGACAACGGTGGAATCTCCCAAGAAATTGCTCAGATCGGATTACTATAGCATATAGCTGCCATACAAACTTCTCGATCAACGTTCTTGTGAATAATATTTTATATTTGTGAAGGATATTAGCTTCAGAGTAACCGAAGTAAAACTTTTTCTTAATTTTTGTTGCTTTTTACGGGGTTCCATTTGCGGCCAATTTTGGATTCCAGCTTTTATAAACGAATTAATTATTTCGAAACGAGTTTTAGGGAAATACTTCCATAAAACATACGTCTTCATTGCTAATTGAATGCATTCGGATTACTAGAGACTTGAGCGCATAAAAGTACTAAGTCGGGCTAGAGACTTTTGTAAAACATATACCAAACCAATTTTTGGTGGAAATGCACACTTGGACTTACTCTATATAACAAGAATATCCAGTTATCTCTGACTCTATTACAGGCATTTCCGTCCAAAATACAATAATTAAGTCGATTCGGATATTCACAGGCGACAATCAAGCTCAATCAGTTCTGAGCAGAAGCAAATCCAAAATTTACAAATATATATACATATATTTGATTATAAGTACACCTCCGGCAGCTTAAGCAAATGAAGCTAAGTGCAAACAAACGTGTGAGTGTGTGCGCGTTGTAACGGTTGATCAATGGATGACCAATGCATTATTTGCACAGTTGCATCTCGAAAAGCAACACATCTACAAGCTGAGCTGTCGATTAGTCAAACACGTAGGCACATACACACATGATATATACTTTACTACAATTACTGTCTCACGGATAACTTTATGTGTGATTCCACACTCTTACCCCTCTGCCGATTTACACTGAAACAAATCCATCTGATTGCAAATTGGAAAATATGGCTGATTTGAGTTGAGTGTCAAGCTATCCGGTTACTAATTCAATTTTAAGTGTCAAAGCAGATACTGCGCGCATTGAGCCTTCAATAAAAGTAATGGTTCATCAAGTGTGAGAAGGTGTAGTATATGTGAGATGGTTTAACGGAGCAAGTACAATAGCAAATCTAAAATTTGAATTAATTATGCCTAAATTATGTCTTAATATAGGGCAGTCGAAAAAGTCTTGTCGTATTTCTTATCACACTTCAACTTATTTTTTTTTATTTATTTATAATTTATATATAGACATAATTTTGGTAAGCAATTACCATGACATGGTATTTAAATTATTCCACAATCAAACTTTCAATCAAAAATTACCTTGAGTACCTCTTTAAAAGATGCTTACGCAGTCTATGCCAACAGCATGGACAAGCCCGCAAAATATTTAGAAAGGCAAAGCGTCGTTCCAAAACCTGCGGGAAATCCTAATTTCGTGCTAACTCAAATCCCCCGAGAGCTTTGCTAGAATTTTGACTAACTGCCCCAGCCATTCAAGCTATTTTGAGCTGCAGTATAAAATCATTATAAATCATCCCGAAGTGGGCAAAGGCATATTAAATTTTTGTACGTGTTAAGTGGCCGATAATATTCCACTACTGACTGAGCAGCAATTGTCTGCGGTGTGTATATACACAACCGCCTCTACATATCGACAAATAATATTTTTTTAAATGCTTGTAGTTGCTCGCCGCTGCCGACCGGTCCGCCGCTGGCTGTGCTTTAGAATATATGAAAATATAATCAGATTTTTTTCAATTTTCAATTTTTCAACTTTTGTTTTTCAGCTCTTCATGAGTGGTGTTGTTGTATCGTATATATTTTTATGTTTTTTCTCGCTTGTGTTTTTGTTTTTGTGGCGTTGTGTTCTCAGCTTGTTGCACTTGTTACTACTGTGTACTACTCTTTAGTGGTAGTTGTTGTTGTTGTGCGAACACACTTAATTTTCATGTCACGCACATATTTTTTCAACCGCGGGGAATTCGTTTTTGTTGCTTCTGTAACTTTATTGTAGCTGCACAGCAAAACCTAAATAGTTTTTGCTGAATTTTTAATTAATTCATTCGTAATTTGCACTGAATTTTGCACGAGGTTGCCGTTGGTAATTGCGAAAAGTTCCAATTTTTTCATTAAAAGACAAGAATTGAGGGAATTAAAAAAAAAAAATATAAAAAAATACAAAAATATTTTCTGAATAATTTTAAGAAACGCTGCCGAGTTGATAGTCCGATAGTCCGCGTTCGTATAAAATTCTATAAAAATCCAGATTCATTTCACTTACGCAAACCCAACCCAAGTCCCGTGGAAACAAATTTCAATAAGCCAAAATGCTTAATTTTCAATTTTCGAAACCAAAATATAGAAACATGCATGTATTTCAGCGGCAGGTGGCAACCCCGTAAACACCTCCAATTCTGAGCATTTCGCTTACCAGTTTGGTAGTGAATATTTGCAGTTGTTTTGCTGCGCTTGCTGTTGTTGTAACTACATAATGATGCGGTTTAATTACGGTAGTGCTGCTTTTTGTCGTTGTTGCTTGAATGAAATTGTTGTTGTTTTCGTTTTCTTCTATACACTTGTTGCGGTAATGCGTACGAATATGCCTTTTACGATTCGCCGCCACCGCCGACGCCGACGCCGCCACCGCCTGTTGTTGCTGCTGTTGAGCCAACGCCAGCGTATTTGGAGAGTATAACTTTCAGCTAGATAGCTGGCTGACTGCTGCCGTTGCAAATTATAAACACGTTCCAAAAATGTTGGCGCATTCTTTAATGATCAAATTTGTATTTATAGCCATGTGTGAGCTCATTGTGTGTCTGTGGCGTATGTGTGTGTGTGTGAGGCTGCGTGTAAATCAGTGCGCTTGCATAGCGTTGCTGCCGCACAGCGAAAAAAATACAGCGAATGTGTGTATATGTGCATGTGTGTAAGAGCAACTCAACTTTTAACAAATTCAGAAATATTTTGTTTAGTTTCGACGATTTTTGCTGCGTTGAGATGCAGTGCCAGGCAAACATAAAGCAGTGAGGCCAATTATCCAGTGTTAACCGAAAGTTTTTTTGTTTGCAGATCTGTTGCGATACACAGCTCTGTACGAAGAAACAATATGTTGAAGCAGGTCATGGTAGGCTCAGGCAATTTGGATTTTTATTTTTTTGGAAAAAGTTGTGCCTAGACTGAAACGGTTATACTCTTATTAACACGAGCTTACAGTTATTTTTAGTTTATGATGTTGGAGGCTGTTTCCAGATGCTTTGGGTTACTATAACCGATATTAATAGTAAACAATTCATACAACTGGGATTTTCTGTGTTATATTCAAGGGATGTAGGGGTCAAACCAACACCTTTTACTAAAAGGACGACAATAGTTATACGTGATGGTACATTTTTCAACTCAAATTCGTGATCAGGACACCACAAACGCACACCACAGACATCTTAGCACATCAGTCGCAAGTTTTTTCTTCAGATTTGTTGAGTAGTGTAAAAAAATGACGAAAAAATCAGCTGAAACTCATATATAGCACCTAATTAATGAGACAGGTTCAATACTCGACCCACCTATAATATGAGCCAGCGAATTTTCTTTGGAAATAAATCAAAAATATATTAATTTGTTCCTAAACAGCAATGCTTTCCTGCCTCGGAAACAATGAGTGCCATGAATGGCGAGTTAATGAGAAAACTAAATAAATTAAAATCCCAACGAAAGAGGAATTTGGGTCACCACACGCATTCCCAGCAACAGCTTTCCAGTTCATTACGCCGATAATTGCATTATTTAAGCAATAAATTGCATGCCTCAACTGACTGCCACACTTGCCACCGCCGCTGCGTAAGTGATCTGCCGGCGTCTTGACGCAAGGATGCCGTCGCTGCCCCCGAAATTGCTGTAATTTAAAGCCGTTGATTGCCGGCATTTGCCCGCGGAAACGCCGGAATCAACGCAATTAAGCGAGATAAATTTCAATGCGTGCGCGCCGAAAAACAAAGCAAAGCAGCGAGCTGCACAATTTATGCCAACGCTGCCACACTTTTATTTTTTTTAATATTCGTTTCATACTTTTTTGTAGCCTGCATATTTCAGGAGCGACTGCGCAAGCATCAGGTGATAAGTGCCGGTTGTGTGTGTGTGTTTGTGCTTTTATGAACGCGAAATGTTTAATAAGAAACAGAAAACTACAAATTGCGCCGCATAAAAAGCGAACAGAAATTGAAAATCGAAAAATGCCAACTTGAAGCATTAACGCATTGCATAGAACTGGTTTCTGAGCTTGTTGTTGTTGCTGTTTGTTGCTTGCGTTGAACTTGTGCTGCTCGAGTGTTTTGTAAATTTGCGTGATTTTCGTTTATGCAACAACAACAACTTTGCGGCGTCAAGTGCGAACATGCACCACACACACGCACAAATTTGGTAATCTCGCAGATCGCTGTGCGCACTTATTGCTCTTACGGCAGCTTGAGCTGAACAAGTGGCTTGACAGGCTTGCAATCGGCAGCTTCCCGAGTCGGTTGCGTCGCTCGTCAGCGCATGACAACATGACAGGTGCTGTCACTGATGACTGCTGAACATGTTGTCGACACACGCACAAACACACTGTTGTCCAGTGTTTTTTTTTTTCCTTGCCAAAACTTGTTAACATTTTCGCGTCTACAAACATGCTTATCAGCGCTTGCGCGCTCACTGCAGGTTCAGACCGCCTCTTAAATGCTACCCTTGATAGTTAATTACCGCACAGCTGTGGTGATGACGCTGATGACGATGATTATGTTGATCACTCTTTAAATGTCGGTCATTGTTTCGCCGATGGTGGTCATCAGTGGTTGTTAAACATGTTTAAGAACGGCTTGTATGGACGCAAAATTGATTTGAGTTCGTCTCGATGTTTCAGGGTTAGGTTCAATATAATAATTATTCAACATTACAGAACATTTTTTTGTTTTTTGAGACGAAATAGTCTTTAAATTATTTAATCAATGAATCTAGAGTGACTTAAGACTTCCATTACCATTGGTATCAAACCAAAAGCAACTTCAAAAGACAACTTAAATACGAAATTAAAATTTTCAATAAATATCAGTATTATTATTGATTAGCAAACCAAATATCGGAAGAAGAAATATTGACTGATTCGAAATTGAAGAACTTTTTATCGATTAAAATATTGAGAAATATTGTACCGATAGAAGCCTTTAGAGCAAGTCTCATTAATTTCCATAAGTTTACAATCAACACGTTTAAGCTTTGGCAGTGTATGCATGCGAATCAATAAAATTCTCGTTGAGTTATATTGCTTATTATTATTACATCACATCAATGAAAAGTGGAGAAACACAAAAGAGAATTTGAGCCTTTTTTCTGCGGGGGAAAACAAATTGCGGCATGCCGTTATGTAAACGAGTGAAACAGACAAGTATAAAGGACGAAAACTACACAGCGGAAGGAAATGTAAATAGCTCGTAAAAGCAATAACGACAACAACGACAACAATGACTCGCATAACCCGCAAAAGCTTCGAATATTTTAAGGAAAACAAATACAAGTAAAAGGACTTTTCATATTTCCTTGTGTTTGGCTCTTAATATCATAAAAACACAGAACCTTTGTTGTTGCTCAGCGAAATGATTTAATTCTTTTAAGCGAAGAAATTGTTTAGCTCGGATCACTTTAGCATATGGCTCACATACAGACTGGCCTATCAAACTCAATTTTTTTTAAGGAAAATTTTTTGAATTTTTGAAAATTCTCAATGAATATTCATTAGTATGAAGTGTGTGTAGAGCAAATCCCTCTTAAGCAAATAATGAATAGTATATGATTAATTTCATTTTTTATACTAATTAAATGCGAATTCAGAAAAAGTAAGTTCACCAATCACTTTGTTCGATATATCTTCCCAAATCTGCCGAGTTGACGGTCCTTGGCCGGAAAAAACATCCGGGTCCATCCGGTTACGTAGATCCGACTGTCATGGGAACCGACGCGTAAGTTGCGTCAAGCTGTTACGTTATTTTTGTTCAGCATTCCTTCACATTTCATCTTGCAAAGACTTACGTCTGAACAACGTTTACAACTCCTCCACGTCCAGCCCCAGTAAAAAAATATAGTAGAAGTAGCTGAGAGTGTACACAAAGACCGTGGAGAGTCAATGCGGTGCCGTTCGCAGCATCTTGGATTGTCGTACGGAACGACTTGGCGCTTTTCACGTCGAGATCCTAAATCGAAAGCCTACAAATTACAGCTTGAACAAGAACTCAAGCCCTCGATCTTCTTTAGCGACATCGCTTCGCTCTATGAGCTCTTGAAAAATTCCAAGAAGCCGCCGACGTTTTCGAGCCGAATTTCGTTCATCGATGAGGCCCCTTTATAGTTCAATGGGTATGTAAACAAGTAAAATTTCCACAAGAGCAATCTGAAGAGATTCAAGAGATGCCATTATATCCAGAAAAACAACGCTTTGGTGTGATTTGTAGGCGGGTAGTATCACCTATGCCTGAAATTGAAGCTCGCGATCTCGGCGACACTCAATGGACTTATTGACAGAACTCTTAGGTGGGCAGATAATTTCACATTTTGGGTCTGTCGATTGGTCATCAAGATCGTATGATATCACGTCGGTAGACTTTTTTCTGAAGAAATATGTAAAGTTTAAAGTCTATGCGGATAATACCGCTTTGATTCAGGCCTTGTCATTTGCCATTTACTAGTCGAAGTGCTCGAATCGAAAGTTGGACTCAATGTATGGACCATCTGAGATTTAGCCACGGCCAACATTTGTAAAAAATAATATTCAAAAAATAAATGCCAAAGAATGTTCTTTAGAATAATAGATGAAATTCCCCTTTAAATTTGAAGTTTATATTGAATATTTATAATATCCATCAACTATATTAATGAATATATCGGTGCAAATGTAATATTTCTAATCCATAATATAAATACATACGAGTAATCTTCTTAGCATATCTTACATATACACTCCTCTTTTAGCGATGATGTATGAAAGATTAGCTTCTATAGATTACTAATTCACCCAGTCGTTAGGCAAATACGAAAGTCTTGTTTGCAATTGAGTTTGGCAAATGCAGAAGTACAATGAAAGAAATGAAGTAATATTCAGTGGAATTGAGCAGCAACAACTACAAGGAATCTACTACAGCGACACTAACCAGCATTGAATTCGTAGTATTTCACGCGTAAAACATGAGCAAATAATCAAGCAAAAAGTGCTAATAATTTAAATTTTAATTTAATTATCCTCGTTTTGCTTTAGCGAAACGAAAAACTAATTTTAAAGAGGCAAATAATAATTATTGAAGCTGCCTGCTGAGCAAAGCCGCCTATTTCCACGAAAAGTATTCATATAGGAATTCGCTGCTAAGTGCGAGTACAATTTGCATAACAAAGTAATCGTGCGAAATGTGTGGAGAATGAGTCTGTCCACAACAGAACATCAAACCATTCACGCATGGGCATTTAAATAAGGCAAACCCTTAAGCAACTCATCGATTGACAGCCTTTTAACACATATATTTGCACAATATGCTTCCATAAGCACTCGCTCGCAATTTGCGCATGAGAAATATATTCAAATTTTGTCAAATAGAAACGAATAACTCCATATTGAAATCCGCCTAAGTTATTCAGTTCCTGTCAATTTGGAAACGCTTAATAAAAAATGCCCCCGCCTTATGCACAAACACAAACACCGCCAGTGTGGCTCTTCAAGCGACTTGCGTATTTAATTTAGCGAAAGCGAGTATGTGCCTGTCTACGTATGTATTGGTGAGATAACAAAAATGTTGCCAAAAATGAAGACATTGCTGCTTTTCGCCTTTATCAACCTCAAGGCATACTTTCACACAGACAATCGTGTTGTAATCAAATGTTTGGCTACAAAATTGTTTGCATAAATGATGATGACGGTTATGATGACGGCGAGGGTGGCGATGGTGACGATGACGGCAACAGCGCCGATGACGACAGGCAGGCATAAGCTTAGGTGTGAAACACAACAGCCAGAGTGTACGAGTGTGTTTGTCAACGTGTGTGTGTGAGTGTGTCTTTCATTCGGAGGTGAAGGAAATAACGTCGACAATTTTACCTTAATATTTGTATTTATTCATATTGTTGCTGTTTTTTTGGTGACGTGACAACATACCTCACGATTGCGTTTGCTTGTGTGTCCTACAACTTTCCAAAGAAGACGCGGTAGAGAAAGCAGAGAAACATATATGAGGAAACGGTCTTTTTGAAGCAAGTGTTGTATACATTTAGGCGCTTACACTAACAAAAATTTACACACATGCTCGAAACTTTAATATTTACGCTAATAATTTACATTATTTTGTTTGTATTTACGCTTACCGCCCATTGTGTGTAATTTTGGTGACTGCACAGTTCAGTTTGGAGAAATAAAGTGAGCTAAGGAACATCACACTTTCGCGCAGCGTTGAAATAACCTTAAAATGCTGCTTTTCGTTTAAAAGTGAAGCTAAAAATATTACAGCATTATTTTTTATTCATTACAATAACTTAAATACTAACAAAAAGTTAAGGTACTGTTATATACTATACTTCCTTTTGTGTATTTTTCTGTTTTTAATCCGATGACTGATGTCAGACGAATGTCAAAACCTTATATTCACTCTCATCTCATGCCAACACGCTCTCTTGGCTGCTATTAGCGCTGGCTTGAGTAATTACATGATGTATATTATTTCGCAAATGCGTCTGTTACGGACTCCCTACGCTAATGTCGTCGTCTTTTAGGCGCCACAGCAATAATCCATTAATATTAAAAGCTTGTTACTTCGCTAATTTGCGCTTAGTTGGAGTTGAGTGATGCGGTTAAGCCGCGGTTGCTTCTGTGGCTTACCAGCGAATCTCGACTTGGCAGTGTAATTAGAGAGCTCGCATATTTGTCTGACTGGAGACAATGTAGTAGTAAGTTAAAATGTTGCTCATGAAATATTTATTAAGCCAAACATAATACCTTCATAAGCAAACACAGTTATGTTGGCAATGACATTTTCTTCCAACCACAGTTGTGCGAAAAGTTGTCAAACCTTTCTTTCTTTGTTATTTCTTTGTCACAATCAAACATTTTTATTGTGTGCGTATTCTTCTGCCATACAACCTTCAAACCTGCAAGCGGACGTGACTTTAAAACTTGGCTGCCGGTTTTGCCTTGTTTACTCTTACTCAACTTTTTGCTTGCCTACTGCTCAAGTTTCTGCTTATCACTCAACAATTGCCTGACCTGAATAATAATGAAATCAATGTATTGAACTTTTGCCCATTTTTGTCGCACCCAAAGTAATACAAAAATATTTTCTTATATCATTTATATTTATTTGCGAACTTTTCAGCATTGCTTGCTATTACTCCCACCACCTTCGTTCAATAAAAACATTTCTAATGGACGTTACACATTTCTTGCTTTTGAGCATAGAAAACTTTGAAAGGATACTTGAAGATACAAGCGCCTAAATGTAGACATCTAAACTGGACAACATATAAAAAAATATGTATACACGGAAGGTTTTATTTGTATTTTTGAGTTTAAAAAATCGAGAAAGAACTTAAAGGTGAAGTGGCTGATTAATGAAATTTTTCTTGGTCTTTATGAAGAAAAGTGGTTTAGAATTTATATCACATTTCTTCCACACTTTTTACAAAGAAATTGATACTTTTATGCCACGCACTTTCCAAATAAATACTTTGCCGTCGGTTACTGCGTAGCAAAAGTTTATTTTCTTAATTAATTACAATGGAAATATGAAACTCTTATTTTTTCAAACAACCATTTTTTACCTTTCTTGCATTTCACTGGAAGCAAGGCAATAATCTGCTATAAAAACCATCTAATGCGTATTTCGAAAGTCAGTTTATTGCAAACCAAGCGCTGCTGCCTCTCCACTATAGCTTTAGCATTGTTAGCTTGTCTTGTTTATTAACAGAATAAAACTTTCACTTGCATTGCCAATGTTTCCGCATAAATGCACGCTCTTTCTGGGGAATTCCTTTTCATTAATTGCATTTGAAGTTGTTGTTGCTTTCTGCTTTCTAACCAAAAGCCTGCAGCCATCAGAGCCTCTGCCAGTGCTTATCGACTCGAATGCACAGCAGACGTTTGAAGGAAATTTTCCAAAAGCAATGCAAATGTGTGCAGAAAACTTGATAGAGCGAAACAAGATTTCAGAAATGTCGAAAACACACGTGAATGGGAAAAAGTGTGAGGCCTAAATTGCAAATGTCTTACTAAATTTTATCAGCGCGTTCACAGCCTGCTTTAGCTTTGCAAGTTGCAATATGCAAATACAATTAAAGCAGATATGCGATTTGGCAAACGGAATGGGTTAGTAAACAAAACTAGTATACCGTTAGTTAAAGTAAATTGTTGATAAATGCTATTAAAATATTTCTAATAAAATATTTTTTTTATATTTATAATAAATACCAAATATTACAAGAAATTGACTTCACAAGTGTTGGCCTTCAAAGAAATTTCCAAAGTTTAATGCCCGAACTTTGTCATTATTTCCCTCTGCCACTGACTAATAATGCTGAAAATATAAATTTCCTTCTTCAAAGTTGCAAATTTCCACAATTAAGACTGATTTCAGCGAATTCGCAACAAACCGCAGCATTAATAACGCTTAGAACTATGCGTAACATAATTTTTCCTGAAGCTGAAACACTTCATCACACTCGCAAGTTCATTGCCTATTTGTAGGCGCATACGCGCATGTTGGCAGCGCGTGTGGTATTCAAACTTGTATGCGAGGCGCCAAAGAATATTTTCTGATAAATAGATTTCCATTACTTTTCCCACCGCTTTCAACCAGCCAGCCACGAACACACATGCAAATACGTGTATTTACCACACAAGATGTTTAAGTGAATGTGAGCGTAAATGTTAAAGTGGAGGCCATAAACATAAGGAGCTCCGCAGCGAATGACTTCTGACCCAAAGTCATGTTACACAGCAAACCACGGCGCTGAAGATATATTGCTGGCATTTGCCATTGGCGGCGGTAATATTCAACGCAATAAAAATGCAAAATAGAATTTTTAAAAAAATATGTAAAAGGTTTACTTAGCATTCACGCGGCTGCTGAGAGTCTGCATGTAAGGAAGGCCACACGCAAATGAATGGGAAATTCTGTAAGACACGCTAATGCGTTGAATGCGTTGTACTTACAGCAGTTGAGCTAAATACTTGTGAAATGTGTGCCAGTACAATAAACTGCAAGTAGTTGAAGGCAGCATTGTTCAATTTATCAGTAACACAGCTGAGTCATATGCGTCAGTGGCAATCGCAAATGCTGTAAGTGAGTGCATAGAAGATTTCAAAGTTTTGTTTTGTTTAATTTTAATGTAAAATTTAATTCACAATACAATTATATGTAACGATTTGCTGCACTGATGAGGCTACAATTAAAAATAAAAATTTAAATTAAACTAAAAAATAATATATGAATTAATGTAAAGTACTTTTTTCAATTGCGACACATAGTCACGCATATATTAATACACTTTGATATGTGCACTAAAAATGTTTACCAATAATATGCGTAAAATGAGTTCATTCCATGGCGCCGTGAGTTTATTGCTCATACGTACTGTCGTTCACATGCAAATATGCTCGTGCATGCGGAGCCTTAGTTTGTTGACGCATGAAGCCATAATATTTAAAATTGCATTTCATTATTGGTCAAATCTGTTTGAATATTTGCAACGCATCATTATATTATATATTCATACATTTTTGAAAACTGCTTTGGCAATGCAATCCACATTTGAAATATTAATTACCTTGCACGTTAAAAAATAACAGAAAATGTATGAAATTATAGCAAAAACAGCGATATTGTTACCTACTTTCAAAAAAAAAAATGTTATAAATGTTTTACAACTTGCAATTTTTCTGGGAAAATTGAGAAAAGCGAATATTGATGTTTGTTCGGTATTCTGAATTGAAGAGGCTTTTGCTACATTCAAGCTTGAACTAGTTATTTTACCACTTTAAATGGAAACTATTTTTTTTGTTATTTTACATGACAAAAATATTTTTGTGATATTATTTTGCTTTTTCCTTTAATTTTATATTTTGTACAATTTTTGACGCTGGTAATACTGTTTTGGAATTCAAAACCATAGAAATATGTATCGACAGAATAATTGATATGTCCATAACTTTAAAAGTCTTAAGTTATTCTGCAAAATCTTTGTCGCGTCTACTTCTTGATCCCAATACATTTGAGCTAACATTTTTTCCAATCCTCGAACAGTTCAATGCACGTAGCGGTTCAAGCTTAATGACTTCAGTTGACTCAAACGATATTGGTTCAAAATTTCGCGAAAAACTCATGAAGAATCAATGCAGTATGCGAAGGTGTATTAACGTGGCGTAAAAACCTACAGTTATCGGCCCATAATTCCGACCTCTTTTTGCGAATAGCTTCACGCAAATGAATAATAATTGATTTTTTCGAATTCGGTTCACTTTTGTCACGATATTCGGCTGATTGATCGTCTGTTTCCAGGCCGTAAGCATATAGATGAAAGACTCATCGCCAGTAATAATACGTTTCATGGCATCCTGGTAGTCAGAAAGCATTGTTTAAAAGACGTTAACGCGACTCTGCTTTCGAAAATTTTTTTAGTGATTTTGACGCCAATCGTGCTTTTACTTTCCTTAGGCCTAAATGATCTTTCAAAATGGATTTCACTTATTCTTCCGATATTCCAACGATGTCAGTAAGATAACTGACTGTTAATCGTCGATTATGCCACCAATTCCTTTATATTTTTGACGTGTTAGTCATCGGTTGATGGCCGTCCTGGGTGTGGTTCGTAGTCAACGCGTTCTCGAGCCTCTTTGGATTGCTCGCAATAAACAATAATTACCGAAGGCCTTTTTCAACATTCTGAACGTTCCGGCACCAGAAATTTGATTCCGCACAAAAATTTAATGCAACTTCTTTGTTGAATAATTCCACTAACTTTAAAAATTATTTTAAACACTAAAGATTATTTTGATGTGCCATTTGCCACAGATGTCACTGAGAGTCAAACCAATCCAGTAAAAAATGAATGAGTTTTCACACAAAATTTAAATTTAAAAGTCTTACTATTTCTTGCCCACAGTAATACATAGCCACCTACACAGAAATAATAAATGGTCATCAAATCTTTTGTATTTAAAATGAAATCCTATTAAAATGCAAATCGCTGTAATAGTAACGGGCATTAAAAATCTAAATTAAAACCGCAAATGCCAAAGACATATTGTGTGCCCACAATTATTTAATAAATATGAAATGTGTAAGCCATAAAATGTGGCAAGAACAGAGCGACCGCAATTTTCATTCGTTAATAGTTCGAGGCAAATGGCTTTCGTTGGACGTGTGTGTAAACAAAATCAAAAAACGAAAAAAAATATATATATATATATTTAAATTTATTTCCACATCTCACAAATGATTGAAATAGTTTCCACGAATCCACGAATTTCTTAATTTACTTATATATTTTTTCGAATATTAAATTTTAGTCTGCATATTTTACACCGCACTATCCCCAAAACGTGAACCCAACACACTACTCCTCGGTATAACTCCTAAAAGTGGCAAAGTGCATTGGCCGCTTTGGGTTCGCATGTCAGTGGGCGTGTACGCGCCAGTGCAACTATAATGTGGCAGGATCACACTTGCAATATACTTGGTGCTTACGTCCATATGTCTATCTGTAATTGAACACAACCCGTTTCCAGCGAAAGGAGACTACAATAAAAATTCGCTAAGGACTAAGTACCGACATACAGCGTGTTATTAGCGGTCACGCTGTCAGCCTAGCGACTTGACTTAGCACATATATAGACAATAAATTAGTGAGGCAAGCCGTGCCATCAATGCTGGCGCCAATATGGCATAATAATGGCAAAAATGGCGGCAACAATTAACCTCATTACCCCGCACCTCTCACATATACAAACACATACACATGCGTGCCACACATAAAACAATATTATTTGCAGTTGCGAGTGTATATTTTGCATGCATTAGTACTTCGTGGTTGTGCGCACATGCCACATAGCTTTCTGCCGCATTGCGCGCATTTCGCAGGACCCCAGTGCTTCACATGTGGCATTCCCATGATTATCATAACCAACTACTTACACACACACAATTGCAATTACACTCGTTATCTATATGCTATTAATACCCTGCAGAGAAATCGACTAGTTATGGACTACTTTGCAACTAGTGTAAAGTTAAAGCTTACTGTCAACTCTCTCTTTTCCATACATGTTATACATCAGGCTTCGTTCAAAAATATTTAGATTGATTTTTATTTGCACGAAATTAAAAAATCGAGTTAAAGTGCGGGTTAAAGATTAAACTGACTAATGCATATTTTAAAGGCACAAAGCACGTCTCTTTCGGTCTAGTTTATTTTCAGTTTGCTAAGCGTAGTTACTCTGCTTTATATATGTATGTATGTATGCGTGTACCTTTGGTATTTTGACGCCTTGGCAATTATACAAATTGAAGTGTTGCGCTGTAATTAAAATTCAAATGAAATTGTACAGCTCCTAATTAAAATAAATACTGCGCAATATTTTGATCAATAATTATGTATACACTTTCATAGCTTCAGTTGCAAGCCATGCAAGTCAAAAGGAGGTAAATAAGGCGAATTTTTGAGCTTTGAGATTCCTGTTTGAGAATTTTATAAAAATATTTTTTTTGTTCAATTTGTGGTAGTTTTTCATGGACATTATTATTATGAAATTTTCATGCCAAGGTCTTTGTAAGAAGCTGAATTGTCTGACATAAGAAAGGACTAGTCTTCATTGGTCCAGTTGTAAGCCACGACTACTTAAAAATAGTTTGAGAAATATAAAATTTATTATATGTGACCTGGTCTACGAAAAGGGGGCTATCGTGTGAAAACTAGTTTCCTGGGAAAAGCTGTTAAAAATAATCGTCAGTTTCTCGTTGTCTCATGAATTGTTCTCCTTTTTTTTGACACCTAAGCCCCCTTTTCGTAAACCAGGTCACATATAATATATTTATATATAGTTCGAGGAATTTCCAAAATAAAAGCCAATAGGAAATAATGTGTTGTAGTAGTATAATATGCATATGTTGGACGTGGAAGCTTTTTTCGAAAATAAAATGTGTCTGAAAAATTAATATTAAATTATTAAATATCAACAAATAAATTTTAAATAATATTCTCTTGAAAATTTAATCAGAATATTAATATCGCATTTTACAATATATGGTACATACAGTTGCCTTCAGTAGTCCTATTCTTTCACAACTTATTTGAAAATATTTTCTACTAAAATTGTCATTCGCCGAAATTCATTAATTTTCCTCGGCGCACATGAATGTAATAAGTTCACAGCTCGCTTTGATAAGTTCAGCGCATTTAATTTAACATTTGACACTCGCTACTTTAAGCCAAACGGTGCGATTATATGCAATCCACCAATATAATCACGCTGAAATCGCATTTTAATTAATAGTCGAACAAATCGAATGAACAACACAACTAATTGAAAGTAATATCGGGATATTGCGCAATAATTTGAGTTTTGGAGACCTTGAGTGCGCTTAAAAATGAAATTTCATTAGTGCTTCCAAGCGCAAACAAGCAACAATTTTAACTCATGTTTTATTTAACGAAGCAAAAATTGTGGTTTCAAACAAGGATGTGTTTGTATATTGTATATACACAAGTAAAACTGTGCTGTGCTGACAAGGGTTTAGAATAGTAAAGGATTTTGTTATAAAATAATTATGTGATTATATAATTATTCAAGTGCAAATTGTTTTCACATTTTCAAAAAAAAATGTTTTTTCATTTATGAATTGAATACAATAGTTCATTGATATTTCTTTTGGGTATGTATGCCATTCATAGTATTTGATGATGAATGTAATAATTTATTTCATAATAAATCAATAGAAACTATATTTTTCTGCCTCAAATGCATTTTCGAATGATTTTCCTGAACAGTTTTTGAACTCCAGACAGAAAAATTTTAAATTAATTTTCAGTGAAACCAAGACTTCAGCTTTTCTAGATCTAGAATGGAAAGTTTTTTCGGGGAGAACATGTTTACTATCCAAAAATACATACATTTATTGGTAGTCGAAAAAGTATTTTCGTATTTCAAATCAAACTTCAACTTATTTTTTATATTTATAATAATAAATAAATAAACAAATATGCACCATTTTGGTCGACCACTTTTTGCCATTTTAACGCTGGAGACATTATTCCATCAGTGCAAAACTTTCATTAATGTAAATCGAAATTTCGAAATTTCTAAAACGGAAGCGAGCGAACCATTGTTGTACTACACGAACTGATATAGCATCACAAATTTCGTTGGTGGCTTTCGTGGCATATTTATTCGCTTTTTTATACAAAATTTCAAAATACAGCGATTTCTTCATTATTTTCGCCCATTTTCGAACAACTGTAACTTTTTTTCAACTTCCCCGAATTTAATTTTTTTTTAGTACAAATGAAGCTGAAAATCTCACCTTTCCAACACTGTATGAAACAATGTGATTAGTAGCACTGGAAACATACGACTGTAACACCATCTTTTGACAAAATACGAAAAGACTTTTTCGACCAGCCAATATATAAGCTTATGTTGAAAATGCTTACTGAAAATGTTTACAGATAAACATTTTATGTGGCATTTACCTGTCGAAAATGTATGCATAACCTCAAATAATTCGAACTGGTAATCGTACAATAAAATAGCAGCAATAAAAGCGATTACTTTTATTGAAAGCATTTACTTTGCCATATACAAATCGTGAATTCACAAAACTAACTCCAAATCTCCCTAATTACAATTCATGACACAACCACGAAATATTAGTATAAATCGCGATGCGATGCAGAGATTAGAGTGAAATGATTACTACCATGCAATGTGGCACATGGAAAGTACGTCGTTAGTTTGAATTCAACACTGCGTATACGCAACATGCAATACGATTCACATAAACCGAAATCCCACAAATGTCAGATAAGTCTCTACAGCGTGTACACCACTGGCGTCATCTATAGTACTAATGTTTTTCCATAAAATTTTCATGCGAACATCGGCGATAGTTTTATGCTGCGCTTGTATGTGTCTGTGTTATTGTGCTGGTGTCTACATATCGATGTGCATTAGTAAGCGCTAAACTTACTTTGTGGCAAATGCCTGCATTTATGGCAATATTTTCATTTCTGGCACGAATGCATTACTCGAGTATTTAGATGGAAATGCTAGCATTCGAGTACAACCGTTATAGCGTTGAATTCCGCTGAAATGTCTTGCCTTAAACTGTTTGCATTTGAGTCCGCACAAAACTCGCCTACCATGTCAACGCAATAGCTTTAAAGTTGCCACCGGAAAGCATAAATTCAACGCTTTCGCACAACGACTAACGGTAACTGTCGAAAAGCGGCGCACAAAGTAAAGGAACCGCCTGCCGCAGGCCCTGTTTGCAAAGGCCAGCAGCGGCGCGCCATTCATTAGCCTTTTTTTCAAGTATTTTGCTGCACCGTCAGTGCCACTGCCGCCGCTCTATTTGTAGGGTTTGAAATTATGTTGCTGCCGTCACAAAGCGCCAGGCGTTCGCGCGTTCGAAATGAAACTCACTTTCGCCCTTTCATTTTGTGCATGTGTGTATTGGTGTGCCACTTCTGCACAGACTAAAAAAGTAATTCAGCGAGCGCTGCCAAATGCGGCCAAGTGGCACAAGCTGGCACTGTTGCAAGTCTCCATATTTGAATTGCAAATTCTGTTGCCTACCTGGCTTGATTGAAATTGCGGTTCGCGGCGACCAACCACAAAAGCAAAAACCAAAACACAAAATACAAAAAAACGAAGCTGAAAGTGTGTGGCAAAGAATTTTGTATGGCTCAAAGCAACGAGTATTCATCGCAGCCGGTTGTTTATGCTGTTATTAGCAACGTTTTAGTAAAGAATTTGCCCCTCACCACGCATTGTGCGAGCAAAGAAAGCGAGTTGCGTATGCTATCAAATGCGTTGTTATTCCTTTATATGTGTATACACAACTTCACATGGAAGACACACACACACACGCACATGTATAGCTTGCTGGCAAGTGGCAACAATGGCTTCATTTGTGTGGCTCCCTCTTTACATTTCATTGAATAGCATTTCGTGTGTATTTGTTATAGTTATATGTATGTGTATGTGTGTGTGTATGTTGAACAGCCGCTTTCGTGTGGTCGCCAGTGGTACCACGGCGCTTTTGATCCCATAAATAATAAGCATACAAGCAATTATCCTTATTAGACATTTATATTAAGTTTATCTATTGTGCGAATGTGCTTGTTTATTTATAGTATACACCTACATTTGACATTATTATTTTCCATTTTCTGTGTTAACAGCATTTTCTTATGCCCACCGCAGGGGTTTCTCGTAATAGGCCTTGCTGTTGGCAAATAAACACCGCAGACGTGGCTTCTTGGCACGTGACGTGTATTTGTTTGCTGTTCTAGTTCTCAAGGCGGATTTAACGAATACTTGTTTCTTGGTTTTTGCTGCCGCGCTTTGGTCAGTAATTTGTGCATATTTTTTGGTTTTCTGGGAGTATGAAAGCTTTCTGTTGAATTTCGCTTCTTTTGCTTCGTTCTGCAGACTTTTGGACTATAGCAACGAGAAGTTATCACCGTTTTTTGTACATCAAAGCTCTTGTCATTATGATCTGTTACTACAATGGTAGCATTGTAAATATTTTTTTAGTAGAAATTTCATAACTAACTCGGTATGTCTGCAAAAGTTGTATAGTCTGTTATTCATAATTTCATTTTTCGATAGTTTTTGTTCTCAATACTCTAGATATTATGCCGTGAAACCATTTTTTTGACCGCAAGTACGTGAATTAAGACTCCTAGCGCTGCTTAAGTGAATATATTGGGCAGTCGAAAAAGTCTTTTCGTATTTCTAATCAAACTTCAACTTATCTTTTTATATTTATAATAAACTTTAATCAACCAACTTTTTGCCATTTTTTCGCTAGAGACATTATTCCATCAGTGTAAAACTTTTCTGGTTTCTCGTCGAAGAACTGCGACAAGTAATTTTCACAGACTTCTCTTGAAGCCAACTTTACTCCATTAAGGAAGTTCTGCATTGACCGAAACAAATGGTAGTCCGATGGTGCAAGGTGAAGGCTATATGGTGGATGCATCAAAACTTCACAGCCAAGCTCTCCCAGTTTTTGCCGAGTCATCGAAGATGTGTGTGGTCTAGCGTTGTCTGGATGGAAGACGAAGCCCTTCAAAGAGCTGAATTCAAAATTGCACATTTTAAACTCCACGAAACGCTTCCAAACAAATTTATTACATTTTTTTATTAAAAATTAAATAAAAGGTAACCCTAAACAACGTTGCCTCACCAAAATAGCTTAAACGGCCGCAGTAAAGAAACAGTTTTTTTCGTCATTTTATTAACGCAATCCACTTAAATTGTATCCCCGAGCTATCGATTGCGCCAACTCGAAAACCTCGTTGACATTCATTCGTGTCATGCAGCTAAGACATGACCTTCTACAACAAACATACGCCCGGTAATAATTGCGGAGGGAGCTTTATTAAGGCTCGCCTGGCCTCCCACCATTGCTTGGCTTGTGGGTATCAATGTATGTGTGTTTAACTGCTTAATTGACAAGGACGCTTATACCGTTTTGTCATTTGTGTTTTTCGTTTACTTTTAGCTTCATTGTTTACACGTTCTATATGAAGCCGCAGTGTCCGTTTCTGCGCTGAAATTATTTCAAAGCAGGAAGTAACCAATTCTGCAATCCCATAAGGAAATATGTGCTGAAAACGAAAAGGAGGCCCACTAGGAAATAACCAAGAGCGAATCAAAGGTTCGCAGTCGCAGACGTTAGAAGCACAATTATTTGTTCCCAGGTTTTACCCGCCCGATCCCTCGCTCGTTATCTGTTAAAAAACTGTCTACACTGGATATGTAGGCAACGCCGCTGGCAAAAACGGAAGTCGCATTAGAATGTTGAAGTAGGAATGCGATATGCATGACCCTCTGCATAAATACGCACACACACATACACCCACTATAACTCGTTTTTTCGCCAGAGTTGGCATTTTGTTACGCCAGTGTCCTCTGGCGCGCTTGTCTGCATACAGTAGTGGCGACACAATGACGGTAAATTGACTCGGAGCGCAGCCAACTGCTCACTGCCGCCTGCGAACAACTGTCTGTGCATGTTTTTTGTTTCAACACAAAAGCAGCTAAATGAAAAATTGGCACAGCTTTCACACACACAGACCCACACACACATACACAGAGAGTTACAAGGCGCAAAGTAACAAGCCGAGCGCACACACACTCATTTAATCAGCGAATGCAGCCGTATATTTCGCTCGTTGTATTTAAGTGTATGAGTGTGTGGGTGCGTAAGTGCTTGTATTGACAGTGTCGTTTCAACATTTGCCTCTGTCTGTGCCGCTGCCGTTGCGCTTATGTGCCCATGCGTACAAACACTGACTGTGTATCATATTTGTACTCTCATTTGTGCCTGTAATTGAGGCAACGGCAACATTTGCCTGTGCCTCGGGCCTAATTATGGCCGCCCTCAGCCCACGAGCGTTGACATTGTTTGCATGCCACAGTATTCACGCTTGCCACCGGCAGCCGTTTCTTCCTCGCTCCCAGGCGTAGCGCACTGTGCCTCTGCTATTTGTGTTTTACACTCTGCCATTCTCCACTTTCATTGCACACAACTGTGGAATTCATAAATGCTCCAGCTGTCACGCTGCTGGTTGCCACGGGAGTTGCATTTTGCTGTTGTTTTTCCTTTTTTTCTCCGCTTTGCGCTTTGTAAAGAGAGATTATTTATGCGATACTTTTGGCTCGCATTTCTTATTTAAATATTTTATTTTTCTTATATTCCTGATTTAATTTCATTTTGGCCCATGGCACCTTGGGTGTAGCTTCTGGCGGCTTTAGCAGGGTTGCGTTTTCAATTATATATGGACGCCTTAAAGGAGGAGAAGACTTTAAGAAGAAGAGGAGTATAGATGATATGAAATTTAAATAAAATTTATAAAAATGTGAAAAATAGTAGTAGTCGAAAAAGTCTTTTCGTATTTTGTCAATAGAGTTTTGATTAGAAATACGAAAATACTTTTGCGACTACTCAATATATTTTGAGATGAATGTTGAAAATTTTCAATTGTCCATTAAAGAAATGATTGATAATTTTGTAAAAAAATGAAAAAATATAAGAAGGAGAAAATTGGAAAAATTTTCACATTTTAATTATTTCATAAGACACTCAATCAATATAATAATCAAAATTTTGAAATATTTTAAAAGTATCACAGAATGACAGCTAAAATATTATATGCATGTGAAACGAGCTACCAAAACATTAACACACACATGCACACATTTTCTATTTGGCTACAATAAAAGTCACTCATACGCCATGGCGAACAGCAAAACATAGTAATGCCATTAGTTCGAGCAGTTAATGTGGCAGCACATTTTGATATGCATACAAACTATTTAATTTTGAACGAAAGCTATTTTATTGCTGGAAGTAAAGCGTATATTCACATTCATCTCGACTCAACGAACTCGAATCGCATATCCTTTCATTCCACTTAGCTGTGAACTTAAGCAATTTATACAGTTCCTGATGGCTGAAGTTTTCGCATAAATGCTGTGAGCACAATCAAATATCAAAGTACACACATTGCACATAAGTATTGAGCAATAAATAGTTTGCGTTGTAAATTCAGTCTGGTTCTGGGCGGAGTTTATTGACACACTTTGTGCGCCATATTAAAGCTGCGATTTTATATGCGAACGACAGGTTCTTGAACTCACAAAAGAAGAAAGATTTAAAGATTTAGGAAATCTGATATCACACATTGGAGCTTTGAACTCGCTTTGTGCGCTCCAGCTGCAACAGTATATTTTGACTTTCTCCGCGTCGGTCGCAACAAAGCAACAGGCGGGTCAAAAGTCAGCAACTCAGATCAACGAGATGAGATAACGGTAACCCACCTATACATACGGGTGTACGTACATCGCAACGAGAAAAACGCGCCTGTAATCTCTCTGTGAGCATGCATGTGTGTATTCTTTTTCTCTGTGCATGCTTGGTCTCCGTGGTGACCTCTGCTTTGTGCTGGAGTTCAGCGTTGCCTTTTACAACTGGCTTTTTATAATACACCGCAAAGGCAATGACTGCACAGGACAATGCTTTAGGAGCTCGTAAATTTTAGTGCTCGTGCAGCATAAATTCAATCTCAGCACATATTTTGGCGCACTAAATTCACTCCGAAATGGCAGTTAATTATTTCCATTAATATTCAAAGCGAGCGCCAAGCCGATAATGCGCGTTCAAGCAAAAAACATGAAATTTAAGCATTTATTGGAAATTGACGAGCGTATAAATAACCGTTAGGTGGCAAGCGTCAGCACATAAATTAAAATCAAGAATCCGCGTAGATTTAAATTTATGAACGTGTCAAAATTTCTCAATGGCGTTAAGTGAGTTTACTTTCTTTATAACTTAGCATAAAATTTATGATGTCTTATTAACCAGACATTACTGTTGCAAACTTTCTAGCGAAATGAAAATGTTAATACAGGTAGCAGAGGAACACGATATCAAAAACTTTTTTTGAAAAAAAACTTTAAAAGAGTACTTTTAAAATGAAAATTTGTGCAAGTAAATAGAAAATAGTATTAATATTGGGTAGTCGAAAAAGTCTTTTCGCATTTTGTCAAAAGATGTCGTTGCTGTCTTGCTGTCGTATGTCTACAGTGCTACCAATCACATTGTGTCATACCATATAGTGTTGAAAAATTGAGATTTTTAGCTTCATTTAAACGCAAAAATTGGGCAAGTAGAAAAAATTACAGCTGTTCACAAATAAGTGAAAATAATAAAGAAATTCGCTTTTTTGAAAGTTTTGTATAAAAAAGGGAAGAATGCCATGCAAGCCACCAATGAAATTTGCGAAGTTTAGGGAGACGATGCTGTATCACTTCGTGTAGCACAAGAATGGTTCGCTCGCTTCTGTTCAGGAAATGTCGATGTGAAAGTTGCACCTCGTCTGGTTCACATATCGTTGAAAAAGTCGATGAAATTATGGAAATGATTGACCAGGACCGTCACATCGCTAAGGAACTTAACATTCATCATCAAAGGGTTTGAACCATTTAAAAAAGGCAGACTACAAAAATAAGCTCAATGTTTGGGTATCACATGAATTGTCTGGGAAAAGTTTAATGGACTTAATTAACTTTCTGAAACGAAATGAAATTGAACCATTTCTCAAGCGAGTGAACCAAACACGAAAATAATGTGAGAAAAAAATCACGGTCCAAGGGTGCTGAAGTTCAACAAATGGTCGCAAAGCCAGGATTGACGCCTCGAAAGGTGATGCTGAGTGTTTGGTGGGATTGAAAAGAAATCATCCACTATGAGCTGCTCCAAGCTGGTGGAACGATTGGTTCTTCATTTTACGGTGAACAACTGATGAGATTGAAGCAAGCAATCGAAAAAAATCGGCCAGAACTGATCAACAGAAAGGGCTTCGTCTTCCATCAGAACAACACTAGACCACATACATCCTTAATGACTCGGCAAAAACTGGCAGAGCTTGGCTGAGAAGTTTTGATGGATATAACATATAGCCCTGACCTTGCACAATCGGACTACCATTTGTTTCGGTCAATGCAGAACTCCCTTAATGGAATAAAGTTGGCTTTAAGAGAACCCTGTGAAAATTACTTGTCGCAGTTTTTCGCCGAGAAACCAGAAAAGTTTTACACTGATGGAATAATGTCTCTAGCGGAAAAATGACAAAAAGTGGTCCACCAAAATGGTATATGTTTGGTGCATTAAAGTTCATTATAAATAATAAAAAATAAATAAATTGAAATTTGATTATAAATACGATAAGACTTTTTCGACTACCTAATATATATTTTTATAGGGTCTCCTAAGTTCCATTATAGTGTTACACACTTCGAGGCAAACTTAATATACTCTGTTCGGGGCATAAGAACAGCTATTAAATTTACTAAATTCTTTGCACTTTATAATTTCGCACATTTCACTGCCTAATACCTCACTGTCCAATTCCATTCGCAGACATGAGTCCATATTTCAAGCTTCTCTCATGTGTGCGCCAAAAAAAGTTTTACACACATTGACTTAAGTACTTGTCTGACGTTTTAATGCTTTCGAGCTTTCAGCTCTTTTACCACTGCTAACTGCGCCTTGGTAAACAAAGTATGCTCTCTTTTATGTCGGCGCTACAACCCACAAGTGTTGCATCACTTAGCGTTCAGCTTTTGGCGTAACTTCCACTCACACATGTCAGTTTTTGAATTAAGTGTTTTTTAATTAATTTTTAATGATAATAACTTAAGTAGCCCAACAGGACTGAAGTTGAAAAGTTTAAATCACGGAAACTTTTTCTAGGATGTTTAGCTAGTGGTGAGATAATGCAGAGCTAAGTTAATGGTGAAGTTGTGTTGCCGATGCAAAAATTATTTATTTACGTGCTGTGAACGCTAGCTCTAACGAATGTGTATATACATATATATGACGTACATATATCTTATGGCTCCTAAAAGCTATATATTTATGGTTAGTGGTAAAAATAAATAAAAGAACAGCTTGCAACAACACCTCACCACTTTTTCAGTTCAGTTTTTAGTGTTGACACTGAGCACTAATCTCCCAGCTGCCATAATGCCGTCAGTACAGTTATGTTCACGCCTTCTCAGCGAGGCTTAAGCACCGACTTTGTAGTAAAACTGTGTTCGCCTGCTGTTCTTCAACTGAAAAACATAATCATTTATGCAAATCTCTGTTTGCAAATCTCTGTTTGGCTGTTTTTGTTGTTTTACTCGCCGTAGTGATTTACAACACGTTGAGTTTTTAACGACATTGTAATTATGAATGTTCGTGCGCCAGGTTGGCGTTGCATGTGTGGCAAGGTACGCCGTTACGCTGCACATTTATCACGCCTACAACTGCCATGCCACGAACTCAACTACCAACTAACAACAACAACACAAACGGTCATTTGTTTTAATGTCATTTTGGTGCCGTGCTGCAAATTACAAAAGCAATTGTTATTGTTATTGTTTAGTAAAAAATTACGCTTTTGTTGCACGAAGCAATTATACACAATTTGCGGAGAGAAATATGGCATATTTATTAAAGTGTTTGCCCAAACAAAACAAAAAATTAAATAATTTTGCAGTTGAGCATTGGGGCGAAATGAAATTCAAGTTAAAGAAGAAGCACTTGAGGAATCATCCTTCAATTCTTATTCATTTGTTCAAATTCTTGAAGCCGAACCTCGCAAAGAATGTGGGTTGCGAATTAGAGGGTCACTATATTCTCATAGGAGTAAAATACTAAATCTTTTGACAGTTTCAATGGAATACGGATCGGTAAATCTGCTTGAATGAAGAAATCATGTATAACTACTTAATAATTGTTGTTGAAAGTATAATTAAACTTTTACTGCTTCAGCAAAGCCTCAAATCGCCTCTCAGCTGTTATATTTGGTTCTCTATAGCTCCTCATCAGGTTCAATTGAGTTTTTGTAGAACAATTTTTCAACCAATCAATCAGACATAATCCTTTCCTGACAATGGTATGTCTGGGCGTCATAAATGGGTTGAATCAGAACAATACTTCAAAACTAGAACAATTTTCCAACTTCCAGATGACTTTAACCGCAAATATCGGCCAACATGTCAGTTACCTTACTGATAATAGTGTATCGTTGTTCCTAAAATGGATAAAATTGAGAGAAAACTTGACCTAGACTCCATATAACAAACAAATAACACCCGGGTGGCTTTACTCCTTATGAGCATGGTATGTGAGGTACCTTAATGAATCTCTGAGAACATCTTATTAATATGTGACATGTTAATAGTAAATAGTATTGGCACACATAAATAAAATCGGGTCAATGTTACTACTATAATTAGATTCCGATCCGACGTTTTGATCCTTAAGTTATCTTCCTTTGATTCTTGCGAATTGCAAGAGCATAAAATGTTCGGTTTTACCCGATCTTGCCCCTTCCTTACTTGTTTTTCTTATAATTCCATCATTTTTGTTCATCATTTCATTTTCGTTAGTAGTAACTAACTACTCGAAAATGTTTTTTAACCGCAAACGTTCTAACTGTATCCAGAATGTGATTGGTTTGCTGCACTCAAGTGCAGTATTTCTCTTTCTTAATTTATTAGATGAAACAGGAAACCACAGAACTGCTTCAAATAATATTTTGATATACTTCTCTCCTCTTCAGTGCACTCTCTCGACTTGTCATCTGCAATTTGCCACAAATGTTACAATAGAAACGACAGCTGCCACAGATTGTGGCAATTGAAGCGCCATTACAACAATATGCCATGTGTTCACAAGGCGGATGATGTCAACAAATTCTGTTATTATTATTATTGTTATGGCAAAAGGATTAGCTGTAGCACTGTTTGTATTGGAGCTGTGTCAACATGCATTTTGCAGATTTCAGCCACGCGTACATTTGCTTATACTTAATATTGTACGTCAATATTTACACTGGATGTTAAAGCAAATAAATACCTGCACTTACAAGCAGTATCAGGCGATTGAGCGCAATCTGAGCCGAAGTAAGCTGCAAGTGGAAAGTGGGCGTCTTTTTCACAAGGAACTCCTGAAACTCTCTTAGTCTGCATTCCTTACGACTTGTATGTGGAAATCTCCTCTTAAACAGCGCCCGGTCGCCGCTAGTACCGCTTTTGCGGGCTTCAGTGGAAGATTTGGTCTCTCATAGTTCTGATGTCCATCAAAGAGGTTTTCCTTTACCTTTCTGAGTTTTCAGATGACACGAGCTTTGATAGAGATTAATCTGTAAGACTTTCATCCTCCAAGGTCTTTCCCAGAAATGCGTCCGAAGGAATGTGTCGATTTCCATGTTCGTTTGGCCATCATATCCTCTCCCCCACGTCATTTCTGGAGCCTGTGGGTCTTCCGCTCTAGCTTACATCGGCAGGATCCGCAAAACCATCCTCTCTAACCATTAGCCAAGAGGACTGAGGGACGCGTTATTTAGGGGAATGTAATTCCCGCAATAATTTTTCACAATTTTATTGAAATTTTTCGATGGTTTACCAAAAAATATTTTTTTACAGATTTTTTTCTCCATATAGTATTGCGTCAGAGCTTCATATCACAACATAAACATGAAAGTTTTTTCTAATTTCGAAAAATATTTGCTCGCATAACAATTTGTTTGGCATATGTGAACTTTTGAGGTTAGATAGAATTTCCGGTAGAACAATTTGTCATGTTCGCAAGTAATTGCTGCACGCAAGCATGTGAAAATGGCCAGAACGCATGCAAACTTCGACAGATCAAAAGCATATTTTATGCATAATTGGGAGGGGGCAAATATGTTCGTTGGCGCCGCAGATCCTATCAGTGGCAACGTGTGCGCAGTGCACACAGAATCACAACAGACGATTACCGTTGAGTCGTCGGTCCAAGGACCAATGCTGCGTGTGTTTTGACAGCCAGACGGCTTTTAATCCTCCTGCTGCTGCTGCTTTTTCGTTGTTTTACGCTCCGTTTTTCTGGCAATTTTGCTCCGGCACTTGGCGCTTGGTTGTACTTCACTCAGCGGAGCGAAACATTTACGTATGAATGGCAAAGCACATTAACACACACACGTACACATACTTACTTATTATGCACACATGCATACTTGTGTGTGTGTGTAAATTAACGATGAGTGCATTTTCACATTTCACTTTTAACATGTTTTCTCTTCTCTGCGCGTCATTGTCGGAAACAACAAATTTTTATGAGCACAGACAGTAGCACTTTCCTGCATATGTTTGCATGTGTGTCTGCGTGTATGCATGCGAATTGGTTTGTTTACTGTCTGCATGTACTGGCATGTGTGTCCTTTTCCGAAGTCTGACAGCCAATTTCTGCAAAAATTGTCTCCACCGCCTCTGCCGTTGACTGTGTGTGGCTGTTGCACGTCAATGCGGCACAAGCACGCACTCAACGACATGCTGCTGCAGCAATAACCGTTTACAAATTGTCACCGTTGCTTTGTTTTTTCCCAACTAACCGTTTGCTTTTCACTTTTCGGGGAGGTGGCGACCTCTGCCGACATTTTTCATCTGTGCAACAAAGCGTGTGAGTGCCAATTTGCGCTTGTGATTGTGTGGGTGCACTTTAATGATTTCTACTTTATTTTATAATCAGCATAAAGAAGAGCGTTGCAAAAAACAAACAACCTTTGAATTCTTAAAGTTTTTCTCCTTTCGAATAAGTTTCAGCCACCTTATAAGTATAAATGAGTAGCTGTCGAGCTGTTGCGAAACTACATATGCTTTTAAGTTCTTAGCCATTAAATAAATACTATTTCGTGTTTAATAGCTTAAAGCAAATTAGCTTCTAAATGAATAAAAATACGCTCAGCCAAGCATTTGCTGCCATAAGCGGCCGTCCAGCTGGCAATCTCGATAAATCGAACATAGCTTGATAATGTCTGCCATGCACTTGTTAAGCGCAGATACGGCTGCGATTGCTTGCAGCCACACACATTTGAATTTAATGTCAAACTTTTACAATCTTTGCGCTTTTGCGTCACACGCCATAATTGCCTGCCACACAGTGGGTGGGCGCGCACTCGTGCTCACAATAATGGGTGTTAATCCACCACAACACAACAGAGTATAATGTCTATATCATTGCATGTGTGCCGCCATGTATATATGTATATGCCATAGCGAGTGCTTTAACGGTTATTAGCTACGCTTTATTGACTACGCCTGTTATTTAATTGTTAATAGTTTGTGACATTGATTGATTCCAATGCGATAAAGTGATGTATTGGCATGACGAATGAGTGTTTTGGCTTATGCCAGCGAGTGAGTAACTTTATGAGCCACGCAGAAAATATATACATATATATTCAGCATGTTGTATATATTGGCTCTTTTTTTGTTAACAGCAAATGTGATAGTTTCAGCTGACCACAATAAAAACAAAAAAATGCTATAATGAAAACATATATTGGGTAGTCAAAAAAGTCTTTTCGCATTTTTAATCGAAAATCAACTTATTTTTTTACATTTATAATAATAAATAAATAAACAATTTGTACCATTTTGACCACTTTTTGCCATTTTTCCTATAGAGACATTATTCCATCTGTGTAAAACTTTTCTGGTTCCTCGGCGAAAAACTGCGACAAGTAATTTTCACAGGCTTCTCTCGAAGCCAACTTTACTTCATTAAGGGAGTTCTGCATTGGCCGAAACAAATGGTAGTCCTATGGTGCCAGGTCAGGGCTATATGGTGGATGCATCAAAACTTCCCAGCCAAGCTCTCCCAGTTTTTGCCGAGTCATCAAAAATGTGTCTAGTCTAGCTTTGTCCTGATAGAAGACGAAACCCCTTCTGTTGTCAGTTCTTTCCATTTTTTCGATTGCTTGCCTCAATCTCATCAGTTTTTGGCGGCAAATTGTACAATCAATCGTTCGAATAAGCTGGAGCTGCTCATGGTGGATGATTCCTTTCCAGTCCCACGAAACACCCAGCAAAACCTTTGAGGAGTCAATGCTGGCTTCACCGCACTTGGACCATGATCCACTTTTTGTCTCCAGTTACTATTCGCTTCAGAAATGGTTCGATTTCATTTGGTTTCAGCAAGGGATCGCAGATGTTATTTCGGTTCCTTAAATTTTTCACAAACAATTCTCCGTAAACTTCACAATTTCTTTCTTATTTTCATTAATTTTTGAACAGCTGTAACTTTTTTCAACTTCCCCGAAATTTAATTTGTTTTTTGGTTAAATGAAGATCAAAATCTCACTTTTCTAACACTACATATATACTACGACACAAAGTGATTGGTAGCACTGGAGATATATGACTGCAACGACATCTATTGACAAAATAAGACAAAATTTCGGCTACTCAATATTATATAATATTGATTTTGGTTATTAGATATTAAACTTCATCACACTTTTTGCCGAATATAGGTTCCTCTTTATTAGCGTAGACACCGCTTACGGTTATGAGCGATATAAGGTAATTAATATATTTCATCGACATTTAGTAAAAATTTTCTGTTTGTCATAATGATGTTGCGATGGAGTTGAAGAAGCTAATCAATCACAGCAACTTTATTTATAGTTCGTTCCTTAGCTTAATGGAGCACTAGCGAGCTCAAATAACGCTGAGTTAATTACTTTAAAAAGTAGCATGAAACTTAATGTTGCTGAGAAACTTTCCTAGATCTTATACTATAATTTGCTTACTTACACATCTATTATGTTAATTATTATTTTGTAAATCTATTATTTTAGAGTCTTAAAAATTTACTTTCAAACCCATACATAAAGTGCTATCAAACTGAGTTTATCAAAAAATCGTGTTATTTAAGTGAGTGATCAACAAATTCAATCAAATTAAAGTGCATCAGGTGTTCGACAGCTGGTATACGCCGCGCAACAACAACGTCCGTCGATTTGGATTCTAAGCGATAATCAAAGAATGCTGCCCAATGAAGAACGCAAAATCGTTTAAAATCGGTGAAATTCGTACGCGCCAAATATTGCCAGAAATGCATTTCAAAAAGCTTTAAATTTTCATCAAATCACACTTCTGATAACTAACTGTAAAAAGGTGAAAGTAACACGTAAAATCGAGGCATTACTATGCGATAATGTATCGATAAGTTAAACGAATTCCACTTCGTTTGCCTCAACACAAACACTGACTGGCGAACTAATCAAAGATAGGTTCTGTGTGCGCGCATTCATACCTCCGCGCGACCGCAACAATGAGCGATTCGCTGAGTGAATCCGCGCGACAACCAGCGAATGAGGATACGCAAACACGACGCGATAAACCGCAAACGCTCAGCGGCATTGAGGCCACCAAAGCGCTCAATCTGCAGGCAACTGCCTCCGTTGTGGCAGACACAAATATGGCGGAAGTGCCGGGTGACACGCAAAATGCAGATTTGGCAGTGAATTTGGCGCGTAATCGGGCGCGGTCGCGAACGGTCGGTAGTCGCGTTGGCAGTGATGGCGCCGGCAGCGCTGGCGGTGCAACGGAAACGCGCGACGTGCGCAAGCATTCGTGTGACGGTGTGGTAAGCATTGGCGGTGGCAGTGGCAGCAGCAGTGGCATTGGCGGCGGTGCCACAATGGGTGGCGCGACAGGCGGTGCATTTGGCAGTGGCAGTGGCATCGACGAATTCGCCGGCGCTGATGGTGAACGACGGCGTGAGAGCCTCAACTACGAGGACACCAGTCCGTGCAGTCACAGCTTCAATAAGGCGATTTTCGGACGCACTGCACACACAAGGACGGGTGTTGGTGGCGGTATGACGCGCAAATGTGTGCTCACGCTGGATGGCTACTCCTATGTTATAGGTAAGTTTGGTGCGCTGCGGTGGCGCGAGAGGTGGAAGTAGTTTGAGCGTAAACAGTGATAAGAAAATTACATTTCCAGTAGCAGATTGGATAGTGGAAGAGGGGATGTGTGAAGTTGAAAGGTCTGCGATTGATTTAAATTTTATTTTTATGCCACAATGCTTCATTTGCGATGCAATCACTTGGAAGTTAATATTTTCAGCCGAGTGGAGAGTGGAGTAATATTTTCAGTTTGATTTAGTAAGTGTGGGCCGCAAACAGGTGTATTTAGTCACGTATAACATATTTATGATCCGCGCTGACCTTCAGCGATTTTATAATTGATACTTACGGTACTCTTATTGCTTTCTAATACTAATATAAACCCTCACAAACTTCAAAAGCCCAAACGAAAGAGGAGTTAATTGTCTAATTGACCTTGCACAGCAGCAGCAAAAGCGATTTAACTAAAAGTAAATGAATTAATATAAAAGTTAAAATAAAGATCAAAGTAAGGAAAGCAGCAGAAGCCAGCACTCAAAGGCTTTCAAAGGTAAGCTAAGCGTCCCTTTGGCAATTCACAAGCATGTGCTTTGTTTGTGTTGCTTATTCCTTCATTTTCGCGACAAAGAATGTGCTCCCTGTGACAAACGCACAATAACCGGACCTGACTTTGAAGTTGACAAGTTTTCCTTTGCTCAAAACACAAAGCGACGAGTTAGCAGCTGTTTGTTGCAACAATGTTTGCAAAGTTCTGCACAACATCACTAAGTTTGTCGGAGGACACGCTCTCATACTTGTCTCCCATACCGACATACACACCTCCACGCACACATACATATGTGTCAGCTCTAACATTGCTCGTGTTTGTACACGAATGTTAACCCTCTGAGACACGCCGCTGACAAAAAAGTTGTTGGGCCGTTCGCTGGCCGAGGTCCGGACGAGTAGCCAGGTGCCCTCCAAAACATATTCCCAAGTGCTTTGTAAACAGTAGAATACTGCAGCTGTTGGGGCGCCAGGCAGCACAGGTAGAAGAAGGGCATATGTAACGACTTTATTGTGCGGAAAATGTTTAATTTTTTTTTAATTTATGCGAAAAAGTTACTTTAAATTTATGCATGTAAATGAGCAAATCATCTTGCTTAATGCACAAATCACTTACGGGCAAATTATAATTCCCTTTGAAAGCATTGTTTTGAGATTTAAGAGAAAGTCATTAAAAGTCTAAAGTGAATCGCGTTACAATGATGCGTAAATCAGCAGTTTCGCATACTATATTTAGAAAGCTAATTGAAGCTTAAATTTAGAAAAAATTTTAAAAAATATTTTGCGAAAAAAAATATTTTTTTTTTTAATAAAAGATACATAAATGCATATACTTTTTCTCAATTTCTCGCAATAATTTTACGATTTGGACAATAAAAACTACTAGCTATTGAAAAAATAGATATTTAATCCGTGTCAGCTAAATAAATCAGTAATCGCCCATAAGTACTCATAATTTTCTATTCACATCCTTTGTTGTAATCCGGGTTGACCGGTCAATACCGCAGAATGGAATTAAATTCTCGGCAAGCGCAATGCAGCTTAAACGCCAATCGATGCAGCCATCAGCCACGAGCGCACACCAATCGGCTTATTTTTGCTGCAGCAAAAAGTGACCAGCAAAACCTAAAAAAAATTACACGATTGGACACTGTCACTCAAAGCGAAGCATGACAAGCAACTATTTAGCGTCATACTCAACACATACTAGCATAACACAGTATCCAATATCAGATTGAATCCGTTATATTACAAAAATAATGGCAACAGCAGCAAATCCCGTTCAACGAATTGCAGCAATAAAAAGTTGCACAACGTGTGGCATGGACCGAGGCCAGGCAAGTAATACTCTTACTTCCGTTAACAGCGCTTACCGACACACACACTCACACCCACCCACATGAGGTGGCTGTCGTGGAACAGCGCCATTTGTGCACAACATCCGATTGCGGTTAGCGCCATAAACATTTGTTGTTGCGCTTTTATTGAAGCAGTGCGCGAGCGCTTATAGACGATGAAAATGCTTTTAAGGTATGAAATTTGATCGCCTCGCAAGCGCAATAAAAGCATTTAAGAGGAACACTGCGTCGAATTGTCGGCAATATAGCGAAAACCTTTTATCGTTGCCAGCGTGGCACTTGCGGGACTTGTGGCCAGATTTAAGTTCGCTCAAAAACCGTGGCTGTGAAAGAAATGCTGTAAGCCGGCGCATAAAGTCTCTGTAAAGATTACATTTTAAAATGCTTCAATGGCAGCAGATTTAAAAGACACAAATTTAAAATAGACCAAGACTTAATGGCCTTGATCAAACGTTGGTAACAAATATATTTGAGATTTAGTTCCGTTGTGCATATTTTCTATTTTGGGTTAGGTTAGGTTAGTTAAAAAGGCTGATTTCTCGTGATTCCACAAATAATTCAACTTGGACAGCCAAAAACTCTTGTGCATTGTGATATCCAGAACTCCTATGTATGGATCGTAAAGACCGTCGCATATCGACAAGACGCCCAAAGACTGCCACACGTTTATTGAGACGACTAATATCAATTCCAGTCAATTCGCCGTGTTCTCAAAAATAATGGTGCCCGAGATGATTCAGTCTTAGTCTGGCGAAAGCTGGACAGGGGAGGAGAAAGTCTTAGATGCTTCCTTCCCATCTTCTTCATTGCAAATTTGACAAGTTGCGTTCTCCAAAATATTTAGCCTCACCGCGTGAGTGCCAATGGACGCCTGTCATTGCGGTGATGTGAGGCTTGCTAAGAGCTAGCAGTTCAATGGACCTTTTACGTTCCACACTGGACCAAAGGGACTTTATATTTTCGTTTAAAAAAGCAAAAAATTTAAAAAATTAATATTAAGCTTTACGGGTTACCAACCAACCCAACCTTTATGTTACTCACCGAGTTAGAGATTTCTGAAGAAATAAGCGACTCACAGTTTTTCCACTTACTGCTCTTTATGATTAGACTAGTATCTTGAGAAATTCCCATTAAATCCATTTATCAACAAGAAATGATGTAACCATATTAATTACATTCTCCTTTACCTTGCAAGAACAGAGCGAAACAGCCGCCTTGACTTTTGATGCAGCGAACCCCGGAAGCGATACAAATAACCGTTTCCCGATTACAACAACTGATCGCTAAGCTTCGTCTTTCTGCCACCTCCGGGCGACATACCACTCAGCATCCGCAAGCGCCGCTTGTTGCAACAGAACACGGTTACATAAATAATTGCAACGTTAACCGTTAGACAGTGTTGACAAGCTAAGAAATATGGTTCTAGGCATAACAGTAAAGCTAAACGAAGGAATCTGCACGGCACTTTGCCCTTGCCCGCGCGGCAACTGTCAGCTGTTTGTTTGCTTTCACTTAGCCATGAAAGTCGGCATATTTCCTCGGCGCCGGTTCGCTTGGAAATGTCCGTCCTTTTATTTGCCCATTACTTACTCACACAAGTATGTGCCAAGTGCACGAAAGTATGCCAGCCAGTTGGAGGGACGCGAAACAAGCAAACGAGGCGTAAAGTCGCCAAATCTCTCGGCACGAGTGAATGCCAAGAATTCATTTCAGACAACGCAAAGGCGGGCGCATTCCGGCACGTGCCACTAGTTCGCCTTGAATACAAATGTCGGCCCAGCTTCTCGGTTTGGCGCGTTTGCATTCAAATGCTGGCCAAAGTTAGTGCGCAATACTTTAAGACGATGTGATTAAGCACGTTCTAATGTTTACCGTTAAAAATCGATACAGGGCATAAGCGCCAGGATGTATGCTAACAAATTTGTGTGTGGTCGCCGCGAGCATCGATATTGAGTTGCGAAGTAGCCAAAATCCAACACATCCAACTAACCAAGCGCCGTAAATGACACGCAGAGCTGAAGTCGGTATGTGGCGATGGTGTAAAATGATGCGTAACCGAAAACATAAATGAGAAGAAATGTGCGAGCTTTCCCACACCCAGAGAAACCGCGTGATACCTTCCGAAATATCTGCCTGCCCTGTCTCTGTTGCGCAAAGATGTTGAATTTGCGCCCACAAACCAATTTGTATAGAGATTTTTGTGCTCATGCCGCACAGCTGTGCCTCAAGAGTGGCTGCCTAGCGGAGCGAAAAGGAAAACACAAAAGCGTTTATTGGCTAAACCTGTCCGAAAGTCTAATAGATTCGAGCACTAGATGCATAGCTTCACACAAACGACCTTCGAAAGACCGTATCGTCCCGCCAGCCTCCTGCTTACATCGCCTCTTCTACGCCCTGCACCACCTTAATGTGCTTGTTCGGCTGCTTAATGTGGCGTGACAATGGAAGGACAACATGAACACTGTTTGCCCAAAGCCAACAGTAACAGCAACAACAGCATCTCATGCAGTCTATGTATCAGCAGGAAAGCTCAGTCGCCATTATTCGAGTATTATTGCGCTCGGACCGCAGCTGTGTGCTGTCTCAGCCACCAAGCGCCATTTATAGCGGCTGGCAATTTCTTTCGCATAGTTCAGTTTTCTGCTTGTCAGCGTGATTCTTCTTTGTTGCGGCTGCGGGCATGAAGAAAATGAAATTAAATGAAGACATTCTTTGACGTGGCTCACACTGCCGCTGGGTTAATGATAAAGAATGCGAACATCGAATTTTTGAAAGGCCCAACGACCGCATAAATCCCATTACACACACACATGCATACAGCCAGATAGTGTCGCTTGTGCTTGAAGCCATCGAAGCGCGTATGACGGCAGTGGCTCGGCCAAGCGCGGCCGAAGTTATCTCTGAAATGCTATTAAACTGCAATTTGTTATAATAGAAGTCCTGGCAATGCCACTGCTGGTAAATGGCCGTTGAAAAATGTCCAAAGCGAATGACACAGAAAAATGGAAAAGTGCAAAAGTGCAAAGGCGGTTCAATGCCGGCGTTAGCTTTCACATTTATGGCAGACTTGTGTTGCCACCAGATATGGCGATTCTTCACAAATTTTTCCCAGCCTTTTGTGGTTATGAATACAGAGCCTCTCCTCTGCATACTTTATTTGTTTGCCATGGTATTTTTCAAAACCTCATGAAGCACTTTTATTCGTTAGAATCGTTATTGCCAATATTCTCTCCTTTAATTAGAAACACTATACTTCTCTTCCATTTTCATATATTTAGTTAGTGCCATGCATATATAGCTATAAATCAGATATTCATTTCAGCGTGTTATTGCAGCACCCACAAGCTACAATAAATTTCAAAGAATCTACATATGCAAAATATATACTATATATGCTGCTGTGCATATGGAGTATGTATGTGAGTGTAAAAATAGTCCAACCAAGTGCTAACAAATCACGTTAGAATATTCTCTATAATAAATCAATACTTGTTTGCATCTGTAAGTGCCACTTCGGTGAACTTTCTACTTGCCACTTCATCTCCACACAAACATGTACGCTCGCAGGAATAGCAACATATGCAGAGCAATTTCAATAGCTCACACGGGATCTATAAACACAAACAACCAACCGTAGACTGCATTTTAAAAGCCATGCAAAGCCGCTGTTGGAAAACTTTGCTGCCACTTTTAAAGTGACATTGCAACAAAGACGCCATCGAACGAGTTGGGAGCTAAAATTCTAAATTTGTGCAGCAACAGAATTTCGAAGTCGCTGTGGTAAAAAGTTGACCAAATGCTGAAGAAAGAAGCAGCTATTTTAGAGTTTGCCAAAAATGCCGACACGTTGAAGCTTGTGATGTCAATTTAGCTTACTCGAATTATTGGTTTAAAAAAACGAGTCTCTGCCGAACACATAGCTTACCACTAATCTGACATGATCCTTGGCAATCTTACTTAGCATAAAGACTGCCCTGTGTTACCGGCTTTTCCGCACTTCGTGATCTTCTTCTTCTTTAACAGCCATGGCTGCTTTGGAGGTGTAGGGTTCATGTTGGGGATCCTTGGTTCGGTACCCACTGCGTTTGTTGCTGGCATTCTAGTCGAAAAGGTTTATCATTAGGCCGCGGAGTCCAGTATGCGTAGAGAAGATATTTTATACTTTCGACATCGCCAAAGCATCGGAGGGAACCGTTCGTGATCAGTTATTCGGTTACCATCCACTGACCATTCAGCCATCAGCATGGGTGCCTCGACACCTTGGCATGGGTGCCTGACACTTTCACAATAGGAGATGAGCGTAAAAGCATTTCCCCCATGTGAAAATTATTATGCCTTTCAGTTCCATTTGGATTGCGCGCATTACTATTACTTAAGCCTCCTTAGTTTTCGCTGTTGTTTTGTCAACTTAAAGGCCATTACCGTGAATACTTTGTCCACATTCATCATGATTGTAGGATATAATTCAAATCTAACCTTGAGAGAACCTTCTAAGCGGAAGAGCATTGGGGCATAAGATTTTCCATTCATCAGCACTATTTATAATTATGGAGAATTTTTTTGTAACCTTTATACTAAATCGTTCCTCAAATATCGAGCTTCAGCTGTGGTCATTCCCTTCCTACTCATTTCATCAGAACTCTGTGTTACACAAAATAATTTTCTTCGAATACTAATTACGCTCAGAAAATGTGATTGAAACCGAGCACTACCTTTTGAGATATGGCTTCCAACCCTAATGTGCGATTACTTTTGAATGGCGGCATGAATACCCAAAATAACGAGAAAGCAATGTCCTTGAACAATTAAGTACAACTTCTAGTCTAATATTTCACACACCGACATGCAGACATATGCCAGCCGGGCAGACCGTTTTTGCAGAACTTTTGCGCACAAAGACCCATGGTGGACTTTGTCTTCGACTTTGTTGTTGCTGTCATTGACTGGCTGCCCTTGTCACTTTTTATTACCACAGGCACGTTGGGGACACACAAATCGTGCATTCAAAAACAAAGGATTCAAAAATCAACAAAAAATGCTCACACACACATATACAAACAAATATCTGAAGCAGCAAAAAGCTGCACGAACACACAAGTTGTGGTTTTGTGTAATAAGTTAGGATCGCTGAACTTCTAACAACCTTTTTCCAACCCATTCCCAACGCTTCGGTGGGCCCATCCTAGATGTGCGAATGAAGCGCTTGTGGGATTTTCACCAAAATATGCACAAAATACAATTTAGAGAATTTTATTGTTGAAGTTGCAGGAATTCGCGTGGGTTTTGGATCCCAACATGTGTAGGTATGTGTCTTGAAGAGCTCTACTGCATATCTAGCCCGCATGCTATTGCTGCGTTGCCATATGTGCGTATTTTATTTTTATTTGAATTGCTTTTTGTTATTGTTTTCGCTCATTATTTTCTCAAAAGCCACTCGCTATAAAGGAAATAGCATACGCTACTGTAAATGGAGGAGCGCACAGTAGAAATGACAGAGAACAGCGACAAAACGGAGAAACAACTGTATCTGCGACCACCGGCAAAGGTGGGACGGCGAATTGGATACGAATAAGAATGTATTTGTCTGTCAGGCGAACGCTACGATTGACAATGCAGCGTCGACTGAGAGAGTAACGTAAAAATCTAACGGCAAAAATAAAATAAAAGAGATAAATAAGTAAAAAAATAAACTCACATGAAAAGGAAATGTGAGTAAGAGCAGAGAAAAGGACGAGCGTAAGCGTAATAAAGGGATATAATGGCTCTTAACTCAGTTCGGTGCATGCCAGCGCATACCCAAGTATGGCTGGGGAAAAATCTACAGCACTCAGGAATGAAGTGTGTTGTGGGAGTAGCGGAGCGGAAAGTGAGGCTGAAATGCTTATTGAAATTACGCACATTTAACAGCTGTTGGCAATGAAATTCGAATTTTTCGACATCCTTTCATTATAATGCACACGCTCCAGGGCACCTGCCTATATCGACCGGCGCCAGTCTCCTTCATAGCAGTATTTACTTACACCTACATGTATGCATAAATGTGTGTATGTAGGTATGTATGTAAGCGTAGTAAAAAGTATTTACGCAAGTATTTGAATATACAGCATTAACGGTAATTTATGCAGGTCGCTGAAAGCTGCAATGAGCAAAACCTCCGAATATCCATTTAAATAGTATTTGATGTGTGGCATTCCATTTCGCTAATGGAAATTAGAGAAAAGTCTTTTTTCTTGCTTGGTATTAAATTGATGGAATTTTGCGTGAAATATGTCCACCACAATAGCACACAAATTGTTTAATTTCTTTATTAAATTCTGCATTACTGCTTCCTAGTTAGTGAACAAATAGTTTTATGGCATATTATTCACATACCTGCTTAACGACTTGTTCACACCTGCAAACGCATAACTCAAATTACTTTTAGTTGGTTCGGACGTGGCGCTCTATGAACTTCTATAAGCCCTTGCAGCTCTCGCTTTCCCTTTCACTTTCAGCTGTTGCCTGTCTCACATACTTACTTATTTCTATAAACCGCACCCACAGGCGACGCCAAACTGCCAATATGTCCAGGGCAGGCTCGTAAATTCAACTGGTTTCTGCTCGCATGGACTAATTAAAAGCCCCTGCCAGTGGCAAAAGTTAAGGTGTAAATGGCACAGTGTCTCGACACTCCAATGAACAACAACAAAGACTGTTATTAATTTTCTCATGCATGCATGTCTTTTCACATATGTGTGCGTTGCACTTCTATACACAAGCTGCTGCCAAAAACCAAAAGTTACAAAGTGCATACATACCTACACACTTACATATTGCAAATTTTGCATTGCATATGCGAGTCTACCCAGCAGTAACTCGCACTGGTTCTAAAGTGGACGTCAAAGCCAGAATACATGCTCCGATACCGACGCTACTGCGTTATAGTAGGAAGCGTCCCTCCAAAGTAGTATAGCTCTGCTACCACGATGGCAGTCACCTCTGCTTCATAGATACTTCAGTGGGTTAGGAGCCTGAAACTAGAGTTATTGAAGAACTCTTACAGTCTGCTTGTTAAGAGTTCTTCAATACGTTCCACTTTCTACTTAAGTTGCGATTCATCCGTTCAAAGCTTAATTCGTTCTTTCTCCAGTTTATTTGTTTAGCGAATGTAGCCTCTATCATACATACAAGTAAAACCCTATAAAACTTTATCGACATAACTGTAGTTTCATAGAGCCAATATACCACTTTCAGTGGTTCTTTCGAATACTTTTTCTACACCAGCATAAGTCACCCGATGCATTCCTTTCTTTCTCTGTATCGCCTTTGTATCATTAACGAAAAAACCAACATTCTGGGACCCAAGGTTTTATAAAATCTGCGAATCCTCTCAACAAAATCTAACAAGATCGGTACAACGGCTTATTCAATCACCATCAATCGACATTTTAGTGGAAACCTCTGCAGCAAAATCATCTGCAATATTGGGTGAATTTCCCACATGAACCTTCACGCACAGCTCAGTAAAAAGAGGGTTAGTGGATAACATAGACCGCATACCCTCAAGCTTTATTTGGCGCAGGTCCATGCAACTCCACAGCGGAACGTATAATTTTTATACAGGGGGATTTAAAATGACTAGTGGAGTAGATGCTGGAATAAATTGCTCGGAACAGGATCTCAAGTAGCCCTTCACAATTCGTAGATATTGCGGTATCTTCCAGACGGTAGTATTTGCGGTCAGGAAAGTGGCTTAGCTTATGTACGACAATATCCAGGCGGCAATTAAGGCAATAATCTCACATCGCATTATGTCAGAAAATGTCTTTAAAAGCCTTCCAGGTTATAAGAGCGACGCAAGAACACATCCTATGCTTCTGACCAGCACTATCGAGAACTCAGCTTAGACATCTAAGATCTTCGCAGTTCAAGGATCTGAAGGAAATATCAGAATTAGACATTTAGTTTAGAATAAACTTCGCAAAAGGTGTTGACGGCCTGTGCGACGTAAACTTCAGCTCATATTAAACTGAATCTTAATCTGGTATTACTAAGCACACCAGTAGGTCTATGTATGGCGTCACAGCCGGCCAGTTTAACTAACCTAAATTGTATCAAACCCAACCTAATTCCCAAACATGACACTTTTAACAAATTTATAGTTATCATGCTAATAGATAGAATGCTGCATGTGCTTTTAGGCGACCTACCTTAACTCACTCGTTTAACACAGCTGTTTCGCTGCACCGGAGGTCATGCGGCAAATGGTGACAAATAGCCGCAACTAAATAACCAGAGCAGCAATCACAAACAGGCGCCCATCCAGCAACTTCATTACCAACAGCAGCGCTAATCACTATCAACACAAGTGGTTGCAGTAACCCAAAGCCGCTGCAAGGCAATACGAGTGACGCGTGTTGTTGCATTAAATTAACCTGCAACTTGGCCCCAGGCGAATGACACTAAAACAGCAATAATGCACAGAAATCCTTAGATACGCAGACACAAAATAGCTTATGCACAACGGTGGCTAGCGTAAACATCCTGCAGTTGAGGTTATATAATGCGTTGCAGCTTCTGCTGGCAACATTGACAAAGCTGAATGAACTCTATTGTCAAGTGGCCGCAGCAAATGTCAACTGCGCACTTTGAGGCGAATGACGACAAAATATGCCATCATGCCGGAGGACACGCATGCATGCGCATAGTGCTGCATGGCAAAAACGGTCTTCACTGGCCGCTTGTACTCTTGCGCATCCTTTCGTGGCACAAATGCAATTTTCGGCATGCCTTGCACGAGCCCCACAACAGTGGCCAATTAATTTTCCTCAACACTTAGCCGCACAACACAATACATCCGCACTTGCGACGCATGCCTCACCACTCACCTCGGCGGATGTGGCATGCCTCATTCTTCCACAGACACTTGTGCGCATAAGTGAGTTAGCGCATGATAGCGCTGAGACGTGATGAAATCGCGTGCGTGATTGAAATTCACCGTCCCACCGCTACATCACACGTTCGAGCGCATAGCCATTGCTCACCGCATTCTTCTATCTCTCTTCTTGTTTCTACTGTTTTATCTGGCATTTTTCTCATATTTTATAGCAGCTTTTGTTGACCGCTTAAGACTATTGCAGTCGCAGTGAAGTTAATAAATGCGAACCGTAGTTGGCGCCAGCAGCCAATGGGTCGGTGTGTGTAAGTGCGTGTGAGTGTGCAGCAAACATAGAGTCTTTAACCGTGCATTGTTAATGGCGCACGTCTCAACTTGCACTCCTTCACATAACAGCTGCTTAAGGAGAAAGTCTTTCAAAGTCACCGAAGGTTACTTTCAACATTGTCACTCTCTGCATATGTATGTGTGTGTGTTTGCATGCGATGAAACACTTTCCATCTGCTTGCCCTGTTAGTCCTCGTAAAGTGGGCGATATTTTATTTGATGCATTCGGTGCAGCGCCAGAACCAATGTTACCGTTGAGCGCCTCGCCGCCCAATCGCGCAGCCACCCACTGTCAATTTCGTTAACCCAAACGCTTCTGTGTAAGTCTGCGTAAATTTCAGTAAAATGCTTCTGATGTACGGCGCTTGTTTGAGCTGTTATTTTTGCAGTAACAACATTACCGTTTTTAATGGAATTTTCAAATATCGAAGCGCCTTGCAATTTATATAAGAAGAAGCGGCAGCCACTCTGTGCACAATTGATGTAATCAACATCAACAACAAAAGCGTCTCAGTAAAATAAATGTTGTTGTTAAAGTTTCTTCTTTTGAGTCTTATAATTGCAAAGTAATGCCAGCTTTGTGTTTTTATATTTTTGATAAAGAATTTGTAATGAATTTAATGATTACATACAAGTATAGCCCTTTAGATTAGGAAACTAAGTGTATTTTTTCTAGAGCCGTTCGATACCAAGCGACGTTCGTGTGACTTCTTCAATATATTGCTGTTGAAAATAATACGATCTATAGAGCTAAACAGGGAGGATACAATCTTCAATAGTTAGCTAAGTCTGATTTCTCCAGACTTGATAAGGAAGCGAAGCATGTGAGTCCGGTTGTGAACAAGTCATCAAACAAACAGGCATCGCCATCCCGACTTGACTCAAACGCCGTGAAATCCAACGCAGAATCATTCTTGCCAACAGTTGCTACTATAGACTGAGTGGGCAATGGATAATTTAAGTCCTCTTTCGACAAACAAACACCACACTCTTCAAGTTCCTAATTTTTTCCGTCCTGCTATATGTTGCAGAGGCATGAACATTGAGATCATCTGATGAGTCGGCCTTAGGAGTGTTCGAAAGAAAGGTTCTGCGAAAGATTTATGATTCTTTGCGCATTGGCAACGCTGAATATCGCAGACAATGGTACGATGAGCTGTACCAATATGCGGCGATGGGTGATATAGTTCAGCAAATCAAGAGACAGCGGCTGCGCTCTCTAAGTCATGTTGTTCGGATGGGAGAAAACACTACAGCTATGAAGATTTTCGATTCAGTACCCGCCGGTGGAAGCAGAGGAAGAGTGAGACACCCACCCCGTTGGAGAAACCAAATGGTGAAAGACCTGCCTGCGCTTAGTATATCGAATTAGCGCTAAATATCGAAAAGAAGAAATGACTGATGCGCTGCTATTGACTCGGTGTTCAGTAAAGAAGAAAATTGATATCTTAGCAAATTGTGATACTTTTAGGTGGCAAGACGACTTGTTAGTAATAAAAATTTAGTTTTCCAGTCATCATTAGGGTTCTGCGCACCTTTTTCGCTCATAACAACGTCACGTGATCCATATTCTCAGTCTCCTTACCGATATTATGCGAAAAATTATGCGGCCGCATTTAAAGTTTTACTAAAAATCTAACGTGGAGATATTTTCACTTACAGTCCGAAAAATTGCTTGTTTACTCAATGAAAATTTCGCTCAAAAGTATGTGAAAGGAAATTTTTTATAGACATTTGTAAAATATTTCAATGTTACAACTGTTCCCGAAATTGAAGCTAGGAAAAGGATTGTGTTGATTGTAGAAAATTTGCAAGGCAGCCACTTAGTACCAAATTATAAAAAAACTGCGTAAAATATCTTGAAAAATTGTCAGACTCTAGAAGCAAATTTGAGTATCACGTTAGACTCTCTCCGTAAAAATATAGATGAACTTCCGGATAATTTTGTACTTTATAGTGGGGTACAGAGAGAGCGATTTAACTACGTCTAAAATTGACGAAAGAAAGTATCAATGTTGATAGGATCGTCACTACGTCATACTGGTAACTCTTAGAAAACGATTTTCGACTGGAAAATTATAAAAGAAAAGCTCATAAAGGGTGTTTTGTTGCGATATAACATATGTTCCCGACATTTGTCTCTCTGTAAACTTCGATACAACGTTACTTTTCAGAACAAAATAGATATTCCAAAGATTTCGGTTGTTTTATTTCATGTTTTCCGATCTTTGTAAAGTAAAATGAAAATTAATATTAGAAAATAAACGAGGGCAAATCTTACAAATCCATTGACAGTTTCATAAACGTGTCCACAAATATATCCAAAATCGATATTATAGCTGGGGCAACCAAACCACTTTAGACCAGTGTTATTTTTATAAGAAAACTGTACAAATAAAATATCTTAAAACAACTCAGTTTTTATGTTATATTTTTTTATATAAAATATTTAATTGCTCCTCACTAATTGAAATTAATTTTCTGTGTCATTACAGGTAAGGATATGCGATATAATACTTTAACGATGATTAAGTATAACCAAAGGTAATTGCTTTCACAAAAGCTGGTTTCTGAGAATCAAGAATAATAATAACGTAAACGAGGCAAATTTAAACCAATTATTAACTCTGAATGATTGCCACTTCTCGCAATTTCATTGAAGTTCGGAGAATTAGGACAAATTACTTATTTTCTGCACAGTTGGCAGTGAATTTGTGCAATCACTCGTAAACGCAATGAACGAAATTTAAAACTTCCTCAAACTTAATTGCAACGTCAGCTTTCCACTAGCGGAAAATTCTTTTTTAAAGATGAAATTCTTAGCTCAGTTGATAAAATCAGCACTCAAATGCGAAAATAATAATAATTTGCTTATTTACTTCATACTTGTTTTTTGTTTTGTCTTAGTCACAGTGTGTATTTGGCACCCTTAATTGAATTTTGACAAATAATGAAATCAAGACCTCCGGATAAGCTTGTGTGTCAAAAAACGATATTATTCCCTTATTTGCCAACGTTTTTCCGACATTCACGCAGTCGCGTTAGCTTAATGATAAAATCAAAAATGCGTAAAATTAAGTTCATCAACGCCAACAGGCAAAAAAACGCCAAAAAATAAAATAAATGAAAAGAACACGCTCTACCCACGAAATCTGCCCTCATTATTTCGCCTGTCACTTCGATTCCAGCAACGCAGCTGAGTCCATTTCTTTGACGACGCCCGCCGTACGAGCAGTGCCACCAAAATTATACTCACCGATTTAATTAACAATCTGACAACGGTGCGTCTGTAACTGTTAAAAGATGGTGCATTAAAGCAGAATTAAATCTTATTAAACACTTTAGTAAAACAAATAAAAAGTTTACGTTCCACTCACGCTATGTCGATGCTGTTGCGGTCCTTCGCCGCAGGTGTGGTGTTAGCGAAAACAATGCCTTCATAGGGATTCAAGTGGAATGTGGCGTTGTGACTCAGCTGAATGCTGCGAGATGATTAAGAGCAGAATAAATTGTTTTTAACTTAAAATATTTAATTGAAGTATTTTCGTGTGCGGTCTTTCAGTTAATTGCGTTTATCGTCTGCCGCCCAGGTGGGTGCGAAAGCGTTTATTGGCGGCTTTGGCGTGCTTGTGTGTACCATACACATGCTGTATGTGTGTAAAAGCCGTCAGGGAGTTCTTTTTAAGATTATAAAATATTTTAAAAAATCTAAGTTAAGCGTCAGTGCTTCGAATTATTGTTTAAAATTTACAACATTTTTCTAGTCGTGATTTAAAAGTATCAAAATCCCAAGAAATAGGCCCTTCTTGAGAAATCGATCTGAAATTTTGCACACGTTCTTTTCTCTCTAAGAAGCTGCTCATTTGTCAGAAAAGCCGATATCGGACCTCTACAGCATATAGCTGCCATACAAACTGAATGATCGGAATCAATTGCTTGTATGGAAAGCCCTTTTTTATAGCGAGCAATTTTCACTAAATTTAGTGAGAATTATTGCCTAAGGCAATGGTGTAATCTCCAGAGAAATTTTTCAAATCGGACCACTATATCATATAGCTGCCATACAAACTGAATGATCGGAATCAATTGCTTGTATGGAAAACTTTTTCATTTGACTAGCTACCTTCACGAAATTTATCATGAGTTATTATCTAAATGGTATAATCTCCGAAGAAATTGTTCTGATTGAGTGACTATAACGTATAGCTGCCATACAAACTGATCGAACAAAATCAAGTCTTTGTAAGGCATCTTTTGTATTTGTGAAGGGTCTTGTAGCTTCGATGCGATCAAAGTTAAATTTTTTTTGTATTTTTTTATTGCAATCAATTTTAGTTTAAACACGACTCACAGTCATACCAGTTTCCATTATAAAACATAAATGATTAATTGAAGTGTAATTTTTCAGATTTAATAAATTTCTTTTTACTTCTATGTCATATCTTTTATTAGTTCCATTGTTTTTACGCTAAAACACATTTGATGGACTCAAGAACATTACAGTTATAAATAAATATATAAGGAATAATTTTTTGCAGCGATTATTAACAAAACTCATGAGCTCTTTCAGTAGCGTAAATTTCAAAAAAAATTAACAAAAGAATAAAATTAAGTATAATGATTTGTTATTGGCTTTTTACAGTTTGGAAAGAAATAATAATATATTTTTAAAACGAAATGTATGCATGATGTTTGAACGATCAAATAAAAAAATTGTATATCAAAGACTAACTGAAATCTGCTTGAAATCTTTAATATTGAGTTGTCGAAAAAGTCTTTTCGTATTTTATCAGTAGATTTCGTTGCAGTCGTACATTACCAATTACATTGTGTCATACCATAAAGTGTTGGAAAGATGATATTTTAAGCTTCATTTAGTTAGGAAGTTGAGAAAAAGTTACAGCTGTTCAAATATGAGTGAAAATAATAAAGAAATTCGCTATCAATATTTGTAAAATCCCTTCTGTTCTGCTTTTCCACTTGCTAAGGTTGCCTAGCGGAGCATAAATATATTATATAATTCTGAAGCTTTGTGAACTCAGCTTTCTACAAATTTCACTAATCCGCCGCTTAGCATTGTTTCTTTAAAATCCCTTCTAATAGTAGAACAAAGAACATGAAGATTGACTAACACTGCCTGATTGATGTCACTTTTCAAAAGGCAATCATTATCAAAGTAAAAGCCAAAAACTCTAGCTGAAGGCGTCAATACGACACTGTTGCAGTAACTAATCTATGACGAAACAAGCACACAACATCAAATTGAAACGCGTTCACGGTGCTGACTCTAGCGCTGCAATCAATTAGAATGTCACTTTTCGGCTCAAAGAAATCTGAAATCCAGCCAGTTGAAATAAAAGCAATTTGCAAATCATCTCCGTAGACACCACGGAGACGCAGGCAAAGCGCACTGCCGCGCCTCACACTGTTGTTATGGCATTCGGTGCACATTTGTTTGCCAGCATGAATTTTTGACACATTCGGTCATTTGTAATGCCTGCAGCATTTGGTTGACTGCCAGCCTTTCGGCTTGGCCCCACTGCATGCGTATATGTGTTACGTCATCAAAACCAGATAGCGAACAGAAAAGTCGTACCCCCTCATAGCCAATTTGCGTTTCGTTTTACTCGCAACAATTAATTAAGTTTAAACATTGGCGCTGTAGGCGTTGCCAACTACGAAAATGTGCAATTTCGCAGCCTCCTAAAAGCATTCAACTAAAAGCGGACACATTAAGACACTTAAATATTTTATGATTTGCTTGCCACAAGACGCATTTCGACGCGCTGCTCGTGCGACAGGTGCAAGAGTATTAAAATGCGAAATCACAAGCAATTTGTTAAGTTTTATAAGTTTTCCAATTGCTCTGTAATTACCAGAGAACATAATGTTAGACAATTAAAAGGCACTTTTTTTAGTTTAGAGAGGTTCTTTTATTCACAAAATGTGACATAAAGCTTGTTAAATTAATAAAAACCCATACATAAACAAACTTATGATGGAAAATGTTTCGAGTAAAACAGAAAAACATTAACAAAGGATCAATCAGCTGTTTTGTTCACTCTAGCATGCAAACGAGGCCCTCATAGGGCGCCAAGGGTACAGCTTCGGCGGCGAGCGCTTTACTGCAATTGCACAAAGGAGGAAGGGTTTGGTTAGTAAAAGCGAAAGCAAATCTTTGAAAAGACGCAACTCACCCAGTCTCATGTGTAGACTTGGAGCCAGCAACCATCACAGTCAGCTTCTGTTGGTATTTGAGGTCGAAGACTTCGGTCAAATTGACAGCGCGAGCGCGTGGACCAATATTGATGACAGTTATGATAGAGTTATCATCCTTGAGCTCCCTGCAAAGACAAATATTTGGTTCATTAACACAGTCATTTAGTATAAAAGCGCTTAAAGTTCGGAAGGTTTAAAATTTTTTATGTAATTACCTTTCGAAAGCAAAGACATCGCGGTTCAGCACCTCCGCGTGGAAGCGTCCTTTGCAAAGTGCCGGCATCTTACGTAGTTCTACTAAAGATTTATACACCGAGTAGTGACTCTTCTCAGACTTCTGCTGTTTGAGATTTAGATTTTTGTAGTTAGGGTGGACGGGTAGCCATGTCTTTTCGGCAGTAGAGAAACCTAGCGGCAAGAAAAAATTTAATGTATTTGTAACAGCCGTTATATTTGCTCACTTCGCTTTTTTTCTTACCGGCATTCTTTTGCGTATTCCATTGATAAGGTGTGCGCTCCGGGTCACGAGAGACTTGTTTATACTTTTCACGCCCAACATTGCGCGCAGGTGGATCCACGGTGTCCTCCCAGCTGATATCACGATAATCCTGCATGCCAATTTCCTCGCCCTAAAAAAAGCGAGAAGCAACCAAATTATTTTAAATGTGCTGGCCAAACACTGCACGCCCGCGCTTACATTGTAAGTGACCGCTACACCAGGCAGCGTCATCATCAGCATATGCATCGCATCGACGCGCTTTGGACCGAAGCGGGTGGCCATGCGCATATTATCGTGATTGCCCATGACCCAGTTGGCTGTGTTTCCACGCGGCATGTATGTCAGCCATTTCTGAATGTTGAACACATAGTCGCGCGCATCGGAATGCTCATCCAAATCGGTAATGAAATTAAAGTTGAATGGGAAATTTGCACCACGTTTGCCGTCTTTCGTTTCATAGTAGTCCATGAGTGTTTTCAGATCGGCGTATGCCTCGGTCATGAGAATGCGTGCGGGACCACCGTTTTTGGCGGTATAATCGTCCATTAGTTTACGCCAATGCTGCAACATATCCAGTACTTCCGGCTGTAAGTAAAGATATTAAGTTGAATTAAGACTTAACATTAGCAACAAGTATAGTTTCACGTACCATATCTTTGGTATAAATGTGCTTGGTATATTCGTAGGAATTCATATCGTCGGTTTTGCCAGATATAGGCTCATCACGTAGCTTTACGTCTTCGAATAGATGGTTGACAGCATCCACGCGGAAACCGTTAATACCTTTATCCAACCAGAAACGTAAGACATCGTCCATAGCCTCTACCACCTTGGGATTGCGGAAGTTCAGATCCGGTTGAGCTGGCGTAAACTGGTGCAGGTAGTATTGGCTGCGCTTCTCATTCCATGTCCATGCGGGACCATAAAACACGGATTGCTGTCGAATGGTAACACAATTTTATCATTAATCAAGCCGCTGAGACTGAGTGCTGAGACTGCCCACTCACCCAATTATTTGGTGGCATTCTGTTGCCTTTCTTATCCAATTTAGCATCTGCCCAAATGTAGAAGTCTTCAAAACCGTCTTCCTTGTTGACTGACTTCTCAAACCACACACTTTGATTGGAAGTGTGATTCGGCACAAAGTCCATGATAATTTTAATGCCTGAAAGAAGGTGTCAAAGAAAAATTTAGAACAGTGCTGCCATTAACGGTACCGCATTTAACAGTTACCTAAACGTTTCGATTCCGTTATCAGCATTTCCATATCTTTCATTGTACCGTATTCCGAGTGGATGTCTTTGAAATCAGATATGTCATAGCCGAAATCGACCATGGGCGACTTGAAAATGGGACTCAGCCAAACGGCCTGAATACCAGTCTCGGCGAGATAAGGTAGTTTCATCATAATACCTGCAAAAAACAAAATTAAATAGCTGTTAGCTCCATTTCAACTAATATGGCATTTCACGCACCTTGCAAATCTCCCACACCATCGCCATTGCTGTCCATAAACGAACGCGGATAGATTTGATAGAGTATCATGTGCTTCCACCAGTCTTTCTCATCGCTAGCCGTTTTGTCGTTCGCCGTGGTCGCCGTAGTCGCCGTAGTCCGGTTTTGGTTTCGGTCTCCGTTGGCATAGACTCATCGTTCAACATCTCCGACATTCCCGCGCTGGTTTCCTTGGCAGTCGCCGTCATCTTCATTTCGTTTGCTTGCATGGGCTCTTTCAATTGCTCGCTGGCACTTTCGGTGTTGGGCATGGGATTCGCCGTTATTGCCGCATCTGCCGACATTTGCGCACGTTGCAGAAGCAAGCAAAAAGTGAAAAACAGCAATAGGGCCTTAAGCCCCAAACAATTAGAAAACATTGTGACGAACACTAATACACTTAAATTCGATTTCGTAGCAAAGAACACAAATTTTTATCACAGCTTTTGGTTTGTTCTTTTTATAAGAATTATTTTTGGTTTGGTTTTTTGTGTGCCTTTGCGCTCGGAAATACAAATTACTTTAACAATGTGCAAAACGCAACATCGATCCCTATCTCTAAACACAGCACTCTAGGCCAGTGCCATCCACAGACAGTTAGGCAATCAGCTCAGTCCACACCTTTAATAGTGCCGGCTGCAGAGGCGATGATGCTGTTGCTATTCAGCTTATGCATAAGTGCATCTTAGTCCCACTATAACTGCATAATTGCATCCAAATACTTACAGAAAAAATACCGTTGATCGTGTTCAGCGGCACCGCATTCACCCAAGTGACTCTCTCCGCCGATGGCAGCAACAAAACTGTCGATTCAGCGCTGTGCCGCTATATTTAATAAATTCAGCCGTGCTTTCTTTGTTGTTGCTAAAATAATATGGGGTTTTTTACATGGCTCTCCATGCCGGTTGCTCTCATTTATGCGATAATATTCGCTTTGTGAGAATGCTCTGTTGGGAAAGTGTAGTTGTTTTGCTTTGTGTATGTAGTTGTTGCTTTCGATATGTATTTTGAATTATCGCATTGACTTTTACAGTTAAAAAATTGATTTGTATATTTATGGCAAATGACGAACAATTGTCCAGTGATTCATGTAAACATTTTTTTGGCTATCAAATGTGATATGATCGAGATTATTAATTGTAAGGGAAGCACACTTCTTTTTTTATGCTAAAAGTTATTTCTTTTTAGCATTTTTTATTATAAAAATAAGTATAGAATCCTTTTCTCTCTGCGATCTTTAACATTATTGGATAAAAATATAATATTGGGTAGTCGAAAAAGTCTTTTCGTATTTTTTATGTGACTAAATTCGACTGTTTGTCTGCGCTAACCAGTTGGAGAAGTACATTAGTGATATTTTCTTAAAATTCCACATACTTCCAGACAAAGCAATATGTACCACAAACTGCTGCACCCGGCCATATCTCAGCCACAATTGTTGCAAGAAGGCCAACAGCTGCAACAAAAGCAGTCAAAGTTGTGCCAAGTATGTTCATCGCCCTCAAATCCTGAATTTTCTTATAGTTTCTAAGGGGCTTTTACACATGAACACCCTGGCAGACATAAACAAAGCACACACAAACACACATCTACATATTTACTCTGCAGAAAGTGTAGCGGCACATAGCCCACCAAGTGTGCTTTGTGTAATTAAAATGAGAATTTTCTCACAGCTCATAATTTTGTAATAAAATTGCGCCTCCAACGCTAAGCATCTCTTTCAGTTTTCCACTTCAACTGCACCGCCACATTCACCAATGCGCACCAATCCAAGATTTCCAACGCATTCGCAAATTAGTGGCGCAGCGCAGGACGTGAGCTGCGGAAAAGGATACAAACAAACATTCCCTCTTGCTGCCTGCCTCAAGAACAAAAAGTGAATGGGGAGCAAGAAAGCGTCGGAAGAAGCTGCGTCATACCCCAAATGAGGTGGCTGCATTTTAAGTAGGCTGGATAGCTTAGAATAATAAAGTAGTGGTGGCGATGTCGTCGAACCTTTAAAAACGAGGTTAATGTGAGAATTGCCAACGGCAGCGAAAGTGAGGAGTACATTAACTGCGGTGAAAGGAGTGAAGAAAGGAGGACGTAGTTGACGCACTTGAAGATGCTGCTTTCCTTGTGCGCTTCACCAACACCAAACACCGTTAAGTTAGTGACTTTAGCAATCTGCTAATGTTGGTGGGAGTAGATATGCGACTGTGTGTGTAATTGCGACCCCATAACTGGCATATCAGCAACTCTATTATGCGTTCGGCGAATGCTTCAACGAACGCACAAGGTGATAGTGTTGAAGGGGGCTTTTAATGAGCTTGTAGTAGCCATAAAAATGATAATGATGACTGATGATGATAAAGCAGCAATCATGAAAGTAATTATGAGCAGCTTGGCTGCCGCTAAGACGAGCTATAGACCTTAAACCAAGTAGTTTTTATTGGTAATAGTGTTGGTAGGCACTTCTTTGGAGAGGATGGTTTTTACCTCTGCGCTACACATATACGTTTGAATGCCATTTTACACATTTCTTAGCTTGGCTTAACCAAACCTTATATCTTTTTTTGACGTGAGTATTTAGAGAAGGTTTTTAAGCACCGACACGCTCTATAGTTCTAAAAGCTGTGTCATATTTTCTTCGCTGATGTTTTGTTATAATTAGTTTCACTGCTGGATCATCCAATATACATACATACGTATGTATATGCTTCATAAGAAATTTGATATTCTTCTATACTTTTTGTATAGAGAAAATAGGACTAAGACGAGTGCAAAAATCTGAACTTTGTTTCTGTCTACATTCATCTTTCAAAAAATGTTCATCAGAAAGTTCCAAAAGCTTTCTAAATGGCGAGCATTGTCCTCAATAGCAAAAATTTCTCGTGGAACACCCTGTTAAACGAAATAAGTCAAATTTATTGCACAACCACACATCGAAATCCTCGAAGTCTTCTTTGTAGGAAAATCACATTGTACAAATGCCATGCATGAAATAGCCAGCTACAACAACGTAGATGCACTTATCCAGCGCTTACATTGTCTGAGCGTGTATTTCACAAATATTGCGCTTATCGCAAGCAACACATGTTTTGGCTCTTTTGCAACAAAGAAAGACACCAAATTTATCTTTCGAGAACACATTTCAGAAAACGCATGTTTGTATGTGTAAGTTTTGATATCATCTTTTTGTGACGCGCAATTTTATTTCGTTTGCTGGTAGAAGCATTTCGTTTAAGATTCTGATATTTTCTTTTAAAGATAAGCGCACAAGAAGGGAGAAGTTTCGCTTGTGCTACACATACATATGTATGTACATGTGTATGCCAATATGTTTACAGATAAACTTTATATGCCATGGCTTACAAGTGTTCGTAGATTAAGTAAGATATGTACAAGAAGGTGTGCGAGGTCTAGAATGGAGCTTAAGCACTGTGCGAAAATATCGCATTATCACTTTATCAAAAGTTTGCAACAGTTCTTTGAATACCTGTTGTGTAATGTCTCACAAATAAAAATAAAGCCAGATTTGGCCGAAATCCTTTAAATTCGTTTAAGAAATGAAAGAGTTCACACATTTTTAGTAAATATCTTATGCCAGTGATTTTTCCAGTCTTCGAAACACTTTTCATAAGCACTTTTTGTTATGGCCTTCAGCTCCTTCTTCGATCGACTGAAAACGGGTTCCACGGATCGACAATTTCAGTTTGTTGAACAAGAAAAAATCGCATGGAGCCAAATGCTGAATTTATGGCCTTAGATCGATCCCAATCGTGGCTCGCTGCGTTGGTGCATTATCATCGTGTAAAATCCATGAATTGTTCTTCCGCAATTCCGCCCGTTTTCGAGGGAAGTTCTCAGGCAAACGCCTCAACACCGCCAAATATAACTATTTATTGACCGTCTGTACTACCGGAACAAATTCATTATGCACCAAACCACAAATATCGAAAAAAACAATGAATATCATCTTGATTTTTGAAAGGCTCAGGTGTGGTTTTTTTCGGTTTCGGCTCGTTCTTTCCCTCCATCCCGATGATTGCTGACTTATTTGCTTGTCAAACACATAAATCCATGTCTCCTCTGCAGTTAATGCTCTCCATGAATGTAGGATCGGAATTCATACGATCAAGCATGTCCAAAGAGACCTACTTACGGTTTGCTTTTAGCATCTTTCTTAATATTTTCATCAGTTGAAGAGGTCGAAAGTCGTCCAGAACGGGGTTATCTTTGCAGGCTTTATATCACTAGAAGGATTGCGTTTATTGATAAAACTAAATCACCGTATGCCTCTTCCTTTTCAACCAATCCGCACACGAATTTTGGTTAGAAATACAAAATTTGAGACAAATCTTTGTTCTTAGCGAAATATATTTTTTTGAAACATAATTTACCCAGAGAATTTAATTACAAATTCCGGTTGCTTTTTTGTCACAATTTATGAAGAATTCTCTTAAAACTGTAATAAGTATGTACGAATATATCCCATTTTGGTTTAAAAAAATCTGCACTTAGTTGAAATATTTCCTACAGGGTGTTAATATGCCAAACTAGTACTTGCAGCACGCATTCGCATCGGTGAACGTGCTTTTTATGTGTGAATATAGTAACAACACTTGTATATCCCGATTTTTTTAGTTTTCTCCTTTCATTCGCTTTTATTATTTTCACTTGCCTTGAGTTATTTTCATATTACACGCCTTATCGACACGAGTCACCAAAAACAAAGCGAAGGAAAGTTTACTTAAAAGGAACATAACCGAAATTGAAAAAGCCACTATCATATGCATTCGAGTGCTAACAATTTAATTGTGTCTACCAAAGAAATGCTAAAGATATGTCTCGAATGATAGCATATAATAAGGCGCTTAAGCCTACACGCAAGCCGTTTGCACTTCTTTCATGAGGTTCGAAATGCAATAAAGCTTAGCCAGCACGCAACATTGTAAATCCCATTTGAATTGTGTAAGGATAAGGATATTAATTTGGCGTATTTGATGCGATTTCGACAATTTATACCCTTTTCGACGAACACGACACACGCACCAGACACACATTTAAATAAGCTGCGAGCCGGTAAAATGTAAATTTTAGCAAATTTGCTCACCTGTATTTTGATGTACAACAACAAAAATCACAGTCGGTCGCCATTGGCTGGTTGTACATACTCGTAGATGTAAATGTGTGCGTGCCTGCTGTCTCAAGGTGTAGAAGGCGTTTTCATTTGAATTTTCCAAGCGAAATCTTTATTGAATCTTGATGCCACAGGCTTTCTGTCGTCTGTGCGTATTGTTTGTGTCTTTCGCTTGATGAAGAAATATGAATTACTCAATTATAAATCACAGTAATTGAAACTCGAATGCAAGTATAAATATACTGCAGATTGCCTTCGTAAATTTGCGCAGGCTCTTGCTTCTATGAAGAAAAGTTTATTTATTGAATGTAGCAGAGTGTGGTTGCTGCCTCAGCTTGATAACTTGATGCCTCGACGTCTTATGGACGGCTTTCCAATTTGTGGTTCGTGGCTTGTGAGCCATTGAATGCATAAATAAACAGTATCGACTTGTCCTCGTAACGGCAGCCTACGAAGGATGCTTCGCAGATAATTTAGAGAAATCTGCTGTGAAATGTATTTTGGTAAGCTATGAAATTAGTTTATTATTAAATTAACACTAGTAATTGAGTTTAAATTGCAATATCAAAGGACTAAAGAAGTGATAAGTTGTTATGAAACACCAATCTCTCAGAAAGTCTGAAATATTCTTGAATAAAATTATGAAATACGTTGAAGTTTGATATGAAGTACGAAAAGACTTTTTCGTCTACCCAATATATACATAGAAGTTTTTCAAGTAACTAAGTTCATAAATTGGTTATCTGGCAACATAATAAAGGGAAAAATTAAATTTTCAGTCATTTTTCAACCTTTTAAAATTTAGTTCAATTGTTTTGTTTGCTTGCTCTCCCCGATGCGTCACAGTTCCGAACAAAAATTTGAACTTATGTTTACAGTTACAGATAATGCGACACACTGATAACAAGAAATGACAGTAAAGCGTAGACACAGCACAAAAGAAAACAGATTCATTAACTATAATAACATTTACTTGTACTCAAAATTAAAATATGCATGAGGCATACAAAGAAAACAACAACAAAAGTGTACACTCGCAGAAATTGTGCTGAATACGCCGCCCAGCGCACGTCCGAAAGCGAAGCGAAGCTCAATTAACGGGTAGTTTGTTTACTTATTTTAAGCTTTGATTGACCTCCGTCACTTAACAAAAACGAAAAAAAGCAAACAAAATCAAAGCGTAACACAATAAATTAATGCAAGGAGAGCACACAAAAGGTATATATGTACATATATATTTATGTGTATATATGTACATATTTACATGCTAAAAAGACGCACCTTAAAAGCCAGCAATTGAAAAGCGAAACTCACAGCTATAAAAAGTCAAACAAAACTCACACAGCAACAACTCAATTAGAAGGTGAAAAGCAAAAAAAAAGAGTTGCTGCGAATTCTATGCTTATATGAGAGACTGTAGTGTAGAATCTTCTAATATATATATGAATGGGGTAGCAGAGCTTGAAATTGAAATTAAAGACTATTTTTTGACATAAGTCTCGGTTTGATATGCAGAAAAGATCATTTCACGCTCATTTTTAGGGCTTATGGACCATTCACATACAATTTTACGCGCTTTGCTTGACAATTCATATTTTGACAGCAAAGCAAAGAAAGCAATAGTATGCCAGAATCAACGCTCAACTTCAGTGTTTCTAACTAATAAAAATAAAAATGGCGATTGTTCCTTGACAAAACGTAAGAAACGCATACAAAAGCCTACATCAAGCTTTTCTGTCAAAACAAATGACTGACGTAAAGCGCAGCAAAAGTTCTATATGAACCGACCTTAATTCACTTGAAATCTAAAGGACGTTGTTAATATCAGACCCCACGGGAAAACACAGGAAGTAAGACTTTCGCATTCAACGCATTTTAACGCAGTTTTCTATCGTTTATGCTTAAAATTATTAATATTTAATAAGTGCCTCGACTTATTGCATTGAAGTAAAGCACATTCAGTTGGTTTGGTAATTATTTATTAGCTCATTTATAATTGATAATGAAAACACGAAAAGTGCTCGAAATCTCAAGATAACTAAAACTACATGTGCATACTATATGTTTGCACCACTTCACTGGCGAACAGTATAACGTTTGTATATATGTAATGCGTAGCGCACACCTTTCTTTCACTCAATTTCCCGTGAAAACACCAATGCTTCCTGTAGACTTCCTGCCACCTCACACCAAACCGCACTCCCACCCAACGCTGCTGTCAGCTGCCAATTCCACCTGTAACCAACTGCCTTTCAATATGCCACACCTCTCGCCAACCCCGAATTAAGTGGCGCCTAGCAGGGACCCGTCTTGGCAATGTTCAACGTGCGGCCCAGCTTTTTGTAGTCTTTTTGCGTGCACTCGAACTCGCAACGATTTTTGTACGTAATGCCGTTGGAGCCGCATATTTGTCCTTTCTGCGTGAGATCGCAAGGACAGAATGAGGCCTGAGTCAGCGTGGCGAATGCAGCCAGGACCAGCAACAGCACGGCGAACAGCGAAAAGGACTTCATTGTGATTATATGTGTATTATTTACTGTCGTGTATTCCAATTAAAACTTATACCTTTCACCCACTCACTCGCAAATTGAAAGCAAACGATCGGCTTGCGCTTTAAAACGAAACTGAAGTGTAGCGCCGTCAAGCGGTCCAACTAAAAGCGATTGAAAGCAAATGAGGCGGCGAGGAAACCACCGCGATGAGTAAATGAGGCGCTCTCCACCAAAGTCGGATTTTTTTGTTTTCTTTTGACGTTTCACGTAAGCGCGCAGCTGTTTGTTTATATGCGCATGATAAGTGTATTAATTACAAATACGGCGACCGAGCACTACACATACATATACATATGTATGTAAATAGTGGACGTGTGTGGCGTTTTAATTACAGCACTACTAAGTGCCTGTTTAAGTTTATATCAAGCTCACATGAGTTCAAATATTTACTTAGCGACCCATTTGGGAAGTGAGCTCATTGCTTTGAAAGCTCACAATAAAACTAGTAGTTCATTTTTTGCTTAATTTATTCTGATGTCTTTTCACTGCAGAAAATACTTCTCTTTCATGCTTAATTTTGTCACAATTTTTTAATTGAACACATTGTAGATATTGCTTTACATTTCTTATTTTTTATCAAATGTGCATTATTGGCAACTCAGTGCTGCTTCCTACTCGTTCTTCATTCCGCTGCATATCCTCGGCGTGCTTCCTTCTTGCTTCCTGGATTTTGCAGGGCTGACAATTTATGGCAGCACATTTTGAAACCAAAGCCAAAATGAGGAGCAAAAGAGCGAAATGTACCGCAAATCTCATTGTAAGCTTTAACGCTTAAATCTATTCAATGTAGTCACCTGTAGGCTTAGCTAGTCACTGATTTGTAAAAAGACAGTCTCATTAAATACTGTAAGAGCTTAGTTCAGACTTCTAGAAACTAAATTGCTCAATCTGCGCACAATTCTTCCTTTATTAAGATGTTGAATTCAACAAAGGCTTGGAATTACGCGTTATGGTCTTCGCTGGAGGCACATATTTGGCAATATGTACAAATGTATGTACAGGGTTTGTCCAGAAAGTAATAGGACTGAGTTTCTTCTACGCCGACTGTACTTCGGAGCATGCGCGCATCGATTAGATTCACTAGCCGAAGCAGCGGCTGGTCAGTTGTCTGCGAGCACCTGGAAAGTCAGGACTAACATTTTCGCGCGACGTGTTTCTGTGAGTAGTGCAAGCCGAAGATTCGGCGTTCGTTAGAGCAGAAATGTGCGCTTAATTCTGTGTGAAACTCGGTAAATCTGCGACAGATAAGTTTGATATGATCAAGCAGGCTTACCCAGATATTGCTTTAGCAAGAAGCAGTGTGTTTCGGTGGCACCAGGCCTTTTTGGAGGAAAGAGGTCGCTGAAGAAGATTGGAAGAATGAGCAAATCCAATGTGAAAACGATACTCATTGTCTTTTTCGACATCAAAGGCATAGTCCACCATGAATTTGTCCCTCCTGGACAAACCGTCAACGCCAAGTTTTACGTGGAAGTCCTCAAGAGACTCAAACAAAAGGTCAGTCGGGTCCGACAAGACATCGCAGCCGATTGGAAGTTGCACCACGACAACGCCCCGGCTCACACCGCCTTTCTTGTGAACAGCTACCTAACCAAGGCCGGCATCTCAACGTTTCCGTAGCCGCCCTACAGCCCAGATATGGCTCCCGGACCTTTTTCTGTTTTCTTGCCTGAAAGGGGATCCAAGCAGCATGCACCTTGACTCTCAAGGCTATTCCGGAGAATGCCTGGCAGCGCTGCATCGACGCAGAAGGCGCCTCTTTTGAAGGTTTTAAAGGATTGTAACGATTGGTTCAATGAATTTTTTAAATCGGCTCAGTCCTATTACTTTCCGGACAAACTCTGTATATCTATATATATATATATACATATATAACCATTTCTTCTCTCAACAATTCAGTTTGTTTTGTGTTTTGTATTTCTATCGAAATAAACATTAATTAATATCTATCTAAGTGAAATTACTCATATTTATTAGCATTACTTCTAAAATATTCTAGCACAATTACTTTCCACAGACATTCCAAATCCTACAGAACTTAACTCTCTGGCGCGTATACATTTGAAGAATGAGCATTCGAAAGGTTGTTTTTATTATTACTTCTGTTTTAATTACACTTCCTCTTTATTCTTTTTTCGTATCGTCAATTCCCACAATTTGCATACTTAATTAGAGACTCTTGAACCCCCACGGCGCATAAATATTCGATACTAAACTAAGTGGCGTCAAGTGGCGTTTGTGTGGCAGTTTCGTATACATAAGTGTTGTTGTTTCTTGTTTACAACTATGTGCCCCTTGTGTTGACACTTTCAGGAGAAAAAGTCATTCATCACAAGGTGTAAATAATAAAAGCACACCAACTTGCCAACAACAATAAGTGTAGTGGGCACTGCAGCGCCGCTGGAGCACAGAGTTTGAAGTTTATTTGAATTTCAAAAAGCTTGCTTAAGCCAATTACAAACACAAACATTATTCAGGTGACTAATGCAACGAAGAGTCAGTGGGGCGCTAAATTCATATATGTACCTTGCAATGTATTTTGTACTTGAACTTTTTAATTATTTTTGGCAACAGTGTAAAGCATTGAAAGCGCTCAAGCTTTTTGGAAAGAACTGTTTTATTTGCACTATTTTGCTCCACGTTCACAATCTCATCAGCCTACTAATGGCTGCAAACTAGCTCTAACTAGAACTTAGTGCTTGCTGAAAAAAGCTCCACTACATTCTGAAACTTTGTATTAAAAGCTTTAAGCTTTAGACCAGTTGTTATGAGCTTTTGGCATAAAGCTTTTAAGGTTATTCAAACTTTAATTTTTTTAGATGCAAGTAAGTATGGCAACTGAGTGACTTGTAAATTTGAATATCATGTTTTATGAGATTAATGTTCTGTTAATTACTCACTAAACCTATTGCAGTCGAACAAACAGCTAAATGCCGTAAGAAATTCCGAATTTACTAACGGAATATCGAAAATTTCCGCATAAAAATGGTGACGTATAATTCAACCTGAGACTTCTATGGTCTTCATACACATTTGAACATACATAGAACTAGTATTTTAGCTTAATGGTAAATTTATCACTTGGCTGGTTCACACAGAACACAAGTAAAGGGTGACCCAAAATTACATGGGTTTCAAAAAATCGATTTTTTTAATTCGCTTATTAAATTGTACAACACCTCTGGAATATTGTCTAACATTTTCCAGTTGATACGAGTAATAGTTTAGAAGATACAGTCTTGAGAACTCGAGGTTAGTTAGGCGAAGTGTGCCGTCGCGTTTTTCTCGAAACTGTGTTTTTGAAGTCGGTTGGCAAGATTTCTTGAGAACTACTACGGTCTTACGATCTTAGTGAAATATTACACAGGTCTTTAAGATACAATTCTTAAGGACTTCGATGAAGAATCTTTTTTTTTGGAGTACAACTTTTTGAAAAGAAAATTGTCACGAAATTTTAATTTTTTTGAAAAATGTTTTCCTTCGTCTTTCTAAGTTAAGGATTTAACTAAACCAAGTATTTTTTCACTTTAGATGATCCCGTAAGAAGTTATGCCGCCAAAGCGTGACATCTTTTTTCCAAGGGGCACCGGAAATGGCGTCGAAATCGCCGAGTTTAAAATAGTTTACCAAAAAGAAGTTTTTTTTTGTTAATATTGTGTGTTTGTAACAATAAAAAATTCTAATAAAATATTTCACTTTTTAAATGAGAAAAAAATTTTTTAAAAAAAGCTGTTTTTTACACGAGGAAGCCCATGTAACCCTTTAAATTTGGAAAAACGAGTGCGTATGTTTATGGAAAGCCGTAGCGCCAATTTGGCCGATGTGTTATTCCGTAAATAATCTTATCCTATATACTTTATGATTCAATAAAAAAATTGCATTCGAATGACTAAAAACCATGATTTCTATTTCATAACAAAATTGCGTTAATTCTGAGACACCCTTTATTTCCAGATTAAGAAATATAGAAAGATTATCACAGAGCAAGGTATCTCGTTTCAATTACAATCACATGTACATAGTAGGTGGAATATAAATGGATTCCTAGAAACCTTAGCAACAACTAGTTTTGCTACAAGGGCAGTTTTATAAGTACTTCATCGAACTTATAAATGTAGATTTTGTAAAAGTTCACTTTTCTTAAGTTTACAGGTGAGGGAAAAACGATATAATAGAAACCACTCATATCGAAACAAAAATTGAGTTTTGGCTATAAAGTGGTTATAAGTTGGGTTATAAATTGGTTATATCTGACAGCGGAAGCTTAGAATTTTATGATACGTATGTATATGTAATAGGATGTAGTGACTCGTAAGCAATGAAGAACTCAATTTTGCTTTCTTTGATGATACGTTATTTTGCATTTGAAGTGACTTTATGGTATTCAAAGTATATGGTTTTGAAAAATGTTAAAATAAATTATGAAGTTATTTAACTTTAAAAAATCTAACCGATAATGAGTACCATAATTAATTTGCAAATGCTAACTAATTCTTACCACAAAGCAGATATGAAAAGTGTTAGTCACTATCAGATATAAGAACAGACTACGAAGGAATATACGATTTTTTTTTAAATTTCTTCTAGAGATTTAGGCTAGGGATCTTAAGCACCCGCCCTCGTATTCCATTCAAACATGCACTTTGCAATAAGAATACTAAAAGTTGCATTCGAGCTTTCGTTCATTGCCTACGGATCATCAATTTGTTCGACTAAAGTAGCAAACTGTATAAATGCCACACGCCAAACATAAATGTTTTCACAGTCGAAGGAAAGCCCTGAGCCCTAACATACAACGGATCGTGTCATTTTTACTACCCATAACAAGTAGTCGAGAGTTTTGCGGTTGCAATGCAGTTATTAAACATTTTTGTGGTGCTCTGCCTCGCCTTGACGATGTGCTTCACAGCAGCGAATGGACAGCTCTGTGCGTGTCCTTACAACTACGCGCCTGTCTGCGGTAGCAATGGCCGTACCTATAGCAATGACTGCGACCTAAAATGCAGTCAGAGATCTAGCAGAGGATTAAGGAAAACGCGTGACGGACCGTGCTAGTTGAACACTTTCATTTGAACGCGGCTTTGAATTATAAATATTTATATGTAATGATGTTGTAATTATTAATAAAACACTAACTGTGCTCAGTGCATAAGACAACAGGCAATGATGTGAAAACTATTTTATTTGCTTGATTCAATACAAAAACTTCAAAGCTATTTTCTGGCTATAATGGTGTTTTAACGAGTGAGCGCGTATAATTGAATGATTACGACGCACCCGCATTCTAATGCAAATGCAAGAGCTGAATGCCAACAATTACTGCGATAAAAAGTGCGAAGTATCCTTCAACTCCAAAACCAAAAATAATTATAATATATTCAGCGGGTAGTTTCTAAATCGGTTAAATTATTTTCTAAGCAAACATAAAAATAGTAAATGCAAACCAAGTAAGAGAAATTTAATCAATGTTTAAGATGATTCTAATTTCTCAAAAATTCTAATTACTGAAGGTTCTAATTTGCGAGCGTTGACTGCACTTTTAATCACTTATTATTAATTGCTTCTTAGTAATTTGCTGCTTTTTCTTCGAAATTCGCAAATCATTTACAAATAATCTCGCTTTATTTATGTACTTAAGTTGAGCTTCAGATCATCCAATTGCTTCTTCAAATATACAGCATCTGCCTACAAATACCAGCGCCGGACTAAAACACTTTCATTATTCTAATCAAAGCATAGCTGGTCATCCACAAAATTGTAGATTTTCTAATTAAAATATATAAAAATTTACGAAATTGTACCTTTCCGAATTAAAGCATAAAAATATAGTGAATAAAATGAAAATTTTCAACTTATACGCGTTACTCCTGCTGACGCTGGCGCTCTGCTGCACAGGGTCGAATGGAGCAGCGCACTGCAACTGTCCTCACATCTTCCTCCTTGTCTGCGGCAGCGACGGAAACACATACGCCAACGATTGTAATTTGGAGTGCCAACAAAGGACCAACGCCGGTTTGAGCCTTGCACATCAGGGGCCTTGCTATTAATATTTGGATTTTAATGTTATAATTTCTACTTTGTCTTACATCATTTACATGAATAAATGTCTACAACGCCCTTTGCTTATTCGGTTGTTCGAATTACAGAAAACCCCCGATTAAATCCAATTACAGGCTTACACCAATTCATAGATATTATACTATTTCTATATATTTTATGTATCATTGTGTGAAATCGTGGAGCATTCTGGGTCAGTAAGTCAAGTTCAAAGTGATAAGCATTTTTAAGAGTTTATGCTGAGCAATCACAAGCACATCTTATGTACGACAAATAAACGAAAACCGATGTTATTATTGAAAATATGAAAAATTAGTAGATTTCAAAGGCTAGAGTATAAAATCTATGCACTGAACAGAGTATATTAAGTTTGACACAAAGTTATTAACACGCTGAAGGAAACGTCGGAGATCATATACATTGGTAGTAGTAGACATTTAGCGGGTTGATTTATAGGGAGCCAAAAAACGGTAAAATCGAGTATGCGGAAAAATATGAAGAATTATTCGGAGCAACTTTGCCTAAGAGTCTATGGTTCTAGAAAGAGAAGTTTTGAGCCAGTATTTTCAAGTTGAAGGTTTTTAGAGAACATAAAAATTTGTTCGTCAGTTTTTGAGATATCCGACTGAATAACTCGCAGGTGCATTTTGACATTCCTTTGTCGGAAGAGACTTCATATCGACGATGAGCGTAAGATTTTAATATGATTTATAATTAATTCCGTACATGAACGCTTCGTAGGGACCCAACTGCGCGAATGAGCCGTACTGCGCTTTATTCCTTGACATTCACTGCCCTCCCGTGCCCCAATGGTGCGTATGTTACAACGCATATTATGTTGCAGGCTATATGAGCTAGTCGCCGCTAACCACGCAACTTTTCCACATTTTTGAATTAGAGATATTTTTCGAATGGAATGTTCGAATCGATCCATCAGAAAGTTAGCCATGTCCCTCTGTCTGTATGTACTTCCGACTGTCCCTCCCCCTTTTGTTGAGATATCGATTTGAAAACTCACACACGTCCTTTCCACCACAAGAAGGTGCCCTTTAATCGAAACCGCCTGTATCGAACCACTATAGCAATTAGCCGTCATACAAACTGATCGATCAAACTCAAAGTACTGGATCTTCATAAAATACATTTTTTTATTAAAGGGTTAAATGGGCTTACGGAATCGAATTTTTTATTGTCTTATTAAATTCTACAACACTTGAGGGCTTGTGCGCTCGAGGCTAGCTAGACTAAAACGGGCTTAAAGTTTTTCTCAAAACTGTGTTTTTGAAATCGTTTGTCAAGATTTCTCGAGAGCCAATCAACGGGTCTTCATGAAATTTTACATAAGTCTTTGAGATACAATTCTTAAAGACTAGAACGAAGGATTTCTTTTTCGATTACAACTATTTGAAAAAACATATCGCGAAATTCTCATTTTTCTGTAAAAATGTCTGCCAAAACTTTCATTTTCATTTTTTTTTCGTCCAGGTTTTTTTTCTTCGTCCAAGGCTTTAACGAAAACACGTATTTTTCCCTTTACATGATTCTGTAAGGAGTTATCCTGCCAGTGCGGGCGCATCTTTTTTCCGAGGGGTCACCGGAAATGGCGCCGCAATGGCCGAGTTTAAATATTTTTCTAAAAATTTTAGAATTTCTTTGTTAATAGTATATGTATAACAATAAAAAAAATCCAAATCTAATAAAATATTTCATTTTTTATATTAAAATAAATGTTGAAAAATGGCTATTTTTTGCCCGAAGAAATCCATGAAACCGCTTAAGTAACCTTAAATCAACTTGAAGGTTGTTTATATCAAACAACATGGCTAAAAAGAATTAGGGGTTCCAGATTTAACTACATATACTACTACTATTACTAATATCTCTATAAGAAATGCACCTGTAAATGCTCTAATAGCTTCGGTGCAATCGAAAATAACATTTTTTTTCGTTTTCTATTAGAAAACCTTTTGAATGCAGCAATTTTACAGAAATAAATCTTAATAAACTTTATAATAATATTATATACTATGACGTAAGTTATTAACAAAATGAACAATCTCACATTTTATCTTGGAACATGCATATTTATTCTTAAATCAATAAAATAGTTAAAAATAATTTTTCGCGCTGATATTTTTGAGTTTGACTAATTTCCGGAAATTTCCTTGAATTTCGTGTGCATTTAGGGTACACACTAAATTTGTTCAGTTGTTATTAATATAATAATTCAGACATAAACATTTGTTTTTGCTTTTGTATTTGCACAAGTTGTAACTAACTACTTTAACTTCAATTCTTAAAAGCGTGTTGGCGAAGAGCGAAACTCTTTTATAAACGTATATACTATAAATAGTGTGTATGTATCACAGAAAAAATCACATTCAAACACAAAACAAACTAATTTCGAAGCTACAATTAGTTTCTAATGATCAGGCTTTCGGCTTAGCTAAGCTTACCAAATCACCAAATCGTTTCGGTGGCCGTCACTCGACCCCCAAACCTTATTTATTCAACTGATAAGAGCACAGCACAGCTGTTTTGCTTTTTTATCTATAAAACTCTTTTCCACAAAAGCCACGCAATTCAGTTGTCTGCCGAAAGCACTTGCGTGTAGTAACCCACGGAAGTAACCGCTAGTTTCAACCAAGCCACTAACTCCGTATAATTCGGAAAAACAACAAAAACATATTAAATATTCAAACAATGAAATTCATGTGCTACATTGCGTCCTTCCTGCTGGGCATCGTACTGTGTGCCGCACTGAGCGAAGCTGCAGCAGTCGACGCTGCTAACGAGGAACCCGTCTGCATATGTCCACGCGACTTCGAGCCAGTCTGCGCCGTTAATCTGGTGACCTATCCGAATCGTTGCATGTACGATTGCAAGCGTCAGGACGAGGAGCGTAGAGGACGTAGTCTGGAATTGCTGCGCTCCGGACCATGCGACGAGTGACATTTGTAATGTGAACTTTTTTGTTTGTGCTAAGCTGAAGTGACCTCCATTTTTTCGAATAATAAAATAAATGTGATTAACTAAAGACTATGTTTTTATGAAAGTTACTCATTGTTGGGCTGATATATATGCATGTATGTATGTGTGTGGGTATTAAGCTAATATATATATACGTAATAATATGTTATCAGTTTTCGATTATAAGTGTTATCTTTAAACATATCAGCCATCGCAGCGATAACACTTTGATATATCAACTAAATAAATTTATGAAAAAGGCAAGAATAACAAAGTTTCCTCCGAGTCATACATACACACATATTGTATGTATGCTGTAGTGGGGCCACTGGGTTAGGCAATAAATTACATGGATTATCAAGAAAATGAATTACAAAATGATCATTGACCGATAATGTATTATATGGTTGCCTAGAACATATTTAAGTTTACATATCAGAAGAGCTGCACCATTCACGACGTAGGCCTCTAAATTTAAGTATCACGGCTGATTTTTGTCGTTAAAAAGTTTAGCAAACCCAGCTGTTTTGGATCAATGACAGATACTCTAAATTTTAGAGTCTAAAATGATTTTCTCTACCAATTTTGAAAGTGAGCCTATAAGTATGCTACAACGACTTAAAGTGAGTATTTTCGCTCTCTTCTATTCTCTGCTCTCTCTATTCTCAATTATACTTATTGTTTTGATAAGCCTCATAATAATTTACTACCCAAAGGAAAAACCATGACGATATCAAAAATAAATTAGAATGATTTATCAAATCAGAAAGTTTGATTTTCCGACCCCGCCGTCTTACTAATATTTATATAAGTCAGCGAATCGTAAGCAAAAGCTTCAAACTTCCATTACCAACAAACTAGAAGCTTTTTAGTATTTACGTATGAAATATTTCCTTATAAACTTGCTGGCTCTATTATTCTTCGCTCAACGTAAAAATTTTGACCATCGTTCTATATCCTCCCTCCTTAGTTCTCTTTATACCACAAACCTGCTTTAACAAAATTTTCCAAAAAACTCCAACATCGAAATTTTGCTTTCTTTATTGAAATTTATTTAGTAAACATTTTAAAATATTTTCGACATGCAGCAACGAAATCTAACTCAATTGCAAGCTCCCTGGCGCAGGATGGACAATACTTTTCCCAATCGAGCCAATATTGAGCGCTTGCACTCGAAGAGACATGCGTTGTTGTAGGTGCGATTGTCTGAGCCGCAAACCGGTTTCAAGCTGCGATCGCAGATGCATGAATCCAAGTCATTATCTTCCTCAGCAACGGCCGCCACAAGCGGCTCCGCAACCGCCGAATGCTTTCTACCCAGTGACTCGCCAGCGCAAGCTCCCGAACGCACCAGCTCCAAACTGCGGCCCTTGGCCTTCAACTTGTTGCGTGCACATTCATACAAACAACGGTTGCTGTAGGTTAACGAATCGGAGGCGCAGACTGGCGAATAGTCGCGGCCGCAAATGCAATCCACATCGATGGCGTTGATAGCTGCCGCTTCGGCGCCGATGCTAGCGTATACCTGGTAAAGGCTACAGCACAACAACAGCAGCAGGCTAAGAGAAAACTTCATTGAAATCTTCATTTTGCACAGCTTTGTTAGAAATTAGAAAAATAGAATTCTTTCGTTCGAAAAATACGTGTAAATTCGCGAATTTGCTGGAATAAACTGAAATGCCCGTCAATGATATTAAATGTTGACAAGAATGGTTTGCCTGCTGACGGGCTACCGTTTTATCAATTTCGCCGCTGATAACTTAATGGGTGCGTATAATGTTTAGAATGGCCAACGCGAGGTTATTTTATATTGAAAGTAATTGCGAATTTACTATCCGTCAAATAAGTGATGAAAGGACACGAGGAAACAGGTTGCAGTTCCGAAGTAGTAACTGAGGATTAAAGTAGTAAAAACGTTCATGAGCGTTCCACTAATTAACGAAAATAAAAGCTGACTTTTTCGACTTCACAATTTTTTAATCATGTGCTATATATATATATGAGTCACCCTTTATTTATACCCGAAGCACTAACTTGTCAAAGAAATAGTAATCTTTGGCAACTAATCAGCACTTGAAGTGTCTTAAGTAGCCGATGTTCGCAAATCAAAATTAAATATCCGCCACTGCTATATACACCTTTGTATATATGAATGAGTATACATTTGTTTAATAACTTATTTATATTATGTATAATATACATGGGTATAAATATTTTTAAATATTTATTTAATTTTCGTACCAATTTTTATAGTCTTGCAACATGTTGCTACAAAGTAGAATAGTTTTTTTACTTCATCTTACGTTAAGTTAACGGCACGCTGTCTAATCACTTAGTAACTTATCTCAAATCCCTACTGATTACTGATTTCATAGTTTCTAATTACTTTTGTGATGAGGGTCATGTAATTAATAATCAATTCTTCAAAAGGTACGCCACTCTTTGCTAAGTCACAGTTATGCGAAATTAGCGCCCAAGCAACGTTGGGTCTTACATGATTTTAATCTTCCACGTTTGAGTAATTTGAAGAGCTGAAATTTGGGTTCCAACCGCGCAATGCTTGTAAATTTTAGCAAATCCCAGTAGGAAATTAATTAGAGAATCTTTAAAAAAAATTTTTAGGTTTTTATTTGACCAAATTCAAGTATACAAGCTTACTACTACTGATAAAATTCTCTAAAAATCTAAAATTTAATTTCAACTTTCAGTTTTAGGTACACAAAAATATTTAATTGTAAAAGCTTAAAGCTGTTAAGTTATATGCGATTATATAATATTATACATATTTTTTCACAGTCACAGCATTATGAACTAATATTAATTAATTTTATAATTTTCTTGGTCTATTTGGCAGTGGCCAGCACACCGGAGAGTTTGCCCAAGCGTGAACGAGACGATCTACCCACCGTCGGCAATACACCGTCGATTGGCTCAACAAGTGGCAGTGTGGCAGGTGGTGACAGACGCTCAAAGGCGGACAGTCCCACTGGCAGCAGTTCAGCAGGCTTAATAAGCGGCGGCCTAGGAGCGGGGGGCTTATACACAAGTGAGGAAATAAACAGCACTACAACAAGCACAACAGCGTGTGGCGCAAGCAGCACCGTTGAGAGTGTGACTATCAATGGTCAAATTGGAAGTGAGTGTACTGATTTTTGAAGCTAAAAAATATCGATATATTTGAAATAATTTGCAAGCTTTTTCAAACCCATCCCTAAGCCGCCTTGCTAGACTTACAGTTCACAATATATGAATGAAAGAATTTTCCCCAAAAAAACTTGTCTAGCACTTTTTGTTGCTCTGCTTTTCCCTCCCACAACAAATCGAGCAAAATCCTTTTGTTCATAAGCTGCCATGCTGCGGTGAATACACCGCGCCGCCGGCTAGCAAACTTCTTTTATAACACACAATTCCGAAGGCATGATTCCACAACACCAAAGCGTCAAGAGGCATAAAATAAACATAAATCTTCTTTGGCCAGCAAATACTACACAAGTGAAAGTCGCAAAGAAATAAAGAATACAAGCCGTAATGTAAACAGGGCCGCCCACTTTAGGCGTTCTTGTAATTTGGCGGCCCCTAAGTGATTTTGTGCATTGGCGTGTGCATGCACGCACACATGCACAAGCAAACAAATAAGCGCTCTAAGAGGAGTTCACAACAAAAGCATAAAGGCAAAGTGCAAAGGGAAATGTTTGATTTGTGCACGGCTTCCGAAGGGGAATCGGGCAATTGTTAGCATTACATGATTGTGGGCGGGTCTCATACCAGCACGTTGATTGAGCTGGGTTATTCAATTTGTATCACAGAATATTTACTGAAGTGAAGAAAAATAGATATGTAAATCGAACGAAATGAAAATCTGTCATTTGAAAAATTCTGGTTGCTTCTGGAGCTAAAGAGATCACGGGGATCACAATCGGAGACTATTGAAGCATGCGTACTTTTTGATGCTGCAAACTTAAAAGTATGCGTCAAGAGATCTTTATACATATATCAGCTGACGAAGCGCTTAAAGTAGTATAGCAAACTTTGCTGAGGAGGCCATCGAGAACCGATTCTATACATAGGTTCAGTATACCTTAAACCGGAAAGCGAGGAGAAATTGTGGAGATGTTTCTCTTCTTCCAGATAACTTTTGGCAGTTTTCTTACGCTATAACTCCTTTTGCGATTTGTGTTCTCCACCCGCGCTCATGGAAGAACATTCAAAGCCAGTACTCGGCTTTTTATAAAATGCGCCGTACGAAACGATAAAACCCTTAATGCCGATCGAGACTGTCTTATCATTCGTATTTATGCATGCTTATTCTCTGCTTCGTTATGTTCATGTGAAGCCAGGCCTGAGGTGTTTAGGGCAGGCTTTCGGCCTGCTCGAGCAAGCCGTGAAGTCTAATGCGAGCTGCTCAGTTTAAACGAACATAAACATAACACGGTTGGTTACTGAATTTTTTGCAAATATTTGCAGTTAAACCAATTCATGAACCAACGCTTTAAAGATTTCTTGAGCAGCATGTTCTTACACTTGCAAACCAAAGCTAATATACTTGCAATTCCGATAGTTGTATGCGATATTATAATCAAAATATATATATTTATGTCACTTTCAAATATTATTCAATATGTAAATATTGTTTTTCCTCGACAGGGCACGGCTCTCTCACCATTGTGCGCCGTTCTAATAGCCGCAAGAGCTTCATACAGCTAGACGCACAGCAACCAGGCATTCTTACATCTCCATCTCCAGCTGCAACAACACCTATAGGTGGTCCAACGCTGCAGCAACTGCATACACAACAACAACCGTTTGCCGGCACAGCTCCCGACTTAGCTGCGCAACTGCTGAACAGCAGCGACAGGAAGAGCCAGCAAACGCCAAGCAATTTTCCACCGGCGACAAGCACAGACAATCGCGCCGTAAACGATACTAGAAGATCTAGTAACAGCGAGCGACACATTGAAGTGGAACCGAACTTTACTGCGAATACCACACCGAAGAACGTTCCAGCCATTGGGAACTCAGCACAACACCAGCGTAATAATTTTACGGCAACGCAAGTGGGTGCTACCGACAACGCCGCTGCAGACAGCAGCAACAGCAATAGCGCCGCCTCGGCCACTAATAGCACAAGCAATACCTTTAACAGCGCCGCCAACAGCAGCCTAGCCACCGCCAACAAAATGCAAGCACCAGCACCGGGTTCACCGAACGCCGAAACAAATAGCGCGGGCGTACGCGAAGGTGCCGAAGATAAATGCGCGAGCCTCGACTTGGCAACGGAAAACTTACCAGCTGTCGATACACCGGACGCTTGCGATAAAGCGGCAGTGAGGTGAGTGTCTCGACGTTTAAATGTAGATATGAGTAAGGTTAGCTTCCAGGGAACTCGATTTTGATCAATGAAATTGTCCTAAACTCGATTTCCAACATTCCTGTTGTTATAGATCGTACATGCAGGGTTTGTCTGGAAGGTAATATGATTGATTTTTTTCACTACGACTGTACTTCGGAGCGTGCGCGCACTGACTGGATTCGGTAGAGAGACAAACGAGCGGCTGGTCAGTTGTTTCCGAGCACCTGGAGAGTCAGAACAAACATTTTCGCACGACGTGTTTCTGTGGTTAGTGCAAGCCGAAAATGCAGCATTCGTTAGAGCAGTAGTACGCGATTAAAGTCTGTGTGAAACTCGATAAATCATACGTTTTGTATGATCAATTAGGCTTACCCAGATGTTGCTTTAGCAAGAAATGATGTGTTCCGAGTGGTACCAGGCCTTTTTGGAGGGCCGGGAAGAGGTCACTGATGAAGGCCGGCGTCTCCTCGCCCAAAACAGGGAAGAATGAGCAAATCCAAAGTGAAGACGATGCTCATTTTTGACATCAAAGGCATAGTCCACCAAGAATTCGCTCCTCCTGGACAAACCGTCAACGCCAAGTTTTACGTCCTCAAAGACTCAAACGTGGAGTCAATCGGGTCCGACAAGACATCGCCTAAGACCTAACCAAAGTTGACATCCCAACGCTTCCGCAGCCGCCCTACAGCCCAGATTTAGCCCCCGGACTTTTTTTTATTTGCTTGCCTGAAAAGGCCGATTAAAGGGGATCGCAGCAGCATGCACCTCGGCTCTCAAGGCTATTCCAGAGAATACTTTCCGTGATGCCTACAATACGTGAAAATCGCGCTGGCAGCGCTGAGTATTTTGAAAGTTTTTAAAGAATAGTAACGTTTGGTTCAATAATATTTTTTAATCGACTCAGTCCTCTGACTTTCCGGAAAAACTCTGTACATATATATTTAGCGTTTCCTTGTAGTAGATTTAGATACTTAAAGAGTCTAAATTAAATATTTTTCCAGATTGCGCTGCTTATTGCATTTGTTAAATACTGGCGATATTTCGAACGACGTCTTGCAACGCAACCTCCACTATGCGGCACGCGTTCTCGAAGCCGTCTTCCTCGACGAGTCCAAGTAAGTATTTTGTTGCAAGTTGGTCTTTACTAAGCAGTTGACTAAAGGCTGGTCAGTTCGCCTAGCGTGACTGCCATAACCCACAATTCAATAGCGTTTCATACATAAACGAGAAGACAGTGAATTCTTAGAAATATAGATCTAAAGTTTTTAGCCAACATTTGCGAACAATCGATATACTTGAAATAGGTCATACAAATTAACGAAAAAAAATTATAGTTTCAAAAAATTTTATAAAGAAAAACAGTAAGGTACATTTTTTTCGAAAATTGTGGTAATCGCTGATAATGTTTTTTTTTTTGTCGACGCAGTTATGTGTTTACTTATACAGCTTTGTCTACAATTATTTACACCAAAAGCCCTGCATCTCGTTATCATTATATTGAGAAATATATACACATATATCAATAAAAAAGATCCCAAGTAGTTAAATTAGCGCCAGAATTTTTGTTTCGAATATCAGCATTAAAATCAAGCTTTCGAAAATTGGTTTTCGGAACTAAAAATCTCCGCTTCTACCATTTATATTTAAGCAGTTGAATATTGGCTGTAAGATTTCTGATTTCTTATTAAAAGGAAATTATTTGCTGCGAAGTTCACAACAGCTGATTGGCCACCGGCTTCCATGCTTTTAGTAGCGAAAGTAAGCGCTTAGAGTCTTGCAAAGAGCGAGTTTGAACACATGCTTAATATTATATCAGTAGGCAGAGTAGGTGAAGACGATTATATAACAAACTTTAAAGAAAATATCTATATCAATAGTTGAAATATAAACATTTTTATCAATGTATATGTACTTCACCTTTTGGAGCCTCGAACTTTCACTTCATCGTATTTCATACTTCACTTGTGTTTGTTGTTCATCAGCTCATTATATTTATGTATAAGTGTTAATCGTATTTGAGAAATCATGTAGTAATTGTCTTTTATTTAAATAAAGCAAAAATGAGCAGGTGTATTTGCAATTCTGCGATAAAACGTTATACGGAGTTATAGAAAATAAGAGCTTTCACTCAGTGGTTGAACTTTTGTCATTTAAGTGTGAAATTGTCCTTTCATTGGTACTTTACTAGGTGTCACATACATATATAGTCATATAACTGAATGTACTGTTATCTTTCATAATGTGTTTTTTTTTGTTTTGTACTCAATTTACTACACAAACAAATTTTGTAATTTCGAAATTTTTCACCTAAATTTCTCTCCATCTCCATCGAGAAGAAGATCAACTACTTCAAATGAATGTTCCATAAGGGGATCTTCTTCCAAACTTAACGCTCAAACTTCTAACGCAGAGTAAGTGTCTGTTTACTTTATACATTCTCACGCATACAGGCCAAATAGCGTTGCCTAGTTCCATCCCGAATTTTTGTATTTTATAAAAATATATATTTGAATGTTTATTTATTGATTTACTATATAATTGGCACTCTAATCACCACTATGTAATATGAAAGCCTTTAAGTGTTCTGCGTTGGCTCATAACCTCAAAAGGATATGTGTAACTATCTTAGTGGCATATAGTTAAAGGACCAGTTAAGTGTATATAGATACATAACATAGATGTCTACTCTCATTAGCTTGTACCACACTTTTGTGTTCTCTCATCAAGCGTGCATTCTCGAGTCATTTTGGAACATTATTTCCGCTCATTCATCCATCATTTTGTAAGCAGTGATTTTCATTCGTGATTACAAACAATTTTTACGAGAAAAAATTTAATTGAGTTTTGTTGGAAAATAAGCAGGTGATTTGCAAGCTTTTACTACATTTTTGTCTTGACAAAGTTTCGAATAAAAGTTTAGTAAAATATTTTAATTAACTTGTGCTTAATTTTTATGTGAAAATATGCGAAAATTTCCAACAAATATTTACTTAAACTTTTTCTTTTTTTTCATTCATTTTTTTAACTCATGGCGAATGTCTGCATCATGTAGCAATCTAACAAAATTAGCCTACAATTAAGCATCCATTAGTGCAAGCAGTCTAATTCTAATATACATATGTATTTAGCGCTCGGAGCCCCTATCAATTATATAAATAGACATTTATTTCGATTCTCCGTTTCTATTCTCTCCGCCAATTATTTCAATTTCTTTTTTTATATGTATGTGACTGTATGTGTGTTAAGATGACAGTTTATAGAGTTCTGTCAAAACTGCACGAAATTCTAATAAATCTCAACCATGGATTGGCACTGACCACAGGCAGTTTTGACAAAGTTCTGGCTGTCAAAGAAAGTTGACAAAAAATGCGATTTTAGAAATTGAATTATATTTCATGCGACAATCATTGTCCACTTAAAGGCACTCAAATTTATTAAATGTGATTTCGCTATCCGAACTCTTTTTTGCCAATATGCTATAGTGAAAACTTTTTCGTGTTTCATAGAATAGACGCAAATGGGCTAGTTACATACATACTTGCCCATCAATTTAGCTAGTTACTTGCGCTGTTGTAAGTAGTACTGGCACCTTCTCTGTATGTGCACGTTCTTCGAGCAAACATATAAAGTTTCAACATAGCAATAGCTTATCTTTAACTAAATTTATATATGTGTTAGTGAGTAATGCAAAAGAAAAATTCAACAAAAGCAATTTATCGGTGGAAAATTTTCATTAGTTTATATTATACCTTACTGAACTTCTCTGTGGATACCTGTACACCTACGGACAGGCCACAAGTTGCCGCATGCCCCAGTTTCCGCCTTGTCTATGCATCCTTCCTAATCAATATAAGCCGCTCCGGACTTCTCTCTAAGCAGCAGACATGCTTTATGTCGCGCTACTTACATACTTACACCCCTCTCTCTCTGAAATGGCATTCACTTTTCTTGTGCCCTGCTCTCTCAACCTTTCTGAACTTTAGGACCAACTTATTTCCATATCCGCATCCACATCCACATCCACGTAATGTCTCGTCGCCGTGAACATACTCGCAAATCAGCATACCATTCATAAACACATTCATACATGCTCGTTTGTACATATGTACATATGCATCGCTCATCTATAAATACTAAGTATTGTGTTAGTTCAACATCAGCTTTACGTGCCTCATTGTTCCCATTATTGTTTGTTGAATAAACGGGTAGGAATTGTTATGCAAACAAACTGGGCACGAAAGGTAGGCAGCCTGTGGAACAAAGAGCAAATATTTGGACGAGTATGTAAATGTAAACATGTAAGGCTCAGCAATTATAAAAAAAAGAGTACAAATAGGGCTAGAAATTTAAGCTTTTACAAATCTTAACTGCGACAGCCTTCGCTCTAGTTTGGTACGTTAACTAGAAAATATAACTAAAATATATACACAAACCCTATATAACGACGGATAGGATTCCAGTGAGCAGATTTTTTACTTAAATTAAAAGTACGAATTCATAAATTTACTTTTTTGGATATAAGAGGCTTACTTAAATTATTTTGATTGCTTCGTAAGAGATCTGTAAAACACATATCAAATTAATCAAAATTTTATGTAAAGAAAAAAGGGATTATTTAAATAATTATATTTTATATGTCCCCTGAAAATATTTACAATAAAGTGTCTAGGGTAAAGAGGTCTTAAATACAGTATTAACATTCTCTATTTCGATACAAGAAATATCTTTCATTGAAACAAGAACAATTGGCTCAAATAATAAATTAAACTTTAATTCGACGAAATCAAGAAAAAAATATTATTTTAACATCTATAAAGATCTTTTTTTTTGCTAGAAAATTTTATTATAATGCAACTGTAAATTCTATATAGTAGCTATATAGTAATGGCGATATGATCTCGTCTAACTTGAAAGGAGAAAAAACCCAAACGTTTCTCTAACACCCTCTCTACTAACAACCCAAGCGATTTGTTAAAATATTTTATTATTCTTTATTTTATATTAAAAGCATTAATTGAATTTCTTTTCTCTCTTTCTGCGCTCTCTTTGAAAAAAAAACACAAAAATTATTGAAAATGAAAAAAATCTCTGGGAAAATTTACACAAAATTCCGCTCTTTCTACTATCAAAAAACGGACAACTGCTGTCCGCCTCCCTTGCTCTCTGTGTGTGTTGCTGTTGCTATTACTCACTGCACACTGCTGAAAATGAAAATGTCGTCCGTTTAAATACATAACTGCAACTGTAAACGTAACGAACCACGTTGACAGTCAGGAGACGCGTGAGGCCGGCGATGCGCATAAATGCTGCAGCGGCAGTTATTGTAGCCGGCGCGGCCACCAACAGCATGGCTGTGCTGGTGAGGATGGTGGTGGTGGTGGTGGTCACAGCAATCAGGATAACAACAATTTGTGCAATAGTTGTTGTTCGCGCTCTGATGACCAACAACAACAACAAAGCAATGCATTTGACAATCAAACCAGCATCGACAGCCGCACCAAAGGTGTGACGTTAGCGCCGCAAACGCACAGCGGACCCACCGGACCGCCGGATACGATTTTGGAAGCCGATGCCGAGGCAGAAGCAGCTGCCGAAACGGAAGCGGAAACGGAAACAGCGACGACGACAACAGCTGTCGCACCGAACGCCAGTGAACCGGCAGAAACAGCTGCGCACGACAGCTCCAAACCTGCGGACGTGGCGGCAGACACGTCGACCACCAGCACAGCTAAGGTTAGCTTTGCGGAGAGTAAAAGCGATAAACAGTGTAGTGACGGCGGTGGTAGTCAGAGTGTCGGCAGCAGTAGTAGCAGTAGTAGTAATAAAGCAACCATGCAGAGGCAAAGGCGCCTGCGCACACCGGTCTGGGCGAGGTCCATGTCGTCGACGAATAAAACGTACATAAGATCAAATAACTTTATGAACTTTTGCAAATTTGTTGTTGACACTAATTTATATGGCTTTCGTTGTTTAACTAATTTGTATTTACTGAATTCTTTTACATAGCAGATTTCGTAGATTTTCTTTAACGAATACCCAAGAAACTCGTTTTGTTCGTTTAGTTGTTCAATTTGATTCAGACACACTACCAAATTAACCGTTAAGCAATATACTCGTATTTAAATCGATACAACAACAAACACCATGAAACATATTCTGTAAAATACTGCATTGATCTCTTTGTCGCAAACCGCTGCGTCTCTGTCTAACTCCTTTGTGTACGTCCCATTTATGAACTCTATCTTCTCCTATCCATCTGTAAAACTGTCTTACACCTTTCATTCTATGCGACTTTGTGCAAAGCTTCTCTAACATATAACACTTTTCCTAGAGAGTTATTGTTACTTGCACACTTTTTTAGGTATTTAAGACTTTCCTCAGAACCTAAAGCATGTTTTCTTGCATTCAGTATTCATTTTAGCCTAATTTTCGATTTTATAAAAGTTCTTTGTACAATTTTTATTGCATGTTCTACAACTAAGAATGTGTGTGTATTTTATATTAAATGTGTTGTCTTTAACAAATTGTGCATATCCACCTCTTGGATTATATGTACATATATAACTTATTCTACAAGCAAGAAACTAACCAATTCTCTTAATATTATATATGTATAAGCTCCCAGCCAGAATTAAAAAGAAACCGACTCTAATTAAAATACTTTTTATATCAGAAAATAAAAAAAAACCAGATGTTGGCACAGGGTGATATTGATTTTTTGTTTTTTGCAAAGAGGCAGACTAATTATTAATTTCATAGGAATCTGCCGGTTCGTTTCTAATCTATACAATATACTGTGCTGTACTGAAAACAAGTTCCACCCTTTAACAATTTCTGTTGTCATTAAGTTTTTTTCACTGCATACGCAATAAAAAGTAAAATCATATTTAATATAAATAACCATATGATAGCCACGCTACATTTTATTTTAATTTTTTCGCTGAGCGTGCAACCCTGCACAGTTAGTGGGCTGTGAACATAGCCAGACTCGCTCAGCTGACGTCGATATTTGACAGCCAAAAAGTTGCCGCCAAAATACAAACAAGTGAGCACCGGTCAACAATTAGAAAACGTGTTTAATTCTTTAAATTAACGTATTTAAATGGTTGTTCTATAAACATAGCCTTAATTTGTTATTTGTTACATGAAAAATGTCTAAAGTTAAAAGTGACAAAGTGACGTCGAAAGATAGTGTACATGGTGAAAACAGTGAAGATTCGTGCGGTGTAAGTTAGTTCCAATTATAGTGCGGAATATTTAATATATGTTTTGTTAAAATTGCATTTTCAAAGGATGACACAGCCAGCGTCAGCACTAATAATACCTCTCGCAGCAAATCACCTACCACACGGCGATCCCGTGGTCATAGGCGTAGCAACAAATCAAAAGCACGTAAACCTGCATATAAATATGAGTAAGCTGCTTTGCATCAAACATACAAACTATTGTGTTTGCATCACGTAATTTTAATTTGTTGTAGTTATCATGTGAAGGAAAATCATGGACAGGCGATTTTCGGTATTAGTTTCAATCAGTGGTTGGGGAACGATCAGCCGCTTATATTCGCCACAGCAGGTAGCAACCGCTGCACCATTTATGAGTGTCCACGGCAAGGTGGTATAAAATTGCTTATGTGTTACGCCGACCCGGATGTAAGTTAATGCATTTATCATTCCCATACTAGCTAAAAAGTAATCAATCTCCTTCAACTTCAGCCAGACGAGGTGTTCTACACATGTGCTTGGTCATACGACATTAAAACATCACTACCCTTGATTGCCACGGCTGGTTATCGTGGTGTGATTCGGGTTATTGATGTGCAAAAAAATGAAACTGTGGGCAACTACATCGGCCATGGGCAAGCCATTAACGAACTGAAATATCATCCGCGACAGCCGCATCTCTTATTATCTGGTAGTAAAGACCATGCGATACGCCTTTGGAATACACAATCGCACGTGTGTATTGCAATTTTTGGTGGTGTGGAAGGTCACCGGGATGAGGTGCTTTCTATCGATTTTGATTATCGTGGCGAACGTATTATGTCCAGTGGCATGGATCACTCTTTAAAACTGTGGTGTATAAATACAGAAGATTTTAAAGAGAAAATCGAATTTTCGCGTACATTCAATCCAAACAAATCACAGAGGCCTTTTCCAACAATAATGCAGCACTTTCCCGATTTCTCCACACGAGATATACATCGAAACTATGTGGATTGTGTGCAATGGTTTGGCGATTTCGTTCTATCTAAATCATGCGAGAACTCCATAATTTGCTGGAAACCCGGACAGCTCCATCAAGGATTGTCACAACTCAAACCCAATGACCCGTCATGTACCATTATCGCCGAATTTGACTATGATGAATGTGAAATATGGTTTGTTCGGTTTGGATTCAATCCGTGTCACAAGATAATTGCATTGGGAAATCAGCATGGCAAGGTGTACGTATGGGAACTCGATCCCAGTGACCCTGGGCACACAAACACGAGTACACTAAATAATTTAAAATGCAATTCTCCTGTGAGGCAAGTAGCTTTCTCACGTGATTCGAGTGTCCTCGTCTATGTATGTGATGATGGTACAGTCTGGCGATGGAACAAGACCAATATTGTGCAAAAAACGCCTTAAATATCTCACAAAGACAGAGAGTGATCATTTTTATACTTTTCTAATTATTTAGTCGCAGTAGGAGAAATTTAGTATGCAAACTAACCAAATCGAAAATGCCAAGTAAAATATACCAAACTGAGAAACGGAGAAATATGCTGAAACGAATGAATGTTTGTTTTTGGTAGTTTAATATTATATAAGCCTATTATAACTAGATATAAATTGTAATAGCTAAGGAGTAAATTGCTGAGCGTTAACGCTCAAGAACGCCTAAAAATTGGTTAAAACGTATTATTTAACTGTTAATGTCTTTTATATGTATGTATGTACTTATTAATCTCACTAGTTTTTAATAAAAATGCGATTCGTTATTACATTTTACTTTCATTCATCTCAAGTGAAATTTGAAGTGAACATCATAAAAAATGGAATTATGCCAATGTTTTTCACTTACATTTTCGTAATTTTCACTTAAGTTTATGTCAGTTTTTCAGTAATTCATACAGCATGATCGTAACTGCTATTGGCGTCGCATATTTACTTTAGTGGGAGTGTGGAATAAACGAAGATTAAGGCTAAGGTATAGAGAACGTCACAAAGCATAACTGAAAAGCTTTTAGTGAAAACGCGACAATTTCATTTTTAGCACTTTAATGCATCAAATGATACAGTTAAGCTTTACTGATTCGAAAACAATGTTCCAATTAGCGGCTTTAAGAAGCAGGCGTCATGCCGCACTTACGTCTATACAAAAATTATCTCCCCATTACTTTAAGTGTGCAATTTACGAGCGATTGTCCTTTTACATTTTGTCGCAGTTATCCCAATTTCATTATCCTTGACACGTAAAGTCAATAAACAAAATTTTTATATCATTACTTGACTTTTGGCTTTTAATATTGTATTTTTCTCCGTTCTTCATCGCCAATTTCCGACTTGTGTTACTTTTTCGTTGGAAAGCGCCGTTGCACACGCAAAGCGGCTATTGGGCGAGTAAAGCTCTTGCTGCTGACCATTTATATATTTACATATGTATGTACATATGTACATTGTATATACATCTATGGGTTAAGTCGCCTGCCGAGCTGTGTAGTCTCTTCATGGGCATATTTATTCGCTTAACTTCTTTGCAAATATCAACAAATGCATTCAAGAATGTGCACCATGCAGGTGTGATACCGTTCTGCAGTGAACATGTGAGAAATAGCTCTTGAATAGCTGTAATTTTTGCCATAAACAATTACCAAATAGTAACTTAAACTGTGTAAGAGCAAAAATAAATAAAAAGTAGTTTTTAATAAATAATTAATTATTGATCCGAATTTATTTACAATAAACTCTTTGAGAAATCATTCCAGCTGGTTCTGTTGTGTGTCAATACAACTTTGACACTTGACAATGTATGTTATTATTTAATTTTGCCTTGCACTTCAACGGCAATACAGTTATTTTCGAATGTACTTAAAGCTGCAGGGGTATTCCTCTGGCATTTAACCCTCTCATGGGTATGTAAATAAGGAAAATGTATATGTACATAAGAATGTGTGTGTGTGTATTTTTAGTGGCTGCTCTTCAGCCTCTCGTAGTCAATGGTCCAGTGACGCGTCAAGTGTTATTGTCTTTAAGAGTAAACAACGAACACAAAGACAACAACAACAACCACAAGGACAGCATTCATCCTGGCCTACAGTTCGAGCACAACAACAACGACAACGTCCTTGCTCGGAGTACTATTACAACAACCTCACCAATCAATATGAAATAAAACACGGCAACAATAACAAAAGCATTGACTATAGGTCAATAGAACTCGAAATGTAAATTGGAATTTTGCGCAAATATTTGCTTTAAATAGAATGTGGCAAATTGTTTGTTCGTGTAATTCGTGCAATTGTGTTGATTTGTACACCACCAAAGTAGACGGCAACGAAAATATTTTCATTGGCAGCAAAGAAGTGTATAAACACTGGCAGTAAATGTGCCATTATTGTGCTTTTGTTGTTGTTTACACCAAGCGAAAACGTAAACGGTTAAATCCAGCGATGTGGCACTCGAATTATTGGCAATATTTACTTTTTTATTTTTTTTTTCATAATGAGAAAAAAAAACACTTGTTGGTATTTTCAATACAGGCGCGTGAAAAATATATCATTAATTTAATCATTATTTTTTTTTGTATACAGCCAATTTGCGCAATACTTGTATGTGAGTGTGTGCATTTCCAGTTAATATAAAATGAGCGCATTTCAATGCCTACTTGAAGGTGTGTCAGTGCGAGCTCAATTCCAGAAAACTCCGCATTTAACCACCAACACTCTTCTCACTTCGCATGCTTCTCACGCCTCCGCAACTGCACACTCAGGAAACGTAAGGCGTACGTGTTGCTCGCGGTGATTATGTTTTCCAGCGCGCAAGCCATACCAAAAGCCCAACTTTGCTTACTCCATCTACTCGGTTTTACATAAATCTGTGGGTCGTGCACTCGTCGCAAATCATGGCGCACTCCATCACTCACAGTTTATTGTCGTGGAAATTATCGGTTGTAGTGATTCTCAAAGTTCGCTTTTCATGGAAAATTCCCGCAGTAATTAGAAGTTCCGGATATTCATCTGAGCTTCAAAGACGCGCACCGGTTGCATGCCTGAGTATATGTATATACGAACATCCATACATACATACATATGTATGTATGTATCAGTATGTGCACATGAGTATCCCGAGTGAGCTCGCACATACATATGCATATAGATACATTCCTTTGCACACCTGTCTCACCTTTGTTTCCCATACCCACACACACACGATTTCACCGATTCAAACAAATACTCATGTTTAAGTTTTAAAGCAAGTCCCAAGAGGCCATCCACGGTTGATTACTAAGCCGAATATGAGCAGGGTGGAGTGCAAATCTAATCAAGTTTTAATGGAAATTTGACACCCGTCTACTTAATATTAATACCGGCAAAGAAGACCCTGCAGAATTTCATTACGCACACTTTGCAAGTCTTTTACGCATTGTTGTGCGAGAGCGGCTCCGTGTGTGGCTTCAAGCCATAAATTTAAACGAATTTGGCAAATTAAATGAATTGTAATTTTGCGAAAAAGCAAATAATTTGCAAAGAAAGCACACGAGTCTTTGTGTTGAAGAAGAAAAAGAAAAAAATTGGCGAAAAGTGCTCAGTACCCACAGATAAACATAAAAAGTAATGTTCACAATTAAACTTAAATTTTATTAAAGCGCGTAATTCTGAGTGCTCCGTTACCCCCAGTCCCACACATATTGATTTCCGTTACTTAATACCGTTATGATGCGGTTTGTTTTGATTCTCAGCATTAATTTTCTGCTCAAAGTGCTCACAATTGCAATTCTACTCAAAAAATTTAAAAGCAGCTCAAAACAAAATCTCACAGGTGCTATAGAGCTTTATAGCTATCAGTAACGGGTTATGCGTAGTGTTAGCTTCGGATGTGTAATTTGCAGAGCATTTTTAATTTGCGCTTTTTAGTGAAAATCACGCACCGACAAAAGAATTTCCACGCCAGCACAGGCATTTAATACAAGTAATTGCATTCATCTCTCACATACACGCTCACACACACGCATGCATGGCAAGCGCTACTCACCGGCACACACTTTTATTTATTAATGCACTCAAACGAATTGAGAGCGAAAATGTTGGTATGAAAATTCAATTTACTCGCTGCAAATCCGATTTAATTCAATTCCAACAATTGTTTGCCTGTTTTATTGCTGTTTCGCTCTAACGGCTCGCTGACCTTCGGTGGCGCAAAGGAGATCGACCTGTGCACACACACACGCCTCTACCGTTTTACCGTTGTGTGCATTGTTATTTTCCAATGTGGGAGGATCCTGGCAAATTCGCAATCTACGCATTACGCAAATCTGTCTATGAAAGCAGCATAATTTTAGGCGCAGATGTGGGCTGCAGCAGGCTTTGCTTTGTGTTTGCCAGCTTATTGTGAATATTATTATATTTATACATATGTATGCATACATATATGCAAAGTATTGCGACTGGACAAACCGACCTTTGTAAACCTTAGCAAAAGCAACAACAAATTATAAATAAATATTCAGCGGAAACCAACGCTTGTATACTTAAATAAATGTAAATAATTCAGTATTGTACGTGCAAGTGATATGAAAACTGGTTAAAGAGAGGAAGTATTATAAGCTTAAAAATTTTAAAGTTGTTCTGTTTAAGTTATTTTTAATAAATAAATAAGACTGCAAAAATCATAAAATTTGGAAATTTTTTTCAAAGTGTTTTTTCTAAACTGGATACTTCAAGCAAAATATTAAAAAAAAACTTTAAAAAATAGTTGAAGGTTAGATGCTTGCTTATGTACTTTCTTCAACAGCAATAAACAACAAATCTGCTATTTACTTTCATGCAATAAAGAAATGTTGTGAGGGTCGACACCTCAAAAAAATATATATTTTTTTATTTTAATCAGCGCCTATCAAATTCATCACGTTTATTTAATTAACTGGCGACAACAAAAAATGAAAACTTTGATCAGTAATGCCTGCGGGCATTTTTTAGGCTTGCCTTTCTTACTACAATCAGCAGCACGCCCAGCCCAATGTGCCTTATTTATGGCGTTCCATACATTTTATCTACACTCACATGAAATTTACGAAGGCTAGCAAATTATACTCTAGATTTTAGATGATGAGTTCTTTGGTTTAAAACTAACTGCGATTGTCAGCGATTCAGAACTCGTCTGGTCGCTGAAATCAAAAATTCGATGTCACATTTTTACTAGTGTAGAAGCCGTTAAAAATGATTAAAAAGAAATAACTTCATAGTACGTTGAAACTCATTCCATCAGTGTAAAACTTTTCTGGCTTCTCAAGTAATTTTCACAAGCTTCTCTTAAAGCCAATTTTACTCTATTAAGGGAGTTCTGCGTTGACCGAAACAAATGATAGTCCGATGGTGCAAGGTCTGGTGAATACAACAAAACTTACCACCCAAGCTCTCCCAGTTTTTGCAGAGTCATCAAGGATGTGTGTGGTCTAATGTAGTCCTGATGGAAGACGAAGCCCTTTCTGTTGATCAGTTCTGGCCGTTTCTTTTCGATTGCTTGCTTCAATCTCTTCAGTTGTTGACAGTAAAATATAGAATCAATCGTTCGACCAGGCTGGAGCAGTTCATTGTGGATGATTCCTTGCCAATGCCACCAAACACTCAGCATCACCTTTCGAAACGTCAATCTTGGCTTTGCTACCATTTGTTGAGCTTAACCACACACACCAAATTTTTTCGCACATTACATTCGCTTCCGAAATGATTCGATTTCATTTCGTTCCAGCAAGGAATCGCAGATGTTGATTCGGTCCATTAATTTTTTCACAGACAATTCATGTGGCAGTTAGACTTTTTTAAATGGATCAAAACGGTTTGATGATGAAAGTTAAGTTCCTTAGCGATGTCATGGCTGCTTATGTGACGGTTCTGGTCAATATTTTCCATAATTTCATCGACTTTTTCAACGATGGGTCGACCAGAGCGAGGGGCATCTTTCACATCGAAATTTCCAGAGCGGAAACGAGCGAACCAAGGAAGGAGAACAATTAATGAGATAACGGGAAATTGACGATTATTTTTAACAGCTTTTCCTAGAAAACTAGTTTTCGCACGTTAGCTCCCTTTTCGTAGACCAGGTCACATATAGCGAATTTCTCCCTTATTTTCATTAATTTTTGAACACCTGTAACTTTTTTTCAACTTCCCCGAATTTTATTTCTTTTTTGGTTAAATGAAGCTTAAAATCTCACCTTTCCAACACTATATGGTTTGACACAATGTGATTGGTAGGACTGGAGATATACGACTGCAACGACATCTATTGACAAAATACGAAAAGACTTTTTCGACTACCTTATATGTGAACTGTCACTTAATCATGTCATTATTTAGCAATTTCTGCTTTACAAATATTTAAAAGATCTCTAAATGACAATTTTCTACAATTTATTGAGCAATTACGATATACACAAGACTTCCAATGGAAGAAAACTATGTATTGACGCACCCTTGTATCCCCAACGTTCTCACGTCACCAATGTAATTTCAGCCAAAAATGAGCAGCATTTTTTATTTATTTGGTAGTGATAAGAAAAAAGCATTAGAAGGAAATCCATGATAAATATCCAAAGTAGACAAATGTCGGTTAATTTTCACAATAAGCCGAGGAGATACTGATATGGACGGCAATGATATGAAGTTAACAATTATTTTAAGAAGCGCCGTTATGAAAGCTGCCACGCCGATAACAGTAATTTTTGAGCCCAATATCACATTTGCTAGATAGCGCCAAAGCACGTCGAAGACTTTCAAAATAGCAAATGTGCATAGAAATGTACCGTTACGCTTGCAGGGCGCTTACTTCAGCGCGGCAAGCGATAGCAAATATCATAAATAATTGTGCGGGAGGTGTGTTTGCAACTATTTGTTTACCCAATTGAAATTGAATCGTTGAATTTGCTCAAAACTATTTATGTGATTTCGAAATTAACGCTTAAAAGCAATAAAATCAATTGCAATTTGTGCAGCAAATGGCAGCGAAGGAGCGGCACGGCGCGACGTGTGCAGCGTCAGTAATTATGTTTATGAAAGTGCAAATATTGTGATACGTTCATATCGATATTGTGAATTAATTAGAATTTATTCGAAATTACAAATCCATTCCATGCATTATTATTCCATGTACATATATGTATATTTATATGTGTGTGCGTGTGTGAGTGCTGCTGCAGCTGATATTTACCGAATTTGCTGCAAAAAGCTCGGAACGGATTTTGAAGTGATAATGAACTTAAAATATAATGAACCAGCTATATCCACAAACACATACATACATACAGGCATACGATTTGCTATGCCGGCCAATTATTTACATACGTGCAATTATTGCAGTTTCTGTTGAGGCTAACGGTCAACAGTGTTGCTGTTAATGCATTTGTCAGCCGTAATTACAAAATTGTTGCGCTTTGGCTGCTCGAATGGCTTGCGGATGCATATTGTATGCATGCATGTGCTATGAATGTGTGTATGTATGTATGTATGTAAATAGAGCCTGCGTTTGCATTAATACCAAAGCGAGCTTACTGATTCGATAAGATATATATTTAATATCAGGAGATTGGAAGGCATAAACGTCAAGTGCACCAACAGCGGATAAAAATTTAATTAAGTTGCTTTCCGCCCGCACGCCCCGTGCAGACTCGTTTAATTAACATCTCTTTAACTTAAGTACGCACATTCACACAAATATTACGGGTTGAAAGCGATAAAAGTAATTTTTAATGAGGGCGTGTTGTAGCGTTAATGATCGAAAGTTATTTAAATAAAATAGTTAACATTAAAATATATATGAAATGGGAAGTTAGCGAGGTGTGCTATAATATTATGCTTTTTTTTAATGAAAACGAGTGTTGAATGCTGTTATATCCTTGAAAAGTAATAAATCTCTTTTCTTTAATTGCACCAAAAAAAGTCTTTTAAGGCGACGCTTAGTTTGCAAAAAGTCTGAAAAAATTAACAAAAAGAGTTTACTCGATTCATTAAAGATGTTGAGAGGCTCTCTGATGGTAGCAAGCACAGTTTTAATAGTTCCTTGATGTTAACAGCTGATAAAGAGTCTTTTAAGGTAATTACTCTATTATCCCTCAACCCTCATTGAATCTCTACTCAAATACCTCCTCTTTGGATAATATAGCCTCCTCTACTCAGGTACTTCCACTTTTGATAATGTGTGTACCCTCCTTTAGCACTATTGCTTTATTATCAGTCATCATTTTTTACCGGACAAAAAGCCAGACAAACTTTTGTGAAATCAAAAAGCTGAAAAAACTTTACCGATTCTACTCACGCGCAAATAAAACTATTTCAAGTTTAAGCATGCCGTCCCCCTCCACTGCACTTCCTTTGTGTCTACTCACTTCCTTTTCTTTTTTCATTCAATTCCTTCGTATGCCGGTCTTTTGACCCACTTTAACCTATAATAATGTTCGATCAATGTTTATGCTTTTTAATGGCTTCAATTAGGTCAAATTTCGCTCTAATATATATTGAGTAAACGGTAGCGGCACATTTAATCGACCCACAAAAGGACCGCTTTATGAAGCCTTTAAATATTTGCTCAAATATGGCGTATTGAACTTTGTTCACATTTTTGCCCAATTCTCTTTGTTATTGCTTCCGTTTCACTTTGCCATTGACTTCGCCATAATCAATCAAAAGTTGAAGGCACAAATTGGGGAAGCACGCAGCAGCTTCATTAATTCTCCGGTGAAAAGTACGAAAAGAAATAAAAATTTCCTTTGGACAATTTCCAATGTGAATACAAACATGTGATGAATGAAAGGAGCAAATATCAGAAATTTTAGTCCTTTGAAGTGTAAATACACGCATTCTGGTGGAGCCGTGGGAAAACGCGCTTTAGTTAATACTTGAAGTGCTTGAAGGTACATACATACCTAAGGGATTCGGAAATTCGTTTAAATTTTTTATATTTACATATATATAGTCATGTATGATGAAATAATGACGAAAGTTATAGCCGACTTAATTTTGTTGTTGAGAAATTGCTCATATTTGGCATGGGTTATTATAATAATATTCAACTTCTTGATTTTGGGTAGTCGAAAAAGTCTTTTCGTATTTCTAATCAAACTTCAACTAATTTTTTTGTATTTATAATAATAAATAAACAAATATGTACGATTTTTGTCGATCACTTTTTCTTCTTCTTACGAGCATTTGTGTTAATTATTATGAGACTCGCTATGATGAGACATTTAAAGCTTTAGCCCAATTTGGTACCAAAGTTCATAAATAAAAAATAAATTAAATTCGGATTCATATTCATCGTGAAAGTTAGTGCAAAACTTTTTTTCGCGCATTTATTGTTAACCACATCCGCTTAAGCCCGTTAGCTTAAGCAATGCTGGTTCATAAACGCAATTAAGAACTTGGCTAATAGCAAAACTTCTTGTCGACAGCCTCAGCCTCACATGCGAGTGATATAATTCAACAAATATTTGGTTGCAACTAAAAACTTCGCAGAATTCCAAGTATTAAGTCGAAAGTAAATATAGACCGAAGTAGTTGGCATTTAAATGCGTGTTTACTCGTGGAAATGGCGGCATTTCGTGTGGCAACATCGTGTGCGAGCAGCCAATCTGCAAATGCTTATTAACAAAACTTTTGCAAAACGCAAGCAGAAAATGCAAAAAACTTTCCGCGCTTAGTTAGTTGACTGTTGCATGCCACATGCGAACATTGAAATACCTTTCAATATGCAGTGGTTATTTTGTTCAAAAAACAAAAAACACACTTTTCGTATGTTACTTTACTGGACGGAACAGACGGAAGGAGACTGAAGTTTGCATAGCAATTAGTTGCTTATATGCAACTTAGTAACTGATGTTGCACAAGTGAGTCCAAATTGTTTCGACGCAACTTCAAAACACTCTTATTTGTTCTTAAAGAAAGCGTTCTTAAAACGTCCTTGGCGGAAGCGCTGATTAAACGTTCATTTCCGTTAGCAATATTTATTCAAATCAGCTATAACAGAAATCGTTTGAGGGACTTCTGTATGTGAGGCACTTCTGTATGTGATTATACACTCACATATGTTTATTCTGATATATAATACACACATATGTACAGACGTACCTGCAAGGCGTTAAACCTGTTGCTGGCATTCAGGTGTCAATTCCTGTTCGTTGTAATCGTGAAAGAGCATGCCACAAATCATTTTGCCCAAAATTATATTTAATGTGTGCCAAATTCATTTGTATAAATATTTTGGCGGAATTAACGGCTTTCTCTCTACAAAAGCACATTACCAACAAAAAGCAACAATCGAAGGTTAAGCTCAGCTACTTTTATTTAAGCATGCGGAAAATAAGCAATTAACACCACAAAACAAAAGGTTTTATTATATTTAAGGTAAATGAGTCCGATAAATCGCTGAGTGGAAACTACGAAACAGTGCGCCAAAGCCGACAAAATCCAAAACATTGCAATGTGGCATATTCTTACGGGTTTTTGGATAGCAAATGCACCTAATACAGACATATTGTATATACTAAGCGATAAAAATTGTATATACATTTACTATTTATGTAATAATGGCGTAGTCGAAAAAATCTTTTCGTATTTCTAATCAAACTTCAACTTATTTTTTATATTTATAATGAAGTTTAATAAAACAAATATGTACCATTTTAGTGGCCCACTTTTTGCCATTTTTCCGCTAAAGACATTATTCCAAGAGTGTACAACTTTTCTAGTTTCTCGGCGAAAAACTGCGTAAAGTAATTTTCACAGGCTTCTCTTGAAGCCAACTTTACTCTATTAAGGAAGGAAGTTCTGCATTGACCAAAACAAATGATTATCCGATGGTCAGGGCAATATGGTGGATGTATCAAAACTTCTCAGCCAAGCTCTCCCAGTTTTTGCCGAGGCATCAAAGGTTTAGCGTTGTCCTGATGGAACACGAAGCCCTTTTTGTTGATCAGTTCAGGTCGATTTTTCGATTGCTTGCTTCAATCTCATCAGTTGTTGACAGTAAAATGTAGAATCAATCGTTCGACCAGGCTGGAGCAGTTCATTGTGGATGATTCCTTTCCAATCCCTCAAAACACTCAGTATAACCTTTCGAGGCTTCAATTCTGGCTTTGCGAACATTTGTTGACCTTCACTATGCTTGGACCATGATCTTTTTCAGTCATTATTGTCGTATTTGATCCACTTTTTGTCTCCTGTTACCATTCGCTTCAGAAATGGTTCGATTTCATTTCGTTTCAGCAAAGAATCGCAGATGTTATTTCGGTTCATTAAATTTTTCACAGACAATTCGTGTGGTACTCAAACATCGAGCTTCTTTTTGTAGCCAGCCTTTTATAAATAGTTCAAAACCTCACCTTTCCAACATTATATGGTATTACACAATCTGATTGGTAGCACTGGAGATATACGACTGCGACGACATCTATTGACAAAATACGAAAAGACTTTATTTTTTAATTAAAGTAAGTAGTTTCCTTGTTATTTTCGCCAACAGTGCCACTGTGCGTGCTTTTTCTTCTTTTTTCTTGAAGTGTTGACCCACAAATTGGCCGAGGCTACCTCGAGCACTCCTCATTGAAGCATTCCGTTGGCAGGACTTAAGCATGCTTTAGTAATTACCAACTTCAAGTTAAATTTCCTGTCTTTTTATGCGCGGCGCACGGCACAACTTCAGTGCCGCACAATGTTGCAGCACCGCTGTCAGAGGAAATGGCGTCGGAGCACGCAGTTGGCTATCAGAAGTGGGGTATTAGTGGCTCGACACAAATATTTTAGACACGCTTCAGAGGTGCCACTGCGGCGCTTGCACGCAGCGAAATCCCTCATATAAAATGCGCATATGTGTGAGGGTGTGTGTGTGAGGCAGTCACCTGGAATTGTGGCTGGCGTCTTCTTTGATGTTGCTTGCGCCGTGTCTGCAACGTTCGCGTGCACAAACGTGCTCCGTCGTTAATCCTGCTCCGCCGCTGTTCGTGCTACTTTCCAGTTTTTATTCTCCTTCTTTTACTACTACAACAACCTGTATAACGGAACATTTACTATCAGGAAGTAAAATATTGGCATTTTGTGATTCGATGGCATTTTCATTGCGAAATTCCGTGTAGTATATGGTATATACTCGTAACTGCGGCGAAGCGCTGTGACGACTCAGCAAAAGCACGAAGAGTTATAAAGCCGACTCTTCCATGGCTGGCAGAGTATGTCATATTTATTACCGCTTTTCTCTAAACATTTCGCATATTCTTGTGTCATTTTTATCTACCCGGCTTGATTCGTGCCGCATGCACAGCACTCGCAGCTGACGGCAGTGGCGTGCTTTGGTGGGCAAAAGGGGTAAAGATTTGATAATTTCTCATTAAGAAATACGTTTCTTTTTTGCTCAGTCAATTTCAAGGAAATGTTTACTGGAACTCTACATAAAGTAAATAGGCCTGGTAGTGAACTAGGGCAAGACGAAATATCACCTGTCATCAAACAAACAGTCGTCGCACTCGCGACTAGGCTCCCACGTCATTGTTGACAGTCATACCTACTAAGTCGTAGATCATTTCGTCTATCTTGGAACCACTGTCCACTGGAACGACAATATCAGCCTCGAAATCCAACGCAGAATAACTCTTGCCCACAGGTAACTACTTCGGACTGAGTAGGCAATTGAGAAGTGAAGTCCTCTCTCGACGAACAAAAACCACACTATGGTGTAGAGACATGGACGATGTCAACATCTAATGACTCGACGATATGAGTTTTCGAGGGAAAGTTTCTGCGGAAGACTTATGGTCCTTTGCGCATTGGCCACGGCTAATACCACATTCGATGGAACGATAAGCTGTATGAGATATACGACGACCCTGACATAGTTCACCGAACTAAGAGTCAGCTGCCACGCTGGCTCGGTCATGTCGTCCGAATGGATGACAACATTTCAGCTCTGAAAGTATTCGACCCAATACATTCGCTTCGCTTGGAATCTCCAATTTTAAGGTCTCTTGTGTCCTTCCTTCTGTCACTCCGTCTCAAAGACTCACATAGCCCAAGTCCCTAATCGGAAATATGGATCCAAGATCCTTAAACCTCCGTCCGCAGAGATTAAATAACGAGATTTAGACCACTGCAAAAAACCCGCAAACCTTTCACAGGCACGCTTTATAGCCAGTCCCTGATCACTGATTGAATGCACTGCACTAACTAATCTCTTCTGTCTACTTTGGCGCTTCTATAAGGAATGTAGCCTTAGATACATTTGAACACCGTTTCTCTAGGACACTCAGTACCTCCACTTTGCCGTTTGAGCAGCTACATAATTGTTATCCTTTAAGTGTGCCACAAAAGCTCTAACGGCATTAAAGGCGAGTATCAAGTGAGTAATAAAACCGGCAAGGCAATCGCTAGCGTGTTTGCATTCGCAACAATTCGCAATGGAGGCGCAACAACAGCGCACACACACCCACACAAACCTTCCGCATACAATCCAGCATAGAAGTGTGCTCGGCGGAGAATGGCAGTGGGAGTGGTCGTGGTCGTGGCGCTGCTAAACGAAATGAAAGGCGCTAATAAAAATATCCACAAGTTAAACAAAATTAATTGTTGGGAACGACTTCCCCAGTCACACTGCCCCCCAACCCTCCGCATCCATATTTGTATTATTATTGCTTATACTTTTTTCGTGCCGTGTTTGTGTATGTGTTGGTGTTGCCTAAGTCTACGTCACCGCTAAGCCCATTGAATTGGTCAACACTTGTTTCGCTGTTTGTGTTGCTATTAAGTGCGTTTCTGTTGTTGTTGTTGTTGCCAATTGTGACCAAGACGTTTCAGTCCGCTCACGCCACGAATGTTGCCTTAGCTGCTGCGTGGCGGCGTTGCATGACTCTTCCAGCGGCACGGCAGCACTTAAGGGAGTTGCAAAAAATAAAATGAAGGAAATTGAAAAAACGGTGAATGGGGAAATGGAATTGCTTGTTGTGTTGCTCGTCGGCACTTTCTTGTACTTCGTATACTTTGCACTTTTAGTTTAAATTTAACGTGCAACCTAAGCGGAGCACAGCCGTATGGAAAAAAGTTCAACGCGACGCGCGTCGCAGCTTTGAGCAGCCGCAGCAACAGTACGGTTACGGTTACATCTAGTGCAGCCTCCAAGTGGCGAACGAACAACGGAATAACGCAGAGTGCAATGTTGTGCCAAAGCAAAGTGAAATAAAATAAATTACAAGTAAAAGTTTTGTATTCGGTGAAGTGCTTTGTTGCTACAAAACCATAAGTCTCGCCGAAAATACGCCAACACATAAGTCGCTGAGTCTGAGCGGTATTAACATAAGGATTAAGGTGTTCAGGTGTGATTTCAAGGACATTAATTTTCTGCGTGCAAGAAGTGCGAAAAACACAGCAACTGCTTGGCAGTCAAAAAAAAGTTGCTCAGCTTGCTCACATCGCGCCTCAAGGTGTGTGCTCCGGATAATATACTATGTAACTCTTGGGGTCGCGTAAACGGACTCTCGCATGTGGCAAATAAGTGTGTGCATATGTGGAAACTTGGCCTTCGGTTAACGCGTTGAATTATTGCTCAGCAATTAATATCCGCAAATGAATAAAAACGCGCACGAAAGCAAAAAAAAAAAGTTGGATATGTGTGAAATATAGACCGTGAAAAGCAATACCCGCCAACCAGATGCGCAAATTGAGCACACAACTTTAGCGCGAGTGATTAGTTATACATATTATACAAGAACTATTGCCTTGCGCGGCCTTTGGAACGACACCGCACGCGCCCACATCAATCTACTTTCAGTGTGCCACCGCAGCGCCCTGTGACATCTGCAACCGGCCACATCCACGTCGCTTGCGCTGCCGATCGTCCTTCAAGCGGTTACTAAATAATTACCTTAGACGTATCTAGTTGCCAACCAACGCTGACTTACCGACGCCCACGTCGTATTATCGTCGCACTAATACCCTACCAGCTGTTAACGGTATCGCCGTAGCTGCGAATTTGCGCCGCTGGCCCCCTTGGCGTGTGTGTGTTCGTGTGCGCGCGTGTGAATCGCACAGACGCCAACTTGCGCGACATCAATTGCCATGAGTCGTTTGCGGCGCGAAAATAGCCGACAGAGTGTCATTACTGTCGAGCTGATACAATTCATAATTCAGTACCGCGCCAAGGAGTTGCTGGAGAAACGCAAAAGGTGTGCATTAGTTAAGTTAATTGCTTTCGGTGTCGCTTTCGCAGCTCCACAGGCAAAGGCAAGGATTATCCTTAAGTTTTAATTGTATCTGCATGGTGTGTGCTCGCCAGTTTCGGTTGAATTTTGTGGCATGCACAGGCGACTTTGCATTTATTGAAGCCAAATAGGAGACAAGTGTACTGGGGCCTTATAAGACGTATAAGAAGCTCGTAGCATGTTCGATTTTGACATGTTTGAGAGGAAAGTGCCAAATTTTGAAATTGTTCATTGAAGTAATGGGTAAAATTTTGCGATAATTTGGCAAATATAATTTTTTTTTCAAGTTCCACGCGAGAGTTATCGAAAGCGCTTTCTTTGGTTATAATTTTTAGGAAGCTATAACAGTCACTCTCAAAAACTGATGTTGACAATCGCTTATAGTTTCAGTACTTAGTGCTTTGCCATATCACAGTGAGGAATTGTATCGGCTTTTCGGTGATCAAGTCTCTGTTTGTGGGTTCAGTTGTGCGTATTTACTCCGGTGACCCCGCGGAATTTTATTCTTCGCAACAAGTCTTTATATTACATTATAATCCTTACAGCAATTGCAGGGTTAGGTCGGAAATATCAAAAAGATTTGAACACAGTTGAAAGTTGTAAAAAAAAAACAAAAAATTGTTTATATAAGACATAACTAAAAAGTAACTTGAAGTCACACAAACAAAACTAAATTAACTGAGTTATCGTGGGAGTTAAGTAAATGAAATCTAACATTATGTTACAAATTCCTGGAACTTTTGAGCGAATTTCCGAGGTGTCAATATGTCCCTAACACGTATAAATAAATTTGCTACTCTCAATGGTCCACTTTTCATACAATAAATAACTGTAAAAATATATAAGCACCAAAGCAATTTTCGCATAATTTCCGTAATCCTCGCAGTATTTCACATTTAAACAACAACAACAACCAGTAGCGCACTGCCTTCGGACCCTAAACCGTAGAAGGCGCTAAGAGTCGCGTTGTTGGAGCAATTTGTATTCATACCAACACATTATAACCCCATAAAGCTTCATAAACGAGCTTCATAACAAGTTGCAATTTAGCAACAACCAGCGACCAGCAACCGATGCCACCATCAACAATAACGAGTTCAACAAATTTGCGCAAATGGTTTTAGCTAAATTACATCGTAGTTATGCTCGCCGTTAAGGGCCTCAAACCGAGCCATTCACACATACGAGTGCCAAAGTTGGTAGTAACCAAAACAAAAAAAAACTGCCAACAAAGCATCTACAACAAAACTCCAGTGGAGAAGTTATTGCCGTGAGCGTTTGGGAAAAGCAAACTTTTTACAAGCGAAAACTAACATTTTGACTTTTGTGCCACCACCAACCAGAAAGCCCAAAAAATAATACAACCGAAATTGAAATGCGCAAAAACGGAGAAAAAGTTCCAAGCCAGTCTACGTAGACACCTCCCACGGTCAACTGTGCATGTGGCGTACTGCAGCCAAGTTGCCACTCGGACGAACTTTGGCAAATTTGTCTGAACTAGAGCCGTAATTTACTTGCTACAAATACAAAAAGTCCGAAATCTTGGAGTCGTGATGAAAAGTTTTACAGCCAGCCACACAAAAGTAACAAAAGTAAGTAAGCGCTGCAAAAGAAGCAGAGTAAACAACACAAAGTGGCAGCTTTATTAGAAGAAAAAAGCATAACAACATTTCACACAAGCTTCAGATTTTGTGTGGAAAACGCACCCGAAGGGCCGTTCGGCGCAGTTTTGTGGATTCTAGCTGCTGCAGCTGGCAAATTTTCGCAAGCTCCTGGAGAATAGAAACACGGAAAATTTTCGCTCGTGGGAAACAACTCATGTTGAATTGCCGGTTGCTGTTCGGGGCTAGCACCATTTGGCCTTTGCCGCATTTTCGGTTGTTTTGGTTCCTCGCTTTCCTCTGCTGTAGAAGAAATAAAATTGTCTTCTTAGCTTTTTTCTCTCAAAATTGTCATATTCAGGCACTTTGACCTTAAAAGGGGTATTCTTATTGTTCCAATTGGATACATGCTCCGGTGAAAGAAATCTATGTTTTTCATTTCTGCGTTCAGAAATCCAATTTAGAGTAATTACCCAACCTTCAACGAAGTCGTCTCTGGTAACTCCAACCCTTATCGATATAAAATGTATACACAGGCCTTTAAATATGGCCACAGAGTAAGCGATCGAGCCTTTTAGCTAGTGCTAGTGAATCGAAGAGTGTACCCGCCTTTAAAGCAATAAGTGACCAACAGTGCTGCTGCTGAAATGACTATCACAATTCAAATACTGTTTAACATAGGAACTCCAATGTGTTCTCCACTTTATAATGACATTCTTGTAGTGCTGTCTTTCAACAGCGAATCAAAGCTACTCTGTGAATATAACGTTCTTTGAATACTCAAAAGACGTTCCGTCACTCATTATCCATCGCTCGGGCTACTTGTCAGCATCAAAGGTTGTACACAGTAATGAAATTCCGTTTGCGAATCGGCGGCCACATCAGTTGTCAACGCTGCAGTTGAAAGCTGTCAACAAAATGCTCATCTCTACTGCCTGCTTTTAGGCGTTTGGCCATCAGACTGCTCATTCTTGTTGCTGATTTTGTAGCTCTATTGTTACACATACATTGACAAAGGTTGACATTAATGAAATAGTTAATGTGCCCATTAAATCCGAAGTTAAGCGGGTGAGCGCAATAAGCGCCGAAAAATTCCCATTTTGCTTGTAAACACATTACTTCGGTTATGTTTTTGATTTAATTTGAGTTTATGTTTGGCCATAATAAGCCATTATATTTCATTACATAACGAGGTTGAGGAATTCGTTGGCGAAATATTATGTGCATAATGTCTTGGTAGTAAATCCAGTGCGTGTGTGTGTGTGAAAGAGCGGCAACCGAATTAGTTACGATGTGGGTAACATTGTTCGGGTCGCGGGCTCAATTCTTGGTCACAGCATTTGCAATTATAATATTTCTGGTAGCAAATAGTTTCTCTTAAAATTCTGTCATTCATATGAGTTGACTCAATAATATTCTGAAGAAGTTCGAGCGAGAATGGCTTAATTATCTTCCGAAGAAATTCGAGTGAACTATCAAGCATCTTTTATGCTGTGCGACATTCGCCACTATTCTAATAAACCAGTTTTATTATTATTTTTCTTAATTGCTTAAGTGCGACTTGTGGTGATGAATTTGAATTAGGAAGCTCTCTATTATCTGCCAAATATCTGTATTGCTTGTTTTAGTATATACATATGTATGTTTATATGGAATTGTTATATCTTGCATATATCGTATAGTAAATAAGTTGTGCTTTTATTATTTCTTATTTCGGTTTATGAAAATTTGTCAAATTCACGAAAAACTAAATTTTGAATACTCTCAAATAATTTCCGCAAAACTTCGATGCTGCAAATCAGTTGGCGAAATGAGCCACACAATTTAGAACGGCTTAAACTTTCGTGCAACGCGGAAACTTTTAACTTAACGGCATCGCACTATGCATGAAAAGCTGTTAAGTTTCAATTACACCGTTAAGCTGTGCAAATCTTTTGATGGAAAGTTTCGTGTGCATAAGTAAATCTAAGCGTAACCTGCAGAAGTTTTGTACGTGTGGCAAAAGGTTTTGGTTTCCTAATTCAAAAACGCAAAATTTAAAGTGAAGCCTTGTTACTCACGTTAAGCCTGCGTTTCGAAAATTTAACGCCGCAGTTAGATAAATAAATTAAAGTGAAAATTGTGTACTTTGAAGTTTTTTGTGTTGCAATGAAAGCCAAAACAGAGAAAATGTTTCCGAGCCGTTGCCACAACAGTCGGGTCCACGTTAATGGGTGCGGACAGGCCAAGGACGGTCGACTCGGCAGATTTCTGCCGCTACAACAACAACAAAAATACACAGTGAAATTTTTGAAAAAAGGTGCTTCATTGCTGCAGAGATTCCGGCCTGCTCCGTGTATAAAAAAGATATTTTCCGTACAATAATCTACGATCGAAAAAACATCACAAATCAAGATTATGGCGGCGGTTAAAAACTGTTGAATTTTTGCTCAAATTTTGGTCATTTTCAATCTGCCAAAATTCGTTTTTTGATCAGTTCAAATCCGATCGTAGGATTATGTATAGAACAGACAGAAACAAATTTCAAGATTATCAGATTATTTGTCTTCAAATTATCACAGCAATAAATTTAAAGTTTCCTCGGGTAAAAACAGCCTTTTTTCAACAATTTTTTCTCATATAAAAAATTAAATATTTATTAGAATTTTTTGTTGTTACAAACATACACTATTAACAAAGAAATTCTGAAATTTTTGGAAAAAAATATTTTAAGCTCGGCCATTGCGACGCCATTTCCGGTGACCCCGCGGAAAAAAGATGCACCCATGTTGGCAGGATAACTCCTTAAAGGATCATCTAAAGTGAAAGCTACGTGTTTTAGTTAAAACCTTAACATAGAACTTGGACGAAGGAAAAAAACTGAAAATTGGATATTTAGCAGACATTTTTACGAAAAAATTAAAATTTCAATGAATGCTTTGGGACATTTTTTTCAAATAGTTGCAAACGAAAAAAATTCGTCGTTCAAGTCCTTGAGAATTGTATCTGAAAGACCGGTGTATAATTTCATGAAAAACGGTTTACTCTTTCTCGAGAAATCTTGCCAACCGACTTCAAAAACCCGTTTAAAGACGGTGCACTTAGTCCATCTAGTCTCAAGCATACAAGTTCTCAAGGCTGTATCTCCGAAACTATTACTCAGATCGAGTTCAAAACTTAGAACAATATTCCAGAGATATTTTAAAATTTAACGAGACAATAAAAAATCGATTTTTTGAAAACCGTAAACCCATATAACAATGCTTTTTCGAGAAAAACGCGTTTAAAACTAAGCTGAAGGAACTGAGCGACTACCCCTTAAACGCCTGTAACTCAAAAACTATTTGAGATATCGGTTTGAAATTTTAGTATGTCATATTTAAAGGTAGAAACTATCGAAATATGAAAACAACAAAAAAAGTTTTTTTTTTTAACTCACACTAGGTGTCCCCTTAAGGCTATAAATCTGTATTATGCATATTTTCCCTAATATTCCACTGTTTGTTAGAATATTGTTGGAACAACACAACAAACCAGAAATATTTGTGCATGTACACACGTTCTTTAGGAACACAGGAATGTTGCTGGTTCAGTAGTGAAGTGAATTGAATTACATATCGGCAAATGAGTCTAAGTAAAGTGTTATAATAACAAATACAAATATATTGTATGTGAAATCTTCAGTTTCATATTATTATTTTCATGTTTAATACACACACTAGCACAAGCGATGGTGTTAAGCGAGGATAAATGAAACCAATTTGGCTTTTGCACGCATTTGATAGCCAGATAACACTAACTAAGCACATACAATTGTGTGTAGTTGTAGCGTTGTTGTAATTGTAATTTGAAATAGTAAGAAATGGTAGAGTAAAATATTTTGTGTATGTGAAGACAAGAGAAAAACACACAACTGTGTTTATTTTCAACAATTATTTCACACAATTAAAACAAAAAATAAACTTATTTTTCTTTCAAATTAACAGCAAACATGTAAATATTGCAATAATTTATTATTTTGAATATTCTAAAAGCCTCAAGCATACATGTAGCTCAAGTATTTAACACTGTACATATGTATATATGCCACTTTAACATGCTTGCTGCACACATACATATGTAATAAAGGACTCACTCATACATATATACAAGAGCATACAAATACATACATACATACATATATATGCGCACATATGTACATATATATAGTCACATTGTCTTAAAAAGCTAACTGAAATAAATTTTAGTCCACTACAAAGGCTGTACATACAAACCCTCACGCACACAATTGATTTCAACTACTAAAAACCTAACACTCTCTAGCTACACTGTAAAAAACTCGACACTTAATTTATATACTTACTACTGTAACACCTAAATTGTTTACTAATTGCTTTACTACTTGAAAAATTTGAAGTTGTTTTGAATTTGTTTTTGTTTTTGGTTTTTTCCTGATTTTCTTCAACACTTTGTACTTTATTTCTGTTATATGTTAACTGTGCTGTGTTTTCAGTGTACTTCGTGACTTCTCACGCTCTTACTAACTGCTTTGGCCTTAACTGTGTTTGTGTTGGTTGGCTCGAAATGTACTCCAACCGAAATCTAAGAACAATCTGCTAAAATTAAGCTCAAAACACACAGATTTTTTGTTTGCAAACTATTTTCGCATTTTCGCACTTTCACTTCCGCTTCAGTTCGCCTCCGCTACTTACTTACTACACGCACTCATTTGCGTCGTACGCCGCCCACAGTTGCCACACACTCACTCTCTCTTACAAACTCTGCCACAAAGCTAGCATACAAACAGTGAACCCGAATTAACACAAACACGAAAGCGAAAGCGAAAACGAAGTACAAAACTTTAGCAACTTTTCAGTTTTAGCGCCGCGTTGCAAACTATTAATTTTGGCAATTTTTTATTTGCGAATGCCGCAAGCAATGAAATTTGTTGAATTTTCTTTGGTTTGTAACTTCACATGAGAAGTGGCGCTTTTGTTTTTTATGAAAGAGTATGATTTCATTGTTGTTTTTATATTATGTATTAACTTGAACCAAATTAAAAATTGTAAAAAGATTTGTATTGTTTTGGTTAACTTATGCTTTTAGCGAAATAGAATTGTGAATTCATATAATAATACATTTTTGGTATTCTCTCTCTTCCTCCATTTTAACCCCACAATCCCGTTACCTCTAAACAATCCTGCCACAACGTCCGTTTCCACCAATAAACAGACGCCTCGCCGATGAAGATGACGAACTATCCGAGGTGCAACCGGATGCTGTGCCACCCGAGGTGCGCGAGTGGTTGGCCTCGACGTTCACGCGGCAATCGGCGACCACACGCAGGCGAACCGATGAAAAGCCGAAATTCCGCACTGTCGCCCACGCCATACGCGCCGGTATATTTGTGGACCGAATATACCGCAGTGTCTCGCGTACGGCGCTCATGCAATTTCCGCCAGAAGTGGTCCAAATACTCAAGGTAAGTGTCTAGGTGGCTTTATTAGTCTATAAGAAAAGCGAAGCTAGCGATGAGAAATATTCGTAAAATTCGCACCGATGTCCTCAGCAAGACAAGAAGAAGAAATAGTAATAGCCAAACTTATTAAGAAGACGAGTTTAGTCCGTCTGCTTATCCACTTTCGCCCAGATTTGGACTAATAACACCATAACTCTTTATTACAAAAGTTTTTTTATTCTGACAAAATTACTTATCTCTGTAACTTTTCCATCCTAGAACTTGGACGACTGGTCATTTGACGTGTTCGCCCTGGCGGAGGCCGCCGGTGGTCAGCCGATCAAATATCTCAGCTACGATTTGCTCAACCGCTACGGCATCATACACAAATTCAAGATAGCGCCTGCCACATTGGAAATATTTTTGAATCGCGTCGAAGAGGGCTATTGCCGCTATCGTAATCCATATCACAACAACATACACGCGGCCGATGTTACCCAAACGACGCATTATGTGCTCTGTCAGACGGGTCTCATGAATTGGTTGACCGATTTGGAAATATTCGCCACATTACTTGCCGCTCTCATACACGACTTCGAACATACCGGCACGACCAACAACTTCCACGTCATGTCCGGTTCCGAAAAGGCACTACTCTACAATGATCGCGCCGTATTGGAGAATCACCATGTGAGCGCCGCTTTTCGCTTGCTCAAGGAGGACGATTGCAATATATTGGTTAATCTGTCGCGCGAAGAGTTTCGCGAGTTTCGCACACTCATTATTGACATGGTGCTGGCCACCGATATGTCCTTCCATTTCCAGCAGCTGAAGAACATGCGAAATTTGCTCACCCTAAATGAGGCGTCGGTGGACAAGTCCAAGGCAATGGCATTGGTGCTGCACTGTTGTGATATCTCGCATCCGGCTAAACGTTGGAATCTCCACCATCGCTGGACGATGCTGTTGTTCGAGGAATTCTTTCGGCAGGGAGATTTGGAACGCGAGCTTGGTCTGCCATTCAGTCCCATGTGTGATCGCAACAACATACTATTCCCGGAGTCGCAAATCGGTTTTATTGATTTTATTGTGGATCCCAGTTTGTCGGTAATGTCCGATATGCTGGAATATGTGTTGACTCCGTTGGCGCCCATGTGCAAGACGTCGAATGCGAGTATTGATGCTGGTGATGCGCCAGTAGATGGCGCAGCTGCAAGCCCTCGCAATAAGACCGATGCTGACGGTAGTTCAACCACGTCTTCGCAACAAGAAGATAATAATGCCAAGGCGGCGGGTACAAAGCCCAAGTTCAGCATACGAAAGCCCTGGCTTACCTGTCTCAATGATAATAAGAAAATCTGGAAAGAGCAATCACTAAAAGGTGAGTACAACTGATTGTTGTCCCTTGTAAATGCCTAAGTGCGTAAAATTGCAAACAATTTAATATTTTGACCTACCCCCCGAGCCCCTTCCCCCCCTACAGCTCTCTTCTCTAACTAGATATTTCTATTTAATTAAGGAAATTCTGGGTTAATCACATGTTTCCAAGAAGACCGCAAGAACTGCTTCGAGCCAAACTATTTTTCCTGTCGTTTTTTTGTTGTTGTTTTTTGTTATAAATTTCGCACGCACATGCTGTGTACTTTTGCGCGTAAGTTGCCAAAAATGTTCACTGATTGAAATTCAATTAACGTTTGACCTCCAACCCTTCGACCGCAGGAACGACAGTGCTACCCGAAACGCAATTTGCTGTACTTAAACATCGACTGACCTTCGCCGACTGTTGTTGCCCACAAATTTGTCGACTTCATTAGCTAATTAATAAATATTTGCGAGCTACGCTTTCATTTAGTTTTTATATAGCCGATGCGGGGAATAAAAATGCATTAATAATGGATTCCAGCAGTTTCTTCTTAATAATTTAAAAGCTTTTCCAAAATGTAAATTTCGACTGAAGTCGGTTTTTTTTCTCTTTATAATCAAAATTTAGAAATATGTACTGCTAAGGGAATCCTTCTCTTCTTTATCTTAGATATTGATATTAGTTTTTAATCGACTCCTTATGGTGCCCTCTACGGTTTCTTCTTCTTATGTATATATCCTGGACTTTGAAGCCTCTAACAAAAGCCGTATTCCCACATACTAAAACCTTCCCAATTTGATAGAGTTAGTTTTGTTGTCAAAAAGATGACTACTAAACTCAAGTTGGCAATCTCGCCAACCCTCGCCCCTCTAACTCAACCATTAGTATACATACATACATATGTATATATTCCCAAAATATTCTCCTCTTTGAACTCTGTATGAATTAATATTTTACAACAATTCCCATTTAACGCCAACTCGATTTGTTATTCGAAAGTGCACAATGAAATTTTTAACTGCTTGTTACCCAACCCCATGCAGCTTCTTGTTTATTCTGAGCCATTTTTAGAAAGTGCTGAAATTCGCCTCCAATTCTCCAGAGCAATACCATGGAAAGTAAGCACAGACAATTCTTCCTCCCACAACAGAAACGGCAAGTTCATTCGCCTGGGAGTATATTTTCGAATTTGCTAATGAAATACACTGCAGGCTGCCGCCTGGCAAAGTATCGGTTCAGCGCAACCAGAAAGTCTGCTTATCCATTTGCATAACAATTCCCTGCCCATTTTCACAGACCCATAAAGCTGACAAGTTGCAAAAGTCAACTACCTTCCACACACACACATATACATATACATATGCATGCACATAATTACATATGTATATAAATGTGTGTACATACGAATTACCAGCGCGCACACACCCACGCAGCATCAATATACATACATACATACTTAGATGATTACAATTTCATCTAATTGGCGCACCAATTTGCTCATGTCACAAGTGATTTCCCCATTTTCGCAAACAAATCACTGCTGCGGGGCAATTACATTTGGTAAGCTTGTAAATGGAATTTATCTTCGAAAAGGCTGGCCGCAATTTGCCCAGCAGACTCGTCAACTCTCACAACAACTGACAGTTGCTGAACATGCGTGCGGAGGGGGAAATGTTGATTTGTTTAGAAGTTACTTTTGTTGTTTGCCGATTACCGTTAATTAGTACACATCTATATTATTTAATAAGTAATATAATAACACACGCGATGAATTGGAATTACTCAATTCATATGAACATGTCAGTGCATGTCATTGCACAAGACCGTTTGCTACTTGACAATTTGTTGCGTATACGCCGTGTGGTCTGTGAGTGCAAATTCAGTGTGAATGTTTATGGCACATGCGACGCAATCAATTTGCTTAACGCTATTAATCTAAATTTTACTATTTTTCCTTCCCGAACAGAGGAGGCTGCTCGCAATGAAAAAGCTCAACAAAAGGAGGGCGAAAGTGAGGAATAAACACACGGCTGGCAGCGCAAGTCTGAGTAACAACAGTTGATTTAAGTAAGGGCAACACCACATATTGGAACTGAATAGAGACTAACATGTGTAGAAAAGTATAAGAAAAAAACTATTGCAGATAAATGCAAAAACACAAAAATACAAAAATACAAAAAATACACAAATACATACATACTAATTCTATGTATATATAAAAATTAATTAACTCGTTTTGTTTATAAAAAAAATATTATGTTGTAGGTATACACCGTAATAATGTGTGTCTACCATGAATTCGTGCGATTGTTGTGTTGCGGGCATACAAACAATTAAAATACAGTTATTTTTTTCTAAATATGCTTCAATAAGTCAAAATTATTGTTAAGTTTATGTTATAATGAAATTTAAATATTAGCAGCTTTGTACATAAAAAATGCGAAAATGTCTGCGGTAATGTACTTTATTGCAAATAAATATAAAAACAAATACAAAAATTGTAATTTACATTAATTTAGTTTATGAAAAAGTATGCTAACGAAAAAATGATGTGAAAGAGTTATGAGTTTTGATTGAACATTCTGCCATCGGCAGGCTTTTTATGAACACAAACAGAACTTTACACTTTTATTGACATTACCGTTAATGATCGTGGCGAATAAATACAGCTTGTGAAGCAAAAAGTGTGTTTGAACAAACTCAATCAATCAGCAATAATGATAAATATTTATAAGCATGCACACATACATAAACATACAGCCCTAAATGTAAACAGAAATATTAGCCGCAAATATGCAATTTTAAACATGTGGCAATGTAAACTGCATTGTACGAGAACGAGGAATGTGCAAAACAAAAAACACAACTAAAAATATATGAAACAGAAATTAAGTAAACAAGAGAAGTAGGTGACTATAACTGTTGTATACCACTTGTACATATGTATGTAGGTATGCGCGAGCGCCATAAAAATGTTTATAATTTCAAAACTGGGCAAACAGTTGTTAAAAGTTGTGTGCAATGTAAATTGAGTGTGGAGCTTAATTAACTTTCTTTAATTTAATTTAAATAATTAAAACAATTAATTAAAATAATTATTTAACTTTCTTTAATTAAATTAATTTTAATTAATTAATTAAAAAGTATTAGTTAGTAATATTTTTTGTTTTAGTTATGGCAGTACACAAATTTATTTTTAAGCACTTAATAATTGTTACAAATAAAATTTAATGGAAAAATACGTAATTCGATTTTTAAATTTCAATTTTTTTCTATTTCAAATACTTGTACATTTTAGTAGCTTGTAGCTTATTTAAATATAATTCTATTGTTGTTATGATCTTTTCTTGGCAATGTAGAAAGGAAATAAAATAGCAAAATTTTGTTTGGTTAATTAATTGAATTTTATACTAATTTTGAAGGAAATATTTTTTTTGGAAAATTTAATATCTAACAATATTTTGAAAAAAATATTTTTTTTTTTGGGAAACTTAATTTCTAACAAAATTTTGAAAAATATATTTTTTAAAAAACTTAATTTCCAACAAAATTTTGAAAAAAAATATTTTTTTTGGAAAACTTAATTTTTAACAAAATTTTGAAAAATATTATTTTTTTTGGAAAACTTAATTTCCAGCAAAATTTTGAAAAAAATATTTTTTTTGGAAAACTTAATTTTTAACAAAATTTTGAAAAATATTATTTTTGAAAAACTTAATTCCTAAAAAAAATTTTTAAGCAAATATTCCCAAACAAAACACGTAATTGACAACACTATAATATTTATATGTACCAAACATGTTTATAACCTGAAAAGTATAAACGCCTTGCCTGTAATTCCTGATTTCAAGTTTTCTACTGCAACTCCCTGCAACCGCGTGCTTGTGTAGCCTAACTGCTGCTCTACACTACTTACATAATACTATGCTAGCAACTCTAGTCTACTCGTGTCTTTTACTTGTGCTACTCAAACACGCAACCACTATACATACATAACTAACGGATAAGCTAACTTTTGTATATACCTACATGACTACCGAGTAATACTCGTATATACTACAAAACACATACATACATACGCATAAGCTGCTTATAGGAGCTATTATAACTGCATTGTTTATAGTAATGGCAAGCAAACAGTCATACATTGGGTGTGTGTATGTGTGTGTAAATGGTAAATTTATTTTTATACGCGACACTTTTGTTGTCTGTTGACTAATTATTAAGTAATTGTTTGATTGTCGTACGTTTTGTTTACTCTTTGTCTTCTTATTTTCGTTACATTGTTTCCAAATGCAATGAGAAACTAGAAGATAATTTTGGTTAAAAGTTTTCAAATGTCTGATAACGGGACCACAACGTATAAGGATTACCATTGCTCTTTTCTTTGTCGACTGCGAGCATGAAAATTGATTCAGCTCTCGTTATAACCGTAAATTGTGTGAGTGCTAAAAGAAAACGAAGGGTGAGCGCTGGAGCTAGAGAGCAATGGTAACTACACTTAGCAGGTTGGCCTATATTATCAGCTGAAATTGGGATCATAGCTTTATTAAGGTAGTAAATAATATACTGAATAAATAGTATAAATATATGCTGCATTGTGAGTACACACACAACATACAAGTACACATTTACTTGGACTCAATTAAGTATAACAACGCTTATACATACATATATAACTATTTATGTGCATTTACATAGGTCGACCCAGTACCGAATCGGCTTTGGCGCCAAACTTGTGCTGCCTTTGCCGCGCGGGCATGCTTGCAATAGCGATCTTACCAAGCATTAGGGTTGACCTATGTAGATTTTGTGAAAATTATGCATAGACAAATATAACGCCCTTGACTTTATACATTATGTGTGCGTGTGGTGCAGACATGTATGTATAAACTTTACAAAAGTATTTAAAGCAAAAATGTAAAATTACAAAAGTACACTCATGTTATAATTTAAAGCGCATAATGTTGTAGATATAAAGGGAAAGGTACATAAATTAAAAAAAATATAAAAATAATAATAATTTGAAGGAATATGACGTGAAAATTGTATGTGTTCCTGCAAAAATTAAATTCTGCGCGCAATTCGCAACATTTCAATTTCTAGCCAAACATTATTACAGCAAAAATGCTAAAATGCCGTTAAGCTTGAAAATGCAGCAAATCCTTACACACTTAAAAAGCAAATAGCAAAGATCTTATAAATGTACAATTTTTGTGAAATTTGAAATTAAACACGTCCATGATGCAAAAACTTTAATAAATTATGTACAGTAATCAACAGAAGCCTAAAAAATAATGCATAAATTGTAATAAATGTGCATACAGACGTACGCGCATGTATTTGTTAAAACTGAATAAGTATATTTATATACACTTATGTGAATAAAATTAGCAGTTACAAGCAGAAAGTACTTACAACTTCATGAAGCAACAGAATTTTGCGGCGGAGCTCTGATTAGCTGCTAGCCACTGGGCACTTAATTAACTGAGCAATGCTGGGGAAATGACAACACACCGAAAAAATTTTTGATTGAACGTTTTCAGATAGATAATTTTTTCCAAAACTGCAAGACTTTTTGCTTAAAACAGAATAAGTTAAAAAACTGCAAGACTTTCAATTACTCTTTGCTTAAAAAAATAAGTTGAACCTACTATTATATTACAAAAATTAATTACTTAAGTCTTGGTTTGATGATATTGGACCGCGGACCGCCTGTTTTGACTCTTCTCTGTGGCTATTTGCCATTTCAGCCGACTGGAATCAAGATGGAAATAATCAATGGCTTTACATCTTGCTTTACTCAAAAGGAGGAAAAAACTTAGATTTTGGTGCCCTTTTCGGAGTCACATATGCAACATAGTTCCAGTTCTTAAATTAAGTCAAATGAGATAAGTGAATAGAAGAGAAAGAAGAGAGGAAGCAGTGAATTATTGTATTGCTTGCTCTAGAAGTAGTCTCTTGGCTTGCAGTTACCCCGCACTTGCAGTTAGATCACTGGCATAAGTTCCTCATACACTTAACTTTTTATAACACTGTTACAAATATTTGCCTACAATATATTTTTCTTGCACTGTCTTTCAATAAAATCATTAAAATGACATGGCTAAAACAAAAATTCCCCATAACCTAACCATTTCTTGTTAATACAATTACAGTTCCATCAGTCGGTTACGAAGCTACACATTCAGTGCCTCTATTACACTGTGCAACCAGGCCTCATTTAGTTTATCAACTATCAACTGCACCTTTCTTGTAAATTGTACAAATAGCCAATGAGCAAATCCTCGACTGCATAAAAAAACATTTGTAATGAAACCCCAAAGCCACCATAAGAAATACATACATAGGTGTCTACTTAAGTACTTGCGAAATTTATTAATTACAAAAACAAATATCTACTTTGCTGCACTTAACAGAATTTAGAATTTGCCGACTGCAAGTTTTGAAAAATCAGCAATGCAAAAATACATTTATGAAAGTGAAAAATGCGAATTGCGTTTAATCGTGTTTGTTGTGTAAATAAATTGTTGGCAGCGAGTTGCAAGGAAGGCAAACTTATAAGTGTATTTAAAAAATCGAAAATAGAATTTAATGCAAAGTAACAAAGTGCAAGTTTAGTCATTAGAACATATAGCAAATGTAGATTATCTACTCAAACGCGAACCCTATCAAGTTCGAAACTTTTGAGGTTAGTTACATATACTGTAGAATTGTCGTCGCTGCAAAAGTTATGGCAAAACGGGAAAGCATACATGGAAAGAAAGCAATCATTTAAGGTAAATAATTAGTTTTACGATTTAGCTGCTTGATAAATAATAATTATATTAAATAATCAGAACAATGCACATACATACATATAAAAATATTACAAAAAAAAAATAAATAAAAGCTCCCTTGAAGCGAATATTTCAGTGAAGGAAAAAATATGAATAACAAATTACATCCATTTAAAATCTCCACAATAAAATGCAGACATTCAAAGTTTATATATTAACAAGAAATCAACTGTAAATAGTTTTAGCAAGTTCTCCTTTTTTGAACCATTTAATTAATTGAACTCAAGCAAGGTTTACTGCTAAATAAAGTAGAATTTTTTTCTACTTGCCTAATTACACAAACTGGGATAACTTCATTGTAGTTTTGTTACCTAAATAAAGTGCTTTTATATTTAAAATTAAAGCCAACATTAACTTCGTCTGAAGGCACTGACCTTTTTAATTACACTCTAAACCTTAATAACGTTGATTATGTCGATTTGATGAATAAATACAAGATGTAATTTATTACATTATTTAATTTATAGTAAGACAACAAGTAAATAATGCTATACATATGAGGAATATTATTAAATACAAATAATGAAACTTTAAAACCGATGTCTCTTATTTGTTATGTCTAAAGAAGTTGTGAAGTGGTAAGTATAATATTGGTTAGTCGAAAAAGTCTTTTCGCATTTTGTCAATAGATGTCGTCGCAGTCGTAAATCGCCAGTGCTACCAACCACATTGTGTCATACTATATAGTGTTGGAAAGGTGAGATTTTTAGCTTCACTTAAGCAATGGTCCAAGCGTGGTGAAGCGCAACAAATAGTCGCAAAGCCAGGATAGACGCCTCTAAAAGTTATGCTGAGTGCTTGTTGGGATTGGAAAGGAATCACTATGAGCTGGTCCAGCCTGGTCGAACGATTGATTCTCCATTTTACTGTCAACAACTGGTGAGAAAAAACGACCATAACTGATCAACAGAAAGGGCTTCGTCCTCCATCATGACAACGCTAAACTAGACACATTTTTGATCACTCGGAAAAAACTGGGAGAGCTTGGCTGAGAAGCTTTGATGCATCCACCATATAGCCCCGACCTTGCACTATCGGACTACCATTTGTTTCGGTCAATGGAAAACTCTCTTAATAGAGTATAGTTGGCTTCAAGAGAAACATGTGAAAATTGTTTTAAAAAGTTTCAATTAAGTTCTCATTAATTTAACCAAGACTGCTTCTTTCAACAAAGAAAGTAAATAATTTTTTTTTTAACGGAAACCTGACTAACAGATGGCTGCTAAACGGACAGCATTAGATAACATCCCTAAAACTGCACAACAAACAATCGTTGAAAATAATTGGAAAGAGCGCTGATACTCGCATCAGTCTGGCAACCTGTTTAAATAATCATTTTACAATATCCATCAGCTGTTTATGGCAGGGTTGCATTAGAGAGTATTTACTTAGCAATTGTGCTTTCGCGTTAACATTGGTTGTCACGTTTCAAATTTACAAACACACACTTAAATCTTGTTAATCGCTGCATAATTGCCATGAACGAAGCCTTACAATGGATTTCTGAGTTTTCATAATAATTTCTGTTAATATTTTTTTCTACGCTTTCTATTTATTCGTACTTTGCGTACTTTATATAACGACCATTGAAATACAACCATGCGCAATGCACACGAACACACTGGTCAAGCCGATAAACGAAATACCGAAAAATCACAAAAACCGCAACTTCTGTGAGAAAAATAAAATTCTATTTATTTTTTGATAGAAATACTCGTACATGTGCGGTTTTAACATCATCATTTTGAGATGAACTAAAGTGTTGCAATATTAAAATGTAAAAATCCAAAGATGTTATAAATAGTTTTTCAACAGACGAATTGCAGTTTGTGCAAACGCAACAACAAATACTTCGAAAGAGCCACACCAAACGTCTTCACAAGGTGTCAAACGGACAAAGGAACCGTAAACTGCAAAATAAATAAATTTGTAAGTGAAAAAACTATGAATCAACAAAATAGCTATGAATCAGTACATAAATTGGAATGTGTGGATTGGAAGATTGATAAATCTGTATGCTATAAATGAAAAAGCTAGCTGGAAAATGCTACTTTCTGCAAGCAATTCGTCCACCGCCTGTCTGTTTATTTTCAGTATCCTAGTGTTATATACGAACCAATTGAAAAAACTAGGCAGTGGTAAAATTGTATAAATTGTAGGCTGCAAAACGAGCAATCCAAGGAACTAAATAATTCTAAATCAGTATTTCGTATATTAGTGAATTCCAACCTGTTTCTTTTCGTAATATGTAGCTAACGTAGATTATGTCAACATTTTTATAAAGCTCCCAACAATCATGAGTCGTTTCATTAATTATACTCTTATCTTAATCTGCTATGATGTCGAAAGGTGGGCTACATATGCAAATAATAATTCATATATCTATGTATTTAAGCAAAATTTCAAGCAAACGCAAATTTACGGCTTACTGGTCTAGTTTGTACAAGATCTTTGCAATTTCCTAAATAGTTTTTGTGGCAGCTACGTACATTTATTCATACATACACGTGAATCCGGTTAGTTTGGAAACGAACACCATAGGTTTTCAATTTCTTAACTATGATCGGTTCAGCTACACGCCTACGCAATTAACAGTTAACTTTGAGTAAATACTCATTATTTTGATTTTTTCAATAACTCTTAACAACTTCTTAGTCACAACAGCATATATATTATTTAAAAAATAATAATCTACACCAAAAGCACAGTTATAAGAAATAAATGAAAACAATATTTTTGCTTGGTAAATACGGTCTAATTGTCGTTGTGCAGTAATTGATATGCACACAAACATGTATGCATATGTATTGATAAGTAAGCAGGCATTTACATACATTTGCCGGCTTTTTGTAATTACGGACGTAAGCAAGAGAAGAAACTCTTCGGTGGTAAATATTTGTTTTTCTAGCGCAATCTTTTCATAATTGTTAGCTTCCACTGCTGCCTTAACTTAATTAAAAATGAAAATTGATTATTATACATATATTTATGTCCTTTTTATATTTTCTACCAATAATCCATTGCAGGGCTTATCATGTTTGCCGTGTAGAATTGATAAATTTAAATGTAGAAAACTTTATTTAGTTATGAAAGTAAAAAATACCTTTAGAGTTTACTATAGCTATAATCATATTTTCAGATTCAGAAAAGGAGCTCGGTTATCAGCAAATATGCAGCTATATATATAAATGTGCCAAATATTGAGGAAGTTTGTGTAATATTAGAAATCAATATTTAAAGTTTCATTATACACAGATGAAACCAGTCTCCATCATTAGCTATTTCGCTAAACAAATCATCGTTTACATGTATGCCAAATATTGATGAAAGACAACCATACTTAACTTGGTTGAATAAAATAGAAAATATCCCAACTAGTCAACAATTTATGAAAAAAGTATGAACTAAAAATTGAAATTGATCAATTCAATAGATTCGATGCCAGCTTAGGCAAATTGTAACTCTATCGGCCTCAATTTTTAATTTCCTCGCATTCAATAGATCTCTTTTCATTTATTATATATCATACGATATATAGTCACATAATCGTTCTATAGTTAAATAGCTTGCATATTTCGTTGTGGGAACATGGGAAACAAAAACTCCTGTTGCGCTTATGCGAGTCCTCAATCCGATCGCAAATCTAAAGAAATTCCACCCGTTTATGAGGAACGGCATCATGTACATAGCAGCCATCACATCTCATCTTCACAACATCAGCTGGATGGACACATTTCTGCTTCCACGGCGGCTATTCATCACAGTGCTGGCACACTGGACAACCCTCATAATTTGCAACACATTTCGGAACGTGAAGCGCTTGAGGGCGAAGAGGATCCATCTGTGGACCCCACAGCTGCAACGATGTTTCTCGAACGCTCCAAAGTCGAAAATGGAGGAATTTCCCGAAAACGGTCACAACACCAAATCGCCCAACAAGCTGCGAATTCTACTGGTGGAGGCCTAAAAAAGAGCTCGTCTTGTTCTACTATCTATTTGGATGACAGCACGGTGTCACAACCGAATCTGAAAAATACGGTGAAATGTGTCTCACTCGCAATTTACTATCACATTAAAAATCGACAATCGGATCGTCGTCTTGACATTTTCGATGAGAAACTACACCCTTTGACCCACGATGCCGTGCCTGAGGATTATGATTCACATAATCCAGAGCATAGACAAATTTACAAGTTCGTACGCACTCTATTCAATGCAGCTCAATTGACTGCCGAATGTGCCATTATAACACTAGTCTATCTCGAGCGTTTGCTAACTTACGCAGAATTGGATTTGGCACCGTGCAATTGGAAGCGAATGGTACTGGGTAAGTTAGAGGATTTATTTAATGTGAAATTTTGTAACTAATTCTATATATTCTTTTTTTTCTTCTAACATAGGTGCCATATTACTCGCCTCCAAGGTGTGGGACGACCAGGCAGTGTGGAATGTGGATTATTGTCAGATATTAAAAGACATTACTGTGGAGGATATGAATGAACTAGAACGTCAATTTCTTGAATTATTACAATTCAATATAAATGTACCCTCATCCGTCTACGCCAAATATTACTTTGATTTACGCACGCTTGCCGAGGCGAATGATTTGTCCTTCCCTACTGAACCACTCTCTAAAGAACGTGCTCAGAAATTGGAAGCCATGTCTCGTGTTATGCAAGATAAAGTAACAGCCGAAGCTTTAAAAAATGGTATGAAGAAATGGTCTTCTATGGACAATATCAGTCAGGGTGGACCACGAAGATCTGTTGCTATACTTTCGTGATTTTCGCTAGTATATTAGATCAATTAAACAAAAAATCGGATGTAAAACTGACGTACAGCAACAAAATTATATATATGAAGCGCACACATTTTTAACTTGTCTGTTCCATAAACCTGTAATTTATGAACTGGGAAGAAATAAGGCCGAAGTATATTAATGTTGCCACCAAATTTTGACGTGGAGCGTTATGGCAAATATAAGGCTTATTGGTGTATAATTTTCAACCTTTTAACACGAACTAATTTGCACACTTTTTCGTTATTTCAAATATATCACCATATTATTTGAAGGCCATCTTGCTCGACGTAGTATCTGTTGGAAGCATTCCAATGTCAAAATTCAAATGGAAGTCGTTCAACATTTTAGATAAATGTGCAATATCTAAGCCACATTGAGAAGCTTATTTCATACATCTAAAGATAAATATGACTTATTTGCTGAAGACGTCATACAACTAAAAGGAATGCATTATTAACAAGCGAATCTGGAACTCCAACAATGTCTCTTCCGAAAACGCCCTGTTGCAGGCTTTTTCATTAATGTTATACATACATATATCCTTTATATGCTCGAATTGTGCAAGCTAAGCGTTAAAGACCGTTTTGAGAAGCTTTTAAATTAAACTTTACATACCACATACGTACTTTTTCGAGGACATGTAAAGAAGCGGTGCGAACTTTGGTACATAATATTGACATTTTAAAAATAAATAAATACAGCGGCCAAATAACATGAAATGAATAAAAAAAAAACTTCAGAACACTGGAACGTATGTAGATACTTTTAATGCTAAGAAAAATCGATTAAAAAATAATATAATATTCATCATCAAAGGTTTACATTTGTTTTATAATTCGTTACTGTGCTATTATAACGAACTTTAGTGGCGATAAGTGAAAAATCCTATGAAGGAATTGCATTAAATTATATTTTTATATATTAACAAATTTTCAAATTAATAAAACTTTGGTTGCTCACAACGCTCTCATCAACCACTCGCTAATACACTGCTAAACACAACAAACTCTATATTTTTGTATAAACAAAAAAAAAACAATTTTGTGATGTTAATGTTTCATAGAATTTCCTCTTAAAATTTTAGTTTTCCATACGTATTTAATAATACATATTTTGTATAAGTAAAAACGAATCGATTTTGTTTAATAGGCGTTAATATATGAATTAGTAATAATTAGTTATAAATATGTACTTTTAAAAGTAGCGAACAACATTCATCAAAGGAAAATACTTGAAACTTTTTAGTATATATGTATGTATGTAAGTTTTACTTCTATATAACGCATTAATAATAACGGTAACGAAAATTAAATCATCAGAAAATGCTAGGAGATAAAGAAATAACCAAAAGATCTATTTTGAGGTAGAATGTAGTGAAAAATATGCAATAACAAATTAAATTATTAAAAAAGACCAAAATATCAATGCGAATACTTAAATGGAAAAACATTTAATTTGTATTTCTTTTACACATAACGATGTTTCAATAAAGACTACAATTCGATATAATGCCATGGGAAGTTTATGAATGTTGCTAAAATCAAGCCATATTAGAAAAAATCGTCATCAAAAATGTGCATCTACACACATACTTGCTTGTTTGAATACAAATTTTAAAGGCATTTCTAAACCTGGCACGGGATGAAGTTTCGGAACTGGTATCAATTTTTGTACATTAAGGTTAGTTCATACCTGGCTACGTTAGACGATTGAAAGGAATGTTTTAATAAACTTCATTTGTTGTTCCAGCGACAAACTCATTCAGATTCATTCCCAAATACTGGCTAGTTGACTTGCACTCGACAGAAGCGGAAACGAAATTCAATTCGGTGAAGCCGCGTTCACCACACAAATAGTTTCAAATAAAATAACTTTCGTACAAATTTCTGGTTTGACATTTATTTTCCAAGTTAAGCATCTTTCTTTTAAGATAAGGAAACGCAAATTACAAATTTTAGTTTCCTTCTAGAGTTGCCACCTATTTATTTTGATTGCCAATAAAAAAGAAGTAATCGAATTGGATTTTCGGTTCCAATTCATAAATTTATAGCCATGCTCAAGCATTAGCGATACAGCTCCGCTCGGTTAAGAAACTACAAAATAATTTACCATTTTTTAAGAAAAGTTTATAGTCTTTTCAAGGTACGAGGCTTCTAACGCATGCCTCAGTCATATTTTACATTAACACAGTATTATTTATATATATTAATCACATGACGAAGATTTCTTATACGTTCGAATAATCTCTTATTGGCAGGGACGGTAGGGTGTTGCATTCATAATATTTGATTCCAATACATCGAAATTTTATCAACCAACCACCAATCAGAAATGACCAAATGTGTGAATGCAAAGATAATGGTGTGTGTTTGGAAAGTGCAAACATAAAAGAAAGTCGAATAAGAGAAGAAACAAATTGCAAAATAAGTCAAAAGGGAAAAAAGCCCGATTATTTTTCTGGGGGTAATTTGTTTTTCCCATTTATTTTATTACATATTGGTCAGATGTTAATATTGATTGGAATAAATATTTTATTGTATATATTTCCTGCTAATTTCTAAAAATACTCCCTAACACATTTGTAGTAAAATTTTTACTTTGGAAAAAAGTTTTCTGAAATTTTATTTTCAAATTAGTGTTGCCTCTTTTCAAATTTACGCCGCGGCAGGGCTAATTGAAGAGTGAATCAAGTAGAAACAAATAAAACGAGTAGACGAAGCAAAACTGCCAAAAGCGAAGATATTGTGTGAAAATCGAATTTTTCTTGTGGTTCGCAAACAATTTTATGGAAAATCTGACAAAATTTTTAAGTTAAATAAATATTGCTAACAGAATTTGTGCAACATATAATATACGAAAATAGAACGCGCAATAGTGAAGAATAAGTTACAGTGAAGTGAAGCCGAGCTATTGAAATTTCAATACACATACGAAAAGCAAGAAGAGAAAAAATTGCTATTTAGAAACTGCGGAAGGAGGCAACAGCGTAAGGTGGGACACATGTGTGAAGTGTGTAGCAGAAAAATTAAATAATTTCAATACTAAAAATAGATGAGAGTCGCTTATAAACATCAGTAACCCAAGATTATTCAACTGAAGCAGTTGCTAAATATTTGCAAAAACGTTGTGTAGAGAGAAAACTGAATTTCTCTGGGGAAGTTTATTCATCTTGGGGTGGAAACAAAACAAAACAAAACAAGCAAACAATTGAAAACAGCTCACAGATTCCATTTGACTTTAGTTTTTGTATTTGACGCGATCTCCAATTATATTAAAGTAAAATTGATTGTGATTGCAAATTTGAAAAATGAACGAAACAACTGCAGCGACAACTTCGTCCACAACGTCTTCAGCCGCCGCGGTTGCTGATAGTGCGAGTGCTGCAGCGACTACAAAAACTGCATCAACAGTGAACTCAGCTGGAAGTGTTGCGTCAGCGTCTATTCCAACAACAACAACTGCAAAAGCAACAAGTGTGAAACTATTAATTAAAGCCTCAAACCAACAGTATGAAGATCAGATCCTCGATATTGACTTGCTATGGACGGTTAAGCGATTAAAAACACATTTGGAAATGGTATATCCGAATAAACCGGTGAGTGCTTGCTTACTTACATCAACTATAACAACATGAAATTCCATATTATCCAATTTCCTATGATAACCAACTGGTTATCTGTACATGTTTTTTCTTATCAGAATCCAATTTTGCGAATGTTGCATACATTATAAACACACATTGCTCATCTTTGCGCACTGTTTTGATCGAATGAGGCGTACGTGTTTTTTTGATACTATTGTATAGTATCATATTATCACATTTTGTTCTATAGCTGTTTTTAAAACTAGCTTTACGTGTTATAAAAGTGACGGTGCAAATATTTTTCAGTTGTTGCTATTGTATAATGATTTGATGAGAGTCTTAATTATAACTGTATAATGATAATTACACAGAGGCAAATTTTGAAACAATATTATGAGCATAAAATGGGATGATGGTAACAATTAAGTTCATTGGCGTGTCTCTAAAAGACTTGTTGTTTATTTTAGTATTATGGAAGTTGATAAAAAAATTGGATACGAAAATGTGTTGTGATATATGTATGTATATTTTAAGTACACTATAAATTGTCGACGTTGCATAATTAACAAAATAATATTTTCTATTTACAAACAAAGTAACAGTACGCAAAACTCTGGATTTTGTTGTTTTGCTTCGCTTATTTTTGTGTGGCGATCGTTTATCTTATCAATGTTCCAGTGAGCTTTCAGTATGTGTACTCAACTATTGCCTACCTAAGTACATTTCTGTTTATGCATACGTATGTATGCATATATTGACTTGTGTATATAAACCTACATTAGTCGAGGCAACGCTTTGCAAACATCTCGATCGGTCGCAGACCGAAGGTTTTAGGTTTCAGTTCGTATTTCGTTGATTATACGGTATTTTTACTGTATTTATATTTTGGTGTGTTATTTTATAGCAGTTGATTAGAACCTTCAAATGAATAGCACTCCTAGAATATTCTTGATTGCTTGTAAATCTTATTGTATTTATTTTAGTGTGTGTCTTTGAAGCGGTTGCTCGCAAAATCGCCCGCAGACAAAGTTAGGCCGTATTATATATAACAGCTGTCTTATCAGAAACAATAATATTTAAAACATCGACGCATTGAGGTGAAATTAATTATTCATATTAAATAGTGCCACGTGTACATACAAAAATTTCGTCCTATAAACGTTGTTAAGTACTTACATCTAAAATTTCCGTTACAATTACGCTCTTGCTGAAAATATCCTTCAATATTTTATTGGAATTTAAAGTTTTAGTGGGTGTAAATTTGTAAAACTCATATTTGTTTTTTGTTTTTGCATTGTGTTTACATATATTTGTATTAAATAAAGCTTAGTTATGTGAAAAGTTACAAGGTTCAAGTCTTAAAATGCCAATGTCCATGTTTCTGTATTACACGCTCTCGTTAATTGCACCAGATGCAATCTACCATGCATACATTTCGCTCCAACAAAACAAATAACGTTTTACACGCTTTTCCGAAAGCAATAAAATTAATTCCAATATACTCATGAAAAACTATGCGAGTACGCAAATCCAACTCTAGTTGAGCGACTTAACGTGGAAAATGTAATGGACACGTCACTCTTCTCTCACATCCACTTACACTTGTACGCGTGTATGTATCAGCTGTAAATATACTCAAAGAAAGTCTCACAACAACTGAGCAAATAATGCATCTTTTGCGTATTATAGAAGTATCGAAACTGTTTTGAGTTAGGCCTCATTTTGAACTAAATTATATGCTTATATGTATTCTATGTACTTAACGTAGTTTATGTCTAAAGGTGTTAATTGGTACCACTTGCTTCTTCCATTACAGCCCGTTGACGAGCAGAAGCTAATATATTCAGGTCAGCTGTTGAATGATAATTTGCTCTTGAAGGATGTTATACGGAGCTACAAAGACGTTTATACACAAAATCACATAATACATTTAGTGTACACACCGAAAAACTCTCTAAATACCAATTTCAAACAGAAGTCGAAAGTTAGCGTATCTTCCTCCTCCGCTAACATGATTCACAGTGGTAATACCGGCGACGGGCTGCGACAGCGTCATGTTGCTGGATCTGATTCTGCAAATGCTGCTCCTCAATACAATAATCAGCAACAATACTATCAACAATACCAGCAACAGCAGCAGAATTTTTTGTTTCCACAATTCAACCAACAATTACAAAATCCGCCGTGTCCTACATATGATCCTAACAACTCACGAAATGTGTTACCATTCCCGATGCCTGGACAGTTCAATATTCAAGCTATGGCCACACAACAAGCCGCTATGTACCAATGGATGCAGCAAGTCTATTCGCAATATATGGAACAGTATACTCGAATGTGCGTCTCTTCGCACTTTTTAAAATATACCCAAAACTATATTAATAAAATTGCAATAATTTTAGGGCTACCTCACCGTCAACTGGAATCGCCAATTTTTCTATGCCAAATGTAGCAACGGCCACAGCAGCCAATTTGCCGGCAATCGGTGTAAGTCCATTGGGATTCAATCCTTTTCAACAACAGATGCCTTTTATAGCGCCAACCACAGCGGCGGGTGTAGCTGCAGCCGGCGCTAACAATCCTGTGATATCGGCGGCGTCCTTGTTGTCGCAACCAGGCCGCGTGCAGCCACTGGCGCAAGCTGTGCCCGCTGCGGAGAGCAACACAGCTGCGGAGGCGGCTGTCGGCGAGCAACCCCAACAGGCGCAGGCACAACCAGAACGCCAACAAGCAGTCGCGCCACGTTTTCCCAATATTGTGCAGGAGGAGCAAGAGAATCGCGATTGGTTGGACAGTTTCTTTGCGATTACACGTCTCGCTATCTTTTTGACAATTCTGTACTTTAACTCATCTCCATTGCGCTGTCTTGCGGTTGTCATTATTGCTGGTGGTATTTATCTGTAAGTCAAATATTTAATATATTGCATAAAATGTATTTTTCCTTTATATATATATTTATTTTATAATTACATTTATCTCTAATTTCTTCTTTTGTAGCTACCACATCGGTGTGTTGCGCCTGCGTAATGAACGCAACAACAATAACATCAATCGCAACAACAATGCGGCGGATGCGGACCAAATCCGACGAGGTGTGCGACAAGTGCAGCAAGCTGCACAGGCCGACGAACGGCGCAATCCGGAAAACGAAGGCGCTGCCGCCGATGCTGCTGCCGACAGTCAACCATCTGCCACCGACGCGGCGGGCGCGGAAAGTACAGCGACAGCGGCAGCTGAAGCCACTGAAAATAACGATAATACCGCATCTGTGATCTCTGTTCTGCGCACTTTTGTGGTGACATTTTTCACTTCATTGCTGCCCGAAACGCCGACACTTTGAAGGGAGTCAGAAATTGAATTGCTTTAGATGGAAAATTTATGGGCAGTTTCCTATATGTATTTTTAAAATATTTGTATTAATCTAACCAATGTTTGTTTATCTTCCGATAACGTTAACACCACCGTCGTTTATATGCGCCAATACGAATGTTTGGAAACTTTGGCCTTTATATTAAATTCGAAACATTTTGGACGCGGCATGTTAATACAAATATGCTTACATGCATGTGAAATGTAATTATTCACTGTTTCTAAAGAAATCTAACTGTTTTTCTCTCTATATTATTATTATTTTTTTTTTAAGAATTTCAATGTTAGAATAGTATTGGAAAAACCAGTTACATGCCGCTAAACGCTGACTTGAGCGATGGTTGTTTAGTGTGATTAATAGATAAACCATTGTGAAAGAATTCTGCTAAAATATATCGAAACTATTGAAATCTGTAGCTTATGACGTTGCATCCTTATTTAGCTGCACTTACGGCATCAACTGTCAAGATACCGTTTTAGTACACATTAACTGATTTTTGCTATTGTTGGCGTCTGTTGGCGTTTATTATTTGTTTATAGCTTTTAAGTAACAAACATATACTTACATAATACACATTTATAAATAAAAAAGGAAGTATATTTATGGTATAAGAAACCATTCTGATTATTACAAAATAAAACAAAAAAAAATCTATTCATTTAAAGAATGAAATCGTGTAATAGTTATTGCGACTCTCACTGAATACCCAAATATTTTTGGGGGCAGTTAAATTCGTGATTCCGGACGCATATGTAATAGAAAAAAGCTTCGGCTATAAAAAAACTGATTATTCTATCATTAAAAATTAGTGCCATCGGTCGTTAATTACGCACCATCGATATGATCTCCTGGATGCACTATAAGTCAGGCAAAGAAGCTTTATGTTCTGGTTTTGAATGGTGCCACAGAATCTAATTGGATTTTCCTCTTGTCGAACATAATCAAGACCGATATTCGAATCAGCAATTTGCTAATGTGACCAAACTCGAAAATTAGTAAATTTGGAAGCAATTCTATTTTCCAATTTTATCTTTTATTTGATTGGCAGATGAAAGCTACAAAAAGTGTCTGTGACATAGAACAATTTACTTCGGACTACGCATGCAAATAATTTCAGACACGCATTAAACACCAGTCACAGTGGAGCTATTAACACCTTCACCGACTGCCTCCCAGTCAAGGTCGTACTTGCAGTCAAACCTCCACCCAATGCAGATGAAGAGGTCTATTTGCCTTTATTGGGGATATTGTAGCGGTTGAAACCCTGAAGCTGTTAACCTATTCAGAATAGATCCCGACAAATATATAATATAGGTCCCCGCATGACAGCCAAGTAGCTTGATGAATTTTCCTATCTAATCTATTACTAAAGATAACTATATTTGTTTCCCGGCGAATTCGATCAGCTTCAACCCATTTGGAGGTGTTCCATTATTTCTTTGCCCACACTGACGATCTTGACATCGTGGCGTTGGCAGCTTTCGTAGGTGCGCTGCAAGCGCTTATAGCAGACATCTTTGATCGCATTGTTTCCCTTTTCCGTCGCGGCGTGAGCGCAAATCAGCGATATGTTGAAGAACGTATTTTGGCAAGACCTTCATCCACCGGGGTGAATGCCAGGACTCGGTGACGGAGTCTCTCTCTGTACTGTAGTAAATGCCACAAGGATCTGCTTGTCCCAGTTCTTGTCCCGTCCGTCGTTCTTCTTGAACGGCGGCGATTTCAGCCTTTACTCTTACGAGGACATCAATTAGCTGGGCAGCGGCACCTTCCCAATTAAGCAACCGGGCATTCCAGGTGCATGCTCTTAAAGCGCAATTGTTTTTTTTGCAGTGGTCGTCATCAAAAAGTCTCCTATCCGAGGCTGTGTTCTTCTTTTCATTGGGGGAGTTTTTTACGTGACGGGTCAAACGGTAATTTTATGGCTATCTAGACCAGAATTCGTGAGTGTCTTGAGCTAAATGTAAAATTGACACCAAGCACCTCTACATTACAACAACAACACTAGTCTCATCGTCGATACTCTCATTTACCGATCAGTGAAGAATAAAATAGTGAAGTCTCTGTTAGTTTCCACATCTTTAACTTCGATAAAGTGGGACTGTATTTGGAGTAACAAGCGCACATAAGTAAAACTAGTGACTTAAACCAAAATACACCCTGCAAGAGGATAATACTATCTTAAAAGCTTTCGGCGCGGTCTTCTACACATCGCAACCAGGAGATATCGTTATTCCTTTCAAGGTTGAAGTCCATGGAAACTGAAATCGCTTATATTAGTGCCCTATATCTCTTCGGGAATGTGCTTTCATACTCCCTCAAATGTTTCTTGAGCCGTGAGGATGAGGCCGTTATAACAACAAAACACAAGTGGCTTAAGCTTATCACGAACTATGCGTTAATCAGGTTCCTCTTATCAGCACCAAACCGGAGCATCAGCATGTGTTGGCGGCGTGTGTGCCTCATAATGTATAGTAAATATTACAAAAACACTATTGCTTTCCATTAATGAAATGCCACAATGAGTCGTGTGCGTCGTGGCACAACATCTCAATAGATAAATGAGAGCAAAGGCTCATTTCTTCTGCTGCAACTAAAAAGCAATTTGTGTTTGTGTGCGCCGAATAAAACCAAATGGAAAATTCCATAACAGTAAAAAGAGATTATGTTGTGTCCAAATCCATAATCTATCAAGACCTCGTTTGAAGTTGATCGTGTTAATTGATATTCTTCTTTTAAAACTCTTTTGGACTTATCGCTGAACTTTTGAGTTTGTAAAATCCGTGTGTATCGCTATCTTCTCGACTGTAAGAATACACTTCATTTGAAATTATTCACAACTGGTAAAAATATTCTCGGGATGAGGCCTGGACCGATTTTTTCCTGTTCTATGACCTCAAGGTAAAGTCTCCGGTCCATCGCTAACTTCATTTATTTAAATCCGTATTTCATTGACCTCAAGCATGTTTCTTGACCTCACTAAATGCAAACTATGGTGTTATTGACCTCCAAAAGATCAATGACCTCAAGAAGGGTTGTTGACTTTCTTATGGTTTTTAACATCACTAAATGTGAAGAGGGATTATTGACTTTAAGTTGTTGACCTCAGGAAGGGTTGTTCATCGCATTGATTATAAACACTGACCTCAGGCAATGGTCTTGCCTCTGATATACATATGTAAGCAATGGGGTCATTGACCAACTCAGGGAAGGGTTGTAGCCTCAGGGAAGGTTGTTGTTTTCGCTATATGTAAGCAATGGGGTCATTGACCTCTTGAAGGAAGGGTTGTTAACTTCGCTAATTGTAAAGATAGGTGCCTAAAGGTCAAACTAAACGGGAACATTACAATATTACCTGCGGAAATTACAAATATATTTTTAAACAAATTAAATAAATTATTCATTAAGAAGTAGAAGTGAAGTAATTTCGTAGAATTGGAAATTAAAAAAAAAAAAATTGCAAAGTTGCGATGAAAGTGGGAAAGGAAAGCACAGAATGAAAAAAAAAACAAAAATAAAATGTAAATTGAAGTACATTAAGAATATGTATGTACTTATGTATGTGAATGCCAGAATCTCTGAAATGTCCTAATCTCTTAAAAAATAGTTAACAAGAGAATGTCTTAGATTGGATTGATTGATAAATCTTTAATACATTACATACGACACATATGCTCAATGTACACAAGTATGTGTGTACATGGACGTCCGTCGTTTATTGATATGGTCGGGTCGCCTTATCAGTAAGGAGTGTGTGGAGAGCAATTCTATGCCCTGATATGTACATGAATAATCTATTTTATGGTGTTTATTTTTCGGACATAAAAGATTTCCGATTTCGCACGAAATTTCGCTGCTGCTGGGTAGCTGATAGGGGCTCGTCGACTCCAGTGGCGATTAGAACGTTTCCAACTCCCGAAGGAAGCGGACCGAAAGCCAGTGTCTCGAAGTGAAAATTAAGCGCGACTCGCGATTTTAAAAGTGAAATTATTTCAGCGCTGTTGTTGATAACTTTACATACATTCGCAATCGGGCATACATACATACATATGTAGTACGTAAATAGAAGCTGCAGATCAAAAGTTTACGAAGTATTCAATTTAGCAACGAGTATATGAGTTTTTCGACATAGGCAATAAGATGATGCGATTGCTGCAGTCTCGTGCCACACTATCAGTGACTGTTGCAACGGCCTCAGCAACGAAAAGCAATGTGATAACAGCGAAGGATGGAGCGACAAAGTCATTTAATAGATGGCGTCATGTGAGTGAAAACATCAGATATTCATTGATGGCGGCATAATTGACGGAATTTTTGCAAATAACAAAATGAATAGGAGGTTTACATTTGACCTACTTTTAGTCTATCCAAAATATAAGTTCGGGTTTTCTACGTAACCAAGCAATATACGAAACATTATGCTGAATTAATTAGTGAAATAACGGTATATATGTGTATGAAAGTGTAACGGTACTTTTCTGGTTTAACCCTCAGATTCTAGGGCTTATAATTAAATTATCTGCAGATTCTACGGCTTAGAACTATGTGAAAGTCAATAAAAAAGATCCCGTACTTTACTTTTTCTTTTAGTTTCATAGAAAAATTAAATAAGTTTTTAATTAATTATGCACAGGGCTGCACTTGAAATGCAAAACAACGTATCATCAAAAAAAAAACGAAATTAGATTTTTTATTGGTTAAGATTCACTACATCACATTGTACAAGGAGCGTTCCAATCTGATTCTTGAATCTAGCGCTCCCTGGTGTCTTCACCTCTATATCGACTGGTGCGTTAGAGTCTGCTATCTTTATCGATTATCCAGTGAAATGACATTTCATTGATTGGAAGTGAAGTTATTGCGTTTTAAGTGTCAGTATGTTTGTGTTATCGGTGCGAAAATGAGCTTCGAACAAAGAACCAACATTAAATTTTGTTTTAAAATTGCTAAAACTTTTGCCGAAGCGTTTCAGTTGATGAAATAAGTTTATGGCGATGATTGCCTATCCTGTAGCAGAGTGCACGAGTGGTTTCAACGTTTTCAAAGTGGTCGTGAGGATATAAATAAATGACGATCAACATGTGGTCCAATCAAAATCCGTGATCACCGGAAATTCCATTGAAACTGTGCGTGAATTCATTAAAAATCAGCCAAAATCATTATTAAAATTCATGGAAATGGAATTGAACATCTCCAAAACATCGATTTATCGCGTTTTGACCGAACACTTGGGCTTACGAAAGGTGTGTGCACGGTTTGTTCCGCACAAATTGACTGACGACCAAAAATTGCTCAGAATCCAACGTTCGAAGGACGCTTGTGACCGATTATTTGACCGAAAATCACATTTTAATCATTAATCCCTTGATATGGCACCGTGCGACTTCTTCCTTTTCGGAAAACTGCATTTGCCCATGAAAGGAAAGCGTTATGCAGACGTAGAGGCTATTCAAAAGGCTTGCACCGGCATACTGGCGGCCATTCCGGCCAACGAGCTAAAACACTCGTTCGACATGCTTTTGGACCATCTAAAAAGCCGTATTGAAGCAGAAGGAGACTATTTTGAATAAAATAAATTAAATTGATTTTGCCGAAAAAACCATTTGTTTTGTTTTTTTTTAAGTCCTGTTTACTTTAGAAAGCTACTTGTATATGTCATATCGTAAGATTTCAAGCTTCCGCTCTCAGATGTAACCAATATAAAACCATTTTCTAACCAATATACAACCACTTTATAACCAAAACCCAAATTTTGTTTCGATATGACATGTTTCTATTATATCGTTTTTCCTTCGCCTGTAAACTTATGAAAAATGATGTTACGTTGTTTCGTATTTCAAGGGACGATTAACAATTTCGCCAGGTCATTTTGAACCGAAAATAATATTTTTTAATAGTTTAACAGTAAACTTATGTTACAGGGTTCAAATCCATTTTACTTATTGTCATTTTTATATAAAGAGATTGTTTCTTCTCTTACCCAACTCGTGTTATAGTTCAAGTTAGCCTAACTGGGCCGACGAGGTCGCAGAATCATTTGCTTAATAACTCGTAAAGCACAGTAATTGTGCATTTTTATTGCTCCGACTTAGTTCACCTCATTACAGTTATACTATTCAAACTGAATCTCGTTTTTTTAATAAATTTTATTTATTTGTTTTATTTAGCACGGCAAAGTGATTGCCATACGACGAGAGGATCAATCCGTTTGGGAGCGACGAGCTCCATTCGGGCCTTCGCATGTGCAAAAATTAGTAAAACAGGGCGTTAAGGTCATAGTACAGCCCTCGAATCGACGAGCCTATCCCATGCAGGTGAGTAAAAAACTTTTGAAAAAATCTCCAAAAACAACAAATGTGAAAAAGTGCTCAGAAATCGAAAATAAAAATATTGCTCTCATTTCAAGATATCTTTAAGCAGTACTATAAATCTAGCTGCGCAATAAACAAAAAAAAAAAACGAAATACCAAGCATAATGATTATGCTTATCAAAGGCAAATCGACGTTTTAATGATTAAACATAAATTAAAAAAAAAATGTTGCAACCCAATTTACGACGTTACCATTTCAGTTTTCCGGTGTGAGTAGCCAGGTATATGGTATTAGTACATACCTACGAGTTTATTGGAATGATAATGATGATTAACCCGTTTATAAACCTTTAATCACTACTTGATCTCGAAAGCATTCGAAAGCCTTATTTAATAAACAGAATAAGAGCATAAAAAACAACAACAATTAATAACTTCATTAAAACAAACTTTCCGTTTAACTGATCTGTTTACTGATCTTGGAACAGCTGATAAGGCAGCAGCCGATTACGATTCCATACCAATGTAGGAATGTCACGAGCGATAAGATATCACGCTACAGGGGGCCAATCCAGTGCTCACGAGCAAAAATGACAACAGAATAACAACAATCGGTTGTAAATTATTATGGTGTGACTTTAGCCACTTGACACGACAACCGTGTTTAGAATTTTTTGTTGTAGTCATTGTTGTTTGTCCACTTCTTCATACTTTAATGACATTACATAGTACATACATATTTCAAAATAGAAAAACACATTTTATTTTCAAAATTTGTTTCATTTGATCTGAGACAGCTTCCGCATAACGAAACATTCATAAGCGAAATGATCATCTCATCCCTTTGGAATCTTCGAAGGCTATCTTGATCAACTTCACTTTACGGTCATTCAAAATCATTTTCGAAAAAGCCGTAGACCTGGTTTATTGGTGCCCAGATTTTTTATGAAAACTTTTACAAATCATCCCATTAAGTCCTTTCAAAATCAAAAGTGTAACTGCGTTCATTTAATAACGAGCCCTTCTCCTTCTCTTCAAAGGTTTATTTGCATGCTGGAGCAACGGTGCAAGAGGATATCAGTGAGGCTTCCGTGATATTTGGTGTGAAACAAGTGCCGATCGATTCGCTCATTCCAGGAAAGACATATTGCTTCTTCTCGCATACCATTAAAGCCCAGGAGTCGAATATGCCTCTCCTGGATGCCGTTTTAGAGAAGGTGAGTACGACAACTCACACGAATATTCCAAATTTCGAAAGGTCATTTAGTATACTAAGTACTTACATATATGAGTATATGTCATAGGTTACGTTAGGTTAAGTTAGGTTACGAGCTCGATCTCAACACACATCTCACTTGGATTGCTTAGAACGTCGGTCCGTTGTGGTACCAAAAAATTCCTATATACAGGGTCATAAGACCCTTACAAATCGACAAAGCGTCTTGAGCTTATCACAAATTTGTTGAGACAGGCTAATGTCTGTATATCAAAGCTTACATTATGCCACTTTATTTTAATAAATTTTCACGGTTTGAAATCAATTAGTCTACTTGCCAACCCAAGTAAAAAGTTATTTGCAGCTCGAGGACTCCGTAGCTACGAAACATTGCATCATATCCAATTTAGATACTCAGACCTTCTTTGTCACTTGTATCCGTACACATGCACTTATTCCAACATCCACACTTTGGGTTCACAGATTCCTATTAATTACATTACAATCAACTCGTCACTTTGATTTTGATGCCTTTCACAGAATATTCGACTGATTGATTACGAACGCATAGTGGACGAGCGTGGCGCACGTCAAGTCGCATTCGGCAAATACGCTGGCGTAGCGGGCATGGTGAACATACTGCATGGTGTTGGTTTACGTCTTTTGGCGCTGGGACATCACACACCCTTCATGCATATCGGACCGGCGCATAATTACCGGAACTCGTCGATGGCGCGACAGGCAATACGAGATTGTGGCTATGAAATCTCGTTAGGCATGATGCCTAAATCAATAGGTCCGTTGACTGTTGTGTTCACTGGGTCGGGCAATGTGTCACAGGGTGCGCAAGAGGTATTCCAGGAGTTGCCGATTGAGTATGTGCCACCTGAGATGTTACGCAAAGTGGCTGAGCATGGCAGTGAGTAGTCAGCAATTACAGTTAGTTATGCTTAATATGTATCACATGTCTAATTTGTATGTGCTTAGGTCAGAATAAGTTGTATGGCTGTGAAGTAAGTCGCTCGGATCATTTGGAGCGACGTGAAGGTGGTGGCTTTGATGCTCGTGAATATGATGAGTTCCCCGAGCGTTATATATCGACGTTCAGTTCCAAGATTGCACCATATGCTTCAGTGATCATTAACGGTATCTACTGGGCAGTAGGTAGTCCGAAATTGATAAGCATACCGGATGCTAAAAATTTATTACGACCCGCGAACACGCCTTGGTTGCCAACCAGCAAAGGAAGTCCAGCGCTGCCGCATCGCATGTTGGCTATCTGTGATATCTCTGCCGACCCGGGTGGCTCCATTGAGTTCATGAATGAGTGTACTACAATCGACACGCCTTTCTGCTTGTACGACGCCGATCGCAATAAGGACATGAAGAGCTTTAAGGGCCCAGGCGTTTTAGTCTGTTCAATCGACAATATGCCCACACAGTTACCACGTGAATCGACGGATTACTTCGGAGAGCTGCTTAGTCCATTTGTGCACGACATAATTAAGAGTGATGCCAAAAAACCGCTCGAGGAGGAAAACTTTCCATATCCAATCAAATCGGTGAGTACCTAAGTGCAATGAATGAATTTACTAAAATCAATCCTTAAGCTCATTGTGACCAGCATAAGTTCCCGATTATTTAGCTTCATAAAACTTTTATTTACCATGTACTAGTAACATAAATAATCTCAATCAATACGTGCAGCTAAAAATAGCGGCAAAGAACTGATAACGACACTCGTATAACGAGCACAAAGTCGGGAAACGAGCATAGCGCCGAGGTTGCATTAAACGTGCAGTCTTATTCGGATCTGATAAGAATTGGATGCGTTTATTTTTAGCACTGCATAATATTTGTTTCAGAATGGACCCTGAAGATGTTAGATTTATGTTTCTGGTTAGCATTTTTTCCCCATTTAGCATTTTCTCTTACTTTTAGGCGATCATTGCTAGCAACGGAAGACTGACCGATAACTTCCAGTATATACAGGAGCTGCGCGACTCCAACAGGTATTATAAATAGTATTACTCTGCATCATTCACACCTTTAAATAATTTCCGATTTTGCGTGTAGCTATCGTTCGCGTCACAAAATCGAAGGTCGCTTCGAGTCGTCCAAGAAGGCGCTTATCTTGGGTGCAGGTATGGTCTCAGCGCCACTAGTCGAGTGGCTGGCGCGCGAAAATGATGTCTCGATTACCGTCTGCTCCGCTTTGAAGGAAGAAGCGGATGGCTTGGCACGGAAATATAATGGAGTTGACAGTGTGTACCTTAATGTCACCGAAAACACCGATCATTTACAAGAGTTGTGCGCCAAATCAGATGTTGTCATCTCCCTGCTCCCTTACGGTCTGCACGGTATGGTGGCTAAATGTTGTGTGGCTGAAAAAACACACATGGTCACAGCCAGTTATTTGAATGATGAGATCAAAGAGCTGCACGAAGAGGCGCGTCGTAACGGTGTCACCATTATGAATGAAGTCGGTCTAGATCCAGGCATTGATCATTTACTTGCAATGGAATGCATTGATGAGGTGAAGGAGAAGGGCGGCGTTATTGAATCTTTTGTTAGCTTCTGTGGTGGTTTGCCGGCGCCTGAGCACTCAGACAATGCGCTGAGATATAAGTTTTCTTGGTCACCACGTGGTGTGCTATTGAACACCCTGTCTGCAGCGAAGTATTTAAGCAAAGGGCAGATTGTAGAGATTTTAGGTGGCGGCGATTTGTTATCAAATCCGAGAAGTCTCAATTTCTTGCCCGGTTTTGCACTGGAAGGTTTTCCGAATCGCGATTCAACAAAATACGCTGAGCTTTATGGGCTGGGCAGAGATGTCCATACGCTGCTGCGTGGCACCATACGATACCAGGGTTTCTCGCAGTGTGTGCAGCCAATGCAATTGCTCGGTTTGATTGATCCTGAGCCGCATCCAATGTTGCATCCACATGGACCGGATGTAACGTGGCGCCAGCTAGTGATCAACATGTTGGGCATGTCCGATTCGAGTATCTTCTATGAGAATTTAAAGCAAAAGTTGGCCGAACGTATTGGAGATGCTGAAGGCATAGAGAGTCTGGGGCTATTGGAAGATACACCGGTGTTGAAGCTGAATACACCATTGGACACATTAAGTCACTATTTGGCGAAGCGCTTGGCATTTGGTGAGCACAATCTACGGCTCTACTTATATTAGCGTTGCATTACAACTTTTTATTGTCATTTCAGAACCTCAGGAGCGTGATTTAGTCATATTGCGTCACGAGGTGGGCATACGTTGGCAAGATGGCCGACGCGAGGAGCGTGGCATCAACTTTGTTGTTTACGGACAACCTGGCGGTCACTCCGCAATGGCGCAAACTGTGGGCAAGCCCGCGGCCATAGCAGCCAAGATGATTTTGGATGGTTAGTTGACACGGCTTTTGCAAGACTTCTCTCTTTCTTTATATTTATGTGTCTTCGGTTTTTCTAGGTGAAATACAAGAGCGCGGTGTATGTTTGCCCTTCACGCCCGACATCTATCGTCCAATGTTGCAACGTCTACGTGCTGAGGGATTAACGGCAACGGAAACCACCAGAATCATTAACTAGTTGATAAACTAGATTTTCGTTAAAATTTAATTGAGAAAACAAAAAGTCTTGTTTTATAGTTATTTATAGCTTTATATTTTTCCAAAATTTAGTATAGAAGATAATAAAGACTTTGGCGCTTGGTCGCTTATATGATCTGTTAACTTTTCGAATACTCAAGCGCTTTATGAGCGTTATGCGAATTAGAAGAGTCTTAAACCGATGAACAAAGCTCAGCTATAGGCCGTCTTCGTCCATGGCTCTGCACCATATAGCAGGACGGGAATAATGAGTGACTTATGAAGTTTTGTTTTTGTTCGTCGAGAGAGGTCTTTACTTCTCAAATGTCTATTCAGTCCAAAGTAGCCTATGTTGGCAAGAGTTACTTCGACGTTACCAGTTTTCGAAAGGTTCTGCGAAAGATGTATGGTCCTTTGCGTGTTAGCCACAGCGAATAACGCATTCGATGTAACGATGAGCTGTATGTGATATACGACGACATTGACATATTTCTGCGAATTAAGTGACAGCGGGTTGCCCTGGCTAGGTCATGTCGTACGTATGGATGAAAACCCTCCAGATCTGAAAGTATTCGATAACCGCCGGTGGAAGAAGTGGAAGAGAAAGACTTCCACTCCGTTGAAAAGACCAGGTGGAGAAAGACCTGGCTTCGCTTGGAATTTGCAATTGGCGCCACGTAGCGGAAAGAAGAAACGACTGGCGCGCTGTTGTTAATTCGGCTATGATTGCGTAAGCGGTGTCTATGCCACTAAAGAAGAAGAAGAAGAAGAAGGTGAATAAGAAGAAGATTAGGCCGTCTTCTCAGTATCTGCTTAAATTCTTATTTTTATTGTGGCTTTTATTGGCCAAACCACCAAATGTAGGTGCTGGCATAGACTGCTACTAATATTCCCCGTTCTTCTAGTCTATGTCATAAATCGGCAATTTTCACATTGAATTATTACCACGAATCTCTTTTATCAAACACCATAAATTGACTCAGTCTAAATTCCACAACTTTGTGGTTGGGTTTAGCCCCGAAGGAAAATATGTTTCTGAGAATTTGTCATAAAAATGTATGTATGTATGTTATTAGGTAACGGTAGAAGAGCATTGACGCGTAAGTAGGTTATAATTAGCTAAAAAGAATTCAACATTAAAATTTTCACGGAAAAGCATGTCTTCCATAAAAAAAATAGGGAAAGAGAGTTTCCATTGGGATTTATTGAGAGGTTGAAGGCGTGTAGACATGTTTTGAACGTCGCCGAATTTTGTTTGCAAAACCTTTGCTAGCTGATCCTCCACATCTGCGTTTCCAGCGTCTTACTCGATGGACCACCTCTTGGATGTTATCGAACAAATGTGCAGTTATAAGTTACTGTATTTGTCAAATTAGGTAATTGCCGTGACAAATGCAAAAAGAAATGGCTATTCAGCACGTAACGGTCTTAAAGTCTTTACTCTTTTATTTAATTCTTATTTGGATGCGCGCCATATAATAGTCGGTCGCGTCAGTCGTCCGTCCGCCCACACTTTCAAACACATTTGTTTACGTGCTTCAACCGTTTTTGCGCCCGGCTGCCGCATCTTCTCGTTCTGCAAGATTTGCTCCATTCATGAACACTCGCCGCCTCGCAGCAATGATGTTTTTTCCGCGCAATGCAAGCATTGGAAAAGCGCTCTAGTGTCTGCCGGCGTTGATTTAGTGCTGCAACGTTCGTTTTGCCGCGGAGCGCCACCACAAACACCTGCTTGCAACGCCTCAAGCGCACTTACGTGTTCTTGTGAGTGAGTATATGTGTGTGTGCGAGTGATTCATCTGTGTGCTTGCGCCGATGATGCCGGCTGCGGTGAACGATGGGCGCGCATGAATTCTCAGGAAGTGATAAATGATTTTTAACGACGCATTCGTCTGCTTTGCCCGCGTCGTCTGCTCCGATGGCACTTTTGTCGCATTCAATGGCTCACGCTACGCAGCGCAGCCGGTGCGGCTTTTCAACGCGAATGTTTTGAATTTCGTTTCTCGTTCGCTTTGTTGTTATCGTTTGTTTGCTTCTTTCAGTCTATTCTTCGGTGAATGGCGAGCGCCTGAGCAGTTGCTCGAGGACATTTTGCTCAAGCAGCGTGGCTGCTCACCTGCCAGGATTGTTGCGCAAAAACCATGACGACGAAGCGAAATCAACAAAAGAAATGGTAAATGGCGCTGCTAAGTGCTTGAATAATCTGTGGTCGCTGCTGGAATTTAAATAGTTTTACTTATAATTCAAATTCTTTGTTTGCAAACAACAAACGTTGAAGAAATTAAGTAATTTTTCGAGCAAATAAATAGTTATACTGGAGTGAAGGAACTATTTTTCCGAAAATCATATGTTCTTATATAATAATGAAATATTTTAAATTATCATATAATTACAGATGATTATAAAATATTGATACGGCTCACGGAACTCACAAAAATATTCAGAATAAATTAAAACACTCAGCCACACGTGGCAGTTGCCTCACACATGTATGTACATTTGTAGAATGTAGTCGCATCTTCTCTTAATAAGCAGAAGAGCGGCTTTACCAAGTCCAAAGTCTAAACAATATTTCTTAACAGTCGGAGATATCTTCTTTTACTGTAGAATTCTTGTACAAGCAACTTTAAGCCAAAGCTGTCAATTGAATGAACACCCTATGATATGAATGGATACCTTATGAATCAAATTACGATAGCGGCAATGTACAAATTGTCACTTACCTAGATTAGCTCACTTAGCTGAAGCTTCCGTGCATTTCCTTAAAAACCCACTTTACAACGCAAAATCCTGATCTACGAGCATATTATTGAATTAAATAGATGATTGATCTCGTAATGAGCTGCCTATAAAAAGTTTGAAGGTGAAGTCAACTCAAGCAAAAACAAGTGTAATAATGTCAATTATAAGTCGCAGCATGGAAAAATAATCATCCACATAAATACATACTTACATATACATTAGATAAATGCAAGTATTGGAACTAGTCGATAGTGATACGCAACTGGTCCATGCGCTAAAGCCGGATGTTCGAATACATTATAGAACATATTAAAGGTGGCAGCGGATGAAATATTAGACAAATACATCATACTTAAGTATCTAACTGCTCTTTTACTTTCAGGTATAGTGAATGTTAAACGCAAGGTTCGATTAGGTTACTGCGGGGATCACTCTTAGACTGTCACAACTCTTTATGAGGTCGTTATTTCACCTGGATGCCTAAAGGTATGACATCCGAAGTGTTTTTGCCTTGATCTGACAAAAGCGAGGCATTCGAGGAGATAGTATTGAGATGAATTTATCTCATCCGGTAAAATATCCAATCTTGGTGTGTACGGACAGTGTACAATCAGAACTTCTGCAACCACCTTGCTGAGAGCGGAGAGCAAGGATCTTTCGACTGCACAACTGCTACTATTTGGAAACAAAGGAGCTTCTATTTGTTCCCATTCCGCTATTAGCAAGCACATCACCCTTACAGTTTCCTGCAACACCGCTGTTTTCAGGCATCGAAAACCGCCTAATCATAAAATAACTCGATTCTAGAGATTCGGAGTCTAGACATCACTTCACAAGTTTTGAGGGCACCGTCAGCGAACTCAGTTGCTGTCCTACAATAGGAGTAGACAGGCACCATTCTGAAGGAGGCTGCGCCCGGAGAATTATATCTACTGCAACCTCCGCTTGGTGATCAGGTGGTCAGGAAGCCTAAAACTGGAGCTGATGGAAATTTCCGAAGAATGTACTCCTCCACAAAACCTCCACGCAAGCTTTGATCCATCCCTAAAAAAGCTCACCACCCCTCTCCTCCAGGGAGCCCTTCTTTGGCGCCCTCGAAAGTATGTGTACAGAGAGTGACAGCCAGGACTAGATTCAACGACCTGGTAATCCAAGTATTTCGGCATGAAATCAAAGTGTGCGAACATGCCAGAGTATCCAGGCTCGGAGTCATCTAAGTAGTCTGAATTTCTGCGTCCAAGGCCAGCTTTCGCGGCCATACTCTCTGCAGCAATTTCCATCGGTGCTATATGCAGCAAGACATTAGATCCTAATGCTCCACAAATACCGATGAGAGCAGACCGTGAACACTCGCCGATTTTTTTCGCGAGTTATCCATGTTGAAATTTCCCGAGCGATTTAGACGTTGGGTAAAAAAATTGATGCTAGCTAAAAATAGAGCATATATAAATTTACATACATATATACATTTACGCACATAGTGAGCAATGTATGTAAATTATAGCTTTTTCTTGTAAGCGCGTACTTATTTTTCGTATTTTTTTTGCAGCATCCCTAGCCTGATAACCTCTGAGAAGCAACAGTTTACATCAAAGTAAATACAAATATAAATTATCATATGATTGTGACAGACACGAAAACTCTTGTTGCTCATTATCAGCAATCGCCCCTTTGAAGGCACTCAACGCGTTCAGAGAGAGCAACTCGCTTCGGTCAACTTGCTGATATGCTATTTTAAAAAAAAAAATTATCAAAATTACATCCGCTTCATTGACGCGGCAATCAAAGCGCTTTTGCATACCAGAACTGAGATGACCGCGAAGCCAAAAAGTGTTGCCGGAGCAACCCCTCTCTTCGTCGCTGCCTAAACCCGAGGTGTCGCAATTAAAGTTGCCGTATCTGAACCCGGTCTAAATTTATGTACATATATATGTCTAACTGTATTGTTTATGTGTGCTAAATACGGGCAGTGTAACAATTTCATTGATAAGACTCTCGTACTATAAATGGGTACTGTATACATACATACATACATGCAAGGTTGTGTTCAGTTACTGCTCACATTCCACAGCAGAGTAAAATGCCGCCCCTAAGTAGTAACAACAACCCTGAAACACAGAAAATCATACGACGAAAAGTAAATTTGTTCGAGCAAAAATTAAAAAAATATTTTTTCAAAAGCCACAGCAGTCAAGAGAGGGACGCAGCGCTGGCAGTGGAGCAAATTATAGCGTGACTGCAACCGGTGTGCCCAGAATATGTATGTGTGTGTGTCGATATGTAAGCACTTAAATTAATAGCAATAATAGCAGCAATAATAGGCAATAATAATGTGAGTGGAAGCAAACGCTTGCTGATAAAAGTATGTGTTTAAGAGCCAGCAGATCAGCGTACTACACATTTGACAACACACATACACACACACACACACACACACAAGCAAAGACTGAATGCGAACTTACAGCAAAAGCAGAAGACTGCCCGCGCGAAAGAAGCTATTGTTTTTGTAGGCGACGTCAAAGGCAAAACAGCGATTGGAGGCCGCATGGACTGAGTACGATTGGGGTTTTCACTACCAAGCAGTCAGTCGGAAGTTCGTATATTCATACAAGCATAATCTTATGTTCATACATACACACATACACACACATGTGTCAACATATGTACAAGCGTGTGAAGGAATAATCGCGTCCCAGTGTCGTAGCTCATTTATTGCGGCTTCTGCGTTTGTTTCTCATTTTGCCATTGCTTTTGTGCTCTTCTGGCGATTGCCAGTCAGTCTTGAACAAAGCCGCGAGCCGTTAATGTCGATCTCCAGTAGTCGACACACGTCTGCTTTCCGTGCCAGTAGTCAGTGCGTGCGTGTGGCTGTATTCGCGTCGCCTGGAATGACTGTTGTCCTTTCCTACCTGATACCTCGTGCTTAGTCTTTCTTCTTTGCGTCGCGCGCCGTGCTATTGCGCGTCATATTCGTAACTTATTTGTTATTGTATAACCGGTCGCCTTATTCTTTGTCAGACATTTGCCGGTTCAAACCGAAAAGGAAGCAGGCAATACACCGGTAAACTAAACTTTAAGAGCGGAATATGTCTCTGGCACAGTCATACGAACTTAAATGAGAGCGTCGTCGTGTAGAATATGAACATTTTCCCAGGCGCTTTGTCAATTAAACGAAATTAGCGCATTGTTGTAGTGAAGTTGTGCTTGAAAACAAAAGTGAAAAAGCAAATTTTCGCAATTTTCGTCGTTTGCGAAATACAGTGAAACGAAAGCTTTTAAAAATAAGTTTGCGCTTGCAAATGCAATCATTTGTTTCACAAAATCGTTCGCTGTTGCTTGACTGACGGCAGTCGTTTGTGGGGTTGCTTGCATATGACCTTCATGCAGAGTTATAAACATAAATCTTACATATTGTATTTATATGTACGTAGTCACACTGGTACACACTCGTCTGCCATGTCTTACAGCAATAAATAAAGCCAACATAATTATCCGCATAAATTGATAGCCGCTCTTGAATGCACCATGTGCACTGCTCAGCTGCTGCTCTTGTTGTTCTCGGTTCCCATTGGTGACAGCGCTTTTGCTGCTTCACTCAAGCGGTTTAGCAGAGGCACAGTGGTGGCAGACAGAAAGTTCAACCCACTTGCATTTGCGGCTGAGTGCAGTTGGAAATCGAGGCTTACAAATTTGTGGAAGAATCCAAATTAACTGTTGCTTCGAGAAAAATGAGTGTATAAGCGCTGCTGTTACTTTGCAAGAGCTTATGGGGTTTATAAGAGGATTGTATGCGGCAGAAGCTCAAACGGAGGTATGCAGGATCGCCGTAAAAAAGTCGCTTGACTATATATAAGTCTACTATAAGTAGTTGGAAACCTTCTTTTAAACTCGACGGAGCCCGCCGTGGTCACTGTTAGTTCAAAAATAGTTTTTGAATTCAACTATGAAGAATACCGATACGTCAGAAACGAAATGAACTGTCAAACTTGCTCTTCACTCATGACGTCACAAAGGCACATAATTCTCTTGATGCCAAACTCACTCCAAGAAAGCATCAAAGTTAATCACAATCTTCAAGTATTAATGCTAAAAATATCATCTTCACCGAATGCTCACCATTAATGTAATCTAACTTAAAGCGAACATATTTAAACGAAAGTAAGAAGCAGATATATGTACGGGTTCACGGGAGCTTAGGTAGTCGTAAATCATAGTGGCATGCTAGCGTCATAAAGCACTCGTACGCCATTCCAAAGTTAACTACAGTCATACACTAGCGGCTTTTCGATAATTATACCCCATAATGCCGGCAAAACATACACAAGTACACCGTTACTCGTAAGCAGCACAAAGTACACGTAACCCCAAACCCAAGTGTGCGATAAAGACCTTGTTTTATAACCCACTGCAAAGGCGTATCTATGCGGGTTTATATATAGCTGTTTTGGTTACCGCGGCTAAAACAGATAAAAGATAATAAAAATACTGCAGAGTTTGAAGTAAACAGTAGCAAAAGCTTTACAAATCTTAGCAATATGCCACAGTAGCTCAGTGTCTGCTTGAATGTCGACCGCCTCTACTGCCTAGCAGGTGTACTTGCCCAGCAGTGAAAGGCGATAGTAGGCAGGAAAAATACTAGTTACTAGTTTAATGAGTCTGAAAGATCCAAAAATATAAATTTGGAGCTGAAAATTGTGAAATGAGTTTTTAGGGACCATTTAACGGCGCAAACTTATGAAATTTATTGCAAACTTCGCCAAGTGGCAAAATCGCAAAACATATTTATATCTCATTTCATTGAGCCTTATCATATTTCTTGTGCTGTTAGGTTGGTAGACTAGTTTGTGATGGCATAATTCAAAGCAAAACTCCACAAATGAGATCCAGTACGATAAGCACACCAGCAGTCGACTAACTGGTTCGGTTCGTCCTTCATACTGGCTGTAAGGTGTAACTAGTTGATTTTCCTGCAGGGTATATGGAAGTATTTGCGTTGACAAGGCGGAAGTTTACCTTATCTGCCGCCTGAGCTTCAATGTCATGCAACACATACACACACGTGTAGTGTAGTTGAAGCCGGTCCACATTGTAGGGTGCGAGTTGGGCGCTTCATTGCTTTTACACTTTCGCGTGGAAAATAACAATTGGCAATTAAATAAAATCATAGAAACGTAAAGAATCACTTACGCAAGAGATGGATGATTCCGGTTTCTTTCAACGCTTCCTCGACAGTTGTGCATGTGTGCGTATGTGCGTATAATGATCAGCACGCTCGAGCGGTCTTATCACGTCACATTCGTTCGTTCAATGAATTTCACTCCGCTCTGCATCGCCTGCGTGCGGCTGTTGCTGGCGCAAAGTTGTTGTATACGCTAACCATTTCTCCGGTTGGCGCAGGCCATGAAATTGAATATTTTTTGTTTCAGCTTGAAAGTGGCAATAAATGCAGCGGCATTAACGGCACACGCAGCGCAGCGCAAGCAATAAAAAACGGCGCCAATGACAAAAAGTAAGGCCGTAAGTGCGAAAACTAAAAAAGTTGTTGCCGAAGCAATAAAAAGTCTGCTCGTGTGCATATTTGTGCTTTTGTGTGTGTGCAAATAGTTCTGCATGGAAGGTTCGTGCAACATATGTGAAGTGAAAAACCTGGCTTTTAAGTTTAAAGTGAAAATCCTGCAGTGTTGCTGTAATTCCAACGCGAATTCCCAGCACTCGCGAGAAATTCATTGCTCCATAGTGTTCAACAGCATAATGCAGCAAAAATATATTTAAAATAATAAAAATATTAAATACCTCGTTTGAAATTTCAACCTTTGAATGTTTTGTTTTTGTTTTTGTTTTAAGTTGCAGCGTGTTAAAGTGAAGATGTCAAGCGGTTTTGCGCCGCTAAGGGTCTAGTAGCATAAAAATATTACTACGTGACTATAATATATAAACTAGTAGAAACCAACAACAACTTTTTAAGCCTAAACTAGTACTCTACATTGAATCAAGCAAGTTGATAACGTTGGACACCACCACAAAAAACAACAACCATGTTTGGCATTAAATATTTAACAGAGTCCCATTTAAAGGGCTTCGATCGATATAAGGTAAGTTCAATCAATATTGAGGTTACATAAGTGCCATTATTTAAATAATAAATCGAATGATTTTAAGAAAGAGTTTCGAGAATTAAGTTATTTATAACAGCAGCTTCAGTTATTTAGGGTTATGATTTTCATTGAAGACGGTGATTTTATTGAGCAGTGTCATATATCGTCAGCTAAAATGCAAGACTACGTATCATCAAAAAAAAATCGAAAATCGCTGTCTGATATAATAACCAATATATGTATAACTGTTTTTAACCAAAATTGAAATTTTGTTTTAATATGTATGAGTATCTGATAACCAATATATTGGTTAGTCGAAAAAATCTTTTCGTATTTTGTCGATAGATGCCGTTGCAGTCATATATCTCCAGTGCTACCAATCACATTGTGTCATATCACAGTTTTTAAAGGGTGATATTTTAAGCTTCATTTAAACAAAAAAATTAGATTCGAGGAAGTTGAAAAACAGTTACAGTTGTTCAAAAATTAGTGAAAATGATGATAAATTCGCTTAATTTTGAAATTCTGTGTAAAAAAGCGCAGAACACAACGCAAGCCACCAATGAAATTTGTGAAGTTTACGAAGACGATACTGTATAAGTTCGTGTAGCACAACAATGGTTCTTCCGTTCTATAAATTTCGATGTAAAAGATGCGCCTCGCATCCTATCTTTGAAAAAGTGGATGAAATTATGGAAAAGATTGACCAGGACTGTCACATAAGCAGCCATGACATCGCCAAGGAACTTAACATTCATCATCAAATGGTTTTGAACCATTTAAAAAAAGCTCGATGTTTGGGTACCACATGAATTGTCTGTAAAAAATTTAATGGACCGAATGAACATCTGTGATTCTTTGCTGAAACGAAATGAAATCGAACCATTTCTGAAGCGAATGGTAACAGGAGACGAAAAGTGGATCAAGCACGCTAATAATGTGCGAAAAAGATCATGGTCCAAGCGTGGTGAAGCTCAAAAAATAGTCCCAGAGCCAGGATTGACGCCTCGAAAGGGTATGCTGATTGTTTAGAGGGATTGATTCTACATTTTACTGTCAACAACTGATAATATTGAAGTAAGTAATCGAAAAAAATGGACAGAACTGAGCAACAGAATGGCTTCGTCTTCCATCAAAACAACGCTGACGTTGACTCGGCAAAAACTGGGAGAGCTTGGTTGTGAAGTTTTGATTTATTTATCATATAGCCCTGACCTTGCACGATAAGACTACCATTTGTTTCGGTCAATGCAGAACTCTCTTAATGGAGTAAAGTTGGCTTCAAGAGAAGCCTGCGAAAATTTCTTGTCGCAGTTTTTCGCCGAGAAACCAGAAAAGTTTCACGCTGATGGAATATTGTCTCTAGCGGAAAAATGGCAAAAAGTGATCGACCAAAATGGTACATATTTGGTTAATTAAAGTTCATTATAAATATAAAATAAATAAGTTGAAGTTTGATTATAAATACGAAAAGACTTTTTCGATTACCCAATATTAGCTTATATATACTTATATACATATATATAAATTGATTAATTCACCATTTCAATTATGGTTAAAGAATGGCTTACTCACTCATAATACAATGTTTACTTCATTAGTTGACTGCATTAAATATTTATATGTTTTCATAAACAAAAACCAAAAAGAATATATAAAATTTACAGACATAAATAAAGACACACCAACGCAGCAAAGAATCAATTATCAATGTTCCATTTAATGCGCAATCACGCCACTGAGTTTAGTATTGCCAACATACTTTGATTGAAATTAGTTTTTTTTTTTTTAATGAGCGTCTGGTACTCTATGTAAATAGAAACATAAATTGAATAACAAATAATATTAGACATTTAAGAAAATTTATACTTATACAAAAGCAAGCTTCAGTAGCCTCTGACTAATTTTGCGGCCAATGTTTAAGGCTTCACTGATATTATTGAAACAGAATTTTGAGTTACGTACACAGGTCTTTCATAGCAGAGTAGTACATAGTTTATTTTAAAATTTCAGATGAAACACAAATTTTCGGAAATCTGCATATATTTGTTGCGTATTCAGTTCAATTTGAGGTTTAAGAAATTATCTGCGTAGATTTTAGCTCAAAATTACTCATACGCCATGTTTTCACTTGCAAGCGCTGTTAAGTGTACGCTGTTATTTTTCAAAACAAATGAAATAGTAGACTTGGCAATCAACATATATGCCAAAAGCTATACTTTCCCACCGCATCTAATGTAAATATTTGTAGTTGTAATAAATAAATAAAGCTTGTTATTTAAGTCGGCAGTCAGAAAATTTTGTCCGTAAACACGTACAAGTGCACTGGTTAGGCGCACAGGAGAAAATATTTATGCACCTACAATGCTCGCACATATATTTCCATGTTTACAACAATTGACAATTAAATTTAAATTGATGCATGGTGAACTTGCATGAATGGCAGTACAACAAGCAAATTAGTCGCATCAAAACGTCAAAGGCTGATGGATGAGTGGATTAGCGAGCATATAAATAGCGCTTTAAAGTGCTTGTAAAAGTCATAGACTGCGATGTAATGTATGTAGATTTCCTCATAACGCCATTTACCATACTTATGAATCTATATGTATGTGTTAGTTGATTATATTTTTCTCGCGGCTGGCTTAATCGCACTCAGCCTTTGTTGTATTGGCTTTACAATGAATATAAATATGTATGTGAGTGACGAAAATAGAACTTACAGCATGTCAACAAATGGACGAATGAATAGTCAAAGTGATAACGCTGCTGTTTGATGGCCGCTTGTGCACGCTTCAGAGCGCTTATCTACAATTTGCTCATCCGTTCGCTGGCAAAAGTCATTGACCACACACAAGCATAAGTTGAATACGTATTGTATGTGTGTAGCATATTTAAATACACATTGCACAATGGGTGTCACATGCTATACTTCCGAAAAAGAACTTTTGAGCCGCATGGCAGACACTCACGTTTGCCAACGAGTGTGAGAATGATTTTTTATACAAATTTCCTTTTCGAAATTTTAATTTAAGGCCTTTGAAAAATTGATGTTATTAATACCTAGGCCAACGCTATATTCAAAAATGCAAAATTTCGTTATTGTGTGTGTGAGTATGCGCTCATTTCATTTGTTTCAACATTTCCTTGAGGGACTGCCAGTTTGAAATGTCCGTGTACAATTGGCTGCCACAAATATTGAATTGTAAAACAATCGATTTTAAGCGACGTAAAGTGGGCGTTTATTAGTGAAAGTCATTTGCCTCACCCCCTCAAGCTTTTTTGTATATTGCGTGCTGTTAAATACACAACAACTCGCTTCAGTGTTCGATATATTATTTTCCAACAACTGCAAAAACATTGTAACATATAAAGAAATATTTATATTTGATGAAAAGGGAAAATATATTTTTTGTAGATTTGGTGCAGTTAAAATCAATAGCTTTTTCTGTTGGCTTTGTTTTTGTAGCACCGTCTGTTGATTCTTGCCACTGCGTGCACTCTTTTGTTTGTTTATTTGCAACACTGTGTGCCCTATTTGATAAAGTGCATGCTGCAGAATGATTTAATCACCTCAAATAAATTTTTTCCGCTCATTAGCGTTGGGCTTCTCGTTTGGCATATGCTGCAAATACATACATACACATATGTGACATATGCACTTGTTTACTAATTAACATATTTAATGAATTAAAAATTTATTATAGCAATGATTATAATCTCTTATGTAGCAGTATGTGCCAAGCTCAATTCTAATATAATCAGTTAGGAAAAGCAGAAGTAATTATACTGAATTGAAAAGCTGCGTTCGCTGTAAGCTTTAATGGCAGCTGCATTCATTCAATAAGTAACTGACTAAGATGTTTAAAATTGCCAATTTTATAGACAATATTAGAGTTAGTACTTCGGATTATATAACCAGTTTTTAGTAGTTTTTCAGTAGTTTTTCAATACCCAGTAATGCCAATGAGTCAGTTAAATGAGAGACTTATAGAGCGTAATTTCTATTTTTAGAGAGGTATATAGTATGTTTCTCAATTGCGTACTGGTTTCAAAGCAGCACGTGTTGGTTAGAGTTATTCTGCGTTTGATACCTAAGCTTAGATTATTTTCGGAATTTATACTGGTTTCGAGATATACCAAGTCTTTAACTCATTCAAATGTATAGCTACCAACAGTGTATTTTCCAACCGTAGAACCTTTGTATGTGGCCTCCAAGTAATTTGTCCTGCCCTCGTTTACCACAAGATCAACATCTTTTGTTTCTTTTTCTAGGCTGGAAAAAGATGCTCTTTATTGTTAAGGAACACGATGCCAATAACATCTGCGTACTCCACTGGCATTGTGCTTTTAGAGTAGACCGTGTCTATTTGGTTGAAGCGACACGTATCACATTTTCCAGCATTATATTGAAAAATACTTATACCTGGCATCGAATGGCGAGAGCGGTGCTTCGCGATTTCGATGGAGCTAAAGGTTGTGCTCAACTTCATTCAGCATAACCGTGTGAGTTTCGCAGAGATACCAAATTTAGACATGACATCGAATAGGCAGCCTTCTTCTCTAGGATTTGACGTATTGTGAAAATCTAGAATCTGAAATATCTCAATTTTTTACCAGGTCTAAAACCACGTTGTTAAGATCCAATCAGTTTATTGACAATGAGCTTAAATCATTCATACAAGACTCTTGAAAGAAACTTATATGCGAAATCGAGCATGCTGTTCACGCGATAATTAGAGCCAGATTGCGGTATTTGACTACATGTGGTTAGGACACTGTACACTCATATTCCCATCATTGGGAACGTATTCATTACTAAACTCTGCTTTGCCGAATTACTGGGCCAAATCAACGTCGAGTTACAGAAAACACGGCTCAGATTTATTGCGTGTCAAATAGTGCTCTTCTACTATTCCAAGAAACCGGCTCATACTTTGTGGTCGCAATGGCCAAAATAGTCAAAACTAAGTGCGAACTTTTCCCATACTTGACTTCCAAAGGTGAAAAAGTCACTCGCCTTCACGGAAGCCCACTTTGCAGACCTTCAGAAAATAGCTTAATGAAAATGAAGTATCACTGTCTACTAAAAAGAAGACTATATTGATAAATAAATCGCAATTTTTTCCAAAATTTTTGTTTTTGTTTTGCAGGCCAAGTACTTATCCGACCACATTTGTAAGATGGCTTCGAATCTGCTACCAAAAACTTCTTTGAACGCATCATAAAAGATTTTTCAAACGAAACACTCAGACTGCAGTTATTAATCCAACTTATTTTCAACTTTTTACTTCCATCTCCAGTCATTGCAAACTTGTATCTGGATAGATCTGTTGTGCTGTCGACAGAGTTCAAAGAAACGAAAACGTGTAGCTGCACTCGCTCGCTTCGACTTTCCATCAATCCCGCCTGAAGTGCGCTTGTCTACTAACAAAAAATTCAATTACTGCCACTAGTCAATAATGTAGTAGTAGCACGCACAAAGTACGGCAGGGATTTATTTAAAAATTAATTGAAACTCGCGGTTTCAGCTGGCACTATTCATGAATATACAACTACAACTACATCTTTCCTTTACCATTTCGATTTATAATTATTTCAGCCATTTTAATGACTTTCCCCCATCCCTTGTCGGCTGTTTCATGTATCTTTATGTGTTTTTGTTTTTGTGTACTTTCAGTACAGCAGCATCGACACCGGCTACATCAGCGTCTATATCATGCATCCCTTCTGGAACTGGTGTGTTCAGGTGAGTTTCACGTGGAGTGCACAGGAGCGAGTCGGAAGAACCTTTGATCGCCGCAATCTTTGTGTTCAAGAGTTTGTACAGTGTTTGCATGCGTTGCTGGAGCATGTGAAAGTTTAATAAGCTGTGTTGTCTGTGTGTGTGTGTTTGTGTGTGCGCAGGAGTCGCTGCTATTTGAAATCCTTTATTTTTACCGGCCACAGCGTCTAAAACTAAAAACAAACCACTGCGTCAATTCCCAAACTGAAATCCGCATTTCGGGCTGCTTTGGCCGCAGTTGGAGGTTTGGTGTCCGGCTGCATAAGCAAACACGGATTTTTACGAGTTCTGTTCTGCAAGCGCTGGCACACACACACGCACAACATAAGCACTCGAACACATAACATAACTCTAACATAATCGTGTATGTATGTTTGTATGTAAATGGCGAAATGTTTTATTGCAGTTCCTGCCGAAATGGCTAGCACCGAACCTCATCACATTCACCGGCTTCCTGTTGACCGTGGTCAATTTCATTTTAATTGCATATTACGATTGGGACTTTCAGGGCGCCAACCACGAAGTGCACACGGTGCCGCGCTGGGTTTGGTCAGTGGCCGCCATTAATATTTTACTTTACTACAATTTAGGTGAGTTTCGCAGCACTGTTGGGTTGGTCGGTGTGCTAGAGAATGCATACTTGCGCGCGATTGTCAAATTTTATGACTTTTTCTAATGTACACTTTTTTTGTTTTAATTTTCCAAAAATTTTACATACAAATAGGTAGTCGAAAAAGACTTTTCGTATTTTGTCAATATTTGTCATTGCAGTCGTATATCTCCAGTACTACCAATCACATTTTGTCATACCATACAGTGTTGGAAAGGTGAGATTTTAAGCTTCGTCTAACCAAAAAAAAATTTAAACTCGTGGAAGTTGAAAAAAAGTTACAGCTGTTCAAAAATATAAAAGAAAATAAGTTGAAGTTTGATTAGTTATACGAAAAGACTTTTTCGACTACCCAATATGATGTTACCAGTTGAATGCATTTATTTGCTCACCACTGTAGCTCCTGTTGTTTGCATATGACTCACTTAAACGTGCCCGGTAATTTGGCTATGGTGCAAAGTTTCAAATTGAGTGCTATCCCGTTTGCACAAAATTTTGTTGCATACTTTTTAGCGCCGACCACCTTGCATACGTTTAATATTCATTTTACCTCTACTCCGCGTCTCTATTTTCCCCGCAGATGGCATGGATGGCAAGCAGGCACGACGCACTGGCACCAGCGGTCCGCTGGGCGAGCTCTTCGACCACGGCTTGGACTCTTACTCCGCTGTGCTGATACCAATTTATATGTTTTCGTTGTTTGGCACCAACGATTTGCCGCCGATTCACATGTTCTTCGTTATATGGAATGTTTTTCTTAATTTTTATTTGACACACGTCGAAAAGTACAACACCGGCGTGATGTTCCTGCCATGGGGCTACGACTGCACGATGTGGGTAAGCTTACCGAACAAGAAAAACTGCCGCATTTGAATGGTGTAGCATCAGCGCAGCGTTGACTGCTATGAGCGCTTAATATAATGCGAAGCAGAAGAGTTTTCACATTTTATTTAAAGTCAAAGCCTTATGCCATAAAAGTAGTCCCCGCAGGACTTTTTCAAATGGCATATGGCTTGGAACTTAAAAGTTGTGCGGTCGGCCTTTGGTTCTGCGTAAACAGTGTGGCATATTTAAGTGCAATAAACGTTGCAAAAAATATGAAACTTTCTGTTCACTCGTTGCCAAGGCGACACTTTGTGTACAACATTTCTTTTGTTTTGATGTCACTTTGTTCTTGACAGAGACCGTTACATAAAGTAGCAGCTAAAATTTTACAAAATCATTAACTGTAAATAAAATGACAATTTTTTACAAATTAATTTGACAGGGCGTCAGCTTGATGCTGTTCTTCACCACACTTGTCGGCCCGGAAATTTGGCATGCGCGCCCCTTCTTGGGCCTCAGTATGGCCAACCTATTCGAGATTGTGCTGATTGGTTCGGCCATGGTGAGCAGTCATCCAATCATCATCAAAAATATTTATTTGTAAGTACTTGTCTTCTTTCAAGTCTGAACATGATACATGACATTTTCTGCGCATATCTCAAGTTGCCCACATTCATATGCTGTTTTCGTTTGCAGATCATACAAACATAAAACCGGCAAAATGCGCCCATTCTTGGAGGCGGCGCGCCCACTCTTCCCCTTCTTGTGGCTCTTCGCAATCACAACGTTCTGGTGCTTCTACTCGCGCAACAGCATCATCGATCTGTCGCCGCGCATCATCTTCATACTCTTCGGCACGTTATTTTCCAATATAGCGGTAAGTGCTTGTGTACTTGGTTGCGGTTATGTGCATGGATGCACACTTTGCTATCTGCCAAATAATGCCTCCCACACAATTGATTGTGGCTTAAAGCTAGTGAAGTGTAAAGGCAAGTACTTGTAAGCGATAAAGCAAATCGGGACATGAGAAAGATTGAGTCGAAATGAAATGCAACGCAAGTCACAAATAACTTGTAGACAGTGGCTAGTAGACTTTCGGTTTGAACTTTTAAAATACTAAGCATTCACTATTATTTACTATATACTTCCATAATTATTTTTTTTCACTCCTCACTTCAAAATGATTTTTTTTAATATTTTGCTATTTTGTTACTTACTATGAGTCTGAGTAAAAGACACTTCCTTACAGTTTCAAACAAATCATACACGATAACGCTTTCGCAGCCAAATCATTGCATACTTTCAGGGTTCCACGCCTGACACCACTAATTTCCTATTGTGCCTCTCCCGAAGTGCAATTAATATGACGATCATATTTTTCGCTTTAAGCCAGCAATACTGCTTATCGCTCAGCTGAGTGCCACTCACGAGTTTAATGACTTCGCTGCCGTGTTGTTGGCGAGACAATATATTGCGCTCTATTCATTTTCAAATATCAGCCACTTGTAACACTTTCAGCAGTCTAGCTGCCCAGAGTTATGTGTGTTCTAATATTTTTATTATTACATATTTGCTTCGTTTTTCGCAAATAGTGTCGCTTGATAGTGGCGCAAATGTCCGATGTGCGCTGTGACGGCTTCAATCTGCTGCTGTGGCCACTCTTGGCCACTGTGGCGGCCTCCTGTTTCCCCTGGTATGAGCAGCTGCTGGGCAGCGAAATTAGCGCTGACATGGAATGCTGGATCCTGCAAGCCTTAACGATTTTCGTCACCATAGCACATCTGCATTACGGAAAAAGGGTGGTAAGTACACATGTGCGACTGAAAAGTTAAGAAAAATTAACTTAAAAACTGTTTTGGTATAAATTTTTTTTAGTTAATTTGAGTTTGTTTCTACTAAAGAAATTCTCATGCTGCTTAGTTTTTAATACCCCGCATTTAATGTTTTTCAGGTTTGCGAGATGTGCGACCACTTCAACATTCGTTGCTTCAAAGTAAGATACACTTCCTATATGCAACACAAAACAGTAACAAATAACCTACCAAAGAACTTAGGAGCGGTAAACAACTCTCATAAATCAACACAATTAACCGAGTCATTATTGAGTAAACGTTCAGTTAATAATAAAAATGGGCCAATTCAAAGCAAACTGTCATAACTTGAGTAATTAACATCATATCACATTATATAAAATGATACAATTTGTTTTAACGTCACGAATTTATACCACTTGTCATATATTATACCGTTTAAGATCTCCATTTATTACTAAGCACAAAAGTTGAGGGGCATTTGAGGGTTTCTTAGGCTAAATCTCGAGTTCAATATATAGTACATACATAGTATGTATATACATACATATATACAAAGAAAATTACGGAACGGAAATTCGAGTAAATATATACACAAGAAAGAGTTGAAATGCCAAAGTTCAATAGGACAAAGATAACCGAAAGTTAGTTGCCGAATCAAGGTGTTGATGACGTATAATAACTATCGTGCCTCAGCTCGTTTTTGTTGCGGTTTTTGAGAGCGATATTAGGTATATATTAAGATATTATAAGATTTATTCAATCTTTTCGACATCTCAAGCGTTTTATGGGTTGAATATTACCCAAATCAAATATAATTAAATATATCGTCACCTAAAATGCAAAATAATGTAACATCACTTTTCATAAGTTTCCAGGTGTAAGAGAAGCGATGTAATAGAAACCACTCATATTAAAAGAAAATTTGAGTTTTGGTTATAAAATGGTTATATATTGCTTATATATTGGTTATATATTTGGTATATATTGGTTATATAATGGTTATATCTGACAACGGAGGCTGAAAATTTTATGCTGCATATATGTATGTTACACGATGTGGTGAATCGTAAGCAATAAAAAAAATAATTTAAATTTTTTTGATGATACGTTGGTGGCATTTTAGGTGACGGTATGTATTTGTACATATATATAGAATATATTGAATATATTATCACGAGTTTAGTAAAGTAAGCAGCATCATAGTTGCTAACCATATATTATGTGAATATATAATTTTATAAGTAACCTGGTTAATTCTAGTTTTGGTAAGTCTCATAAGCACTAACGAATATTATAACGGGAAGTTTACAGTGTAATTAATACTTGGCTGTACTAACAATAAAAACAGTAAAACAACAACGACTATTAACTAGAACATAAGCTAGCATATTGAAGGTGTAGTTAAGATAAATCTGAAAATAAAGCAAATTGGTATACAAATTTGGAATGCACAGGCAAAGATAAATGTGTTTTCTACTAAAATTGAAAAAAAAAATAATTTAAAATTTTTTGACAAAGAAGTGATCCTTATTATATAGACTTCATATTTTGCTAGTCACTATAGAAATACATATCTACACAAATGCAACTCTGAACTTATCTAACAAATACTGAAGTCAAATAATAAATATACGTAAATGACTATTTTTAGAAAAAAAACTCAAAGTTTTTCATTGCTTGGGTTGATTTGGTTTACAAGCACAGATTTGTCGCTTTGACTCAAATGTGTTTCTGGAAAAGCATGTATACACGCTGTGACAAATATACCAATATAAGTTGAAGTGTGATTAGAAATACGAAAAGACTTTTTCGACTACCCAATATTTCGTACTGATTTCTACCATTATTGTTTGCCTAACGCATCAGTTATCCTTTCCTAAAATATAACCAGTGCTATACCGTGAACCATTGCACTATTTATCCAGAATTTTTATTTTTTCGTCCTTTCTCCAAACATCTTTCATATATATTATATATGTATCTACGTGCTGTGCGTGTGATATTTTTATTTTTTTTCGCATTTTATAAAATATGCGCCGCTATAATTGCTGCAGACACTAATTGCTTTATGCTTCCGTAACGCCGAAATGGAAATTTAATTATGCTCATAAATAATAAACTGCCTGTTAGATTTCCATTGACGTGCTCGCTTAATGCATTAACTGGATATATGTATTATATGTGCAGTAGTTTTGTTGCTTGAGTTGATTTATGTAAATTAATATTAAACATTTATTTATATTTTAATTGAATTATTCTTATGCAATAACAATAACTTATTGTACGACTCTAGGAAAGCAGATAAATAAAATGAAGTTTGAAAGCCTGCATAAAGCTACTAAAGTTGCATGCAATACAAAGCCTTGAAGTACTATGAAGAATCCTATTAAAAATACTAAAAATTATTCTTCATTACTATCAGTTTGAGTATCAAAAATATATATGATATACGTTTAGCATTAAAATTAAATGCTTATTAATTAAAATATGGTCTGCATTTACGTTCTATGTCCTTAGATTAAGTGTGTTATTGCTCAAATAATCTCTTGCATGCTATATTTGCTCACTAAACGCCTACTAAATATACATATCCGCATGCCGACCAAATGGGATAACTCTATAGCGAAACTAAAGATATAAATTCCTTCCTCTTGCCCATTTTATTTTTAAATTCGCCTTAAAACTTTTGTAGATTACAAAGCAAATGGAAGCGGCGCGTGCGGCAGCATCGCACGACCATGAACTTCGACGCAACTCAACGCCGGTTTGAGCGTACTTCTGCAACAAAAACAAGCGCCACCGACGCCCTAACCAAAACCAAAGAGATAATGCCAAAACGATATTTAATTTAGCCTCACGGTACAATTTGAATGCCGTTACTATCTTAACCAAATAAAGAATTTAAGTGCCATATAAACAATGTATGCAAACTTACTTATTATCTACAGTTATTTGTTGTAAAAACGGTAGTTTGTAAGTGACAACACGTAAATGTTAAATAAATACAAATAAATTTTATCTAATTTATTGTTGTTTGTTTGCTTTTTTTAATTGTTATCGCTCCTTTGCCTCCAGCTCGTCGGACCAGATCTCGCTGTTTTCGCTGCGTTTTGTTCTAAAAATGTAAGTGGTGCCGACTTTTCTGAAATTCAGTTTCGTGAATAGCGCAATGGATGCCGAATTGCCGTAACTTATCATAGTGGTGGCGTCGTCGCCGGCCTGCGCAAACTGTCGCGACAAAAAGTGTACCATTGCGCCGGCCAGACCACGCCCTCGGTGCGCATCCCGTACGTGTAGCATGCCGAGTAGACCCAGATTGCATCTGTTCAGACAATAGAAAATATTTAGAGTAAAATGCATTTGGATATGTAGCTGAGCTGTGGGTAAGCTTGCCTTATGCACCAGCCTATCAGTTCACCAGTTGATTTCAAATAAATGCCAATATTGTAGTTGTACTTAATGAGTCGCTTGATGAACGCCAAACTGCCTTTGGCACGTGAATACCAAATATTGTCTACAATGGCAGCTTCGTCTGCTGCTAGCGGGCGGAATTCATACTCCGGTGAGACGCTGGAAATGTTACCAAAGATATGAGTTAGCGAACGAAATGAAATGAAGGATAAGGAAATGAAGACTGAATGAAGAATACGGAAATGCTGAAAAAGGACATGAAAAAGAAAGGAAATAAAAGATAAGGAAATGAAGTATAAGAAAGTGAAGTTTAAGGAAATAAGAGAATAAGTAATGAAGCATAAGGAAATAAAAGGATAAGAAAATGAAGCAATAGTATAAACGTTGCTAAGATCGCTGGTTCTACGACATCGGAGTGAACCCGCATTTACCAAATATTCGGTTAAGTGCTGCCAAATAAACTGAGTTTTATGCCTCACTTACCTCACTTCTAATTCCAAAGCCTCTGCTCTGGGCATAATCATTATTTGTAGCCGCACTATGTCGATGAGTAAATTCAAGTCTGTTAGTATTTTGAAAATAGTATCGTGGTGTATGTCCGGCACGCCAGTCATTTTATAACCGCGACTCCAGTCAAGCTGTAGTAAGGCGGTTCTCAATTCAGTTGCAGCTTCGGCAGTATCTAAGGCATTTACCATCAATTGATAGCGATCCTGCACAAATATTGAAAATACTCTTGAATCGATTTTATGTTTTTATTAAGTTTTAAGCTTTTTTGGTTTTGCTACTTCTGTGCTTGCAAACTCTCACACACTCACCACTATCAAATAGAGTCCGCTCTTTCTCCAAACATCTGGCAGTGTGTAAATCTTGATATGCTTCTGTTGTGGGTCTCTTTCGAACCAGCTGATGTAGTTGCCCAGCGTCTGATAGCCAATCAATTGCGTTATGCCACATGCTTTATACAGCTCACGCATCGATCTCAAATCGTCGATTTTGTTTAAAGTTATTAATAGATTTGTCATTGCGGCGGTTATGCGCTGTAGAACTCGCAATTCTTGCTGTACTCTAATTGATTTCAAATGCAACTGAATGCCCTTGTACCTGGATAAGTAGGTGGCCACCGAATATGTTTATAATAACAATGAACTGCTTGTGAGCGTTGTGCTGAGCTTCACAAACACTTTATTCCGGGTTTCAATTACAAGGCCACATGTAATAATCAGCACATTGTCATTGAGCGAATACAAGTTGTAATAAAAAGCTGTGGTCTCACATAAGCAATCTCCCCGTTTACGAGTTCATTGAAACTAAGAGTAAGAGTTGCCGCACTAATTTTAAGTATATCACTGAATAGGAGAGTGTCATGTAATTTCTTGGCTCTATATAAAAGAGTGAAAATGTTTGGTTTCTCTCAATAACTATAGTGTACTCTTCATATTCATTGATCGGCTAAAGACAAAAAAGAGAGCTCTCTCTTTCTTTACATTGTGAGATTACAAGTATGTTTGTTGGTAACGAAAAAAAAAACGAGAAAATGCATTTCTTTCAGTAACTATGTGTTCAGTTTGTATGGAAGCTAAATGCTATAGTAATCCGATCTGAACAATTCTTTCGGAGATTATGTTATTACCTTAAGCAGTAATCCATGTCGAATTTCGTGAAGCTACCACGTCAAATGCGAAAGTTTTCCATACAAGAACTTGATTCTGATCGTTCAGTTTGTACGGCAGCTATATGTTATAGTGGTCCGATATCGGCAGTTCCGACAAATGAGCATCTCCTTGAAGAGAAAATGACGTTTACAAAATTTCAAAACGATATCTTAAAAACTGGGGGACTAGTTCGTATATATTCAGGCAGACGGACAGACAGACAGACGGGCATGGCAAAATGAATCAGCTCAACATACTGATCATTTATGTATATATATATTTTATATGGTCTCCGACGCTTCCTTCTGGGTGTTACAAACTTCATGACAGACTTAATATACCTTGTATAGGGTATAACAAAAAAAAATAAAAATAAAAAACATGAAACGTATGTCAGTTGAGCGCATAATTTTGTATATATTATCTTCGATGCTTCATTGCGTTCGCCGATCCTTGCACGTTTTTCATTGGCGTTCGTATAGACATTCAACACCATCTTAAGAGCCAAGATTAAGCAACAAGGTGAAGCCGAATCGCCTGTAAGCTGGCTTCACATGCAACATTCTGCGAAAGTCACTTTGGCATTTGCCAATAGTTTTATTAGTAATATTTGAAGCTCAATGAGTAACAAAGCCCTAAACTAACATAATGCACCGAGCTACCAATATACCCGAATCTTCCGCATATTAACCAATATTGTTGCAGATTGTTGTATATTGTTGTTTTTTAATAAAAAATTGTGATTTCCAAACTTTCTACATAATTGGCATGCCACAAATAGTTGATTATCTTCGCTTAGGCAATGTTTAGGGAGCATATTTTGAAGCCGCAAGGGCAACTTAGCGTACGAGTAGATGCAATTGGAAATGTTAATAAGCAAATACACACGCTTAAAACACACATGCACTTATTGCTTCAAGTATTTTCTTCACTTTAACATTCAATGTCTTCTTTCGCTGCAGTTGGTAGTTGTTGAATCGTATGCCCTCGGCTGCAGCTCGTTTAACAAACCGCGTACGGTATCAGTAGATATTCATCATCCGGTAAGGCAGCACCGATTGCGCATCCCTTACTGATAGTATATTCGCAAAGCGCTGGAAGCAGTTCTACGCAATCAAAGTAAAATTAATGTGTCAGTCACTTTTGCTTTAGTTGAAACTATTTGATGCCACAGTCTCACCCTTGGAACATACCACAACCATATGCGGGTCACTGCGGCGCCATTGTTCGCCGTTCAGCGTGTACACCTGCACTCGTTGGAGCAGCTTAAAGCGCTTGTGCCATTTGATGAAAGCGTTCAGCGCGTTGCGCTTATAATTGTTTGATTGGGAGAGCGCTTTCAAAGCTTCGACTTCACACAACGTTATCAATTTCTGCAATTTTCCTTTATTCGTATTACAGTTAGTGAAAAGGGTGAAAATTCTGTGGAGTTTAGACACGAGTATCCTCGCTCGTGATACTAGATAAACGGGATGACGTTAAGAATAAATACTTTATTCGCAACATATTTTAATTTAAGGAAATATTTTATACATACAATAGTATGCGTATTACATCTATTGACAAAATACGAAATTATATGAAAAGTTTTGGTCTTTATGGTTTTCGGACAACTTGAGAAGATTTTTGGTCCAACACATTTGAAATCCCATCAAGTAATTGTCATTTTGACGTAGTCTCATTAAAAATTCATTTTCAACTTTATTTAATTATAACTTTTGGCTCATTCATAAACAGTACAATAAGTGGGAACACCGCCACCAGTGAATGAAATGCTGCCTACTCGCCATCTGGCCAAGCGCGTTCGATGTCGTTTGTGGGAAATGTGCGCAGCCAATAGCAGTTGTCGACCACCTTGAATCCCAGCTTGTCGAACGTGGCGCGCGAGGCACGATTATCCTTGTTCACCAGCGCCATGACATCGTCGCCCTGCTCGGCTATACGACGCGCTGTGGCTGCAGCAACTAGGCTACCCAAACCGCGGCGCTTATAATTTTCCTTCACCTGCAAGGCGCCCAGAAAGCCACCCTGTAGCCTAATAAAGAAAAATTCAAAATCAGTTGTTAGAGCGTTAACTTCTATACGGTGGTATTGATGTTGACTTACCGCAGGCACCACGCCACCAGCTCGCCGCTATCCGCAGTGTAGACGCCCATATTCGCGTTCCATTCGATCAGCCGTTTAATCACGAAGGGGGAACCTTGATGACGATTTGGCCATAGTGTATCGATTAAGTCGGCATCCGTTGCGGCATTTAAAGGGCGTAGCACATAGCCATCGGGACAGCTACAATTACATACATACATCAACATGCGGTTTTAACACATAAGAGCCTTTTCACATATGTACCTCAATGGCAGCTGCAGCACTTCTTGCCGTGGCTGGTAGTACATAAGGGTTAAGCTGTCGTACTCGACTTTTAACTGCTTCTCGCCCACGACACTCAGCACCGACGGGCGATGGCGCTCCCGGAAGGAGCTCACTTTAAAGCCCGGCCAAGCCCAGTTGAGCAGCGCTAAAGCTGTGGTCAAGCGCTCGCTTTCTTCGCTGGACAGCAGTGAATTCACAAACAGCTGATAACGGTCCTGCGATGGATGGAAACGTTAATTGTACCGTTAAACAATTCTCTCTTTCTTTTTTAAAGATGATAAGGTTTTAAAATCGTCTTAAATATTGTTTTGCGCAAATTTTTTATAAAATCAAATTTTTTTTTTAATATTTTATCTATTTAGGTTTAAGTCTGTATGTCTGCAAATATTTTGCACCGCCCTGTGCATGTGCTTGTTTGTTATGCTACTCAATTACTCACCACAACCAAAAAAAGTCCATCGCCATGCCAATCGTTGTTCAGTGTGAAAATCTGCAGATTTCTCATATCCGCCACTGAGCTCAGTCGCTGGCGCTGCTCCACCCAGTCAATGAAATTGCTCAGACAATAGTAGCCCACACAGTGGGCAGGCCAATCACGACGGTATAAATCACGCAATTGATGCAGTTCGCTGATTTCGTTGATGGCAGTGAGTTGCGAATAGCCCGTTGGCGACACGGCAGAGGAGCCGGCGGCAGTTGTTGCTGACATAGTGGCTGTTGGTGCTGGTCCTGGAGCTGGTGATGGTGATGATGATGCTAGTCTTTATAGCCTTTAGATGACAGCTTTTGAGGTAGCACTCGTTGTTGTTGTTGCTATTCAAATGAAAGTCCAAGTTAGTTGCGCAGTTGTTGTTAGTTTACGCGGCAAACTGGCGAACGTCAGTCAATTCAAGTGCTCACACACACACATACACACTCGCACACATACAAGTATATATATTTGTTGATGGGCTGAAGTTTTGTAGCGATTGGCTGTCAGTGTAAAGCAAAGCTACAAAACTTGAATTAAAGTGCATGGGAAATGCGAAACCTAAACACGGTAACAACCGAGCGGCATGGAAATCAAATCGAAAAGCAATTAAGAAAAGCTATTTGGTCGATGCGTATTCAAATGGCCCGCAGCAGTTGGTGTTGCTGGGCCGGCTTCGCGTTGGAATTGTTGGAATTGTCGCAATGCGTTGGTTTCTTGCGAAATTCGAGCATTCCGCGCGAGCGGGCATTTGCAGTCGATAGTGATTGGAAATTGCAGTTAGACAGTTAAGTTGCAGCAGGTCCTTTAGGTGGTGTAAATTTTTGCTTGAGAGATGTTCAATAAAAAAGAAAAAATCTGCTAATCTTCGCATATGCCGCTAGTCTTGTAAATTTTCCAGCTAATTTGCCTCTTTTTCCATGAAATAATAATAAATTACATTTCGCTCTTCTCAAAGTGTAAACACAGGCAGACACATACGTACCTAAATTGAGTAACGGAATGTGATCGCTGTTTAGCCACTACAACCTCCGCTCGCGCTGACAGCAAGAGACTGAAGGCACTCATATTCACCCGAGACGTTACAACAGCACTCTCAAACACACATACATATACAAAATGATCTTAATAGAGAGCTTTTTGCTTGTGTAGCAGCTTTTGCAGCTTTCATTTGCTTTTGTGTGCAGATAATAATATTTTTGCGTTAAAGGCTATGAGTAGCTGTGAACACACTCACCTCTTTGCAATGAGCTAGAATACTGGCATTCTCTGAGCAATTGGATAATTGCGACTCGGAGCTCTATCGCGCTTAATCGCATTTGATTTGATATTCTCTGTTCCTCGTGTGCAATATTAGGAAGAGAAATGTTCTCAACTGCCACACAGCTACACTCGACAGTTTCGCAAGAGAAGAAATAATGATATTTGTAAATTTACTCAGTTGACTCAATTAATGTTGAGATTATGATTTAATGCTGAAATATTTGCTTAGATCATCGAAAATTAAATTGAAAGAGACCAGTGAAGGCATGCGCTTTCTTTAAAGGCCCAAATCTACTGCTGAAACCAATCAACATATCTGTGCTTTCTTGCAAGCAACAAAAATTCGAAAGTAGACATCTTTTTCAGTTTCTTAGACCAGTGTTCGACTGTCGATAATCTAAAGACTTAATACATCCTAGTATTGCAATCTGTCATCGTCAATTGCGTTGTTTACAGTAATTTAAAATATTCATTTTGGCCAAAAAATGGACCAGTGTCTATTAATAGTATGGTGAATTCAAACGAGGTCGTAGATAAGTCCAAGAAATATTACGTAAACGTCGTCCAAAGTCAGTTGGAAAATATTGATGATGTGCACAAACTGGTATTGTAAGATCCTCATGTGACCTATCGTGAGGTTGAGACAATCATAGGCATTAGTCCGATCAGCGTTCATTCATTACATGAACATCTGACTGCAAAAATACATGTTCACATTGAATCCCACACAAATTCTCAATCGCTCAAGAAATGGCTCTTGGCAAATGGTCCAGCGAAATGTTAAAGAACTACGATAGCGGTGCTTTGAAACACGTCTATGACAACGTGACAGATGATGAATCCTAGATACGTAAGAGCTCGAAAGTAAACAGCAGGGTTTTTGACGATAAGCCGAAGCCAAAATAAGCTGTTCGCGCTCGAAGCACTTCCAAGCAAATGGCTGCCTTTTTTAGATAAAGCCGGATATGTCGCAACCATACCACTGAAGCAACGCAGAACAGTGAATTCTAAGTGATTCACAACTATTTGTTTGCCAGTTGTTTTTCAAGAAATCAGACAAGCAACCACCGAAAAGACGGATCGCTTCTCACCACGACAATGCGAGCTTTCACACATATATGTACTGTAACGACTGAATTTTCAAGCTCTCAAAACATCGATTTGATGAGTACTTCACCGTACAGTCCAGACTTGGCACCGATAATTTTAAAGGTAAAATTCCGCGGCAAAAACAAAATTGTGATAACATCGATAAAAAAAACAGTACAATAACAACAAAACAACGCTGGCATCAACAGTTCCTGGCTACCGAGAAGCCAAAAAAATGCGTTATTCTGTCGTTATGCAGAAGCATGGCATCCATGAAAACTTGATTAGTCTGTAAAAGGAAAACTGAAGGAATGCCGCTTTCAGCATGTACTTGCGTCCTTTCTTACTTCCGCTGTTCGTGAAGTTTTTATTTGTTATTTTCATGAAACCATTCACCATAAACGGACGTCTGTTTCTCATTGTACGCTTTGTTGTTTTTCACCTAATTAAAGCTTTTTCTTCGCGAAACTATTATTTTGCAACATTATCAACAATATTTTCAACAATTGACTGTGCTTGATGGCGAAGCGCGGCACAATGGGGTTGGTGGCACGTAAAAACGCACGCTGGCATGAAATTGCAAAAATACCGAAAGGAGCGTAAACACTGAGCGCAAACACTGTGGCGCAACTAAGAAATTACTGAGGTGACAATGGTGATGTCAACAATGCCATTAACGGTTGACGATGCGAATGATGCAACAAAATGTTTCTGTCGTGTCGAGCGCAGTCGAGCGAGCAGCCATTTGGCACACACACACACTCTTACGCGGCACGTATGCGCGTCTGCAGCCAGCTGTTTGCTTGCAGGATGCATTATTCGCACGCTTTTTTATATTTCTATAAAAATATTAGTAACATTATCGGCGCCATAATCAGCGACGTCATGGCCATCATGAAAAGGAGTGCAACCGCACAGTTAGCGCTCATATTATACCCATAAATATACGTGCGTGTGTGCCTCTATGCTGCATGTGTGCAGTTGTGGCATGCGGCATTAGCTCAGCGCGAGCAGCAGCTGTCACTTTAGGGCGCCTTGCTGCTGAAAGTATCACGCTAATGCTGCGATAAAGTTCGTACAAGGAAATTCGGTGGGTCGCGTATACGCCGCGGTGCTCCAGCAGTAAGGGGCGTTTGTTGAAAAATGCGAAACATATTCTTAACGTCAGTTTAATATGCGTTGCCACTGGTTGTAATGGAACTTCTTAGGAGGTAATATTTAACAATAATTTAATAATGATTCTTTATCGCATTATTGTGTAGACAATCAGTATTTCTATCTGTTCTACTTATACTTATAACTTTTTATCTATTAAATTTAGCGCTCATTTACGAATATTCGGTGTTTCCTTAGAGTTTAGATATATTATTGCAAATCCAATCATTTAAACACATTTAAACCGTTGGCAGGGTCATATGTGTCTACATATATATAAATCTAGTTATTTAGCTCTATGATACTCCGGCAAGCGTTTGCCAGATTCAACATAAATACCACAATTACTGTCAAAATTCACATAGTTCATATTTGGATGTCTAAGCAGAAACCGAATTAGCTCTCTTCTGTACACAAGATGAGTAAAGAGCGAGCAGAAAATCACAACAATGTCTGTGAAGAAATCCGGTCGCACAGTTCGTTTCCGGCAAAGGCTTCCGTCGGAAGTGAAAGGCAATACAGCAGCTGCGGATGTGCTCGCTTTCATTTGCATGTGCAACTTCTTTGCGCCATGCTCTTGCCTTGCTGCCGTCGCCGGCCTTCTTTAGCCTCGCTGCACAATTTCCACCTCAGCTGTTGCTCTTTCCGCGTTCGCCTTAGGCACTTCTGCTATAGACGTTTATTGGGTTGTTTTCTTTGATTTCTCGACTTTTACACAACTAGTTGCCACAAATGTCGTTGCAACGACGCTGCATTCAGCTATTTTATTTTCCCACTGACAAGCCGTAGTCGCGGTCTACGCTTTAGTTTGTTCATATACTTTGTATTTGTGTTTGTGAGTTAGGCGCATTCAACTAGTATTTATTTAGATTTGCAATTCTGTTTCTCGGTCTGGTCATTATTTGTTGCTGGGAAACCCATTAGCCACAAACAACTGCAGTTTGGAAGCTGTGCTTAAAGCTCTGCAGGCGCTTAAAGATTCTGTGAATTACGAATTAAAGATCGAAGAATGTTATAAGTGACATTGTTTCTATTTAAGGAGCCTCTTTGAAAGCAAGCTACGTCTAGGTAGGTAGACAGGTAGAGTGTATGTCTGATGACACACCTGGGCCTTTAGGTGGCTGATTGTGATAGCATATATATTTAAAATATATGTAGCACAAGAACTTAACATTCATCATTAACGGTTTTGAGCCATTTAATAAAGGCTGGCTTCAAAAAGAAGCTATTGTTAGGGTACCACATGAATTGCCTGTGAAAAATTTAATGGACCGAATTAACATCAACGATTCTTTGCTGAAACGAAATAAAATCGAACCATTTCTGAAGCGAATTCTAACAGGAGACGAAAAGTGGATCAAACATGACAATAAAATGCGAAAAAGATCATGATCCAAGCGTGATGCAGATCAACAAATGGTCGTAAAGTCAGGATTGACGCCTCGAAAGCTTATGCTGAATATTTGGTGGGATTGGAAAGAAATCACCCACTATGAGCTGCCCCAGCCTGGTCGAACGATTGATTCAACATTTTACTATCAACAACTGATGAGATTGAAACAAGCAATCGAAAAGGCCAGAACTGATCAACAGAAGGCGCTTCGTCTTCCATCAGGACAACCGTAGACCACACACATTTTTGATGTTTCGGCAAAACCTGGGAGATCTTGGCTGGGAAGTTTTGATGCACCCACCATGTGGCCCTTAATGGAATAAAGTTGGCTTCAGGAGAAGCCTGTGAAAATGGCTTGTTGCAGTGTTTCGCCGAGAAATCAGAAAAGTTTTGCATTTGTGGAATAATGTCTCTAGCGGAAAAATAGCAAAAAGTAGTCGACCAAAATGATATATATTTGGTTCATTAAAGTTCATTATAAATAAAAAAAATAAGTTGAAGTTTGATTAAAAATACGAAAAGACTTTTTCGACCACCCTATATTACCTCCTCGTATAAGCTAACTTCTTTTCTATGTTGGAAAACGCTCAGCCTTATGTGATCCCAAGGCAGGCATGCTTGAAAAATTGAGTTTCAAAAATGTCAGCAAAACATATTGAGCGTTGAAACCAGCAGCAGGTGAATGACTTCAATCGAAAATTTATGATTTTATAATTGATAACATATTTCCTTGACTATAAATACTCAAGCGCCTAGTAACAGAAATAACTGCTTGGGCGCTTATACATATGTAAAACTTATAAGTGTTTATTAGTATGAGTATATATTAGCACATAGAACACAATAAAATTGACTCTTTTGATATAAGATTAGAACATTTTTAAACAATTGCACATGAATTGCAACATTCTCTTCAAAGAGATCAATGCATTTAGCACAAGAGTGTAAGACTCTTATAAAAATTTGCACAAGCGGCTACATGACAATGCAGAATCTGTTTTTGCCACAGTTTTGCTTGGTTTTGCTATAAGTTCGCACGGCGGCACATCATCTTCGGCAGTACTGCTAAGAGCATGGCAAATACTTTAGTTGACATACCACAAGCAGAGTGGATTGATTTGCGAGACCTTTACTTGGCCCAAAAGCAGCTATCTTTTGCATACAATACCATACAATGCTTGATTGACTGGAAAACTCAGAACCAGGATCTCGAAATAAACATATACTCATTGAATGGAGATTGGAGAAGCGATGGGACCTATGTGGCTATTGTAAGTCGGCCACCAATATGTGTGTACTCTGTCATTAATTCATTCAATTATAGAAAAAGAAACCTATAACCTATTTGTTCATGAATACACTGAGTGACAATCAAAAGCGTTTACTGACTGCGCTTAGAATGCTGAAGAACAAAGAACCACTTCTAGTATTTGGCTACCCGGAATGTCTAACGCCCACTGTTAAGCAATTATTCATAGAGAGAGGTGCAAGGGAAGAGGAATTTGAGGCAGACGGCACCGCTTGGTATCATATCGACAAAGACAAAGCGACTCAATTTGCAGTAGAGTAACTAAATATGTATAATGTAGATATGTATATGTATCTATACGCTCAATATAATTACAGCGTGCCTAAAGGTTTCACTCTTAGGCGGTTGGATCCGAAAAATGCCGAGCTGGTGAACAGCGTGTGGCCACATCGTACGTCTGACACTTTACTCTTCGTGGAAAGAATGATAACTTACTCAGACAGTGTTGGTGTCTACGACGGTTCCGATAACTTGGTGGCCTGGTGTTTGAGGTGGGTAACCCAGTGAATGTGTGTATGGGAAATGAATAATCAAGATTGTACTTACTTGCAGATTACCGATTGGTTCGTTGGGTTTACTGCAGGTAATGGAGTCTCATAAGCGTCTGGGATTTGGAAGTTTGGTGGTGCGTTATATGTCCAAATTGATTGCATCCAAAGGACTCGAAGTCACCGCACCTGTTATCTTCCAAAATGTGGCATCACGCTCAATGTTTGAAAGACTGGGTTTTAAGGCAATCGATAATGTGTATTGGTCAACTTTACCGGAAATAAAGTAAATGTCAGAAGTAAGTGGTGCTAATTCTAATAAAATGTATTCTTAAAAGGTGTCTAATGATTTCATTTGCTGATATTGGATTGCGTGTAGCGATAAGAAGGTTGAGAGCTTTACAAGAAATTATGAAATACATTATTCTTGTCACAAAGATAAACGCACGTAATAGTGAGGTACAAAATAAGTAAATAATGTACTAATAAGTGCTACAATGTTATTTGATTTAATCTTAATAAGCTTGTAAAACAAAATAATATTTCTTTTCAATCTTTTTTACTTTGATAGCTAATTATAAGAGTAAGAGCAGTTAAGAGTTGCCAGTACTATCATATTCTATACTTAAAAGAGACTGCATTCTCAAAAAGAGAGAGATAGAGAGAGCAAATTTTAATTAAGCGCTCATCTTGAGTAATTAAACGGCTTGCATTGTTCAATTTGTTAGTGATCCCCGTATTCAAGTTGCGTCTTGGTAAAATTTTGATAAGCTTTGGCTGAAATATTTGCTTAAGTAAATGCATTTATTGCAAAGAAGTAAAGTAAATGCTTGTATGGACTAATTAATAGTAGTGTGTAAAAAAAACTTGATTGCATCGGCCGGGAATCGAACCCGGGCCGCCCGCGTGGCAGGCGAGCATTCTACCACTGAACCACCGATGCTTATGCTGCTCCAATCTCCAAACGAAAGTTCCCCCCGTTGATCCCTCACCAAAATGGGGCCAACTTATACTGATCTCTAGTTTCACGTTTGCCTCTGTCTCTTCGACCTGTAATTTAATTAAGTTCAATATGAACGTGCGCTACGATTCGAATGAAAGATAAAGAGAGAAAGGCTGATTAAGCTTTCGAAAGCCATCTGAAAAACGTTGTTCTATATTTTTATAAATTATTTATTAATTATATTTATAATAAACACCAATAAAGTTTTTCCATTCCCAAATACAAAATCATATTCTTCTTCCTATGTGCTTAATGTCTCTGTAAATTAGTGAGTCGCTAGTAAACCTTAACAGCCTCTCATAACACCAGAGACAGTATTGCTTGCAATTTCATAACAGAAAGCCTCTTTCATAGCTTTACTCTCTGTTATCACACTGTTAAGCTGCTGTTGCTCTCACTAAATTTGGTTTCGTGTGGTTTAGAGCTTTAGACATCGATCGACATTTAAGTCTAAGTAACTAGTTACTAGCAACGTTGTCGGAAATGAGAAATTGGAACCGATCGAATTAAAAGCATCGGTGGTTCAGTGGTAGAATGCTCGCCTGCCACGCGGGCGGCCCGGGTTCGATTCCCGGCCGATGCAAACAACTTTTTGAATATATTTATCAATAACTAATAATACGTGGACATTCATAGAGGAATGTTATAATATTAAGGTTTGTAACTTTTTCACAATATTTTATTAAATTGTTTATATGTTGTTTTGCTTTTCAAGAGACTTTTGAATAATACTGAAACAAAAATTATAGAAAACAGTTTTAGCGTGTTGTATAGTTATTAATACTAGTAAATTTATATTATGGTAACTTGTTAACAAGTTACTTATTTATGTAGCTAAGTGCACAGGGTTGCTAAAAGCATCGGTGGTTCAGTGGTAGAATGCTCGCCTGCCACGCGGGCGGCCCGGGTTCGATTCCCGGCCGATGCATTTCGAACTTTTTATTTAAAAAATGTTTGTATGAAACATTATTTCAAAACGAAATACAGTGATACACTGCAAAAAATGCGGGGTGATGTTTCAGGCATAGTAAATATCATCACTGGAGAGATAGTTATATTCTCCTGGAGCTTGAGCTAATAGTGAGTCGTGGAAATGCTTGTAACTTTTTAATCTGACTTTTTTTTAAATTTCTAAAAGTTTATTAAAATAAACTAAATTTTAGAATTTTTAAGAATTATTTATTTTATATGCATCGGTGGTTCAATGGTAGAATGTTCGCCTCCCACGCGGACGGCCCGGGTTCGATTCCCGGTCGATGCAATTAACAGAAGAAACTTTTTGGTGAAATCCCTTGGTGTGGCGATCTTCTTTTGAGTAACTTGATTTCGCATTTATCTACGTTCTATGTAATGGAATTGTTCAAGCTTATTTCGTAAAAGATCTTGCAATGAATATACCCACTATAGAAAATGTGTATAAGATGGCCAATAGAACTTTCTCTTTCGTATGCCCCGCGCATACACGCTTGTAGGAATTTGTTTTGAAAATGTAATCTAAAGTGCATCACTCTCTATGAGAGTAAATAAATTGCATAATAGTCATGCGTGATACTGAAGTGATAGTTGAAATGATAACAGTGATAATTGACTTCTATAGCAAAAGACGGAATCGCTAGTTGAACAAGTAGAGTTAGATCTCCGACAGAGCGATGAGCCTGAACAACAAAGAACATAGTGTTTTGATACCCACAGCAGAGTGGGTGGACTTGCGCGATGTTTACAGACAAGACTGGCCGAAGAATGCATACAGCTTCAACGTCCTAGAAAATTATATTCAATTGGCACGTAAAGATCCTGAACTATGCAAACGTGGAGTACGCATTTGGAGTATTGATAATAACTGGCGAGAGCATGGCATTTACATAGTGGACGTGAGCAATTAAAGTGAAGATCTTGTCAAATTGGAATTTATTAAATATAAATACAAAACCCTTCACAGGA